>NC_138511.1:1668945-2868945 GCF_964252035.2 Podarcis erhardii
GCTTGAGAAAGAGAATTGTCATTGTCCAGGAGAGGTTGTAGATCTCTGATGATGCGTTGTACTGTTTTAACTTGGGAGCTGTATGTGATGACTAGAGGTGTTCTGTTATTTTCTTTTTTGGGTCTGTCTTGCAGCAAGTTCTCTCTGGGTATCAGTCTGGCTCTGTTGATCTGTTGTCTAACTTCATCTGCTGGGTATTTTAGTTCTAAAAAGGTTTGCTGTAGATCTCTTAGGTGAGAGTCTCTGTCTGTAGAATTGGAGCAGATGCGGCTGTAACGTAGTGCCTGGCTATATACAATGGACTGTTTGGTATGTTTGGGATGGTAGCTAGAGGCATGTAGATATGTTTGTCGGTCAGTTGGTTTACGGTATAAGGTGGTGTCTATGCGCCCATCCTGTATTTTTATAGTAGTGTCCAAAAAATGTATTTCTTGCATAGATTGATTCATTGTTAGGTTGATGGTGGGGTGAAAATCATTGAATTTCTGGTGGAAGGTGTCCAGGGTCTGTTGACCATGTGTCCAGATGATAAAAATATCATCAATGTATCGCAGGTACAAGAGAGGTTTGAGTGGGTAGGAGTTTAGGAAACGTTGAAGGAGTATTTTCAACACACACAACAACAAGACAAAGCAGAACAAGCAACAACTTCACAACCCACTGCAGAACAACAACCACCCTCCCAACAGAACACTGACCACCAACTACCACCGAAAAAGTGTTACACAAAAAGGGACTCCACATGGACCCCTCCTGATGGACGCAACACCACACTGGACTTGTACATTGACTGCTTCCGCCACAGAATCCAAACAGATGTGACCAGAAAACACCATCGCTTACAACAAAATCTAAACCATGCCGAAAGGAGAGCCATAGATAATCTCAGAAACAACCCAGACATTATAATTAAAGAAGCGGACAAAGGTGGAGCGGTCGTCATCATGAACAAAACTGACTACATTCAGGAGGCTCACAGACAACTTTCCAATACCGCCTTTTACATAAAATTGGACTCAGACCCCACACAAGAATACAAAAAAGAACTGAACAAGATTGTTAAGGAGCTACCCCCACACATCCAAGAACAGATCCTCACAAACACACCAACAGAACCTCGACCAGGAACTTTCTATCTTCTACCTAAAATACACAAACCAGGAAATCCAGGACGCCCCATCATTTCAGGTATTGGCACTATTACAGTGGGTGTCTCCGGTTATATGGACTCTGTTCTGAAACCATATGCCATCAGTGCTCCCAGCTATGTACGTGACACCACAGATTTTCTGAGGAAAATACAATCTTTAAATAATCTTCCCAACAATACTATACTAGCTACTATGGATGTGGAATCTCTGTATACCAATATCCCACACAACGATGGTTTACAAGCTATAAGGAATACCATTTCAGATAAAACCACAGCGGACTTTGCTACCAAACTCTGCCAATTTGTCCTTACCCACAACAACTTCAAATTCGGTGATGACCTGTTCCTTCAGATCAGCGGCACAGCAATGGGCACCCGCATGGCCCCACAATATGCCAACATCTTCATGGCGGATTTAGAACAACGTTTCCTAAACTCCTACCCACTCAAACCTCTCTTGTACCTGCGATACATTGATGATATTTTTATCATCTGGACACATGGTCAACAGACCCTGGACACCTTCCACCAGAAATTCAATGATTTTCACCCCACCATCAACCTAACAATGAATCAATCTATGCAAGAAATACATTTTTTGGACACTACTATAAAAATACAGGATGGGCGCATAGACACCACCTTATACCGTAAACCAACTGACCGACAAACATATCTACATGCCTCTAGCTACCATCCCAAACATACCAAACAGTCCATTGTATATAGCCAGGCACTACGTTACAGCCGCATCTGCTCCAATTCTACAGACAGAGACTCTCACCTAAGAGATCTACAGCAAACCTTTTTAGAACTAAAATACCCAGCAGATGAAGTTAGACAACAGATCAACAGAGCCAGACTGATACCCAGAGAGAACTTGCTGCAAGACAGACCCAAAAAAGAAAATAACAGAACACCTCTAGTCATCACATACAGCTCCCAAGTTAAAACAGTACAACGCATCATCAGAGATCTACAACCTCTCCTGGACAATGACAATTCTCTTTCTCAAGCTCTGGGAGGAAGACCTTTCATTGCCTCCAGACAGCCCCCCAATCTTAAACAACTCCTAACCCACAATAATACTATAACCAGACTTAACACGGACACTGGCACCAGAGCCTGCAATAAACCCAGATGCCAACTTTGCTGCCACATACACCCGGACAACACCATTACTGGCCCCAACAACATCACACATACCATCTCGGGACTATTTAATTGCTCATCGTCTAACATTGTGTATGCCATAAAATGCCAACAGTGTCCTTCAGCTCTCTATATTGGACAAACAGGCCAGACCTTACGCCAAAGAATAAATGGACATAAATCCGACATCAGGAACCACAAGACAGAAAAACCAGTAGGAGAACACTTCAATCTCCCAGGACATTCTATACAAGATCTCAAAGTAGCTGTTCTACTACAAAGGAATTTCAGAAATAGACTGGAAAGAGAAGCTGCTGAATTGCAACTTATCACCAAACTTAAAACTATGGAGAGACCTGGTTTGAATAAAGACATTGGATTCTTATCTCATTATACATGACAAAGCCATTTTTCACCTTCTCACCCCTTGCTTTTTCCTGTTAGACCTATTGCAGTCGTTAAGAGTCGTCAACAGGCTCATCGCAGCTATCTGCCAATCACCCATTCCCACCACCCTTCTGAGTAATACCCCTCCCCACCTTCTCACTATATAGAAAGGTCCGGTGACTTCTGTTTCAGTGTATCTGAAGAAGTGTGCATGCACACGAAAGCTCATACCTAGAACTAACTCAGTTGGTCTTTAAGGTGCTACTGGAAGGAATTTTTTTATTTTGTTTATCCCAGGTAGTGTGGTTGCTGACCTTGAGCCAGACATCCTGGAGAGTGAAGTCAAATGGGCCTTAGAAAGCACTGCTAATAACAAGGCCAGTGGAAGTGATGGTATTCCAGCTGAACTATTTGAAATTTTAAAAGGTGATGCTGTTAAGGTGCTACATTCAATATGCCAGCAAGTTTGGAAAACTCAGCAGTGGCCAGAGGATTGGAGAAGATCAGTCTACATCCCAATCCCAAAGAAGGGCAGTGCCAAAGAATGCTCCAACTACCACACAATTGCACTCATTTCACACGCTAGCAAGGTTATGCTTAAAATTCTACAAGGTAGGCTCAAGCAGTATGTGTACTGAGAACTCCCAGAAGTGCAAGCTGGATTTAGAAGAGGCAGAGGAACCAGAGACCAAATTGCAAACATGCTCTGGATTATGGAGAAAGCTAGAAAGTTCCAGAAAGACATCTACTTCTGCTTCATTGACTATGCAAAAGCCTTTGACTGTGTCGACCACAGCAAACTATGGCAAGTTCTTAAAGAAATGGGAGTGCCTGATCACCTCATCTGTCTCCTGAGAAATCTCTATGTGGGACAAGAAGCTACAGTTAGAACTGGATATGGAACAACATGGATATGGAAAGGAGTACGACAAGGCTGTATATTGTCTCCCTGCTTATTTAACTTATATGCAGAATTCATCATGCGAAAGGCTGGGCTGGATGAATCCCTAGCCGGAATTAAGATTGCCGGAAGAAACATCAACAACCTCAGATATGCAGATGATACAACCTTGATGGATGAATTAAAGAACCTTTTAATAAGGGTGAAAGAGGAGAGCGCAAAATATGGTTTGAAGCTCAACATCAAAAAAACGAAGATCATGGCCACTGGTCTCATCACCTCCTGGCAAATAGAAGGGGAAGAAATGGAGGCAGTGGGAGATTTTACTTTCTTGGGTTCCATGATCACTGCAGATGGTGATAGCAGTCACAAAGTTAAAAGATGCCTGCTTCTTGGGAGAAAAGCAATGACAAACCTAGACAGCGTCTTAAAAAGCAGAGACATCACCTTGCTGACAAAGGTCCATATTGTTAAAGCTATGGTTTTCCCAGTATGGAAGTGAGAGCTGGACCATAAAGAAGGCTGATCGCCGAAGAATTGATGCTTTTGAATTATCGTGCTGGAGGAGACTCTTGAGAGTCCCATGGACTGCAAGAAGATCAAACCTATCCATTCTTAAGGAAATCAGCCCTGAGTGCTCACTGGAAGGACAGATCCTGAAGCTGAGGCTCCAATACTTTGGCCGCCTCATGAGAAGAGAAGACTCCCTGGAAAAGACCCTGATGTTGGGAAAGATGGAGGGCACAAGGAGAAGGGGACGACAAAGGACGAGATGGTTGGATAGTGTTCTCGAAGCTACCAGCATAAGTTTGACCAAACTGCGGGAGGCAGTGGAAGATAGAAGTGCCTGGCATGCTCTGGTCCATGGCGTCACGAAGAGTCAGACCCCTGCAAAGTTGATGGGCATTGCCATTCAAATAGTGTGCGTGCACCATATAATGTGATTGATTTTGTGGGGTGGGGCTTACCTGGGCCCCTGCAATATTTCATTCTAGTTGGCCACCGATCCTGGGAAGGCACCTGCAGCTCCCATTGCCATTCCAGTGCATGATGGCCTTGCAGAGACCACCAGCGGATGCCGTCTCACAGTGGCTAACCAGTGGTCTATGGGAAGCCTGCAAGTCAAACTTGAGCACACTAGGACTCTTTCCACTTGTGATTCCCAAGAAATCATATTCAAATGCATGCCTGCTCTGATACTGGAAATAGCATGCAGTTAGCCATCATTACTTTACAGCAGCAGAGCGATTAAGTTCAAACAAAAGAAGAAGGGGCAGGGGAGCAAGCTGGTGCCATCATCGCTTGTCTAAGTAAATCTCCTAACCCTGAATTTTAAAACATTTTTTCGTCCTGGTCCTCCGCCAATTTCTTCCTCCTTTCCTTCATGCTCCCTCCCCTTTGTTTCCAAAAGCTTCAGCTCAGCTCTAAATTACCCTAGAATTTGGCCTCTGTCCTCAGTGCTTCAGGATTAATACAGGCACATTCACCCAAAAGAGCATATCTCATGTCATCTTAACATCTCCTCCTCTGCTACCCCAGGAGTGTGGGTGGGCGATGTCAAAGTGTCTGGCTGCTTAATTCCAGATTCCAGCCCTCTTCCCCTTCTCCTGCAGTCTCCCTGCAAACCTCCCCTAGCAAATCCTCTCCGCAATATAGCAGGGCCTCAGCCTCTGGCAAATTTCAGGCGCATAATGAGTCTGAGATGCTTCTGTTTATTTTTCATGCACACTCTCAAATATGCCTCATGCATACCTCCAGTTCCTTGATAGTCTCTGTTGTATAGTTTATTTCTTTGTAGAGGCATATTTGATTATCCATCCCCTGCTGGTTGAGTCATCTGAAATGCATCTCAGAACATGTGGGGATCTGTAATGTCTCAACAGGATTTATATTGTAATATTCAGTAATGTTCTCCTTCCCCCTACCTCCTCTCCCTTACAAGCTTTAGGATTTTAAAACACACACACCTATGTCTCACATTAAGGGGAGTTAGATGCACCAATTATTTAGCTTCCTTATAAAGCAAGAGGTGAGGAACTAGGGAGGAAGCAAGGTTAAATGCTCAACAGTGCAAAGGACTTCTCATTTGATGGCTGAGAACAGTTTTTGCTGCAGGGGCCACATGTGTGGGTGGTCCCACACTCAGGCTCATTGAGTGCATGCTGAGACTTTGTTTTTTTCTCTACCTAATCAAAACACAAATCTAGACCTATTGCATATTTTATGCCACTGAAAGCTATTTAATGCCACTGAAAGCTATTTAATTCCCCTGTTTGAAAATGGATAGAGGCAGTCCCAGATGAATACAGGATTAGACACTATAAAGGATAAAGTAGAAGCAAAAATATTGTTGCCTTCCACTCCCATCTCTGAGTAGTGCCAGATTCCAGGGGTTCCAGGCGCCTTCCCAGGGTCCATATTTCCTTTTGGAAATGAGGCACAGTGGAGATTGTGGTGTCTTTATGATATATGGTTTATAGGGTTCAAAAATTCATTATGACATAGTGTAGTTAACGATGATCATCCTGGACAATTCTGGTTTTTAATTCCATGTGAAACATTTTATAATGAATAGAGTACTTTTCACAAAATGTTTTCTGAGAAACCTTTGTACCACCACAAATTTTTGAATTTCCTTTTTATCATAATTCTTCTGCTTCTAGAATTCTATTGTTTGAGAACCATTATTTAATTTAATAACCTACGTTTGAAATGTAATATCAGTTTCTGACATTTTACCAACATCAGTGGTGACACTAATAGAGGGATACTTACAATTAAAAATAATATTTTGGCAATGTATATTTAATCACCAATATTCTTCCAAACCATGATATTAGTAACGATAACTATATCTCCAGTTTTTCTGTTTCTTTATATAATTTCCCATGCTTAAGCTTTTCCATCTCTTCAAAGTTATTTGTTATCATTTTCCCTTGTTACGTTCCCCCGTTCTCCTAGAAATCAAGTTCCACACATCTTCAAAACAAAGGCACATGCAACAATAGAAAACACAACTTGTCCCCCTGGGCACATTATTTAAGAACCTGTTTGTGCTCCCCCTCCCCCACACTGTATGATGACACCAATGACAATCTTAGCTGCAGCGAACATTCATTTACCAGCTGATGTACATGTTCCTGCACGACTTCAGCCATCAGAACTGTGTCAGGAGCTCATCCTACTCTCGAGTAGGACCCTGGCAGAGACACGTGCCCGACTGACATGTTCACTCCTTTCTGGTCGATCGTTTGGGAGCTCCATAAGCTTTCTTCTGCCCGAACATCACAGCGACCGATGCCAACAGACATTGACACACTTAGTTTCTTGCCTCTCTGAAGAAACAGTGTCTACCCTTACAGCCTTTGGGTGTGGTTTTGCGTACCTTGAGGACAAACCCTGTACCCCTTTCAAGACTCTGGGTTTCAAGACCTGTGTCGAGCCACTAGCCACAGCTAAATCTGCAACAGCTGTGTTAGCAAACTCCTGAGCATACCTGGTTGGCTTCTCACCCTTCGTAGCTCCTCCTGATATGCGCACCTGGCGCATCTCCTCCACTGTATCAGTGGAACTCACCTCAGTGCACCTGCTGTTTATAACAGCAACAGACTTAGTATCTATGGGGCAATGGGGTAGCCTAGGAAAATACACACATTCCCCCCCCCCACTCTGCTCTGCACTCAACATCCCCAGTGAGTAAAATCAGCTTGGTATGAGGCTTTAGTACTCTGTACAAGCCTCCATACCACAGGAAGAATCTATGCTCCCTGCCTCGTGATGTCTCAACCCACATGTCAGACCCATCCATTGGCATCCTGGCTTTTTCCAGGTTTATCTTGTCACATTTCCCATCAGAAACTGTCTGAATCCAGGGAAAGACCTTGCAAACTATGTTTGCCGAGCATATTGCTCTGTGACTTTGGAACCCACATGTCAGATCCAATCATTGGCATCTTGGCTTTTTCCGGGTTTGCCTTTTCACTGTCATCATCACCAATAGGGTGCTTTTGTAAAATACCCATATTGCTTCCCCCTTTTGCTTTGTCCTGAGCACTGGTACATCTGACCATCTTCATGTTAGACAGCAGCAATCTGGGAGCTTCATGCTTACAACCTGCATGAAAAACATGGTTAACAGACAAAACATTACATGTCTCTTGAACCATTCCACCATCCCCTATGTTAACATTATAACATAGCAAGAACAAGGCATTTACACAATAAACTTCACAATGTAAAATGTCGCTTTTACTCTTCTGGGTTGTTTCACTCTGTTTCTTGCCATAAACAGAACGGCCACGCTGCACCAGCTGGGCTTCTTGACCTGGAATGAAAAACATGTTAGACATCACAGCGTTACAGCTTTTCAGTTCTACGATCCAGGTACTATGTACCCCCAACGAATCTCCACTCAACTGGTGGATCGAATCCTTCTGTGGCGTACACCTGGTGAACCAGTCCCATCTTCCACAAAGGTGTGCCTTCACTTTAGATTCTAGCACAAGAGATTCTTGCACCTCTGCCCTGGAACAGTTAGTCACCATCTCTGCACTGAAGCTCTGTATCTCTGGCCTTACTTCATGTCACCTGTCAGAAATGCTGCAAACCTTCCTGGCTTTTGGAATCTGTCCAAACTTCTCACAGGACAAACTTTCCACTGCTTTCCACTGGTTGCAGTGATGGTTGCGATGATGTCACAGTCAGTTCCCCTTCTTCTCCTTCCATTCTGGAGAGTCCTCTCCCCGAACAGGAAACAATGCAATTTTCCTCTAAAACGCCTCCAAACACAACTGGAGCTTTTGCTTTCAGGAACCATTGCCTCCCATATAATGTGGGCATCGGAGACAGCAAAGTCCACCTCTCCAAATTTCTCTGGCATCCTAGATAGCCTGTCGCCATCTTGGAATGTCCAAGTGTGTTGCAGATGAAATTCCTGCTGATCACACACTCTGGCTGTTGGCATCAGACACAGCATCAAACTGCTTTTGCAGCTTTGGGAACAAAATCACTGCTCCCCCACATTCCCAAACTCACAGGGAGAATCAGAAGAATCCTGTCTTCTCAAAGTTCATGCCTGCTACTTCAACGCAGCATTGGGGGAAATTGCTCCCTCCCCCATAGCTGATGTTTCACAAACAGCTATTGCCTTGGCAAAGCTTGCCGCTGCGCGAATCCAGCTTCATAAGCATCGGGGTATGTCCTCCCTTCTGTGGCACATAAATCAAGGCTACTTTCTCGGCAAAGACCTGCCGCATCAGGCATTCCCTCTATGTAACTCAGGGACTTGGGATTTTTTTTTTTTAACCCCTCCAAAAGGTCCATTCTGCAGCTTAGTCCAAGCTGTTCTTATCAGATGGCTATAAATCAAGCCTTCTTCTGCCGGCTTGTCTTTTACTTTTGCTATTAGGCACAGGCTTTACTCACTATCTCCTTGCAGCTTTCCCCGCTTCCGTCTCTGAAGAGGCTTGCCTCACGCTGCTGGTTCCAGGAGACTCCAACCGGGACAAAAACAGTCCTCGGTTTTTCCTCTGCTGGCACTGGGTCTGTGGCCCTGATCCCTGGGCCCATGACTGTTGTCAGGAGCTCGTCCTACTCTCGAGTAGGATC
The DNA here is from genome assembly GCF_964252035.2 of Podarcis erhardii. NCBI lineage: Eukaryota > Metazoa > Chordata > Lepidosauria > Squamata > Lacertidae > Podarcis > Podarcis erhardii. Next base: position 1,678,146 of record NC_138511.1, read on the forward strand.
CTGGCAGAGACACATGCCCGACTGGCATGTTCTCTCCCTCCTGGTCGTTTGTTTGGGAGCTCCATAAGCTTTCTTCTGCCCGAACATCACAGCGACTGATGACAACAGACATTGGCACACTTAGGGATCCGCAGAGTCTTCTCAGATTGCATGACAGACCTCAGCAACTCCGCATTTTGGCTAATCTACTTTATTTACATACATGGAGCACTGCAACATGGCTCCCTCTCTCTCTAGCATCAGACAGCAAAGAGAAAGAACAAAGGACAATAGAACACAGTAACACAAACATCCTGTCTCCGTCACTTCCCACTCTGTGGAGTCAAAACATACACTGTGATAGACAAAAATCCCATGACTGCAATCATGGAGTAGGAATTCTAACAAACTGATCATAGCATAACTTGTCTTCCAGTAAAAGCCTCTCAAATACCTGTTGATGATAGAGACAATCATGTTGGAGAGAATTCAGCTTGATTTATTGGTCTATCTTGTTTTGCACAGCTGCATCTTGTCTTATAAATGGTCGTTGTCCCTTCCAGTTCCTTTCAAAAGCAGAGTCTAAATTTATGAACTTGAAAAGTCTCTTGGAAGGTCAATCTGGATTTTAATGTGTTACATCACAACTAGCACTTGGTGTAATAAAGAAAATTTCACAAGATTGCAAATTGAGGCTGCTCTCAATTTGTTCGTAAATTTATTGTGGCATCTGATGCTCTTGAGCAGTTCACTGTTAATTTTAAAATTAGACCAATAATGCCAGCAGTAAAGAGGAGGAGGTGGAATTTAGATTCACCTAAAAGGAGGGGAGCAGGTGGCGGCAAGCCTAGGGCTTGCCGATCAGAAGATTGGCGGTTCGAATCCCCGTGACGGGGTGAGCTCCCGTTGCTCTGTCCCTGCTCCTGCCCACCTAGCAGTTCGAAAGCACGTCAAAGTGCAAGTAGATAAATAGGTACCGCTCCGGCGGGAAGGTAAACGGCATTTCCGTGCGCTGCTATGGTTCGCCAGAAGCAGCTTAGTCATGCTGGCCACATGACCCGGAAGCTGTATGCTGGCTCCCTTAGCCAATAAAGCGAGATGAGCGCCGCAACCCCAGAGTCAGTCACGACTGGATCTAATGGTCAGGGGTCCCTTTACCTTTACTTAGAGTTGCATGGAGATTGCCACTGCACACCCAGTGGAATAAAAAACTCTTGGGTAAAGTTACAACAAAGTTACTCTAGAGATTGAAGAGCAACATTCAGAAATGACCAGAGACCTGGAGTGCTTGCCAGCCATCTCCTCCTGGCTTCAGTTGGATCTACCACCCAGCAGACACAGCATCCTCAGCAACTCTTGTAGCAGGACCCTTTAGAACTCTCCGAGGTCCTGTCTACTCTTCGTGTGATCTGGACTTCTGACCTGGATTCAGCCTGTTTTGCATTTGAGCCACAAGCACCCACCATGCTGGGCAGTAGGAAGCTGCCTTATTCCAGATTAGATTATCTGTTCATCTATTCCAATATTGCCTGCTTTCACAGCACATACTACCTGGTCTTTTTACCTGGAGATACCAAGGATAAAGTGGGACATTCTGCATGTAAAACACACACACTGCTACAGAGCTACAGTCTCTCCCCATAGCCTGGGCTGTGGTTAGGATTGGCTAAGGTGCAAGATCACAAGGAACCTTTGTGCTCCCAAAGAAGCAATTCACATAAGCAAGTTGACTTATATGCAGTGAGCAGACTGCTGCCATGACTACATATCCCCATTCTCTAAACCACATTTCTTGCCTTGCTGTAGGGAAATCATAGGAAGCTGAGGCTGAAATATTTGTCTTGCCTAAGGCCCCCTTGCAATGAGTGAGAGTTGAAAGGAAGGCCTCCTGCATCCTGTAACTCCCAGTGGATGCAGCTGCATTCAGGGACTGGTACAAGGTCATACCATGAACCACCCCCCTCGACTGACCAGGTGTGTGAACCCAGGTCTCTCCAGCCAAAGTCCAGCATGCCAATTCCTACCTCACCCTTTGCCAGCTCACTTTTCTCTGGCTGTCAGCTGATCCCATTAATTTGGCATATTGGGTTGTATCTAATGCTAGTCCTGTTCAGAGACGAGCCACTGAAATGAATAGGCATGGTTAACTTAGGTCCATTAATTTCAATGGCTCTACCCTGAGTAGAAGTTACTTGGCTATACCTTTTGCTATCTACTCCTATTTGGGTATCCTGCCTTTTTCTTTGGCAGGGACTCAAGATGGCTCAGAGATAAAATAGAACCAGCTAAAAACTTAAGAAAAATCCCAATAATTAAAAACAATTAAACATTAATAGCTGTCTGTTATGTTTCTTTGTACTTTGAACTTTTACCACTACACTGCTGCTAAGTTCAAGAAATAGCTTAGCTCTGTCAGAGGTGACTGAGCTATGATGGCTGTTTTCACACATGCAAAGTATACTATCACTTAAGTTTGCAGTCCCCAAACTGACAGGGAACCCAGTGATAGGGTACAATTATCAGAGGGGACTGTGCATAGATTGGGATGAAGCTGTGGCTTAAAGATGAGCTTGTTCAGCTATGTAGTGTCTCTCTGTGTGTGTGTTTGCTTGGGCAGAAACAGATATGCAGATGCAGAGAAATTTACCATATTTTTCTCTCTATAGGACGCACCGGACCACAAGACGCACCTAGTTTTTAGATGGGGAAATCAAGAAAAAAAATATTATCCCCCCCCCAGCCTCAAAGAGCAGCGGACAGGCTGCACGCAGCCTGTCCACTTCTCCCAGAGCTTCTCGGGGCTGCGGGGGAAGCCTGGGTTCCCCCTCCAGCCCCAAAGAGCAAAGAAGCCAAGACAGCGAGCGGGATCCATCCCGCTTGCTGTCTTGGCTTCTGCCATAGCCGCGCAACCTCTCCAGCCGGGAGCTAAACCTCTCCAGCGCGGCTAAAGAAGCGTGGCTAAAGAAGCCAAGGCAGCCAGCGCGATCCATCCCACTTGCTGCCTTGGCTTCCTGTTTAGCCTTGCGCAGCCTCTCCCGGCTGGAGAGGCTGTGCGCGGTTTGGCAATTCCCCCACCTACCGCAAAGCCCACAGGAGCCGAGCACCCTTTAAGGAGTGCGCAGCTCCTGCAGGCTTTTCTACGAGGAGGGAGAAGGGACTGACTGGCCGCGTCAGTCCCTTCTCCCTCCTGGGGAAAAGCCTGCAAGAGCCGTGCGAAGCTTGTGTGCGGCTCTTGGGGGCTTTTCCTGCCTGCCTCCCCCCTGCATTTGCTCCATAGGACGCACAGACTTTTCCCCTTAGTTTTTAAGAGGGAAAAAGTGTGTCCTATGGAGCGAAAAATACGGTAATATAAGAGCATTCACAGATGGAACACTCCAATTCTAACTGGGTCAGTCAGAACTAAATGATCTCTCCCTCATCACAGCAGGTCACATTCGTGTTCACATATGGAGAGATTAACTTTACTATTAATAATCTTCTAAGTAAAAAAGGGAGATAAAGCCTAGGCAGAAGGCAATTTGAATATTTAAAATGTTTTATATCATTTTAAGGTGATAAAATGAAAAATCTTGTGCTAACCTTTTTTTCCAGCAGCTGCAGAATCTTGATGATAAGTCCCATGAGGATGACAGCAAGACACGGTGGTTGGAGAAGGGGCTTTATTTTTAAAAAAGAAACATATGGATTTGATCTATTCTTCTCTTTTTTTAAAAAAAAGCTTTTTGGTAAAAATATTCCTTTAAAATTTTTTTTACAACTGTCTAATGTTTATCATAGGTAAAAATAGCCACTTTCTGTATATGGCAAGAATAAAAAATAATGTTTTACAAAGAGCATCCCACCCATCTAATATAGTCCCAGTTAGGGCACCAAGCACAGTATCAGCAGGTGGCATTCACATGCAGAAAGAGTCTTGCATAAGCTGGGGGGTGGGACTGCTGTTACTGTGGGACTTACACTAAATAAGGATAGCACATCTGCTCATCCTGTATATTTCACTATACAATAGAAATGTAAGAATGTCTTTGTGCATCCTCAAATAGAGGATTTGTAGTGCTGCAACACAATCTTGGATTTGCTTGAGGCCAAGGTGTGTTAGGGGTGCAAAAGTAAATGCATGTTGCACAACAATGGGGGGGGGGTTGTGTGCAAGAGGGGAGTTGCACAAAGGAGTAGAGAGGAGGATGCATAGGCATGGGTGAAAGTGGAAAACGAGTGCCAAGCTGGCTGCAAGCAAAATAGAAAAGATAGGTGACATCAGTAATGGAACTGGGAAAGTGAAAAGTGAGCTTCATAGTTGCATGAGTTGAGAAGGGGAAGATCTAGGGGATTAATTTGGGGGGGTGGGAATGGCAGGAGGGTTGGTGAGAAGAGCAAGCAGGGCCACAGCCTCCAGTCTGTCAACAGACATTTATAAAAAGCCATCACTGAAGTGAAATCTGTGGATTTGGTAGGTTCGCCTTTAAATTTGAAAGGAGTCAAATTTCTCCCCATCTCTACTCTGAATACCAGTAGCTGGGAATCACAAGTGAGGAAAAGTGCTGTTGTACTGAAGTCCTCCTTGCAGACTTCCCAGAGGCTGCAGGATCATAAACTCACAGAATCATAGAGTTGGAAGGGACCACAAGGGTCATCTGGTCCAGCCCCCGGCAGTGAGGAATCTGTTGCCCAACGTGGGGCTCAAACCCATGAGCCTGAGATTGAAAGTCTCAGGCTCTACTGACTGTGCTATCTCTAGTCTTGAATGCTGGACTAGATGGAGATTTGGTCTGAACGACCAGGGCTCTTCTTACACAGTGTTAAGAAGATGTTAGCTTAAGACTCCCCCCTCCTCTCTCCTAGCATTGCTGGGAGTCTTAGGGGAAAAGTTCCCACTGGCAACCAAAAAGCTACAAGCCACACTAGATGGGGATGATTTCAATTCCAATCACAGTGGAGGAGTAAAGACACCCATCTCCTCTCCCCATATGCTGCCTTCTAAATAAGAATTGCCTGCCCTGTAATTAATGAAGGAAAATCAAACTACATAGCTGCCTCCTAAATATTAAGCAGTATCTTTCCCTGTAGATCTGAGAGGAGAGAGGGTGCCTATGCAGCAGAGATGTTCCTTAAGCTCTGTAGACTTGGGATTCTTTGGGACTTCAAAATGTCATTTGGCAGCCCTTTGAGCTGGTTAAGCAGAATGCTAGTGCAACTGAGTCAAAATTGGAGTCAGGATGTGCTATTTTACACTCACCCATGACAAGAAGCAAACTATTCTGCACTAAATGCAGTTTCCAAACCATCAAAAGTAGAGTGTATTTCAATCATCCAAGTGGGAAGCTCACAAAAGCACTGATGACAGAGGTCCAATCCTGGTCCAAGATCTCTGCCTTTACCAAACTTTGCCCCACTTTCAAACTTTCCCATGCAGCATCTAGTTGGGCTGGATCTCTCAGCAGCCTTTGATACCATCAACCAGACATCCTTCTGGACCGTCTAGAGGGGCTGGAAGCTGGGGGCACTGTTATACAGTTGTTCCTCTCCTTCCTCCTGAGCTTGTGTCCAGAAAGTGGTGTTGGGGGGATGAGTGTTCGAACCCCTGGGCCCTCACTTATGGGGTGCCTCAGGTACCATTCTCTGCCCCATGCTTTTTAACATCTATATGAAGCCACTGGGAGAGATTATCAGGGGGTTTGGGCTGGGTGTTCATCAGTATGCGGATGATACCCAGCTCTACCTCTCTTTTTAATCAGAACCAGTGAAAGCAGTGAAGGTCCTGTGTGAGTGTCTGGAGGTGGTTGGAGGATGGGTGGCGGCTAACGGATTGAGGGGGCGGGCGGGGGTGGGGGACTCCCTGGTCCTGAATGGGGTAACTGTTCCCCTGAAGGACCAGGTGCGCAGCCTGGGAGTCATTTTGGACTCACAGCTGTCCATGGAGGTGCAGGTCAATTCTGTGTCCAGGGCAGCTGTCTACCAGCTCCATCTGGTATGCAGGCTGAAACCCTCCCTGCGCGCAGACTGCCTCGCCAGAGTGGTGCATGCTCTGGTTATCTCCCGCTTGGACTACTGCAATGTGCCCCGCCCCCGTACTGCATGCAGGTTTTCTCCTTGATTGTGTGTGTATGTGGCCCCCCCACATACACATGTGGCAGGCTTATTTTTTAAAGGCAGGGTAAACAAATAGAGAATGCCATGCCTTTAAAATGCTTCTTTAAATCTTGACCTGTGCTAAACCAGTTAAATCAAAAGAGGCACTTAAAGAGGACATCGTGAATCGTGAGGCTGATATCAGATTTATAAAAGAGGATTATGGTAGTTAACACTCTTTCCCATATTAAACAGCTTCTAAGAAACTGAAACTTTTTTTTTTTTTTTTAAAGGTTTTATAACACCCGGCACTAACAAATCAAATAGCTTTGCAGATATTAATTAATAATTCACCCCATCACTTCTTCTGCTTTATGCATTGCTTCATCCAGCAAAAGCCGAGAAAGAGCAGAGCCTCCAAGGAAAAGAAGGGTGGAGAGAGAGAGAGAGAGAGAGAGAGAGAGAGAGAGAGAGAGAGAGAGAGATGGGGGTAAGAATGCCCTCTAGACATCTTTTTTATTGTGTGTTCATGATGAATTGTGCCCATCGTGGTCCTGGGGCGGTTACACCTGACCCCATTTTCAATACTGTTGGTGCCTGAGAAAGTTTTGGAGAGGACATACGACTTTGTTTCTGTTACATGCCCTGTCACTTCCTGATTATATCCTGCAACTTTTCATACCACAAATGTTCCTGGAGGTTCCGTTCTTTTTATCCCACTTTTGCTTTGCCTCACCAAAGGGCAACAGTGCAGACACATTAGGGGATGCATCCCAGAACAGCTAACAAAGGGCAGTGATGTGTCAATGGTCCAGTATAGATCCACCACTGATGCACAATGAATGTCTCCATGACATGTTATTGCCTACACCAGCAGAAAAATACCCATCTGGAGGGGCCCTCATGTAGTCCTGAAGAGAGGAAGTAGCTATATTTGTTTATAGAGTATTTATTTCTCAAGCTCCTCTTACACAAGGAGGCAACCTTGAGCTAGTCACTGTCTCTCAGCCTAATCGACCTCCAAAGGTTGCTGTGGGGGAAGATGGAGGCAGGGGACCCAATACGTGTCACCTTATGCTCCTTTCAGGAAAGATGGGATATAAATGGAATAATAACCATCATGCATAACACTTAAGGCAGCCTTCTCCAACTTAGCACCCTCCATATGTTTATTGGATGGAGCTCAAAATATCTAGAGGTCACTAGGCTAGGGAAGGCAGGTCCACGGAGGCTCTCTCTCAGAAAGTTGTTCCAAAGGAGAACCAGGAGTTTATATGGAGCATCTTGCATAGTAAATTGGAAACTGGATAGGGAAAAAAATAAAAACCTTTCATTTTGGTTGCCAACTTTGCCCCCTGCCGATGTGCTTTTAACAGTAGGCTGCCATAGATCTCCTCCTTCAACCCTCATGCAAACAGATCTTGTTGGCAGGCTACTTTGTGAACTTAGGCACTGTCCCTCCCCACCCCCTCACTCACTTCTCCAAGTGGCCCTCAATATCTGTAGAATAGTGTTTGAAAATGCAATATTTGAAAGATTGCCTCTCATTATATACTCAACTATTTGCTGCACTCTGCAGGTGAGGGCTTTCTACAGGTACCATCTTATCAGGCAGTCCACAAAATGCAGGACTTGGGCCTTGAGTGTTGTGGCATCTGCCCTTTGGAATGCCCTCCCCTTGGAGATTAGGCAGGCGCTGCCTCTGTTGCCTTTTCAGCACCTGCTGAAGACCTTCCTCTTCCCACAAACCTTTTAAGTAGAGATCTTTCCCAGTCTGCACCTGTACTGAAATGGATTTAAGTTTTTAAAAATGCTTCCATTCTTTAATCTTTTGTTGTTTGCCACCTGAGGCTCCTTTGAAAGGAATAAATAAAAATAAATAAACAAACTTGCTGCTGGCCACGAATGTGAAAGAAGAAACTAGGGCAAGCACAAAGTCTGACGCAATGCTGGAATATTAAGTTTATGGCCTAATTTACCAAGTTCCCCACAAATCTGGTCAAAGCAGCACCAATCTTTATCACTCAGCTTTACGTATTGTTTCCGCTTAATTTCTTATATTTCTATATTGCTTCACATAGCCAGAGATGTCCTGGTATGATTTATCATGCTAAATACAATCTGGATCCCCTTGAGTTCTTTAGCTGGCTTCTCTGGAAGTAGCCATGTAAGAAGGGATGAATCTATCAATCTCTCATTTTTCCCATCTTAAATTCAGTATAAAAAATCCTCTCATGAAAATTCATCAGCATTTCACTGCTAATTTCCCTTTATATACATATTTCTGTATGCAATTTCCCCCAATATGCAAGTTTTCAAAGCAATTTCCTCTAATATAAAGCATTTTTATTTATTTTCACTAATAGGCATTTTTATGCACATTTTACCATATTGCGTGCATTTCTGTATGTAGTACTTGACCGGAGAACTGTGTTGTAAAATTTTGAGATAAATTAATTTTGGAGGATGGCTGTGTTTTGGTTCAGAAGGACCTCTAAATGAGAATTGAATTGAATTCCCTCTCACCAAGGTACTCGTAATCTGGGGAATCAGGTTCGTGTCTCCGCTCCTCCACCTGCAGCTGCTGGGTGACCTTGGGCTGTTCACACTTCTCTGAAGCCTCTCAGCCTCACACACCTCACAGAGTGTTTGTTGTGGAGGAGGAAGGGAAAGGAGAATGTGAGCCACTTTGAGACTCCTGAAGGGGAGTGATAAAGCAGGATATCAAATCCAAACTCTTCTTCTTCTTCTTCCTGCCAACCTAGCAGTTCAAAAGCACGTCAAAGTGCAAGTAGATAAACAGGTACCACTCCGGTGGGAATGTAAACAGCGTTTTCTGTGCGCTCTGGTTTCTGTCACGGTGTCCCGTTGAGCCAGAAGTGGTTTAGTCCTGCTGGCCACATGACCAGGAAAGCTGTCTGTGGACAAACGCCGGCTCCCTTGGCCTGAAAGAGCACCACAACCCCAGAGTAGCCTTTGACTGGACTTAACTGTCCAGGGGTCCTTTACCTTTTTTATTATTATCTAGAAATAAACAGATCTTACAAAAATGCCATAAAGCCTCCAGGATTCCTCTCATCACAAGGGAATGAACCTTCATACTGCCTGGGCATGGAGTTATAGGTGCAATGGCATCGTTATTTAATTAAACTGATGAAATCCCAAATGTTAGATTTGGGAAGTGATGACTATTTCTGAAGAATGACAGCGTTATCAAAACTGGAGAGGATGTTTCATATAAAATTAAATACAGCTGGGCCTGTAAACATTGTTCAAGTGAAGCAACTCATTGGGAAAACAAAAGCAAAACAAAAACATTTTTTCTTGTATTGCTCAGGGACAGATTGTTACAAAACTTTGAAGCTTGTCAACAGGCAGAAAAAGCTGTCAGTTGGTAGAATTAGGGTGAGATTCCCCCACCCCCACCCGGTTGTTGTTACTTAGATCTTCTGGCTATTAGAGCAAGAGAAATTGACTTAGCAGATGTGAAAAACTTTGGGAAAAATTCAAAAGAGATATTTGTGCTGGATTGTAATTGGAAAGATGCGGCAGTTCTTTGCAGAACCACCCAGAAATCTTCACAGGTCTCATGATCAAGCAAAGCATTTGATTTTTCTGGAATGTGGACATGTGCTACATGCATAGAAAGTTATGTTCTTCAGGGGGATTTTTACTTATTCATTTCCACTTTTTGTCTTTTTTTTTTTTAAGAGACTGAATAAAAGAAATTAGGAATAAGCTGAAACACCTTACATTATTTTGGGTTCATTTTATTTAATACTGGAATATATGGTAGCCATGTGTCTTATTTTACTAAGAACTGTCTGTTCAAAGGCTGTCCAGTTCAAGTCTTTCCTGGCTTGATAAATAGTTTTTTATTACAAGTGTCCACTTGTTATGGTTTTAGTATTGTTTCAAAAGCTTCTGTGTTTTTAACTGTTTTCAATTATATATAAATCTAATTGAGATGGTGTCTTAGAAGGTGATCAATAAATTAATGACACGGATGATAATGATGAGGATAATAATAATAATAATAATAATAATAATAATAATGCTTTCCATTTTTTATTATATCACTGCAGTTATGAGGCAAAGGCTTTTCAGCTAGCCATCCACATTGTGGAAACCCTTTCTCAGGGACACTTGACACATCTGCTCTGTACTAGTTTTTAAGAGGCTATTTTGCACCAGTGAGCAAAACTTAGTTTTATTAGATTGCACTGAGATCTTTCTGACATGTGTGTTCCTCCCAGAACCTAGCCAAGGGCTGAGGCTTCCTTGGGAACCAGCGATGAAATACTAGGACCTCATCCTTGACCGTTTCTGCCGGTAACCAGGTATTTTCGGACTCTGGTTCCCCTTCCCATGCCACTAAGTACTCCACCTGTTTCCCCTTCCACCGAGAATCGAGTATTTCTGCTACATGACTGCTCCACTCCCTCTCTTCTACTTGCGGTGCCGCGGGAACCTCACCTTCACGTCCCCAAAATTCCCGCCCCTCCCGGTATGGTGATAGTAATGACCTATGGAATACTGGATGCAGTTTCATGTTGTCTGGCAGCCTGAGTTTAAAGGCCACCGTATTGACCGGCTTTATAACCTCGAAGGGTCCCAGTCGTTTTGGCCGCAATTTTTTGCGACCCCCTTTGAATGGTAACCCTTGTGTTGACAACCACACCCGGTCCCCCACCCTTATGGTCTCTCCTTCCCTTCTGTTCCTATCTGCCTGCTTCTTGTATTCTTCCTTGGCCCTATCCAAATTCATTTTGAGCTGTTGATGTATTGCTTCCATTTCTTCCACAAAATGTTCCGCTGCCGGTACGCTCCATCTTTCCCCTCCTTCCCCTGGAAAGGCCCTGGGGTGACACCCATAATTAGCCATAAATGGACTCATGCCCGTGGACACATTTTCCGCATTATTGTAGGCGAATTCGGCCAGGGCTAATTTCTCTACCCAATCATTCTCTCTGTCATTAACATAACACCTCAGATATTGTTGCAGAATACTGTTTGCCCTTTCCGCCTGCCCATTAGTTTCTGGGTGTCTGGCGGTTGAGAAATTGACCTCCACGTGCAGTAAGCTCATGAGCTTCCTCCAGAACCTGGACGTAAATTGTTTCCCTCTGTCTGAGACCACGCCATGCAACCTAAAAATGTGTTTTACAAACAACCTGGCGGTTTCTTCCGCCGTTACCGCATGTGAGCAAGCTATAAAGTGGCACATCTTGGTTAACAGGTCTACCACTACCATTACCGCAGTTTCCCCCTTGGATCTTGGTAAATCCGTCATAAAATCTATGGAAACTGCCTCCCATGGCCGTTCGGGTGTGGGTAATGGTTCCAGCAACCCCGCCGGTGCCGCCCTCTCCCCCTTTGCTCGCTGGCAGCGGTCGCACCCCCTCACATACTCTCGTACATCTTCCCTCACCTTGGGCCACCAGAATTGCCTGGTAACTAACCACATTGTTTTGTGTTGCCCAAAGTGCCCCGCGGTGGGGCTGTCGTGCAGTTGTTTGAGTACTCTACCCCTCAATTCCCCTTCTGGTATGTACAAGGCCCCCTTGTAGTACAACGCCCCGTTCCTTTCTTCAAACCCCCCGGTGTTCTCCCCGGCTCTTCTGAGCCCTCTGAGCTTATCTTGGGCGTATTCATCGTTCTCTGTCCCTTCTACCAGTTCTCGTTGCCCCACCAATGCTGCCCCACACACCCAGTGGTCCTCGGGGATGACATGTCTCTCTTCGGGCGCTCCCTCCCCCTCCATATACTCTGGTTTTCGAGAGAGAGCATCTGCCCTTACGTTCTCTGGCCCCGGTACGTAGCGAATCTCAAAATGGAATTTGGAAAATTCCTGTGCCCATCGCACTTGTCTCTGGTTCAGTACTCTGGCCGTTCGCCAATATTCCAGGTTCTTGTGGTCCGTGCACACCTGGACCTTGTGCTGCGCTCCTATTAGCAGGTACCTCCATCGTCGAAACGCTTCATAAATGGCGAGCAGTTCCCTGTCATACACTGTGTAGTTCCTTTCGGATTTATTCAACTTCCGCGAGAAGAAGGCACACAGTCTCCAGTCCGACGCATCCTTCCCCGGTTGGAGCAGAACCGCCCCTACCGCTCGATCTGATGCATCTGTTTCCACCCTCATCGGTTTCTGTAGATCCACATGCAAGAGCTGTTCTTCCGAAGCGAACGCTTTCTTTAGCCATTCAAACGCTTGCTGCGCCTCTTCCGTCCATGCAAATTTCTTCTTACTACTGAGACAATCGGTGATGGGAGCCGTTAAGTGGGCAAAGTTTTTGATGAACTTCCGATAGAAGTTTCCAAACCCCAGGAACCTCTGCACGTCCTTCCTGGTTCTGGGTGTCTTCCATTCCAGTACCGCTTGGACCTTGCTTGGATCCATGGCCAATCCCTTGTCTGACAAACGGTACCCCAGGAATTCCACCTCTCTGGTATGGAACTGGCACTTCTCCAGTTTTACCCACAGCTGGTTTGCTTGCAGCCTGCTTAGGACCTCCCGGACATCTCGGACATGCTGCTCTTCGTCCTCTGAGTAGACCAACACATCGTCTAAGAAGGCCACACAGTTCTTATAGAGCAAAGGTCCTAGCACGTGATTCATGAAGGATTGAAAGCAGGCTGAGCCCCCCGTAATCCGAAGGGCATAACGAGATACTCAAAGGCCCCCAAGGGGGTGAACATGGTAGTTTTCCATTCATCCCCTTTCCTCATCCGTATCAGGTTATACGCCCCCCCTCAGGTCCAGCTTGGTAAAAATCTTTCCCTTCCTCACCCTGGTCAAAATGTCGTCAATCCTGGGCATGGGAAAGGCCACAGGTTCTGACACCGAATTTACGGCCCGGAAGTCCACGACCAGCCTGGGTTTAGTAGTGTCTTTTTTGTCCACAAAAAACACTGGGCTGCCCCCCACCGCTCTTGACTCCCTGATGAAACCTCGTTTCAGGTTCTTGTCTATGAACTCCCTTAACTCCTGCATCTCCCTGTGTGACATGGCGTACAGCTTGCCCACTGGTAGCTGGGTGTGGCTGCTGTCACCTGCTGACAGCTTCCTGGAGCCGCAGGTGAGAGCTGGGAACAGGGTGAGGACAAACTACCCCAGAAGGAGCATGACATGTCCCCCACCAGAGGTACTACCCCTCCCCGAACACACCATACACCCCTATTGACTTGAGTAGACTTGGATCATTCAAGGCATTTAATACGAAGGTGCTGGGCAGGAGCTCAAGACTCCCTTGGCAACCACCTGTGCATCCCAAGGGAAGGTTAAAGCAATGGGCAGCATAGTCTTAAACCACTCTGACATAGAGGAAAGAAGCCCAGGAAGCCACTTCATGCTGCAGTTGCAAGAGTTTTGCACCAGAGGGCGCTGGAGAATAAGGCCCACGGGGGTCTCTCAGTCAAGGCTGTTGGAAAGGAAATTCTGCCCGAGGCGGGAGACACAGCAAATAAAAGAGAACCACCTATTTCCATCTCACATATAATCATACTGTTAGGGGTTATGTTGCTAAATTTGCTGCCTTGGGGCAGATGAGAGGATAATGCTTCAGTCTCTGTGTTTTACATATATTCTGAAGAACACTTGTGGCATGTGCTTGTTCCAGAGGGAAGGATGCCACCCATTCAAGAAGGATTTAATAACAGGAGATTCATCTAGAAACTCAACCTGCATTTTGTGGAGCTCAGGCAGGGAAAGGGGAAAGGAACACAGCACATCAAAAAAACTATATATAATGTAGCACTAGGAAACCCTTCTGTTTTCAAATCCCTTTAGTGAGACATAAATGGATAAAACATTCCATATTTGATGGGCTTCCAGCTAATAGTACTTGACTGCAGGAAGTTAAAGGGAAAGGGGAAAGCATGTTTCCCCAACTCAGGAGATGTGTTTTGTCAATCTTTTACATAATTAACAGATTTCAGCGGAGAAGGAAGGGAATTGGGTGGGCAGTTCCTGTAAAAATGAGGAATGAATGGGCCTTGGCAAAAGTGGCTGCAGACCCTCCCTCCCCCAGGGAGACCTCACCTGTGGGATTTTGTGGGAACAAGGTAGAAAATGGGCCATATTCTTCAGTCTGCAGCCGTCCTAAAGTAGGATATTCTAGACCAAGGGTGCCTAACCTGTGGTCTGTGGGATGCATAAAGCCCCATCAATGGTTCATTAGTGGCCCCGGGCAAGACCCACTAGAAGTGTCTGAAGGCAATTCACACATAGGAACCTGCCTTATACTGAGTCAGACCACTGGCCCATCTAGCTCGGTACTGTCTGCACTGACTGGCAGTGGCTCTCCAGGGTTTCAGATAAAGGTCTATTCCAGCCAGCCCAGGGATGTCAAGGATTTAAGCTGAGAGCTCCTGCATGCAAAGCAGATGCACCACGACATCAAGGAGTATAGGAAGCCGCCTTCTACTGAATCCAACCACCAAGCTAAGCCTTGTCTAAGCACTGACTGGCAACTCTCCAGGGCTTGAGGCTGGGTCTCTCCCAGCCCCACCTGGAGCTGATGATTCATTTACATTTATTATCTACTAATAATAAGGAGCCTGGGCTGATGAACAACAAGTGGTAAGGTAATAAAAGCATCTTGAAAACAATTGCTGTACACATGCAGAATGAGAAAGAGGAAGGTCTTGTATGCACTGAAAAGAACAAAGATGGCACTTTTTGGATATTCAAGGGGACGGCATCCCAAAGGGCAGGTGTCACAACACTAAATGCCTGATTTCTACATTGTGTGGAACAGACCTCCTAATAAGATGACATCTGCAGGAGGCCTGAACCTTCTGCATGCAGAGCAGATGGTTTACCACTAAGCTACAGCAGCCCTTTCCCAACCGTTAGGAACATAGATACATACCTTCCAAGTGTCCCAGAATTATGAAAGCCTTCCCAGCTTCTGATTTGATCCCAGAATGTCCCTATTTCCCCAAGCTCAGGGAGGAAGTTGAACTGGTGGTTGTCCTGAGCAACAGCAGTGGCAGCAGCAGCTGCGGCTGCGGTGGAGCCTCTCCATGGCCTCCTCCCTTGGGCACCTTGTGGCAGATGCTGAAGAGCAGGCGAGGAGGAGGAGAGGCTGCTTTTGCTTGCTGACGCCCAGTCTCGCATGAGGCACCAGCCCTGAAGTGCAGACAGAAGGCAGGGCTGCCCTGGGCGGGAAAAATGGGGCAGCAGAGTGCAGTCTTGATTTTCTTTATTTAAAAAATGCTTTGTGTGTCTGCATCTATTTCTGCCCCTTTATAAGATTAATTTAGGAGTGTTTTTTTATTTTTGTAAATCTACCAAAGAATCAAATCAAATCAAGATTAAGGTTTTTTCTCAGGATGGTGAAGGGGTGTGTGATGTATCCCTTTGGACTAGTGGTGGCAACATTTGCCTTCTTCTGATAGGAAATGCTTTGCAGGGGACAATGACAAAAAATGGGGGTCAAGGAGGGTCAGTTGTGGCCAGGGGGGAGTGAGAAATGCCCCTATTTTCATCTGATGAATGTTGGAGGATATGTAGATAGGAAGGTGCCTTGTACTGAATCAGAGCCTAGTGGCACTGCTTGGCTTTCCAGGTTTCAGGCAGACTTCTCTCCCAGCCCCCTCTGTGCTTTTCCACTGAGCCACAACTCTTCCTCAATATAAGAAGCACATAACTGGAGGCAAACATCACTCACTCCTATGAGGCAGCAGACCCCATAGATCTCAGATCAGATCCCCAGGAAAAGAGAGACAGACAGACAGACAGACAGACAGACAGATGCTGCACCCTAAGATGCCTTGAGCCTCTGGGGTAGGGCATTCAACTAGTGTGATGGAAATCACTGAAATCGCATGGAGCCCTCCCAATGGCTTGCTACATGGATGCTTGGAGGACTGGGGAGAGCACACAGGGGGTTCCCACGTTGATGCTTTTAGAAAACCAAAGGCTCTTACCTCTTAACTCGCCTAGATCCAGCGTCTTCCCTAGTTGCTCTAGTAAATCTGCCCTGGCCGCATTCTTTTTGTGCTTCTTCCCGTCATAGTGTTGCTGTGCCATCATTGGGTTATTAAACCAAGCCGTGCAGAGCTGGCAGTACCTGTCAGAGTCTCTTCTCTGATGGGGCGAAGACACCACAGGAGAACTATCCAGGTGTGACTGCTTTAGGGAACTCAGGTTGGTCTCTGCAAGAGAACAAAAGCAGGTCAGGTGAGCTGAATAAGAAATAGTTTTATTACATAATTATGCCCAACAGGCATTCTCACCTTTAGCTACAACAACAACAATTTATTTATACTCCAACAATCTGGCTGGGTTTCCCCAGCCACTCTTTCTCACTCCACTTTCTCACTCCACTTCCAGACCCACCTCCAGCTTGGGCCTCACTTCCTAAACTAGGTAAGGGAGGTTCCCTAAATGGTTTATCTTTCACATTTATCTTCATAGTGGCCAATGGCAACTATAATTGTAGGGTGCATGCAGCCATGTGGTGAGCGCTCATCATCTGTGGCATCTTGCCACTAGCAGAGGAAGAGCCTCTGTGGTCAGACAGGGCTGGCAGGGCCTGCCATTGGACAAAGTGAGGGAACTGCTTCAGGCAGCAGATACTGAAGCCATTCTTCTCTGTTGGAGGACAGAGCTGGGGAAGAATTGCAGCACAGGGGTGGAGAATTTGCTTTGCAGGCAGAAGGTCCCAGGTTCAATTGCTGGTGCCTCCAGGAACGGCTGGGAAAAACTGCTCCTTGAAGCCCTGAAGAGACACTGCCAGTCAGAGTAGATAATGCAAAGCTAGAAGGACCAGTGATCAGATTTGGCATAAGGCTACTTCTGCACTATACATTTGAAGCAGTATCATGCCACTTTAAACAATCTCGGCTCCCCGCAAGGACTGCTGGGCACTTTGCAGTTTGTTAAGGGGGCTGAGAGTTGTTAGGAAACCCCCATTCCCCTCACAGAGCTTCAATTCTCAAAGTGGCTTAATAGCCTCTTCCTCTTCTAAGGGAACTCTAGGAATTGTAGTTGTGAGATGAATAATGGGGTGGCCTCCTAGCAATTCTCAGCACCCTCAAAGACTACAGTTCCCAGGTTCTTTGAGGGGAAATTGATATGACAACTGCTTTAAATATACACTGCTTCCTATGTCCTGTGTATAAGCTACACAGTCGGTTGTTTGTTCCTCTGCCCCCAAAACAGCCTGTTACTGGTGTAAAAGGAGGACACTATCCCAACCCCGAGTTTGAATTAAGGTTCAGTGCCCACGCCAGTTGAGTGGCATATACATTGAGAAATAAATAAGTGAATGAATGAAGAAATACCTTCATGCTAGTGGTGGGTGGGGCTAAGGCCAAAAGTGGAGGGGGCAACAAATGTAAATGTTGCCTTCGTGCAGTCAGCTAGCTTTTACACCTACTCCCCTCCTTCCATTCAGAGAAGCAGAAGGCATTATCAGAGTGCAAGGACACATCACACTGAAAGAAGGTGCAAAGCAGACTTCTGGTCTGATGCGGCCCTTACTGATGCGGATTTAGCCTCTACGGGGAAATCCGAGTTTAACAGGAGATTGGAACTTCACAAAGGCACTGTGAGCTCCAGAAAACCCCCAAAAGGGAGTTTTGGGTGCTGGGGACCCAGCGGCACCCCTGGTGTATCTCCCCAAGGGCTAAAGATCCTGTAAAAAGGCTCGGAAGCCCAGGGGGATGGAGGCGCGGGTGCATAGGGGGTTTAATCGCTACTCCTGTTAAGAGAAGCCTCAAGTTCCAATGGCAAAAGGCAGCTGATTTCCCAATATAAAAGGAAAATCCAAAACAAAGTAAGAATAAATTTGGAATTATTTGGCAACAACCGGTTTTGAAGACAGAGGAAACGTAAAAAGGGGGAGTCCATCTCTCTGCTGGCATGAGAATGGAACAGTAAGTTTTCTACTACAAAACCAAGACTACGTTGCTGCAAAAGGACAATAACTGATTTATTTGCTAAACGTCTCTGACCCATTGGGGAGGGGAGGAAATAGCTGGGAAAGAGCTTTATGGACACAATATTTGCAACAGAGTAACAATCTTAAAATTGAATCGAGAAGCGGTTTGAGTGTGCTGCGAAAGGGGAAAGCCCGCTGACTCATCCGAAAATAACTAAGTAACTTTGATACCTCATAACTTTGAAACCTCGAAAGATCTCTCCAACTGGCATAAGCTCAAGGAGACCCAGAAGACTCGGCAGGCTCCGGAGAATTTTGCTGCATCATACCTTTGGTGACTCATGGACTTTATTTTTTATTTTTCCTTTTTTATTTCTCGGGGGGGGGGGCTTGAGATTTCTCTAGCGGTGTGGATATTAGGTCGGGGAAGAGACTGAAGACGGCTGGTGGGACTTTCGTAATTTGGATAGGCTGAATTGGCAGCTGAAGAGAGAGTGTCACTCTATTGAAAAGGAGCTGATGCCATTATCCTTTGTTCACCTCCTGCTTGGTCTCTCTGTGGGCGCCTCATGCTCAAAACCAAGTGGTCAAAAAGATAATTACAATGGGTTTTTTGTGACTGTACTGTATTGACTTGTGAAACACCTAGTGGCAACTTATAATACTACAGGGAATATTGAGAGTGGAACTGCGGGGGGGGGGGATGGGAGAAAATCAGATAATCAAAATGAGCACGCAAGGGAAAAAGGGACTGGTAGCCACACCAACAGATAGGAGAAATTTGAAACAGGAGGAACTTAAATTAGATATTGCAGAGACCTTAGCAGAAATTAGAAAAGATATAAAAGATATAAAAGATGCTGAAAAAAATTAGATAACAAATTTGATAAAATGGAGGGGGGAAATGATAAATCGGTGGCAGAACTAAGAGGCCAATTAGGAGAGGTCAGGGCAAAAACACAAACCCTAGAAGAGACTGTAAAAAAGACACAGAAAGAAGTTAGAGAAAATAAAAAAGGGGGGGAATAAAACCAGAGATTGCTGATCTAGCTAAAATGCATGAAGAAACTATGGATGCTCTTGCCTTTATGGAAATGAAGGAATTAAATCTCCACTTCAGAGGAGTAATAGAGCAGGAAGGAGAGAATATAAAGGAAAGACTGATAAAGGAAATTGCAAATTGGCTAGAACTAGAGGAAGACCAAGTTGGAAAAACAATAGATAAGGCTTTTAGGATTAAATAGAAGACAGAAAGAGGTAAAAAACTGCCTGGTGACTGCCTTGTATATTTGAACTCGAGAGAAATGAAAGATTTGATTTTAAGAACAAATCGAGAAAAAAGGTTACACATAGATGAAAAATTCATTATAATTTACAAGGAAACACCGAAAAGATTTCTGAAATGCCATGAAGTGTTACAATATGAGAACATCGCAGCTGCAGACAGCCAGCTTGTTGGCATCATGTGATATGGCTAGCTGTGGGAAAGTAAATTCCCAGAAGTTCACAGGCTTTGGGAGTCTGTGTCCAGTGTGTAATTTGAGACCTTCCTGTTGTGTTTGTAAAGGAAGTCTTTGTCACTTGCTGGATGGAAACTGAAGTGATCGGACACGTTTTCTGTAGAGCTGTAATGTCAGAAATAAACAATATGTAAATAGATTTCTGACTACTCTTCTTTCCCCTGCAAAGGGGGAGAAGTGGGTGTGCATTTTCTATGCTGGGAAATGTCGCCTATATCAAGATCTCTGGAACGCAGCCAGAGGCAGATCACCGGTAAACCAGCTCCGGCAGTAGGGAGAGGGGACACCTTCTCCAGATGGGGCTAGTTTTCGAACATGAAGATTATAGAGACATTACCTTAATTTTAAGAAGAAATGAAATATGGTACAAGTGGGAATTCCCGGAGAGAATATCATTTTTTTTACAAAGACAAGAAATTCAAAATCAAATCCCCCCCCAAGAGATGGGAAAATTTATGAGAACGTACAGAAAAGAGCTGGGGGGAAAAGAAGAGGACATACCACTGGAAGAAGAAGAAGAGGAGAAAGAAATTTAAAAATATAACAACTTTGTATTTAATTTCTGACAACAATGGGGTTGGAAATAATATCATGGAATGTAAATGGTTTAAACAATAAAATTAAACACAATAAAACTGAACACATACTATCAAAACAGAACCGACGTAATTTGCATACAAGAAACACATGTCGCGAAAAAACATAACAAAATTCTTAAAAATAAAAGACTGGGTAAAGAATATATATTAGCAGATGAAAGTAAGAAAAGGGGGGTAGAGTTGTATATAAAGGAAAAATATGAGTCACGCCAAAGATTTAAAGATGATAAAGGAATAATTTTTGCAGTTGAAATGGCAATACAGAGCGAAAAACTAATTATAGTGGGAATCTATGCACCAAATGATAACAAAGTGAATTTCTATAAAGAGTTAGAGGACCAACTTTATGGACCAAAAAATAATATTAATTATTTAATGGGGTGGTTTCCCTAGAAACATTTTTCAGTTTGGTACAAAATAATGATTTGATAGACATTTGGAGATTAAAGCATCCATTAGAAAAACAATTCAGTCACTTTTCTGAACCAAACCAGAGTGCTGGAAGAATCGATTATATTTGGACTTATAGGGAATTGGCAACAAGAACAACAAAAACAGAAATCCTCCACAAAACTATTTCGGACCATAATGCAATAAAAATGGAAATAAAAGGGAAAGAAGAGACTACATTTAGGTGGAGGATGAATGACGGATTACTGGATAATCAAGTAATATTGCAAAAGGCACAAAAAACATTGAAAGATTATTTTGAGTTTAATATGAACAAAGGAGTTGTCAGGGAACTGCCATCAGTGCCAGAGGGAGAAAGCAAGCTCCAGAGGGATTCCAGAGAGCGTCCCGGGATGGGGAGAGGCAGCCCATCTTCTGGGGAAGAGAATCAGCGTAGCACCAGTGGAGAAGGGGGGCAGATGGGGGAATCGGCGAGGCAGTCCCATGACTCCTTGCCGGGGACCAGCGGGGAGAGTAAGGGTCCTCCGCTGCCTACGCCCTCCTTGCGCAGAAGGCTTCCGCGCAGGGAGAGTAGGAGGAGACTAGGCATCAAAGAGCTTCTTTGCTGGAAGAAGTTTAAGAAACGCCCACTGATGGATTCTGCCAGCGATTGAGACAGCCACGGGCGAGTGGCTGTCCGGATGGAAAAGGTTCACTCAGGCAACCCAGCCAGGTGTTGGCACCGGCTTACGCATGAGCAACCCCTAGAACCATTACAGGAGTGGACATTAATACTGTATGGGATGCATCAAAGGCGGTAATAAGAGGATTTTGGATACAGCAGAACGCAATTCAAAAAAGATCAAGAGAGAGTAAAAAGGAAAAGATATTAAAACAAATAATAAGTAATGAAAAAAATTAGCAAACAACTCCAAAGACAATCAAGCTAAAACTGATATAAAAAAGTTACAAACACAATTTTTGATATTAATAAATCAAGAATGGAAAATTTAATTTTTAAAGCAAAGAAATTTTGAATCTGTGAATAAGATAGGAAAATTACTTGCCTGGCAACTTAGGAAGAGACAAAAACAGAATACAATAACGAAATTGACGGTTGAAGGGAAAACAGTTGAAAATCCAGATGAAATTAAGAAGAATTTTCAAGGATACTATAAACACTTAATTAGTAAAGGAAAGGAAGATGAAGGTAAAATAGAAGAATATTTGGAACAGAACAAATTGAAGAGAATATCAAGCTAGGAGAGAATTCAACTCAATAATAATATAACAATAGAAGAAGTTAAAATGGCAATAAAACAAGCAGTAATTGGTAAGGCATCAGGCCCAGACAGATTGACACCCAAATTCTATAAGAAATGCTCGGAATTCTGGAGACCTGGAGAGAAGCCCATATCACCCTGCTTCCTAAACCTGACACAGACCCGACTCAAGTCAAAAATTATAGACCAATCTTTCTCCTAAATAATGACTATAAATTATTTGCTAGTATTCTAGCCAATCGGTATAAACAAATATTAGGAGAGAGAATTGGGAAAAACCAAGCCGGCTTTGTGCCTGGTTGACAACTGAAAGATAATGTTAGAAACATTATTGATATAATTGAATTTTTGGATGGCAGAAGGGATATGTTCTTGGATGCCGAGAAGGCATTCGATAATGTGTCTTGGCACTTCATGAAAAAAAATCTAGAAATTATGAACATGGGAACGACATTTATAAATGGAATTAAATCTATTCAGAACAATATGCAAGATTAATAATCAATAACACACTTACGGAAAGAATTGAAATATCAAAAGGGGTGCCCGTTATTCCGTTATTATTTATAACAACATTAGAAATCCTGCTGAAAAAAATAGACAAAACAAAAGAAATAAAGAGCATTGGAATTGGCTATAGAGAGTACAAGTATAAAGCATTTGCAGATGATGTTGTGTTGACGATGGAACAACCAACAACTAGTGCAGTTGAAGCAGTCCGGGAACAGAGGAGAAGGTGCGCAGCGATTCTCCTCTGTTCCCGGGGCTTGCGGTGGGAGGAAGGTTTTCCTCCCCACCGCCAACATTCAGAAGGCTGTTCTGAAGGCTGGCGGTGGGAAGAAAAGCCCTTCTCCCGCCTCCAGCCTTCAGAAGAGTTCCCCGCAGGGCTCCCCAAGCTGTGAATGTCTGCCCCGCGCGAGGGGCGCTCTGCTTAAGAGCGCCCCTCATGCGGGGCAGCAGGCTGCTACCCGCAGCTTGGAGAGCCCTGCGGGGAAGTCCTGCAGGGCTCCCCAAGCTGCAGATGTCTACCCCGCGCGAGGGGCGCTCTGCTTCAGAGCGTTCCTCGCACCGGGCAGCAGGCTGCTATCCGCAGCCTAGGCAGCCCTGCAGGAACTCTTCTGAAGGCTGGCGGGGGGAGAAGGGCTTTTCTTCCCACCGCCAGCCTTCAGAAGGCTGTTCTGAAGGCTGGCGGTGGGGAGAAAAGTCCTTCTCCCCCCGCCAGCCTTCAGAAGAGGTCCAGACCATCCCCATCGTATGCGGAACAAAGCAATTTGATATTTGGCGAAAACGAATCTCTAAATTTATCTGGCTGGGGAAGAAGCCTAGGATTAAATACAAAATTTTGACAGATGTAAAAGAGAGGTGGCTTTTCACAACAAGATTTAAAAATTTATTACAAGGCATCTTGCTTTAGTTGGTTGCATGACACTGGACAATGAGGAGGTATTAGATCTAGAAGGATTCGATAACAGGTTCGGATGGCACGTTTACATGTGGTATGAAAAGGTAAAAGTACATAAAGGGTTTCTGACCATATCATCAGAAAATCCTTGTATGAGGTATGGAATAGGCATAAAAATCTGTTAGAACGCAAAACCCCTTGGTGGATTTCACCACTGGAGGCATTTGCAGTAAAAAAGAAGAATATGGGGAAGGAATGGGCGACATATAGAGATTTATTGGTGGAAGTTGATGGTAAATTAAAATTAAAATCATTTGAAGAGTTGAGGGAAGCTAACTGATTGGTTACAGTACCACCAATTGCAAGATGTCTTTAGGAAAGATTATAAAAGTAATGGATTTGGATTTAGTGTTAACTAAATCAAAAATTGAGACAGAACTGTTGTGTAGTAAAAAGAAAATGGTGTCAAAAATGTACAATGTACTATTAGAGTGGAATACAAAGGATGAGGAGGTAAAGAGTGTGATAAGATGGGCACAGGATTTGGGACATAATATTGATTTTGAGAGATGGGAAGTAATGTGGAATAAAACAATCAAATTTACTGCATGTGTGGCTCTCCAAGAGAACTTAACGAAGATGATGTATCGTTGGTACATCACCCCGAGTAAGCTTGCTAAAATGTATAGGTGTCAGGATAAATCTTGCTGGAAATGTAGGGTGAAGGAAGGGAAATTCCTACATATGTGGTGGACCTGCACCAAAGTTAAGGTTTTCTGGGACACTGTTTACAATGAATTAAGAAGGATACTAAAATACAACTTTAGTAAAAAAAAACAACCAGAGGCATTCTTACTGGGGCTAATTAGTGAAGAAATTAATAAAAAAGATGTAAATTTATTCATGTACACCACAACGGCAGCAAGAATCCTCCTGGCCCAAAGATGGAAACAACAAGAACTCCCCACACTTGAGGACTGGCAGATAAAGATGGCAGAATTTGTGGAGTTGGCGAAGTTGACGGGGAAAATCAGGAATCGATCCGATGAAAGATTTCAAAAGGACTGGAGCAAATTTATTTATTATTTGAAAGAAAATTGTACTTATCTGAAAACGTTTGTAGCTTTAACATGAAATGTTTAGTAATGTGAAATTAAGATGCTAATTTACAAATGAGAGAGTGATTTTTAAATGTTGATATAAAGTAAAGAAGTGATTATGGAAATGTGATAGATATGTTAATGTCATAGGGAAGTCAGAAAAGAGGGAGGGAAGGAGGTCAATGCTCTTTTTGAGCAAATAATATATGTTGTGAATATGTGTATTGAATTAAAATGAAATACAGTGGTACCTTGGGTTACATATGCTTCAGGTTACATATGCTTCAAGTTACAGACTCCGCTAACCCAGAAATAGTACCTCGGGTTAAGAACTTTGCTTCAGGATGAGAACAGAAATCATGCCCCACTGGCGCGGCAGCAGCAGCAGCAGCAGAAGGAGGCCCCATTAGCTAAGGTGGTGATTAAGAACAGTTTCAGGTTAAGAACAGACCTCCGGAACGAATTAAGTACTTAACCTGAGGTACCACTGTATGGAAAACTCAATAAAAATTATGTTAAAAAAAAAAAGAACGAAGGTGAAATGGAGGGGTGTGACTTGGGAAGAGGTGGTGGGACTAGGAAGCAGTGGGACTGGGGAGAGACTTGAGGGCCTGACGTACCCTCTTCCACAATCCCACAGTGGCATAGCATAGCATAGCATAGCATAGCATAGCATAGCATAGCATAGCATAGGTAGCTCACTGAGACTAAACAGTTCCTGGTCCTCAAACCCATGGAGTCCACAATAAAATCTGACTATGAATGGCTACATGCTCTGGCCAGATTCCATCAAACTTGATTTAAGGCAAAATGTCTAACAGCCATGTAGTTTCTCAACAAACACCTTACTTGGAAGAAGGCTCAAAGAGTTGCATTTTCAGGTTGAATCTGATACATGAAAGAAGGCATTCTGTCTGAACTTCAATGAGATCAGATCTAGAGAAAACATAAACTTGATGGAACCTTGATCATTTGAGTCTGGAAGTGCAGAGGAACTCCCACTGCCAGAAACATATCCAACATGCATAACCATGACTTTTTCACAAGGAAACGGCATACATCCTTCCTCTAGGTCAGGGGTTGGGCAAATGCAACCCTCTGCATGTCACTGGGCTATTAATTTGTTTTATTAAACAAAATTCATGCACCACTTAATTGTAATGAAAAGTCTAAGCGGTTTACAACAAAATAAAATCAAACAATAACATTAGCATTAGCAGACTGTTAAATACAGTGGTGCCTTGATTTTTAAATGTTGATATAAAGTAAAGAAGTGATTATGGAAATGTGATAGATATGTTAATGTCATAGGGAAGTCAGAAAAGGGAGGGAAGGAGGTCAATGCTCTTTTTGAGCAAATAATATATGTTGTGAATATGTGTATTGAATTAAAATGAAATACAGTGGTACCTTGGGTTACATATGCTTCAGGTTACATACGCTTCAGGTTACAGACTCCCCTAACCCAGAAATAGTACCTCGGGTTAAGAACTTTGCTTCAGGATGAGAACAGAAATCATGCTCCACTGGCGCGGCAGCAGCAGCAGCAGCAGCGGGAGGCCCCATTAGTTTAAGTGGTGCTTCAGGTTAAGAACAGTTTCAGGTTAAGAACGGACCTCCGGAACGAATTAAGTACGTAACCAGAGGTACCACTGTATAGGCCATTAGTTGTCGAACCAGTGCCCCATGGCACCCTGGGGAGATTGAGGACACCAATTTCAGAAAAGGCAAGCTGGGCTGTCATGTGCAGTGTGTCAGCTGGGACCTGCACAACAGTGGTCTTGCTTGGGTTCCTGTCAGCATGCGCGCTCCCACTTTACATGTGCGCCAAAAATGTTGCCCAAAAGGGGCAGGGTGGTACAGGAATCCCCACATATGCACAATCTGTAATGGAGCCCCAGTGTAAGCAGTTCCCACAGGGGAGCTGCAGAAAGAATGTGGTTGGTCAAGGGAGCCATGGACTCAAAAGGCATTCAAACATTCAGCAATAGGCTAAAAAGGTCTGTGTTTTAAACTCAACTTCTATTATATCTTATATCATTTCAGACCATTAGAGTCAAACAATGGTTGGAAGGCACCAGGTTCCCCACCCCTGCTATAAAATCATTTGTAGCCATATTAATTTCTTCTTTCCAAAAGAAAAAAAAATATTAGGTTCTGAGTGTTTTGGATGGCAAGCTTCCCCTCTCCTCCAGTTATTATTATTGTTCTAAAGCTGCAACCCATGAGGCAGTGAGGGTGAAAGGAAGGAACTGCCCTACTGGTGAGACCATTGCTCATTAGCAAATTGAGATCCTTGGAACATTTGGCAATGAAAGGATAGGCACATTTTCTTTTCAACTTCCCTACAAAGCAACGACCTTGTCTATTTGTTGCATAACTGTTGTTGCTATGGTAGATCTACAAAGGAGGAGGAGAGGAAGGAGAAGGGAAATGCTAATTAATAAAATCATCCTACTATTTGTCTTGGATCTGAACTCTAGGTCACACATCAAGCCAAGAGCAATGCTTAAATAGCACTGTGGTAGAAACATGCTTCTGGGAGGAGCAGGGCTTAAATAATATGGTGAACCTCCTCCCCTCTGTCACACAGATAGCCTCCAGCATGTGGTGGCCTGGAGGACGGGATCTGCATGATTTCTCCAACTCCAAGAGAGGAAGAGACTAATGTGAGCCAGGCTGTTGCACAATTGTGTGCACATGAATTTATTTGTTCCAATATGCTGCCTTTCGGAACATAAATCCTCACCATTAAATTCACCTGAAGCACCTCCTTGTCCATTAGGCACCACTCAGATTATTGCAATTCACCTGGAGAAGCCCTCCTAATGGACCGACACTTGTTGCTGTTATTAATTAATTAATTGAATTTGCCCTTCACCCGAGGATGGTTCACAATATAAAAACATAAAAATGTGTGACAGTAACAAGCAAAAAGAATACCCCTCTCCCACAGTATTATTATTATTCTCATTTTAGCAATTTTAGCCTGGTTGGCTCGCTCAACTGTGGCCATGCCTCTGCCCTGCCTGGACTTGGGGTGGTGAGGTGTGGAAACCTCTGGCCTTTGCATGGCCAATTGTACAAAGTCACATCCTACTGAAATCAGACAATTTGGATATTTCGCCACCTGCAGAAAACATCGTTGTTTCATCAAACATTTTTAGAGAGTGAATTTGAATAACCTTCTGCATTTTATTATTCTATGGTATTTTAATGATTTTGTTATACCATCATAAATTATATTTGTCCTATGAGTTGGTGCATTATAACAAAGGAACATAGGAAACTGCCTTATGCAGAGTCAGACCATTGGTCCATCCTGCTCAGAACTCTTTACACAAACTGGCAGCAACTCCATTGTGTTTCAAAACAGAATCCCTCTGAGCCCCACCTGGAAATGATGGGGATTGAACCTGGGACCTTCCCATGTGAAAAAGCCACTGAGCCGCGACTCTTCTTGAAATCTGCTGCCTCTGAACAGGGAGTTTCTATAAAGCCCTTGTTACTAATGCCATCTGTCCCCCACTCTGGAGTTGTCTAAGGCTATGTACACACCATACATTTACAGTAATGCACACTTAAAGCACATGACTTTCCCCCAAGACTCATGGGAACTGTAGTTTATCCCCATAGACCTACAATTCTCAACACCCTTAAAAACTATAGCTCCCAAGATTCTTTGGGGGAGGTAATGGGATTTAAATGTGCACAGCCTAATCTTAATTCAAAACTGTTTCAACAAGTGGCCATTGCCGCATCCCTAGATTAATGATGCATTCTGTGAAGAAGGAACCCTCTTTTGTCTGACTCTTGCAGGATTCCTCCACACTGGCATAGCGTGACTGGGGCTGTGGGGTGGTCGGCCCTGGGCACATTATTCTGAGGGTGCAAAAGGGCGTAACCAGGTGCCTCCATGAACAGGCAACCTATGGAGAGGGAAGCTGCACCAGGGGAAGCCTGGCACCAGGGGAAGCCTGGCTGGCTGGTGTGGAGCCTTCTCTCTAGGAGAAGGAGGCACCATCCCAGCCCCAAAGGCCTGGCCCTGGCTCAGCTTGCTTCCCCGCAGGGCGCCTGTTGCATCCTCTCAGAATCTGGTGGCATCAGCATTAGAATACCCTGGGTGCCATAAAGCCGCAGTACGCCACTATTCCTCCATCCCAGAGAGCCAATTTGTGCTACAGCCGCTCTCTCCTCACCCCTTTCTATCTGGTCCAAGTTTTCCCTTTTACATGCACAGGAGTTGCTACCATAGCATTTAAAGAGAGAAAAAAATGCTTTGCACTCTGCACAGCTTAAAGAAAAGGAATGACCCTCTTCTCTCCTCTCCCCTTGCTAGCATATCTTATTATTAGTTGTGGCTGTGGGTGGGTTGGTGGGTAGGTGGGTGTGGCATCTTGTAAATAAATAAAACATTGCCACATCTCTATAAATCTGCAGAAGTTTATCACCAGATAGCATAAGAGAGAAGTTGTTTCACTATGTCTTGGGCCATAAAGCTAAAAGTTTTGCTCTTCTGGGCAGACAACTCTTTGTTTATCATCTTGCTTCTGCCCTGCAGGGAACTAGGCTAGCAGCCATTGCCAAAGCTGGTAGTAGTAACCTCAGAATTTATATTTGATGAAAGCGGAAGAATTATGTACTTCCCAGTGGCTGGGCTGTGCCTAAGCCAGGCATAGGTAGATTTAGGTGGGTTCTGTTAGTATTTGTATTGTATTTGCATTGTTGCAAATTGTTTGCATTGTTGCATTGCTGCATTGTTGCATTGTTGTTGTTGTTGTTTTATTTGTACCACACCCATCTGACTGGGTTGCCCCAGCCACTCTGGGGGGCTTACAGAATATGCAAAAACATAACAAAACGTTAAATGTTAAAAATTCGCTATATAGGGTTGAATTCAGATGTCTTCTAAAGGTTGTGTGGTTGTTTATCTCCTTGACCTCTGAAGGGAGGGTGTTCAACAGGGAGGGTGCCAAGAAGGCCCTCTGCCTGATTCCCTGTAGCTTCAATTCTCACTTCAGCTTCCCTGGGTGGCTGTGAGTTCTAATACTGTGAGAGAGGGGGGGAAAGGTTTGCAAACAATCACTGACATTTGACTTTTCTAAATGTGAGAGTTAAGAGGGTGCGCATTACTGAAGGCTCAGTGGGAGCAAGCAAATATGGCAAAATGCAAGAAACCAACCCATCTCCCTCCCGCTTTTAAAAAAGGAGGAAGAAAGACTAGATTCTCCACCAGCAGCAAAGAGCAAAATGATATTCTGTATGAGTGCTGGAAGGAGAAATAAACGTCTTTGTTGAGATGTCAATTAAAGGCAGTTTCAGAATTGGTTATACATGGCCAGAGGGTACAGCAACAGCTTCCATCTTATAAGCAAGTGTTCAGAAAATAGGGAAACGAAGACACTTTTTGAGTGGCATCTACAGGAATAAAGGGGGTCCTCGTGAGCCTGTGTGGATGGGTGTTTCTAAGATTGCCACAGCAAAGCGAGCAATGAATAGCTGCTTTCCTTCAACTTTCTTTCTGTGCTTCTTGTCTGCTGTCCCGAATCCACAAGGCCAGTCAAAGTGCCACCCTCACCTCTGCTTAACAGGAAACTGATGCATGGATCCAAAAAGTATTCCACTCCTTAAAAAGAAAAGGGGGAAAAGGAAAGCCTTTATCGTCAATGTATTTGGACCTACCTGTGGCCTTTAACGTTGGCTGCTCTCCTAGCAACAGTTTTAATCTTTTGGCATGAATTTTCCCTTGATAGTGTGACTCAGCCACGACGGCTGAAGTAAAGGACATGTTACAGAGCGTACAGCATTTGTTCTTATCCACCGATTCATTGTCGCTGCCCTGGAGGATGAGAAGGAAGAAGCAAGGATGTTATGCATGTCAAAGGCAGCAGTCGCAAGAGGGCCAGACTCAGATGCAAATTCTGGTACCACCAGATCTTGGGGCTGGATTTTGAGGACTCTGGGTCTGACGGATCCATTTCAGACTGAAATCATGAGGCATCTGAAAGGGGGAAGGAATAGGAGAAGTGGGCTGGGATGAAAGGCAAGTGGCTAATGTGGGACTCTCCAGATGTTGTTGGACTCCAGCTCCCATCAACATCTGGAAAGCACCAGGTTGGCTACCCCTGATATCAGGGGTATAGTGGGGGGGCAGGGGGGCTGTAGCCCAGGCCGTGTTTAGGGAAGTTTTTAATGTCTGGTTTTTATTGTATTTTAAATATTTTGTTGGCTGGAGAAACCCAGCCAGATGGGAGGGGTATAAATAA
The DNA here is from genome assembly GCF_964252035.2 of Podarcis erhardii. Classification (NCBI taxonomy): domain Eukaryota; kingdom Metazoa; phylum Chordata; class Lepidosauria; order Squamata; family Lacertidae; genus Podarcis; species Podarcis erhardii. Next base: position 1,708,648 of record NC_138511.1, read on the forward strand.
TAAATTATTATTATTATTATTATTATTAGGCACAAGCCAGGTGCCCCCCACAGGGATCCCTGTTCCACCCTGCCTGCTGCCGGTGTCTGTGGGCCTTGGAGCCTGGCTGAATAGCTGCCCAGCCAGCGTCAGGGGGGAGGATTGCCTGCCACAGGCTACGTCAGCCAACCAGGCTTCTACCTGCACGGATGGGCAGTGACACAGCACAGCCCCACTTGGTTCTGGTGGGCAGGGCTGAACTGGCACATGCACCCCATGGTGTTGGTGGCAAGGGCTGGCCTGGCGTGGTGGGTTCTGTTGACCCTCCATGCCCTGCTTGGGGCATGTGCCCCAGGCAACAAAAAAGGATGCAACACTGCTGCCTGATATAAAGAACAATTACTTGTTGCATTCCTGCCAACATGGAAACTGTTGGACCTAGAAGCACGGCCTTGTCAGTGAAATTACCTAGCTAGGAAGGTAAGAAGACTAGCCCTGGCCTGGCTCCAAATAAGAATGTTTGTGTTTATTAAGGGAAGTGCATTCTTGATGAGAAATAGTTCTATAGTTTTAGCTAAGTAGCTGGAGAAACAAAGAAGCCATGCTTGCCCCTTTGTTCTCAGAAAATACATCCAAGAGTAGGAGGCAATTGTAAAAAGGATATAAGCTAACACATTATCAGTCTAAATTTCAAAGGGCAGAGAGAGGTTAGCATACAAGTTAAAGGTACAGGGTTAGCCTGTGAATCTGGAGGCCCCTTACTCTGCTTAAGCACCACGCAGACCCTTTTCTGCGCGCTGGATCACACCCAAACTTCCAACAGAAACAGCAGAGGAACTCTCTGCAAGCCACTTCAGCAGGTGAGGGTTCTCATAACAGCCCTTCATCTGCCTGCATCTAAATCAGGGCTGGCAACTCACTGTCTGAGGGGACAAATGCAGCCCTACAGGCCTCACTATGGTCTTCAGAAGGTTGCCCAAGAGAGAATGTGGCCCTTGGGTAAAAAAAAATTCCCCACCACAATTTAAACAACCACAACAACAATTTTATTATTTATACCCTTCCCATCTGGCTGGGTTTCCCCAGCCACTCTGGGCATCTTACAATAGATGCATCCTTGTCCTGCCCAAACGTTTGATTTCAAGAGGCTCAGGAGAGGAGACGATGCTTGCAAGACTCTAGTGCACATGTGTATACTTCATCAGCATTTTCAAAAAGCATCCTCAGAAGTCAAACAGGGACAGGTAGCAGAAAACCGGGTTAAGCTGGAATAGATGGACAGCTTTGACAGTGGACTCATTTCCTGTGAGCTGCCTCTCACCCCCCCCCCAAAAAAAAGCATCCCCCAGTGTGAGTAACACTGATGCTGCAAGCTTGTATCAAACACATTATGCTAAGCTTGAGCCCAAATTTCTCAAGGACATTTTTCAAGGGGTGTGTGGCCTGAGATGCTTTTATTTTTCTCACTGTGTCCCCCTCCCCAGAAAGAGAAGACCATGCTGCAAAATTACAGCTGAATATAGTCTACCATCTAATCATAGTGGATGCTGTTCCCTGACCCAAAGAAGCAACAGCACCCCATAATGACACACAACATCCAGAGCATTGTGAAGGATGTAAAATGGTGGCCTGACAGCTTCTGCCCTTTGCCCTGACATCCCACCAAAAAACCTAAAACAAACCTTGGGAGTGGGGAAAAAGAAATTTCTGTTCCCCCTGGAGGAATTTTAGAAATTAGTCCTCCCAGTTCCTTTGTCCACACATAGTGGTGATGAATTTCGAGAGGCCATTTATACGCAACAGCTACATGGGAGAAGCAGAAGCCAGGACAACAGCAGAGTAGGTAAACCTTTGCCATCTCTCCCTGCTCTGCATTTTGGTTGCTCTCACAGCAAGGACAGCCGAGCTGCCAGACTGGAGTTGCCATATTTCAAACAGTGAAAATCCGGGCAGAAAAGTTGTTGAGTTTTTAAGGGAAATCAACCAAAATGACACTGCTAGCATGGATTGCCATTTAAACAAAATTGCCATGTTGATGTGTCTTATTATTCTGGGCTAGGGAGGGTTGCAGGTCATTTCATTGCTAGGGTGGTACCAAAATTTACTATTTCTCTTGGGTGGAGTATCATCATGTTTTAATATTTTATATTTATATGTTTTAATATTTTATATATTTTTTATAGGACTCAATTTCTTGACTTTAAGAAAGCCGACTTCATAAAACTTAGGGAAGTGCTGTGTGAGATCCCATGGACAGTAATACTAAAAGGAAAGGGAGTTCATGATGGCTGGGAGTTTGTTAAGAGGGAGATAGTAAAAGCACAACTTCAGGCAATACCAATGAGACGGAAACGTGGAAGGTGCCTAAAGAAGCCAGGGTGGCTATCTAAAGAACTTTTAACTGAGTTAAGATTAAAAAAGGATGTGTACAAAAAATGGAAAAGGGGGGAAACCACCAAAGAGGAATTCAAACAAATAGCCAGCACGTGTAGACACAAAGTCAGAAAAGCTAAAGCACAGAATGAACTCAGGCTTGCTAGAGAGGTTAAAAGCAACAAAAATGGCTTTTATGGGTATGTTCGTAGCAAAAGGAAGAACAAAGAAACAGTGGGGTCGCTCAGAGGAGAAGATGGTGAAATGCAAACAGGGGATACAGAAAGGGCTGAACTCCTCAATGCCTTCTTTGCCTCAGTCTTCTCCGATAAAGAAAACAATACCCGACCTGAAGAATTTGGAGCAAATGATTCAGCAGAGGAAACACAGCCCAGAATAACTAAGGAAATAGTACAAGAATACTTGGCTAGTTTAGATGTATTCAAGTCTCCAGGGCCAGATGAACTGCATCCAAGAGTATTAAAAGAACTGGCAGATGTGATCTCAGAACCACTGGCACTCATCTTTGAGAATTCCTGGAGAACAGGCGAAGTCCCGGCAGACTGGAGGAGGGCAAATGTTGTCCCTATTTTCAAAAAGGGGAAAAGAGAGGACCCAAATAATTACCGCCCAGTCAGTCTGACATCAATACCAAGGAAGATTCTGGAGCAGATCATTAAGCAAACAGTCTGTGAGCACCTAGAAAGGAATGCTGTGATCACCAATAGTCAGCATGGATTTCTGAAAAATAAGTCATGTCAGACTAACCTGATCTCGTTTTTTGACAGAATTACAAGCCTGGAAGATGAAGGGAACGCAGTGGATGTAGCCTACCTTGATTTCAGCAAGGCATTTGACAAGGTGCCCCATGATATTCTTGTAAAGAAGCTGGTAAAATGCGGTCTTGACTATGCTACCACTCAGTGGATTTGTAACTGGCTGACTGACCGAACCCAAAGGGTGCTCATCAATGGTTCCTCTTCATCCTGGAGAAGAGTGACTAGTGGGGTGCCACAGGGTTCTGTCTTGGGCCCGGTCTTTTTCAACATCTTTATCAACAACTTGGATGATGGACTCAAGGGCATCCTGATCAAATTTGCAGATGACACCAAACTGGGAGGGGTGGCTAACACCCCAGAGGACAGGATCACACTTCAAAACGACCTTGGCAGATTAGAGAACTGGGCCAAAACAAACAAGATGAATTTTAACAGGGAGAAATGTAAAGTATTGCACTTGGGCAAAAAAAATGAGAGGCACAAATACAAGATGGGTGACACCTGGCTTGAGAGCAGTACATGTGAAAAGGATCTAGGAGTCTTGGTTGACCACAAACTTGACATGAGCCAACAGTGTGACGCGGCAGCTAAAAAAGCCAATGCAATTCTGGGCTGCATCAATAGGAGTATAGCATCTAGATCAAGGGAAGTAATAGTGCCACTGTATTCTGCTCTGGTCAGACCTCACCTGGAGTACTGTGTCCAGTTCTGGGCACCACAGTTCAAGAAAGACACTGACAAACTGGAACGTGTCCAGAGGAGAGCAACCAAAATGGTCAAAGGCCTGGAAACGATGCCTTATGAGGAACGGCTAAGGGAGCTGGGCATGTTTAGCCTGGAGAAGAGGAGGTTAAGGGGTGATATGATAGCCATGTTCAAATATATAAAAGGATGTCACATAGAGGAGGGAGAAAGGTTGTTTTCTGCTGCTCCAGAGAAGCGGACATGGAGCAATGGTTCCAAACTACAAGAAAAAAGATTCCACCTAAACATTAGGAAGAACTTCCTGACAGTAAGAGCTGTTCGACAGTGGAATTTGCTGCCAAGGAGTGTGGTGGAGTCTCCTTCTTTGGAGGTCTTTAAGCAGAGGCTTGACAACCATATGTCAGGAGTGCTCTGATGGTGTTTCCTGCTTGGCAGGGGGTTGGACTCGATGGCCCTTGTGGTCTCTTCCAACTCTATGATTCTATGATTCTATGATTCTATGACTTGGCGTCAAACAGCTCTTATGCTGGAAGAGGTTCAAGAAACGCCCACTGACGGATTCTGCAAGCGACTGACCGGCCACGGAGTGTGGGCTGTCAGCCAAGGCGTGGTGAACCAGGCAATCTAACTGAATTGAAGGCAACTTACGCACAAGTAACCCCTTACGACCATTACAGCAATCTGTCAGTCCCTGAAGTTACTTGTGCACAGGCAGGGGACCATGAGCCAGACTGGAGGTGCCGGTGCAGCGGAGCAAGCTGCGAGTGTGCAGGACTTGGTGAAGAGGAACCGGGACCTGGAACAGCATGTAGCTCTGCTGACGGCGCGGCTGGATGAAAGGCGAACTCAGGATGCGCAGGTTAGACCCACTCCAGTGGCAAAGAAAGTGCCAGGACTGGTACACAAGTTTGGGGGGAAGCCCTAGGACTATAACGCGTTCCGAACGGAAATAGAGTACGCTTTGGAACTGCAGCACGATGACTTTGCTGACGATGCAGAGAGGGTGGCATATATCGTGGGGCACCTTCAGGATGGGGCACGCGAATGGGTCAGGCCCCTAATGGCCACTCAGAATGCTGCCATGAGGGACGTACGGAAGATCCTCCAGGCTATGGATGCGATGTATTCAAGCCAAATTGGGCAGAGTGTGACCCAGTGGGAGCTGATGAGGTGCAAGCAGGGGGACCTATCCGATAGAGACTATTGGTCCCGTTTTGCGATGCTAATACACCGGCTCGAATGGGACCTGGATGACACGCCTATACGGATGCTGTTTGAGGAGGGGTTGTCCCCAACCGTGAAGGACGAGCTCTCCCGCGGGCCCCGCCCGCAATCTATGGACGAATTGACCAAAGCTGCGCTTGCGATAGGAGCTCGGCAGGAAGCGCGCGCTTTGGAAAGGCGGGAAGGGAGAGGAGAGCGTTGCCCTGACTACCGCATTCCTGAGATGCCAAGGCAGCCTTCCGGGTCTGTTGAGCCAATGGAAATCGATGGAGCGCGCGTGCGCGAGGTTTCAAGCGCCAACCAAGGATGCAAAAGGGAGGGAAAGGCTGGCAAAAGCACCAAGAAGTGTTTCCTCTGCCAACGGCCAGGACACTTTGCCAGGGCTTGTCCACAAAGAAAGGCTTGGCAAGGGATGGTGGGAGCCGCTGGTAGCGAGGAGGAGGTGGCGGAGGACAACGTGCAGGGAAACACCAACGCTTGGCTGCCCACAGGGGGGCACAGCAGCCAGGCGAGCAACTAATGCCCCAACCAGACCCACCCAAGGCGTCAATAGCGATAGAGGTGGTGCTAGAGCTCCCAAATGGGCACCCAGTCAAGGTGAAGGCAATGCTGGATTCAGGCAGCTCCTGTAATTTCTTTAGCAAGGAGTTCGCACTAGAGCACCAACTCCACCTGCTGCCACTGGATTTTCCCCTCCAGGTCACCACGATAGATGGCAGGGAGCTGCTGGGAGGGGAGGTGACACATCAAACCCCACCAATGAGAATGAGGGTTTCCAGGCACACAGAAACCATTGCCTTTCATGTGGCCACACTGGCGGGCCCCCCGATAATATTAGGCATGAGCTGGCTAGTGCTACATGATCCAGTGGTGGCTTGGCATCAACGGACAGTCACCTTTGGGTCAGCTCACTGTTTGGAACACTGTCTAGGGGGGGGGGAGCCCAGGTTGAGGTTGGCCAGAGTGGCAGGAACGACACTGAAGCCGAGAGGAGAGGTGCCGCCACAGTACGCTGACTTACAGGAGGTCTTCAGCGAGAGGGAGGCGGACAGGCTGCCACCACATAGGCCCTTTGACTGCCAAATCAACCTACTCCCAGGGCCTCAGCTGCCAGTGGGCAAGCTGTATGTCATGTCGGACCGGGAGATGCAGGAGTTGCGGGACTTTACTGACAAGAACCTGAAAAGAGGTTTCATAAAAGAATCTAAGGCAGTGGGGGGCAGTCCGGTGTTCTTTGTGGACAAAAAGAACACGAATGAGCCCAGATTGATCGTAGACTATAGGGCGTTAAACCTTGTATCAGAACCCGTGACCTTCCCAATGCCCAGAATTGATGACATTTTAACACGGGTGAGGAAGGGAAAGATCTTCACCAAGCTGGACCTCCGGGGAGCGTACAATTTGATTAGGATGAGGGAGGGGGATGAATGGAAAACCACCATGTTCACCCCCCTAGGGGCCTTTGAGTACTTAGTCATGCCATTTGGATTACAGTCAGGCTCCGCCTGTTTTCAAGCCTTCATGCACTACATGTTGGGTTCCCTGCTGTACAAGAACTGCGTAGCATTTCTGGACGACGTCCTAATCTATTCGGACAATGAGAAACAGCATGTCGAGGACGTCAGGGAAGTGCTAAAGAGACTGCAGAAGCACCAGTTGTGGGTCAAGCTGGAGAAGTGCCAATTTCACGCCAGGGAAGTGGAATTTCTGGGGTACAAGTTGTCGGACAGGGGCCTAGCTATGGACCCCAGCAAGGTGCAGGCGGTGCTGGACTGGAAGACCCCCAAAACACGTAAGGATGTGCAGAGGTTCCTCGGGTTCAGCAACTTCTACCAGAAGTTCATCAAGAACTTCGCCCACTTGACTGCACCCATCACGGATTGTCTCAGTAGCAAAAAGAAATTCGTCTGGACTGAAAGTGCCCAACGATCTTTCGAAAGGCTAAAGAAGGCGTTCGTGTCGGAGGAACAGCTCCTGCACGTGGATCTGCAGAAGCCGATGAGGCTAGAGACAGACGCGTCAGACTGGGCGGTGGGAGCGGTGTTGCTCCAGCTGGGAGGGAGCCAACACGCCTGGAGACCGTGCGCCTTCTTCTCACGGAAGGTGAGCAAGTCGGAACAAAACTACACGGTGTATGACCGCGAACTGCTAGCAATTTACGCAGCCTTTCGGCAGTGGAGACATCTACTAATAGGGGCCCAGCACAAGATTCAGGTGTGCACAGATCACAAGAACTTGGAATATTGGAGAACGGCTCGAGTTCTCAACCTGAGACAGATTCGATGGGCACAGGAGTTCTCCAAGTTCTTCTTTGAGATCAAGTACGTGCCGGGAGAAGAGAACGTGAGGGCAGACGCAATGTCCAGGAAGCCGGAGTACACGGAAGGAGAAGGACCGCCGGAAGTGAGACACGTGTTCCCAGAGGAACGATGGGTGTGTGGGGGAGCGTTGGTTGGGAAACGAAAACTAACCGAGCTGATTCGCCAGGACGAATTCGCCCAAACCAGAATCAGGGAACTCAGGGAAGCGAGGGGAGACCAGGGAGGCTTTGAGGAAAGGGAAGGACTGCTGTACTACAAGGGAGCAATGTATGTGCCCGGGGAGGCCTTGTGAGAAAGGGTGCTCAAACAGCTTCACGACAACCCAACAGCGGGGCACTTTGGGCAACACAAAACTATGTTACTGGTTACTAGGCAGTTCTGGTGGCCAAGGGTGAGGGAAGATGTATGAGAGTATGTACGGGGGTGTGACCGCTGCCAACGGGCTAAGGGGGAGAGGGCTGCCCCAGCAGGGTTGCTGGAACCCTTACCCACACCGGGAAGACCCTGGGAGGTGGTGTCTATCGATTTTATGACAGATTTGCCCAAGTCCAGAGGGAAGACAGTAGATCTGCTAACCAAAATGTGCCATTTTATAGCGTGCTCGCATGCAGTAACGGCAGAGGAAACGGCCAGGTTGTTTGTGGATCACATCTTCAGGTTGCATGGGGCTCCTTCGAGGGTTATCTCAGACCGAGGGAAACAATTTACCTCGAGGTTCTGGAGAAGGCTCATGAACTTATTGCAGGTGGAGGTGGGGTTCTTGACGGCGAGACACCCGGAGACCAACGGGCAAGCAGAGAGAGCGAACAGTATTTTACAGCAATATCTACGCTGCTACATGAACGAGAGACAGAACGATTGGGTAGAGAAGCTAGCACTGGCTGAGTTTGCGTATAATAATGCTGAGCATGTGTCCACGGGGATGAGCCCGTTCATGGCTAATTATGGGTGTCACCCCAGGGCCTTTCCCGGGAGGGGGGAGGAAGGGTGGAGCATACCCGCGGCAGAACAGTTTGTGGAAGAAATGGAGGCTCTGCACCAGCAGCTTAAGATGAACCTGGAAAGGGAGAGCTTCCGGTCGGCGCCAGCGTCTTAATGGCGGTCTTTGCCTCGAGCTCCGAGGCAGGACTGCTTCACGAGTTCGGGTCTGACCCGCTACGGCGAGCGGGGGACCCCTAAAATCACAGGCGCAGAAGCCTGTGAACAAGGAGATTCGGTGGGCACCTTTGCACCCCCCGGTATCGCAAAGGAGTCTTTTTAAAGGCTCCGGAGCGGCATCGGGAGTGAGTGCGGTGCTGAGGATCGCAACCCAGCTCGTGGAGTGAAGCCGCGTCGCCATTGACGGAGAGCGCCGATTCCTTCCTGAAATTACCGATTGGCAACAAACCTGTGAGTAGGAATTACAAAATATTGAAAACGGACTATTTTTAAGAAGATTTGGCCGAAAACGGGAAAGGCAAAAATTAAGGAAGTCAGCCTCCCGGAACTGCACGATTAACGCAGCAATGGAAAAAACTTGCTGTATTTAAAAAGAAACGTCTTGGTTGAACTTTGCTAAACCCCGACATTGAAAGGACCTTCCCCCCACGAAGCGGGAGTAGGGGGGAAGGAAAAATTGGCTTAATTTAAACCGCTAGAAGAAGTAAATTGTGAATGGAAACTCTCCGCTGCCGATACCTTTGATCAGGCTGCCTGAACGGAGAGCGCTTGAAACGAACTGTCAAAAAGACTGTGGATACAAAGTAAGAATATATCTGGAACATAATAACGGGACTTTACTTAGTAGACCCAGATTTTTAAATTGCAACAAAGTAAGACTTTGGGTTGAATTTTATTTTCTTTGGGACATTGTATGGCTACTTGCTTCACTGTTTCTTTGTTATTCCGGCTTGGATACAATTTCCCCCTCTAGAGGACTAAAAAAGAGACTGCAGTATTGAAGTAAAGAACTGGGATTTTCCACTTGTAACTTTCCTGTGAGAACGACCTTGAGTTATGAGCACGCCACTTGATGAAATATCAACAAGAAGCAAAACAAAGCAAGCTCAAAAGCAGGCTCAGAAAAGAACCTCTATATCAGGAGCAGCAGCTGGACAAGAGAGAGTAACAACAGCATCAATGGATTCTATGACACAGGCACTGCTCAAAATAAATCAATCTTTGGAAGTACTCACTAAGCAATCTACAGAAAACTCCAAGAAGTTGACAGAATTAACAACAAGACTTGACTTGAACACAACGACTATATCGTCTAACACAGAGTCTATAAATCGTTTGATACAAGAAAGTACCGAAACAAGGAAAATAGCTGAATCTGCTAAAATTACTGCCGAGGAAGTCAAGGGAAAATATGTACCTATTGCAAAGAAGGTACATGAACATGATGCAACCCTAGCTCTTATGGAACTGGAGAGGAAAGGTAAAAATCTGAAATTGAGACTGGTACCAGAGGAGGAAGAGGGCAACCTTGGGGAATTTCTCACAGATAAATTTCAGGAATTTTGGACTGATGAACTAGAAGGAGAAGAAGATGAATTTGTAATAACTACAGCCTTCCGAATTGGCAGAAAGCAAGGCAAGAAACCAAGGGATTGCTTAATCACCTTAAGATCCAAAGAAGAAAGAGATAAAATATTGAACCTACATTTCCAGAAGGCATTGATTATCAAGAATTCTCAAATACAGATTTATAAAGATATTCCTAAATATTTTTTGGAGGTGAGGACTCAATTCAAAGATTTAGTGGATTTGCTGAAAAAAAACAATACTCCATTCAGATGGGAGTTCCCACAAGGGTTGTCCTTTAACTTCAAAGGGAAGAAAATCAAAATAAAAACAATTCAAGACAAGGAACATTTTTTGGAGAGAAACTTTGAGGATTTTCAAAAAGGAACTGTGACTGAGGAAGAAATACCAGATATTGCAAATTTATCATTTGGACTGAACCCAGCACCGACTGATCAGGAACAAGAACTTGGAGTGGTTGGTGGAAAAGACACCCAGTAACAAAAATGTCTCTGCAACTCCTGAGTTGGAACTGCAATGGCCTGAACCATCCCCGAAAAAGGACCCAAGTCTTTCATATATTAAAGAAAGAGCAACTGGACATAATATGTTTGCAAGAAACTCATATTGCCAGAATACATAGAAAACTTTTGATAAATAAAAGATTAGGACTGGAATTTATTTCCTCAGATAAAGTTAAGAAAAGAGGAGTCGTGATCTATGTTAAGGAAAAATGGGAACCAAAAATGATCTTTAAAGATGAACAAGGAAGGTTTCTGGCAGTGGAAATTCAAATACAAGGAGAAAAAATCTTGATTGTAGGAATTTATGCACCTAATGAGGGGAAGGCTGAATTCTTCAAGAAGTTGCATGAGACATTAACGGACTTTATGGACTATAAAATAATAATGATGGGCGACATGAATGGAGTCGTCTCCACAAATATGGACAAAGCTCAAAGACAAGTAATCTCTAAGGATGGGAGACTACCAAAGACCTTTTTTGAACTGACTGACACAATGGACTTGATAGACATTTGGAGAACAAGGAACCCTCTGGAAAGGGAGGGGACCTTCTTCTCTGAAGCAAAAATGACATGGACCAGGATTGACCAAATATGGATTTCTAGCAATCTGGCACCAAGGGTTAAAAATACAGAAATCTGCCCAAAAACCTGCTCTGATCACAACGCAGTAAAGATGGAAATGAAATTGACAACAGCTGGAACTTTCAGATGGAGAATGAATGACACCCTTTTTAGAGATGAAGAAATTTTAAAAAAGGCCCAAAAAACTCTGAAAGATTACTTTGAAATAAACCTTAGAACAGATCTGGAAAGAAGAATAATATGGGACGCAAGTAAGGCTGTCATGCGTGGTTTTCTAATTCAACAAAATTCGATAAAAAGGAAACAACAAAATGAGAAGAAAGAAAAAATCTGGAACCAGATGAAAGAAGGAGAGAAGAAACTGAGGTCAAAACCAAAATCTCAGGAGATTTTAAGAGAAATAAAATACTACCAGACCCAGTACATGGAACTGATGAACCAAGAAATAGAATGGAAAATAAAACAAATGAGGCAAAAAACTTTTGAATCGGCAGACAAATGTGGGAAATTGCTGTCATGGCAATTGAAAAAGAGGCAAAAGTTGAATACTGTGACGTCCCTTGAAGTAGAGGGGAAGTTTGTAAACAAACCAAATGAAATCAGTAATTGTTTCCAAAGTTTCTTCAAGAAATTATACGCACAAGGGCCGAAAGATGAACAAGAGATAGAAGAATTTATTAAAAAATATGGACTATCAAAGATCTCGGAAAAGAATAAAAGGACTTTAAATGAAAAAATTACGAACCAGGAAATTGAGGGTGCCATCCAGAATATGCAATTGGGAAAATCACCAGGGCCAGATGGACTGACGGCGAGATACTACAAAGCAATGAAGGAATGGTTAATACAACCATTGAAAGAAGTGTGTAACCAAATCTTGGAGGGGAAAAAGGCTCCCGAATCGTGGAAAGAAGCATTCATCTCACTTATACCGAAGACAGAAACTGAGAAACATCAAGTTAAGAACTACCGCCCTATATCACTCTTAAATGTGGATTATAAAATTTTTGCAGACATTTTAGCAAAAAGATTTAAAAAAGTGTTGGTAGAGGAGATTCAGAAAGACCAAACAGGCTTTCTCCCAGGGAGACATTTGTCAGACAATGTAAGGAATATTATAGATATTTTGGAACTATTGGAGACTGATATAAATAGAAAAGCAGTATTGATTTTTGTGGACGCGGAGAAAGCCTTTGACAATATTTCTTGGAGTTTTATGAGGAAGAATCTCCATGGGATGGGGGTAGGCCAAAGCTTTGAAAACGGTATAGGTGCAATATACTCAGAGCAAAAAGCTAAATTAATTGTGAATGGTGTAGTTATGGATGAAATCCCAATAGAAAAAGGGACACGACAGGGTTGCCCAATATCCCCTCTATTATTTATATCGGTCCTGGAGGTGTTGTTGAATATGATTAGAAGGGATCAGCTGGTTGAAGGAATACACCTCGGAGCCAAACAATATAAGTTAAGAGCATTTGCAGACGACCTAGTTTTGACATTACAACAGCCAGAAGTCAGTACAAAAAGAGTTTTAGAATTAATTGAAATATTTGGTCGAGTGGCTGGTTTTAAACTAAATAAGCAAAAGACAAAGGTACTGGAAAAAAATCTAACGATGGGGGAAAAAGAAAGCTTTCAAAGGGAAACTGGTTTGGAGATAACAAAAAAGGTGAAATATCTGGGGGTGAATTTAACATCCAAAAATATGAATCTGTTTAAAGACAATTATGAGAAATGTTGGTTAGAAGTGAAGAAGGATCTTGACACATGGTCTAGATTGAGATTATCCTTGTTAGGCCGAATTGCTGTTATTAAGATGAATGTATTGCCGAGATTGTTGTTTTTGTTTCAGACATTGCAAATTATAGACAAGATGGATTGTTTCAAGAAGTGGCAGAAAGATATATCTAAATTTGTCTGGCAGGGCAAAAAACCCAGAATAAAATTTAAGATTTTAACTGATGCAAAAGATAGGGGGGGTTTTGCGCTGCCGGACTTAAGACTCTATTATGAAGCAGCAGCTTTTTGCTGGCTGAAGCAATGGCTACTTCTTGAGGACACAGATATCTTAGATTTGGAAGGGTATGATAACAATTTTGGCTGGCATGCATATTTATGGTATGACAAGGCAAAGATCTATAAAGGCTTTAAAAATCATATTGTCAGGAAAGCATTATATAATGTTTGGAATCGATATAAGGATTTGTTGGAAAATAAAACACCCAGATGGTTGTCACCAATGGAAGCTAGAGCGGTAAAAAAACTTAATATGGATTCAAATTGGCCAAAATATACTGAAATTATAGAATATGATGGTGAAAAAGTTAAATTACAGAGCTTTGAGAAACTAAAATCTAAAGTTCGAGACTGGTTACATTATTATCAGATAAATGAGACCTTTAAGCAGGACAAGAAATTAGGATTTCAGAAAGAGAGGTCAAAATTGGAAACAGAACTGTTAGAGACCAATACTAAGAATTTGTCTAAAATGTATAACTTGTTGCTGAAATGGAATACACAGGATGAAACAGTTAAATCAGCTATGATCAAATGGGCACAAGACTTAGGTCATGATATTATGTTTGCCGACTGGGAACAGTTATGGACCACAGGCCTTAAATTTACGGCATGTAGTGCCCTGAAAGAAAACATAATGAAAATGATCTATAGGTGGTACATGACCCCAGTCAAGCTTGCAAAGATATATCATTTGCCCAATAATAAATGCTGGAAATGTAACGAATGCGAAGGAACCTTCTATCATCTTTGGTGGACCTGCCCAAAGGTTAAAGCCTACTGGGAAATGATCTATAATGAAATTAAGAAAGTCCTTAAGTGGACATTTGCAAAGAAACCGGAGGCTTTTCTCTTGGGCATGGTCGGCCAATTGGTACCAAAGAAAGATAAGACCTTTTTTATGTACGCAACTACAGCAGCAAGAATTCTCCTGGCAAAGTATTGGAAGATGCAAGAATTACCTACTCTGGAAGAATGGCAGACGAAGGTGACTGAATTTATGGGACTGGCAGAGATGACCGGCAGAATCCGTGATCAGAGGAAGGAGACGGTGGAAGAGGACTGGAAAAAATTTAAATTATATCTTAAGAACTGTTGTAAAATTTTGGACTGATAAAATGTTAAGGGTTAAGAAATAGAGAAGTATAGTTGGAAATATTTAAGTTTAGAAAATCATGAAGGAAATTAAATTTTGAAAAGGAATGAAGGATTGCTAAAAATTTTGGACACAGGGGTGCAGTGAAGGGGAGGCATGGGGAAGTCATGTATTATTTGTTTGTTTGTTTAATTTTGTGTTTTTTCTTGTTTTATGAAAATTAATAAAAATTATTTTTAAAAAAAAAAGATGAACCTGGAAAGGGCCAAGGAAGTGTACAAGAGGCAAGCAGACAAGCGTCACCGGGAAGGGGAGACTATAAGGGTGGGGGACCGGGTGTGGTTATCCACTCAAGGGCTACCCTTTAAGGGAGGGTGCAAGAAACTGCGGCCAAAACGGCTGGGACCCTTTGAGGTAACACATCAAGTGAACCCGGTGCCATTCAGGCTCAAGTTGCCAGACAGCATGAAAATCCACCCGGTGTTTCATAGGTCGCTGCTCTCACCGTACAGGGGGGGACAGAGGTTCCGGGGGGAAGGAGGAGAAGGCCTCACACACCCACAAGTGGAGGAGAGGGAACACCGCAACCAGGTGATGGAGATCCTAGATTCGCGGTGGCAGGGGCGGCAGGTGGAGTACCTGGTAGCTTGGGAAGGAGAACCCGAGTCAGAAAACACGTGGGTTCCCGCGGGGGAGGTAGATGATGGATACCTGGTGGAAGAGTTCCACAGCAGGCATCCGAGGAAGCCCAAACCAATAGAGAGATTCTGGGAGGAGCAATTTGGAACCACCAATGAAGACGAGGAGGATTTTGTGGGTTTTCCTGCTTCCGAAGAGGAAGGAGGAGAAGCGTCAGGGGAGGAGGAATCGGACTGGGAAGCCCGTCCCGCGCGAAGAAATCGGAGCTGGTGGGAAGCGGGGTTTGAGTTCTCGGAGGACGACAGCAGCTCCTTCTGGGGGTTTCCTGCATCGTCAGCTGAAGAGGGAGACAAGGTTATGTCGGGCCGGGGGTGGAGGGGGTCCTGGGAGGGAGGTGGATGTCAGGGAACTGACATCAGAGCGAGAGGTGGAGGCAAGGCTCCAAAACGATGCCGGAGAGGGAACCAGCAGGGGGGAAGGAATTCAGCGTAACACCAGTAGAGAAGAGAAGGAGATGGAGGATTTGGAGACAGGGCTCCAAGACCCTTCACCAGAGACTAGTGGGGAGAGTGCTGACACACCTCTGCCCTCCCCTTACGTGCGCAGACGAGTTCCGCGCAGGGAAAGTAGGAGGAGACTTGGCGTCAAACAGCTCTTATGCTGGAAGAGGTTCAAGAAACGCCCACTGACGGATTCTGCAAGCGACTGACCGGCCACGGAGTGTGGGCTGTCAGCCAAGGTGTGGTGAACCAGGCAATCTAACTGAATTGAAGGCAACTTACGCACAAGTAACCCCTTACGACCATTACAGATTGGTCCAAGTTATTTTGCTCCCTGAAGCAACAGGTGAGATGATGCCCTCCCTTTCTACATATAAGAGCCAAATTAGGCTGTGTAGGCAGTAGAGGGAATGCTCACCCCTTGCCCCCTTGCCCAGCACCTGCCACCTAAGGCGGTTTTCTCACCCTGCCTAATGATAGGGCCTGCCTTGCTGCCCAGGGTACTCTCATCCTCTCCCAAATTTGGGCCTTCTGACATTGTTTCCGTAGTGTAGGAAGGAGCTGCACAGAAGCAGCAGGCATTCTCAAAGGTCATGCCAGGAGGGGTCTTTGGTTGGGGGACACTTACAGTCTCAGCAGTAAGAGCAAAACCAACAATTTCCATAAATCTATACGACTCTAGTAAGAAACTTCCTTTTTGATTCCTGTGACTGTATGAAATCCTTCCCTCCCTAATTTCCAAGCCAAATTAATTAACGTTCCATTTATAATCATTAGTTCTCATACACGCAAGCTTCTTTAACCTAAATTACTCTTCCACCCCTACTGTGTTACTTCCTCTGATGTATCGGCTATAAAATAAATCACTCCCTCCTCTCTCCAGAGCTAAATAGGCAACACTTTTTAAATCTTTAATCAGATAAACTCTCTGCTCTTATGCATTTTCAGAAGTGTTCACACATCAGCTGTGAAATTCCAGCAATAATCTGCCTGCTTCTTATGTGTAACTGGGTTGCCTTAAGTTATCACTGAGGCTGTGCCCTACAGAGGCTGTGAATTTCAAGTGCACATCTGGTATGCTTTTATTAGCCTCACCACAATTTTCTTGTAGTACCTTTATGAGGACATAATAGGGCTGGCAACAGATTGCCGAGCCAATAGCTATGAGCCACAGGGCTCAATCACATGTCACAGCTGATGAACAGCCATAGCCAAGAGTCAGCTTATGGCTCCCTCTAACAACAAACACAGGTGGTGAGTGTTGACAGGATTAAAGCCAGAAATGGAAGCAAGAGGGAGAGAACACTGAAAAAGTCAGGGGGGGGGGAATCTCTACCCGCAACCCCCAGCCCAGGGAGGACTGAGGATGTCATGGAATGCTAACTGAAGAAAGAAAAGGGTGGGAGAGAGAGACTGACTGGAGAGCCAAACAGGTACCTACTGGACATATCTGCAGGAAGCTGCCTTATACTGAGTCAGACCCCTGGTTCATCCAGACCAGTGTGGTCTCCAGTGGGACTGGCAGTGGGTTTCTAGGATATCTGACCAGGAGTCTCTCTCAGCCCCTCCTGGAGATGTCAGGGATTGAACCTGGGTCCTTCTGCATACAAAGCAGATGCTGCACCACTGAGCTACAGTCCCCTCCACCCTGGTTAAGATTGAGGATACACTAGGTTGCTTCGTTACAGTGTCTGCTTCTATTATATCACTGACAATCTACTGGAAGGCTAGGACAGATGGTGTGAGGTTCAATCTCCCTACATGGGAGCTATCCTCAGGGTGCCACAGCCTTGGAACACCATGAAAGGGCAACGGACCTGAAAGTCTGCCAGCCCCTGTATAAACCTGAAAGATGACTTAGACCACCTGGGGAAATTCTACTTATGGTACTGCACCCCAAAGAATATAATGGGGCAGGGACCTGAGGATGGGCATTTTCCACGATTGCCACTGTATCACAAAACACCCTTCCCTCTGCCATATGTGTTGACCATTGATTGCTTCAGATGCCTTAGTATCGTTTTGCTCAGGCTTTTCCTGACCCACAAGATTGGACCCTGTCTTCATTTGCCTGAATTCTAAGTTTTTGTTTTCATATATTTTTTGCGCTACTGTTCTCCTGGCTTTTGTTGTACATTGCTTTGAGGTTTTTTGTGTTGTTTTTTTACATGTTTTAGAAATGCTTTTAAATAATATAATATAATATATTTGTGGACAACCCTGGAGGTGACAAATCTGTTTCTTCCTTCTTGTTGCTGTGACCAGTATTTGATGCAAAGGATCCTTCTCTTGAGGTGAATGCCGCCAGTGGCTGGTCTGAGTTGCAGAGCACCGACTTTCTTCGATTTTCAGACCCCTGTAGCAGTGGCAAGATTTGCTTTTAAAGCTTGAGCCAATTTCCTACTTTCTCCTAGTGTGATGAATAAGTAAGATTGTATTGCTATGGTGACTCCCCTCCCAATTGTTATTCCAATTTTTGTTTTCTGCTTTTACCTATGTTTGAAACAATAATGACTGACTGACTGACTGACTGACTGACTGACTGACTGACTGGTGTGAAGGCTTGATGTTGTTCCATCTCAAGTCCCAGGGGTCACTTCTAATGCAGCTCTACATTAGAGTCAGTCAGCAGTATACTTGTTCATCTGGAGAAATGTTTTGTGCCAGCGGAAGTTGGCTTCCCCAAATAATTCATAGAATCATAGAATCATAGAGTTGGAAGAGACCACAAGGGCCATCAGGTCCAACCCCCTGCCAAGCAGGAAACACCATCAGAGCACTCCTGACACATGGTTGTCAAGCCTCTGCTTAAAGACCTCCAAAGAAGGAGACTCCACCACACTCCTTGGCAGCAAATTCCACTGTCGAACAGCTCTTACTGTCAGGAAGTTCTTCCTAATCTTTAGGTGGAATCTTCTTTCTTGTAGTTTGGAGCCATTGCTCCGTGTCCGCTTCTCTGGAGCAGCAGAAAACAACCTTTCTTCCTCCTCTATGTGACATCTTTTTATATATTTGAACATGGCTATCATATCACCTGTAGTAAAGTTAGTATTATTTAGAAATTATTCTTTGGTCAAGCAAAGGGAGTGAAGCCTTGTGGGAGTTTCATCAGCCACAAGGACCCTGGGAAAGATGTTGTGTATCTTTAAAACCCAGACTAGCTGGCTCCTTGGCGTGAAAGGTTTATTAGAACCAAGGAAGTCTTGATTTAAGAACTAACACCTGGGGTTGAGAGTGTGAACCTCCCACCCCCACCCCAGTGATGCTATCTGTCCTTGAATTGCTTGGGAATGTGTATCTGGCTAATTTCCACGAAAGGGAGGAAGCTCTTTGATTTAAAGTTTGGATTCCAAATTGGCCCAGCTGTCAAGAAGTAAATTGATTGACCAGCAAGCCGGTCATTGGTGTATTCAAAAATAATTTGAGTCTTATGATTGGCTTGAAAGTTACGACGCCAAGTGCGAATTGTGAATAAAAGATCAGGGAATTGTCTTGATCTTTGCTCTCTGCCTTTGCTCTGCAATCCGCAAAGATGCCCGGCTCTATTGTTCCATCTTAATAGCCGTCGTTTCGTCTTTTGAAATGGAGATCTTCAAAAGCCTTCAACTTGCAGATTCCTAAAGGACTTGACTATCCTATTTTGTGTTAGAGCTTGTGAGTATGTAGAGTTAGCTATACTATGTACCTTTGTTATTTTCTTATCTGTAACGCCCGAAAGAAGTGCCTGCTATTCTAGCATGTTTCTTATGTTATTTTAAAATAAACCTTTTAAGACTGAAACTGTTTTAGTTTGTGTGCCTTTCTGGGGGAATAGCTAAGTCCTAGCCTTACGCTTGGTTACGCTCTACCGTAGAACTTCTGCCTGCAAGTCTGTGGATGCAGCTTGTGGAGTAGGGGGACAGCCAGGTTAAACGGGTCGCAGCCTTCTCCCTGGGTTGTGATTCTGGGTCCCCTGGACATGAGGGAGTGGTGGCAGCCCTACCGGGTCGTGTTTGTTCCGTTTTGCAAAAAGTAATTTGCCTGCCAACCCTGCCCTGGGCGTCCTAGTCTGGCCGGAGAGCAGAGACAGGAGAAGGGAGGGGCAAGTGGTTGGGGGTGAACATTACTACATCACCCCTTAACCTCCTCTTCTCCAGGCTAAACATGCCCAGCTCCCTCAGCCATTCCTCATAAGGCATCGTTTCCAGGCCTTTGACCATTTTGGTTGCCCTCCTCTGGACACGTTCCAGTTTGTCAGTGTCCTTCTTGAACTGTGGTGCCCAGAACTGGACACAGTACTCCAGGTGAGGTCTGACCAGAGCAGAATACAGTGGCACTATTACTTCCCTTGATCTAGATGCAATACTCCTATTGATGCAGCCCAGAATTGCATTGGCTTTTTTAGCTGCCGCGTCACACTGTTGGCTCATGTCAAGTTTGTGGTCAACCAAGACTCCTAGATCCTTTTCACATGTACTGCTCTCAAGCCAGGTGTCACCCATCTTGTATTTGTGCCTCTCATTTTTTTTGCCCAAATGCAATACTTTACATTTCTCCCTATTAAAATTCATCTTGTTTGTTTTGGCCCAGTTCTCTAATCTGTCAAGGTCGTTTTGAAGTGTGATCCTGTCCTCTGGGGTGTTAGCCACCCCTCCCAGTTTGGTGTCATCTGCAAATTTGATCAGGATGCCCTTGAGTCCATCATCCAAGTCGTTGATAAAGATGTTGAATAAGACCGGGCCCAAGACAGAACCCTGTGGCACCCCACTATTCTCCAGGATGAAGAGGAACCATTGATGAGCACCCTTTGGGTTCGGTCAGTCAGCCAGTTACAAATCCACTGAGTGGTAGCATAGTCAAGTCCGCATTTTACCAGCTTCTTTACAAGAATATCATGGGGCACCTTGTCAAATGCCTTGCTGAAATCAAGGTAGACTACATCCACTGCGTTCCCTTCATCTACCAGGCTTGTAATTCTGTCAAAAAACGAGATCAGGTTAGTCTGACACGACTTATTTTTCAGAAATCCATGCTGACTATTGGTGATCACAGTATTCCTTTCTAGGTGCTCACAGACTGTTTGCTTAATGATCTGCTCCAGAATCTTCCCTGGTATTGATGTCAGACTGACTGGGCGGTAATTATTTGGGTCCTCTCTTTTCCCCTTTTTGAAAATAGGGACAACATTTGCCCTCCTCCAGTCTGCCGGGACTTCGCCTGTTCTCCAGGAATTCTCAAAGATGAGTGCCAGTGGTTCTGAGATCACATCTGCCAGTTCTTTTAATACTCTTGGATGCAGTTCATCTGGCCCTGGAGACTTGAATACATCTAAACTAGCCAAGTATTCTTGTACTATCTCCTTAGTTATTCTGGGCTGTGTTTCCTCTGCTGAATCATTTGCTCCAAATTCTTCAGGTCGGGCATTGTTTTCTTTATCAGAGAAGACTGAGGCAAAGAAGGCATTGAGGAGTTCAGCCCTTTCTGTGTCCCCTGTTTGCATTTCACCAGCTTCTCCTCTGAGTGACCCCACTGTTTCTTTGTTCTTCCTTTTGCTACGAACATACCCATAAAAGCCTTTTTTGTTGCTTTTAACCTCTCTAGCAAGCCTGAGTTCATTCTGTGCTTTAGCTTTTCTGACTTTGTGTCTACACGTGCTGGCTATTTGTTTGAATTCCTCTTTGGTGGTTTCCCCCCTTTTCCATTTTTTGTACACATCCTTTTTTAATCTTAACTCAGTTAAAAGTTCTTTAGATAGCCACCCTGGCTTCTTTAGGCACCTTCCATGTTTCCGTCTCATTGGTATTGACCCAGCACTTCCCTACGTTTTATGAAGTCGGCTTTCTTAAAGTCAAGAAATTGAGTCCTAGTATGCTTGGCTGTTCCTTTCCGCTGTATAGTAAACTTCAGAAGAGCATGATCACTCGCGCCTAATGATCCTTCTACTTCTACCCCACTAACCAGGTCATCAACATTGGTTAGGACCAGATCTAAAATGGCTGTTCCTCTTGTTGCTTCTCCCACTTTCTGGACAATGAAGTTGTCTGCAAGGCCAGTGAGGAATCTGTTTGACCTTATGCTCTTGGCTGAGTTTGACATCCAGCAAATATCCGGGTAATTGAAGTCCCCCATTACTACTATCTCCCTTCCTTTTGCATACTTGGCCATCTGTTCCAGGAAGGCATCATCTATGTCCTCCGTTTGGCTTGGGGATCTATAGTAAACTCCCACAATGAGGTCCTTGTTATTCTTCTCTCCCTTAATTTTGACCCAAATGCTCTCACTTTGGCTTTGAGGTTCTAAATCTTGGATTTCTTCACAGGTATACACATCCCTGACATATAACGCCACTCCTCCTCCTTTCTTGTCTGGTCTGTTTCTCTGAAATAGATTGTATCCCTCCATTATTACATTCCAGTCGTGGGACTTATCCCACCAGGTTTCAGTGATGTCTATCATGTCATATTTAGTTTGCTGTACCAAGAGCTCAAGCTCATCTTGTTTATTACCCATGCTTTGCGCATTAGTGTACAGACATTGAAGTCCATTAATCTTTTTTTTTTAATAATATTTATTCAGATTTTCAAAGTACAAAAACATTTAAAATGAATCAATAAAAACAGAAAAAAGATAACAGAAAAAATAAAAAAATAAACAAGGTTCAAAATAACTTCATTTCATTATCTTGTGTCTTAGACTTCCTCATACCTCCCTTTTTTGTATTCCAATTTAATCATTGTTTCAGCAAATTCTTCCCATATTTATCAAAAAAAGAACAGTTTATCTTAACAATCTATTTCAAATTTATCAATATTACTTTTAACTTTATCTTTACTTTCAAAACCATATACCTTTAAATTTAGACTTTAAATTATATTTACACTTATTATCTTATTGAAGTCCATTAATCATTCCCCGTGTCTCTTATTTAAGGATTTTTTCCTCCCACCACTAGGTCTGCGTGCTGTTTGCTCCATTTGGTCTATGACATTTGGATGATCATCTTCATCAATTGATAGACTCCTACCTTCAGGAGCACTGTCTCCCTCCCCCACATTAGTCAGTTTAAAGCCCTCCTGATGAGGTTTCTGAGATTTTTGGCAAAAACATTCCATTCCTTCCAATTCATGAGAGGCTTGCTGGTAACTTTGCTGCAGAATGGATTGCACAATCTGTTGCGTTACGAGTTGCTGCTAATGCAACTGTTGCACTGGATTCCTCTGTTGTGCAACACTGAAACTCACCCCTCCATTAGTGAAAGTGCTCTTGTGCTAGTAGAGCAAAAACATTAGTTACAGTCTCCAGATTGTGGCCCCTTTTTATATTCTTCCACAGAACTGAATGGGAACTATGAAGAGCTAACCCACCACACTCTGCATAGACCTTCACTTTATAGCCCCAGAAATCAAACATTGCTGGCAAAGGATGCTTTAAACCCTCCTTCCCCAAGGACTGTATACAGATGAAAATCATGCCTCCCCTGTAACATGTCTTTTATTAAAAAAATTAAATGCCTGATGTGCTTCCAAGTGACACATCTAGTATTATATCTAGTTTTGGCCTTCCCTTATATGCTTTCCTAAGTTGTTACCAAAAGAAACTTCCCTTTCCCCAGCTAAAAATGGTTCCCCATCCCGGATCTAGAAGAAGCTGCAGTTGGGGCACTAGCCTAAACTAATGAAAGACTGCTGCAAACTGTAAAGTGGATGTATCAAACTATGGAAAATGCATAAATAAATAATAAAAATAAAAATAAAGACTGTTGCATGGATTGCTGAAGCAACATATGTGATGCTCCTTTGACATTTGGTAAATATTCTATATAACAAGCTGCATATTATCAATAACCAGGCAAGTTATATTATAAAGTCTTTTTTTCACCTTGAAAACCCAGGGACTAGAAAATTAGAAAATGTTTTAAACTGGATTTTATCCTATTCTTGATTTTATCATACAGAGTATTTTGACTACTGAAGGTGTATCTATCAACATGCATCCTAGTCCTCTCATGCATGTTTATGCAGAAATAAGTTCTGGCTTCTTCCTCCCAAGAAAACATGTGCATGGCAAGGCAGCTCTAACGTCAGGGTGTCTCTGCACTTGTTTACAGTGTCCACCACAAACCGATCTGATATTTCATGGGAAGTGGCAGCAAGTCCTTCATTAATGGCACAAAATGCCTGTGCTGAGAGTCCAGCAGCTTCAGAGCTATTTTTAGTGGTGAAGTTGCTACTGGGTTTAATTAGCTTGCCTGACAGAAATATTTCCTGCTATTGATGTACCAGGAGAATTTATTAATAAGAGCTGCTAAAGGTCCCCTTGTGTGTGAAAACATTTTTTAATCTTCTTGTTTTCATTACTGTTTAAGTGCCAACAATCATATCACATTCATAAAAACACGTCTGAAATGGACATCTTTGTGGGTCTACAGCCCTTTCGCACAGAAGAGCGGGGAGAAGGCCACAGAGTGGTGGCAGAGCATGCGTGCACGCAGAAGGTTCCCGGCTCATTCTCCAGGCAGGGCTGCAAATGCCCCTGGTCTGGAGCCCTGGAAAGCTGCTGGCAGCCTGAGTAGACAACACTGAGCTAGATGGACCAATGGTCTGAATCCGCATGAGGCAGCTTGCTATGTTCCTATGGCCAGGGTGCCCCACATGCCACTGCAATCAGGGTTGTATCCAAGCTTCTTGGCCAGAGCTCTCGTGCTGGCAGACAGATGGATTCTAATTTTGTGCAACAGAAACTTGTGCAACAGATTGCACAGACTATTGTGCCCTGAAGTTATCAGCAGCTTGCTTATGCATTCTTTTGAGCAACTATGTTCCACTTGTGCAAAACATTTCACCAGCACAACTACTATATCGCTGAGTAACTTTAACTTAGTGCTCCACTGGATATAACCCATACAGCCCAAACCGCCTAAGGAGGTGGACTTGGGAGTATCTCCTCCCAAGAGAAATGCACAAGACTGCTCTATCTTGGAGCTGTAGACATGACAGCGCCAGCTTGGGATCTCAGAAAACCTCATTTGGGAGAGCTTCCCACTTTGGATATGTTTGCTGATTCTGACCGGCAGGGATTCCAGCCCTTCTTCCTGCCTGTGCATTTGGTGGGTGAAAGGGGAGCTCCAGGCCAGCAGAGACCTTGGTGTCACTCCAGAGCTGGAAGCCAGAGAGAGGCCAAAGGAGGCTGGCTGGGCTGTGGAAAGGGAAACCTGCAACCCATCGGCACACACCATTATCTACTGATAAAACACACATTGAAACACATATTTAAATGCAAATGTTTCTACTTAACAAAATAGATTAATATGGAAATAGGACCACTCCTTTTCTTCTCACACTGGTCAATTCTGCTGGGGTCCTCATGCTGTGATTTAAGGAAAGGGAGCTGTGTTTAGACAAAGCACTCTTGCAAGGGGACGATAATTTTCTGACCCCTCAGACTGATTTGAGAAACATTTTTCCTCCAACCATTTTTTTTTTTTGCAAGAACCTCAGAAAACTGCATACATTGGGGTGATGGGAGTTGTAGTTACATTAGGGACAGAGGGCTGAGAAAGGTTGCACCAATTTGATACTCATGAAGGACACACTGCAGAAGATGACAGTGGTGTTGGTGCCACCCCCAACGCCTCCTGCAGCAGCCTTGCTACTCCTGCTAAGGCCACAATGGGTGGAGAGCAGTTTCTCTCAATTTCCCCCTTTCCCAATCTTAAATTCATCTCACCACATTGCCATACCATTTTGAGATTTGTTTACCTTGTGAAAATTCATAAGCATTTTAGTTTGACTCTCTCCCTCCTATACAAATCTTTATTTGCAATTTTTCCTACACATAATATTCATTTGTTTGCAAGGTAATTTCCCCTAATATAGTGCATTTGTGCGTGTTATTTTGCCAATATATTGTTGCACGCCACCCCAATCTCTGAACTATGTGAGATTCCAGGGGTTCCAGGTGCTTCCCTAGGGATCGTGTTTCCTTTGGGGAATAGGCACTTTGGAGACTGGGGTGTCTTTATGATATATGGTTTATCTACACATATATACAACCTGAGTCTGCGATGGGTATGTGTGTGTGTGACAACATCAACACCCCAAAAAGGTGTTGTTTCTCCTATAGCCACAACAGGGATTGTGGTGGCTGGTAACAAAACACACCTTGCTTGACTGGAGAACTGCACTGCAAAATTTGAAGAGTGCAAATTTTGAAGGATAGCTTGTGTTTTGGTTCACATGTTGTTTTGGAAAGTATAAATTACTTCCCCCTTTAAATGCAAACTGAATAGAATTTCTTCCCCAATGCTGGTGTGGGAGGGTGCAGACTGGCTGCAGGTAGAGGAGATTTGAGGGCACTTTGGCAGTGATTTCCTATAACCTGGAGCTGATGCTGCTCTTCTGTTACCAGTTGAACCTGGGTGCTGACACATAGGCTTCCTCTTTTCTTCCTGGATAATTCCAGTTCAAGCCCACCTGAAGTTTGGGTTTCTGAGAGTTGCAAACCTGGTTTATTATGCAGTCAATTTGTCTCTCACCTGGGAGAAAGGGACTGAAAAGGAACTCTCCCCACATAAAGCATGTTTACTGCTCATCAAAATCTAGTAGGGAAAAAGACCATGTTCTAAACTACAGGGGCCATAAATGCTTATTAGCAGAGAGCCTTGTTTTTCATGCCCTGTTTTTATTTCTTCTTCTTCCCTTCCTCTTCTTCTTTTTACATCAAACTCTACTCTGCTCTAAGACCCCAGGGAATGATTTCAAAGTCATTTCAAAGTTGAAGTGCAATGAGAAGTGCTCTGGATTAATGGATCGACATCCACTGTAACTCTCAAAAGAGCCACCCACGAAGGTCTTGTTTGAAAATCTGATTTAAAGGATGTTTGTGCTCTGGGATTCTCTCTCCCTCCCTCCCTCTCTCTCTCTCTCACACACAGACATGCTCAAGATGTGTTTGTTCTGAGCACCAGTGTCATTGTTTCTCTTCAACCTACTTTCAGAGAGATATGTGATTTAAAAAAAAAATAAAAATCCCCCTGACAAATCAGATGCATCTTAATTCAAAATCCAGACTGTTTCTTTTCTCCTCTCTTACTGTCAACTCATTCTTCATCTTTGTTCAGATGTTATGTTGAAGATTATGGCAAGTGCCTAACAGGAATGCTTAAAAACAACCTTATCCCTAGCAAAGAGTGCTTTCTTTGCATATTCCTCTTCTGTATTTTAGGTGATGCTTTACTATTCAGAAGGGGTGGGGGAGGATTTTCCCCCCTCCACTTTTTGCAACAGTCTGACTCCCAATCTTAGACTCCCAAACTTGTTTGAGAATTGGAACTCAACTCCCAGTTCTCTGGAGTTTGCAGTGGATTTTCAGTGCACAAAAAGTACAGACTAAAAGTCCTATTTTACTGGTGGATGCACTGGAAATCATTGAATAGGATGATCTTTCCGTAAAAGGGGTGGATTTTACATAAATGTGTGCACAAAATGTGTATAATGGGATGGAATAGGACAGAGTGAGTTGGGATGGATCTATGACTATCATTGATGGTTCATCCCAGCAAGGTCAAAAGAGGATGGAATTGAGTCCTCAGCCCCTGCTCCTTCCCTCCTTTTGCAGTGTGGTGCATTTTGTCATTAGCTGCTTTGTGGTTTTATGATTTCAGTTGGACTTTTAAAATGTGTGATACTTCTGTAGCCTGCCCTTGAGGCATTAGGTGAAGTATAATAATAATAATAATAATAATAATAATAATAATAATAATAATAATATATTATTTATACCCCACCCATCTGGCTGAGTTTCCCCAGTCACTCTGGGCGGCTCCCAATCAAGTATTAAAAACAATACAGCGTTAAATATTAAAAACTTCCCTGAACAGGGCTGCCTTCAGATGTCTTTTAAAAATAGGAAAGCTACTTATTTCCTTCACATCTGAAGGGAGGGTGTTCCACAGGGTGGGCGCCACTACCGAGAAGGCCCTCTGTCTGGTTCCCTGTAACCTTACTTCTCGCAATGAGGGAACCACCATAAGGCCCTTGGCGCTGGATCTCAGTGTCCGGGCTGAACGATGGGGGTGGAGACGCTCCTTCAGGTATACAGGACCGAGGCCGTTTAGGGCTTTAAAGGTCAGCACCAACCCTTTGAATTGTGCTCAGAAACGTACTAGGAGCCAATGCAGATCTCTCAGATTTCTGCAGATCTCTCAGTGTTATGTGGTCCCGACGGCCAGTCCCAGTCACCAGTCTAGCTGCCGCATTCTGGATTAATTGCAGTTTCCGGGTCACCTTCAAAGGTAGCCCCACGTAGAGCGTGTTGCAGTAGTCCAAGCGGGAGATAACTAGAGCATGCACCACTCTGGTGAGACAGTCCGCGGGCAGGTAGGGTCTTACCAGGTGGAGCTGGTAGACAGCTGCCCTGGACACAGAATTAACCTGCGCCTCCATGGACAGCTGTGAGTCCAAAATGACTCCCAGTTACCCCATTCAGGACCAGGGAATCCCCCACATCTGCCCGCCCCCTGTCCCACAAAAACAGTACTTCTGTCTTGTCAGGATTCAATCTCAATCTGTTAGCCACCATCCATCCTCCAACCGCCTCCAGGCACTCACACAGGACCTTCACCGCCTCCACTTGTTCTGATTTAAAGGAGAGGTAGAGCTGGGTGTCATCTGCATATTGATGAACACCCAGCCCAAACCCCTGATGATCTCTCCCAGCGGCTTCATATAGATATTAAAAAGCATGGGGGAGAGGACGGAACCCTGGGGCACCCCACAAGTGAGAGCCCAGGGGTCTGAACACACATCCCCCACCACCACTTTCTGGACACGGCCCAGGAGGAAGGAACAGAACAGTGCCCCCAGCTCCCAGCCCCTCTAGACAGTCCAGAAGGATGTTATGGTCGATGGTGTCAAAGGCCACTGAGAGATCTAGCAGAACTAGGAAACAGCTCTCACCTTTGTCCCTAGCCCGCCGGAGATCATTAACCAGCGTGACCAAGGCAGTTTCAGCCCCATGGTGAGGCCTGAATCCCAATTGGAAGGATCCAAATGGTCCAGGCGTGCTTGGAGCTGTTTGGCAACCACCCGCTCAATCACCTTGCCCAAGAATAGTAAATTTGAGACTGGGCGATAGTTGACCAAATTGGACTTCCGGGTTAGCGCCATTGGCGAATGGCGGAGTTCCTCCGACCGGAGGAATGGGCTCCGTGGAAACTGGGTCTTCCCGCCGCGGCGAAGGCGGGGACCCGCTAGAAATCCCATGTGGAGGAAGCCTGGGAACGTGGGGTTCGGCAGAGCACCAGGAGCGCCTCCCCTCCTCGCGGGGAACCCCATTCTGGGGCTCCGGAGCGAAGTAGGGTGAGCGGTGCTGCGAACTGATTGCTACTTTCACGGAGGGAAGCTGCACAGCCATCGCCGGAGAGCGCTGACTTTTTTCTGTTGACAATTGGACTCTAAACAAGTACCCGTCAGTAGAAACGGAAAATTGGATCAAGAAACGTTCTAATTAGGCATCGAAGCAGGAAGGTTCAAAACAGGAAGTCCGCCTTCCGCTTTTTGTAAATAGACTGAAGCAAAAACCGTGTAAGCTAATAGCCTGGAAAATTGTTTTATAAGGTTGAAATTTCCTTCATTTATAACCACCAAAATCCCCAACTTGACTGTTTAAGTCTGCAGGAGACGGAGTAAAGAAAAATAAGTTTCCACCGTCTCAAACCTGGGAACGGGGGTCAGAGACAGAAATTGTTTATATATAATATGTGAGGAAAAATAATTAAGGATATACTAACAGGATATGAATTTGCTGAACCAATTCTTAAATGGAATACAAAAAAGGGAGGCATGAGAAAGTCAGGAAAATAAGTTAACTAAAGATGAGAAATAAAAAAAGAGGGATTTTTGTTTTTTTTTTGTTTTTTCCTATGTTAAATGTTTGTATCTTTGTACTTTTGTATTTTTGTATTTTTGTGTTTTTGTATTTTTCTTGTGTTTTTTCTATTTGTTGTTTTATAACTTCTTTATTGTTAAAACTTAATAAAATATTATTATTTTTTAAAAAATAAATTGTTTGAGACGTCCATTGACTATGAATGGAGCATTTGACAGCTAAAAAGAGAGAGAGAGAGAAAGACAAATTGATTCCAATGTTGCTTTTTGCATTCTAAAGAAACAAAATATTCGAAAATTGAAAGTAACTTTCTTTTTTTTATAATATTTTATTTGGATTTTTCAAACATAAATGCAAAAATTAAAAAAACAGTATAACATATATCATAACATCTTTTCATAACATCTTTGGACTCCCTCACGCCTCCCGCTCCCATTCACATCATTGCCAATTCTTGCCAGCAATTTATCATCTTATTTACACTCTTATGTCAAATTCATTTAAATATAATCTATAAGTTCTCCAAAAGGTTTATAATTTTTTCTCAAATTTACTTATCATCTTAATTCTCACTAATTTAGTGGTGCACAATTATTTATGATCTAGCATCCTTTCTTAGCATTCAACCAAATTACAGTATTTTTTTAAATAAATCTTGAATTTCTTCCAATCTTCTTCAACCCTCTCCTCTCCCAGGTCTCGGATTCTGCCAGTCATCTCGGCTAGTTCCATATAGTCCATCAGTTGCATCTGCCACTCTTCCAATTGAAAGTAACTTTCTTTTCATAGAATCATAGAATCATAGAGTTGGAAGAGACCACAAGGGCCATCAAGTCCAACCCCCTGCCAAGCAGGAAACACCATCAGAGCACTCCTGACATATGGTTGTCAAGCCTCTGCTTAAAGACCTCCAAAGAAGGAGACTCCACCACACTCCTTGGTGTGTGCTCTGATGGTGTTTCCTGCTTGGCAGGGGGTTGGACTCGATGGCCCTTGTGGTCTCTTCCAACTCTATGATTCTATGATTCTATGATTCCTTGGCAGCAAATTCCACTGTCGAACAGCTCTTACTGTCAGGAAGTTCTTCCTAATGTTTAGGTGGAATCTTCTTTCTTGTAGTTTGGAACCATTGCTCCGTGTCCGCTTCTCTGGAGCAGCAGAAAACAAGCTTTCTCCCTCCTCTATGTGACATCCTTTTATATATTTGAACATGGCTATCATATCACCCCTTAACCTCCTCTTCTCCAGACTAAACATGCCCAGCTCCCTTAGCCGTTCCTCATAAGGCATTGTTTCCAGGCCTTTGACCATTTTGGTTGCCCTCCTCTGGACACGTTCCAGTTTGTCAGTGTCCTTCTTGAACTGTGGTGCCCAGAACTGGACACAGTACTCCAGGTGAGGTCTGACCAGAGCAGAATACAGTGGCACTATTACTTCCCTTGATCTAGATGCTATACTCCTATTGATGCAGCCCAGAATTGCATTGGCTTTTTTAGCTGCCGCGTCACACTGTTGGCTCATGTCAAGTTTGTGGTCAACCAAGACTCCTAGATCCTTTTCACATGTACTGCTCTCAAGCCAGGTGTCACCCATCTTGTATTTGTGCCTCTCATTTTTTTTGCCCAAGTGCAATACTTTACATTTCTCCCTGTTAAAATTCATCTTGTTTGTTTTGGCCCAGTTCTCTAATCTGTCAAGGTCGTTTTGAAGTGTGATCCTGTCCTCTGGGGTGTTAGCCACCCCTCCCAGTTTGGTGTCATCTGCAAATTTGATCAGGATGCCCTTGAGTCCATCATCCAAGTCGTTGATAAAGATGTTGAATAAGACCGGGCCCAAGACAGAACCCTGTGGCACCCCACTAGTCACTCTTCTCCAGGATGAAGAGGAACCATTGATGAGCACCCTTTGGGTTCGGTCAGTCAGCCAGTTACAAATCCACTGAGTGGTAGCATAGTCAAGTCTGCATTTTACCAGCTTCTTTACAAGAATATCATGGGGCACCTTGTCAAATGCCTTGCTGAAATCAAGGTAGGCTACATCCACTGCGTTCCCTTCATCTACCAGGTTTGTAATTCTGTCAAAAAATGAGATCAGGTTAGTCTGACATGACTTATTTTTCAGAAATCCATGCTGACTATTGGTGATCACAGCATTCCTTTCTAGGTGCTCACAGACTGTTTGCTTAATGATCTGCTCCAGAATCTTCCCTGGTATTGATGTCAGACTGACTGGGCGGTAATTATTTGGGTCCTCTCTTTTCCCCTTTTTGAAAATAGGGACAACATTTGCCCTCCTCCAGTCTGCCGGGACTTCGCCTGTTCTTCTTTTGTTGGATATGCTTTAAAAAGACGGATACAAATAGAAACTGTCTCCTCTAGAGGGAGCTTGTAAAATTGTTGCTGCAGTTTATTTGGGACTTCACAGCTGCAAGATTAAGATCCTTGAACCAGACAGCGACCTTGAATAAAAATGTGTTTGGAGGAAGTTTTGGTGCTTGCTTTCTGCAAGACGAGTGCTTTGTTGGAGCAGCTGCATGAGAAGATGGATCTGATGAATGAGAAGTTGGATTTGATGACTGTTGCAGTCAGGGAATGTGAACAAATAGGGAATATTGACGCAGAAACTATACAGAGTCCAACTCAGGAAACTGGTTCGACTGTGCAAATACAAGGGCAGATGATAATGGAAGAGGTTGCAATGGTACCTCAAGCAATACAAATGGAGAGATCTGAGGCCCTGCAGGAGCATAAGCCGTTGTTTTGGAAGATTGAATTTGGAATGGGCCTGTGGGAGTCTGGAGCTGAGGAGGTTCTTAAACTTTGAGCGACTTTGAAATATGTTGTTAAATATTTTTTGGATTATATTGATGACTGTGGGGAGTGGGACTGTGAGGAATGGGCTGGTTTGATGAGGGGAGATGGAGATAATTATGGGCTGAAATCCCCCAGAGACCTACTCCTCAATGAATATAAACAACAAGAAGATCTGCAGAAGGGGCATGGAAGAGATTTAAGAGCCTTGGACATAAGACTACCAGGTTGATGGACTAAATGAAATGGACAGTAAGGACTGACATAACCCAAGACCAGGAAAAAGGGACGTTGGATGAAAATCGGAAAGTCTATAAAGAAAAATTTCTAATTTGGGGAATTAGTGTAAAATTAATGAATATTAGGGAAAATGTTGGAATGAAATTGTCTGGCTTTAGTAGAAATGATATAAGGAGTTATGTATAAATAAGCATTAAGTTTTAAGTTTCAAGGTGTTTTACGGCAAGACAAGGTTAAACAAAGTAACGCCAATTCTTAGTAGTAAAGTTATAGAATAAGGTAAAATTGGATTATGAATAGGTGAGAATGTAAAGTTACAATATATTAAGATAAATTATTAAGATAAAAGCAAAAATGAAAGGATTTGCTGAAATTGCTAATTGAACCAGAATACAAAAAAGGGAGGTGTGAGGAGGTCAGGGAAACAAGTAAATGAAAGACAAGACATGGAAAGATTAAATGTTTTTAATTGTTTTTATTTTTCTGTATTCTGTATTTTTCTTATTTTCTTTTTCTTTTTTTCTTTTTTGTAACATTTTTGAAACTTTAATAAATATTATTATAAAAAAAAGATAGTTGACCAAATTGGCTGGGTCCAAAGATGTTTTTTTAAGAAGCGGTTTAATGACTGCCTCTTTCAGCGGGTCTGGGAAGGCTCCCTCACAGAGGGAAGCATTCACCACCCCGCAGAGCCCATCGCCCAGCCCTTCCCGGCTCGCTTTTATCAGCCAGGATGGGCAAGGATCAAGGAGACAGGTGGTCGGTTTCACTTGTCCAAGCAGCCTGTCCACATCCTCGGAGGTAACAGATTGGAAATGATCCCATTTAACAGGACTAGACAGAACTCTAGCACTCTCCCGCCCCGGCCCTGCTCCCACGGTGGAGTCTACCTCCTTCTGAATCTGAGCGAATCTGAGTTTTTATCTGCAAAAAACTTTGCAAAAGCATTGCAGGAGATCTTGGGGTCTCTACCAGGCCCCGGTGGTGCAGGTGGTTCCGATAGATTGCGAACCACCTGAAAAAGTCCCCTGCTGCTGTTTTTTGCATGTGCAATGGAGGCAGCGAAGAAGGCCCTCTTTGCCGTCACCATTGCCACTTGGTAGGCTCGACGTTGAGCTCTAGCCCATGTCCGGTCTGATTCAGAGTGAGTTTTCTGCCACCAGCGCTCTAGCCGTCTCAACGATTCTTTCATTGCCCTCAGCTCCGGGGAAAACCACGGGGCTGTCTGGGCTCCATGCAATCGGAGAGGGCGCTTCAGAGCCAGACAGTCAATAGCCCTGGTTAACTCCGCATTCCAGCGGGCCACCAGAGAATCAGCTGAGAGGCCATCAACTTGGGATAAAACATCCCCTACCACTCTCTGGAAACCAGTTGGATCCATAAAGTAGCGGGGGCGGACCATCCGAATCGGTCCCACCTCCCTGCAGAGGGGAAGGGTCGCGGAGGAGTCCAGTTGCACCAGGAAGTGATCTGACCATGGCACTTCTTTTGTTTCACTTTTAGTTAGTGTCAGATCACCAACATCTGTAGAGGCAAACACCAAGTCTAAGGCATGTCCGCGGCTATGAGTCCCGAGCGGCCCCTTGTAAGGTCGTGTTGGCATGGATGTTAAAATCCCCTAGGACAACCAAACCAGGTGTCTCCAGGAGAACATCCGCCACGACCTGAAGCAGCTCGGGCAGGGAACCCTTGGTGCAGTGGGGAGTTTGGTACACCAATAGGAATCCTGTACTGCCCCTATTGCCCAACTTCCAGAACATGTACTCAGAAGAGACTTCCGGGTTAGCGCCATCGGTAATGGCAGAATTCCTCTGATTAGGAGGAATTTGCTCTGTGGGAATCGGGTCTGGCAGCCACGGCGAAGGCGGAGACCCATTAAAAATCACAGGCGGGTGAAACCTGTGAATGTGGGATTCGGCGGGCACCTTTCGCGCGCCCCCTACTCGCAGGGAATCCCGATCTCGGGGCTCTGGAGCGAAGTGGGGTGAGTGGCGCAGTGCTGTGAATCGACTGCTTTTTCCACGGAGCGAAGCCACACAGCTGTTGCCGGAGAGCGCTGATTTTTTCCTGTGGACAATTTGAATTTAAAAGCAACTACCCGTGAGTAGAATAAATTGTAAGTTTTTAAAGAAAAAAAAAGACTTAATTTGGCATCGAAGCGCGGAGGCTCAAACAGGAAGTCCGCCTTCCGCTTTTGTAAATAGATCAAAGCAAAGAGACTGCAAGCTAAAGCTTTGGAAAGCCGATCGGAAAGGACTATTTTCCAGCTTTTAAAAACAGTGAATCCCCCCCTTGGAAACAGGAGAAGGGGGGGGAGTTTGGACTATATATACCTGCAAGAGACAGGGGAGGAAATTAAAATTCCACCGCTCAGAACCTGGGAACGGGTTGCAAATAGGATAGTAAGACTGCTGTGCTTTGGAATGTGCTTTGATGGTGAATAGAGAGATACATTGTTTTTAGCTGCCCTCTCCTGATCTTAGAAAGGAGGAAAAGTAACTGAAAATTGAAACTAACTTTCTACCTTGAGCTGTGTTTTAAAAGAAGTTATTTTGGATTAATACAAGTACAGATAGTAACTATTTCCCCCTAGAGGAAGTTTCTGAAACTGTTACAAAAGTTGGATCAGGGGAATTTTTCCACTTGTAAGATAAAATTGTGTGACTGTGGGACTGACCTTGGAATTTTTAAGTGTTATGGCAGATGGGAAAGAAAAAGTAGATTTGCCACTCCAAGACCAAACAACAAGGTCTGGGAAGTCTTGGCAGTGAAGAGCGTCAGCATCCGGCCCTTCTGCCTCATCTGCAGCTGTTTCAACACAATCTAAGCCAAAAGGGATGTCATCAGAAGAAGCTTTAGCGCATGCATTAAGTAAGATAAGTGACTCATTGGAACAACAGTGGATTTGTAACTGGCTGACTGACCGAACCCAAAGGGTGCTCATCAATGGTTCCTCTTCATCCTGGAGAAGAGTGACTAGTGGGGTGCCACAGGGTTCTGTCTTGGGCCCCGTCTTATTCAACATCTTTATCAACGACTTGGATGATGGACTCAAGGGCATCCTGATCAAATTTGCAGATGACACCAAACTGGGAGGGGTGGCTAACACCCCAGAGGACAGGATCACACTTCAAAACGACCTTGACAGATTAGAGAACTGGGCCAAAACAAACAAGATGAATTTTAACAGGGAGAAATGTAAAGTATTGCACTTGGGCAAAAAAAATGAGAGGCACAAATACAAGATGGGTGACACCTGGCTTGAGAGCAGTACATGTGAAAAGGATCTAGGAGTCTTGGTTGACCACAAACTTGACATGAGCCAACAGTGTGACGCGGCAGCTAAAAAAGCCAATGCAATTCTGGGCTGCATCAATAGGAGTATTGCATCTAGATCAAGGGAAGTAATAGTGCCACTGTATTCTGCTCTGGTCAGACCTCACCTGGAGTACTGTGTCCAGTTCTGGGCACCACAGTTCAAGAAGGACACTGACAAACTGGAACGTGTCCAGAGGAGGGCAACCAAAATGGTCAAAGGCCTGGAAACAATGCCTTATGAGGAATGGCTAAGGGAGCTGGGCATGTTTAGTCTGGAGAAGAGGAGGTTAAGGGGTGATATGATAGCCATGTTCAAATATATAAAAGGATGTCACATAGAGGAGGGAGAAAGGTTGTTTTCTGCTGCTCCAGAGAAGCGGACACGGAGCAATGGCTCCAAACTACAAGAAAGAAGATTCCACCTAAACATTAGGAAGAACTTCCTGACAGTAAGAGCTGTTCGACAGTGGAATTTGCTGCCAAGGAGTGTGGTGGAGTCTCCTTCTTTGGAGGTCTTTAAGCAGAGGCTTGACAACCATATGTCAGGAGTGCTCTGATGGTGTTTCCTGCTTGGCAGGGGGTTGGACTCGATGGCCCTTGTGGTCTCTTCCAACTCTATGATTCTATGATTCTATGATTCTATGATTCTATGATTCTATGATTCTCCCCAGTTTGTCCTGTTAAAGTAGTTTCCTGTATCAAATCCTGAGCAATTTCTGTATTAATGGTCACTTTTTGTCCCAAATTTATCACTTTTTTTCCCAAGTTCTCAAGTTTGGAATTCATAACATCCGTCAGCGAGTAGCTTATCTTACATAAAACAGTCACTAAAGCTCCTTCTGTCAACATTCTTAAAGTCCAAGGTCAATCTCTGATTCTCACAGCTCTTATCTTGCAGCTGGAAAAAACCCACTCTTGTAACAGTTTCAAAAGCTCCCTCTAGAGGGAAACAGTCTCCACTTGTATCGATCCTTTCATGCGCATTTTAAAATATAAAGTTAGTTTCAATTTTCAATTACTTTTCCTCCTTTTTGAATGCAGAAGAGGACAATGGAAACAATATATTTCTCTTATTTAGCCATCTGTCAACATGCTATCCGTTCACAGTCAATGAACTCTCCCAAATCGTTAATTCTGCTGGCAGCCCTTTTCCAGGTTCAGAGCAGTGGTAATTTAATTTTTCACTCTCTCCTGCAGGCTCACTACGTCCAAAATTTCCCCCCTCTTCTCCTGCTTCTAAGGGGTTTTTTTAACAGTTTTAACCATGGAGATTTAATCCTTTACAAAATACTTTCCAAGGCTTTAACTTGCAACGTCTTTGCTTCAATCTATTTACAAAAGAGGAAGGCGGACTTCCTGTTTAAAACCTTCCCACTTCGATGCCAAATTAATGAATTTAAAGATCCAATTTTCCGTTCTACTCACGGGTAGTTGTTTAAAGTCAAATTGTCCACAGAAAAAAGTCAGCGCTCTCCGGCAACAGCGATGCGGCTTCACTCCGTGAAAGAAGCAGACGATTCAAAGCACCGCGCCGCTCACCCCACTTCGCTCCGGATCCCCAAATCAGGGTTTCCCCGCGAGTAGGGGAGGCGCAAAAGGTGCCAGCCGAATCCCAAGTTCACAAACTTCTCCCACCTGTGATTTTAACGGGTCTCCGCCTTCGCCATGGCGGTCAGACCCTAATTCCCACGGAGCAAATTCCTCCCGATCGGAGGAACTCCGCCATTGCCTGGAGGCGCCAACCCGGAAGTCCAGGCCTTCAACACTGTAAATCGTAATGCCCTGTGGACTGTCCTTCTGAAAATTGGCTGCCCAGATAAATTTGTGAACATCCTTCGGCTCCTCCATGATAATATGACAGCAACAATCACAGATAACAATAGCTCTCAAAGTGAACCATTCACAGTGGGATCAGGTGTTAAACAGGGTTGTGTTATCACTCCAACTCTATTATTTTTATTGCCATGATTCTACAATTTGTTGAATGGAAACTCCCTACTGGAGTAGAAATCATATATCGAACAGATGGAAAGCTCTTTAATCTGAGTAGGCTAAAAGCAAAGAGTAAGGTTACCATAACTTCCGTCATGGAGCTTCAGTATGCTGATGACAACATAGTGTGTGCACACTAAGAGGATGACCTCCAAACCATCCTAAATATATTTGCTGAAGCTTATGAAAAGTTTGGCGTATCACTCAACATCCAAAAAACCAAAGTGCTGCATCAATAAGCACAAAACAACCCCTCTGCAACACCACAAATCCAACTCAATGGTGTAATGTTGGAAAATGTTGATCACTTCTCCTACCTGGGCAGTTATCTTTCCACAAGGGTCAACACTGATGCCGAAATCCAGCATTGCCTGAGCTGTGTGAGTACAGCTTTCTCCTGATTGAAGTGCAGAGTGTTTGAGGACCGGGACATTCACAGGGAAACCAAAATGCTTGTTTACAAAGCTATTGTACTACCAACCTTACTGTACGCTTGTGAAACATGGACCACTTATAAACGCCATCTCCAACTCCTCGAAAGATTCCCTCAATGGTGTCCCCAAAATTTTTACACATCACTTAGGAAGACAGACAAACTAATGCCAGTGTACTGGAAGAAGCAAAGATCACCAGTGTTGAAGCAATGATTCTTCAACATCAACTCCGTTGGACTGGTCATGTCGTGCGGATGCCTGATTATCTTCTTCCAAAACAACTACTCTAGTCTGAACTTAAAAATGGAAAGCGTAATGCTGGTGGTCAACAAAAGAGGTTTAAAGACTCTCTCAAGGCAAATCTTTAAAAATGTAGTATAAACACCAACAATTGGGAAACACTGGCCTGCGAGTGCTCCAGTTGGAGAACAGCCTTGACCAAAGGTGCCATGGGCTTTGAAGACACTCGAACTCAGGACGCAAGGGAGAAACATGCTAAGAGGAAGGCACACTTGGCAAACCCTCACTGTGATCAACTCCCACCCAGAAACCGATGTCCCCACTGTGGAAAGACATGTGGATCCAAAACTGGCCTCCACAGTCACCTACGGACACAACGTTAAAACCGTGTTCATGGAATGTCTAGATCTTTAACCTCCTCCTGCCTGGATACCTTCCTTTCCCCCGGGGTCCCTCCGGTTTTTTTTGCATCTTTCCCCCCCATAGGATGTCGGGGAAAGATGCAAAAAAAACCGGAGGGACCCCGGGGGAAAGGAAGGTATCCAGGCAGGAGGAGGTTAAAGATCTAGACATTCTATGCTTAAAAATCAAAGAAGAATTCAAGCAAAGGGAAATACATATGGAAAGTAAATTAGGAGAACTACAGGAGCAAATAGATAACAAAATAGAAAGTGCTGTAGGGGAACTTACTAAAAAGATACAAGACTTGACAGTCAAATCAAAAATATTTGAAGAATCAAATAAAAGAACACAGAAAGACTTGAGGGACCAAAAGAAAGAAACTGAAAGGTTAAAGGATGAAATAAAAAATTTAAATAAAACACAAGATCAGTTGTGGGACAACTTAGCTATGACAGAACTGCGCCAAAAAAATCTTAATTTAAAATTCAGAGGGATAGTAGAAGAAGCAAATGAGAATATAAGGGAAAGAATAGTCAAAGAACTTGCAAAATGGTTACAGATGGGAGAAGAACAAGTAGCATATACTATAGAGAATGCATTTAGAATAAGAGGAAAACCACAACAAAACAAATTAAAAAAAAACCCTGGAGATTGCTTAGTAATTTTCAATATTATGGAAATGAAGAATACAATACTAAGAACGAGCTTCAAAAGAAAGTTAGTGATTGGAGACCGCCCAATCATTATTTTCAAAGAA
The DNA here is from genome assembly GCF_964252035.2 of Podarcis erhardii. Taxonomy (NCBI): domain Eukaryota; kingdom Metazoa; phylum Chordata; class Lepidosauria; order Squamata; family Lacertidae; genus Podarcis; species Podarcis erhardii. The sequence goes on from NC_138511.1 coordinate 1,747,955, forward strand.
ATTCCACTTAGGATTCTCCGCAAAAGGGAAGGATATACTCAATTGACAAGAGTGTTGAAAAGAAACGCAATCCTATACAAATGGGAATTTCCAGAAGGGGTTTCTTTCTATTACAAGAACAAAAAATTCAAGTTGACAGATACACTTGAAGCAGAAAAGTTCCTGAGAAGATACGAAAAAGATTTAGGTAGAGAGGAGGCAGGACAGCGAGTAGGTGACTTGGTCGCGGGGGGGGGCGGGGGGACTCGGGGCCGGGAGTGGGGGGTCGGGGGGGGGAGATGGAGGACTCAGGGTCGGAGGAAGAAGAAGAAGGAGAAAGCAGAGAATCTAAAAGAAAGAATAATACCAGATTATAAAGCAGAAATAAGGATAAAGTGAATTCAGTAATAACCCAAAATGTCTCTTAAGTTTTTTTCATGGAATGTGAACGGCTTTAACGACAAGTCCAAGAGAAATAAATTTGAAAAGATTATAAAGAAAAAAAACATTGATGTCATTTGTTGCCAAGAAACCCATGTTGCTAAAAAACACAAGCATATTTTAATAAATAAAAGTTGGGAATAGAATTCATCAATTCAGACTCTAAGAAAAAGAGAGGAGTAGTAATCTATGCGAAAGAGAAATTAGAACCCAAACAAATATGCAAGGATGAGGAAGGAAGAATCCTAGGTATCCAAATTAATTACCAGGGAGAGAGAATAAATGTGGTAACGGTTTATGCCCCAAACTCAAATAGAATGGAGTTTTTTAAAAAATTGGAACAACTTCTATTAGACCTAGATAACAATAAACTAGTCCTACTTGGAGATTTAAACGCGGTACCGACACCAGAACTAGATAGAAACACAAGGGGAAAAAATCTAAACCAAGGGAAATTACCAAAATCGTTTAATGATCTGGAAGAAAACCTGGACTTAATAGATATATGGAGATACAGAAACCCCACAACGAAACAATTTACTCATTTCTCTGAACCACACCAGAGTTGGAGCAGACTGGATCAAATATGGATCTCGAGAGAATTAATAATAAGAACAGAGAGATGTGAAATTTTACCCAGAACCTTATCGGATCACAGCCCAATAACATTACAATTAAAATGGAAGACCCAAGACCTATACAGATGGAGAATGAATGACTTATTTGAAAAAGAAGAAGTGATCGAAAAAGCAAAAACCACTATAAAAGATTATTTTGCCTTAAATATCACTAAAGAGATTGGAATAGATACAGTATGGGATGCTAGTAAGGCTGTGTTAAGAGGTCTCCTGATACAACAAAATTCTCAAAGGAAGAAGGCTAAGGAAAGGAAGAAAGAGGAATTAATCCTTCAATTGAAAGAATGTGAAAAAAATATGATAAAAAATCCAAAAGATGACGGCCATAAGCAACAATATAAAATGCTCCAAACACAATATTCAACATTAATAAACCAAGAGGTTGAATGGGGAATAAAGTTAATGAAACAAAAGTTTTTCGAATCGGCAAATAAAATTGGAAAACTTTTGGCGTGGCAACTGAGAAAAAGAAGGAAAAGTAGCATCATAAACAAAATAAAAGTAGAAGAGCAAGTTCTGGAAGATCCTATTGTAATTAAAAAGAACTTTCTTAAATTTTATGAGAACCTATACAAAAGAGAAGAAGAAGATTTAACGAACATTATAAAATACCTAGAAGAAAATAGTCCCAAAAAAATAACAGAAGAAGAAAGAACCGCCTTAAACAGACCCATAAAAATAGAGGAAATTCGAGAAGCGATCAAGAGAATGAAACTAGGAAAAGCCCCAGGACCAGATGGGTTATCAGCTAAATATTACAAGGTCCTAGAGGAATATATAACACCAGTGCTATGTGATGTTATGAATGAGATATTAAGAGGAGGAAAAATGCCAACATCTTGGAAAGAAGCCTACATCACGCTGATCCCGAAACCAGATTCAGATAAACTTAATATTAAGAATTACAGACCGATTTCTCTACTGAATAACGATTATAAAATTTTTGCAGACATAATGGCCCATAGACTTAAAAAGTGTTTAATTAACCTTATTCATAGTGATCAGGCCGGCTTTCTTCCTAATAGACAAATAAAAGACAATATCAGACACACAATAGACATTATTGAATATCTAGAATGTCATAATGAAATTCCTGCCGCTTTACTGTTCGTTGACGCCGAGAAGGCTTTTGATAATGTTTCTTGGGGCTTCCTAATAAAATGCCTGGAAAAAACAGGGATAGAGGGCACATTCCTAGAAGGAGTTAGAGCAATATACACACAACAAAGAGCCAGATTAATAATAAATAATAATTTGACAGAACAGTTTGAAATAGCAAAAGGTACCCGACAGGGGTGCCCTCTATCACCGCTGTTGTTTATCACGGTTTTAGAGACAATTACAAATAAGATAAGGAAAACCCCAGAGATCCGTGGCATAAAAATCGGCGTGCAAGAATACAAATTGAAAACATATGCAGACGATCTTATGTTGTCATTGGAAGAACCAAAGGAGAGCATTGGCAAAGCTATAAAATTACTGGAAGAATTTGGAAAATTATCGGGATTTAAATTGAACAAGGAAAAAACAAAAATAATGACTAAAAATATGAAAGAAGATACCAAAAATGAGCTTGAAAGACAAACTGGAATTAAAATAGCTAAAAAAGTTAAATACCTTGGAATTTGGATAACTATGAAAAATATAAATTTGATGGAAAATAATTATAAGAAAACATGGAAAGAAATAATGAAGGACTTAGATACATGGTCAAAACAAAATAAAAAAATTCCTTCCAGTAGCACCTTAAAGACCAACTGAGTTAGTTCTAGGTATGAGCTTTCGTGTGCATGCACTGTGTGTATCTGAAGAAGTGTATCTGAAGAAGTGTATCTGAAGAAGTGTATCTGAAGAAGTGTGCATGCACACGAAAGCTCATACCTAGAACTAACTCAGTTGGTCTTTAAGGTGCTACTGGAAGGAATTTTTTTATTTTGTTTTGACCATGGCAGACCAACACGGCTACCTATCTGTAATTAGATACATGGAACAGATTACATCTCTCGTGGATGGGTAGAATGGCAGCGATTAAAATGAGTTTATTACCCAAATTACTCTTCTTATTCCAGAACATTCCAATAATTAGGGGAATTGCAATATTTAAAGAATGGCAGAGATTACTTTCCAAATTTATTTGGCGGGGGGAAAGACCCAGAATCAAATTTAAATTGCTCACAGATCAAAGAGATAGGGGGGGTTTTGCGGTTCCAAATCTGAGGCTATATTATGAGGCCGCATGCCTTTGTTGGGTAAAAGATTGGATCGTCATCAAAAATAAAGAGATGTTAGACCTAGAGGGGTTTAACTTAAGATTTGGTTGGCACGCCTATCTATGGCGAGACAAGGGAAGGGTCCATAAAGGTTTTTCTAACCATATCTTCAGAGGGCCACTACTGGAAGTCTGGGAAAGGAATAAAAAATTGCTGGAGCAGAAAACACCCTGGTGGCTATCACCAATTGATATTTTAACAATTAAAAAATCAAACCTTGAGGGGGAACGATGGACATATGAGGACCTACTAACTAAAACAGAATCCGGGTGGAGGATTAGACCATATGAAGAAATAAAAAATAAGTTGACTGGTTGGATTCAATATCATCAAATAAATTCAATGTGGACGGAAGATAAAAAGATTGGAATAAGTGAGAAAAAATCCAGATTCCAGATTGAAATAATAGAAAGTAAAACAAAATTACTATCAAAAATGTACAACCAGTTACTTGAGTGGGACACCAAGGACGAGGAAGTAAAGGAGGTGATGGTGAAGTGGGCGGTAGATCTAGGGTACAATATAGAATTTGATAAATGGAAGGCTTTATGGCGTAAAGATATGAATTATTCAGCATGCACGACACTCAAGGAAAATATGTATAAGATGATGTACAGATGGTACATAACGCCGATAAAATTGCATAAAATTTATAGAACAGGTGATAAATTGTGTTGGAAATGTAAGAACAAGGAGGGCGAATTCTTCCACATGTGGTGGACGTGCGAGATTCTCAAGAAATTCTGGGAATCTATTTATAATGAATTAAAAAAAATTCTTAAATATACGTTCGTCAAAAAGCCTGAAGCCTTCCTGCTGGGGATAATTGGCAAGGATATTAAAGAAGAAGATAGGACCTTTTTTCAATATGCAACAGCGGCCGCTAGAACCCTCATAGCACAGTACTGGAAAACACCAAAAATCCCAACATTAAAGGAGTGGCAATTTAAATTATTGGATTATTTAGAATTGGCAAAATTGACACAGAAAATAAGAAATCAAAAAAGTACAAAATTTAGTAATGAATGGGATAAATTTAGAACATATATGGAAATAGAGACAAGGGGAAAATCAAAATGTTAATCAGAAATATATATGTATCAAAAAAAAAAAAATCACAGTAGGCATGAGATAACACTTACTACGTTATAAATTTCATTTTCGAATAGATACAGCAGATAGATAACTAAGATAACATTATCCGAAATCGAGATAAAGGGAAGTCGATCAATGTTGTTGTAAAATTAATGTTAAGTTGTGTTGTTTATGTTGTATGTATTGTATGTTTTCTCTTTTTCTTTTTTCTTTTCTTTTTTATGTTTGTTTCATTTATTTTTGTCTTTTGTACGTCTGCGAAATATATTTATGCAAAATTTAATAAAAATATTAATAAAAAAAAAAACCGTGTTCATGGAAAACAATCTTACTCAGCTATGAGCGCTTGCTGAAGAAGAAGAAGGTGGTGCAGGAGCCAAGCAAGTCTGCTATGATCCAGGCTGCCTTTCAGAGTGTTTGGACTCAGCCTATAAATAGCTTGATGTTTTCCAAATTGGGGAAGTTCATTTCTGAAAATTCCTCTCCTTGAATCCTGAGCTTCCTTGACATAACCCCCAAACACATGTGTTGTGTCAGCTTGACACTTTTTGTGGTAGAGTGACAGATGTTATCAATATACTTTACTAACTGCCAGATAAATATTAGCAAATACAACCATACATTTTCAGCTCAGTGGTAAAGGTTAGCTCACAAATGATTTTGAATTGGGTCATTTATAACCAGAAGTGTACAGTAGGAACACTAAATGTGCTTAATTGTAATAGGGTTGCTGCACATATTCATTACTTTCCTTCTCAGATATGAATATGGCATATTGACAGCTGTTGGAACATGTCCCAAAATTAAGAGCTGCTCTCCAAATCATTAACCGGGAAAGGGAAAGGGAAAGGGAAAGGGAAAGGGAAAGGGAAAGGGAAAGGGAAAGGGAAAGGGAAAGGGAAAAGAGAAGAGAAGAGAAGAGAAGAGAAGAGAAGAGAAGAGAAGAGAAGAGAAGGGAAGGGAAGGGAAGGGAAGGGAAGGGAAGGAGGGCAGCAACACAAAGTCCAAACAATTTATAGACTGGGGGCCCCATCACCAACCCCTTCATTAATTTTTTCCAGGATATATTTGTGCCTCCTGGGTTTTTCTCCCCACAAAGCTAGGATTTTCAGACTCAGATTATGAACAGCTGCTAGCAGCAGGGTGGCAATGGTAATTCAGATCTCCAGAGCTGGGGAGAGAGACGTGTCCAATTCATAGCTGAGCTGACAATATATGCTCCTACACTTTCATGTGTTGCTTAGTGCTTCAAAGGTATTGCCATTGTTAAGGGCCCCATGAGCACACGAGGAACATTGTCTCCAAGAACACTAACAGGCTTAGTTCTTCATAGAACAGGTTGAATCCTACCCAGACTTCCCAGAATGCCCACACTTCCTGAATAGCGCATTCTGGGCCCCAAAGGATGATGGCGACCTTGACCACATCTTGGACCTGATCCATTTTAAGAGGTGTTTTGTAGTCCTGTGGGTAACTGCTAACAGATATAGCAACAAAACTCACATTTTCTGACCGCAGCTTCTTCGCAGGACAGCCTCCATCTAGTGGGTGGAGCATATAGTAGAGACGAACTTTGCTGGCATGTTTCCGGCTCTGGGGAAGAAAACCCAAACATGTTGTTTGATATGGCATACTTGAATGATGCCCCATTTTAAAAACAAAACAATACACCTCCTCACATGTGGAAAAGCAGCATGCCAAGGTGGAGGCTTCGGCAGTTCTGCCCTATTGAGGCACAGGAACATAGCACAACTCTGCTACAGGCTGGCCTGAGGCTACATATGGACCTGTGGCCTGTGGCTCACCAGCCCTGCTATTAGGCCCAGGAAGTCCTCTTCAGAAAAGGAAAGGAAACTCTAAGCCCAACCCAATGCTGGGTGCATTCCCAGCTCACTTGCACAGTCACCCCCTTTTTTTTGCTATTGGAGATAGATGCAAGATGGCATGCTCTGACCTAATCTCTCCAAATGACATTAATTAGGCTAAACAAAAGAGCCAATGTGGCAGGTGCCCCAGAGGAGCAGCAAAATCAAGAGACCCAGCTCTGGAAATTGTTTTATTGGGTCATCTGATCTCAGTGGATGTGGAGGCCACTTTAAGGGGGGGGGGCCAAAATCTGAAATGCTGTGCCAGCTACATGCAGCATGAGCTGTGCACTGAAGCAGCCTTGGAAAGAAGATGATGGATAGAAATGTAATAACTGAAAACCCAATGGGAGTATTGAAGGGTGAAAAGGCTGCAAACACTTGAGTTCCATCAAATCCCCTGCCTGCCATCTGGGAATGAAAAATAAGAGCATTATGGCCTGCACAGTGGGGAACAGAGCCCTCATCAGAATCATTACAAAATATAGGCCTGGCCCAGCTGTGCTTCATTATTTTCTACTGATCTCAATGAGACTTCCACATGGGTTTCACTTATTCCCACAGAAATCAATGGGACATAGAAGTATGGGTAGGGGAAGAAGTTCAGTTTAGTTCACATTTAAAGGCAAACTTACTTAATTCACACTACCTGGCTCAATATGTGACCCAAAACACAGCATTCATTCAAAACCTTCACTTCTCTGAATTTTGCGGTGCAGTTTTCCACTCAAGTAATGTGTGCAAACATTAATTTTTTAAGGTAAAGTGTACATAAAGTGCTGCATATATATATTAGGGAAAGCAGCTTGCAAAAATGTGTATATTAGGTAAAAATGCATTTAAAATGTGTTTATTTTGAGAAATTCACACCAAAATGCTGATGAATTTTCGTGAGAACCTAAAAATAAACTCCATAAACTGATGTGGAAAAAGAGAGATTGAAATAGAAAGATTTGCCCATCTCTACTTAAAAGTGCTTAGCTTTGCCTGGAATGTGCACTGTGTATTAGGAGAGTGAGCGGGGGAGGGGGAAGGTGTTTAATATGTACCCTCCAACAATTTCACAAATGAAACTAAAAGCATTCTTTTAAAAGAAAGAAGATTCCACCTAAAGATTAGGAAGAACTTCCTGACAGTAAGAGCTGTTCGACAGTGGAATTTGCTGCCAAGGAGTGTGGTGGAGTCTCCTTCTTTGGAGGTCTTTAAGCAGAGGCTTGACAACCATATGTCAGGAGTGCTCTGATGGTGTTTCCTGCTTGGCAGGGGGTTGGACTCGATGGCCCTTGTGGTCTCTTCCAACTCTATGATTCTATGATTCTATGATTCATTCTTGCCTAGTAAGAAAAGTCCCTAACTTGTACCCAGCCAGGATCACTGGCAGACCACCTACCCACTATTAAGTATTACAGACAACTCTCCTTTCCCTGCTGGGTGTCCTGACTGAGCCTGTCCTGCCAACGCAGTGCATCATATTTGGTCCTCTAATATACCAACAATTCAAAAAGAGCAAACAGGTGAAATGACAAACTGACTACATGGTTCCTCAGCATTCATAGACTCATCGGGTTAGAGGGAGTCCCAAGAGTCATCTAGTCCTGCAATGTAGGAATCAGCTCTCAAACAGCTCTTATCAGGGCCGGATTTAGGTTTGATGGAGCCCTAAGCTACGGAAGGTAACGGGGACCTTTATATGTCCAGCTGTCCTTTGTCACTGTTTTTTGTGCTGAATTTCTTAAATTACTTACATCATAGGAGCCCACACAACACAAAACACTGTTGCTGTATGTCGGTTTTATTTTATTTGTTTTTTTATCTTATATTTTGGAAATGTACATCCAGTTTTTTTGCCTTTACATTTTTTGGGGGCCCCCAAGAGAGTGGGACCCTAAACCAGTGGTGGAGCTAGGGGCTTTGCCACCCGGAGCGGGGGACGTGGCACATTGCCTGCACCAGCGACTCAATGGGAGCATCGAGGGAATTGTGATGGCTGCAGCAGCAACGAGAATAACTTATGCAGGGCTTGCAATGCAAGTGATACTGCCAATGAAAAGCTCCTAGCCTGCTCTCCCGCTAGTTCAAACACAAAGAAAGAAATAAGAAAGGAGCCCCCCCTCCACAAACAGTGAGGGAGGCAAAGAACAAAACACATGGAGAAAAGCCCCCTTAGTGCTCCATGAATTTGAGCGAGGGAAAGGGTCAAAACAGTAGGGGAAAGAGAGGTGGAGTAAGGGCTTGGGGATGCTGACATGAAGTCAGTTGTGATTTAAAGCAACAGTAGGGAATGTAAGAGAATGGGCTACTTGGGGAGTGGGGAGAGAAGCCCTGAGGTGCCAATCCGCAGCAAAGGTGTTCACTTCTGGGTTAGCGCCTCTGGCAATGGGGGAATTCCTCTGATCGGGAGGAATTTACTCTGTGGAAACAGGGTCTGGCCGCCACGGCGAAGGCGGAGACCCACTAAAAATCACAGGCGGGAGAAGCCTGTGAACCTGGGATTCGGCTGGCACCTTTTGTGCCTCCCCTACTCGCGGGGAGACCCAGTTTCGGGGATCCGGAGCGACGTGGGGTGAGCAGCTCAGTGCTTCGAATTGATTGCTTTTTTCACGGCATGAAGCTGCATTGCTGTTGCCGGAGAGCGCTGACTTTTTCCTGTGGACAATTCGATTTTAAACAACTACCCGTGAGTAGAACGGAAAATTGGATCTATAAATGTCTTAATTTGGCACCAAAATGGGAAGGTTTCAAACAGGAAGTCCACCTTCCCCTTTTGTAAAAAGATTGAAGCAAAGACGCTGCAAGCAAAGGTCTTGGAAAGTCTTCCGCAAAGGATTAAACTTCCATCGATTAAAACTATTAAACCCCCCTTGGAAGCAGGAGAAGAGGGGGGAAATTTTGGATCGCGCAAGCCTGCAGGAGAGAGTGATGAAAATTAAATCACCACCGCTCTGAACCTGGAAAGGGGCTGCCAGTAAGATTGACGTTTTGAAGTTCATTGGCTGTGAATAGAACGTATCTTGACAGTTAGCTAAATAAGAGAAATATATTGTTTCCATTGTCCTCTTCTGCGTTTAAAAAGGAGGAAAAGTAACTGAAAATTGAAACTAATTTTACTGCTTGAACTGTGCTTAAAAGGATTGACACAAATAGAAACTGTTTCCCTCTAGAGGGAGCCTTTGAAAGTGTTATAAGAGCTGAGCTGGGGGAACCAGCTGCAAGATGGTTTCCTGCTTGGCAGGGGGTTGGACTCGATGGCCCTTGTGGTCTCTTCCAACTCTATGATTCTATGATTCTATGATTCTAAGATAAGAGACTGTGAGAATCAGGGAATGACCTTGGACTATTTGAGAATGTCGACAGAAGAAGCTTTAGTGATTGCATTATGCAAGATAAGTCACTCGTTGGAACAACTCCACAAGACAGATGTTATGACTACTAAAATTGATAACTTGGGACAAAAAGTGTCTAACTTGGGACAAAAAGTAACTAATTTGGGACAAAAGTGAACATCAATACAGAAATTATTCAGGATCTACTTCCGGGTTAGCGCCATCGACTAATGGCGGAATTCCTCTGACTAAGAGGAATTTACTCTGTGAAAATCGGGTCTGGCTGTCACGGCGAAGGCGGAGACCCTTCAGAAATCACAGGCGGTGAAGCCTGTGAACGTGGGATTCAGCGGGCACCCTTTGCGCCTCCCCTACTCGCAGGGAAACCCTTTTTCGGGTCTCCGGAGCGAAGTGGGGTGAGCAGCGTGGTGCTGTGAATCAACTGCTTTTTCCACGGAGTGAAGCCGCATAGCCGTTGCCGGAGAGCGCTGACTTTTTCCTGTGAACAATTGGACTTTAAAAGACACTACCCGTGAGTAGAACAAATTGGAAACTATTAAAAGAAGAAAGATTTAATCAAGAATTCTAGCGGGGAGGTATAAACAGGAAGTCCGCCTTCCGCTTTTGTAAATAGAACAAAGCAAAGAGGCTGCAAGCTAGTGTCTTGGAAAGCCGATTGGAAAGGAAAAACTCCAACCTCCAAAAATAGTAAATCTCCCCCTGGAAGCAGGAGAAGAGGGGGGAAGTTTTGGACTATTTATACCTGCGAGAGAGAGGGAAGGAAGCTAAAATTCCATTGCTTAGAACCTGGGAACGGACTGCAAATAGAACAATAAGGCTGTTGTGTCTGAAGCTGTGACTGGTAGCTGTCAACATTGTGTTGAACTGTTTCTAACTGTTTCTAATGGTCTCCCTCGGACTCTAAAGGGAGAAAGAAAGTAACCAAAAATTGAGACTAAATTTCCTGCTTAAGTTATGCTTTAAAAGGAGTTATTTTGGATTAATATAAGTACGGACTGTAAGGGTTCCCCCAGAGGAAGGTTTGAAAACTGTTATAGCTGGACCAGGGGGATTTTCCATTAGAAAAACAAAACTGCCTGACTGTGGGACTGACCTTGGATTTTCTGAGTGTTATGGCAGATGGGAAAGAAAAAATAGACTTGTCACTCCCAGAAAAAACAACAAGATCTGGGAAGTCTTGGCAGCGAAGAGCATCAGCATCTGGTCCTTCTGCCTCACCTGCAGTTGTACCAACACAACCCAAACCAAGAGGGATGACATCAGAAGAAGCTTTAGCGATCGCACTAGGTAAGATAAATGAAGCTTTGGAAAATCTTAGCAGTAAAGTAGAAGCGACAAATGTAAAAGTGGACGCATCAAATACGAAGGTGGATGCTGCAAATATTAAAATTGATATAAATACAGAAAGTATAAATAGTTTGGGACAAAAGGTGAATACTAACATAGAAGCTATACAGAAATTGATACAGGAATCTGCCTCGACTCGCCAGATTGCAGAGGAAACTAAGGAAAAAGTGGTTGCTGTGGAAGCCAAGGTAACTGAATTAGAAACAAAGAGAGTCCCAGACATACAGACAAGTTGAGGACCATAAGCTGATTCTTTCTATGATCGAGCTTAAGGAAAAACAGACGAACTTGAGGATCAGAGCTGTACCTGAATTGGAGAAGGATAGTTTGAATTCCTTACACAGGAATTTGCAGAGTTTTGGAAGCTGGATTTGGAACAAGAAGGAGTGAAAATTGTGAGTGCCTTTAGGCTTGGAAGAGGAGGGAAGAAGAATAAAGTAAGAGACTGTTTGATTACTCTCCGTTCTAAAGAAGAGAGAGATAAAATTTTGGGTTGGCACTTTCAGAAGACTCTGGAAATACTGCAGACAAGAGTGGAAATATTTAAAGATATTCTGAAATACCTTTTGGACCTTAGGTCCAATTATGGAGATTTGGTTGCTTTGCTGAGAAGGAACGGAATCATCTTTAGGTGGGAATTTCCCCAAGGCCTATCCTTTAGTTTTAAAGGAAGAAAAATAAAAATAGGATCAGTTGAGGACAGAGAAAAATTTTTGAGCAACCACGGAGAGGATTTACAGAAGGGACTTGGAAAGGAACCAGGAGCATCGGACAAACGATCACCAGATAGAGGATTAGAGCAAAGAGTACTGGACAGAAGATCACCCATACTGGACATAGCAAAGCTAAATTTTGGATTGGGCTGCCCAGTGAAAGGGATATCAACACCACCGACAGAACAAGAGCAAGCACTGGGCGCAGTTGGAGGATCATAGATCATAGAATCATAGAATCATAGAGTTGGAAGAGACCACAAGGGCCATCGAGTCCAACCCCCTGCCAAGCAGGAAACGCCATCAGAGTACTCCTGACATATGGTCGTCAAGCCTCTGCTTAAAGACCTCCAAAGAAGGAGACTCCACCACATCCTTGGCAGCAAATTCCACTGTCGAACAGCTCTCACTGTCAGGAAGTTCCTCCTAATGTTTAGGTGGAATCTTTTTTCTTGTAGTTTGGAACCATTGCTCCGTGTCCGCTTCTCTGGAGCAGCAGAAAACAACCTTTCTCCCTCCTCTATGTGACATCCTTTTATATATTTGAACATGGCTATCATATCACCCCTTAACCTCCTCTTCTCCAGGCTAAACATGCCCAGCTCCTTTAGTCATTCCTCATAAGGCATCGTTTCCAGGCCTTTGACCATTTTGGTTGCCCTCCTCTGGACACGTTCCAGTTTGTCAGTGTCCTTCTTGAACTGTGGTGCCCAGAACTGGACACCGTACTCCAGGTGAGGTCTGACCAGAGCAGAATACAGTGGCACTATTATTTCCCTTGATCTAGATGCAATATTCCTATTGATGCAGCCCAGAATTGCATTGGCTTTTTTAGCTGCCGCGTCACACTGTTGGCTCATGTCAAGTTTCTGGTCAACCAAGACTCCTAGATCCTTTTCACATGTACTGCTCTCAAGCCAGGTGTTACCCATCTTGTATTTGTGCCTCTCATTTTTTTTGCCCAAGTGCAATACTTTACATTTCTCCCTATTAAAATTCATCTTGTTTGTTTTGGCCCAGTTCTCTAATCTGTCAAGGTCGTTTTGAAGTGTGATCCTGTCCTCTGGGGTGTTAGCCACCCCTCCCAGTTTGGTGTCATCTGCAAATTTGATCAGGATGCCCTTGAGTCCATCATCCAAGTCGTTGATAAAGATGTTGAATAAGACCGGGCCCAAGACAGAACCCTGTGGCACCCCACTAGTCACTCTTCTCCAGGATGAAGAGGAACCATTGATGAGCACCCTTTGGGTTCGGTCAGTCAGCCAGTTACAAATCCACTGAGTGGTAGCATAGTCAAGACCGCATTTTACCAGCTTCTTTACAAGAATATCATGGGGCACCTTGTCAAATGCCTTGCTGAAATCAAGGTAGACTACATCCACTGCGTTCCCTTCATCTACCAGGCTTGTAATTCTGTCAAAAAACGAGATCAGGTTAGTCTGACATGACTTATTTTTCAGAAATCCATGCTGACTATTGGTGATCACAGCATTCCTTTCTAGGTGCTCACAGACTGTTTGCTTAATGATCTGCTCCAGAATCTTCCCTGGTATTGATGTCAGACTGACTGGGCGGTAATTATTTGGGTCCTCTCTTTTCCCCTTTTTGAAAATAGGGACAACATTTGCCCTCCTCCAGTCTGCCAGGACTTCGCCTGTTCTCCAGGAATTCTCAAAGATGAGTGCCAGTGGTTCTCGGAGGAGACTTAAAGTAACTAGACCATGGCACTGCAAATATTAAGTTGGAACATTAATGGGATGAACTCCCCTGAAAAAAGACGAAGGGTTTTTCATGTACTAAAAAAAGAACAATTGGACTTAATTTGTTTACAAGAAACACATGTAATAAGGCTACATAGGAAAATATTGATAAATAAAAGATTGGGACATGAATTTATTTCATCAGACAAAGGTTAAAAAAGAGGAGTAGTACTTTATGCAAAGGAGAGCCTATCACCGAAATTTCTTTTTAAAGATGACCAAGGAAGATTTGTAGCAATTGAAATCCAATTACAAGGCGAGAGATTTTTGATATTAGGCATTTATGCACCAAAAGAGGGAAAATCGGAATTTTTTAAGAAGTTACACGAGACTCTGTTGAACTATATGGACTATAATATGATTTTGATGGGAGATATGAATGGAGTGGTGTCTACAAACATGGACAAGGCACAGAGACAGGTAGTCACTAAGGATGGCAGACTACCAAAGACTTTCTTTGATACGACTGACAACATGGATTTAGTTGTCATTTGGAGAATTAAGAACCCTCTGGGAAGAGAGGTAACCTTCTTCTCTGAGGCAAAAATGACATGGACAAGAATTGACCAAATTTGGGTAACTAGAGGGCTGGCTCCAAAGACTAGAAAGGCGGAAATATGCCCTAAAACCTGCTCCGATCATAATGCTGTAAAGGTGGAATTGAAACTAACACCAATTGGTTCCTTCAGATGGAGGATGAATGACACATTGTTTAGGAATGAAGAAGTGACTAAGAAAGCCCCCCAAAATTTGAGAGATTATTTTGAGATAAATATGAATACTACTGTAGAAAAAAGAGTAATTTGGGACGCAAGCAAAGCAGTTATGAGAGGATTTTTGATACAGCAGAATACAGTTCAAAAGAGAGCTCAAAATGAGAAAAAAGATAAGATTTTGGAGAAAATAAAGGATGGAGAGAAGAAATTGAGAGCGAAACCAAAGTCGCAGGAAATTCTGAAAGAGATAAAGCTGCATCAAGTACAATATATGAAAATGATGAAATAGAATGGAAAGATGAGACAAAAGACATTTGAATCGGCGAATAAATGTGGAAAACTGCTGGCTTGGCAAATGAAAAAAAGACAGAAACTCAACACTATCACAAACTTGGAAGTAGAAGGAAAAAATATACAGGATCCAGTGGAGATTAGAAAATGCTTTCAGAGGTATTTTAAACAACTATATACACAGGAAACCCAGAAACAAATGGACATTGATTGTTTTTTAAAAAATAAATGGATTACAAAAAATCTCTCAAGAAAATAAACTAATGTTGAATTACAAAATGTTGGATGGAAGTAAAAAAGGATTTAGAAATATGGTCAAATTTGAAGTTATCATTGCTAGGCCGAATTAGAATCATAGAATCATAGAATCATAGAGTTGGAAGAGACCACAAGGGCCATCGAGTCCAACCCCCTGCCAAGCAGGAAACACCATCAGAGCACTCCTGACATATGGTTGTCAAGCCTCTGCTTAAAGACCTCCAAAGAAGGAGACTCCACCACACTCCTTGGCAGCAAATTCCACTGTCGAACAGCTCTTACTGTCAGGAAGTTCTTCCTAATGTTTAGGTGGAATCTTTTTTCTTGTAGTTTGGAACCATTGCTCCGTGTCCGCTTCTCTGGAGCAGCAGAAAACAATCTTTCTCCCTCCTCTATGTGACATCCTTTTATATATTTGAACATGGCTATCATATCACCCCTTAACCTCCTCTTCTCCAGGCTAAACATGCCCAGCTCCCTTAGCCGTTCCTCATAAGGCATTGTTTCCAGGCCTTTGACCATTTTGGTTGCCCTCCTCTGGACACGTTCCAGTTTGTCAGTGTCCTTCTTGAACTGTGGTGCCCAGAACTGGACACAGTACTCCAGGTGAGGTCTGACCAGAGCAGAATACAGTGGCACTATTACTTCCCTTGATCTAGATGCTATACTCCTATTGATGCAGCCCAGAATTGCATTGGCTTTTTTAGCTGCCGCGTCACACTGTTGGCTCATGTCAAGTTTGTGGTCAACCAAGACTCCTAGATCCTTTTCACATGTACTGCTCTCAAGCCAGGTGTCACCCATCTTGTATTTGTGCCTCTCATTTTTTTTGCCCAAGTGCGATAAAGATGTATGTATTGCCAAGGATGTTGTTTTCGTTTCAAACATTGCAAATTTTGGATAAAATGGAGTGTTTCAAGAAGTGGCAGAGAGATATTTCCAGATTTGTCTGGCAGGGCAAGAAGCCTCAAATAAAATTTAAGATATTAACTGATGCTAAAGAAAGAGGTGGATTTGCCCTGCCGGACTTAAAACTTTATTATGAATCAGCCGCATTTTGCTGGCTGAGAGAATGGATGCTTCTTGAGAACACTGATGTGTTGGATTTAGAAGGTTTCAACAATGTTTTTGGGTGGCATGCATATTTGTGGTATGATAAGGTCAAAGCACATAAAGCGTTTAAAAACCATATTGTCAGGAAAGCACTGTTTAGATAAGATATAAGGACTTGCTTGAAAATAAAACCCCAAGGTGGCTGTCACCAATGGAAGTGAAGGCTCAGAAAAAGCTCAATATGGAGGCCAAATGGCCGAAATATTGGGAAATTTTGGAACAAGAGGGAGACAGACAAAAATTGCAGAGTTTTGAAAAATTAAAAAATAGAGTGCGAGATTGGCTCCATTATTACCAGATAATGGAGGCATACAATTTGGATAAGAAAATTGGCTTTCAGGTGGAAAAATCAAAATTGGAAATAGAACTGTTAGACCCTAAAACAAAGAATTTGTCAAGAATGTATAACTTGCTGTTGAAATGGAACACTCAGGATGAAACGGTAAAATCAGCTATGATTAAATGGGCACAAGATGTTGGACATAACATTATGATGGCTGACTGGGAACAGTTATGGACCACAGGTATGACGTTTACGGCATGTAATGCCTTAAGAGAGAATATAATGAAAATGATCTACAGGTGGTACATGACGCCAGTCAAGCTTGCAAAAATTTATCATTTGCCCGAAAATAAATGTTGGAAGTGTAAAGAGATTGAAGGTACATTCTTTCACCTTTGGTGGACATGCCCAAGGATTAAGACTTTCTGGGAGATGATTTATAATGAAATGAAAAAGGTATTTAAATATACCTTTCAGAAGAAACCAGAGGCCTTTCTCCTGGGCATGGTCGGCCAATTGGTGTTAAAGAAGGATAGAACTTTCTTTATGTATGCCACAACAGCAGCAAGAATACTTATTGCAAAGTACTGGAAGACACAAGATTTACCCACCCGGGAAGAATGGCAGATGAAGGTGATGGACTATATGGAACTGGCGGAAATAACTGGCAGAATCCAAGACCAAGGAGAAGAGTTGGCGGAAGAAGATTGGAAGAAATTTAAAGTTTATTTACAGAAACATTGTAAAATTAAGGAATGTTAGAAGGATGTTGGAATGAAGTTATGTGGTTTTAGCAGAAGATAGATAGATAGATAATACTTTATTCGGCTATAAGCCCACAAGGTAAAACAAATCAATAAATAAAATAGCATTTTACAATCTAAAATATCAACTAAAATATTTCAACGCATAATCTCCTTCACATTACTTACAATCTCTAGATGTACCGTATTATGGCCTTGAAGATAAAGATGGTGCATAGAGTTTACTAGATTTTTAATAGTCATGCAGCATTCCATGAAGTCTTTTATATGAAAGAACTGAAATCAGGAATCTGGCAACCTGTAATGTTCTATAAGAGCCAATGTCCTGGAGTAGATAAGCTAGATGTAATTCAGGTGGTTTAGCAGTGATTTCCAGAATGATTGAACTCAGGAACCTTGATCGGGGAACAGTGTATAAGGGGCAATTAAACAAGATATGATAAAGGGATTCTATTGATTTGTTGTCACATGCGCATAAAACAGAGGTTTTACCGTTAGAAAATCTATTGCTCAGCACATTTGAGGGGAACACATTAAATCTGGCTCTAACAAATGCGAATCTATGCGACGCAGCCGATAAGGTAGACAGATATCGAGGTATCTGGGACATAGATGTAATGCCCTGATTTATCGGGGAACATGTACCTCCACCTGTAGTAAGATTTTGTTGCAAATCAACCTCCTCCAATCTTTGTTTGATGACCTTTTTAGCTGTAATTAGATCTAAATTAAGTATATTGGAAGGAGAGATTCCATAAGACAACAGTTTGGAATGGATTTTTGTTGCCCATGGGCTGGTGAATTCATCTCTCCAAAGGCACTGAATAAGATGGTAATTTGGCAATTTATGCCAAAGGGACAGCCAATAATTAAAGGCATGTCTCCACATCAGAATCTCTAAGGAGGGGGTCTTAAGTTCTAAGCGAATGGCAGAGTTGCTTACACAGGAGGGTAGTTTCAAAAGGCGTCTTAGAAAAAGATTTTGCAATGTCACCAGAGGCATGAGGTTTACAAAGGGACCACATAGGCCATAGTTGCAACCACTTTTGCACTATAAACTTTTAAGGCGGATGGAACATGCATAGCCCCCTCAGTAAAGAAGAAGCGTAATAGAGCATACATAAGGGCTTTAACCTTATTTTGTAAATATGTGATATGCGCTTTCCATCCCATATTATACTGGAAGTAAATTCCTAGATATTGAAATTTGTAAACTTGTTCAATTGGCTTCCCCTCGAGTTTCCATCTATACAGTTTACGACTCCTGGAAAAAATTAGGACTTTAGATTTGGAATGGTTAATAGTAAGTAAATTTGTTTGGCAATATAACGCAAAAATCTTAAAGGCCCTCCTCAAACCGATTCGAGAATATGAGAGGATCACCGCATCGTCAGCGTACAATAATAAGGGGCAGCGATAGTCTGCAGGCCTGGGTGCATGAATGGTGGTTTGGGCCTCAGCTAGGGGAGTTCTCATGTCACTAATATAGAGGTTAAAGAGATAGGGGGCAAGGGTGCACCCTTGTCGTACCCCCTTATTTATTGGTACAGAGTTTGTGAGATCGCCCTCAAGTGTTAACCTCACCCTAGCGGCCGTCCCTTCATGTAATTTAATCATAAGCCACAACAGCCTTTTATCTATGCCCCACTTTGCCAGTTTTTCCCATAACAGCTCTCTAGAGATACTGTCAAAAGCCGCCTTCAGGTCTATAAAAGCGGCACATAGAAGACCATGAGTGGGGGAAGAATACTTCCGCGCCAAATGGTATAGAATTATTGCATGGTCAATAGAAGCGCGATTTGGTCTAAACCCGGCCTGTTCATGGCCTATCCGATTGGAATCTTCGGCCCATTGGGTTAGTCTGGTTAGCAGGAAGCGAGTATAGATTTTCCCGATGATTGATAATAAACTGATGTTACGATAGTTTCCTGGGTCCTCTGGTGGTCCTTTTTTATATATAGGAATTATGATGGACTCCTTCCATGCTCTAGGTATCTGGCCCGTGGCATTGATTGCATCAAAGATTTTTGCAAGAATTTTGGCCCACCATGCTGGGTGTTGGTTTTAGCAGAAATGATATAAAGGATTAAGTAAAAATGGATAGTTAATTGGTGAAAGAAGAGAGTGTAAAATTACAGTATGTTAAGATAAATTATTGGGATTAAAACAAAGATGGAAAGGATTTGCTGAAATATCTAATTGAACTAGAATACAAAAAAGGGAGGTGTGAGGAGGTCAAGGAAATAAGCAAATGGAAAATATATTATGGGAAGGTTTGATTTGTTTTTTTCCCTTTTCTTTTTTCTTTCTTTCTTAATTGTTTGTATTTTTCTGGGGGTTTTTTTGTTTTTTTGCTGGTTTGTATTCATGGTGATGTATTGTCTTGTTTTTTCTTGCTTAATCTAGTGTTTTCTTTTGTAATTTTAAAAACTGGAATAAATATTATTTTTAAAAAAATAGAAGGATGTTGGAACAATATTATATGATTTTAGCAGGAAGGATATAAAGGATTTGGGAATAACTGACTGTTAATTGGTGAAAGGAGGAAAAGTAAAGCTACATTATATTAAGACAATTTACAGGACAAAAATTTTAAAAGAGGGAAAGGATTTGCTGAAATAGATAATAGACCTAGAATACAACAAAGGGAGGTGTGAGGAGGTCAAGGAAATAAGCTAATGAAAGAATGGTAATGAGGAGATCTTTTTTTTTTAATATAATTTTTTATTAATTTCCACAAAAAGAATACATAACACATCACATTTTCAACTTTAACAGATTTTCCAATTTTGGACTTCCCTCAGCCTCTCTGACAATCATCCAGATTTAATTTTTAAGTACACAGTTCTTAAATTCACTATTGCCTTTCGAAAACCATTTGAAACCTATTTTTCTTTTTTGCAATATTTCTTAAACTTTTACAGAGCTTCTTTTAATGCCACTAATGTTATTTCTCTATCACTTATACCTTCCCAATAGTCCACCAACTTTTTCCAGTCCTCGATAAACTTTTGATCTCATAGATATCTGATCTTCCCTGTCAATTTGTCCAGTTCTGCATAGTCCATCAACTTTGTTCTCCACTCCTCTATTGTTGGTACTTGTTCTTGCTTCCAGTTCTGGGCCAGTAATATTCTCGCCGCTGTTACTGCATATTGGAAAAGTTTACAATCTTTTCTATTTATTTCATTTCCTATAATTCCTAAGAGAAAAGCCTCTGGTTTCTTAGCAAATGTATATTTCAACATTTTCTTCAGTTCATTATAGATCAGTTCCCAGAAGCTCTTCACTTTTTTACATTCCCACCACATATGATAAAAAGTACCATCCTTTTCTTTACATTTCCAACATTTCTTACATGTTTTATACATTTTTGCAAGTTTTACCGGTGTAATGTACCATCTATACATCATTTTCATTATATTCTCTTTTAACGCTGTACATGCAGTAAATTTCATGTTTTCATTCCATAATTTAATCCAATCATCCATTTGTATATTGTATCCAAAATCCCTGGCCCATTTTATCATTACCAATTTAACTTCCTCGTCTTTGGTATGCCATTCCAGCAAAATTTTGTACGTTTTAGATAATATCTTAAGTTCATTATTTATTATTTCTGTTTGAAATTTTGACTCTTTCTCTGCATATCCGTATTCCTTAAGATCCTTCTTAAACATTTCATTTGTTTGTAAATAATGCAACCAGTCATATACATGCTCTTTTACCTCTTCATAAGGTTTCAGTTTCCATCTCCCCCCTTCCTTAACAATTAACTCTCCATATGTAACCCAATTTTTCCTCATATTAGTTTTTTTAACACTCATAACCTCTAATGGAGACAACCAGTGTGGAGTTTTTGGCTCGAGTAGGTTTTTATACCTATCCCAGACTTCTTTCAACGATCTTCGGAAAATGTGGTTCTCAAAGCCTACATGACCTTTCTTCTTTCCAGACCATAAATATGCGTGCCACCCGAATCTATTATCGAATCCTTCTAAATCTAACAACTCCGTATTGTCTAATTTTATCCATTCCTTTAACCAGCAGAGACATGCTGCTTCATAATATAATTTCAGGTTTGGCAGGGCGAAGCCTCCTCTTTCTTTCGCATCTGTTAGTAACTTAAATTGAATTCTAGGCTTCTTACCCTGCCAAATATACCTTGAAATTGTTCTTTGCCATTCCTTAAAAATGGCCGTCCCTCTGATTACTGGAATTGTTTGAAACAAAAACAATAGTTTTGGCAGCACGCTCATCTTTATCGTTGAAATCCTTCCCCACATCGATAATTTCATTCGTCCCCACACCTCCAGATCTTTCTTTATTCCATTCCACACTGGTATATAATTATTCTGATATAAATCAATACTCTTTGGGGTTAACCAAACACCAAGATATTTCACCTTCTTCACTATTTCTATTCCTATTTGCTGTTGCATTGACTCTATCGTTTCTTGATCCATGTTCTTAGCAATTATTTTGGTCTTTCTCTTATTTAATTTAAAACCTGCCACTTGGCCGAATCTCTCCACCTCTTCAAGAATGTTTTTGGTGCTCTCTAAAGGTTCTTCTACCGTTAAAACCAGATCATCGGCAAAGGCTTTAACCTTATACTCATTCCGGCCTAACTTTACCCCTTTTATTTCCTTATTCTCTCTTATAGTATTTAGAAGGACTTCTAGGACCATGATGAATAGCAATGGCGAAAGTGGACACCCCTGTCGCATACCTTTGCTTATCCCTATTTCTTCCGTGATCACATTATTTACAATTAACTTAGCTCTTTGTTCAGTATATATTGCCTTTATTCCACTGAGGAATTCCTTCCCCGCCTCCATAAATTCCAAATTTTTTAACATAAAATCCCATGATATATTGTCGAAGGCCTTTTCCACATCCACAAATATTAACATTGCTTGTTTCTCATTCCTGGCAGTCAGATATTCCAAAATATTGATTATATTCCTTACATTATCTTTCATCTGTCTGCCAGGTAGGAAACCTGCTTGATCTTTATGAATAACTTCTTGTAATATTGTTTTAATTCTCCTCGCCAAAATACTTGCAAAAATTTTATAGTCTGTATTTAACAGTGAATTTGGCCTATAATTTTTAACTTGTGTCAAATCCGAGTCTTGTTTTGGAATAAAGGTGATAAACGCTTCCTTCCATGTTTCAGGGATTTCTTTCTCCTTAAGAATATTGTCCATAACTTCTTTCAAAGGTACTGACATGATGTGTTTCATTTCTTTGTAATAACGTGCTGTATATGCAACAACGGCAGCAAGGATTCTCATCGCAAAAAACTGGAAAACTCAAGATCTACCCACACTGGAAGAGTGGCAGATGCAGCTGATGGACTATATGCAACTGGCCGAGATGACCGGCAGAATCCGTGATCTGGGAGAAGAGAAGTTGGAGGAAGACTGGGAGAAATTCAAGATGTATTTACAAAAACATTGTAATTTGGTTGAATGTTAAGAAGGATGCTAGATTATAAAAAACTGGTCACCACTAAACTAGATTTAAATTTGATGATAAGTGAGACTAAAGAAAATATAAAACTTTTTGGAAGAAGCGCTAGATTATATGTGTGAGTGGACATGAGATTGTAAACAAGTTGATAATTTGTTTGGAAAAAATTTTTTAACGATGTAAATGGGATCGGGAGACGTGAGGGAGCCCAAAGAAGTGATGAAATTGTTGTGAAAGAAGTAAGATTGTTTATTATGTTTTATATTTAAAAACCTTAATAAATATTTATATATATATAAAAAATAACGTGCTGTAAACCCATCTGGCCCCGGGGCCTTCCCTCTTTTGAGTTCTTTTATCACTTCTTTTATTTCACTAATTTCTATTGGGGCATTCAGCCTTTCTTTTTTTTCTGTCGGGATCTTCTGCACCTTTTTTTCTTTCAAATATCTTTCTATCTTCCTCATGTTGTTCCTTTCTGTTCTTTTATACAGATGTTTGTAGAAATCCAAAAATCCTTTTCTAATGCCTTTTGGATTGTCTATCTCTTGTCCCTCCACGATGATTTTATTGATAGTATTCTGTTCTTTCCTCTTTTTGATCTGCCATGCCAGCAATTTCCCTGACTTGTTGGCCAATTCGAAATTCCTTTGTCTCATTTTTTTTATATTCCATTCCACTTCTCTGTTAATTATCATTGCAAATTGAGCTTGTAAGGCCTTTATATTCTGTTTTGCTTTCACATTATTTGGTTTCTTCACTAATTTCTGCTCATTGTCCATTATTTGTCTTAAAATTTCCTTTTCCCCTTTTTCTCTATTTTTATTCTTAATTGCATTTTGTTGGATGAAAAATCCTCTCATAACCGCTTTGCTGGCATCCCATACTGTACTCATTTTTATACCTTTGTTGGAGTTGTTTACAAAGTAGTCCATCAGATTCTTTTGTGCTTTCTCCACAATTTTCTGGTCATCTAGGAGGTAGTCATTCATTCTCCATCTAAACGTTCTTTCTTCATATCCTTGTAACTCAAATTCTATTGGACTATGGTCTGAAATTGTTCTCGGTTGGATTTCTATTTGTCTGATTCTTGGGGTTAATTCATTTGAGACCCATGTTTGGTCTATTCTCGACATTGATTGGTTCGGTTCAGAATAGAATGTAAATTGTTTTTCCAGTGGGTGTCTCAGTCTCCAAATATCAATTAAATTGCAGTTTTTTACCATTGTAAAAAATGTCTTTGGTAATTTTCCTTCCTTGCTAGGTCCAACCACTCTTAGTCTATCCATTTCCATTGACACCACACCGTTGAAGTCCCCCATTATGATAATCTTTTGATCTATGTAATCGAACAGTTTTTCCTCCAAATTCTTAAAAAAGTCTGCTTTATTTCCATTAGGTGCATAGATCCCGACAATTGTTATTTTTTCCCCTTGCCATTTGATCTGGACTGCGATAATTCTTCCTTCATCTTTAAAAAGTTGTTGAGCTTCAATTTTGTTCTTTACATACATTACAACCCCTCTCTTCTTACTTTTATCGGAAGATATAAATTCATTTCCTAATCTTTTGTTGATCAAAATTTTCCTGTGTTTTCTTGCCACATGTGTTTCTTGCAAACAGATTATATCCAGATTCTTCCTTTTTAAACATTGTTCAATTTTATTCCTTTTCTTCCTATCATTCATCCCATTAATATTCCAATTCAAAATTTTTAGTGCCATTGTAGCTCCAAATTAAATATGTATTTTTAAATATTTATTTCTCTTCTTCTTCTTCTTCCTCTTGCTCCTCTTCTTCTTCTTCTTCCGATTTTTCCCCATTCTCATCACCGGCATCCTTTGGATCTGCTCCTCCAATAGCTGCTCCTCCCACAGCTCCTCTTTCTTCCTCTTCTTCTATTCTTAATTCCTTATATTTCCTCAGGAACTTACTTGTCTCCTCTGGACTTGTCAATCAATGTTTCTTGCTTTTGTAAAAAAAAGAGATTCCTTCAGGAAACTCCCATCTGAATTCAATGTTGTTTCTCTTAAGAATTTGAACAAATGATTTATAGGGGTCTCTTCGTTTCAGTAATCTTACTGGTATGTCTTTAAAGACAATGATGTAACTCCCGTCAATGTTCAATCTTTTTTCTCTGTTCTTCTGCAATACCAAATTCATCATGTCTCTGTCTCTGAATGTTATTAAACAGTCTCCAGGAAATTTTCGTGTTTTAACTGATTTTACTCTCATTCTGAATGCACTTTGAATTGTTTTTGCAACCTCATCTGGTTCCATCTCTAACCATTGCGCCAAATCTTTAATCAGTTTCTCCTTGATATTCTCCCCCTGTGTCTCTGGTATAGCTCTCAGCCTCAAGTTGGTTTCCTTCTGTCTCAGTTCATTCATTGCGATCGCATCCAAGACCTCCTCCTGAGTTTTAGTCATCTCTAACATACCTGTTTTCATTTTGTCTTCCTCTTTTTTCATTTCTTTCATTTCATTTTTAGTTTTCTTCCACCCTTCCTCTAGCTTTTGTGTTCTTTTTGATACCTCTTTAATTTGACCTTTAAGTTCGTTTACTGTTTCATCAATTTTTTTTATCCATTTTACCAATTCTACTATCCACCTGTTCTAATTTAGTCTTTAAATTCTTTTCACTTTGTTTGATCTCAGCAAACATTTTCAAAATTTCCGCTTTAAAATCTGACTCTTGTTTTGACCCTTTCCTGTCTGCTGGTGTGCCTTCACCTGTTTTCTTCATTTTTCAATTTAATTATCTTACACCTACAGATATCTAATATCACAGTCAACCATTTAATAATAACAAATCCCAATCCTTAACGCCCTCCCCCAGTCCAGAAGGGCAAAGTCCCAATCAGCTAGAAGTGGGTAGAAATCTTTTAAAAAGTTAATTCCAAATTGGACTCCAACAGGGGGTGACACCAGAGAAAAGTTAATTCAAAATTGGTTTCCACCAGGGGGTGACGCCAGGGAGAAAATAAAACAGGTTATATATCTTCTTGCCACCAATTTGGCTAATCCTTAGTCGTCTTCTGCCACCAATTAAGCTACTCCAATAACAGAGATTAGCAATAACCAAATCCCAAAATTGTTCAGGACAGGAACATCAAAAATAGAAAATAAAAATAGTCCTTTTATAAAGAGGAAACAACTGCAGTCTGCTATTATCCAATTGACCCTAGGGATTCTCACCAATTCCAGTCCAGAGATTTTCAAATAGAAATTAGGAGCAGAACTTCCACAAAAATTAGGTGAAAAGATTATCACCAAAAACAACCGCTGGTAAATCCAAAGCAGAGAAGAAAAACAAATTGTAGTTCCCCTGTTGACCACAGGGGTTTTATTCTCAGATGTACATTTATAACCTCCAAATTTTTGTAACGTTATTGTTTTTAAATTTCCCTTTTTTTCCAAATGATAAAAATGTTATAAACTGTCTACTTGCCAACCTTCTTCAAAAAAAAGAACAATAAAGATAATCCAGCCAGAATTGCATTCAATATATCACTTTCAGTTCTTTTAGTTCACCCGCAGAAGCTTCCGTTAAAAATAGTAACAATGGAGTCCAGAACTTCATTGCGCAGATACTCCGAAAGTGAAAAATATGTTAAGCACAGACTCCCCAACTCTATATTTGTATCTTCGAGGACTTTCCCAGTTCCGATTTTCTTCCCCCCTTTTAATTTTGTTGCAAGACTGTTTTTAAAGAAGTTTAAAAAAGTTCCGCAGGGAGAGAGAGATCAAAGCCGCTAGCGGCAACTTACTTTCCGTTTCCAGCTCTGCTTACAGTTCTGCGTCAAAGCTGATTTCAGAGGACGGCTGACCTCCGTAAATTTTCACTTTTTACTCCGAATCCTTCTGTAGCCAAATTAGTCCTTTCAATTGATCAATTAGGGTCCGAATTTCTTTTGTTTTGAGAATTGAGCACTTTCCCTGCAAGCTCGGGGCTTCGCTTCCCGAAGGTAGCAATGGCTTCCCTTCAGCCCGCTTCCCTGCCCGCCGTTCTCTTCGCTCCAATAGGAGTTACCTGATGGCCGGACGATCAGCGTTTCGGCATCTGCGGGAACCAGAACTCCTGGACATCCACCAGCGAGTATTTTCGGGGGCTACCGCGCCCTGTAGCACCCCCTTTTCCCTTCGGAAAGCTCGGGATTCCCCAGACGAAGAAATCCCCGCTTGCGCTGGGTTCGGGCTCAACCGGAATGAGGAGATCTGATGCATTTTCTTTTTTGCGTTTTTGTTTTTGTTTAATAGGTTTTATTTTTCTGTTTGTTTTTTCCCCTCTTTTTATATTGTGGTATGTTGTTTTGTTTGTGTTTAATGTGGTATGTTTATTTTTTCTTTCTGTAATTGTTGAAACTTTAATAAATATTATTTTTTTAAAAAAGAAATTATTCAGGATCTGATACAGGAATCTACTTTGACGGTGCAAATTGTCGAGAAGGCAAAGGAGAAAGTTGCTGTTGTTGAACCTAAAGTAATACAAGTGGGAGCCCCAGCCTTACAGAGGCAAATTGAGGACTATGTTGAGGCCTTTTATGATTGAATTTAGAAAAAGTCAGATTTTGAGGATCGGAGCTCTGCCTGGACTGGAGAAGGAAAGTTGGATAGATCCCTTCATGCAGGGATTTACTGACTTTTGGGATTTGGACTTGGGTCGTGAGGAGATTGGAGCTGTGGGGGCCTTTAGATTTGGAGGAATTTTGAAACATGTCCTGAAATACCTTATGGATTTTAGATTTAACCATGGAGATTTGGTTGACCTGTCGAGAAGGAATAAAAGCATTGCTAGGTTGGAGCTACTGCTCTTCAGTATCAAAGGAAGGAAAATAAGAACAAGATCAGTAGAAGACAAAGTAAAGTGCATGTATAAATATGAAGAAGACCTGCAGAAGGGACTTGGAAAAGAGTTAAGAGCCTCGGACAGAAGATCACCAGGTTGATGGACTATATGGAATTGACAAATGACTGGCAGTATCTGAGACCAGGGAGAAGAGATGGTGGAAGAAGATTGGAAAAAGATTAAAGTTTATTTTCAGAAATAGAAATATTGTAAAATTACTGAGTGTTAGAAAAATGTTGGAATGAAATCTTATGGCTTTAGTAGAAATGTTATAAGGAGTTAAGTATAAATAAGCATTATAGTATTAATGGAAAATAAGGGTAAAAATAAGTTAAGATATTTATATGACAGAAAATAGTGAAAGATGGAAAGGATTTGCTGAAACAATTAATAGAAGTGGAATACAAAAAGGGAGGTGAGAGGAGGTCGATGAAACAAGGGTATGAAAGATAGAGTACTGAAATGGTATGATGTATGTATTTAAATTGTTTTTGTTTTGTTTTGTTTAGGTCAATGTTTCAATGTTGTGTTTTGTATTGTTTATATATTGTATTGTATTGTTTCTTTCCTTTTTTCTTTTTTTCTTTTTTCCCTTTTTGTCTTTTTTCTTCTCTTTCTTTTTTGTAAGTTTTAAAAGTAATAAACATTATTTTTTTAAAAAAAATCCGCAGCAAATGTGTTCTTCTGAGGAGGGGCCTGGGGAGCGTTGCTCCTCTTTGTGTTTGTGTGTTGCTGGGCTTTGGAGGCTGGGAGAGACAGGAGAGCAGCTTTGCCACAAGCCAGGGAGCTCGGCTGGAGCGCCCGGTTGGGGACCAGCCAGTCAAGGCTGACCGTTGGGGACTCCCCTGTCCTCCTCCCTCCCCAGCGGAAGCTGGCAAGCAGCAAAGTGGAAGCCGCTTACAGAAATCTGGGGAGGGAAGGAGGGGCATGGAGCCATGGCTCCCGTCTGTCCCCAGCCCCTCCCTCCCTCCTGTAAAGTCCCTCGCTGTAAAGTGACAAAGCAGGAGCCACTTACAGCGAGCCAAAGCTTTGCCACTCATGGGCTTGGGGGTTGCAGGCGGGGCCCCCTGCCGAAATGTCACCCCCCTTCAGGATGGCACCCGGAGCGGACCGCCCCCTCATCGGTACGCTTCTGCCCTAATCTATAGCTTATTTAGTTTACCTATATGTAAATCCGGCACTGGCTCTTACCATCCAAATTCATGTTTTGTTGGAATCTCCTTTCTTGTTAATTTGAATCAGTTGGTTTGAGCGGTAGAAACATGTTTGCTCTCCCTTCTATGTGAAAAGCCCTTCAAATAATTGAAGATGAGCACTATACTTTTGTCGATGCAGCCTAGAACTGCATTAGGTTTTTCTGCTGCTACATCGCATGGTTGACTCATGTTAGGCTTGTGGCCTATTAAGACCCCTGGATCCTTTTCACGTGCGCTCCTGTTAAGTCAGGTGTCCCCCACCCTGTATTTGTGCATCTGATCATTTCTGCCTAACTGCAGAACCTTACCATAGTCCCTACTGAAATTCATTTTGTTCTTTGGGGCCCCTTTCTCCAACCTGTTAAGGTCATCTTGAATCCTGTTTTTGTTTTCTGTGCACACATTGCACACTTTGGAACACCAGAAGCTTCCTTCTTCCACCATTGGCCCATCTCACTCACCACTAACTGGCAGCAGTTCTCCACCCCCACCTTGAGGTTGAAGCTGGCGCCTTCCGCAACCAGGGCAGATGTTCTGCCACTGAGCCCAGGCATGCAAGTCAAGATGCATCAGAGCCCCAAAACTCAAAGAGATTTTAACTTTTAGCAGCCAAAATGAAAGGGTCCTAATGCCGGAAAACTGAAGCCTACATCAACCATAATGTTTTAATGTATTGTCAAACTCCCTCAATCTAATAGCAAACACAGGTGGTGAGTGCTGACGACTGAGCCAAAACAGAGCCACTGAGAAACAAGAGGGAGACATTAATATTTGCAGAAGTAAAAGCCACCCCCTTTCAAAACAGTTTGTTGTAGGTCACACTTGTCTTTCCTAAAAGGCAAAGTAAAGAGAGTGATTTATCCCGATCATGCCACCCAGGAAACTGAAATGGTCTCTGTCAAATTGGGAGAGCTGGAGAGTAGGCAAAGGCCCAGAGAAATGAAATGAGTGCATGCACCAGGTCCTATTGCTGAAAGTACTGTATATGGGAGAATTGTACTCGCCTGTGGTTCTAGGTTGTGCCATTAGCGGTTGAGTTATTCAGTTCAAAGAAAAGTGCAAATTTTGCATTTTGAGTGAAGTCATTTACTTTGCTTCAAACAGCATTAGGTTTTATGCTTCCAGGACTGGCTTTGCCCTCTTGTTAATTAAAACTTTGCCCTGCAGCATTCTTTGCTCTTCTAGAGGAAAAGGCACATTCTCACATGGAGGTCTTTGCAAGAGCCTGGGGACTTCTAAGAAGGGGAAGGCACAAAGCCTGGAAATTTGCATCTCATCTGAGCTGCAGAACAAACTTCTACATCTTTTCAGCCACCCCCCCAGCTGAAAAGAAATCTGAGGCACTTGGGGGCAGGAAACACCCCCATAGCTTGCTGCTATAATGGTCATTGTCAAGTTTCACTTGCAAAGTCCTACCACAACAATGTGGCAATGAAATGAGAGGACAGGCAATGGCGGAGCAAGCCGATTGGGTACCTGGGGCGGCGCACGTGCCCTGTGCCCAGGGGCGGGGCCAGTCACCTGTGGGGGTGGGACAAGGTGGGGCAGGACGCTCCATGGGGCCTCTGAGGAGTCTGCCTGCCTCCTCCCACTCAGCTGCCCTACAGCTGAGGTGGAGGCGGTGGGCGGACCATTTGGGGCAGCGTGGGGGGGCATTGCAGGCCCCATGCTGAGTGCTGCTGGACATTTTGTCACCCCCCCCTCAGTGGTGACACCTGGGGCAGCCTGCACCCACTGCACCCACTTCCTCTGCCCCTGAGGACAGGGGTCCTAGAGGCTCCAGTGTCTCTTGAGGTAGCAGTGCCTTCTGCTAACTTCTTCTGGTCCACCAGCCATGACCATGCCTGGACATGGATAGTCTGACCACTGCAAGCCCATCTTGAGCCTGGATTACTGCCATGCCCTCTCTATGGAGCTGCCCTTGTGCCTGGTCTGGAAGCTCCAGCTTGTGAAGACTGTGGCTGCTATACTGCTGGTGCAGGTTGATAGCCGGCAATGTGTGCCGCCCTTGTAAAAACAGCTGCACTGGCTGCCCATTGGCTACTGAGACAGGTTCCAGGTTCTTATATGAATCCTCAAAGCAACCCAGGGGCAGGGTGCCTCAGGGACGGCCTGACCCCTGGTGCCCCCACTTGTGCACCGAGATCCTCTATAGGAGTAGTTCCCTGAGTTGGTGAGGCTCGCCTGATGTCATGAAACGGAGCCTTCCGTGTTATTGCCCCCGTCCTGTGGGGCAGGCCTCTTTCGTATTAACATTAAACATTCTCTGAAAATGCTTTCTGCACTGCCAAACCTATGCAGACAGTTAAAAGGAGGGATTGATATTATAATTAGCCAGTGATCTGTGATTTTGGTTCCTATTGGGCTTTTATTGTATATACATTTGTTGTGCATTGTTTTGACTTTTTAATTCTATTTATGGGTTTGGAGTATTCAAGTATATTTTTTAAAAAATAAACTGACCAAGGTAATATTGAGGCCCATTGGCTACCCTCACCTGGTTTAATCAGCAAGTCAAAGAAATACCAAAGGAGTGGTTGCTGTCGCCTGCTGACAGCTTCTAGGAGCCACAGGTGAGAGCTGAGTACAGCGTGGGGACCAAAGGTGGACAAACTACCCACCAGAGGTACTACCCCTCCCCTAACACCCCATACTCCCCAATCTATTCCAAGTGCTGCTCATATATTAAAAGACAGCCCCTGCCTAAAGGCTCTCAATCCAATAGACGTGATACAAAAGGAAAAGGGGATGTGTTGGGCAGAGGAAAGCAAGCACTGGAGCAGCTGCAGCTTCAGTGACTGATGGACAGAGATCAGCTGGTCCCTCCCAGGGAGACAGGGAGGGAAGCCTGCCAGTGGCCCTCCACAGATCACGGTAGCAGAAGCTAGACTGTGCCCCAGAATACCAGGTAACTGGCCTCTGCAGCAGCAGGGGCAATGCAAACAGGTCTGTTTGGAATCCTTGCTTCTGATGGCACCACTCTGTTGGAATTTCAGATCACAGATCAGCAACTGGGAGGGGACAGAATTAAATTGCCATTAAACTATGTTAGCAAGACATATTTCCCTCATCCAAGAGCAGAAGCAGTTCCATTTGTATGCATCACTGTGCCTGCACATTTTTTTCAGGAAGAAATTTGTGCATTAAATAAAAGAGAAGAGTGCAAATAAGAGAACGAAACAAATTAGCAAGGATAAGTGGTGTCAAATAGCTACACTCTTTGGGGTGAGTGTTGGAGCAGAGAAGGAATGTATTTTCCCCTGACAGACGCTCAGATGATCTAAAGGAAAAAAAATCACTTTTAGTGACATGTGAAAATATCCTTAGTGTTGCATTGCAGAGGAGCAGCAAAGTCTCCAAATGTTGTGCTGCAGTTCTCCACCTCCCTCCCCCATAAATTGATATTGAAACTGAAAAATACATATGACAAAATATTAATAAGCAGAAATGTGCATATGTATACATTAGAGATATACAGAAATGTGTTATATTAGGCAAAATTGCTTAGAAAAATATGCATATAAAGAGAAACAGCCACTAAAATGCTGGTGGATATTCATTGGCTGCCCCTCCCTTTAATGGCAAACTGATGTGGCAAAGTGGCACACTGAACCTAAAACTGAAAGGAGAGAGAGAAATGGGCAGAAATTAAAATGTCTCCAATTTCTAGAGGTCTCTGCACCCAGTGGTGGAACTTCATGCTCCGGCACGGGGGGGGGGGGGGCGGAGAGCAGGCGGATTGGGGCTGGCGTGCGTCCTGGGGCGGGGCATGCCACCTGCAGGGGGGTGGCACCCAGCGGGGGCAGGCGGGGGGGTCAGCCGTGATGGCACCCTACCAGGATTGCACTGCCAGGGGCGGTGTGTTCCCCCTGCATTCCTCTTCCTCCGCTGGTGTCTGCACCCAGTTCTGCCACAACAGGCACTGGGGCTTCCTTGAAACTTGGTTGAGTTGCATGAGTTGTAGTCAATATTACCCCTACTCAAAGTAGACCCATTGAAGATAATGAATGTAACTACTTAGGGTCATTGTTTTCAATTGGTCTACTCTGAGTTGAACTGGGTAGAAGCCCGTGTCTTTTGGTTCTTCATCATGCATGTATCAACTTTATCACTTTATCCAGCTACTGGCCCTACATTTAAGCACCCAACCACATTCCTATGCTCAGTCAGAAGCAGCCACCATTTGTTTCAACAGGACTCACTCCCAGATAAGTGTGTATAGGATTGCAGCCTGCACATGTAAGACTGCAATTCTAAGCACATTTACTAGGGAGTAAGCCCCTTTCACTTCTATAGAGTTTACTTCTGAGATAATAGGCTTATGATTGCCTTGTAAGGCTGCAACCCTGTGCATGCTTACCTATGAGGAAGGCTCACTGCAGATAATGGGCTTTCCTTCTGAACAAGCACACATAGGATTAGGCTACATCTCCCACTGAAATCAATTGAACTAGTTAGACGTCCAGATGCTTTTGGTGGGACAGAGCCATTACTGACTATGGCCAGACTAGGTCTACCGTTCTCCTTCTGCCCCCACCCACCCACTCTTTGCTTGTGTGTAATGGTCTTGTATTAATTTTAGAATACTGGGGGTGGAGGGGGGCACCTCAGGACCAGGGACCTGCGATTATGTGGGGAGGGGCTTATCTGTCCCCCAATATTTTATTCAAGTTGGCACCCCTGGTTATATGTCAAGAACACATAGGGGAGGGGAGGAAATTTAAATTTACATTTATTTATTAAAGTGAAGCTTTAAGGTGGTCAAAAATCGGGCAGTTAAAAGACTAGGACTTTCACCATGCCTGTCAACTGTCCTGGAAAAACTGGGGCATCCCATTTTTCCCCCATGAGAGCATGGCGGTCAGTTGGGGTGTCTTGCTCTTGTGCAATTTTGGGCCAAGATCTCGCCCTGTTACGTGAACTCGCACAGTGCACCAACACATGCTTTTTTCCAGTCTGAGATTTTGTGCAGTACCCCAAATGCACATTTTGGGTGCCTGCCAAAACCCCCACTTTTTCTGCACCCATGATCTTGTGCAGGTCACGTGACTCATATCGGAGTGCAGACCCGGAAGATAGTGTCCCGGTTTGGAGCAATGTCATGTTCGAGGGTGTGCTTTAACCAGGAGCAGAGATAAAATCCATGGGTAACAAAAAAGTCACTTCCTTTTAAAAAAACAACCCCAAAATTTTTATTAAGTTTTACATTTTTATCATATTTACAACATATCAAATAATCAAAATGAAACAAAGCATTCCCCTGGTTTCCCCCTCCCCCCCCCTTGACTTCCCTCAGCTTTATCTTCTGGTTTTCCCCGATATTGGCTTCCCCTGCTTTCTTTCTTATATCTTCATATGAATTCTATGTATAAATTATATTATTATTTTTTAGAATTTTGACATCTTTATAGCTTTTATACTTATTTTTGTTGATTGTAAGTGTTTACTCAAACCCTGCTAATGAGTCTATTTCTTTACATTGTTTCTGTAAATACAACATAAATGATTCCCAATCTTTTAAAAATTCTCTATTGTCTTTGTCTCTGAGTCTCTCTGTTAGTTTCGCCATTTCAGCATATTCTATCAGTTTTTGTTGTTTTTTTTTAAATAATTTTTATTAATTTTCATAAACAAAAAAACACACAAATAAAAACGTTCACAAACAACACATGACTTCCCCATGCCTCCCCTTCACTGCACCCTTGTTTCAAATTGTTTAGCAATCCTTCATTCCATTTCTATATTTAATTTCCCTCAAGGTTCTCTTGACTTAAATATTTACAGCTGTAATTCTCTGTTTCTTACCCCTTGACATTTTATCAGTCTGAAATTTTGCAACAGTTCTTAAGATATATTTTAAATTTTTTCCAGTCCTCTTCCACTGTCTCTCTCCTCTGATCACGGATTCTGCCGGTCATCTCTGCCAGTCCCATAAATTCAGTCACCTTCGTCTGCCATTCTTCCAGAGTAGGTAATTCTTGCATCTTCCAATACTTTGCCAAGAGAATTCTTGCTGCTGTAGTTGCATACATAAAAAAAGTCCTATCTTTCTTTGGTACCAATTGGCCGACCATACCCAAGAGAAAAGCCTCCGGTTTCTTTGCAAATGTCCACTTAAGGATTTTCTTAATTTCATTATAGATCATTTCCCAGTAGGCTTTAACTTTTGGGCAGGTCCACCAAAGATGATAGAAAGTTCCTTCACATTCATTACATTTCCAACATTTATTATTGGGCAAATGGTATATCTTTGCAAGCTTGACTGGGGTCATGTACCACCTATAGATCATTTTCATTATGTTTTCTTTCAAGGCACTACATGCCGTAAATTTAAGGCCTGTGGTCCATAACTGTTCCCAGTCAGCGAACATAATATCATGACCTAAGTCTTGTGCCCATTTGATCATAGCTGATTTAACCGTTTCATCCTGTGTATTCCATTTCAGCAACAAATTATACATTTTAGACAAATTCTTAGTATTGGTCTCTAACAATTCTGTTTCCAATTTTGACCTCTCCTTCTGAAATCCTAGTTTCCTGTCTTGCTTAAAAGTCTCATTTATCTGATAATAATGTAACCAGTCTCGAACTTTGGATTTTAGTTTCTCAAAGCTCTGTAATTTAACTTTTTCACCGTCATATTCTATAATTTCACAATATTTTGGCCATTTAGAATCCATGTTAAGTTTTTTCACCGCTCTAGCTTCCATTGGTGACAACCATCTGGGTGTTTTATTTTCCAACAAATCCTTATATCGATTCCAAACATTATACAAAGCTTTCCTGACAATATGATTTTTAAAGCCCTTATAAACCTTTGCCTTGTCATACCATAAATATGCATGCCAGCCAAAATTGTTATCATACCCTTCCAAGTCTAAAATATCTGTGTCTTCAAGAAGTAGCCATTGCTTCAACCAGCAGAAAGCTGCTGCTTCGTAATAAAGTCTTAAGTCCGGCAGAGCAAACCCCCCCCCTATCTTTTGCATCAGTTAAAATCTTAAATTTTATTCTGGGCTTTTTGCCCTGCCAGACAAATTTGGATATATCTTTCTGCCACTTCTTGAAACAGTCCATCCTATCTAGAACTTGCAGTGTCTGAAACAAAAACAACAATCTCGGCAATACATTCATCTTAATAACGGCAATTCGGCCTAACAAGGATAGTCTCAACCTAGACCATATGTCGAAATCTTTCTTAACTTCCAGCCAACATTTCTCATAATTGTCTTTAAATAAATTCACATTTTCAGATGTTAAATTCACCCCCAGATATTTCACTTTTTTTGTTATTTCCAAACCAGTTTCCCTTTGAAAACTATCTTTTTCCCCCATCGTTAGATTTTTTTCCAGCACCTTTGTCTTCTGTTTATTTAATTTAAAACCAGCCACTTGACCAAATATTTCAATTAGTTCTAAAACTCTTTTTGTGCTGGCTTCTGGCTGCTGCAAAGTCAAAACTAGGTCATCTGCAAATGCTCTTAACTTGTAATGTTTAGCTCCGAGGTGTATTCCTTCAACCAGCTGGTCCCTTCTGATCATATTCAACAACACCTCCAGGACCGATATAAACAATAGAGGGGATATTGGGCAACCCTGTCGTGTCCCTTTTTCTATTGGGATTTCATCCATAACTACACCATTCACAATTAATTTAGCTTTTTGCTCAGAGTATATTGCACCTATACCGTTTTCAAAATTTTGGCCTACCCCCATCCCATGAAGATTCCTTTTCATAAAGCTCCAAGAAATATTGTCAAAGGCTTTCTCCGTGTCCACAAAAATCAAAACTGCTTTTCTATTTATATCAGTCTCCAATAGTTCCAAAATATCTATAATGTTCCTTACATTATCTGACATATGTCTCCCTGGGAGAAAGCCTGTTTGGTCCTTATGAATCTCCTCTAACAACACTTTTTAAAATCTTTTTGCTAAAATGTCTGCAAAAATTTTATAATCCACATTTAAGAGTGATATAGGGCGGTAGTTCTTAACTTGATGTTTCTCAGTTTCTGTCTTCGGTATAAGTGAGATAAATGCTTCTTTCCACGATTCGGGAGCCTTTTCCCCCTCCAAAATTTGGTTGCAAACTTCTTTCAATGGTTGTATTAGCCATTCCTTCATTGCTTTATAGTATCTCGCCGTCAGCCCGTCTGGTCCTGGTGATTTTCCCAATTGCATATTCTGGATGGCACCCTCTATTTCCTGGTTCGTGATTTTCTCATTTAAAATCCTTTTGTTTTTTTCCGAAATCTTTGACAGTCCATATTTTTAAATAAATTCTTCTATCTCTTGTTCATTTTTTGGCCCTTGTGCATACAATTTCTTAAAAAAACTTTGAAAGCAATTACTAATTTCATTTGGTTTATTAATAGATTTTCCATCTACCTCGAGAGATGTCACAGTATTCAACTTTTGTCTCTTTTTCAATTGCCATGACAGCAGTTTCCCACATTTATCTGCTGATTCAAAAGTCTTTTGCCTCATTTGTTTTATTTTCCATTCTATTTCTTGGTTCATCAGTTCCATATATTGGGTCTGGTAATACTTTATTTCTCTTAAGATCTCCTGAGATTTAGGTTTTAATCTCAGTTTCTTCTCTCCTTCTTTCATTTGTTTCCAAATTTTTTCCTTCTTCTCATTCTGTTGTTTCCTCTTTATAGAGTTCTGCTGGATTAGAAAACCACGCATCACGGCCTTGCTTGCATCCCATATTATTATTCTTTCCACATCTGTTCTTAGGTTTATCTCAAAGTAGTCTTTCAGTGTCTTTTGGGCCTTTTTATAAATTGCTTCATCTCTAAAAAGGGTGTCATTCATTCTCCATCTGAAGGTTCCAGCTGTTGTCAATTTCATTTCCATCTTTACTGCATTATGATCGGAGCAAGTTTTTGGGCAGATTTCTGTTTTTTTAACCCTTGGTGCCAGATTGCTAGAAATCCATATTTGGTCAATCCTGGTCCATGTCATTTTTGCTTCAGAGAAAAAGGTCCCCTCTCTTTCCAGAGGGTTCCTTGTTCTCCAAATGTCAATCAAGTCCATTGTGTCAGTCAGTTCGAAAAAAGTCTTTGGAAGTCTCCCATCCTTAGAAATTACTTGTCTTTGAGCTTTATCCATATTTGTGGAGACAACTCCATTCATATCTCCCATCATTATGATTTTATAGTCCATAAAATCCATTAATGTCTCATGCAACTTCTTGAAAAACTCAGCCTTCCCCTCATTAGGTGCATAAATTCCTACAATTAGAATTTTTTCTCCTTGAGTTTGAATTTCCACTGCCAGAAATCTTCCTTGTTCATCCTTAAAAATCATTTTTGGTTCCAATTTTTCCTTGACATAGATCACCACTCCTCTTTTCTTAACTTTATCTGAGGAAATAAATTCCAGTCCTAATCTCTTATTTATCAAAAGTTTCCTGTGTATTCTGGCAATATGGGTTTCTTGCAAGCATATTATGTCTAAATATTCTTTCTTTAATATATGAAACACTTGAGCCCTTTTTCGGGGATGGTTAAGACCATTGCAGTTCCAACTCAGAAGTTGCAGAGACATTTTTGTTACTGGGTATCTTTTCCACCGACTGCTCCAAGTTCTTGTTCCTGATCGGTCGGTGCTGGGGTCAATCCAAATGATAGGTTTGCAATATCCGGTATTTCTCTCTCACTCACAGTTCCTTTCTGAAAGTCTTCAAAATTTCTCTCCAAAAAATGTTCTTTATCTTGAATTGTTTTTATTTTAATTTTCTTCCCTTTAAAATTAAAGGACAACCCTTGTGGGAACTCCCACCTGAATGGAGTGTTGTTTTGTTTCAATAAATCCACTAAATCTTTGAATTGAGTCCTCACCTCCAAAAAATATTTAGGAATATCTTTAAAAATCTGTATTTGAGAATTCTTAATAATCAAAGCCTTCTGGAAGTGTAGGTTCAGTATTTTGTCTCTTTCTTCCTTGGATCTCAAAGTGATTAAGCAATCCCTTGGTTTCTTGCCTTGCTTCCTGCCAATCCGGAAAGCTGTAGTTATTACAAATTCATCTTCTTCTCCTTCTAAATCGTCAGTCCAAAATTCTTGAAACTTATCTGTGAGAAATTCCCCAAGGTTGCCCTCTTCCTCTTCTGGTACCAATCTCAATTTCAAATTCTTGCCTTTCCTCTCCAATTCCATAAGAGCCAAAGTTGCATCATGTTCATGTACCTTCTTTGCAATGGGCGCAAATTTTCCCTTAGTTTCCTCGGCAGTGCTCTTAGCGATCTCGGCTATTTTCCTTGTTTCCGTACTTTCTTGAATTAGACGATTTATAGAGTCTGTATTAGATGATATTGTCGTTGTGTTCAAATCCAATCTTGTTGTCAATTCTGTCAATTTCTTAGAGTTCTCTGTAGATTGCTTAGTGAGTGCTTCTAAAGATTGGTTTATTCTGAGCAGTGCCTGTGTCATAGAATCCATTGATGCTGTTGTTTTTCCTGTGCAGCTGCTGCTCCTGATATGGAGCTTCTTTTCTGAGCCTGCTTTTGAGCCTGTTTTGTTTTGCTTCTTGTTGATATTTCATCCAGAGGAGTGCTCATAACTCAAGGTCGTTCACACAGGAAGGTTGCAAATGGAAAATCCCACTTCTTTACTTCAATACAGCAGTCTCTTTTTTAGTCCTCTAGAGGGAGAAATTGTATCCAGGCAGGAATAACAAAGAAACAGGGAAGCAAGTAGCCATGCAAGGTCCCAAAGAAATAAAAGTCCAACCCAAAGTCCCACTTTGTTGCAATTTGAAATCAGATTCTGCCAAGTAAAGTCCCGTTATTATATTTCAAGTAAAGTCTTACTTTGTATCCACAGTCCTCTCTTTTTTGACAGTTCGTTTCTAGGCGCTCACCGCTCAGGCAGCCTGGTCAGAGGTATCGGCAGCGGAGAGTTTCCCGTTCACAACTTTCTTCTTCTAGCGGGTTAAATTAAGTCAATTTTTCCTTCCCCCCTTCTCCCGCTCAGTGGGGGGAAGACCCTTTCAATGTCAGGTTTAGCAAGGTTCAAAAAACGTTCCCTTTAAATACAGCTTGCTCTTTTCATTGCTGCGTCAGTCGTGCAGTTCCGGGAGGCTGACTTCCTTAATTTTTGCCTTTCCCGTTTTCAGCCAAATCTTCTTAATTTAAAAGTCCCATTCAATTTGTTTTGCAGTTCTTACTCACAGGTGTTGTTGCCAATCGGTAGTTTCAGGAAGAAATCGGCGCTCTCCGTCAATGGCGACGCGGCTTCGCTCCGCGAGCTGGGTTGCAATCCTCAGCACCGCGCTCACACCCGATGTCGCTCCGGAGCCTTTAAAAAGACTCTTTTGCGATACCGGGGGGGCGCAAAGGTGCCCACCGAATCTCCTTGTTCACAGGCTTCAGCGCCTGTGATTTTAGGGGTCCCCCGCTCGCCGTAGCGGGTCAGACCCGAACTCACGGAGCAGTCCTGCTTCGGAGCTCGAAGCAAGGACCGCCATTAAGACGCTGGCGCCGACCGGAAGTGAT
This sequence comes from Podarcis erhardii, assembly GCF_964252035.2. NCBI lineage: Eukaryota > Metazoa > Chordata > Lepidosauria > Squamata > Lacertidae > Podarcis > Podarcis erhardii. The sequence goes on from NC_138511.1 coordinate 1,787,858, forward strand.
ATTCTATCAGTTTTTGTATCCATTCTTCCTTAGTTGGTATTTCTTTGCTTTTCCATCTTTGGGCTAGTAGCATCCTAGTCGCAGTCATAGCATACATAAATAGTTTCTTCTTTTCTGTTGGTAGTTCTTGACCCGAAATGCCTAGTAAAAAAGCTTCTTTAATAAAAGTCAATTTAAACATTTTTGATTTCATTATAAATCATATTCCAATAATTTTTAATCAGTTTGCAAGTCCACCACATAAGGAAAAAAGTGCCTTCCTTTTCTTTACACTTCCAACATTTGTTGGAACCTGTTTTGTACATTTTTGCCATTTTTTCAGGTGTAATATACCATCTGTACATCATTTTCATATAATTCTCTTTTAATAATATACAATCCGTAAATTTCAAATTCACTCACCACAATTTTTCCCAATCTTCCATTTGTATATTATGTCCTATATCTTGCACCCATTTTATCATCACACTTTTCACCTCTTCATCTTTTGTTTCCCATTCTAATAATAAATTATATGTTTTCTTCAAAAGTTTGGTATTGTCCTCTATGTCTTTCCTTTGGAATCTAGAATAGTGTAGCTAAAACCTTTCTTTTTGTCTTCTTTGAAAACCTCATTTAGTTGCTGATATTGCAGCCAATCATAAACATATTCTTTGATCTCCTCAAGTTCTTTCAGCTTTAAATTCCCTTCTATTTCTGTCAGTAGGCCATGTTTTCCCCCTATTTATTTTTTTAATTGAAATTACTTCTGTTGGAGAGACCCACCATGGAGTCTTTTGTTCTAACAATTCTTTATGTTTTCCCCAAGCTCTTAAAAGAGATCTCCTGATTATAAAAAGCTTTGTGTACTTTCCCTTTATTATACCACAGATAGGCATGCCATCCAAATCTGTTATCATGTCCTTCCAAATCTAGTAAATCTGTATTTTCTAATTTTATCCAATCCTGGATTCAAGTAATACAAGCAGCTTCATAATATAATTTAAAATCGGGAAGGGAGAAACCTCCTCTATCTTTAATATCTGTGAGTATTTTGTATTTTATCCTTGGCCTCTTTTCTTTCCATATGAATTTTGAAATATCTGTTTGCCATTTTTTAAAGCAAACTTGTGATGGCCTGGGAATCGGATTCAGAGGCTGAACCTGAGGAATCCCAGCCTGCACAGGAGTCCCCACCTCCAGGGCCGGCTGAGCCGGGGCTGGGGCTTGAACCTGAAGGGTCCTCACCTGTGCTGGATCCTCAGGAGCAGACACCAGCTGAATCCGCTCTGGCTCCGGAGGTGACTGAGGACCCATTGTCTGCAGGTGCTCCTCTCCCAGCCCTGTCAGGGGAAGGTGAGGTTGCCTCTGGGTCCAGTAACCCTCCAGCCTCTCCTGATCTGCAGAGGCTCAGGGCAGAGAGGCGGAGGGAACTAAGTTCTCGCAGGAGGAGTGCTCGCCTTCAGGCCAGGAGAGGCGGGTCACCTGTGGGCCGGGACCACCCTAGGCCTCAGAGGAGATAAAGGCCAGTCAGCCCGGTCCCAGGTTGCGGGAGCAACATCGTTGGTTACCTGTTCCTGCCGGCACCCTGTCCTGCTTTCTGCCAGAGTTCCTGACCACGCCCGACTCCCTGCCTTGGACCCCGCTTCAGCCTCGGACCAGACACTGACCACGCCGCATGGTAACCCCCCCCCCCCCCGGGACCAGCACAATACTGTATTACTTAATGCCTGTATTGTCTGAAACAAAAACAACATTTTTGGCAATGCGTTCATCTTAATGGCTGCAATTCTTCCTAATAGTAACTTCCTAGATGGCTTTGTGATGGACCATTAGAAGAGCTGCACCTTGCCTGGGCTACCTGTGGGATTGGCTGTTACCTGCCCACATTTTGGACCTGAACTGCTTCCCTGTGCTTGATATTTCTTGGATTGCACTGTACCGTCATCCCTGCTCTTCTTGGTGAGTGTTTTGGTAAAAGGCTTATACCTCCCGCAACTGGGATGCTAGATCCCAAGGGCAACCACTGGAGCAGGAAAGCAACTGGGAGTCAGTGAAATTGAGGCAAAATCAGTGCTACGTACGATGAACAGCTCACTTCAGCTAAAACTCTGGCAATTGCAAACTGGGACAAAATGTTGTCCTCTAAGGAAGGTCAAATGTTTAGGTTTCTTTGCTGGGTGTTTTGTACGTGACTTTCTCTTTTTATTGCCCGGTTCATTTGCAACTTATTACTGGGTGTTTTTGGGTGTTTTTGTTTTTGCATCCTGGGTAATGTGCTCAGATGTTTTACCTGACTAATGAATCTCAGAATAGATCCTTGTTTCTCTTTAAATAGCATCCAATCATTGATTCTTAAAGGGACTCTTTGGACTCAAACCCTTGGTTCCTCTCTCACTGAGGAATCCAATAACATCTTAAATGGATTCATTTTAATGATATTATCAAATGGAATGGCAGAGTCTGGATGCACCTAGGGAATAATAGCTGAATCCTTTATCTGTGTCAAATACCGTATTGACGTGAATACAAGCCACACCTTTAAAATTAAAGGCTTATTGTGGGTGCGGCCCACCTCCCAGCTCTACCACCCTGAATGGGGGGGCGGGGGGCGGCCAGCGTGCCCACCTCCTGACACTACCACCTCCCGGCACTACCTCCCCCACCTGGCACCGGGGGAGGCCTGGGAGTGGCGGGCTGCTTCTTGGGGGGGGGGCTGCCGCTTTGCCAGCAGCGTAAGGTTGCAAATATAAGCCACACTTTAAGTTTTCAGGGTTGGAATTGGGGGGGGGGGAGTGTGGCTTATATTCAGGCCAATATGGTAATAGCTGAAGCCATTTGCTACATAACTGGTGATTATGAAATTACAGCAATGTCTCCCAAATTCCCCATTGTCCCTGCACATGAGATAAAACTGGAGGCCCATTTCATGCTCACATTTCCCCCATTCTGTTCCTTTGTTGTTTTCAGTGGTGCCATTGGGGTAGGAAACTGGCGCAGATGCGGAGAAGGCTGCTTGGCAGAATGAACAGGTGGGCTCCTATATACAGCAGGACTAGCCTAGCCATTTGTAAGCAACTGCAGTAATGCATCTGTGTCCATTAGGGATGAATGAACTTGTCCCAGAAGAACATTCCACTCTCTCATTGGCTGTTCTGTTTCTAATATGCCTGTATTACCAGTGGCAGGGTGTGTGTGTGTGTGTGTGTGTGAGCGCGCTAAACCCTAGAAACTAATAAATGGTAGGATTATGATTATTTTGGCTTTGAGGTGAGGGAAGAGATACCAGCTGCAGAGGAATTGCTGGGCTAGCCTATACAAGATGACCTGACCGAACTGGGGCCATTAAGAAACAATACAGGGCCAACACTGCCCTTCCCCTTGCCCCGAGGTGTGAACAGGGACTGGGTTCAGAAGGTGGCCACGATAACTGGGTGTGAGGAAACAGGAAAAAGAGAGTTTGGTAGCAAGGGGTTTCTTGGGCAGGCTGGCTGAAGGCTGGCTGGGAGTGATGCCTTTGGCTCCAGGGCTGCACAGCTGTGGGGGTCAAGCACCTCTTGAGGTGCCCATGCTGTGAGCTCTGGACTCCCTCCATGCCGAATGAAGGTGTAAGTAGGTGAATAAACAATGTTTCTTAAAGCTACGACAGTCTCCACCGTGCCTCAATTCTCCACAGGGACACAGACCCTGGGTGAGTGCTGGGAACCCCCTGGGATCTTGTCACCACTCGACAGAGAGAGGGGCAGGCACCCAACTTCTGTGACATTATTATTATTATTATTATTATTATTATTATTATTATTATTTATTGCAATGCCAGCCCAAAGAGCTGATTCGTGATCCAAACAGTTAAACTGATTGGCTTGCAATAAGTAACAGAAGGGTTACAGTGAAATACCATTCTGTTCTAGTTTTTTCAATTGTCTTTACCATTTCAACTGTTTTAACTGTTTTTCTTATTGCACATTATAGTGTTGTAACCTGCCCTAGGTGAAGAGCAGGTAAGAGATCTTATAACTGAAATGAATAAATGAATAAAATATATGAAAACCATTTGCAAATGGGGCATTGTTCCTTAGAAGGTAAAGAGCTACAGGAATCGACATGTGAGCTGAGCAGGCCCAAAGATGCACCGGTCTGGAAACCACATATGCTCAGAGGCTGGAAACTAAATCATAATCAATCTCTGTTTGCATTCCAAAATGTTAAAGTTCGTTCAATGTTAAAATGGTCCTGGTGCACATCCAGGCATTTACAGACCTAGCTGATTCATCCGCTGAGGTGCCTGTTTTCATGACCCATATTCCTCTGGTGTTTTTACTGTTGCTGTCGCTGATGGAAGTATTGAGGGTGCTGTTGTATTAGCATATTGATGATTGCTATGTTTAAACTCTGTACTTTTGTTCTGTTTGTGAGTTGCCTAGAGGCTATTTTTGTATTGGGTGACTAGTAAATAAATAAACAATTTTGAGTTTCAGCTGCATCGCTAATTACTATCTAAAGAGAGGGAGCTGTAAGACCATTACATTACCTAACTGCCACTGCTCATGGTTCCAGTGGGAGGGTTTCTAAAATAAATTCCAGTACTGGAGTACTAAATGCAGCTTTTTTGTTCTTTCTATTCCATCACTGCCTGGACCATAATGGGAGGCAAGGGAACAGGCCAGCAGGAATAGTGAATAGCCAGGAGCAACTCCAGGGAGATCCTGTCCATGAGCCCTGCTCGGGGGGTCGTGGGCAGAACACCAGACTATGGTGGCCCCAGACTCCTGGGGTTGCCGGGTCAGGAGCATCCCAAACCCTGAGGTTTCAAATCAGAGACCTGGAGCATGTTGGAAATCAAGCCTATATAGGGAGAAACTGGCAACTCTCCCAGGCACCTGGCTTGGTCTCCAGTTGACCTCCCTGGCTGCATTCCCCAGCAAGATCCAGGCTAGGTCTCGATAGGCGATTCTTCCCAGCGTGGGAAGAACACACCCACTCCCTCCTGCTCCCCCGGCAGGGAAAGGAGATAGACAGAAACGTATTTACATGCTTTTATTTCTGTCTCTTCAGCATTACAGAAAACGTGTCTGTACTCTTCAAACTCCAGCAATCAAGTGACAAAGACTTCCTGTACTTCCTGTACATACGCAAGAGGAAGGTCTCAGATTACACTCTGAGCAAATTCCGGTGCATTGCCCTGTGAATTGACTGTCCCACTGTTTCCCATGGACAGTCCCAACATTCCCATCATGTGATGCTTTCAAGCTAGCAGTTTGCAGCTGCGTTGCATCCATATCGTAACATACTCCCCCATATGAATCAATGTGAGCTGCGAACAAAGCTTGATCCAGAGAAGAAAACAAACAGTTGTTATACATATAACAATCCCTTGTTGTTTCAGTTCCACCCTTGGAACTACCCACCACTGGTTTCCCCAGTGTAACTCTCTGGTTGTCTGACTTCCAAGGAATGAGTGCTTCTGCATTACCTTGGCTAGGGAATGTAGTATTACGCTTAGCAACTCCCTGTTGTGTCTTTGTCTTTGACTTGGACACACCTTTAACCTGTCTTGAGTTGTTAACAACAGTAACACATGCAACAGCTGAGTTAGCAAACTATTGAGAATACCTCTTGGGTGATACGCCCTTTGTGATTCTCTCAGACCTGTGTATGAGGTGCTGATCCTCTTTGTTGACTGGTTCGTTCTCAGGACTCTTTGGAGAACCAGTTCCAATAGTAAACAGTGGTTCAACCTTAACCTGTGAAGGTCTAGCCATTGTGTGAGATTTCCTCTCAATGACTTTGTCAACTGAGCTCTTTGAGCTATCTGTGTCACTTTCAGTACCACTATAATCAGCAAAATCATCATCATCATCTGAATTGTCCTCAGTGGGAAATGTGTGAACAATTACTCTCTCCTGTTCAGGAGCACTCTCTAGAAATTTTGTGAGAATCACCTCACCAGATTCAGACAAAATTACTCTGTGGAGACCCTTTTCATAACCCACAAAAATGCCTCTGGCAATCCTCACTCCACCTGGAGCTTCAGTCTTCACATGAGATCCAAAAACCTTAAAATGGACAACAGAAGGTTTTCTATGGAATAGCCTTTCAAAAGGAGAACATCCCATACCTTTTGAAACCTTTCTCAACCAAGTGTAACAATAACAAGATAAAGATTCAGCCCAAAACTCATGTGGCAAATGTGAACTCAGCAATTGTGCCTTCATGCCATTTTGCAATTCTTTGTTCACTGTAACACAAACACTTTTGTTCCATGCACCTGCAAAAACAGCAACCTTATGCTTATGTATATCCATACATAATGAGAGAACTTATCAACACACACAAGATAGTATCTTGCATTGCCTCTAGATGGTGCTAGAGGACCAATCACATCAGCATACACTCTCTGAAAAGCACTGGTAACCTTCGTTACCTTCTGGACGTCCTTCATCACACCTGCAAGAGAAATCATGTTCGACTCAGATGCAGTACAATATTTGCAATCATTTTGATCAAAAGTCAATAGATACAGTCCATCTTTCTCTTTGGCAGAAAGATACAGCTCTCCATCTTTGTAGATTTTGCAGCTTTCCTTATCATAGGACAACACCAGTTCTTTCTTGGTTATTTGCGAAACACTCAGCAGATTGAACTTCAAATCAGGAACAAAATACACATTGCTTATAGTCAAGTTCAGACTCTCCAGATAAACAGTTCCAAACCCGGTTGCTTGGATCTCCTGACCATTGGCCTGTTTCACAGTGAAGCTTTGCTTCTCAAACGTAGAAAACAGTTCTCGGCGCGATGTCATGTGTTGCGTCGCTCCAGTGTCCAAAACAAAAGCGTTTTCCGCTGAAAATGCAGCTTTTGTCGACAGCAATGCCTTCGCTGGTTTCACCTGGGACTTGGTACGACTTTTGCCTGACGCCTCAGGCTTTGTAGAGCTCCCTCTAGCTCCTTTCTGTTGACGTGGCTTCTTACAGTTGCACTGAAGATGCCCAGTCTGTCCACAATTGTAACAACGGACAACGTTCAAAGCAACAGCCTGTTCTTCACTAGCAATAGCAGCGGGGGTGCCGGATCCCCGAGCTTCTCTCCCCCTGTCAGCGACATCTATTGCATCAAGGCGATCTCTCTCATTGAGAACCACAGAACAAATTCTCTCCACCGTAAGATCTCTGGCAGGTAGAGAACCCAGTTGACTTGCAACTGTTTTATAAGTCCGATTAAGGCTGTTAATTATCATGAAGCAGAATATCTCTTCCTGAAGAGGGAAGTTGCGTTGCGCCATCTGCTGGCGTAAGAATTTCATCTCTGTCAGATGCACTTGCACATCTCCATCAGGTGCCAGTCTCATGTTTGTCAGCTTTTCAAAGTGCAGCAACGCTGTAGCACCAGCATCTCTTTGATATATTCTACGCAGCGTTTCCCAAATCTCACGCGCATATTGCAAATTCTCTATATGCACGAGTTGATCATCAGAGACAACACAGAATTCTGGCCGACCTGGCTTTAACATTCTGTATATTCCAAGCTGCTGTGCGTGCAGCTGGGATGGGATTTTCAATCACTGTAAAAATCCTTTGACTCTGAAGCATGGCCCTCATCTTCACAGACCATGAGGAATAATTGTCATTAGTCAGTGGAGGTGGGTAAGGTAAGTCTCCCCCCTTCTTGGTATCCATTTTGAATCCAAGCCTCAGCTCTCAGTCACGCACTGGTAAATCCAAAAGTCTATTGGGTTGTTTACTGCTTTGCATCTGGCAGCAAAACCCAGGCTTGCTTGGAAAATCCCTCCAAGAGCAGTGAGATAACAAACAAATGCTGGAATTTCCACCAGTATTTTTCCAGCCTCTCACAGTCCCAGCCTCGCTCTCGCGTTGGCTTGTATTTTTCCACTTTACTTTTCAAAGCTAACTAGCTCAGAAGTAGCTGAAAAGTACTCACGTCTTATTGCTTAGCAACTGGACTTGGCAGGCAGCAGCAGCAGACCTTATCAGTCCCCAGGAATGTGAAGTATGTGGCTGTCTCTCAGTGCTGTTTTTATCCAAAGCAGCGTCTTCTGTGAACCAGAGAGGAATCAATCTGCGTTCACTCTTTTAGCCCATAAATCAGCATACCTTTAGGGGTTCCGTTGCACGTAGCTTATCAGCAAAAACGTCTCCACCGGTGCTCAGCCGTCCTTGTAGCTTCCATCCGCTCGCTACCATATCTTCTCTTATCTCCTTGCAGAGGATGAATACGATCCATCGTCCTCTTTTGCTACCGCATGTAGCAAAACCATCAGCTCATGCTACCGGATGTTGGAAATCAAGCCTATATAGGGAGAAACTGGCAACTCTCCCAGGCACCCGGCTTGGTCTCCGGTTGACCTCCCTGACTGCATTCCCCAGCAAGATCCAGGCTAGGTCTCGATAGGCGATTCTTCCCAGCGTGGGAAGAACACACCCACTCCCTCCTGCTCCCCCGGCAGGGAAAGGAGATAGAAACGTATTTACATGCTTTTATTTCTGTCTCTTCAGCATTACAGAAAACGTGTCTGTACTCTTCAAACTCCAGCAATCAAGTGACAAAGACTTCCTGTACTTCCTGTACATACGCAAGAGGAAGGTCTCAGATTACACTCTGAGCAAATTCCGGTGCATTGCCCTGTGAATTGACTGTCCCACTGTTTCCCACGGACAGTCCCAACATTCCCATCATGTGATGTTTTCAAGCTCGCAGTTTGCAGCTGCGTTGCATCCATATCGTAACAGGCCCTGCTGGTGACACATCGATCATTAAGCACAGCCGCTGATTGCATATCATTCAAATAAAAACAGAATGTCTAACAAACAAACAAATATGTCACTTGTTGGAAATTAACCTCAGCTAGTGCAGTGAATTGAGGGGGCAGGTTTCTCAGGTAGAGCTGAAGTAAGGGGGTCCCTCTTCCTCACGGGCTGAGGTAGAGGCAGCCCAGTGGATAGGAAACGTTTAATGTCAGCTCCTCATTTCTGGCCTTCTGGCCAGATGATCTGCATGCCCTGAGACCTGGACGCTTGGACAAAGGCTACAGCAGGAAGTGAGGAGCCTAGCGTGGTGGCTTGAGATGAAGACCCTCTCTGGCTCACAGGCTGATGCCCCTGCAGGCTGCAATTCTAAATGCGCTTTCCAAGGACCAGGCCCCACTGGACTCCAAAGGACCTGCTTCTCAGAAGATGCGCTTAGTTTCGTGCTGCTGGCAGGGCTTGTCAAGGGATCCTCCCCAACGCTATTCCCCAAAGCAGTTCTCAACAAGCTCTCATGATCAGCCGCTGTGAATGGGTGTAAATGGCAGCCAGAATTGCAGGACTTGAATTTCCTTCTGACCTCAGTACCGTATTTTTCCTTCTATAACACACAGATTTTTTATCCTAAAAAGGAAGGGGAAATGTCTGTGCGTGTTATTGAGCGAATGCGTGGGCCCTGGAGCCAAATGGTGCGAGGGGAGGCCAAAAAAAGCAGGCAAAAATCAAATCGCGCGTCTCCTAGAAGGGAAACCTGAAAAGAGGAAGCGGCTGCTTTCCGGCATTCTGCCTCAGGGTCTTACTGCCCACCCATCTCTGTTTCCTTGCTGTGTTTGCTCAAACGGAACAAAGAGCAGGGAAAGCCCCTCCCCTCCAGGCAAGCAGAGGGGAAAGCAGAGTGAAAACATGCAGGAGGGAGAGAGAGAGAGAGCGCGCGAGCTGGCTGGCTTGGGTGGGTAGGTGAGGGAAAACTTTTGCCTTCCTTTCCTCCCTCCCGTTATACCCCTCTCCTGCATTCTTAGCCAGCTGCTTCTCTGCACACCCCTCTCCTGCTCCTTGTCCCTTCTGTGTTTTTCCTTCCCTCCCCACTTAAAATGTGGTTAAAAAGCATGGAGCCACATGGATCCTCAGGATCTTTGCATTGGGTCAGCCCAAATTCACCATCAGATCACATAGCATGTCCATGGCTACAGCCTGCCCCCCAAAAATCACACACCCACTGTTGCCTGGGGCTGCAATGGTGCAAAAATGTGGTTAAAAAGCATGGATCCACATGGATCCTCAGGATCTTTGCATTGGGTCAGCCCAAATTCACCATCAGATCACATAGCATGTCCATGGCTACAGCCTGCCCTCCAAAAATCACGCACCCACTGTTGCCTGGGGCTGCAATGGTGCAAAAACGTGGTTACAAAACATGGATCCACATGGATCCTCAGGATCTTTGCATTGGGTCAGCCCAAATTCACCATCAGAGCACATAGCATGTCCATGGCTACAGCCTGCCCCCCCAAATCACGCATCCACTGTTGCCTGGGGCTGCAATGGTGCAAAAACGTGGTTACAAAGCATGGATCCACAGGGATTCTCAGGATTTTTGCATTGGGTCACCCCAAATTCACCTTCAGATCACATGTCTGTGGCCGCAGCATGAAGCACAAAAATGATACATCCATGGCTACAGCCTGCCCCCCAAAAACCACGCACCCACTGTTGCATGGGGCTGCAATGGTGCAAAAACGTGGTTAAAAATCATGGATCTACATGGATCCTCAGGATCTTTGCATTCAGTCACCCCAAATTCACCATCAGATCACATAGCATGTCCATGGTTACAGCCTGCCCCCCAAAAATCACACACCCACTGTTGCCTGGGGCTGCAATGGTGCAAAAACATGGTTACAAAACATGGATCCACATGGATCCTCAGGATCTTTGCTTTGGGCCAGCCCAAATTCACCATCAGAGCACATAGCATGTCCATGGCTACAGCCTGCCCCCCAAAAATCACGCACCCACTGTTGCCTGGGGCTGCAATGGTGCAAAAACGTGGTTACAAAGCATGGATCCACAGGGATTCTCAGGATTTTTGCATTGGATTCACCATCAGATCACATGTCTGTGGCCACAGCATGAAGCACAAAAATGATACATCCACTGTTTCATTCAGAATGTTTTTTCCCTTGTTTTCCTCCTCTAAAAACAATGTGCATGTTATGGTCAGGTGCGTGTTATAGAGCGAAAAATACGGTATCTACTCAGTATCTACGCAGTATTGACCTGGCCACAGTGATCCATGCAACGGTCACCTCCAGGCTTGACTACTGTAATTTGCTCTACGCGGGGCTGCCCTTGAAGCTGTCCCAGAAACTCCAGTGGGTGCAGAATGCTGCAGCGAGGCTCCTCACGGGGTCTCTGCCATGGAAGCATATTCACCCAGTGCTTTTCCAGCTGCACTGGCTCCCGGTGGAGTACAGGGTCAGATTTAAGGTGCTGGTTTTGACCTTTAAAGCCCTTCACAGCCTAGGACCCTCGTACCTATGGGACCGCCTCTCCTAGTATGCCCCACGGAGAGCCTCAAGGTCCATAAATAGCAACACCCTAGTGGTCCCGGGCCCGAAGGAAGTTAGATTGGCTTCAACCAGAGCCAGGGCCTTTTCAACTCTGGCTCCGGCCTGGTGGAACGCTCTGCCTCATGAGACCAGGGCCCTGCAGGATCTGATTTCTTTCCGCAGGGCCTGTAAGACAGAGTGGTTCCGCCTGGCCTTTGGCTTGGAGCCAATTTGATTCCATCCCCCTATTTCTTTTTTCTTTTTCCTTTCTCCTCCTGTGATGAGGCTGCATTTTAATATTTTAATGTTTCAATATTTTAATTGTTGTATTTTAATCTTGTTTTTAAGTTGTATTCATTCAACTTGTTTTTATTATTGCCTGTTATCCGCCCTGAGCCCGGACTTGGCTGGGGAGGGCGGGGTATAAATAAAAATTTATTATTATTATTACTCCCACCTTCATCAAGACTTCTGCCATTCTACAAGACATTCTTGTTCATTCAGAAGAATACACAGCATTAACTTTTGACTCTAAAATAATCCTTTTCCAAGCTTTTCATTCTAGTATGTAAAAATACACAGCCCTACAATCTCAAATTTGCTAACAGCAACAAAGGTGTTAATAGCAAAAAGACTGAGACATATAAAAGCAATCCCTTCAAGGTGGATGAATGATAGGGCTGCGCACAGTCCCCCTTCCTGACCCGACCCAAAGGAGGCCAACCCCTCCTTCCTGTCTCCCGACTAGAAGCAGAACGGACAGATCACGGAAGAACCCCGACCCAACCTAAGAGGAGGCGTGTAGTGGTGATAGGGGATTCCCTACTGAGGGGAACAGAAGCAGTGATCTGTGGGCCTGACAAGATGTCTCGGGAAGTGTGCTGTCTCCCCGGGGCTAAGATCCAAGATGTAACTGAACGACTACAAGGAATCATAAAACCCACTGACAAATACCCCTTCCTCTTGGTTCATGTGGGAACCAATGACACTGCAAGCAATAGCCTCCAGAAGATCAAAAGAGACTATGAGGCTCTGGGCAGGAAATTGAAGCAATTAAATGCACAAATTGTCATCTCATCTGTCCTCCCAGTTGAACGACGTGGCCCAGGGAGAGAGAGAAAAATAGTGGAAGTGAACAGCTGGCTTCGCAAATGGTGTAAACAGGAACGGTTTGGATTCTTAGATCACGGACTGCAGTTTCTTGAAGATGGACTTCTGGCAAGCGATGGGCTGCACCTCACAACGGTTGGGAGGAATGTTTTTGCCAAAAATCTCAGAAACCTCATCAGGAGGGCTTTAAACTGACTAATGTGGGGGAGGGAGACAGTGCTCCTGAAGGTAGGAGTCTATCAGTTGATGAAGATGATCATCCAAATGTCATAGACCAAATGGAGCAAACAGCACGCAGACCTAGTGGTGGGAGGAAAAAATCCTTAAATAAGAGACACGGGGGAATGATTAATGGACTTCAATGTCTGTACACTAATGCGCAAAGCATGGGTAATAAACAAGATGAGCTTGAGCTCTTGGTACAGCAAACTAAATATGACATAATAGGCATCACTGAAACCTGGTGGGATAAGTCCCACGACTGGAATGTAATAATGGAGGGTTACAATCTATTTCAGAGAAACAGACCAGACAAGAAAGGAGGAGGAGTGGCGTTATATGTCAGGGATGTGTATACCTGTGAAGAGATCCAAGATTTAGAACCTCAAAGCCAAAGTGAGAGCATTTGGGTCAAAATTAAGGGAGAGATGAATAACAGAGACCTCATTGTGGGAGTTTACTATAGATCCCCAAGCCAAACGGAGGACATAGATGATGCCTTCCTGGAACAGATGGCCAAGCATGCAAAAGGAAGGGAGATAGTAGTAATGGGGGACTTCAATTACCCGGATATTTGCTGGATGTCAAACTCAACCAAGAGCATAAGGTCAAACAGATTCCTCACTGGCCTTGCAGACAACTTCATTGTCCAGAAAGTGGGAGAAGCAACAAGAGGAACAGCCATTTTAGATCTGGTCCTAACCAATGTTGATGACCTGGTTAGTGGGGTAGAAGTGGAAGGATCATTAGGCGCGAGTGATCATGCTCTTCTGAAGTTTACTATACAACGGAAAGGAGCAGCCAAGCATACTAGGACTCAATTTCTTGACTTTAAGAAAGCCGACTTCATAAAACTTAGGGAAGTGCTGGGTGAGATCCCATGGACAGTAATACTAAAAGGAAAGGGAGTTCATGATGGCTGGGAGTTTGTTAAGAGGGAGATAGTAAAAGCACAACTTCAGGCAATACCAATGAGACGGCAAAAATGGAAGGTGCCTAAAGAAGCCAAGGTGGCTATCTAAAGAACTTTTACCTGAGTTAAGATTAAAAAAGGATGTGTACAAAAATGTGATTTCAGCAAGGCATTTGACAAGGTGCCCCATGATATTCTTGTAAAGAAGCTGGTAAAATGCGGTCTTGACTATGCTACCACTCAGTGGATTTGTAACTGGCTGACTGACCGAACCCAAAGGGTGCTCATCAATGGTTCCTCTTCATCCTAGAGAAGAGTGACTAGTGGGGTGCCACAGGGTTCTGTCTTGGGCCCGGTCTTATTCAACATCTTTATCAACGACTTGGATGATGGACTCAAGGGCATCCTGATCAAATTTGCAGATGACACCAAACTGGGAGGGGTGGCTAACACCCCAGAGGACAGGATCACACTTCAAAATGACCTTGACAGATTAGAGAACTGGGCCAAAACAAACAAGATGAATTTTAATAGGGAGAAATGTAAAGTATTGCACTTGGGCAAAAAAAATGAGAGGCACAAATACAAGATGGGTGACACCTGGCTTGAGAGCAGTACATGTGAAAAGGATCTAGGAGTCTTGGTTGACCACAAACTTGACATGAGCCAACAGTGTGACGCGGCAGCTAAAAAAGCCAATGCAATTCTGGGCTGCATCAATAGGAGTATTGCATCTAGATCAAGGGAAGTAATAGTGCCACTGTATTCTGCTCTGGTCAGACCTCACCTGGAGTACTGTGTCCAGTTCTGGGCACCACAGTTCAAGAAGGACACTGACAAACTCTATGATTCTATGATTCTATGATTCTAAGTGTTCGATCCTGCAAGGTACAAGGTGCTTCTTTGCAAGAAGCACCTGCAGGGATGTTGTCACTTGCAATGGAGTGTCATGCAGGATTGAATCCCATTTCACCCTTCCTCAAATACCTCCCTGCCAGACCTCCAAACCTTCCAACATTCCTTAGGTGAAAATAGGGACATTACTCACTCCCAGCAACTGACTCTCCTCGAGGCCCCAAAGCATTTCCAATCAGAAGAACGGGGATGCCGCCACCACCACACCAATGGGACACAGCACACATGGCCTTCACCATCCTGAGAAAGCCCATTCACCCCAATTTTAATTTATGCTTTGGTGGATTGACAAAAAGACAAACACACCATTAAATACACTCTAGAAAGGGGCAAGTAAAGGGACATGGGTGGTGCTGTGGTTTAAACCACTGAGCCTTGGGCTTGCCGATCAGAAGGTCGGCGGTTCAAATCCCTGTGATGGGGTGAGCTCCTGTTGCTCAGTCCCTGCTCCTAGCACTTCAAAATCATGCAGTGCAAGTAGATAAATAGGTACCGCTCTGGTGGAAAGGTAAACAGCGTTTTCTGTGCGTTGCTCTGGTTTCGCCAGAAGCGGCTTAGTCCTGCTGTCCACATGACCCAGAAAAACTGTGAGTGGACAAATACTGGATCCCTTGACCAGTAAAGCGAGATGAGCGCCGCAACCCCAGAGTCATTTGTGACTGGACTTAACTGTCAGGGGTCCCTTTACCTTTAGAAAGGGGCAAGATTAGACACGGATGCACAAAAAAAATTATTTAAAAAATCAAGGCTCCTTCCGCTCTGCCCCACTCCCCCTTTCTTCTCGCCAGGCTGGCCCTGCCCTCTGCCTGCCCCTTAGGGCCAATGCGTCACACAGGGCTGGACCTCAGAAGCCCAGCTTTTCCTCCTCCTCACCTGCTCTTCAGCAGCCACTATGAGCTGCCCAAGGGAGGTGGCCGGCATTGGTGGCCCTGGAGAGTCCCTGGAAAGGCCCTGGAGAGGAAATAGGATGCTCTCTTGCAGCCACTATTGCTCAGGTCATCCTGCCCACTGAGTTCAGCAGCAGCAGCACTGGCAGGGGAAATAGGGACATTCCAGGATCAAATCAGAAGATGGGATGGCTTTCGTAATTCTGGGACTGTGCCTGGAAAATCTGGAAACTTGGAGGGGATGGACCTCACAGCCCATTCCCAAAGTCCCATTGTTACAGCAGCTGCCTGGGCATACCTCAGCGACACCCTCCCTCCCCCCAGGTCCCAGGTTCTCTGGAACTGCTGGCTCCTGCAGCACAGCAATGGCTGATGGTAGTTGGCTGGGCAGTTGCTATGGCAACAGGACCTTAAGGATGGGCAGTGAAGAGGCTTGGGGCTGGGTTCTGCAGAGTGCTCTTTTGCAAGATCCTTCCACTCATGAAGAAGCACCCACCGGCTGGTGAGTGGATGATTCAGTCCCGCTATGCCCTCCCCCTAACACTCCAGGGTGCCTGACCAAAGATGATCCTGTGGGTGCCAGCACCCATCTTGGCTGAAGCCTGAATTTCCCCTTCCCTACTCTGAATCAGCATGATTTGGCTTGGGATTCAGGCTTTGGCCAAATCTGGTCACAGTTCTAATAAAGAACGCATGGCAATGGCCACAATTATTGGAAATTTATTGGAAATAGTAAAAATAAAATTTTAATTAACTATTGGAAGATAAATTTTGGAAGATAAATTTTGGTGTAGAAATTAATGCATTCATTAATTGCCAATGCAATTATGGGCTGCATCAATAGGAGTATAGCATCTAGATCAAGGGAAGTAATAGTGCCACTGTATTCTGCTCTGGTCAGACCTCACCTGGAGTACTGTGTCCAGTTCTGGGCACCACAGTTCAAGAAGGACACTGACAAACTGGAACGTGTCCAGAGGAGGGCAACCAAAATGGTCAAAGGCCTGGAAACGATGCCTTATGAGGAACGGCTAAGGGAGCTGGGCATGTTTAGCCTGGAGAAGAGGAGGTTAAGGGGTGATATGATAGCCATGTTCAAATATATAAAAGAGGGAGGAGGGAGAAAGCTTGTTTTCTGCTGCTCCAGAGAAGCGGACACAGAGCAATGGCTCCAAACTACAAGAAAGAAGATTCCACCTAAACATTAGGAAGAACTTCCTGACAGTGAGAGCTGTTCGACAGTGGAATTTGCTGCCAAGGAGTGTGGTGGAGTCTCCTTCTTTGGAGGTCTTTAAGCAGAGGCTTGACAACCATATGTCAGGAGTGCTCTGATGGTGTTTCCTGCTTGGCAGGGGGTTGGACTCGATGGCCCTTGTGGTCTCTTCCAACTCTATGATTCTATGATTCTATGTTTTACTGCTATATAAGCCACAGTTTAATATAGTTTGTATAATTTTTAAGTGGATTGCTTATGCTGTCTAGATATATATAGTCTAATCTGTGTTTTCATATTTATAATTTTTTAAAAACAGTGGTGAATGGACAAGAGAAGCCATAGCAATCTCAGGAGGAAGGGCCGTAGCTCACTTACACAGCATCTGTTTTGAGTGCAGAATTCCATCCCTGGCATCTCCAGGTAAGGGCTGGGAAGGACTCCTGTCTGCACCCCAAGAGAGTGGCTGCCAGTCAATGTACACAATACTGAGCCAGATGTACCAGTGGTCTGACTTGGAAGAAGGCAGCTTTCTATGTTCCTCATCGTATCTCCTACTTCACTGTGGGTTTTAAAGGGACATACACCTTCTCCAGACCACAACTGGGCAAAATGAACTTTGCACACAGAGATAGTACTCAAGAGGAATGATTGATGGTGGTAATGTTACACTCATTCCACTTCTGCAGGGTTTGGTTTCCTTTGGAAGGTCACTGGAGGCGCATAGCATTTTGTAAAATTTATACACAAATATCCAGGCTGGGCAGAAGAGCCACAGCATATGCTCTCCAGCAGGCAGCTACATACCCTGCTCCACATCAGATCTCTGGGTAGAGGCAGGCTGCACCCCAAAATGCTGTGAGCTTACAGAGCCCCCAAACATAATCCTTTGTTCCCTTTCACAGATCCCTGAATCACACCATCCTTCCCTTGGAGTGAAGTGAGGTCTGCTTTGCCCTATGCAGAAGCCTTAATAACCAGCTCTCAAGAGCAATCACAATGAGCTCTCATGGCGACACATTGCATTTAATTTCCCTGACAAAAGTTGTACCTGGAAATTTCACCACGACTGTTAGCCGTTTCTTCCAGCAGTGTTCCTACTAACCTTCTCTGTCCAAACTCCTCAACTTGCAGCCATTCCACTCTTAAAGTCAGTGTCCATGATTGTGCCTTGACTACGCGCATTGGACTAGGCTAGACTACTTCTGCATCCCATCCACACTCCATTTTGGGCTGTGAGAGAAATAGAACAACCATAGCAGGACAGGCTAATACATGTGTGACACTTCTAATGGGCTATGTATTCCTTTAGAGCACCTTCTTTCCAACTTTGGAGGCCCAGAAATTGTTGGACTGCAACTCCCATCATCCCTGGCCACTGGTCCTGCTAGCTATGGATGATGAGAGTTGTAGTCCAACAACATCTGAGGACCCAAGGTTGAGAAAGGCTGCTTTAGAGAGGCACAGAAGGGACAGTGTGAGTTGCCATGGGGGCAGGGATGCAACTCCACCTATGAGAAGCCAGAAAACTTTTGTGACCTTATGCACGTGGCAGATGTGGGTGGGAAGAGTCACCTGAGATTGCTGGGAGAGAACAGGAGGCATCAGGTGCTTCTGACCCCTCCCCACTCCATTTCTGAGGCTAGGGCAGAGGGTTGAGAAGCCAACAAAAAAGAGCCAGAATAGAGCCATGTTTCATAAGCCTTCCTGCCACCACTGGCAGAACTCTAGGATACTACAGTTGGGCAAAGAATTCACAGGAATGTTTCTGCCATCCCCTCCAAGAGAGATGTGACAGAATTCCATGGGAAATGGAAGCAGGAGCAGAAATTGCAGCAATCCCATTGGACATCTGAGGTCAGAAACAAAAAATCATGCAATAAAATACAAGCGGAATGAACTGTCCCTCCCTTCTTTTAGTACACAAATATTATGTACATAATAGTGTTATTTTCTGAATTGTTTTAGATGTTTCCCTAGCACTGAAATTATTTATGTAATTAATTGCATCCATATTGGCCACAGTGGACTGCAAGGCTAATAAGGGGTTATAGCAGAAGCTGGATTTGCAGCAGAACAGAAGCAGCCCTGATTGCGATGGTCACAGGACAGGAGAGACATCGCTACCTCCCAGTGAGAAAATGAACTACAGTGGTGCCCCGCAAGATGAATGCATCGCAAGACGAAAAACCCGCTAGACGAAAGGGTTTTCCATTTTTCAAGGCGCTTCGCAAGACGAATTTCCCTATGGGCTTGCTTCGCAAGACGAAAACGTCTTGCGAGTCTTACGAGTCTTACGAGTTTTTTCCCTTTTCCCCCCTTTTTCTAAGCCGCTAAGCCGCTAATAGCTGCTTAGCCGCTAAGCCGCTAATAGCTGCTTAGCCGCTAAGCCGCTAATAGCCGCTAAGCCGCTAATAGCCGCTAAGCCGCTAATAGCGCTAATCCGCTAAGCCGCGAATAGGGATGCTTCGCAAGACGAAAAAACCGCTAGACGAAGAGACTCGCGGAACGGATTATTTTCGTCTTGCGAGGCACCACTGTATTCCTAAAACCACCACCTCCCTCACCTTAAACTTCCTCTCCCCAAAGTTAGAGATAAGTTTCTAGTGCATTTATATTTTTCTTCTGGTGAAGGTTAGTGGATGGGGAGAACAGACTTGATTTTAATTAAACTTGTCAGACATTCACTGGCTGCCTCGACCTTCTAGCTTTTACAGGCTGACAAGAAAAGGCAGATAAAACAGTTTTGTTCAGACCCGTGTGGGCTCAGGACTGGAGTTCACTTGTCTTCAACCTTTGTTTTAGCTTTTTAAAAAAATCAGAACAACTCAGACCTCAGGCTTCCCCACCACTTCTTACATTGCAATAATGGAGGAGGAGAAAAGGGCACTCCAGTTTGCAAGAGGCAGGAAATGCATTGTAGGATTGAAGTAAGATTGAACCCAAATATGTAATAATAAAAGATAGATTGCAGCTATGAAGCAGGGAAGTGCAAAATATTTCCTATTTCTGTGCATGTTTCCATCTTGCCAAAGAATGACTCTGCATGTTTGGAATCTCAAGATCATGGGTTTGCGACCTATGTTGAGCAAAATATTCCTTGCATTGCTGTGGGTTGGACCAAGGGTACTAAAGCAGCTTGCAGATGTAATCTGAGAGCCTCTGTCTATAGTCTTTGAGAATTCTTGGAGAACAGGTGTGGTTCTTGCAGATTGGAGGCGGGCAAATGTCCTCATCTTCAAAAGGCAGGGAGAAGGAAGACCCCGGTAACTACCAACCAGTGAAGTTAACATCGATACCAGAAAAGGTCCTAGAACAACAGACAGTTTGTGAGCATTTAGAAAAGGATGCTGTGATTTCTTTAAAAATAGGTTTCTCCAAAATAAGTTTGGTAGATTCAGGGGAATACTGTGGACATAGTGTATCTTGACTTCAACAAGGCTTTTGACAAAGTCCCCCTCGATATTCTTGCAAGGAAGCTGGTAAGAGCTGTTTGACCTTGGAATGGTCTCCCTTGGGAGGTTGTGGACCCTCCTTCCTTGGAGGTTTTTAAGCAGAGGTTGGATGGCCATCTCTCATGGATGCTTTAGCTGAGATCCCTGCATTGCAGGGGGTTGGACTTGATGACCCCTGTGGTCCATTCCAACTCTACAATTCTGTGATTCTACAAAATTCTCAAGATATTGGTATCCTAGGAAAAGTGGGCAACATTCCATGTTGAAGTGCTAATGTGGTTCATTTTGCTTTCCTTGTTCACCTTCAAAGCATCAGGAGGCTAGCTTGGGGACTGTGTATGCTTCCTCATTCTATCCCACTGGCTTAGAAGGGCAAACAACTTACCAATGAGGGAAAATGGGCAACCTCTATCTGCCTCAGTCAGTCCCTGTGACCATACATGTCATTCCTTCCAGCTCTACCTCAGATTGGGCTGCATCCACACCACAGTTCATTCCATTTCCCTGACTTTCCCCTAACTGTTAATATCTGCATTATTTCTGAGCTTTCATGTGTTGTAGAAGCCACTCTCAGAAAAACTGAATGTTGATATGTTGACTGTTCTATTCTGTGTTATTAGATTCCAGAAAATTTTTGTTTTGCAGTTCCTTAACCTGGAAAATCATGGGCATGATGAAATCTGGGGTGGTATACCAGCACGCAGTTCTTTCCTGCTGTTTCCATGGGGGAACAGATGCATGAATGTGCATAAAGAGTGGGGGAACAGCAACACTGTCCAATGATGCTGGTTGCTGTGCCACACCGCATCCACATGAAATTTAGTGTGACATGCTGGCATACTGGTCAAAAAGCTGCAGTTACACAACACGAATACTGCAGTGTGTGAAAAGAACATTAGAAAATGGGAAAGTGGCAGTAGCATTATGATCAGCCAAAATGAGTGCAATGAAGACCCCTTCCCAGCTTCCCAGTCCTGACAGGCACTACCACTCGCCACCTTCTTTTGAATGATAATTCTGTGCAAACTTCTTCTTATTGACTGGCTCAACCAGCTGAGTGTTTAAACGCCATACCTTGGAGATTCAAATGGTCACAACAAGGAGCCTTTATCCATGCTGATGACGGGGTCCAAGAAGGCTTTCTCTCCTTTAAGTAAATGAAATGCGCCTGAGCTTTTAAAACGTCCTTTCCAGTTGGATCAAAAAAACCTCCCTTTCCAAGCTTTGCTTGAATATGTTGACCATGTTTTCCACAACATGACATCTTAGGGCTGTATTTTAGTATTCCACATTATGGGTTACACCCGTTTGGGTCATATGGGCTAACATAACTAGCAGGCATTCCAACATGGGACACTCTACAGAGCAGCCTGAATCCCCCTGGGTTCTCCTTACCCCATGGATATATGTGCCCTAGGCCAATTGTAAGCAGTTTTTCTATCTGCAAAAAGCCACTTGTGTCAACAAGAGCTGTGAGCATGCCCTTAGAACAGCCTTTACCAATCTGGTGCCCTCCAGGTGTTTTGGACTACAACACCTAGACAGGAGATGTAGTCTGAACATTCTGGGAGGTATCAGGTTGAAGATGTCTACCTAACAGTGTGGAAACTAGTGAAAAAGTCATTTGTTGGGTGGGATGAAGCTGCAATACTGGTTTTTCAGCAGGTGGGTTGATGTTGCTTACCAGCAGGAAAAACAAGGCAGTAGTGAGGTCAGTGCAGTGTAAATGCACCAGCAGAGTCCATCTATACCCCTACAAGTGCAAATGCACTGTCCAGGATTCTCTGCCGCCTTGTTCCTCCCTCTCTCCTGCCCCGTAAGGGATAATGACCCACCTGTCAGAAAGCGAGCACAGCAGCCCCACCCCAACCAACAAGCAGCTTCCGATTACTGTCAGTAATTTATGAATTGCCTTCCACATGAATCTCAAAGTGATGTTCATAAAAGCAACTAAAAATAGCTTTAAAAACAGCTCCAAAACCCCTCCAACTAAAAACGAAAGGGAATAAACACCAAAGGCAGACTTCTTTGCACTCAGCTGGAAAAACTCAATGAAACTGCTTTAGAAGCCTTGGTGTTAACCAGCATAAATAATAATTTTAAAGTATTAATTGCTTTGTCTAGATGAAGTTTTGCTGACCATTTGCTGTTATTAATTTACGTTATGCTTCATGTATAATTACTTTGTACACTGCTTTGTGAGGGCAACTGACTTGAAAGGGGTTTATTTAATTATTTAATAAGTAACTAAATTTTTAAAAAGCATAATGGCTCAATTTAGCAATACTTAATAGGAAAGATCCAACTCCCTCCAACCTGACTGAGAAATTCCTAGGAAGCAGTGGCGAAACTGGGGCACAGCCCTCCCTTTTCTTTCCTGTTGCACACACTTCCTTGAATCTCCTGTTCTCTAACAAATCAACTCTCTGCATAATCCAAAAGTATGGCTATGGCAATGATGTCCCTCCCACATGACTTGAAGAAGAAATAAACATATAACTGGTTCAGCTACAGGGAAAGTCAATCCTGGGAAGAAAGCTCTGACTCCACCTGTTGTTCAATCTAAGGCTTGTCAAGGCTGGGTTCGGATGCAGGTCAACACACAAGCAGCAGAGTCTTTCAGTGCAGTTAATTCTTCATTCAAGAAAACAGCACACAACTCAGCCACACTCCTGGCGGGTCTTGCCCCTAGAGAGAAGTTGCCAGGATGGACAGTGCCCACCTTCTTCCCCACTAAGGCTCCTCCCCTGCAGCCTCAAACTGCATCTGGGTACCTGCTATCTCTCTTCCGCATCATCCTGCGCATCCTGGGAGACAAGTGGGGAGGGGAGCTTGTTGCAGTTGGAAAAGCAGACTCCTGGCATTCTCCTGCAGCCTCTTGCTCCCCACCCTCTACTTCAGTCTCTGAGTCTGAACTACTCCCTATCACTGGCTCTCCTTGTTCTCAAAATCCTGTGGCCTCTTCAGCATCGAACAATGCCCCCGACTCTTCCCCCTCTGACCTCTCCTCAGTGTCACACCACCAATCCCCGGGCTCTGAGCCTTCCTCCTCTGGGGAGTCCCTTGGGGGTTCCCTAGCTGGGGCCTCCCACCACTCCTCTTCATCCAGTCTGTCCCAGCCTTCTCCAGCACAGTAGATACAAGAGGAGTCAGGACGGCTTTGAAAACAGTCCCATGTGGTAGCATTAGCCTATCAGAATGTGTGTGTTGGTTGGAGCACTTTGTAAAAAAATTTTTTTGGGGGTGTGTGTTTTGGATAATGAATAGTTAAATTGATTTCAGGGGAAGAAAACTGCATGAAGCTGGAAGCAAGTTTTCCTCACTTTTTAAATAATGTGTTTAGGGTTGGTTTTTGTTTCATTTTTTAAACAGACATGTACATGTAAACAATTGTAAGTTTAAAAATTGTAAGTTGTGTGATACAGCTTAATTTCTAAATATGAGGGATGGAATCAATGTTGCCTGGAAATCCTACTTGGGCTTTCCTATGTGGGAGCTCTTTCCTTATCCAGAGATGTGCCAAAAATAATTGAAAATATATATTTTTAAAGATGAGAAGGGAATGGCACTCTGCCCATTTGTAAAGGCACACTTTCCTATGTAAGTGCTGTACAAGCCATGTTGTGATTAAAACAGCAAGCTTAAAAATGGCAGCCCTACCAAGTCAAAACTTTACCAGCCTGTACTGCAAGGAATCCTACTTCAAGGGATCCCCCTTCATGGACCACTGCCTTGCTGTGGCGAAGGGGCTTGAATAACTCAGAGAAGCTATGAACTATGCCGAGCAGGGCACCCAAGATGAACAGGTCATAGTGGAGAGTTTCGACCAAAGGTGATCCACCTGGAGGAGGAACCGGCAAGCCACTCCAGTATCCCTGCCAAGAAAACTCCATGGACAAAGACAACAGGCATATAAAAGTTATGGCGCTGGAAGGTGAGCCCCTCAGGTCAGAAGGCGTCCAACATGCTACTGAGGAAGACAGGAGGACAAGTACAAGTAGATTCAGAGCTGATGAAGCGGCTGGGCCAAAGCCGAAAGGACGCTCAGTTGCGGATATGCCCGGAAGTGAAAAGGAAAGTCCAATGCCGTAAAGAAAATTATTGCATAGGAACCTGGAATGTAAGAACCATGAACCTTGGTAAGTTGGATGTGGTCAAAAATGAGATGGCAAGAATAAATATTGACATGCTGGGCATCAGTGCACTAAAATGGACGGGAATGGGCAAATTCAGTTTGGATGACCATCATATCTACTACTGTGGGCAAGAAACCTGTAAAAGAAATGGAGTGGCCCTCATAGTCAACAAAAGAGTGGCGAAAGCTGTACTGGGATGCAATCTCAAAAATGACAGAATGATCTTGATACGAATCCAAGGCAGACCTTTTAAACATCACAGTAATCCAAGTTTACTGGTGCTGAAGAAACTGAAATTGACCTATTCTATGAAGACTTATGGTCTGAAGCTCAACATCAAAAAAATGAATATCATGGCCACTTGTCCCATCACCTCCTGGCAAATAGAAAGGGAAGAAATGGAGGCAGTAAGAGATTTTACTTTCTTGGGCTCCATGATCACTGCAGATGGTGACAGCAGTCGCGAAACTAAAAGACGCCTGCTTCTTGGGAGAAAAGCGATGACAAACCTAGACAACATCTTAAAAAGCAGAGACATCACCTTGCCAACAAAGGGCCGTATAGTTAAAGCCATGGTTTTCCCAGTAGTGATGTATGGAAGTGAGAGCTGGACCATAAAGAAGGCTGATCGCCAAAGAATTGATGCTTTTGAATTATGGTGCTGCAAGAAGTCCCATGGACTGCAAGAAGATCAAACCTCTCCATTCTGAAGGAAATCAGCCCTGAGTGCTCACTTGA
Organism: Podarcis erhardii; assembly: GCF_964252035.2. Lineage (NCBI taxonomy): Eukaryota > Metazoa > Chordata > Lepidosauria > Squamata > Lacertidae > Podarcis > Podarcis erhardii. The sequence continues at coordinate 1,812,734 of NC_138511.1, forward strand.
AGGACAGGTCATGAAGCTAAGGCTCCAATATTTTGGCCACCTCATGAGAAGAGAAGACTCCCTGGAAAAGACCCTTATGTTGGGAAAGATGGAGGGCACAAGGAGAAGGGGACGACAGAGGATGAGATGGTTGGATGGCATTCTCGAAGCTACCAGCATGAGTTTGACCAAACTGTGGGAAGCAGTGGAAGACAGAAGTGCCTGGCGTGCTCTGGTCCATGGGGTCATGAAGAGTCGGATATGACTAAACGACTAAACAACAACATGAAGACTTACAACACCTTACAGAATTGACACCAAAGAAGGATGTTCTTCTCATTATAGGGGATTGGAATGCTAAAGTAGGGAATCAAGAGATAAAAGGAACAACTGGCAAGTTTGGCCTTGGAGTTCAAAACGAAGTAGGGCAAAGGCTAATAGAGTTCTGTCAAGAGAACAAGCTGGTCATCACAAACACTCTTTTCCAACAACACAAGAGACGACTCTACACATGGACATCACCAGACGGGCAGCATCGAATCAGATTGATTATATTCTCTGCAGCCAAAGATGGAGAAGCTCTATACAGTCAGCAAAAACAAGACCTGGAGCTGACTGTGGCTCAGATCATAGAATCATAGAATCATAGAGTTGGAAGAGACCACAAGGGCCATCGAGTCCAACCCCCTGCCAAGCAGGAAACACCATCAGAGCACTCCTGACATATGGTTGTCAAGCCTCTGCTTAAAGACCTCCAAAGAAGGAGACTCCACCACACTCCTTGGCAGCAAATTCCACTGTCAAACAGCTCTTACTGTCAGGAAGTTCTTCCTAATGTTTAGGTGGAATCTTCTTTCTTGTAGTTTGGAGCCATTGCTCCGTGTCCGCTTCTCTGGAGCAGCAGAAAACAACCTTTCTCCCTCCTCTATGTGACATCCTTTTATATATTTGAACATGGCTATCATATCACCCCTTAACCTCCTCTTCTCCAGGCTAAACATGCCCAGCTCCCTTAGCCGTTCCTCATAAGGCATCGATTCCAGGCCTTTGACCATTTTGGTTGCCCTCCTCTAGACACGTTCCAGTTTGTCAGTGTTCAGCTTCTTATAGCAAAATTCAAGCTTAAACTGAAGAAAGTAGGAAAAACCACTGGGCCGGTAAGATACAATCTATATCAAATCCCTTATGAATACACAGTGGAAGTGAGGAACAGGTTTAAGGATTTAGATTTGCTGGACAGAGTGCGTGAAGAACTATGGATGGAGGCTCGCAACATTATACAGGAGGCAGCAACGAAAACCATCCCAATGAAAAGGAAATGCAAGAAAGCAAAGTGGCTGTCCAATGAGGCCTTACAAATAGCGGGGGAAAGAAGGCAAGCAAAATGCGAGGGAGATAGAGAAAGATACAGGAAATTGAATGCAGATTTCCAAAAATTAGCAAGGAGAGACAAGAAGGCCTTCTTAAACGAGCAATGCAAAGAAATAGAGGAAAACAACAGAATGGGAAGAACCAGAGATCTGTTCAAGAAAAATGGAGATATGAAAGGAACATTTCGTTCAAAGATTACCATAATAAAGGACAAAAGTGGTAAGGACCTAACAGAAGCAGAAGACATCAAGAAGAGGTGGCAAGAATACACAGAGGAATTATACCAGAAAGATATGGATGTCTCTTACACCCCAGGTAGTGTGGTTGCTGACCTTGAGCCCGACATCCTGGAGAGTGAAGTCAAATGGGCCTTAGAAAGCACTGCAAATAACAAGGCAAGTGGAAGTGATGGTATTCCAGCTGAACTATTTAAAATTTTAAAAGATGGTGCTGTTAAGGTGCTACACTCAATATGCCAGCAAGTTTGGAAAACTCAGCAGTGGCCAGAGGATTGGAGAAGATCAGTCTACATCCCAATCCCAAAGAAGGGCAGTGCCAAAGAATGCGCCAACTACTGCACAATTGCACTCATTTCACATGCTAGCAAGGTTATGCTTAAAATTCTACAAGGAAGGCTCAAGCAGTATGTGGACCGAGAACTCCCAGAAGTGCAAGCTGGATTTAGAAGAGGCAGAGGAACCAGAGACCAAATTGCAAACATGCGCTGGATTATGGAGAAAGCTAGAGAGTTCCAGAAAGACATCCACTTCTGCTTCATTGACTATGCAAAAGCCTTTGACTGTGTCGACCACAGCAAACTATGGCAAGTTCTTAAAGAAATGGGAGTGCCTGATCACCTCATCTGTCTCCTGAGAAATCTCTATGTGGGGCAAGAAGCTACAGTTAGAACTGGATATAGAACAACTGATTGGTTCAAAATTGGGAAAGGAGTACGACAAGGCTGTATATTGTCTCCCTGCTTATTTAGCTTATATGCAGAATTCATCATGCCAAAAGCTGGGCTGGATGAATCCCTAGCCGGAATTAAGATTGCTGGAAGAAATATTAACAACCTCAGATATGCAGATGACACAACCTTGATGGCAGAAAATGAGGAGGAATTAAAAAACCTTTTATAGAGGGTGAAAGAGGAGAGCGCAAAATATGGTCTGAAGCAAAATATGGTCAAAAAACCGAAGATCATGGCCATTGGTCCCATCACCTCCTGTCAAATAGAAGGGGAAGAAATGGAGGCAGTGAGAGATTTTACTTTCTTGGGCTCCATGATCACTTCAGATGGTGACAGCAGCCACAAAATTAAAAGACGCCTGCTTCTTGGGTGAAAAGCAATGACAAACCTAGACAGCATCTTAAAAAGTAGAGACATCACCTTGCCAACAAAGGTCCGTATAGTTAAAACTATGGTTTTCCCAGTAGTGATGTATGGAAGTGAAAGCTGGACCATAAAGAAGGCTGATCGCCGAAGAATTGATGCTTTTGAATTATGGTGCTGGAGGAGACTCTTGAGAGTCCCATAGACCAGTGTTTCCCAACAATTGGTCTCCAGCTGTTTTTGGACTACAACTCCCATCATCCCTAGCTAGCAAGACCAGTGGTCAGGGATGATGGGAATTGTAGTCCAAAAACAGCTGGAGACGAAAGGTTGGGAAACACTGCCATAGACTGCAAGATCAAACCTATCCATTCTGAAGAAAATCAGCCCTGAGCGCTCACTGGAAGGACAGACTGGTGACTCTTGAGAGTCCCATGGACTGCAAGAAGATCAAACCTCTCCATTCTGAAGGAAATCAGCCCTGAGTGCTCACTGGTAGGACAGATCGTGAAGCTGAGGCTCCAATACTTTGGCCACCTCATGAGAAGAGAAGACTCCCTGGAAAAGACCTTGATGTTGGGAAAGATGGAGGGCACAAGGAGAAGGGGACGACAGAGGACGAGATGGTTGGATAGTGTTCTCGAAGCTACCAGCATGAGTTTGACTAAACTGCGGGAGGCAGTGGAAGACAGAAGTGCCTGGCGTGCTCTGGTCCAGGGGGTCACAGAGAGTCGGACACGACTAAACGACTGAACAACAACAACAACTGCAAGGAAGAATCTGGTCCTTTCGCTCACAAGCAATGTCAGTTTCAAACCAAAATCAGAGTATTTAATTGAGCCAATGGGTCTTCTCAAACCACCATCAGTGTGGAAACCTTTAATGCTGCAGTTTTGCACAACTGATTAAATTAACAGCACCTGTGATTCTTGCTGTCTGATTCACTGATCCAGCTGGTTTGGAGAAAAGCAGCAAATTTCCAGTATGCTGAACAGGTGCTCTGAGCAGCTTAAAGCAACACCATACACACAGGCTTTTACAGGCATTGCATTAGAGCAGAAGGAGGGAACCAGTAGCACTGGCCTAATTCCATGCAAGTGGCAGGATGGGGAGAACCAAGAAAAAGAGTTTGTGGAGAGAGGGCTGGGCTGGGCTGGGCTGGGCTTGCCCTGGCAAATGTCCAGTTATCCAACAGATCAACCTTGAGAGAATGTGACCCTTGACAGAAAAACTGTCACTGCTCCTCACCCCCCATTATAGCAACAAGTTTCAGACTTTTCCCCAAAGGTCTATGGAGTTCTTGGACACTTACAAAGGCTTCTTGATAGCAGTATCAGGAGTAGCAGATAGCAATGGGAGTCAAGTTCAATTCAGTTCGCATTTAAAAGCAAATGAACTTGCAATATATTAGGAGAAATTTGCATTAAAATGCTGGTGAATTTTCATGAGGACTTTCTTTTTAAATCACAAACTAATGCTGGAAATGTGAGGAAGTGAATTTAAGATTGGAAAAATGAGAGAAACTACCCCTAATAACACTTCTAAATTTCTTTGGAAGATCTTGCCCATCTCTCCTGACCTTCTTTTCCAATGCGCAGTCACAACACAGCACTGGCTGTGTCAAAAGGAGCACTCATGCTTCAGGTGCTCTAACTCTGAGCAAGTGAACTCCCCTTGCCACAGAGGGGAGTCAGCCACATTCCTGGTCTAGCTTTCATCCTATGCTGCAGATGCTCCTCTTCGCCTTGGCCTTTGACACCTGTACATTTTAGGACCTACCCTATTCTTTTGTTTGTAAATTGTTTAACTGCTTTTAGTATTTTTTAAAAAATATATTTTTGCAACCTGCCCTAGGCTCTTATAGTGAAAGAGTGAAGGGCAGGTAAGAATCTAATAAAAACTGCTAGTCTTGCTGGTAACAACAGCTGCTCCATTAAAAAAAACCCCAGCTCACAAGCATGCAAAATCACATCAGCTCCACAGTTTATGCACATGGTAGAACCACATGAGCACTGATGCCAAGGTAGCCAAGGCCACCAGCCCCAGCCAGGATGGCCAGTGGGCAGGAATGATGGGAGTGATAGTGCAACAACATTTGAAAGGCATTTGATTGGCTACCCCTGACCTAGCCATCTTTATGGCTGAAATTACATCTGGCAAGTGCCTCTGGATGATGGACTCAAGGGCATCCTGATCAAATTTGCAGATGACACCAAACTGGGAGGGGTGGCTAACACCCCAGAGGACAGGATCACACTTCAGAACGACCTTGACAGATTAGAGAACTGGGCCAAAACAAACAAGATGAATTTTAACAGGGAGAAATGTAAAGTATTGCACTTGGGCAAAAAAAAAATGAGAGGCACAAATACAAGATGGGTGACACCTGGCTTGAGAGCAGTACATGTGAAAAGGATCTAGGAGTCTTGGTTGACCACAAGCTTGACATGAGCCAACAGTGTGATGCGGCAGCTAAAAAAGCCAATGCAATTCTGGGCTGCATCAATAGGAGTATTGCATCTAGATCAAGGGAAGTAATAGTGCCACTGTATTCTGCTCTGGTCACACCTCACCTGGAGTACTGTGTCCAGTTCTGGGCACCACAGTTCAAGAAGGACACTGACAAACTGGAACGTGTCCAGAGGAGGGCAACCAAAATGGTCAAAGGCCTGGAAACGATGCCTTATGAGGAACGGCTAAGGGAGCTGGGCATGTTTAGCCTGGAGAAGAGGAGGTTAAGGGGTGATATGATAGCCATGTTCAAATATATAAAAGGATGTCACATAGAGGAGGGAGAAAGGTTGTTTTCTGCTGCTCCAGAGAAGCGGACACGGAGCAATGGTTCCAAACTACAAGAAAGAAGATTCCACCAAACATCAGGAAGAACTTCCTGACAAATTCCACAAGTTCGACAGTGGAATTTGCTGCCAAGGAGTGTGGTGGAGTCTCCTTCTTTGGAGGTCTTTAAGCAGAGGCTTGACAACCATATGTCAGGAGTGCTCTGATGGTGTTTCCTGCTTGGCAGGGGGTTGGACTCGATGGCCCTTGTGGTCTCTTCCAACTCTATGATTCTATGATTCTATGATTCTTGCTAGTTCTTCATCAGTGTGGCAGTGGCCCATTTCCACCACCAATTTTACAGGGGAGCAGCTGCACCGGCTTTCCTTAGCAACTTCCACATTTGTTGCTTGCCAGCTGTCACTTTAAAACCATGCAGACCATGCAGACTTCCCTCTCTAGGTTTTTGTTGGACAGTTTTTGCTGCATGGCTGCTGCAGATGCCTAAGAAGCAAGCCATTCCATGTCTCCATGCCTCGTATTTTCATCAAAGCCCTTCCAAGCTCGTCCCTCAGACTCTGCACTAGTGGATGGCCATGAAGAGTCCATGTGTTTCCCTCACCTCGGCTGGATCTAGACACATCAAAGAAGCATTTCAGTTAAACGCGTTGTAAACTTTGTATGAGAAATTGGGTTGGCAAAAACAGAAAACAGCCCCATCTGGTGTCACAGTTTTATAATGCATATACAGCACATATAAAGCGCTTTTTCTATGCCAATGTAGCTGCATCCCTGTAATAAAAGGAGAGGGAGCAAACCACCAGAACAGAATTTCTGGTATCCTGCTTTGGGAAATATACAGTGGTACCTCAGGTTACAGACGCTTCGGGTTACAGACTCAGCTAACCCAGAAATAGTACCTCAGGTTAAGAACTTTGTTTCAGGATGAGAACAGAAATTGTGCGACTGTGGCACAGTGGCAGCAGGAGGCCCCATTAGCTAAAGTGGTGCTTCAGGTTAAGAACAGTTTCAGGTTAAGAATGGATCTCCAGAATGAATTCAGTTCTTAACCCAAGGTACCACTGTATAGTGAAAGTTGGTTGTATTCAATCAAAAGCCTGCCATGAGTCATAAATCTGTTATGGAAGGAGCATAACAGAGTACTCACAAGCCCATCAACATTCCCTGATGACTGTCTGGCTTTTTCTGCATTAATGGATTTATCTGCTTAATCACGGTCTCTGTTAGATCAAGAACAAGATGAAATAGATACAGATGTCTCTGGAGTCATTCCGTTCCTGTTAACAGCCTGGAACATGGACGTCGGGGGTGGGGGGCAGTTGATCCCTTGGTGTATCTCTTCAATAAGCTTAGAGTAATCTTTTAATACAGATAACTGTTTTCTTCCTCCTGCTCCAGCATAGGACAAGGTAAGGAAATAAATGAGATTGAGCTCTGCTTCTTTCCCCACTCCAGCACTACCATCATTGAGCAGGGGAGCTCACCATTACCAGCCATGGATGCAATGATGAGGAGGAGGATCAGTGGCATAGCGTGGGTTGTCAGCACCAGGGGCAAGGCAAGTAATTTGCGCCCCCTAACCCGTGGATTTTAGCACTCGAGTCTCTTCCACTAGATGAGTTAGTGCGAGCGCGCGCCCCCAGATGTTGCGCCCGGTGCGGCCGGCCCCCCCTGCACCCCCCACGCTATGCCACTGATGAGAATGATGATTTCATTTCCTCCATGTTTCTCAGCAGCAGCACAAAAGGCAAAGCTCCTCTAAAGTAGCCTGCCCGCCATTTTGCTCACCCCATAATGCCTCAGATGTCGTGTCATACTGTGTAAAAATGGCAGCCCCCCACCTGGCTGTCATTTCTCCCTAGAGGGCCCTGGAACAGGTGTAGGGAACCTTTGCCTCTCGAGATGTTGCTGAACTACAACTGTCATAATCCCTGGCCACTGGTTATGCTTGCTTGGGCTGATGGGCGTTGGAGTTCAACAATATCTGGAGGGCCAAAGGTGCCCCACTCCTGCCCTGGAACAACACTGCACCTCTTGAATTGTGAGGAGATGAAAATGGAGACTGGCCTGGTGAAGAGAAAGTTTGCCATGAGGGCCTCCATTGCCTAAGGTGGAGGCAAATAATAATAATAATAATAATAATAATAATAATAATAATAATAATAATAATAATAATAAATGCAAAGAGACACTAACCCATACCACAAGTAAAGGTAAACTCCTCTCAACTGCAAATAGTTTGTGAATTTCACCCTCCTGCCAGAAACACCTAGCTGTTTTTTGTGGGGAGGGAATATTCTCTTTGGGGAACTTTTTGTGGGATAACCAGCCTCATATAACCAACATGCTTAAGTTTAATGAATGCATGAAGGTACGCATGATGCATAGAGGATGCTGTTCAGTCAGGCTTAGCTATGTCACTTCCCTTGGGAGGAAAGAGGCCATCAATCCTATTGTCCCTCCCCCAGTCTAGCTGAGAAACTCAGCGGGTGAAGAGGTTTGAGCTGTTGTTCTAGCTGAACCACATGGCTCTTGAGTTCCTATACCAATAATCTAGGAACCTTTACCACTTTGTAACTAAGATGAATTCTACTGCCTGTGCAACTTTTTCTGAATGCTGTATGGAATAGCACATGAACCTGACCTTTTTATTATGCATTCAAGATGAATTGTGCTCATGATGGTATTGGTGCAATTATACATGACCCTGTTCTCATGTTTATGCTTCAAAGGCTTTAAGGTGGACCTGTGGCTTCCTTTTCCAATCAGTGCACATCCCATAGTTTCCTGTTGAAATTCTGTAATTTTTTAATGCCTCCAATATTCTGAGAGGGGTTTCTTGGTGCACAAAAGAGTGCTCCCTCAGGTGGCAATAATGTAACATTGAGGAAGAGTTGCAGAACAACTAATGAAACAAAATGATGTGTGGACAGTCCAGTAAAAATCCACCACTAACACACTATTTTTGCATCAATTGTATCTTACAAAAAAAACCTCCACCAGTCTGGAGAGGCACCCTTAGCACTAGTAACCAAGGATTTCAACATCTCTATCTCACACTGACAAGAGCTACCCTTCAGTTTTGAACATTTCTTCTGCTGTTTCAAAGTTATCCAGCTATAGACTCTTCCTCTGGCATCAATATTTCAGTTTCAGGAATGTGATTCCTGCTTCTTGATCCTTAGCACATTATTGCATCAACAGAAAATGGTACAACTCATTCATTTAGGCAGGAGAGGTTTTGCACGCCATTCTGTCTACAAATGGACAAGCCAAGTGCCAGGAGATTAACTCAAGGCTCATCAAAGCTATTCAGACATTGATCACGCTGCCAAAACTGATTGCCCAAAATGCTCATATATGACAAGACGAGGGCTCCCAGAGGCAGCACAAACTCAGGCACCAGCAAGAAAAGGACAGGAGGCCTTGCTTGTGTCTATGCAGGGAAGCAGCGTTCACATTTTAATTGACTTCCCATTCACATTCCCCAGAATTTTGGTCAGCCAACTGACAGCTGGATAGCATGAGCCAGGCGATCCCAAAATAACATACCTTTCAAAGTACACCTTCTCTCTCTCTCTCTCTCTCTCTCTCTCTCTGTGTGTGTGTGTGTGTGTGTTTAAACCATAGCAAAATAAAATAGTAGCAATTTTTAGACATGGTGTTGTTGTTTTAAATGGCACGAGAGGAAAATGTTAGAAGAGCAGTTTAAAGAACACATGTGTGCTTGAATAATTTGGCTCAGGGCTGAATCTGAATTTGCCTGAGTAATTTGCCTGTAGTATTTTTGCAAGGAGAGACTCAAGGCAGGCAGGAAGCTGCCTTCTGTTGAATCAGACCATTGGTTCATCTAGCTCAGAAGTGTTCTCAGAGCCAAGAGGTAAACTGCTCCCTGGACCCTGTCACAAGCAGAATAAATGCCATGTGAGTGCTGTGGACTTAGGGTTCCTGAGTCATGGAAGCTGTTCCAGATGGTTTTCCACTTCCCTCCAAGAAGGAGGTGTGCAGCTTCAGAGCATCCCATGGGGCCCATTTGGCCTCAGGGGCCCACAGCACCTTTGCTTTATTCTTTTCCATTTTGTTGTATTTTGCTTAATTCTCTATGTTTGTTAATATTGCATGGCAGGTTTTCAAGTTTTATGTACACCATCCTAAAACGCACCATCCTGAAATTCTCCTCCTACTCTGGAGTAACCCCCTGGGGGCCGGACTGGAGGCAAGTGGAGCCAAGGTCAAAAGTAGTCGGGATGCTCCCATTTCTACTCCGCCCCCCCCCCCGGAACATTTTCTTCCTCACGCTTTCTGGCCCTCCTCTGCTATCTGCTTCTTTCTCTATGCCAGACGCTCTCTCACTTTCTTCCACCCTCTTTTCCTCTTTCTGCCACGTCCTCCCCCATACCAGGCCACCCATATGACTTTGAGACCATCTTGGCTGCCTCTTATTGCAGACCCAGGTCATGGAACCTGAGGGCTTATCTGCACTTACCTTTGCTCTGCTCTTTCCAGGCACAGCCTGCAATTTCCCCATGAAAATATGCTCTTTAAAGCTCAATTGGAGTAAATGTAAATCCATGGAAACCTGAACTGATGTTCGCTCCGATTCAGCTTTAAAGAGTGGGTTCTTGCAGAGAAAGTTTGGGGCAAAACAAATAAATAACTAAATGCTCAGACATGGTGCATTCAAGGGCAGACCTCTGCCTGGAAAAAGGAGGGCAAAAGCTAAGTGTGGAGCAACCCTCAGCTTCCACCCACCACCATGAACTACCCTGGTCAGGACTGGCAGCAGCAGCGGCAGCGACGTTCTCTTCTTATGATAATATTTTATTCTCATGTTAATTATGCTGTTTTAAATGTGCATTTTATATCTGACTTCATTTAGTAATGTTGTGTTTTGAAACATTCAGGAGATTTATTTGGTTAAATTCACTATGCTAAATGTGCATTCTGTAGCTGACCTCCTTCGTAATACTGTATCTTGAAATCTTTAAGATAATGTTTTAGTTTCCTGTTAGCCATATTGTTTGGAATGTATACTTTATATTTGACATTCTTCAACAATCTTCTACTCTGGATTGTTTTATTCAATGTTTTAGTGTGCTGTTAAACCACTTTTTATTTTTTCTTACAAATATAAAACAGTATGGAAATGAAACATAATAACAACAACAACAACAATAATAATAATAATAATAGACAAAGGGCCACATGGAGCTTGATGTCCACAGCTTACCTACCTGTTATTCAATGCTTCTGCTCTCAGGCATTTTTCTACATAATGGCGGTGAATTTCAAATTCTCTTAGGCCCTGTCCTTGTTTGGAAGATAATGCTTTTGCCTGTCTTCCTCCCTCCTGAAATCTTCTTTATTTTTGGTTCTTCGGTTACAACAGTAGCCTTCAGACATACTTGCAGAGAGACCACATCCCAAATAAAGGAGAGAATGGTTGATACGAGATACTAGTGGGCTTGAGGTGGCACAAAGTTTGCAGCCCATGCTGCCTTCAGTTTTTTTAAAAAATGGGTACTTGGGGGTGCTCAAGAGATGTCCCTGCTGTGCCAAAGTTCCCAGATAAAGGACATTTGCACCCTAGCCCCAAATCCTCCTGGTGGAAGTGCCACATCAAACCCTCGAAGTGTCCCTATTTTCCAGGGATGTCCCTAATTTAGAGAAGCTTCTCCTGGTTTCTGATTTGATCTCAGAATGTCCCAGTTTTCTTTAGGATGTCCCTATTTTCATAGAACAGAATCATAGAATCATAGAGTTGGAAGAGACCACAAGGGCCATCGAGTCCAACCCCCTGCCAAGCAGGAAACACCATCAGAGCACTCCTGACATATGGTTGTCAAGCCTCTGCTTAAAGACCTCCAAAGAAGGAGACTCCACCACACTCCTTGGCAGCAGATTCCACTGTCGAACAGCTCTTACTGTCAGGAAGTTCTTCCTAATGTTTAGGTGGAATCTTCTTTCTTGTAGTTTGGATCCATTGCTCCGTGTCCACTTCTCTGGAGCAGCAGAAAACAACCTTTCTCCCTCCTCTATGTGACATCCTTTTATATATTTGAACATGGCTATCATATCACCCCTTAACCTCCTCTTCTCCACAACCTTGGTTGTGGTCAATCAAGACTCCTAGATCCTTTTCACATGTACTGCTCTCAAGCCAGGTGTCACCCATCTTGTATTTGTGCCTCTCGTTTTTTTTGCCCAAGTGCAATACTTTACATTTCTCCCTGTTAAAATTCATCTTGTTTGTTTTGGCCCAGTTCTCTAATCTGTCAAGGTCATTTTGAAGTGTGATCCTGTCCTCTGGGGTGTTAGCCACCCCTCCCAGTTTGGTGTCATCTGCAAATTTGATCAGGATGCCCTTGAGTCCATCATCCAAGTTGTTGATAAAGATGTTGAATAAGACCGGGCCCAAGACAGAACCCTGTGGCACCCCACTAGTCACTCTTTCATTGGAGAAATGTTGGAGGTAATGTCACATGATCCCCAAGAGCCAATCCAGGCAAAGATATGGCAGCTGCCATTAGTACTGGCACCAGGATTTTCTCAGTGTAGCCAATACTGAGCAATAGACCACTGGTCTGACTCAGCATAAGCTTCCTATGTTGAGCCAGTGTGAAACAGTGTTTGGAGTGCAGGATGGGGGCCTGGGTGATCTGATTCAAATCTCCATCCAGCCCTAGGGAGATTTGGGGCCAGTCACTGCCTCTCAGCCTAACTTCCCTCACAGTGTTGGAGAAGGGAAGAATCGTATGCACCCTCCTTGGAGGGAAAGTGGAATATAAATGCTTAAATAAATAAATAAAGGTTCCTGCCTGCGTACCAATCATATGTCATTCCAAATCCCCAGGCAACCTCGTCCTTTCTTTAAAGCCTTCTAGGTTAGAGATATTTCCTACAGCTTTTCATGTGGATGAGAGATGAAATCCAATTGTCATTATTCCCAGAGACAAGCAGGAGGAGGAGGAGGAGGAGGGCTGTCACAAAGAGATGTCCCACAAGGGCAGCGTGTTGTTGCATGTCAGGTCAGAAGCAAAGATTTGCAGGAAACATTCTGATTCTTTTGTCAGCTCCTCATTGCATTTGCCTTTGGAAAATAAATATGACTATAATATCTGCAGGATTGTTGACAAATTATGACCAGAATCCATTCTGGCCCTACTAAAAGGCAATGTAGGCAGTTGCCCTAGATGGCAGTCTCTAGGCACCAATCAGACCGTCAGAGAGGGAGACAGATAGATCTGACCCATGGGGCACAATCCACCAAGCAGTCTCCTGGTGCAAGCCCCCTAGAAATGGCTGGCAGCATTGTTTCAATGAAGTCTACATGGGAGAAATTCCTGGCCCACTGCTCATCTGAAGCAGGTTTGTCAGTGTATTTGGCTAGACACTCTTACAAGCCTTCTCATGACTCTGTGCGTTATTGTGAAGAGGTTTGTAAGCACGTTCAGCCACACACGAGTATAGACTTTCCTGCAGGGATGGAGTCCTCATGCCCGGTGAGCATTGGGAACATAAGGAAGAGCCTCCTGGATCTGGCCAATGGCCCAGCTAGTCCAGCATCCTGCTCTCCCAGTGGTCAACCGGATGCCTGTAGGATTGCCGCAAGCAGGATTCAAGCACAAGAGCCCTCTCCCCTCTTGTGGTTTCCAGCAACTCAGATTCAGAGGCATTGCTGCCACTGACCAAGCCATCTGACCAAGCCCTCTCCTCCTCCAAGAATTTGTCCAGTCCTCTTTTAAAGTCATTCAAGGCGGTGGCCATCCCTGCCTCCTGTGGGAGCAACTGCCATGCTTTATGACCTGTGTGGTGGTGGGGGGGGGGAATTATGCTGCCTCTTCCAAATTTAAGCCCTGGTATATATTTTTAAACGCATGAAAAGGACTCTCATCAGTTCGTACATTTGTTCTGACAGAAGGCCAAGCAAGACATTTGGGGGTAGAAAAGATCTTGCGACAAATAGATTTGTGTGACAAATGCAAGGTGGAGCAGAAAACACCTTCCTATGTTTCCCTTCTGGCAAATAATGCCCCACAAATGCACACTAAGATGGACAGGTCCATCCCAAAAGCTCACAACCATGGTTTCTAACTTGCCTATATTGCTTCGCATGTCATTGTTCAAGACACTGTGGGATGTGAAACACATAGCAGTCAAGTACAACATTCCTAGAATGGACATGCTAGGGGATGCTTTGTACGAGCCAGGAGAAAACTTCCTGTTTACTCCTGAGCTGGGACCGAACTCTCTCTGCACGTGACTAGATGTGGGTGTGGCCTAATCTGGGCAAGAAGGAGCACATGTTCTTCTTTTGCTCTCTTCTTCTCCATTTTGCTTTTCCATGTGTTAGCAGAGGTGACTGCTGACTTGGAACTAACTCCCTTATGGGATAGTTCTACATGTGTATATAGTTTTGTAACCCAAGTCTGCCTTCAGGGATCTAACTGTGAACTGGATGATTGTCAGGAAACTACTTTTATATTTGTTATGTATTGAAGTTCTCTTTTTTTTAAAAAAAATAATAATTATTGAAGTTTCGAAAAGGTTACAAAAATATAAAAGAAAAAAGAAAAAAGAGCAAAAAAATACAAAGTACACACAAAAAGAAATAAAAATAATATAAAAACAATTTTAAAAAAGAACACGTCATCCTTTCCATATCTTAACTTTCATTCACTTGTTTCCCTGACCTCCTCACACCTCCCTTTTTTGTATTCTAGTTTAATTAGTAATTTCAGCAAATCCTTTCCATTTTTCCTTTTATCTTGATAATTCATCTTAATATATTATAATTTTGCATTTTCACCTAATAACATTCAATTTTCAATTAAATAATTTATCTTAAAAAACCTAACCTGTTAATTAAGTCAGCAAATTCTTCCATCTTTCACTACTATATTCTGTCATTCAATTTGCCTTAATTTATTTTAACCTTATCTTACCATAAAATACCTTAAAGCTTAAGACTTAATACTTATTTGTACATAACTCCTTATATTATTTCTACTAAAGCCAAATAATTTCCTTCCAACGTTTTTCCTAATATTCATTAATTTTACACTAATTTCCAAAATAAAACTTTAAAAATTTTCTTCCAATCTTCATCCAGCGTCTCTTTTTCCTGGTCTCGGGTTATGTCAGTCCTTATTGTCCTTTTCTTCTGGTCCATCAACCTGGTAATCTTATGTCCGAGGCTCTTAAGTCTCTTCCATGTCCCTTCTGCAGATCTTCTTCTTGTTTATACTTGCACTTTACCTTATCTTTTGTTGATCTATTTCTTAGTTTCTTTCCTTTCTCATTGAAGAGTAGATCTTGGGGATGTTCCCACTCGAAAATGTCTCCATCTCTCCTCAAGAAATCAGCCCATTCCTCATAGTTCCATTCCCCACAGTCAACAGCGTAGTCCAGAGGGTATTTAAAGACATGCTTCAAGGACCCTCCAAACTTAAGGGCCCCCACAACTCCAGATCCCCCCTGGCCCGCTCCAGGTTCAACCTTCAACAACAACGGCTTATGCTCTTGTGGGGCCTCAGGCTTCTCCATTTGTATTGCTTGAAGTTCAACAACAACTTCCTCCCCTGTCTTCTGCATTTGCATTTGCTCCATCAAATCAGGTTCTTGAATTGGCTCCTGAGTAATTCCTGTATAAATATTCACTGTTTGTCCAAAATTTTTAACTGCAACAGTCATCAAATCCATCTTCTCATGCAACTGTTCTAACAGGGCGCTCGTCTTGCAAAGAGCAAGCACCAAAGTTTCTTCCAGACACATTTTTGTTCCAAGGTCACAGTCTGTTCCCAGGATCCTAATCACCACAGCTGGAAAAACCCCAGATCCACTCCAGCAACAATTTAACAAACTCCCTCTAGAGGAGGCAGTTTCTATTTGTATCCATCTTAAAAGCAAATCCAACAAAAGAAAGTTACTTTCACTTTTCGAATTTTCAGTTCCTTTTAAATGCAAAGGGCAACATTGAAGATAATTTGTATCTCTTCTTTAGCTATCTATCAAAAGATGTTTCTTTCACGGTCAATGAACTTCGCCAAAAGTCTCTGTCTCTGACACCCCGTTCCCAGGTTTGAGACGGTGGAAATTTATCTTTCTTTACTCTCTCTCCTGCAAGTATAAACAGTCAAATTTCCCCTCTTTACTCCTGCTTCAAAGAGGGGTTTGGATGGTTAAAACAGGAGGAATTTTAGATCCTTATGAACAGCTTTTCAGGCTTTAGCTTGCACAATTTTTGCTTCGGATTATTTACAAAAACGGAAGGCGGACTTCCTGTTTAGAACCTTCCCGCTTGAGTGCCAAATTAAAATGTTTCTTAGCCCAATTTTCCATTCTACTCACGCGTACTTGTTTTAGAATCCAATTGTCCACAGGAAAAAGTCAGCGCTCTCCGGCAACGGCTGTGCGGCTTCACTCCGTAAAAATAGCGGTCGATTCAAGACACCACGCCACTCAACCCCATGTCGCTTCGGAACCCCCCAAAAAAGGGTCTCCTTGCGTGTAGGGGGGGCGCTCCTGGTGTCAGCCGAATCCCACGTTCCCAGGCTTCCTCCGCCTGGGATTTTTAAGGGGTCTCCGCCTTCGCCGCGGCGGCAAGACCCGATTTTCGCGGAGCGGGTTCCTCTGGATCAGAGGAATTCCGTCATTGCCGATGGCGCTAACCCGGAAGTCCTAAGTTCTCACCCTGGCCACCAGGAGTATCGTGTATATAGTTCTCACTCAGGTACACGTCAGTTACTATAGGCGGGAAACCCTGGGTTGTTGTTGCTACAATGTTGACAGCCGGCTGCCTATAAAAGCAGGACGGCTGAGCTGTTTGCTGTTCAGTTCTGTTCCAGCTTACAAATAAAGAGCTGCTTTGGAGAAATCACTGTGTTGTCTGCTATGTCTACCCACTATTTAACACTGGCGATGAGGATGGGATCGATGGACATCAGAGCACAGCCAGATTTGAACATTCACTGAGCAGAATAACTGAGCAGAATCACTGAACAGAACCAATTCAGAGCTGACCGTTCTGGCTAGAGCACTGTGTTCCATCCATCGCCCTCCAGGTCGGCATCGGAATCATGGCTTCACTCGTGCCTCTACCACCGTTTGCCCCAGACTCTGAATCATGGGACTCTTACCTCGCTCGGTTCGACTGCTACCTCCAAGCAAATGTGCTGACAGCAGTGTCAGAATCGCGTAAGCGAGGCCTCTTCCTCAGCCTTTGTGGCCCCGAATTGTTCGAGACGGCCCGAGCACTGGTTGCACCTTTAGCAGTCCAGGAAGTGCCTTGGGACACGATTCATGAGAAGCTCAGCAACCACTACGTGCCAAAGCTGTCCAAGATTGCTGCCCGCCATGCGTTCTACCACCGGAACCAGGCAGAGGGGGAGTCAATTAACAACTACACCACCACTCTCTGGAAGGCCGCGCTGCACTGCAAGTTCCGAGACTTAGACGATGCCCTGATGCATCGAATCATCTGGGACATCAGTCTACAACGGCGTCTCCTCGCCAAGCCAGACCCAACGTTGCAGAAGGCCATTGAGGAGGCCGTGGCCTCAGAAGCTGCTGAACTCTCCACCCAGGAAATCCGCAAGGCCAGTAGCCCGCGTCTTGCTAGGAAGCCTGTCCCAGTGCATCACGAAGAGGCCAGCAGTGACAAGGCATCCTCCAGTGAAGATGATGATGTGCACCAGACAAAGTGGGAGCACGGGAAGTTCAAACAGAAGTCCACGGGCCAATCAGAATGTGCCGGCTGTGGAGGCAATCATTCCCGTGCCAAGTGTCGGTTCAGAGACGCCTTCTGTCGGTGATGTTCCAGGAGGGGTCACATCGCTAAGGTCTGTTGATCAGCTCTGTCCAACACCTCCCCCTCGCCATCTCACAAGTCCAAGTCTTCCCCCCAGTCAGCCAAGGGAAGCTGCTTCGCCCTCACCTCGCCACTGCCCGTCCGGAACCATGATTGGCCAAACCGACTTGCGTACACATCGCAAGCTACACGTCATTGTGCTCATCGAAGGAGCTCCGTGTGACATGGAGATTGACAACGGGTCTGCCTTGTCCGTCGTATCCTGGAGCACCATCAAAAGACTCATGCCCAAGCTGTCCAAGAGGCAACTCGGCCCACACCGCATACATTTGAGAGACTATCAGGGAAATGGCATCCCCATGGTAGGCATTGGCAGGTTCCAGCTCACTTTCAAGATTTTTTCAGGCCTGCTCCGACTGGTGGTGGTCGAAGGCCTGTGGCCTAGCCTCCTAGGGCAAGACTGGTTTGAGGCCCTCAGCCTGGAAGTCACCGGCATCAACTGCATCTCTGACACAGAGGTTGATGGCCTAATCAAAGGCAGGAAACCCTGGGTTGTTGTTGCTACAATGTTGACAGCCGGCTGCCTTTTAAAAGCAGGCTGGCTGAGCTATTTGCTGTTCAGTTCTGTTCCAGCTTACAAATAAAGAGCTGCTTTGGAGAAATCACTGCATCGTCTGCTATGTCTACCCACTATTTAACAATATTCACTTTAATAACTTTGTCGTGTATATTCTTTTTAAGAGGGATAAGAAGGGATCTTACCAGGAATCTTATATAGAGAGGCTCAAACGAGCCCGCAACAAACAAACCGCTGTGTGTTTAAAGGGGAATGTTGAAACTGCTGAGATATAGAACTTGCTAACGCAAGTTAGGAAGAATATCATTAAACAATATATCCTCTCTTGCCTCCCTGAACATTCCCCACAGACACAACATGCTCCTGAGAAATGGCTTGAGGAAGAAGAGAAAAGGAAGTGTTCTCTGTTAAGCCTCTGGTTCTCAGAGAGCAATTTCATTGGCAATCATGAAAGCACATTTCAAAGCTTTACCAGTGCAGATAGAGAAATGAAGGGGGGGGGGGAGATGAACCTCATTGCCAACAGCTCCATTTTTTGAATACTGTAAGTGTGTGGCTCCTTTTGATACTGTAAGAGTGCCACTTATTCCTCACTTCATATGAGAAATGACTTTATAGGTCATTTTTTAAAAAATCAGTACATTTGAATTTTCGACACTGGGGGACAAAGTCAGAGAGAGAGTAAGGCAGTCCTTGCCAGTTGGAGTGGGAAGGGATGAAAGAGGGACCAGGTGGATGGATTTGTTACAGAAGGAGGTGCTGGTAACTGTGGAGAAAGCAGAATGTTCTTTTAACTCTCAAACATGTTCTGCTTGGGCATCCATGCTTCCCTGACATGTGCCAATTATTTCCAGCAGCCACCTGTTAAGCAGTCTGTGAGTTTAGCTGCCTATCTTGGGAAGGAGATTAGTAACGCACATGTATTTTGATTTTTTGACAAAGGTTGGCCTGACATTTTTCTACCGTCCTTCTCCCCTACACACCAGAGGCCATGGGAACCCCCTTCCATGGAATCAGGTGGAGGAAGGGCTTCAGGGTGCCATTCAGAGTGGCAAGGTGCATCTAGGATACCAGGAAGCTCACCCATGCGGAGTTATTGCCAATTTGCAAGATTCAGGGTTTTGGGCGGTGGGGTTGCTTTTGGTATTTTGTCTTTCTGGGGAAAGTGTCATGACATCTCTATGTAATTGGCAGCCCATTTCTTTGCACTGAAATGAAAGGGGTGGGATAACAACAATGTAATTTACATAATTAAGTACGTATATTACATCAGCTATGGAAATTTGACACAGCGGACAGGGAGGCGAGTAAAGTCTTTGGCAGATGGTGAACTGCAGTGGAGCAGAAATGGTGTAGCACATTACCAACAGGCTGGAGCAGAAAACACCTTCCTCTTCTAAAAAAAGTTCTTTGTTCTTGAGAAACAACACATTTTAAAAAACTTGGTTGTTTATGTTTTTTACAAATCTCTTTGCCCCAGGGGTGTGGATTGGATACAACTACTGTCCTCCGTTGCTGAGGAGCTCAGGTGTGCTGTCACTGAGTTTCACTTTATAGGCAACTGCTGAAAGCATGAGAATTTTGCAAGCTGGAGAAAGGGAACACTTTATAGATGGCCTCCATAATAGGCATTACTAACTTTCTACCTGGGGGAAACAAGGGGGAATGTAAATGCCTTTCTCTGGACCTGATTTCCCCCCCCCAAAAAACTACCAATAAAAATTCTCCCTCCTGGTAAACTTGGCAACAGATGCTTTCATTTCTTCAGGTGAGGATCCACCACCTCCGTTTTGCACAGAGAACCCTTTTGCACTCACTACTGGTGCTTCAGAAGCAAGCTTCTGTAGCTGTGGGGAAACCACAGAAAAGGCCATCCCCTAAATGCACATGGAGGAGGACATCCGTAGACACAGCATGGTATCTATGGGAGAAGGAGAAGGTCTTCCATTAGGCACTGTGGTCCCAAGCTGTGAAGAGATGGGATAACTCAGCTGGCGGTACATGAGACGCTTAATCTCAGAGTTGTGTGCTCTAAAAAGAGCTAGCTTTCTAAAAATTCCTGCATTGCAGGGGGTTGGACTTGATGACCCTTGTGGTCCCTTCCAACTCTATGATTCTATGAAATGGATCTGGAACTGAATCAGAAGCTAGCAGCAGATGGGTGTCCACTTCTTCATCCACAAGATGCCAGTCTGAGATCAGGATGCATCACCCTCACCCCCCAATAAAATATTTGAGAGGGCCACCCCCAAGGTGGATGGGCATTGCCATTTCAATGGTGTGTGTGTGCTGTATCATGTGACCTGGGCCCCCCACTATTTTCAAGTTGGCATCCCTGAGATGCAGGATAACTCTTTCTGCTGTTTCTCTAGCATCATCTGCATAAAGAAAGGGTGGGTGGGTGAAAAACAGAGCCAGCAGGAATAGGGAGTGGATTCTACCACTGAGTGGAGGAAAAACCCACCCCCATTTCCACACACCTCCCCCAAGAAAATCCACATTGCTCAGGCAGAGCAGCAAAAATGGTAGCAGTCATTAGGCTTATTCTTGATAATGAAAACAAATCAGTGCTTTTTACAATGATTTGGCAGCAGAGAGCATTTGAGCAGAAAAACTGGTTGTGAGATTATAGCATTCTTCACTAAACTGTCCCCATGATGCAGGTCTGTTTCAGGTGGGGAGGTGAGGGTATCTTTCTTTCTCTCTCTCTTTAGCTGTCTTCCAAAACAGGAATAGCAGGTGTTGCTCTTAGAATTTGATACTTCCTTTGCAGTCAGAGCAGGGCTGGATGAACCATAAAGCAAAATACGCAGGTGCTTAGGGCATCAAGGGAAGGGGGCACCACAGAAATTTTCCACTGCTGGATTTTTAACATTAATGGTCACAATTGCTCAGCTGAGCATTCATTTTCTCAGCTGAAGGATATAAAAAATCCCAGCAGAACAACGGTGCAACAAGGCAGGCTGGATGCCTTACCTCTGCTAAGTATAGAACCAGATGCATTACGTAAGATTAATTTTGAGGATCAGATCAAACACTGAAATTAGAAAAGTACAGAAATTTTTCAAGTATAAATAAAGGGGAAGTATACAAAAATAAACATTTTTTTCCACTGTACTGTAGGTTTTGTTTCATTTTGGAAAATAAAATTTTATTTTATGGTTTCTTATTTAAAATTAGATATATATGGGGGCACCAAAATCATTTAAGTGCTTTAGGGCCTCTAAAGGTCTTATTCCAGCCCTGAGTTAGAGAACAGCATAACCTGCAATAAAATTGTTATAAAATGAAATCGCTCCTTTTTGTCTGTTTGTTGGTGGCATTAATTTACATTAATTAGCATCAGTTATGACAAAGACAAGCTGTTAGGTCAGTTTTACCCATGCATTCCTTTGTTTTACCAGTTTGGGTGATTAGCAGTAAGGAAGGCCAGACACCCCTGTTATTGCCTCTGCTGTGATTACAAAAGTTAGCCCCCCCCCGCCCCCCCGCCCATTTGTATTTTACCCTTCCCCTTCCCTTCGTGGGCAATTCAGAGGAGAGAGAACAGGAGGTGCAAGCTGGCTTTGTCACAAGCTGCTGGTGTCCCAACATTAGCGTGAGCAGGCACTGCAGGGAGCAGAAGCCAGCACTCAGGCAGCTGGTGCGAGTTCCACAGCCACAGCAATCCTGCTTCTTCCTCCGCTGTCATCCAGCTTGCCTCTCTGCCAACCCAATAAAAAGCTGCTGCTTATCACCATTCCACTTTGCCACAGGTGGATATGATTTGCATTCCAGCTGCCCAGAACCATCAACCAGAGATGGGCAAATCTGTCAATTTTGGTTTCTGTCAGTTTTCAGTTCTCAGCATTTCCACATGAGATTTATTTTTAAAGTCAGTTGAAAATGATCAGCGTTTTGGCGCATAATTCTCCTAATAGTTAATATTTATTTATATCCCCTCCGCAACCAGGATCCCATTTTATATACCCATTTCTTAATACAATTTTGCATAAAACACACCTTTTCCCATAGTGATTTCCCCCTAATATAATGTATTTTTGGCTGCTATTTGCACCAATATGTAGATGTTTATCCACAGTTTACCCTAGTATATGCATTTTTACACACATTACTTGGTTGGATAATTGCATTGAGAAATTCATAGAAGTGCACATTTCAAAGGATGGTTTTGTTCTGGTTTACACATTATTTCAGAAAGTGTGAATTCGGTTCACCTTTGATTGCAAACTGAATCAAATTAGTCACCCCTACAGTCAAACGCCCTTTTGTTTCCATTAGTGTCACTCATCAATGACCAGTCTCTCCTCTGGGTCACATGACACCATCAATACAGCATTCTAAGGGCTCCTTCCAAACACTTTCTCTTGGTCATATTGTTCTGAAGTTGCCAGGCAGACCAGGACAGGTTTGTGGAAACAGGAGGAGCAAAACATATAGAAACCCACTGCTCACACTTCGCAGGGACCCCTCGCTCAAGCCATGACCTGCTCATCATCAGGACAGACATGCTCTCAGTTGTATTATTACAATGAAGTCTGAAGTGTGTTGCTACATGTTTTATAGCAAGTTGATAACACCCTTTAACATGTCTTTTAGCAGACACACACACAAAAACCCTGAATGTATGTTTAGCCTGTGAATTTTTAACATTTATAATAGAAAGCTGAAAACATCTGACACACCATTGAGGATGAATGAGATATTCAGTTCAGTTGACATCTTAATGCAAAATTACATAATCTTCACTTTCCAAAACAATATGAAATGAAATGTAGCTATTCTTCAAAATTCATACATCTCCAAATTTTGCAATGGAATTTTCCAAACAAATAAACTTTCCAATTGCTTTAAATGCTCACCATCCCTAAACAAACATCCCTGTACAATCCAGCATATACAGGGATGGCGCCAAATTTGCAGCACAATCCCAGGCTACCCAATTTAAGTTCTATTGAGCTTAATGGGGCTCACTTTCAGATGAATGGGCATTGGCTGCGAGGAGGAAGGCAGTTCAACTATCCACATCCAATTGCCAGCAGGATAGAAATGAGGTTGGAGGAAAAATCAGGAGGAATATCCAACTTTCCCTGCTGCATAAGGATGTGCCAGGAGACTGGGGTGGCTTTGGATCCTTTGGCACCCAGCTATTTCTCATCCCTCCCCTGGCACCCCACGGGCAAACACACACCCCTTTGGGCTCTCTTGTCACTGCTCAGATGCCAATTGGCCCAGGAGGTGAGAATTCACCATTGCATCTCATTCTCTGATGTTGCAGCCTCACACACAGCAGATATAAAATAATCTCTAATGTCAGAGCAGGATATCTGAGATTTCCCATGTTCCTGGGAGCCAGGGTCATAGAACTGCACCCAAATTTAGGTGACTTTAGTTCCCATTGAAAACAATGGGGCTTAGGTCATGATGAATAATTTGTCCCATTGATTTTGGTGGGACCTAAGACCAATTTACAGAGGCTGCTTACACATCACACATTTAGAGCACAATGCTTCCCACACAAAAAAATCCTGGGAACTATAATTTACCCCTCAAAGAGCTACAATTCCCAGCACCCCTAACAAGCTACAGTTCCCAAGACTCTTTGGTGGAAGTCATGTGCTTTAAATGTATGCTGTGTGCACAGCCTTACTCTGGATCCTACCCATTCTCCTTATTTTCTTTTTGTGGATCCAACAATAAGATTCTCACCCTGCTGCCCATTGAGAATGCCTATTCACAACAGCAATTGTACAAAGTTTGCACTGAGCAGTGGAAAATCGGAGATATTTGAGAGCACCCCTTACAGACCTCTTTGTAGCCCAGAGGTACTGCAGCCCTCCAGATGTTTCTTACCTCGTAATGAGCCACACGCTGCGATTCTGATATCAGCTGAGCGCTGCACACTTTGCAGTAGCTTTCTGTGAATAATTCCTGGTCAATATCTGATGACTTCATCTGCTTATAGGGAAAAAAGAAAGGAAAACAATAAAAAAAATGTGAATCGTTGTTGTCGCTGTCTTACTTGCAGCAGTTATAAAATAGCATTTCACAAAGACCCATGAAAAGAGCTGTGCAAATAACTGAGGAAAAGTTGGAGATAAAATCAAAATTGTTGTTACAGCTGAATTAGACTATTGGAAGAAAGTCTGTGCAATTATGTAGAATGTAGAACTGTAGCTGACACTCGAACTCAGGACACAAGGGAGAAACGTGCTAAGAGGAAGGCACACTTGGCAAACCCTCACTGTGATCAACTCCCACCAGGAAACCAATGTCCCCACTGCGGAAGGATGTGTGGGTCCATAATTGGCCTCCACAGTCACCTAAGGACTCATTGTTAAAATCCGTGTTTTTGGAAGACAATCCTACTCGGCTATGAGGGATCGCCAAAGAAGAAGAAGTCAGTCCGATCCATCTGAGAAGAACTTGCTTCTCGTAAGTGAAGTACAGAAAAGAGTGAAAATGAGCTTTAAATGTGAAAGTTACATTTTATGCTACTTCTGATTTCAGGATTGAGAATGTCATAGAACATCCCTTAAATCAACAGACTTTAAATCCCTCTTGCAAGTTAATGGATATGGATTTTTTGAATATGAGTGAAAGTCATTATACCAGTGGCTGCAAAAACAGAAGACAGGATCAAGTTTGGAATTGCTGTATTTGAATTATAGATAATACTATGCGCAGGACCTAGGAATAATTATTTCCGGACGATAAGAACGCAGGAAGTCACTAAATTTGTTTAATTTGGAATGTATAATTGGCTTTAAAAATTGTATTATGATTTGGTATGATTTGACATTGTAATGTTGTTGTTTAGTCGTTTAGTCGTGTCCGATTCTTCGTGACCCCATTGTAATAATGTTACATTGTAATAATGTGGCCCATATTCATGACAAATTAATAAAAATTATATATATTTTTAAAAGAGAATGTTATAGAACCATAGCATTGTGGACTTGGAAGGGACCCCGAAGATCATCTAGTCCAACCCCCTGCAATGCAAGAATCTCAACATGTGCCCCCCTCCCATCCAGTTTGAAACCATACTGGCCTCTAGCAGTTTTATTGCTATATGTCAGTGATGGCAAGCCTTTCAGAGACCAAGTGCCCAAACTGCAACCCAAAACCCACTTATTTAACGCAAAGTGTCAACACGGCAATTTAACCTGTATATGTCATTTTTTCTGTGTGTTTCATTTAAAAAAATGCTTTATTAATCATTTTTCATGTATATACAACACGTTATCTTCATTTCAGTCAGTCCGATAAGGATATCTATGCTCACAAAGAAAATTACATATAATTTCAACTACGTGTTTTCTACCCAAACATAAGACCTCCCATTCTCTCCATGTTTCGCTTTGTAATAAACATATTACTTTAATTTGTTATTATTATTTGTAAAAATTCTCTTTTCTATTTTGATGTCATTTTCCTTTATATATATAATTTACAGAAATCATTCAAAGGGAACTACTGCGCTTACATTACAACTATTTTTCAAGTAGTTCTTGAAGTTATCCAATTCTAGAATGAACTCCTGTCTAGGTTTGTCTCTGAATCTTTCAGAAAGAGAGGCTAATTCTGCATATTCTGTAAGTTCGAGTAACCATTCATCTCTAGTAGGAAGTTTGTCATTTTTCCAATATGACGCAATAAGCACCCTCGTGGCCGCAGTTGTGTACAGAAAATTTTTTCTTAAGCCCTTGTGGACATCTGTACCTGTAATACTCAAAAGAAATGTTTCTGGTTTTTAAGGAAAATTTACCTTTAGCATTATTTTTAGTTCTGAGTACATGTCATTCCAGAACTCTTTGACTTTTCGGCAGGTCCACCATATGTGAAACATGGTGCCTCCTGTTTCCCCACATCTCCAACAAACATCTGGTGTGTTTATGTGAGAGTTTATGTGGTGTCAGGTAAAGGTAAAGGGACCCCTGACCGTTAGGTCCAGTCGTGGCCGACTCTGGGGTTGCGGCGCTCATCTCATTTTACTGGCCAAGGAAGCCGGTGTACAGCTTCCGGGTTATGTGGCCAGCATAACTAAGCCGCTTCTGGCGAACCAGAGCAGTGCACGGAAACACTGTTTACCTTCCTACCGGAGTGATACCTATTTATCTACTTGCACTTTGACGTGCTTTCAAACTTCTAGGTGGGCAGGGTCAGGTACCACTGGTATAACATTTTTTGCATATTTTCCTTTATAGAGTAACAGGCAGTAAACCTCTAATTTACCTTCCACAAATTCTCCCACTGGGACATCTGTATAGTGTGGCCTAGATCTTGGGCCCATTTAATCATAGCCAACTTAACCTCCTCTGGGAAGTCAAGGAGGAGTCGGTAAGCCTTAGAAAGTGTTTTAATTTTGGAATTAATGACATCTGTTTCAAATCTTGTATTTTCTACCTCAAACCTTTTTTTTGTCAACCTTAAATCTTTCAAGCAATAGATAGTACAGTAGTACCTCAAGTTACAAAGCCCCAGGTTACAAATACTTCAGGTTACAAACGCCACTAATCTGGAAGAGTTGAGAACTTTGCCCCAGGATGAGAACGGAAATGGTGTGCTGGCGGCGCAGTGGCAGCTAGAGGCCCCATTAGCAAAAGCGCACCTCTAGTTAAGAACAGTTTCAGGTTAAGAACGGACCTCTAGAACGAATTAAGTTCGCAACTGTATTGAAACCAGTCACTCATTTGATCCCTTACTTCTTCAAATGTTTTTAATTTTAATTGGTTTCCTTCCTTCTTAAGTAATGTTCGGTAGGTGGGCCAATTCCTACTTGAATTTTTCCTCTTTATGGCTAATGCCTCAGTTGGTGAGATCCACCATGGTGTCTTCTGTTCTAGAAGGTCTCTATATTTATCCCAGGCTTTAAATAAGGATTTTCTAATGATGTGATTGGTAAACTCTTTGTGTATTTTAGCTTTTTCATAAATCAGATATGCATGCCAATCATATCTGATATTGAATCCTTCAAGATCTAATGTCTGGGTTCCCCATTACAGTGGTACCTCGGGTTTAATTAAGTACTTAATTAATTCCGGAGGTCCGTTCTTAACCTGAAGCACCACTTTAGCTAATGGGACCTCCTGCTGCTGCTGCGCCGCTGGAGCATGATTTCTGTTCTCATCCTGAAGCAAAGTTCTTAACCTGAAGCACTATTTCTGGGTTAGCGGAGTCTGTAACCTGAAGTGTATGTAACCTGAAGCATATATAACCAGAGGTACCACTGTATACACCATTCCCTTAACCAGGTGAGACAGACTGCCTCATAGTTCAGTCTTATATCTGGCAGTGAGAAGCCTCCTCTGTCCTTAGTGTCAATGAGTATTTGATGTCTTATTCTAGGCCTCTTCCCCTGCCAGATAAATTTTGAGGTGTATCATTGCCATTCCCTGAAGCGGTCTGTCCCACCCAGTATCAGAATTGATTGGAAAAGGAATTATAATTTGGGGAGCACATTCATTTTTATTATAGAGATTCTTCTTAAAACGGATAATTTAATTTTGCTACAGGTATCCAAGTTTCTTCTGATTTCAGCCCAAGCTGGGACATAATTATCCTGGTATAAGTTGATATTTTTTGAGGATATCCAAATGCGCAAATATTTAGCTTTTTGGCAGATCTTTAATCCTGATGTTTTTTCTAAGTCTGCTCTTTCTTCATTTGTTATATTTTTGACTAATATTTTAGTTTTTGTCTTATTCAATTTAAAACCTGCCACCTTGTCAAAATTTTCCATCACCTCAATTGATCTATGAAGACTTTCTTTAGGGTTTTCTGTCATCACCAGCAGGTCATCAGCGAATGCCTTCACTTTATACACCCTTTCTCCTAGTGTTATTCCTTTAATCATATTATCTTATCATATCATCTTACTTAATACAGTGGTACCTCGTTTTGAGTCCGCCCCGTTTAGCATCCATTTCATGGAACGTCTGCGGCAAACCTGGAAGTACTGGAATGGGTTACTTCCGGGTTTGCCACTCGCACACTCACAGAAGCACAAAATCACACTTCAAGCATGCGCAGAAGCACAAAACCGCTCCACACGTGTGCTCAGAGCGGCACTTTGTCGAGAGTCCCTTTCGTCGGGTTAGGTTCCCTTTCGTTGAGCATCCGGGGCTCCGGAACAGATCCTGGACTCAAAACAAGGTACCAATGTACTTCCAAGATCAAAATAAATATTAAAGGAGACAGCGGGCAGCCTTGGCGTGTTCCCTTGCTTATTGGTCATTCTTCTTCTTTTCTGTGTGTTTCATGCTTCTTCTTTATGACTGCTGTTGTATTAAATAATCCTTCTTAAAAGTTATTGCATTACATTCTTCATTAAATTATTTCCCCATTGATATATAATTTTATGGTATAACTCAGTGCTTTTTTTTCTAAAATAAATGTTAAGAAGTACTCTCATTTTGACTCAAGAAAATCACCACGGGGGTTGGGGTGGAATAAATACAGTTCAAATCGGGGGAAATAAATACAGTGGTACCTCAGTTTTCAAACAGCTTAGTTCTCGAACTACTTGGAACCTGAACGCTTCAAACCTGGAAATGAGTGTTCCAGTTTTGGAACTTTTTTTGGAAGTCGAACATGCTCTCTTCTGAGTATAACTTCCATTTTGAATGCCACACTTCCATTTTCCTAGTGAGGAAAGGCACCTGCCACCCTCCAACGCTGCCGTTGCAGCCACAACATCAACCACCCCCTCCTCCAGCTCTGGCAGCTCCGGCACTGAGTGAGGGAAGGCTGGGCCAGGGCAGAAAGTGAGCAGGCAAGGGATGTTGCCGCTGCCACCCCCCGCCTGCTCCTACTTGCAGGCGAGTAGGAGTGGGATCGGGCTGCTCCGCTAGGCAGTGTTGCTGCTTACATGGGAACAGGAGCTGGATCAGGGCTGCTCAACTGGGGAGGTGCAGGATCCCTACACTTTCCATTGAGGGGTACGCGGCTGCACTCCCCTCAAGGGAGAAGTTTAAAGCAGCCCCCACCTCCGCATCAGATCCCCTGCAACCCCGTGAAGGCAGCCAGGCTAAATAGTTGCTGGGGTTGGGGAAGGTGGAGGCAGCCCAGAAGCTGCATCTGAGAGCCCCTGCACCACCTGAAAGCAGCCAGGCGCTCCTTAGATGAGCTGCCCGATCCTGCTCCTACTTGCAAGCAAGCAGGAGTGGAGGCGGGGATCTCTCAGCACAAAGTGCACTCCACTTCTGAGAGATCCCTGCCTCCACTCCTGCTTGCACTTGAGCCCTACTCTCCCCCTCACCCCCAGCACAGAAGCAGCTGCCCTGCTGGGGCGAAGCGTGCCATATGTCTTGCCACCACTGCTATATGTCTTGCCACCCAAATTCCACCAAAGAAATCCTTTTTCATTGTACTTTTCAGAACAAAGGCATAAATTAGACATTACAAAAACCATTTCCAGAGGGGCTGCTGTGTGAGCCTCTTGCAGAAAATACAACAAAAAGCTTTGTAGCACATTAAAGGCTACCCAATGTATTATGGCATAAGCTTTCCTATACTACAGTCCACTGCATCAGATGTATGCAGTGCTTTTTTCCTGGAGGGACGCAGGGGTACCTTAAACATTTTGTGAATCTTTGTACTTTTGTCCATTTACTGTATTTACTTTTCCCAATTTGAACTATAAAATTGTGATTTTTCTTTAGTCAAAATGAGAGTAACCCTAAACATTTTTTTTTAGAAAAAAGCATTGTGTATATGGATACTGTTTATGTCTTTTGACATGGTGTTATTCTACTTTTGTGTGTGAATATATGTATATACACTCTTAGATAGTAAGTGGAAATAATTAAATAAACCAATAAGCAAACTAGCAGCATGCTGCCAGGCTCTGCCACACCTCAACAGCCTTGACTTTCGCTTTTCGTAGGAAACACGAGACAGAGATAACAGAAATGCTGCTAACTCCATGCTGGAGCTACAAACATTAATGCAAAGTTGTTTACTGCAGATGTAAATGAAAATTTGATACTGGCTCAGTCACAAAGCAATCTGCAGAGACAATTGTTTGGCACACTGTTCACAACAGGGCGTCTTTCTTAAGAAATGCTCAACCAGAAGTGACAATTCTGTAGTTTTGAATCCCTCGCCCAAACATGTTCTCTCCAGCTAGAGAAAAGTGCCGTGATGGTTCTGTATTTCAGGATTTTCTCTCAAAGGAAACAATGAACATGTACCACTCACTTGAGCTTACCAGAGCCTTCAAAATATTTGTGTCCTCCTGCAGTTTTCAGTAAAGATTCCCTCTCATTCATGGATGACCTGCTTCAAGGAAAGCTGGCATCGCTGTTCCTTCCTCCCTTGTTATCTGGGTGACTGGAGATCACCCACTGAGAGCAAGGGGGAGCCCAGGGGGAGTAGCAAATTGCTCCTTAAAGGGTGAGACTCCCTTCTAAGCAGATTCGAAGATGAGGTTAGAAGCTAGAAACCAAGGGGTGGGTGGAATGGGGGTGCTGGGCTCATTCAATCCTTCTAATGAGATACACAAGTGTTTAATGAATTCACAAGTGTTGTTGACTCAGAAATGAGTAGGCATCCTTTTATCAGCCTAAGAGGTGGGGGAACTTTTTCAGCCCAAGGGCCACATTCCCTTTACAAAGTACAGCTTCCAGAATTATTTGGGGCAAGACACAAGATTATAAGGTGCTATCATAATATTTTCAATGCAAGGTGTGAATGTGGCCTATATGATGAGGCTGCAAGGTCACATGGATCAGACTTGCCCCATCACTGATGCACAGAGTGGCCACAAACAGACCATCCATGCTTTTGCCACTGTGTGCCAGGATATGCCCTCACTTAAGCTAGGGTTGCATCTTGTTCATTTGAAAGAGATCCATGTGTGTACAAGACTCCCTTTACATGCTGTGTAGGCATTAGGGGATTATGGCAGCCCTGTGCAATGGGATTGGGGCTAGAACATATGCCCCTGCAGCCCCACTCATGCATTTTTCTATTCTTTTTTTGGGAGGGGTGACATCTGAACCTGCTATTAAGGCTACCTAAGGTTGAGTGTGAATAAAGAAAAGGCATTCCCAGCTTACATTCTAAGGCTGAAATTCTATACGGAAGAAGGTCATGAGATGGTCCATAGCTTGGTTGTAGACCATCTGCTTTGCATTCAGAAGATACCAGGTTCAATCCCAGCATTTCCAGATAGGGCTGGAACTGTAACCCTGGTAAGTCAGTGTGGACAGCACTAAGCTGGATGGACCAATGGTCTAACTCAGTATGAAGGTAGCTTTTTATTGATAAATCAAGATGCAAATCCTAGCAAGGACCTGAGAAGCCAACTGAAGGCTCCTACATGTCTCACACTTCTTACCTTATGACATGACCCCTAAATATAGCAGATTTCATGGAGCCAGAGTCAGAGATGGGAAGTCAGGTCTGGGTCAGGGCTCAGAGCTGACTTCTGAAGTTAGGAAGACCCTTGTGTCTGAGACTGTTGAACAAAAGTTCAAGAAGAACCTCCCAGGCCACCAAGGGAGCTCTGCAGGGCAGAGCCTGGACCCTTCTCAGGCACCTTCCCCATAGCTTGAAGAACAGGTGCCTCCCACTGCAAATCACAAGTCCAGCAGTGCAGGCGGGGCATCTGGAGGGAGGCTGCAGGAGAGAGGAGTGATTGTCTTCAGGGCAGAGAGCTGGTCCTTTAAGGCTCTGAGGTTCTGTACAAGGGGGTGGAGTCTGGAGGAGATAGTCTGGAGATAGAGGCTTGGAAAGCCTTAGTCTATTTCTAGTGTTCCTGGGAGTAAGTTGCTACTTCCATGGCCTTGGAACCTATGATCAGCTTTGCCTGACCTCTTTCTCCATGGGATTGGGAAATGCACAGCATAATGACAGCCAAAGGTGAAGGTCTAAGGCAGCTTCCTTTATCTTGATTTTAATTTGATTTTAAGCTGTATTTCAGTCAATTGCTAGATTTTATGTCTTAATGTATTATATATTTTTTGATGTTAGCCGCCCTGAGCCCGGTTCTGGCCAGGGAGGGTGGGATATAAATAAAATTTATTTTTATATTTTTATTTTTATTATTTCTAAACTTGTTGCTCCATAGGAGAAGATGTGTGTTGAATTCTGCTGCAAGTTACTGTGCTAGATGAGGCCCATGTTGAATATTCTCTTTGTCTTTTTGAGGCCAGAAACAGTGTTGGGAGGGAGAGAAATCTTTTCCCTAACATCTTTTCAGTGAAACAATATTCACCCGCCCCCCCCAAAAAAAATCAATTGTCCACTTTCCAGCTATTTTCTGGTGTTTCAATGCCGCCACACCGCCTTCTAGCTATGGCTCATTTCCTGTGCCTATATTATTTATTTGTTTATATACTCTATTTATAGACCATCCTAATGGCTCCCAAGGTAGTTTACAATAGAGCCAAATTAAAATAATTCACCAATACAGCAATCTGAGTCTACGTATAAACAAATCTAGAAACAAAATGGGCATGGAGTCTACCTCTTGCAACAATGAGCGGAGCACAAAGCCACATGGGCAATTCCAACTAGCTTGGGATCATCATGTCACGACCGGTATACTGTCGCCCTGCTAGGTAGTCAGTCAGATCTGGCCAGGTGATTCTGCTGCATATACATCATATATTTGAAGTACATTTTAAAAACATGATTTCCCCCAAAGAATCCTGGGAACTGTAGTTTAGCCATCACAGAGCTACAATTCCCAGCACCCTCAACAAACTACAGTTCCCAGGATTCTTTGTGCTTTAAATGTATGGTGTATATGCAGCCAAAGTCACTGAGTTCAATGTACTGAACCAAAAGAGAAGTGGGTGAGGATGTCAATAAACAGGCAAAACATTTCTGAAGACCTTGTGGGGGAAATGTCAGAAGACGGTACGCAGTTGGTGATGTTGCAGAAATATTCCCAATTAGGAATGTGCACCAACCACACATGAAGTTCAGACACTGATTCATTGTTTCAAAAACAGCCCACTTTGGTTCAAGAGCTAGACAGGCTCCCAGATTTGGCTTACAGTCCTTCAAAGTCCACTTCATCTCTCCTTAGTGGGAAAAACAAGAAGTGCCATTTGTTTCCTTTTGACAGATATGTAAGAAATTTGCAGGCATGCAGTGGATAAATCCTGCCAAAATACAGTAAATAGGCCCAGGGGTTTTCATGCTGGGCACCTTTATTTTGTTAAACAAACAAATAAATAAATAAAGTGTCAACAACATTTTTTCCATTTGGGGGAGAGATTTCAAGTTTTCCTGAAAAGTCAGCCATTACAGTTTTTGAGTGTGTAAAAAATAGGATAATAATCTCTCCGCGTGTTTTGTGGGCAAATAGGTTGTAAACTGTAGGCATCTGAGAGGAGTCCCTGAATAAGAAACCTGCCAAATTGCTGACAAATAGGTTGAGGGGCTTTTGAGCTACACATCTTTGAATTTGATTTTATGGTGGGAAGAACTAGAAGGAGTTGATTTTTTTGGTAATATTATTCCCTGTGATTAACAAGCTAGACCTGCCAGTCATAAAAGAGCTCTCCCCACACTGGCATACAGTGGTACCTCGGGTTACAGACGCTTCAGGTTACAGACTCCGCTAACCCAGAAATAGTACCTCGGGTTAAGAACTTTGCTTCAGAACAGAAATTGCGCGGCGGCAGCAACAAGAGTCCCCATTAGCTAAAGTGGTACCTCAGGTTAAGAACAGTTTCAGGTTAAGAATGGACCTCCAGAACGAATTACGTTCTTAACCTGAGGTACCACTGTGTTCGTAAAGCTTAGAGACGTTAAGTTTCACTCTTGCAAAGCTGCTCCCTCCCGCAAAACACTGGGAGTGGCACGTAGCCCTCAGGCTGAAGAAGCTGCCCAGATTTGCATCTACACCAGGCTTCCTCAACCTCGGTCCTCCAGATGTTTTTGGCCTACAACTCCCATGATCCCTAGCTAGCAGGACCAGTGGTCAGGGATGATGGGAATTGTAGTCTCAAAACATCTGGAGGGCCAAGGTTGAGGAAGCCTGATCTACACATATAAGCATATGCAAATATTGTGCACAGCTGTGCCCCTTTTGCTCCCCCCCCCCTTGGTATTTTTTTGACAATGCATAAGCAACCACCCTATAAACCAGTGGTTCCCAATTAGGGTCTGGAGAACCCTGGGGTCTGCGGAATGCACCCAGGGGGTCCACAGTCCCATCTCTTGTCTCCCCCCAACTAAATTTTTGTATGGTAATATCACAAATTTTATGGTCTGTTTTAGTGCTGTGCGATTCTTCAATATACAGTATTGGCCAAAATCAGTTTTGAAATCACACTGTGATAATGATTTTGACCCAGCAATATGCATCAATATATTGCTCCTCATGCAAGGGAGAACAGGGAAGCCGATTTCAAGGCACTGCCAATATCACACAATGATCTCAGCCAATAATGCTGATACTGTGAGCTGCCTTCCCTCACGCTGAGGGAGAGCAGGGCAGCCAATCCCTTCCCCTTCCCATGCGGTGGAGGGGTGGAGGTGACTCTGCTTCTTCTCCTTCCCCCACCCACCTGATCTCCATGACTGCTCCTTCCCTCTTCCCCACACCTGATCTCCAATTTCAGATATCGTGATATATCAGAATATCACAATGTTAAACTGCTGATATATCACAATGTTGAAAATGAGGTATTGTTCAGCCCTAGTATGTTTTTAGTATATCTAAAATCCTGTGCTTATCTTAATAAGCTACCCCACATTTTGTTCAAAAAATTGTTTTGTACAGGTAACTACCATAGAGTTACCAAAATTTTCAAAAGGAGGGGGCCCGTGGCTTGGCTTTTGAAAAACGGGGGGTCCTCCGTAATTAGCTAATTGGGAACCTCTGCTATAGATACTTTGCCTGACCCTGAGCTCCTGCAAACCTGCTGGTCTCTTCAGGGGAACTGAGTGGATGAGCCATCTCCTACTCCTCTGCACATCTTGCTTCAGGTGCTGCTGCACAGAGCAGATGCTGAGCTGCCCTTTTCAGATCCCATTTTAGTTTGCACACAGGTGAGCAGCCTTGCCAGGAAGAATAACACCCAACAGAGGAGGTCCATGACTTGGCAAGGGGCTCCTATTTGCCCACAATTCTTGCCATAGCTACACAGTCTCACTTTTGACTGCAGCAGATCCCTTGAAGATTTAGCTTTATTGTAAGAGCTGCATGCACACTTGCAAAAAGTAATATTCATAGGTACAATCAAAATTCTATACCCAAAATGTTGCAAATAAAAGAAATGTGCATCAAAGTACTGTGCCTAATTCATTTGTTTCCAAGATCCCCCCCCCCCCGGGTCCGGCCTAATAATTTGGCAGCGGGGACTGCAGAGGGCAAAAAAGGAAGGGGAACTGAGAGGGGGGGGGAATCAATATTTAATAGCAATAATAAGAATAATATGACACAAAAAGTGCTACTTGGGATGCAAAGCAAGGGCACATACATTTATGTTGTAATTATATCAGTATAATTGGTTGAACTCCATTGCACTTTCATAAAACTGGGCTGCAAATAAGAATGTCAACTGACATGGGGAGGGGGTGATGGATTGCTTTGAAGCCAAAAAAGCAAGAGATAAAGGTGTGCCCTTTTAAAAGAACCAAAATGAAAGCTATACATCTTAGATCAGACTTTCCCAACTGGCTAGTGGACTACAGCTCCCACCAGCCCCAAACAGCATGCAGGATGTAAACAGGCAACAATTTCCTCTGCAGCCTTTGTTCATTGCAACCAGCACTGTTTCTGTTCTGCTACACCTCATCTTCCACTAAAACCTATGCTGCTCATCTTGTTATCTGCTATGGCTGAAACTAATGTACTTAATTTCATTACATTCCAATGGACAAAAACCACCAGCTAATACTGCCCATATTAACTTGCATAATTTCTATTTCTGACCTCCAACAAATGTGTGAACTGCAGCAGTTCCTACTGCTTTTTCTGATGGACATTTCTAACCAGTATGACCAATAGGTGAGGGTGGGTTGTATTCCAAAAACACTTTGGAATTCCCTGTGGGATGTGAAACACAGAGCAGTCAAATACAACATTCCTAGAGTGGACATAAAAGGGGATGTCTGGACCAGCCAATCAGAACTTCCTGTTTCCTCCTGGGCTGGGACAGACTTCCTCTGCATGTGACCAGAGGTGGGCGTGACCTCATCTATGCAGGTAACAAAATACCTCAGGGGAGGCAGCCATCTCTCTCTCTGACTCCATTCCTCGAAGAAGCAACATCTGCTTAGCCTGAGATGCTCTCTTGGCTTCAAGAGAGGACAAAGGAACTATCTCCTTATGGGATAGATTCAACGTGTACATATTTTGTAACAAGTCTGCCTTCTGGGATCCATCTGTGAACAGAATGTGTGTGAGTAACCTCTTTTAGACTTTTATACAAGACTGTGTCGTGTCTATCTTTTCATGAGGGAATAAAGGGGAATTACCAGGAAACTTACTTTAGAGGCTTAAACAAGTTATCCACTGCGCAAGTTTAAAAAGGGGAATGTTACTCACCTAAATCATAGAACTTGTTAACACAAGTTGGGAAGAATATAATTAAACAATATATCCTCTCCTGCCTCCCTGAACATTCCCACATTCCCCACTTATGCTCTACACTTTTATTCAACCTTATTCACCCTTCCCAAAGTTCTTAGGGCAGCATTGCTGGCAGTTGTCCAAGTTTATCTTCTCATTAACCTTCTGGAGCTGGTTAGACTGAGAGCAATTGGCTTGACCAAAATGAGGGTATCCTTCAAACTCACTGCTGCAGCTGATTGACCATCGAGTTGTTTTACTGGACAGTCAATTTGAGGAGGAAGTGGAGAGCAGTGAGCCAAGATACCACCTCTGTCCCTGGAGATTTCCACCTCACCCAGCGTTTGTTACAATCAGTGCTGCTTCCATGCCACTACATTTCAGCTTGGACTAAAACCAATGTCATTCAACTCTGCTAGGGCCATACCTAATGCAATTAATTATGTGATTTATTTCAGTGCCCTTCAAGGGAAAACAATACAGAGAAGAAAGTAATTACTTACATTATATTGCAGTTTAAAACAACAATAACAAAGACCATTTGTATTTGTTTATATGATTTCTGTTCCTGACGATTCCTTTCTGCCTCCATTTCTGTTTCCAGTAGAATTCTCTGAGATCCCTATACTACACTGCCTCTTTCCAAAGTGAAAGGGAAACATCACAGTGATTTCCAGGGTGAGGAGGGGAGTGTGGTGACAAATGCCTCCAAAGCAGCGCACTGAAGGTAGCTTCCTATAGATCAAATCCCCCAAAATGCATTTCATAGACTTCAGGACTATTTCAACAGAACTGGCAAAAATGCATTCCATATATACCGTAGCCTGCATTTCTCTCCTCCCAGTAAGGTATTATAGAGGTCCTGCTGTGGTGTTCTTGGGCTACCCAGAATACCTTCTAAGGGCTTAGAGATGCATCATCACAGCCCCCAAACACACTGAGCTAAAAGGAAAGGCAGAGGGTCTGGCAGCTGATGCAAGCAATTCCTGGTGTAGCAAGCCAGGAGGGCCAATACATGAAACTCAGAGCCAAATGCCTTGGAAGGAGTGCAATGGGAGGGCTGCTTTCCTCCCTCCCTTAACCCAGCCCCAAGTGTCCTTGCTGATGAAATGCAGGGGTCTGTAGGGAGAACTGTGTGTTCTGAGAAGTTTCCTTTCCCTCCCTATATCTCTAGTATCTCTGAGTCAGAAGAATATTTGAGCTATAAGAACACAAGAAGAGTTTGCTGAACCAGGCCAGTGGCCAACCAGATGCCACCAGAACCTGAGCACAACTGGCATTCAGCGGCATACTGCCTCCAACAGTGGAGATGGAACATAGCCAGCAGGCCTGGTAGCCACTGGTAGCCGTAGATCCCACTCTTTCCTCTGCACCTCCTCTAACTTCCCTGGTCACTTTCACTGCTGTTCCCATCACCAATGGATGGGGAGGGGAGTTTGTGTTTTGAGGCTGAGGAATTGAAGGACCATTTTTTTTAGAAATGGAGAAGGAACCACAGATGGGCAGGTAATTTTTATAAGCCTCTGGGTTTGACTGTGTGGCAGCAGGGAATATCTGGGATATCTGATACTTCCCAGTTATTTGCATGGCAACTCGAATAATGTCTGAGTTAATCTAAAGCAATTTTTGGATAGCTTGCTCATCTCCGGCTGTTGGTATTCCTTGCATCTTGCCAGCACCACTGGCAATTGTTATCCAGAGCTGGCAATTAGCCAAGGATACTAGAGGATTTTGTTTTGCCTTCATTTTTAAGAGCAACAACCCAATTTGCATTTACTGAACCAATGCACAGAGTGGTGCAAATGCTCCGTCCTTTGTAGGCACAGCCTCCATGTTTTCAAATCTATTTCCATAATAAAGAGGACTAGAAACTCTGCTTGCTTTTCAAAATGAAATGCAAATTTCTCAGAATACTAGGTCAGGTGCTGGGAATTAATGGCACAAAATCTCAAGCTTTGCCAAATTTCCAAAGACAGCTGGAGATCCGACAGCCATGCACCAATTGATTTTTCAGCATACACATCTCTGATCTCTCAGCTCTTCTGGACCAGTCATCAAGTCCGAGACTCCCACTAAATTACTCAGGAGAAATAATAATAAGAAACCCCCAAGCACTTACTGTCTTAAACACTAAAAGCACCCACTAATTAGCCAGCCTCCTCCATCCCTGGGAAAAGTACTATTAGAACTTTTGACAGCATAACCCAACCCATTTGACATCACTGGAGTTAAATCCTGGTAAGT
Source organism: Podarcis erhardii (assembly GCF_964252035.2). Lineage (NCBI taxonomy): Eukaryota > Metazoa > Chordata > Lepidosauria > Squamata > Lacertidae > Podarcis > Podarcis erhardii. Next base: position 1,851,387 of record NC_138511.1, read on the forward strand.
AAACCTAAATCTGAGTGCACTGAGATACCATTAAAGCCTCCCTATGTTTACAACTCAGCAACAAATTTCTCCCTACATGCAGGGGGTCTGTAGGAGTGGTGGGACAAGCCATAGTTTTGCATGCCAAATGTCCCAGGTTCAATCCCCAGCATCTTCTGGTGGGGCTGAGATCAACTCCTATTTGAAAGACTGCAGAAGCCAGTCAATGTAGACAAATGGATAGAACGGATGGACTCATGGTTGGGCTCAGAACAAGATACATTTCTCTATTGCTAAAGGACATCTGGGGATGGGCCATCACAGTGGTAGAACGCCCACTATGTGAATCACCCTGAGATCTTGTGATGAAGGGTGGTATATTAACAACAACAACAGCCCCAGCTTCAATCCAGGTTCAGCCAGGATCAGAGGTATAGTGGTCTTGGGTCACAAGGGCTCCGTCTCCAGCTTCCTTGAGTGCCTAATCAACATGAAAGTGACATTTCTGTTTGCCTCGTGCCTAGAAAGCATGGGTCTGATACGGGGGGGGGGGGCATGTCTTCTTTACCTTCTTCTTCGCTACAATATATCCATTTATTCCCAATTGTCAATGTCAAAAGGGACTAAAATCTATAAAATTCATAGAAACTCAATGTGCCAATTTGCTCAATTTCTCTAGGACTCCATCACACCTCCCCTGTCCTCCATAATCCCTCAAGCAAAGTGTCAAGACCCTAATCCTGTCAAATCACTCTGCCAAGCCTTTCCTCCAGGCAATGCCAGGTGGCAGACTATGCATATTTGGGACCATTGTCTTCTTATCCCCGGTACTCAGGAAGTGTTTATCTGCGCATATCTCCAGTTCTGCATATTCCCCCCTCCCTCCTCCATATGTTAATCCATGTAACCCAACCTCTTCTTAATGTATTCATGATGTAATCTGTGTAACCCAAGCTCTCTTTAATGTATTCATGATGTAACTGGGATGTATTTTGCACTGTATTCTGGGACATGGAGGGAAGTTTCAAAAGTTTATGTCACCCCTTTCTCGCTGTTCAATCTGGTCTTGAACCTGTTGCGCAATAAACTTGGATCTTCTGTAGTTTGCTCCTGTGCCCGGCTGAGCTCATTTTCTTCCGCAGGGACCCGTGGACACTTAGTCCGACGAGCTGGGTGGCAGAGTAGCCCCGCACCCAGATTTTAGCCGTAACAGTTCCGACCAATTTCCTGCTTGTCCTGTGCTTTCTTGGCATGGATCCAAGTATTTGTTTGCCTTTTTGCCCTGCCACTTCCTCCTAGAAAACCCACTCTTTATCACAAAATCAGAACAAATGGCAGCCCGCTGAACACCCAGTTGCCATTTGTTTCAATTCAGCACTAAACCATGAGTTTTTCTGGGGGAAAGTGGTGTGGCAAACAGAAAGTGTGCATGAGCCCTAAGTCCGTTGGAGACAATTAGAATGAAAGGAGGTGAATCAGCCCCTGAGGCTCTTAGGGTCACTCTGCAGAAGCTGAGCAGGAAGAACCTCCAGGAGGAGTTGTTTTATGTGCTCTGAAGCCAAGCATTTAGGAACACTGAAAACACAAGCTCTTCCGTTTCAAGAGAATGGTGTGCAGTGTATGTTAAGAAGAATGGAACTTCAAGGAAAACACAACTTAAGTCTCTCTGAAAGAAAATAGTGGAGCATGCCAATCATTTGCCCGTGTCTGTGCACAGAAAACAGTAGATCTAAGCTGAAGGGTGTAAAGGGGCTGAGCGCTTTAGAGCTCAGCAAGGCCTGAATATTTCAAGTGTGTGTTCTCTCTCTCTCTGTGTGTGTGTGTGTGTGTCTCTCTCTCTCTCCACCCCCTCTTCACCTCCTTGGTTCTCTTCCTACCCCCCTCTGCTGTGGACAATGGCTGTTTTGTTTGCTTCTGTCATTTCACTAGAGTTGGTTTATTATTTGTTTGTCCTCACTGTTAAGAACTTGCTGGAATTGGCCTGCTATACTTCACTTTTCTCTAATCTGTAACTTCCCTGTGTGATGGTTCAGCAGCCCTGATGGTAAATTGGACAGGATGGGAGGGGGGGCTAATGGCACAGCTAATCATTTCTCAGAAGTGTCTGATTTCTGGCAACAGTTAGGGTTAACAACAAAAGAAAAAGAAAAACGGATTGGTGGCCTGCATTCTGAACACCTCAGTGCAGGACCACTACTGTCTTGTGATTCCATATGACTACAGAAAAGCTTTGGTACTGGCTTCAGGATTCAGCATCCTGAAAATTTTGGCTTTCATTTTTTTAAATTGCCAAGTTTCTAGCCCATGTGGGAAAGCCTTACTGAATCAGAGCAATGGTCCATCTAGCCCAGCATCCTGTTCTCACAGTAGATAACCAGATGCCTCTTTCTGGGAAGCCCCTGAGCAGCATCCAATCGCTCAGCACTCTCCTCCCCTGTGGTTCCCATTAACTAGTCATCTGAGGTCTGACAGATACAAAGTGTGCAGGGAAGACCAAGCGAAATCTTCTAAACTGGGTGTTCAGGGGTCTGGGGCGGGCCTCCAGTGCCTTATGTAGCTCATTGCTCCTTCTAATGAAAAGCAATGGCAGAATATGGAGAAATTGAGCAGCCTTATATCCATTCAGACTATTTTAGCATCTAGCCCATATTACCTGTTCTGACTGGCAATGGACCTCCAGGTTCAAAGACGCAAAGGGTTTTTCCCATCACCAGCCACGTGCTGGGGTTTGCACATGGGACCTTCTACAAAACAAAAAAACTGGGATGTGTGAATCCCAAACTTGCTGCCCTATGTATAGACCAAATTCTTCCCCTGGTCCCATGCCACATGTGAAAAAGGATTTTGCCTGTCTCCCCAGCATCACCATGCAGCAGATTATAAATTGTTATTGTGCTATTCATCATGCTTACATTTAGACATCTTCATTACACTTTGCATTATACTGGTGCATAATTTGGTGGCTAGATTGCTCACAAGGCAATACGGTTTGTGCATTTTGCACTGATCCTGGCCCAACTGCACTGGTTGTCAATTAGTTTCCAGGCCCAATTCAAAGTGCCGGTTTTGACCTCTAAAGCCTTAAACAGCTCAGGACTGCCTCTCGCCATATGAATCAACCCAGACCTGCAATCGCTATCTGAGGCCCTTCTTTGTGTGCCCTGCCCTCAGAGAAGTCCAGAAGGTGGCAACACAAGAAAGGGTCTTTTCTGTGGTGGCTCCCCATTTATGTTGTGAACCCTCCTGTGATTTTCAGATGAAGAGTGGTATACCATATCCTCCAACATTTCTCCAATGAAAATAGGGACGTCCTAAAGAAAAGTGGCACATTCTGGGATCAAATCAGAAGCCAGGATAGCTTTTTTCTATCCAGGGTTCCAAACTACAAGAAAGAAGATTCCACCTAAACATTAGGAAGAACTTCCTGACAGTGAGAGCTGTTCGACAGTGGAATTTGCTGCCAAGGAGTGTGGTGGAGTCTCCTTCTTTGGAGGTCTTTAAGCAGAGGCTTGACAACCATATGTCAGGAGTGCTCTGATGGTGTTTCCTGCTTGGCAGGGGGTTGGACTCGATGGCCCTTGTGGTCTCTTCCAATTCTATGATTCTATGATTCTAGGGACACTTGGAGGGTCTGGTATACCAATTTAAATAATAAGATGAGTGCTTATGGAATCATGTTCAAGTAGTGCCTATTTTAATCTATATTGCTCAAGTAGAGGATTGCAAAACTACTTTCTTTTTCTAGCTAGACAGCCTCACTCATTCCCTTTTGTTGGGAGAATAGCTCATCTACGCCTCTGCTTGTGCTGCTGCTTTCTCCCAGGAAAACAACTGATTTTCCTCCAATTTAGCACTAAATATCAGGTTTTCAAGAGGAAAGCAGCAGGATAGAGGCCAGACCCCTTGGACCCATGCCAAGAAAGCACAGCCCTGCTTTCTAGGTCTGGGACAAGCAGAAGTGGGGATGAGCCTAAGGTCAAGTAGAGGTCAGAGATGTCATTTGGGAGCCACAATGTCAGCAGGACGTACACTAGGTTGTTATGCTATGATTTGGGATGGGGAGACAAAAACCGCCCGTTAATTCATGGTGGAATCTGATGGGCATATAAAATGGAGGGATAGTTCTGGAGCCAGGGTTCAAGGTGTCGCAAGACCCCAGATTCAAATGTAAATAAAAATTTGGAGAAGCAGAGACGCGGTCACTGAACTCTCCAGCTGGACTAGTCTAACTTGCACAACTCACAAGACCCACCCAGTGAAACAGCTGGTCTCCAAGAGAAGCAGCCCGGGGCCCTTGGGAAATTTTGGGGCAAACTGGAGGGGTGATGACCACCCAGCTCCACATCATGGTCAGTACAATCCACACCGGCCCAAGTGCACGGGAGCTGAAAACGTCCACTTTAGGCATTTTTTACAAGCCTTCTAGATCAGAAACAAGTGAAGACACAAACATTTTCTGCACACGCGCAAGTGCCATGGTGCTGCAATGGCTGCCCAGTGCTACTGGATCAGACGGATGGGTCTCTATTTTGCTTATTTCTTACATTTCTCTCCCACCTTCCCTCCAAGGAACTTGAGGTGGCATGCACAGCTCTCTCCCCCCCCCCATTTTAGCCACACAACAACCCTCTGAGGTAGGTTGGGCTGAGCATGAGTTAGTGATCCAAGGTCACCCAGTGAGGTTCCTGGCTGAATGGGGATTGGAGCCCTAGTCTCTCCCAGGTCCTAGCCCAACACTCTAACCACTGCACCACAGACCAAAGGACCACCTGTGTCAGTGCTCTGTTCTCACAGGGGCCAACTGGGTGCCCACAGGAAACCAGCAAGCATAACCAGAGTGGAAAAAGCTCCCCCCCCCCCCCGTGATGCACAACATGGCCGCAAAATTGCCCAAAATTGGTGCCAATGGTGGTGGCGCTTCTCTGCTGCTGGCAAAGGTGACAGGGCACCCACAGGAAGGCCATGGGGGGGGGGGCTTCTGCCACCCAAAGCAGTGGCCTCACCTGCCTCATGGCTGGGCCAGCTCTGCTTGTCACCAGGCAGCATTAATAACCCAGAATATATGTGGCTGTTTTTCCTCTCACAATCACATTTTGTTATTAAAGGGGTGAGATGTCATTGCATTGCACTGCATTGCATTACACAGATATGAGTCAATGGGAGTCATGACAAAGCCTACGGGGATGAAGTGGAAATATGCCCCAGCTGCCAGGGGCATGGAAGGAGCCAGAGCCACCCACGCCAGGCCGCGTTGTGCTTCCCCCACTCCAGGCACCCGCAGGTCTCCAGGAACTTCTCCTGCAGAGTCAGATTAAAAGCAGTCTCCCCCTGCTTGAAGTTCTCCAGCTGTTTGGGACTACAACTGCAGTCCAAGACGTTTCCTGGGCATGGCATTGCAGAAGGCTGGATAAAAACTGAACAACAAAAACCAGACCAGCCCTTTCCCATTCTCCTCCTAGGGCCCAGTTTAACCAAAGGAAAGCCCAGCCAAAGCACGCAGAGGCCTTAGAAGAAGCCATGTTTATGGACCCTGATTAGCAGCTATTGCATGCAGGAGCAGGGATGGAGAACCTTTCTCAGCCCTAGGGCCACATTTCTTTTGCAGCAGCCATCTGGGGGACATGTGACAGAGGTAGGCGGGGCCAGAGGCAAATGTGGGTGGAGCAGTGGAGGCAAATCCTGCCTTTGTACCATAGACTTTTTCCTGTATTCTCTCTTCGTCCTACATCCAAGCAAGCAAGAGACCTGATCGGTGTTCAAGAACTTGTTGCAGGCGGGGGAAAGGAGAGTGCAAAGCAGGGCAAGAAAGGGGTGTGGCCTCAGGAAAGAGGGTGTGGCTGGGGAGAATTGGCATCCTGGGCCTGAGAGTTGGATCCCAGCTCTGAGATTTACCTCTGGTGTAAGGCTAAAGTGCTGGACTTGTAACCAGAGCATCAGCTCCCATCACCCCTGACCCTTGGCCACACTGGTGGAAGTGCCTGGGAGTGGAAGCCTACAACCTCTGGAGGGCAGCCCATTGGCTCCCCCTGATTTGCAGGATGCAAATAGACAAAGTTTGACTGAAACATCTCATCACCTCCCTCCCTCCTATTCCATGGTCCTGCTCACACACAAGCTGAGCAAGGAGGGTTTTGTGAACCCTGTTCACTCCCTTCAGAGCTTCCATTTCATGCTTACAATGTTTATTTCAAAACATTTGGCTCAGCCCTTGCAAAATATAGCTTGTGGTGTCGCTGGAGCTGTTGACAGCAAGGGCTGCATCCAACGCAGCACTAAGTGAAAGTCACCTAGTGGAATACTTGTTCTGCTGGCAAAATGTTTTATACCTCCGGAACATTTTTGCACAAGAGAATGCATAAGCAGGTTGCTGGTGACTTTATTGGGCAATTGTTGTGCAAAGAATTACTGCTAACACAACTGTTGTGCTGGGTTCCTCTGTTGTGCAACTTGCCTCTGCACTGGCAGACAGCTATCATTGGATAGAGCCCTGTAGGGTGGTGAATTGTGTACTACCTGTGAATGGGTGCCTTCAATGCCCCTCCTGCTCTCCCTTCCTATGGTCCTCTTTAGTTTCAAACCAGACTGGAAAGCCTTCAAATACAGGGCTGCACTCTGACAGCACCCTGAAAATGAGGAGTGTCCTCTATATAGTAAGACACATGACCACCCTCACAAGATGCAAGTCTGGAATAATTCCAGGGAAGCTTCTGTTGACTGATTTTTTTAAATCTTTGGGGGTGTTTTATATTATATATGCTACCAGCTTTCTTTAGCACACTCAGTGACAAAGACAGCTTGCAACAGGTTTGTGTTTTCTTCCTCCCAAAAGATGTCAAAACCTGGGCTATGTTTAACAAAATGACAAATTTAGAAGGCACACATTAAACCATACATTGTGCTACAATCTCCCCTAAGGGCACAGGTGTGCGGCAACTGAAAAGCAAAATGGAGACAATCCATTTGTAACATGATTTTCCGATTGATTTTTTTTTTTTTAAAAAAAAAAAGGTACCTCAAGGCAACTAACAGTAAAACTGACAAACCATCCAAACTGACAACTCAGAGCATTCAGGCCTTCATTTGAAAGCCTCAACACAATAACAATTTGAAATTGTAAAAAGCAATATCAGCCGCATAAAATCAACAGGACAAAGAATCACCAGCACTGTGACTACATAAGAACACATTCATGTGTAAAACTTTGCAGAGCACCTAGAAAGGAATGCTGTGATCACCAATAGTCAGCATGGATTTCTGAAAAATAACTCGTGTCAGACTAACCTGATCTCATTATTTGACAGAATTACAAGCCTGGTAGATGAAGGGAATGCAGTGGATGTAGCCTACCTTGATTTCAGCAAGGCATTTGACAAGGTGCCCCATGATATTCTTGTAAAGAAGCTGGTAAAATGCGGACTTGACTATGCTACCACTCAGTGGATTTGTAACTGGCTGACTGACTGAACCCAAAGGGTGCTCATCAATGGTTCCCCTTCATCCTGGAGAAGAGTGACTAGTGGGGTGCCACAGGGTTCTGTCTTGGGCCCGGTCTTATTCAACATCTTTATCAACGACTTGGATGATGGACTCAAGGGCATCCTGATCAAATTTGCAGATGACACTAAACTGGGAGGGGTGGCTAACACCCCAGAGGACAGGATCACACTTCAAAACGACCTTGACAGATTAGAGAACTGGGCCAAAACAAACAAGATGAATTTTAACAGGGAGAAATGTAAAGTATTGCACTTGGGCAAAAAAAATGAGAGGCACAAATACAAGATGGGTGACACCTGGCTTGAGAGCAGTACATGTGAAAAGGATCTAGGAGTCTTGGTTGACCACAAACTTGACATGAGCCAACAGTGTGACGCGGCAGCTAAAAAAGCCAATGCAATTCTGGGCTGTATCAATAGGAGTATAGCATCTAGATCAAGGGAAATAATAGTGCCACTGTATTCTGCTCTGGTCAGACCTCACCTGGAGTACTGTGTCCAGTTCTGGGCACCACAGTTCAAGAAGGACACTGACAAACTGGAACACGTCCAGAGGAGGGCAACCAAAATGGTCAAAGGCCTGGAAACGATGTCTTATGAGGAACGGCTAAAGGAGCTGGGCATGTTTAGCCTGGAGAAGAGGAGGTTAAGGGGTGATATGATAGCCATGTTCAAATATATAAAAGAGGGAGGAGGGAGAAAGCTTGTTTTCTGCTGCTCCAGAGAAGCGGACACGGAGCAATGGTTCCAAACTACAAGAAAAAAGATTCCACCTAAACATTAGGAAGAACTTCCTGACAGTAAGAGCTGTTCGACAGTGGAATTTGCTGCCAAGGAGTGTGGTGGAGTCTCCTTCTTTGGAGGTCTTTAAGCAGAGGCTTGACAACCATATGTCAGGAGTGCTCTGATGGTGTTTCCTGCTTGGCAGGGGATTGGACTCGATGGCCCTTGTGGTCTCTTCCAACTCCAGTCTGCCGGGACTTCGCCTGTTCTCCAGGAATTCTCAAAGATGACTGCCAGTGGTTCTGAGATCACATCTGCCAGTTCTTTTAATACTCTTGGATGCAGTTCGTCTGGCCCTGGAGACTTGAATACATCTAAACTAGCCAAGTATTCTTGTACTATCTCCATAGTTATTCTGGGCTGTGTTTCCTCTGCTGAATCATTTGCTCCAAATTCTTCAGGTCGGGCATTGTTTTCTTTATCGGAGAAGACTGAGGCAAAGAAGGCATTGAGGAGCTCAGCCCTTTCTGTGTCCCCTGTTTGCATTTCACCAGCTTCTCCTCTGAGTGACCCCACTGTTTCTTTGTTCTTCCTTTTGCTACAGACATACCCATAAAAGCCTTTTTTGTTGCTTTTAACCTCTCTAGCAAGCCTGAGTTCATTCTGTGCTTTAGCTTTTCTGACTTTGTGTCTACACGTGCTGGCTATTTGTTTGAATTCCTCTTTGGTGGTTCCCCCCTTTTCCATTTTTTGTACACATCCTTTTTTAATCTTAACTCAGTTAAAAGTTCTTTAGATAGCCACCCTGGCTTCCTTAGGCACCTTCCATGTTTCCGTCTCATTGATATTGCCTGCAGTTGTGCTTTTACTATCTCCCTCTTAACAAACTCCCAGCCATCATGAACTCCCTTTCCTTTTAGTATTACTGTCCATGGGATCTCACCCAGCACTTCCCTAAGTTTTATGAAGTCTGCTTTCTTAAAGTCAATAAATTGTGTCCTAGTATGCTTGGCTGCTCCTTTCCGCTGTATAGTAAACTTCAGAAGAGCATGATCACTCGCGCCTAATGATCCTTCCACTTCTACCCCACTAACCAGGTCATCAACATTGGTTAGGACCAGATCTAAAATGGCTGTTCCTCTTGTTGCTTCTCCCACTTTCTGGACAACGAAGTTGTCTGCAAGGCCAGTGAGGAATCTGTTTGACCTTATGGTGTTTGACCTTGGCTGAGTTTGACATCCAGCAAATATCCGGGTAATTGAAGTCCCCCATTACTACTATCTCCCTTAATGCTGCCCCATAGTCTCTGTGGCACTAAGTCCAGCACCCACCCACCCCAGCTCTCAGACTCCTCTTCTGGAGCTGCAGTAGAAAACTATCAGTAACCAACCAGCTTCCTGTTATTCCAGCTTCCTTCTAATCTGGCCAAGGTGCCTTTTCTCCTCCTCATGTGCCATCGTGTGTGCTCCAGAATCATAACTTCTCTCCTTCCTGTTTTCCTAACTGTTTGCAATGGTGCAAGAAGAAGGACAGATATTTGTAGAATCATAGAATTGTAGAGTTGGAAGGGACCACAAGGGTCATCAAGTCCAAGCCCCTGCAATGCAGGAATTTTTATACCCAGCATGGGGCCTGAGCACACAACCCTGAGATTAAGAGGCTCATGCTCTACTGACTGAGCTATTTGCTAGGTTAGCAGGAGGCTGGGGATCTTAATTCCCATTGCAGCCCTGGGCTTGGGATAGAGAGGAGAGAGTGAGAGCAGGGTGGAGATTTCAACTTTGCAATGCTCACTTTCAATTTGACCATTCCTTCCTCTGGCATATGGCCCTAACATGTTGACCAGTAGGAATAATGTTGGTTTCAGTTGACCTGTTGGTCAGTTTTAATGTATAGGTCCTTGCCTGTAAACCCCCATGTGCTCTTGGTTCAGGGTGTCCCAAGGAGTGGTTTCTCCCATTTGAACATTTTTGCATTCTCTTGGTACATCTGCATGCCACAGAGGCCAGTTGCTTTTGCGCAAGTGTCATCCATTTCTTCTGGAGACTTCATTGTCTAGTGCTCTGATGGTGTTTCCTGCTTGGCAGGGGGTTGGACTCGATGGCCCTTGTGGTCTCTTCCAACTCTATGATTCTATGATAATACATTTGGCTATTGGCAACTCTGGACCCAGGATCACTTGTTGGTCTGGCAATGCAATGGGTAGACTCTGCAGCACATTTGTTTAATTCTATGTCCTTTTCTACTGAACTATCTTCATTGGGCTCTGGGGGAGGTACTCTGCTCAGTGTGTCTGCCATTCGAAGGTGCTTGCCTAGGTGCAGTGGCCCCAACTTCAGGAGGCCCTTGCACCCACATTTTTGTTGTTGTGGGTACTCAGCCCCCTCCTGCCACCGCTACAACGTGCAACGTGTGCCACCACTGCTGCTGCCGCTTGCCACCACCACTATCCCCTACTACCACTACCCCGCCATGCGGCTCCATACCATGAAACTGGGGCCCATCGTGGCCTCTGGAAGGCCCACTGTGGCCTCCTCTTGCCGCATGACATCACAGGCCAGTGCGAGGCACCCACAAAGTGGGGCAGAACCTGGCACCCCTGCCTGGATGATACTTGATATGCACATCATACTTGTTGATGTTGAAGTCTCATCAACATCCTCTGAAGCCTCTTCAGGGCTGTCAAACAATGGTTTCTGCATCATGACTTGTGATCAGATTGCACATGCACACTGTCTGTCCCAAAGGGAGCTGGTGGAAGCACTGCATACAGTCATACCTCGGGTTGAATGTGCTTCGGGATGAGCGCGTTCGAGTTGCGCTCCACGGCAACCCGGAAGTAACGGAGCACGCTCCGTTTCTTCCAGGTTTCGCAGCTTGCGCATGCGCAAATGCTCAAAGTGACATCACACGCATGCGCAGAAGTGGCGAAAAGCGATGCGCGCAGATGTGCCGTCACTAGTTACGTTTGCTTCTAGATGCAAATGGGGCTTCGGAATGGATCCCGTTCGCATCTAGAGGTACCACTGTACTGGAAAGCACAGCCCAACGTTCTTTTCCCATTTGGGCACATCCTCTTGCAGATTCAGACAGTGTCTTACTGGGAGAAGCAATTGGTGGTGGTTGTGAGGGGGGTCCTTCGTTACTGTAACCTTTATTTTAGCAAATGCCTGACCATTCCCACTCCACTTCTTCATGTGTCTGCTGTCTCAGTGGCTCATAAGGTAAAGGGAGCCCTGACCGTTAGGTCCAATCGTGGACGACTCTGGGGTTGCGGTGCTCAGCTCGCTTTACTGGCCAAGGGAGCTGGCATACAGTTTCCGGGTCATGTGGCCAGCATGACTAAGCCGCTTCTGGCGAACCAGAGCAGCGCACGGAAATGCTGTTTACCTTCCCGCTGGAGCGGTACCTATTTATCTACTTGCACTTCATGCTTTCAAACTGCTAGGTTGGCAGGAGCAGGGACCGAGCAACGGGAGCTCACCCCATCGTGGGGATTCGAACCGCCAACCTTCCAATCGGCAAGCCCTAGGCTCTGTGGTTTAGACCACAGCGTCACCTGCTCATGGCTAGTTGTTAGCCCCTTGGAAAATGTTGCCATGTAGATTCCCATTCCCAGGCATCTTTAAACACCTTTCACAACCTCAGGTAGTGGCACCTCCTGTCTCACCTTAACATTCCAAGGGTCCACTTTCAAACCACCTGCCGTCAACAGGTGGCCAATGCAGGGTACCTTTTTCAGTCTCACCCTAGCCTTATCTTGATGCAACTTTATGTTTCCATCTCTGCACCACTCAAGGGAACAGTACAACTGTTTGTCATGATCCCTTGGGCTCTTGCATCTCCCTCTCCCATAATTAGGATATTACCTGCAATTATCTTCAGTCCTGGGATATTTTCCATCTCTTGATTCAATCTGCATTGAAATACTTAGGGGCTGGGGCTGGGCTGATGTCCATTGGCATTTGTAGCCAGAGCAATTTACCAGGCGGCTTCTGTATAATGGCTAAGCTCTTCATTCAAACTGTGCTGTTCTCTACTGGAGCAGTTATGCCCTTGGCTTGAAGGCTTGCCAGTTCCTTCCTCCGTGGTTCTGCCAGCACTGCAGGCACTCGACGGGGGAGGGGGGATCTTTACTGGCTTGATCAAAGGATCCACCTCAAGCTTGAGTTTCCTGGCCAAATGTCCTTCCCCTTCCACACGTGTAGCAGGGACAACTCAGAATGGCTTTCCATGTTAACATGTTGGTCCTCATTGTTTCCTCCTCCCTCTTTGTTATTTGCTTGCAAGAATCAAATGTGATATTGTTCACTTGCAAGACCCTCACCCCCCCAAAAAAAGACCCAGAAGAAGGAAAAGAGGCCTCAATGGGCCTTAAAAGTGCCAATCTACAGTGAGAAGCTGGACAGCAGATGAGGAGGCCAACTGGCCACACTCTCCCTCACTATGGTGATATGGTGAACGTGTCATGTTTATTTACATTATATTACTTTTCTATTTCTAAATTTGCATCTATCCATAAAAAATAATATATGGAAATACAGTACTGTGTTTCAGTTGTAGCACTTCTTTCTAAATGTGCATCTCTATATAAAAATTAGTATAGGAAAAAGAAAAGCATCCCCAAATATCTCCAGCTTTTTCTCTGTTGTCCATGCCACAGAATGGATCTGCTCACTGGATTGTACTTTAGGCAAGATGTGCTCCTGTTGCACCTGAGTCAATGTCATGTCTTGAACTACTGTGCTTCCTAGCAGTGCTCTGTGGACATTTCCCTTAATAATGATGAACTGTAGGCAATAGAGTTTACTGTTCTTCGGACTGAGAATTTTAAGCCTGTGCTTCACGACACATTTCAGGGTTCTCTGGTTCAATCTTTGTTTCTCCATCAACTAGAGCTAATGGCAGCACATTACAGCTGGCTCCACAATTCTGTTGAAAATGACCTGGGACAGGTTTCTTTGGTCCCTGAATCCCCTCCTATGTGGGCATTGTGCTCCCTTGATCAAAGAGTGAGGCTGAAGACATCCTTATACCCTTTGGACTTCTCACTTCCATCCTTCCTGGCTCTCCCGGCCAGCCCACAAGGTTTCCTCTGGCTCCTGCAGAGCCTTGGGAAGTGATCAGGTTTGCCACACCCTGAGCCCTTCTCTCCACCTGCTGGGCTCTTTTCTCTTTTCTCTTTTCTCTTTTTTCTCTTTGTGTTGCTTACCACAGTATATGCACCATGTGCTAGGCAGTCGTCATTGTGGCTCTCTGCGTGCTCATAGTGAAAACCTGGCTGGCGTCAGATTGCATGCGCCTGCACCATGTGAGTGGCTTCTGGTGCCCTCCTGAGCCTCACTTGAGAAGTTTCTGCTCTGCCAATCTTCAAACAATGGGTCAGGGTTAAATCTGGCTCTTGCAATGGTCTGCCACTGAGATCCTGATCTACGGTCTCTCAGACAATTCTGTCTCTGAAGAGTCTGTGATATCCTCCCAAGTACAGGTTGCTGCCGATGTCCTCAGTGCACTAGCATAAGCACACACTCCAACATTTCTCCAATGAAAAAAGGGACGCCCTATTCCATCATCAGCTTTGTTGTTTTTGATACTCTGCTCATCTGACTGGGTTGCCCCAGCCATTCTGGGAAGCTTCCAACATATATAAGGGCATCCTGATCAAATTTGCAGATGACACCAAACTGGGAGGGGTGGCTAACACCCCAGAGCTTGACAGATTAGAGAACTGGGCCAAAACAAGATGAATTTTAACAGGGAGAAATGTAAAGTATTGGGCAAAAAAAAAATGAGAGGCACAAATACAAGATGGGTGACACCTGGCTTGAGAGCAGTACATGTGAAAAGGATCTAGGAGTCTTGGTTGACCACAAACTTGACATGAGCCAACAGTGTGACGCGGCAGCTAAAAAAGCCAATGCAATTCTGGGCTGCATCAATAGGAGTATAGCATCTAGATCAAGGGAAATAATAGTGCCACTGTATTCTGCTCTGGTCAGACCTCACCTGGAGTACTGTGTCCAGTTCTGGGTACCACAGTTCAAGAAGGACACTGACAAACTGGAACGTGTCCAGAGGAGGGCAACCAAAATGGTCAAAGGCCTGGAAACGATGCCTTATGAGGAACGGCTAAGGGAGCTGGGCATGTTTAGCCTGGAGAAGAGGAGGTTAAGCGGTGATATGATAGCCATGTTCAAATATATAAAAGGATGTGACATAGAGGAGGGAGAAAGGTTGTTTTCTGCTGCTCCAGAGAAGCGGACACGGAGCAATGGTTCCAAACTACAAGAAAAAAGATTCCACCTAAACATTAGGAAGAACTTCCTGACAGTAAGAGCTGTTTGACAATGGAATTTGCTGCCAATGAGTGTGGTGGAGTCTCCTTCTTTGGAGGTCTTTAAGCAGAGGCTTGACAACCATATGTCAGGAGTGCTCTGATGGTGTTTCCTGCTTGGCAGGGGGTTGGACTCGATGGCCCTTGTGGTCTCTTCCAACTCTATGATTCTATGATTCTATGATTCTATGATTAAAGGAGAGAAGTTATTCACTCTGATGCTTGCAGGACCCATTAAGGCTGTTTGCAGAGGTATGGATTCTACATCCATGTTGCCACGGATGTCATGTTTCCTCTTGGCCTTTTATTGGAAGGTGCATTGTGAGTTCTGTTGCTAGAAATGTCAGCCTTAACCTTACAGAACAGTACCATACTACCTTGGCAGAAAATAAAATAAAAGGAATACAGAATTATTTACATGATTTTAACATCCTAGATACAATGTTCATCTGAATCCTATTCTACATCAGCCTTCCCAACCTGGTTCCCTCCAGATGTTTTGGATGACAACTCCCATCAGCCCCTGGAGCCAATGGGAGCAAATAGTTCAAAACATCTGCAGGAAAGCAGGTTGCAGAAAGCTGTACTGAAAAACAGCTTGAAAGCAGATATTTTTAGTGTCTGAGCCAAATCTCTCTCTCTCTCTCTCTCTCTCTCTCTCTCTCTCACACACACACACACACACACACACAGACACAAATTATCATGGGGCACAAACAGCAGCAGTGATGACGAACCTGTTGCCCTACAGATGATGTTGGATTCCAGCTCCCATCAGCTCCAGGCTGCACTGCCAATTGTCAGGGATGATGTGAATTGTAATCCAGCAACTCAGCAGAATCTGGGCAGACATTGGTTCCCCACTTCTGAACCTCAACCGCATTTCTCAGGACCCCAATTCAAATGAACAGGAACTCTACAAGACCATGGAAAGAGCATCTGGCTGAGCCTATGGATTCTAATCAGAGTGAGCTCATGGGAAATTACTTCTGAGTTGCTCAGGATTCCATTGCAAATGAAGCAAATCCTAAGCAAACATGGTATCAAGTCAGAAATGCTTTCCTTCCTCTAGCTCCTTCCCGACCCATTTAGATACAGTCATCCCATAATGTATCTGTTGCTGTGGCAACCAAGGTTTTGCACAAACAGCAGCATAAATAATTTTGTGAGAGCTTTGCCCAAATGTTTGGATCCTTGCTGCCAGGTATCAGAAAGCACCTTTGCAGCTGAAGGTTTTCAGTGCACTTGGATTTTCTCCTAGTACAGCATCACTTGATGACCAATCCTGCTAGCCGGTCCATAGGAGGTGCTCAGCCCATGGAAGCTGCATGAAAAGTGTCTTCAACAGAGATGCTGGGAAAGCACATTTAAGTGAGAAATAGAAAATCAGTTCGGGGCATGTCTCCTGCCTATAAAATTTCAGCACAGTTATTGTCCAGAGGAAGGACTTTATTCTTCCAGAGAAGCAGAACCACCTTGTTTTCATCTGGTGCATCCCCCAAATACTTCAAAACAAGTGGAGCTGAATCCTTCTTTCTTGCTTCAACGGGACTCATAGCCCCAAGTGCTCTGCATAATCCATCCCTGCCAGTCCTCATCAAAATCAACTTGGAAACCCAGGAGGCAGAATGATGAAAGGTGGCAATGAGCTCAGATGTGGAGAAAGCCTTTCGGGATCAAACGTGACTCACAGCATTTAAGCAATTGTTTTAATACTGGTTCCCTGGCTTGCTGGCTGGCTTGCTTTATTTGTTTATTTATTTATTTTAAGCATCTTCTGTGGTCTAATACTCTGGCTTAGATAAACAGAGCATACACAGGCAACTGGAAGCTCAGAGGAGCAGATCAGTCCCTGAAAGGCTTCCCACATGGGCTCCATCATAGCTTGCCATCTCAGGCAGAAAAGTCCACAAGTGTGTGAAAGTCCATGTTCATGCAAGTTTGAGTCACACAGGACTTCATATGGACTTCCTTTACAGAGAATTCCTTACTAATTCCTTACTATTTCTTACTATTTGGTCCTTGGGACTGAGGTTCCCCATCCCCATTCTGCCCATTTCCAAATGCTCTTTATTCTAACACTGCATTTTAACATTGCAAAATGGAGGGAAATAATTGTGAACTGTAACAGAATGTAAAGACTTGCAGCTCACTGGATCAGCTGCATTGCAAATTGAGCTGCATTCTTCTCTGGCTCAGAATTTAAGCTGAACTGTTCCCCCCTCCCTTCCTGGCACTTTGAATTTTCCTGTTTCAGCAGCCAGGTGCTAAGGACACATGAGTGTGTAGCTTCTCAGGTCACTTGAGCCCTTTGTCTGAACATTAGACACCCTTGAAAAGAACATGTCCGGGGGCTTTTTGCTCATGACACCATCTCATGCACAAAAAGTCCAGGGATATGTCATTTCCAGAGTGACTGATGTGTACTCGGTCTTGGGTTTGCTGGAAAACTACAATTAGGAAGGCATTTGACAATGTCTCCTGGAGGTTTATGGAAATAACACTGGAGTTGACAGATAATTTCTATAAGGTATAAATTATTTGCAACAAAGAGTTAAACTAGTTATAAATAACAATCTAATGGAAAACTAATATTAAGAGAGGTAAGAGACAGGGGTGACCTTTATCCCCACTGTTATTTATTTTGGTGTTGGAAATTCTGAACACAAACATCAGAAAAGAAAAGAAAAGAACATAAGGGGTATAGTTGTTGGAAACAAGACCTTCAAAGTTAAAGCCTTTGCTGACGACCTGACTATAACAATGGAAACCCCAAAAGAAAGTGTGCCAATAGTAGAATAGAATCATAGAATCATAGAGTTGGAATAGACCACAAGGGCCATCGAGTCCAATCCCCTGCCAAGCAGGAAACACCATCAGAGCACTCCTGACATATGGTTGTCAAGCCTCTGCTTAAAGACCTCCAAAGAAGGAGACTCCACCACACTCCTTGGCAGCAAATTCCACTGTCGAACAGCTCTTACTGTCAGGAGGTTCTTCCTAATGTTTAGGTGGAATCTTCTTTCTTGTAGTTTGGATCCATTGCTCCGTGTCCGCTTCTCTGGAGCAGCAGAAAACAACCTTTCTCCCTCCTCTATGTGACATCCTTTTATATATTTGAACATGGCTATCATATCACCCCTTAACCTCCTCTTCTCCAGGCTAAACATGCCCAGCTCCCTTAGCCGTTCCTCATAAGGCATCGTTTCCAGGCCTTTGACCATTTTGGTTGCCCTCCTCTGGACACGTTCCAGTTTGTCAGTGTCCTTCTTGAACTGTGGTGCCCAGAACTGGACACAGTACTCCAGGTGAGGTCTGACCAGAGCAGAATACAGTGGCACTATTACTTCCCTTGATCTAGATGCTATACTCCTATTGATGCAGCCCAGAATTGCATTGGCTTTTTTAGCTGCCGCGTCACACTGTTGGCTCATGTCAAGTTTGTGGTCAACCAAGACTCCTAGATCCTTTTCACATGTACTGCTCTCAAGCCAGGTGTCACCCATCTTGTATTTGTGCCTCTCATTTTTTTTGCCCAAGTGCAATACTTTACTAAAGTGTGATCCTGTCCTCTGGGGTGTTAGCCACCCCTCTCAGTTTGGTGTCATCTGCAAATTTGATCAGGATGCCCTTGAGTCCATCATCCAAGTCGTTGATAAAGATGTTGAATAAGACCGGGCCCAAGACAGAACCCTGTGGCACCCCACTAGTCACTCTTCTCCAGGATGAAGAGGAACCATTGATGAGCACCCTTTGGGTTCGGTCAGTCAGCCAGTTACAAATCCACTGAGTGGTAGCATAGTCAAGACCGCATTTTACCAGCTTCTTTACAAGAATATCATGGGGCACCTTGTCAAATGCCTTGCTGAAATCAAGGTAGGCTACATCCACTGCGTTCCCTTCATCTACCAGGCTTGTAATTCTGTCAAAAAACGAAATCAGGTTAGTCTGACATGACTTATTTTTCAGAAATCCATGCTGACTATTGGTGATCACCGTATTCCTTTCTAGGTGCTCACAGACTGTTTGCTTAATGATCTGCTCCAGAATCTTCCCTGGTATTGATGTCAGACTGACTGGGCGGTAATTATTTGGGTCCTCTCTTTTCCCCTTTTTGAAAATAGGGACAACATTTGCCCTCCTCCAGTCTGCCGGGACTTCGCCTGTTCTCCAGGAATTCTCAAAGATGACTGCCAGTGGTTCTGAGATCACATCTGCCAGTTCTTTTAATACTCTTGGATGCAGTTCGTCTGGCCCTGGAGACTTGAATACATCTAAACTAGCCAAGTATTCTTGTACTATCTCCTTAGTTATTCTGGGCTGTGTTTCCTCTGCTGAATCATTTGCTCCAAATTCTTCAGGTCGGGCATTGTTTTCTTTATCAGAGAAGACTGAGGCAAAGAAGGCATTGAGGAGTTCAGCCCTTTCTGTGTCTCCTGTTTGCATTTCACCATCTTCTCCTCTGAGTGACCCCACTGTTTCTTTCTTCTTCCTTTTGCTACGGACATACCCATAAAAGCCTTTTTTTGTTGCTTTTAACCTCTCTAGCAAGCCTGAGTTCATTCTGTGCTTTAGCTTTTCTGACTTTGTGTCTACACATGCTGGCTATTTGTTTGAATTCTTCTTTGGTGGTTTCCCCCCTTTTCCATTTTTTGTACACATCCTTTTTTAATCTTAACTCAGTTAAAAGTTCTTTAGATAGCCACCCTGGCTTCCTTAGGCACCTTCCATGTTTCCGTCTCATTGGTATTGCCTGAAGTTGTGTTTTTACTATCTCCCTCTTAACAAACTCCCAGCTATCATGAACTCCCTTTCCCTTTAGTATTACTGTCCATGGGATCTCACCCAGCACTTCCCTAAGTTTTATGAAATCGGCTTTCTTAAAGTCAAGAAATTGAGTCCTAGTATGCTTGGCTGCTCCTTTCCGCTGTATAGTAAACTTCAGAAGAGCATGATCACTTGCGCCTAATGATCCTTCCACTTCTACCCCACTAACCAGGTCATCAACATTGGTTAGGACCAGATCTAAAATGGCTGTTCCTCTTGTTGCTTCTCCCACTTTCTGGACAACGAAGTTGTCTGCAAGGCCAGTCAGGAATCTGTTTGACTTTACGCTTTTGGCTGAGTTTGACATCCAGCAAATATCCGAGTAATTGAAGTCCCCCATAACTACTATCTCCCTTCCTTTTGCATGCTTGGCCATCTGTTCCAGGAAGGCGTCATCTATGTCCTCCGTTTGGCTTGGGGATCTATAGTAAACTCCCACAATGAGGTCCCTGTTATTCTTCTCTCCCTTAATTTTGACCCAAATGCTCTCACTTTGGCTTTGAGGTTCTAAATCTTGGATCTCTTCACAGGTATACATATCACTGACATATAACGCCACTCCTCCTCCTTTCTTGTCTGGTCTGTTTCTCTGAAATAGATTGTATCCCTCCATTATTACATTCCAATCACGGGACTTATCCCACCAGGTTTCAGTGATGCCTATTATGTCATATTTAGTTTGCTGTACCAAGAGCTCAAGCTCATCTTGTTTATTTCCCATGCTTTGAGCATTAGTGTACAGACATTGAAGTCCATTAATCATTCCCACGTGTCTTTTATTTATGGATTTTTTCCTCCCACCACTAGGTCTGTGTGCTGTTTGCTCCATTTGGTCTATGACATTTGGATGATCATCTTCATCAATTGATAGACTCCTACCTTCAGAAGCACTGTCTCCCTAGATAAGATTACAGAATTTGGCTTAGTCGCAGGCTTCAAACTCAATAAAGAAAAAAACAGAATGTAAGTCAAAAATATGAGAGAACTACAATCATACCTCATGTTGCATCCGCTTCAGGTTACGTGTTTTCATGTTGCGTCCTGTGGCAACCCGGAAGTACTGAAACGGGTTACTTCCGGGTTTCGCCACTCGCGCTTGCGCAGAAGTGCTAAATCACGCCACACACGTAGACGTGGCACTTCATCTTGCGCCTGTTCTGTGTTACAGATGGGTCTCTGGAACGGATCCCGTCCATAACATGAAGTTCCACTGTACAACAACTTACAGGACTGACAATTTGTAAAAGAATCAAATATCTAGGAATCTGCATATCGGCAAAGAAGATAAATCTTTATAAAGACAACTATATACCAATTTGGAAGGAGATAAAAAGAAGCTTGGAAATATGGGACAGGTTAACATTATCATTCTGGGGTAGGATCTCCACAATAAAAATGAATGTGTTGCCTAAAATGCTTTTTCTATTTCAAGCTATCCCAGTAGTGGACAGTGCAAAACATTTTAAGACCTGGCAGAAAGATATAACAAGATTTATTTGGCAGGGCAAGAGGTCAAGAATAAGTTATAAATTATTGACAGATGGCAGAAAAAGAGGAGGTTTTGCACTGACAAATTTAGAATTGTATCATGAAGCTGCATGCCTATCTTGGATTAAAGAATGGCTAGTATTGAAAAACACTGACATACTAGACCTAGGGGGCTTTAACAATCGTTTCGATTGGCATGCTTACTTATGTTATGACAAGGTGAAAGTCCACAGAGACTTTATGAATCATGTAAGAAGAAAGTCCCTATACTCAGTCTGGTTAAAAAACAAAGGTATCCTGGAACAAAAGACACCCTGGTGGCTATCGCTGATGGAAGCCATGACAATAAAAAAAAGGTTAACATCATGAATGATTGGGTTACATATAAAGAAATTCTCTGTGAAGGAGGTAACCGATTAAAACTCAAGAACTTTGAAGAGTTATGAGGGTCCCGCCAATTCACATCCTCTAGTTAACCAAGTAAATAGTGGCAAGACCTAGCAAACGTTGGCTGCTCACACAGTCCTTAGGTACTGTGAGGCCACCGGGTCCTTTCCCAAGAGGTGTAGATTGGCCTCTCCTTCAAAGGAACACACTGGATGTAATACAATGGGCCCCATCAATCTGTGACCAAAAAGGGGGTGGGGCTCAATTATGTTGTAAAGCAGGAGTTGCCACCGTGGTGTCAGTGCATGCAATGGTGCCCTTGAGGTCTTCCTCTGGTGCCCAAATAGCCCCTGCTTTGGTCACATGGAGGTAGGGGAGCTGCTGCCCCCGCTTAAATCAAGTAAATAAATAAAAATACTTGACTAAAAGTAGAAATTGTAGAAAGATTTTGACAGATTTTTCTGAGCACTTGGGGCCTAAAGAAAGCAGTTTAAAACAACTGTTGCTGAGACATTTCATTCCAAAGCTGCTGCTAACAAGTGGGTGTCCTGCCCCCCCCCCCGCCCCCCCCGGCCATAAATCCTGGCTATGCCCCTGGCTGGTCATGAGATGGTGAGGGGGGCTACCCTTTTCTCCCTTAAAAACTGCTGAAGGTGAAAGTTGGAAGACTGACACACTTTCTTCCAGCTCAATGTACTTTTCAGGACTCAGATTAATTCTATTGGCTCTGACGCTTCCCAGAACACACATTGTGTGGGAGTCTATGGAGTTTTACACTGAGCTGACCTTTTGAAATCAATGGAGCCTAGGTATGTCCATTCATTTCAGTGGGTCTACCTTTGACTTTTTCTGTCTCACTGGGGGTTGGGGGGGGCTAATTCCAGGGAGGGAGACGGGAAGTGACCAGAGCGGAGGGTTCCCCCTGGCACTAGCTGAAAAATCTGAATGGGCCCACAGGCTTGAAAAGGCCAGCGCCCCCTGCCCATTCGCAAGGGACCCCATGCCATGCAGACACAGGGAGGGAGGGAGGACCCCCTGGCCTGCTCTTTAGCCTGCTCTGGTTTTTATTTCTCTTCCTTAGTGGCTTGTTATGAGTTTGATCCTGCACTCAGCTTCCCCTCACTCACAATTTCTTTCAAAAACAAGAATGCCACATGTGGCTAGCTTGAATGGTCCAGTTGCTCTTGAACCGTAAAAATCCTCCCTGTACATTTGTGGCCACAGGGCCATGCGTGAATGGCGCTTGCAGTGTTCGCTGTCGAAAAAGAGCAAGCGAGCATTTCAAGCTTCACTTCTGAAATCATCCAGTTGCACTTCACTGATGCTCACTGGGGCCAGCTCTGGCTTCGCGGCTGCTGATCCCTCCGTCATTTCCTCTCCTGACCCTCCCCTCCCCCATGCATCCAGCCCTGACCCAGAACAACCAGCATGATCAATAAGAGGGACTCATGCCTGCTTTCCAGTGACTGGCTTAACTCTTTCCTCACCAGAGGAAGGCCATAGGGATTCTTGTGCTGAATCTCATTGAAATGTTGGTTAAAAAGAATAAAATTGCATTTTAGTGCAAGCTCATTCATTTTTCACTCAGATACATCCTGGCTCCTCTCTTTCAATTTGGGTCCTTCTCTTCATAAGGAATATGGATATTAGAACAAGAGCTGTGCAAAAAAAACAAAAAAACTGTGGGGGGGGGGTTCTACCATCAGTTGATGGGGGAAAATTTGCACCAAGTCAGACCATTGGTTCATCTAGCTCAGTACTGAGTACACTGGCTGACAGCAGCTCTACAGGATTCCAGGCAGGAGTCTCTCCCAACCTTACCTGGAGATGCCAGGGAATGAATATGGGACTTTCTGCTTGCAAGGCTTGCAAGGCAGACTCTACCACTACGGGCTTTTCAATGCACTGAACTTGTAAGAACTTGTGAAGTGACCAAGGGCAATTTGTGAGTGTCATTCATTCTACAAATTGTTTCACCAACGTTTTATCCTCTGCAGCCTCCCTGGGTGTCCATGCATCAATTGAAGCCCAGGGAAAGACATTATTAAGTTACTCCTCCTGTGGGGCTTTCTCAGATCAAGAAAACCAGGCAACCAGGGAGGCTGCAGAGCACTGAAGAACAGAACAGATATTCTCTTTCTCTCTCTCAGATGAACACACACACACACACACACACCCCTCAACCACACCTAGGGATGGCAATATGAAAAAATGGGATTGGTTCTCTCAATATCTCACCCCCCCCATCTAAATTCAGTTCTCTAAATTTCTGCAGTAATTTGTGCTGCAGGGAAATGTTTATTCTGCTAGGATATGCTTTTGAACGCTGTCAGCAGCGTGTCAAGGCCCAAGACACCACTGGCATGGTGTGACTGGGGCTGTGGGGACAGCAACCCCAGGCGCATGATTCTGAAGGCACAAGAGGGTACAATTTAAGGAATGGCAAAAGATACTATCAAGGTTATCTTATAATAGATAAAAAGGAAAGAGGTGGATTTTCAATGCCAGATTAAAAACTTTACTACGAGGCATCCTGCCTGTGTTGGTTGAAGGAGTGGATAACTTTGGAAAATACGGATTTACTAGACTTAGAAGGATACGACAACAGATTTGGATGGCATTCTTACTTTTGGCATGACAAAGTGAAAGTTCATAAAGGGTTCCTAAACCATGTGATAAGAAAGATTTATGAAGTGCGGGACAGATATAAAAATATGTTAGAATGGAAAACAGCATGGAGGCTTTCACCAACAGAGGTATTGTCTGTCAAAAAGTTGAACATGGAGGGAACCTATGGTGAGATATTGATGGAAACCGAGAAAGGCTTAAAACTGAAACCATATGACCAAATAGAGGAAGTACTTACGGGTTGGTTGCAATATCATCAAGTAAATGATATATTTAACGGAGACAAAAAAAAAAACAGGTTTTGAAAATAAAAAAATCGAGATTCCAAATCGAACTGCTGGAGAGCAAAGTAAAATTGTTATCAAAAATGTACAATTTTTTGTTAGAATGGTATACAAAAGATGAAGAGATCAAAGAAGTTATGATAAAATGGGCTATTGACTTTGGGTATAATATTGAGTTTGAATCTTGGTCAAAATTGTGGAATGAAATCTTAAAATTTACTGCACGCATGGCCTTAAAAGAGAATGTAATGAAAATGATGTACAGGTGGTATTTGACACCGGTGAAGTCAGCCAAAATGTATAGGATGAGGAACAAACTATGCTGGAAATGTAAAGAGAAAGACGGAGATTTTTACCATATGTGGTGGACTTGCAATAAAGTAAAGGTATTTTGGGAACTGATCTACAATTAGTTTAAAAAGATGTTTAGATATACCGTCCCCCAAAAACCAGAAGCATTTTTGCTGGGTTTGATGGGAGAAGAAATTGCAAAGATAGATCAAAGACTATTTATGCATGCCACGACTGTGGCAAGAACTTTATTAGCCCAAAGGTGGAAAATGCAGGAATTACCAATGATCAAGGAGTGGCAGACGAAAATCATGGACTATGTGGAATTAGCCAAGTGACAGGTAGAATCTGGGACCAAGACGACAAAAAATTTCAGAGAGACTGGAGTAAATTTATTGAGTATATAATTATTGTAAGAATCTGAAGATACTAGTGGGATTGAAATAAAGCCTGCAATGAAAAACCTGAAAAAACTTTAAACTTTCTAGACCAAAGAGTCTAGATTATAAGGATACAAAGATCAGAAGTTGAGGATTTAAAGTGTGATATAAAGACTTGAAAACAAAAACCTGTTGAAGGGATGGAGGGAAGTCACGAGCTCAGCAGTGCAAAGAGTTTATTTTGTTTGTTACTGTATTGCTATGTTGGAAATGTGTTAAATTTTTTTAAATTAAAATTACTTTTAAAAAAACCAAAACATTTGAAGATGGACTTACCTAATTCACAAACTGAAACTTAGCTGTCTTTTGAAATCCACAATTCTCTAAATTTTGCAGTATAGTTCTCCAGCCAAGTAAGGTGTACACAGACACACACCTCGATAAAAGTGTACTTAGCAATGCACACACAAAAATTCATTGTTTAGGGGATATAGTTTGCAACAATGTAAACAAAAATATTTACATTATGGAGAAATTCACACTAAAATATGCTGGTGAATTTTCACGAGGACTTTTTAAAAAAAGAATTTACAAATTGATGTAGAAATGCAGAGAACAGAGGGGAGCCAAAATTGACAGATTTATCTGCTCGCACCTCTGGTGGCCTGGTGGTAACTTAGTAGTGAGCTTACTGCAGGGGTGAGATTCAGACCAAGAAATCTCCTGGCTCACCACTTGGTCTTTTGTCCACTTCCCATTCTGGCGAAGGAGTTTTGCTCACTGGCAAAGCTCCTGTGCAAATGGTCCCAGTTCAGTGGAGGCTACCACTGCCCACAGCTACTGGTCAGGATTGCTATGGAGCATCTCCAGTGCCAGCAAATACCAGGTGCTTGTGGCCAACCCAGAGGGATCTATTTTCCTTCTCTTCCATATGCTTTCTTATCTTATTCAGTAGAACATCACAGGTCACACAACCCGACGTGAAACTCTCACAGCAACTGGGCATCACATGCTGAAACATGGACCGAGGAGGGTGACCAAGATGGTCAAGGGTCTGGTCAAGGGTTCCTAATGAGGAATGGTTGATGAAGTTGGGTGTGTTCAACCTGGAGGAGACTGAAAGGAGATATGATATGATATCTCAAGGGCTGTCACATGGAGGGGGGAACAAGCTTGTTTTCTCCAGTTCTGGAGGGTAGGACTCGAATCAATCGCTTCATAGAATCATAGAATCATAGAGTTGGAAGAGACCACAAGGGCCATCGAGTCCAACCCCCTGCCAAGCAGGAAACACCATCAGAGCACTCCTGACATATGGTTGTCAAGCCTCTGCTTAAAGACCTCCAAAGAAGGAGACTCCACCACACTCCTTGGCAGCAAATTCCACTGTCGAACAGCTCTTACTGTCAGGAAGTTCTTCCTAATGTTTAGGTGGAATCTTCTTTCTTGTAGTTTGGAACCATTGCTCCGTGTCCGCTTCTCTGGAGCAGCAGAAAACAACCTTTCTCCCTCCTCTATGTGACATCCTTTTATATATTTGAACATGGCTATCATATCACCCCTTAACCTCCTCTTCTCCAGGCTAAACATGCCCAGCTCCCTTAGCCGTTCCTCATAAGGCATCGTTTCCAGGCCTTTGACCATTTTGGTTGCCCTCCTCTGGACACGTTCCAGTTTGTCAGTGTCCTTGAACTGTGGTGCCCAGAACTGGACACAGTACTCCAGGTGAGGTCTGACCAGAGCAGAATACAGTGGCACTATTACCTCCCTTGATCTAGATGCAATACTCCTATTCATATGACACGAAAGGAGATTCCAACTATAATATTTAGGAAACCTCTGACAGCAGCCCTGTATAGGGAAGCTTTTTAAGGTTTAATGTATTACTATGTTTTTATATATGCTGGAAGCCTCCCAGAATGGCTGGGGCAACCCAGTCAGATGGGCAGGGTACAAATAAAAAAATAAAAAATGACGATGCTGCTGCTGATGATGATTAGGAAGAACATTCTGACCGGAAGAGCTGTTCGACAGTGGCGGTTGTGGACTCTCCTTTCTTGGAGGTTTTTAAGCAGAGGTTGAAAGGCCATTTGTCATGGATGCTTTAGCTGAGACCCCCGCATTGCAGGAAGTTGGACTAGATGATCCTTCTGAATCTATGATTCAACTGAAAGCACTTAATAGAAGGCAGCCTTCTTACCTCCTAAGCCCTGTCAACTACCGTTTGTGCCCCCAGGCGGAAGAATAACCATGAAGCAGAGAGGAGCACATCCGAGCGTGTGGCCAGGGATGCTACACATTGGTGCATTGAGAGAGGTGCTAGAACAGCCCCTCCTCCCCAGCCAGCAAGGCCCTATGATGGTGGGGCTCATGTGATCACGGCCATGCTGACCAGGGCTAATGAGAGCTGTGATCCAAAGCGTTAGTGGAAGGGCTCCCGCTTGGGGAAGGCCACACTATAAGGAAAGAACAGCAGTTTCATTTCCATAGGAAAAAATATGTTCTCTTTAGCCACCTTTTGCTAAATGAGACAAAACCGGCGATCAGGGAAGAAACAAGAGCATTGCAGTTAACAAGAAATTAAGCCAGCAATAAAATTAGAGAGGAATTAGGAATGGCTCCCCGGGGAGTGTTTCCTCAAGTCAAGGTCATTCTGTGAACTAGATATCCCTTGACAACTTTATTTCCTTCTAATTAATAAATATGTACGTGAGCAGCAAGACTCCCAGAGAAAATGGCACCCCCCACCCCCGCAGCCAACCTTGAGCCCCATGTCTGCGTTTTGGCTGCGCAGGTCATGTTACCTGGCAGCTGGCGCCAGCAGGGGCTCCTACTGCTGGGAGGAAAGCAAGAGCATCAGCACATTGAGCAGACGCGGTAAAAGTGCCAGCCGGCACTTTCATGCCAAGGTGACCAGGAGCGGACGGAGCTTTGGGCAAAGCTGCAGAGAGTCAAACATCAAAGACTGGGGGACTCTTTCAGCAAGGCGGGGGGAGGTTTTGTGCACCCTGAGGGCCACCTTCCCATCTGGGCAACCTTTCAGGGGCCACATAGCAGTGGGGGTGGGTGGCAAGAGGCAAAACTGGGCAGGCAATTGAAGTAATGTTCACCTTTGCCCAGTAGGGTAGTTTTTGCACACTTTCTCTCTCCTCCATCCAGGCAGGCATTTTCAGAGTTCAAGGACATATTCCAGGTAGGCAAAGACATTCCAGGAGGCTGCAAACAGGGCAATGGAGGGCTTGGCCTGGGGAGAGGGGGGGTGGCTAGGGTGGCCTGGAGAGTGTTCCAAGGGCCACAGAGAGAGACCTTGAGGGCCACTTTAGCAGTAATCTGCCTCATTTGGAGATGAAACGGGGAGGGGGGGTTACAAGCATGATAAGATACTTGCTACAAAATAGCAGGGGTGAGCCAAAACTTACTTGCCTATTCGGCACAGTACGAAGGGAGGGAGACCCTTGTCCTCCACAATGTCACCACGTGATCAATGTGATAGCTCTCTTTTCGTTTACTGAAGCCCAAGCCCCCTGTAACTGAGATGTAGGGTCAGGATGCTGTCCATTCATGAGTTAGCCTCTGGTCAGATGGTGGTCATCCACATCTCTACCACAGGAATGCAGAAGGAACAGCAGGCAAGGAGGGGGCAGGGCGACAAGAGCCACGAAGAAAACAGGCAGCCGAAGGGGAGGTACCAGAGAGCACTGAACAGGTTCAAAAATAGTAAATATGCCTAAAACCTTCTCCAGAAGAGGAACACTGGTAATTTCAAGGGCAGAAGCAAAGTGCTTCCTCTCTTATGCCTCCAAGTACCGCCCTTTACTGCTACTCTGAAAACAGAAATAAGAACAGAAGGGGGAGGGGATCCACACACCTCTCTATAGCTGTTGGTGAGTGACTCGCATCTGCCACCATCACATGTAGTCCCACCACAAGTAACTGGTGTCTGTGGAGGGAGCACCCGGCTCATAAATTCTCCCAGATCAGATCTGCCCATATTCCCTGGAAGAGTTTCTATGACAAAGATCTGGCTCATCCGTGCAGGACATCACTTTATCTCTTGCCATGTGATTGCACTGAGCTGAATCGGCTAAGTGTCTCTGTTACAAGCATTCTGTTTGAGTTGACATTGGATGATACAAATGTTCTTTCCTTGGTGATTAATGTGTGATGGCTTATTTTCACACACATGACAAAGGATGAACTTGCACAACCAAAATGCAAGTAGCTTTTTAAGGAGAGTAGCAAACTGTAATGGGCATCACATAAAAGGACCTGCGTTCCTTCACGCTCCCTCGCTTATAGTCACATTTGTCCCTGTTTCTGTCTTTTAGTTATGTAGGATATAATCACATTTTAACTACTAGTGTTTATCCCTTACCTGTTTTAAGTCTTATTTGCTCAGTTTATCCTCATATTTTTAATCTTATGCTGGTCTGTGACCAAAATAAAGTTTGATACTGATACTGATACTGATACTGATACTGATACTGATACTGATACTGATACTGAATGGGCATCACGAAAGGGGAAGGGGTTGTTGTCTTTGTCCATAATTTGAGCACTGCTTACATGGTCCAAAACATCCACTGTCCACTTTTGCCTCTGATCTCACCCACTACTGGAATGTGGCCTCTGGACTGAAAAAGGTTCCCCATTCCTGAATTACACATACCCAATGCACAGCAACACACAGCCTAATACCCAGTTTGTTAGGATCAGCATGACCGAAATCCTATGCATTGTTTTTTCCTGGGAATAAACTCCATGGAATCAGGAGAGGTTACTTCTGACTGCAGAGATTCTACTTGTAAAAATGTGTTAAGAAAATACATTTGCCACACTGAAACAAAATATTTAGCTTTTAATAATAAATGCAAACCATATTGCAAAGAAGTGCTACCATTTAAAATGCTAGCCTGAAATAGAAACTCCATGAAAGAAAAGGAAAAATATCCATCTTCTGCTTGATTGTTTTTCTGATTCTCTGGCTTCCTCAGTCCTAATCTGTCACAAGCAAACTTGAAAGACTCCTTAACACCTCACATATGTGTTGTGACGTGGGGTTTGTGATTTCAGCTCTCTTGACATAATATGCTGGAGACAGTTCTCTAGTAACACTTCTTTATTAACGCAACAAGACTGAAACTTGAGGAGGGGAGAGCTACATTTATAGGGACAGGGAACTAGCTAGAAAGGATACATTTTGGAGGGAACAATATCAGGCAATCACAGTCCTGCCTTTTGGAGGCAACCAATAAGACAGAGGATCCAAATACAGCAGCTTAAATGAACCAATAGTAGCTGTACCCTCTGGAACCAAAAGGCAGTTACTTTACCCTAATGCAAATACAGACAATAATAATACAGATATAAAATCCTTTGACTCAATACACAACACCCCTCCCCCCCAGTGAGCACAGCAGACATAATCTCTCAGGTACTGTGGGGTCCTACAACTTCTACTTGATCTCCTGACAACAGGTGTTGCTGGTTCTGGATTGGGTGTCACCTGTGGTAGGGGGGCTGCTATAGGGGTTTCGTCAGGAACAGATGGAGTCCCAGACATCTCAGGGTCCCCTACCTGTACCTCGTCATCCTGAGGACTAGCAGACCCTGGTTCATTTGCTGAAGCCCCTGGTGATTGCACCTCTGGGCCATTTTCACTCTGGTCTTGCAGCTCTGCGTCGTTAGCCAGGGATGAATTATCAGACTCCTCCCTGCTGAGCGCCCAGCGCCTCAGCTGATCTATATGTCTCTTCCAAACTTGCCCATTTTCCAAGGTCACATAATAGGACACAGGTCCACTAGCCCGGGTGACCACACCAGCCACCCACCGCGAACCTCGTGAATAGTTCCTCACCCAGACCAGATCTTCAGGGGCGAAATACCTTGTTGTGTCAGTCTCAGCCTGGGGGTTTGCTCTTGAATTACGGTTTGGCATTTTATCCGGGTGGACATAATCCAACACCGTTACCAATCTTCTACCCAAGAGCAGCTCAGCTGGCGACTTGCCCGTTGCAGTACACGGCGTCGCATGCTGCAAAAATAACATTCGCGCGATGCGAGCTGACCAGTTACCCTCCATTAAGCGCGCAATGGATTCTTTGGCTGTTCTTACCATGCGCTCCGCCTGCCCATTGGAGGATGGGTGAAAGGGTGCGGATGTGACCCCTCTTATGAAGTTATCAGCCAAGAATGCCTTGAATTCTTGGGATACAAAAGCTGCCCCATTATCTGATACAATGGTCTCAGGTAACCCGTGGGTTGCAAACAGCTGCCTCAACACCTTGATTACGGCAGCTGATGCCATGCTAGGGACCATCGCCACTTCTAACCATTTGGAATATGCATCGACGATAACCAAAAAGACCTTCCCCTGGAATGGCCCAGCAAAATCTAAGTGCAGCCGGCTCCAGGGAGATCTGGACTGCTCCCACCAGTGAACTGGTGCTCTGGCCACTTCTGGCCGCACCTCTTGGCATGCCTTGCATGTTCGTACCCATTGCTCTATGTTCTGGTCCATTCCAGGCCACCACACATAACATCGGGCTAGCGACTTCATCCTGACCATTCCCGGGTGTCCCATGTGAAGCGTCTCAAGAACCCTGTTTCTCAGTGGTGCTGGGATGATCACCCTATCTCCCCACAGGAGACAACCCTTATGCATGGATAACTCGTGCTGCCTTGTCGCATAAGGCCTGAATTTGTCTTCATGCGGACCACCTGGCCACCCCCTCCCCACCCAAGTGAGCACACGGGAGAGAACAGCATCTTTCCACGTTTTCTCAGCAATATCAGTAGCCGTTACAGGAGCCCCCGGAAGTGTTTCCAGCATCATTATGTGCTCCGCTGGAGCAGGATCCTCATTGCTCCCGCCAGGAAGGGGCAATCGACTCAGCGCATCAGCGTGGCACAACCGTTTCCCCGGCACATGGGTCAAGGTGTACTGGAACCCGTTCAGGAATATAGACCAACGCAACATTCTGGGGGAGAGAATTTGTGGCATTTGTTTGTTCGGGTTGAACAACCCCAACAGTGGTTTGTGGTCCGTTTCAATGGAGAAATGACGACCATACACATAATCATGGAACTTTTTGATTCCTGCCACAATTGCAAGCGCCTCTTTGTCAATTTGAGCATAGTTGCGCTCCGTGGGCGACAACGTACGGGAATAGAAAGAGATGGGCTTTTCCGACCCATCCGGTTCCCTATGACTCAGCACCGCCCCCAGGCCGTATTGAGAGGCATCACATGCCAGGACCAGCGGCTTCGATTCATCATAATGAGCAAGGACGCTCTTGCTACTCAGCATTCCTCGCAAGGAGTCAAAAGCCTTCTGCTGCTCCTGCCCCCATCGCCACACATTCTTTTTCTGCAACAGTCTATGTAATGGTTCAGCTACCGAAGCTTTCTGGGGTAAGAACGAATGATAAAAGTTAATAAGTCCCAGGAATGACTGCAACTCCGTCTTGTTCTGTGGTCGTGGTGCCTCGATGATGGCCTTAACCTTAGCATATGTGGGGTGGATGCCTGATGCATCAATTTTAAACCCCAAGAATTCCACAGTTGGCACCCCAAAACTGCATTTTTCCTTTTTTAGTTGCAACCCCACCTCCTTGAACTTGAGCAACACTGCACGGACACGCGCAACCAGTTCCTGTGGGTCTTTTCCAGCAATCAAAACGTCATCAAAAAATGGCAAGACCCCCGGCAGACCTCTTAACAGGCGTTCCATGAGCCCTTGAAAAATCCCTGGGGCCACACAAACTCCAAATTGTAATCTGTTAACTCTGAACACCCCTTTATGTGTGACAATAGTCTGTGCTTCCGCTGATTGTGGGGTTACTGGCAGCTGTTGGTAAGCTTGTGCCAGGTCAAGTTTGGCGAACACCTTGCCCCCAGCCAGTTTAGCCAACAGATGTGATACGACTGGAATGGGGTATGAATTTCCCCTGAGTGCCTTATTGATAGTACATTTGTAATCAGCACAGATCCTAACTTCCCCATTTGCTTTAAGGGGTGTGACGATTGGAGTCTCCCACTTAGCGGAGTCCACGGGTGAGAGAACTCCCTGCTTGACCAATTTATCCAGCTCTGCTTCGATCTTGGGTTGCAGTGCAAATGGCACTCACCTTGGTTTGAGTCGGATTGGGGCCACCCCAGGGTTCAATTCGAAGTCAACTGGGGGCCCTTTATAACAACCCAGTTTTCCATTAAAGAGACCAGCAAATTCTTTGTATAATGCCTCGCTCATCTCGGGGCAGGTTTGGATTGAATTAAGCCCTGATATACTCAGTCCCAGGGCGGGAAACCAGTCAGTGCCCAAGAGACTGGGGCGACTGCCCTTCGCAATCACCAGTTTGAGTACCGCCTGTTTGTCCCGGAACTGTACTCTCACGGCACACATTCCCATGACATGGATGTGGCCCGCTGAGTATGACTGCAAAGTTGCTGGGAAGGGCTCCAGAGGGGGCAACTTACCCCTGGGGAAGAATGTCCTCACGGTCTGGTCCGACACGATAGTGAATCCAGATCCGGAGTCCACCTCCATGTCGCACAGCTGACCCTCAATCTTCACCTTGACGTGTGCCTTGCCTTGTGCTGGAAACTGCACGACCCTCCCGTTGATCTCTGTTACGTAGTTGCAGTCCTTTAGAACATGGTTTGCTGTGGCCGATCTGCGATGTTCCAGTCTAGGTGCTCCTGTCGCTCCCAACGCCACTGATCTACAGACCCTGGCGATGTGACCTGTCTTTCCGCACGTCCGGCACATAGCATCCCGGAAACGACAACTCTTCCGGTCATGGTTTCCGCCACAACCAGGGCACCTGCCTCGGTGATCTTTGTGCACTGTGCAGGCCTGACGCACTGACTCAACCCCACGAACTGGGCTCTGGCTCGGAGTAACCTCTAGCTCGTCCATGGCATGCGCAACTTCTATCTGTGGCTTAGGGGCCCTGCGACTGGCATCAAGCTCCTCTCTTTCATAATTCTCCGTGGCGGTGGCCTCCTTCAAGGCTGAAGCAAGGGTAACCTCTTCTTTAGCCACGATGCGTCTTCTGGCTTTCTTGCTGCTCAGACCACCGACAAACCGATCCAGGAGAGTCTCTTCCAGATCTTGGAAGTCGCAGTGCTGAGCGAGCTTCCGCAGTTCAGCTAGAAATGCAGATACAGACTCCCCAGCACGCTGCTGCCTCTTATGAAACTCCATCCGCCGGGCCATCTTGGTCTCAGTAGGCGCTAAATGGCTTGTTAGGCAGGCAAGAATATCTTTGAGAGATGTCTCACTTAGCTTCGCTGGGGCAAGCAATGCCTTGGCCAGCTTGAAGGTCTCAGGCCCACAGTAGCTCAGGAATGTGGCCCTTCTTTTGCTGGCATCGGTGATCCCTTGAGCCACTGTGAAGAACTCGAAGCGTTCGACGTAGTCTTCCCACGTGTGGGGCTCTGATGGCTGGAAGGGCTCCAATACCCTTGGACTCTCCATTGTCCTGTGGGCAGGGTCGTCTTCTCAGCTGGCCAGTGAGTCTTGTTCTTAGCTACAATCCGGACTCTGAGGCAGGGCTGCATTTAACCGCTCCTCAGCATTCCGGATCCCATCCTCGTCGCCAGTTGTTGTGACGTGGGGTTTGTGATTTCAGCTCTCTTGACATAATATGCTGGAGACAGTTCTCTAGTAACACTTCTTTATTAACGCAACAAGACTGAAACTTGAGGAGGGGAGAGCTACATTTATAGGGACAGGGCACTAGCTAGAAAGGATACA
The DNA here is from genome assembly GCF_964252035.2 of Podarcis erhardii. Taxonomy (NCBI): domain Eukaryota; kingdom Metazoa; phylum Chordata; class Lepidosauria; order Squamata; family Lacertidae; genus Podarcis; species Podarcis erhardii. Next base: position 1,885,964 of record NC_138511.1, read on the forward strand.
TTTTTGAGGGAACAATATCAGGCAATCACAGTCCTGCCTTTTGGAGGCAACCAATAAGACAGAGGATCCAAATACAGCAGCTTAAATGAACCAATAGTAGCTGTACCCTCTGGAACCAAAAGGCAGTTACTTTACCCTAATGCAAATACAGACAATAATAATACAGATATAAAATCCTTTGACTCAATACACAACACCATGTACTGGGACAAAAGATGTTTGTCAGTTGTGTTGATGCTCTGGCAAATAATGGCATCACTCCTGCTCTGAAAAAAGTCCCAAAGCTGAGTCCCACTGTACTACACCATTGCAAAAGATGGGGCAGAATTTTGATTCAGTTTTGCATTTGAAGGCAAACTTACTTAATTTTTGCTTTCTGGAACCATATGGGAATCAAAAGACTGCCATCCTTCAACATTCAAACTTCGTCTAATCTTGCAGTGCACTTCTCCGGCCAAGTAATGTGTATAAAATGCATATTGTTGTGAGTTTGTGGATGCCAAACACCCTAAATAGCCAGACCTGGGTGTATTAAGCCAGACTCATGTGTATTAGGCTTTGTATGAGACACTTATAATTCCCCAGACCTGTGTGTATTAAGCTGTGTGTTAGACACCTTTCTAAACCTAGGAATCAGGATGTGTTAAAAACAAATTAGATGATAACCAGGGGGCAGGCCATTAAATAAACCAAGCATCAAAAGGACTCTGACTGAGATGGCCAGTGGATGGGGCCCCTCCCTCCCTCAGCAGTTGAGTTATGTGACCGGGAGACACAAAGCAGCAGACAGAACATGATGTCTGCTTGGATCAAGGGCTGCACCTATGGAGGAAGCAAGACCCTCCTGGAGTGCTGATGCTCATTTCCAAAAGAAAACACAGACCCTGAGTAAGCGTGACTGGAATCTCACATTGCTCAGAGATTGGCGGGGGCTGCAACAATATACTAGGGTAAGGTGTTAATAAAAATGCACATATTAGCAGAAATAACAAAAACATGTGCTATATTTTGGGGAAATGATTTGCAAAAATGTGTACCTTAGGCAAAATTGAAGACCATTTTGAGAAATTTGCATTAAAATGCTGGTGAATTTTCATGAGAATTGGGGTGTACTTGCAGGTGTGTGCACACAGGAGAACAGCGTTTGCAAGTGATATAATTTCTTTCCAGGGCATACTGTGATCAAGCCACAGATAAAAACACAGCAGCAAGGGCTGGTTAAAAAGCTGGCAACTATTAGGACCAGAAGGCAGAAATAGGTCTCCTGCAGTTTGTAACAGATTTAACAACAACACAGTCCTATTTTAATCTCAGTTGTTGGAGATCTGATGGGACTGATTCAATTGTTTATTTAAAAAGGTGCAATGGATATAGCACATGAATAACAGAAGGCATGTGTTGAGATCAACAGGATCTGAAAGAGTATTATTCTCCTGCCCTCCTCCTCTCTCTCTCCTCCCCCCCCCTCCGCCCCCCCCCCCCCGGCTGTGGGGTTACATCTATGCCGGATGCAACAGCCATTGGGAGGTGGGGAGGGGGTGAAATCAATGCTTTGTAGCAATATGTGGGACTGCATTGCATTTTTATGAATTATGAAATGCCCAAGGCAAGCCCTGAACGTCAGACTAACCTAAGTTGGGAAACAGAGCTTTGGGGTGAGCCAACATAAACCTGAGAATATTATCATGGAGATAGCAGTATAGTTTAGGAAATATGGAGCATGGAAATGCTTCAAAATTTACAACAAAGCAGCCTGTTTCTGGTCTGGGCAGGTTCTGCCTGTATCCATGCATACATCTTTTCCATCGTATTTCCAATTATTAGCTGCATTTTAAAAAAATTAAGCCTCATGAAGATGCATATTTAAAATGTTCTTTCAAAATACTATTGAAATATGTGCTTTATCTCAATGTATGCATTGCTAAACAGTGCACATTTTAAGAGCATTCTGGTATCTTTCTGAGCCACAAAAATGGCTCAGAATCCAAGACACTCCACAGACATCCAGATCCACATGTTGGTCCCTGATGTGCAGAGTGGATCAGTTTGCTTCAGGATTCATATAAATCAAATTCTGTGAGCATGCCTAATGGAAAACAACTACTACAACAACATAACCTTAAGCAAACCTTCTGTCTTGCACAAAGGCACAATCTCAAAAGCTTCTGCTGCCGATTCCAGGAGGCTTCAAATGTAAAACATGCTGCCCCTGGCAATTTGGGGAGAGGGGACTGAATTAAGGACTTCTGTATAGAAAAAAAACCTGGGAGCCGACTATAGGGAGAAAGGGTGAAAATTTCACTGGGATGGGGGGGGGGTCACAGAGAGTCTGGCAGCAGAGTAGAGGAAAGAACAAGGTGTTAGTCTTTCCAGGTGACTCTCCAGGGATTGATGGAAATTACTCAGCATAACACAATGCAAGCATCAAGGGATAACTATGGGCCAGCCCTGCGCTTGAGGATGAGACACAAAAGCTGCTGTTTAACAGGAAGACTTTATTATACAGTCTAGCCAAATTAGACAGCATCTTAAAAAGTAGAGACATCACCTTGCCAACAAAGGTCCGTATAGTAAAAGTCATGGTTTTCCCAGTAGTGATGTATGGAAGTGAGAGCTGGACCATAAAGAAGGCTGATCGCTGAAGAATTGATGCTTTTGAATTAAGGTGCTGGAGGAGACTCTTGAGAGTCCCATGGACTGCAAGAAGATCAACCAAAATGGTCAAAGGCCTGGAAACGATGCCTTATGAAGAACGGCTAAGGGAGCTGGGCATGTTTAGCCTGGAGAAGAGGAGGTTAACATGGTGGAGTCTCCTTCTTTGGAGGTCTTTAAGCAGAGGCTTGACAACCATATGTCAGGAGTGCTCTGATGGTGTTTCCTGCTTGGCAGGGGGTTGGACTCGATGGCCCTTGTGGTCTCTTCCAACTCTATGATTCTATGATTCTATTCTATGATTCTTTCCATTCTTAAGGAAATCAGCCCTGAGTGCTCACTGGAAGGACAGATCGTGAAGCTGAGGCTCCAATACTTTGGCCACCTCATGAGAAGAGAAGACTCCCTGGAAAAGACCCTGATGCTGGGAAAGATGGAGGGCACAAGGAGAAGGGGACGACAGAGGACGAGATGGTTGGATAGTGTTCTCGAAGCTACCAGCATAAGTTTGACCAAACTGCGAGAGGCAGTGGAAGACAGGAGTGCCTGGCGTGCTCTGGTCCATGGGGTCACGAAGAGTCGGACACAACTAAACAACAACAGCCAAACTGGAGAAAGGCCAGAGCCCAGTGGTAGAGCATCTCCAGTTTGGGTTGGGAATGTTTCCTGTCTGTAACCCTGGAGATATGCTGCCAGCCAGTGTTGACTGAACTAGATGCAACCAACTGTCTAGATGCAACCAACTGAACTAGATGCAACCAACTGTCTGACTCCGTACAGGACAGCTTCCTAAGTTCCTGAATTCAGCAAAGGCTAGAGATGGAAATATAGTCTGGGAGAGGTGGGAAGGTGATATGACACAAACTACTGGGCACATGGCTTCTCCTGCAAGCCAGCTGCATCACTGAACGGCAAAGCTGCTATGGGAAACTCTGTCTGCATCTGCCCACTGGCCACACTTCCTGGAATGCCTTGGGAGCAACACCACATCTCTTTGCATCTTGTCACTCAAGGTATTCTGGGAAGGGGGGCTAGCAGGAAGTGGCACAAGGCTGTCTCCACAGCTTCCCACCAACTGCACTTTGGACCAAGAGCCAGCAGACATAGCAGGAACCCCATCCCAAACATTTCTAAATGCCTTCTGAAAAGAGCAGAAGATTTGCACTCTTTTCCTTAGAGAAATGTTGTCAAGAAACTGGAAAAGAACCCATGGAAAGCTGGGTCTTTAGTGGAAGACTGACTGTATGAGTTAGAAGGGGCTGCTTAACACTTTCCTGGCAAGCTGTTTAGTTCTTTTCTCCCACAAGCAAAAAAGTAGTTGAGTAGAAAATTGGGTGGTGGGGAAGAACATCAGAAGATGGATCAGGAGTCCATCTAGTCTAGAGTCTGGTTCTCACCTTGGCCAACCAGATGCCACAACGGGAAGCCTGCAGCGGGCAGCTGAGTGCAGCAGCAGCAGCAGCAGCACTCTCCTCACTTGTGTTTCCCATCAGCTGGAACTTATGGCAGTTCTCCAAGGAGCTCCAAGTGGCATACATGGTTCTTCCAATCCTCATTTAATCCCTACAACAAGCCTGTGAGGTGTGTTAGGCTGAGAGGCAGAATGACTGGCCCAAGGTCACCCAGTGAGCTTCATGGCAGAGCTGTGATTTGAACCCTGGTCTCCCAGGGTCCAGTGCTCTAATTGTTACACCACCCTGGCTCTTAGGATTCAGCCACCCCAACACACTCCAACCTGATTTTCCATTTTCCTTCTGGGGGTGGTAGGTGGCAAGGAGAGAATCACAGAATTACACATAAGGCGCAATCTGGTCCTAAATTTAGAGAGCTGCAAAGATTACCAGAGGGAAGGGGGGGGCATTAGGACACCTATGCCTTGATGCAGATGCAGGCCTTCAGTTTCTGTAAGGAGGTGATGACAAAGGAGCAGCGTCAACTGCTTCACCTGAGAGGTAGGTTTTGAGCAGAGATTTTAAGGAAAGCTGGCTTTGTGCTAAAGCCATAAAGGCTACACACGCACCACACATTTAAAGACTGCAACTCCCTCCAAACAATCCCAGGAACTGTAGTTTTCTAAGAGTGCTAGGAATTGTAGCACCGGGGAATATAGTTCCCAGAATTCTTTGTGCTTTAAAAGTGTGGTGTGTCCATGGTCAAAGTCTGCATTGGTCTCGGGCATGATGAAGAAGGGCCGTGACTCAGGGGCACAGCATCTGCTTTGCCGGCAGAATGCCCAAGCTGGTCTGGGATAGCACCACCACCACCCCCCCCACACACACCCTGAAATCCTGGAGGGCCACAACTAGTCATTGTATGCACGACTGAGCTACAGAGGTGGACCAATGGCCTCTCTCAGTCTGAGGCAACTTCCAATGTTTCTAAGAGGGTAAAGGAGGTAGCAGACTTTATAGATTAGGCACTCCTAGATGTTTATGCAAGTTCCAGGTTACACTAGGGATTCAGAGATGAAAAAACACCTAACAACCAATTCTCTGAATTTGGCAGTGTGGGGGAGGGGTACCCACCCTTCTCTAAATTGCCAGGCCCACTTTCTTGTCCCCTTCCGTGCCCCTTTACTCACCAACCAGTCTGATGAAGAGTTTTGGAAAACACAAAAGTTGCTTAAAATTTTGTGACATTTTGGCTGGCCGAATAAAGTCATTTGGGATGCGGGGGGTGCTGTGGGTTAAATCACAGAGCCTATGACTTGCCGATCAGAAGGTCGGCGGTTTGAATCCCTGCAACAGGGTGAGCTCCCATCGCTTGGTCCCTGCTCCTGCCAACCTAGCAGTTTGACAGCACGTCAAAGTGCAAGTAGATAAATAGGTACCACTCCGGTGGGAAGGTAAACGGCGTTTCCATGCGCTGCTCTGTTTCGCCAGAAGCGGCTTGGTCATGCTGGCCACATGACCCGGAAGCTGTACGCCGCTCCCTCGGCCAGTAAAGCGAGATGAGAGCCACAACCCCAGAGTCGGCCACGACTGGACCTAATGGTCAGGGGTCCCTTTACTAAAGTCATTGCCCTTCAGTGAGGTCTTCGCAGGACACAGCTAGTATGGTGTAGTGGTCAGAGTGCTGGACTAGAGCCTGGGAGACCTGGGTTCAAATCCCCCTCTCAGCTACAAAGATCAGCTGACAGACCTTGGACCTGGCACAGTCTCTCAGCCTAACCCAACCTAACTCACCAGTTGGAAAGGAGATAAACAAATACAAGAAAAACTGAGAAGATACATAGACAGCACCCAAACAGAGCATTCTGAAGGTGGAGAGAGACTGGTGTGATTTAGGATCTTATGTTCATATACACTCCCCATTTAATCTTCATCTGGCTTTCCCCCAATACCTGATAACCTCCTCAAAAACCTACTGAGCAAGCACCAACTGGAACTCTTGGGTCAAACATGGCAAGGTGAGTCTCTAGAGCAACATCCATGACGGTTCACACCAATAAATCCTGAAACATGCAACAAGAAGGATTTTCCCTAGGAATGTTGGCTGTCTCTACTATTGCTGTGCCAAAATTTTCTCCTACAGGCCCCTGCTCATCAATTAATAAGAAAGCAAATTGTATTTGAAAATTATGACCAGAGAGGGAAAATTTCAGTGAGATTCTCATGGGTAAGGTACAGAGTTATAGTTGAGCTCACCTTACTTTTGAATTTTTGTGAGTGGCCTTTCTCTTGGTCCACAGTTCATCTCACCTGTGATCTGTACTCTGCTGTCTTCCCAGGTGCTCACACTTCAATCAGAGCCCAGGGGAAGAGCCTCCCAGGAGGCTTTTTTGAACCAGGAAGTGTAGGCAGCTGGAAAAATGCTAACTGAAAATAAAAACACAGGTGCAACACTTGACCACCTCACAAGGGCAAGGGCTCAGTCACAGAAATGATAATGAAATCACCAAGTGTGTTGTGAAGGAAGCGGCGGTGGGGGGTGGGGAATGGAAGTCTCTTTCGCAGAGGCAGAAAACATCTGAGAAATCGAGGCACAAATTTCTGCACAGCACTTGTTTCTAGATTTTTTAGCGCACTCGCCATCCTTCTGACCTTCACATGCTCTGCTGCACACTGCTCTCTGACAACGCCACACTTCCAGAGCTGCAGCATGGAACACCTACAACAGATTCTGCCACCAGACTTTGCTCCCACCTATTGCACCATTTTCCCAGGAGGTTGTACAGGAGGTTTTCTTCTTGTTAAAATATCTCTCTCCCCCCCCCCACACACAAGAAAGGTGGGAAACATCCAAAGGTATAATAGAAAAATAATTTATTGTATTTTATTTTAAAAGTTTATTCATTGTGTCACTGTTTCCAGTGGAAAAAGGCATGTATAAAGATTAATTACTCAACAGTGTTATAATCTAAAAAGGAAAGAACAGAAAGTCAATGTTTTGGGCAAACTTTTTTTAAAAAAACAACAACACCTACATGTTTTCCTTCTGTGAATTAGTACAGCTCTTGTTTTTAGAATCACTAAACATCCTCTAGCAGATAAGGTAATTCTGCACAGACCTGCAGAGGAGGAGAATCACTGCGCCGAGCAAAAAGTATCGTACAACATCATCGCAGCAAGACTCCAGACTGTCTTCAAGGGGTAAGATTTAGAGAGGTGCAAAATTATCTTGGGGAATTTTATGAGACCTGCTAGAATTGTCATCTTCTTGTCCCCCCCCCCCGCCGCCGCCAAGAGAATCCTCCAGGGTTGCACCAAGACACCACATTGCCAAAGCAACATTCAGCAGCATAAGGCTTGCAGTGCTATGCGCATCCACCTGCAAGGAAGCCTCTGATAACTCAGGGGGACTTACTTCTGAGTAGACATGCAGAGGCTCAGAGTGTGCATTTGACTTGATTTCTTCCACTGAAATCCACCAGGGCTGCTGCAGCTGGCCTTGGAGCAGGTTTAAGGTGGCCAAATGCAGAGAGGACAGACAGGCCTCTTGCCACACCTCTCATCAACTTCCTACACACCATACATTGAAAGCACATTATGGCTTCCCCCAGTGACTCCTGGGAAGTTTCATTTATACCCCACAGAGACATCAGAGTGTTGTGGAGTTTGAAGGGATCCCAAGGACCGTCTAGAGCAACCCCTTGCAATGCAGGAATCTCAACATGGGTCTCCCATCCAATTTGAAACCATACTGGACCTTGCATAGCTTTGCAAATCATAGAATCATAGAGTTGGAAGAGACCACAAGGGCCATCAAGTCCAACCCCCTGCCAAGCAGGAAACACCATCAGAGCACTCCTGACATATGGTTGTCAAGCCTCTGCTTAAAGACCTCCAAAGAAGGAGACTCCACCACACTCCTTGGCAGCAAATTCCACTGTCGAACAGCTCTTACTGTCAGGAAGTTCTTCCTAATGTTTAGGTGGAATCTTTTTTCTTGTAGTTTGGAACCATTGCTCCGTGTCCGCTTCTCTGGAGCAGCAGAAAACAACCCTTCTCCCTCCTCTATGTGACATCCTTTTATATATTTGAACATGGCTATCATATCACCCCTTAACCTCCTCTTCTCCAGGCTAAACATGCCCAGCTCCCTTAGCCGTTCCTCATAAGGCATCGTTTCCAGGCCTTTGACCATTTTGGTTGCCCTCCTCTGGACACGTTCCAGTTTGTCAGTGTCCTTCTTGAACTGTGGTGCCCAGAACTGGACACAGTACTCCAGGTGAGGTCTGACCAGAGCAGAATACAGTGGCACTATTACTTCCCTTGATCTAGATGCTATACTCCTATTGATGCAGCCCAGAATTGCATTGGCTTTTTTAGCTGCCGTGTCACACTGTTGGCTCATGTCAAGTTTGTGGTCAACCAAGACTCCTAGATCCTTTTCACATGTACTGCTCTCAAGCCAGGTGTCACCCATCTTATATTTGTGCCTCTCATTTTTTTTGCCCAAGTGCAATACTTTACATTTCTCCCTGTTAAAATTCATCTTGTTTGTTTTGGCCCAGTTCTCTAATCTGTCAAGGTCGTTTTGAAGTGTGATCCTGTCCTCTGGGGTGTTAGCCACCCCTCCCAGTTTGGTGTCATCTGCAAATTTGATCAGGATGCCCTTGAGTCCATCATCCAAGTCGTTGATAAAGATGTTGAATAAGAACGGGCCCAAGACAGAACCCAAGACAAATGTGCTAGTGGTTTTATTGCTGCACAATTTGCCCTGTCCTCCTTTGCACCTCGCCAGCCAAAGTGGCCCTTTACTTTTTTAAAACATTAGAACAATATTTTTATAGCTTTTAATCATCTTATGGATATCTCCTTGATAGCTTCAGAGAGGCAACCCAGAAGCAAAATGGATCATCAACTGGCGGCTCCGAGAGCGAGGCTGAGCCAGATGCAGGAAAAGGGCTTGTCTACTTCTTCTACTGACCTGTGTGGTAGGCAACACCTCCTGAAGTTCCCTCGGCTACACAACTACTTTGGGGATTGGACTAGATGACCATTTGGGTACCCTTCCAACTCTGTGATTCTATGATTAAAGGTACATAAGCCTCGTCCTCATTTGCTGCTTCTGGGCCACCCTACTGAGCGCACTGCCTGCACTCCCTGCCCCCACCAAACAATATGCCAGAGGCGACAAGTGCAGAGGGAGTGGCATCTGAGGCAAGGGGACTTGCTTAGCACTCCTTTTCTTGGGTGGATCAGAACTTCTATGGCCCACCAGGGCTCTCCCCAAAACTACCTGCCAACTCAGACCCCTCACACGAGAGCAATTTAAAAAGTGATCCGGGTGAAACTCCCCCATGCCTGTGCTGCAGCAACCCTCTCGGCAGGTGAGCAGGTGTGATCTCTGTGCTGCCACAGTTCCTGCTGCAGCTCACTCTTCAGCTACAGACAGGTATTCTCCCCATCACCCCCACCCAGGAAAGTGAGAGATACCCTTTGCTCCTTTCTCAAGCTCCGCCCCCCATCCTCCTGTTGTTCTCTTCCTACAGCAGATGAGTCATTTGTCTGCAACCCTCTTTCAAAGCATCTCTCCTAATATTCTGTCTCAAATCAAAAGCCTTTCCCAGTTGGCAGCCGAACAAATCCTGCAGAGTCTCCGGAAAGCAAACACAGACTCTCAAGGAGGAATCCGTCCACTGCCTTCAGAAACCCGCAACTCTCTTACGCTTCGTCAAATGCTCTGCTTTTGCCCATCCAATGGAGCCACTGATACAGTCAAAGATTGGGGTGGGGTGGGGGAGGAATCACTGGGGGCGAGAAGATCGCCCTGCACTCTCCGACTCTCTCTGCCTTTCTCTCTGGCCTGCGGGGGGTGGGGCTGCCTGTTGAGGCATATATGAACACATTTGTGCAAGAATGCACACACACGAGGGGGGGGGGTCAGGGAAGCAAGCAGCCAATTGCTGTAATTCTTTGTTAAGGCTTGTTGATTGATGGTGCTGATTATTGGTAGTATTAGCATTTCAGTTTCTGATCTGCCCTTCACCCAAGAGGTCCCAGGGTGGGCTTCAGAAATTTAAAACACACAATATTAAAATCAGTGCAAAGCTAATGCAATTAAAAGAAGGTGACGGGTCCTAAAATATAAAGATCTCTGGTGCCAGGATGAAGAGGTGCATATTCAGTGTTTGGATCAGTTCAGGTTGGAAACATCAATGTCATTCCTGCACCTGACAAAGTGGAAAGCCCTTTCTTAGGGAAAGCCTGAGTCTGTGCACAGATTATTGCTTGTGTGGGAGGAGGAGGGGTCTTCCCAGAGAACCTGCATGCAGAGGCATCATTGGCAATGGTGTGCTCCCTCATCCTCCTGTGGTTGCTGAGCAAATAGGTTCAACAGGTTTTGGTAGTGCTTCAAAAACCTGCCTCACCCATTGGAACTGGGCTTGCAGCTGACAATATAAAAATGAGCATGCTGCAGCAAACATTGCCTCCCCCAGACCACTCTTAAAGAAGACTCCTCATTCTCCAGCCCAAGAGTATATGGGACATACCAGATCAATCTGAGCAAGCATACTCAGGCAGTGCTGCTCTCTATTCCTATATGGATAAGCAAGCCAATATGGGGAGGTGAACCAGAAACCTCACTAACCCATCAGCCTGGGACCACAAATGGACAGGCCATAGCTCAGAAGCAAAGCATTTGCCCAGCACACCAAATGTCCCAGGTTCAATCACCAGCATCTTCCCTTGATATCAGGCAACAGGGAAGGAACTTTGCTCAAGATCGTAAGCTGCTGGATTTCAGAGCAGATGATAATGCTGGGATAGAAATGCAGACCAGCGTTCTAAGTCAATGTAAGGCATGTTCAGATGCTCAGCCCCACACACATGGCTGTGGGCTTGGCTTGGGTGCAGATTTAATGTTCTGTTTGCCTCAGACACATGTTGAAAGCTGCTTTTATTAGGTAAAAGGACCCAAGTTCAAATCCAGCCCATTCCACCTATGAAAACACAGCTGCTATAATATTGCCCGATCTGTTTTTGCCCTGCCAGGCTGTATTCACGCATGAGGCATAAGAAAGCCATTGCCCTAAATGTCCCACAATTGCAATTCAAAAGCAAAATCTATCCTGGCTAGAACATACTTTCTAATGAGAACTGGTGCTTTCTACCCCACATCGGAAATGTCCACACATGCACTGAAACAGTGTGAGGCTCATGGCCATTATATGAAGCTGCATGTGTGAAACCTCTTCTCCAGTCTTTGAGTTTTTATCCTTTTTCCCCCAGCCCCAAGTTCCTTAAACTGAGGTTTCATATTACTGAGGGTTGGCAATTCAGAGAGTGAGAGTGGATACCCTTTGAATAATAGTAATAGCAGTAATCATCCTCACCTGACTTTTCTTTAAATAAGTAACCTTAAATATATTTGGCTGGTGACGCTTTTCCTAGGATGGGGAGAGGTGCTGAGCAAATATTTACCTATTAAATTTCTGTGGGTCAGGGCTCTTAAAGACACAGGAGCAAGCCCAGTTAAAAAAAGACAGCATGCATACCCACCATAGGCACCCCGCTGAGGTGCGCTCTGAGCTCCTGCCTATATCCAGGCTGACAGCATGGGCTCAACTGCACAACTGCAGAAGCAAAATGCCAGGAGCTCTCTATACCCAGCCCTCTGTGGGCCACTTCAAGGTGGCTTGGGGTGGGGGCTCCAGAGGATCACAGGTTAAGTGCAGGACAGGCATGCTCAAGCAACATTTGCTATCCCAGAAGGGGATAACACTTTGCACTTGGAGTCCTCTTGATGCTGCTGTGCTACAACTCCCAGAAGCCTCAGAAGCCAGCGTGGCCAAGGATAAAGAGTGAAGGATGGTGGGAGCTGGAGTCCAGCAACATCTGGGAGGCCCCACAGGTTCCCCACACCTGGTTTAGAAGCATTGTGATATAAAAAGCTTTCCCAAATTCCTCCTCCTGTTGTTTTAACTGTTCTAAGTGCAGGATGCCCTCACTTCCTTGCAAGAGTGGCTTTCTAACAGCCCTTGAATGGTCCCTGAATGTCAACATTTTTTGGCTTGCAAACCAAAGAGCACCGTTGCATGGCTGCCTGTCTGCAGACATCTGCAATGTACTAAACAAACTTCACGTGGACAAGCCAGGATCTTGGGGACGGACCAGTCCAAGTTTGACAGTTCACACGAGGCCCCCTCTAAAGTTCTGAATTCAAATGGTGCCCATATTTACTCAGGAGTAAGCACCACTGAATACAGTGGGATTTACTTCTGCATTAGCACACACTGGAGGATTGCATACTTTAAAAGAAACACTCACACACATGCCAGGTCTAAATAGGTTTACCTCTCATGGCACAACACGGACGATCAGACTTGGCAACGCTTTGGACCTTGCTGCTGCTGCTCGCTCACACACAGCATTAAAAATGCTCAGACTAGTAGTTGCTGCTGTTTTTACAGGCACCTACACTGCCAGTCCTACACATACCCCTGCCCCGCATTACCCCCATCTTAAAGTTAGGAAGGGGGAAGCAATACAGAGGTACCATATTGCTGCTGCTGTTTTTCAGGCAAAGAAGAGAAGCTAGTAGACCATTTTCCTTTTCCACACAAGCGGCAGAAATTTTCCTAATAAAAACTTTTCTCTGGCTGCTAAAGCATCACAGACCCAGACCATATGATCCACCCAGGTGGCAGTACCTTTTACCAAGGAAGGCAGGAAGGAGGCAGCGGGAGGCAGTCCAGGGTTGATGCTACAGCAGCGTTCCACAAACACCGGTGCTTAGATTCCTGCTTCCCCTCTCACTCTGCAGCCAGATCTTTCAGCAGCCCAGACCAACTGGGCTGGAAATGCATTTAGTAATTATTTGCCGGATCTCAAGCCCCACCTCCAGGGCTCCGATTGGTTGGTTGATCCTGTGCTGGCCCATCTCGGCTTTAGTGCAGCCTCCCTCTCCGTTTAGCTGCTGTTGTTATCAAGAGCTTTGGGGACGGCTAATTATGTGTTCTGTAGACAAGCTTTGGATCTTGCGATGTGCCGACTGGTGTCAAGGGAAACAAAGGAAGTTATCCGAGGTTGGAATGGAAGCAGGTCACGTGCCCTGCGAGCCCCTTTGAGAAATGGTAATCATGTCAGCTCCTCAATAGTATATTCTCGTAGCAAATCGCATTGGTGCCCAGCTGATTTCTGCAACCTGCATATTTTATGCAAATCGAGCAAGTTTTGCATAATTTATTGCGGGGGGTGTTTGCTTTTTTGTATAAATTTACACCATTTCTTCTGACCATGCAGAGGGACAAGGGATTATTATAAGAGACACTGAACTGCCTGTTTCTGACAACCGGCAACAGCAAAACCTCCTTGAGCTGCCCCTCAGGCTTCAGAGATCTCAGCAAGTGTCACCTGCCTCTGCAGGAATCTGTAGATTTCACTTGCCCTGACTTTCTCATTTCCCACTTGAGTTTTCCACATTTCCAAATCAGTGAGCAATTTTCCACAACTTTGTTTCCTAAGATAATGCATTCTTGCTTCTCATTTTCACTAATATGTGCATTTCTATGCACACTTTACTCCAGTAATTTTTGGACTCAATACCTGGCTGGCGACATGCATCACAAAATTCACAGAAATGCACATTTCAATGGACAGCCGTGTTTTGCTTCATGTATTGTTCTGGAAAGTCTGAATTAGGTCAATTTGCCCTTAAATGTGTACTGAATTGTATTTCTTTCCTATCCTTATTCTTCACAGCCATTAGAAGAAAGTTACTTCTAAAAAACAGAAGCTGTAAATCTCAGGAAGCTGGACTTGCCACACAGTATATTTTCTTCCATGCTCCCCCTCCAAATCAGAGCAGACCCTCCCTTTAGATCTTCTTCATTTTCTGCTTTTAGCGTCACTTTTTTTCATTCTGAAACTTGGAAGAATGTAGGAAGGTGCCTTCTAGCCAGGTCAGACTACTTGCCTATCTCCCCCAGGATTCCCAATTCTAGCCTTCTGCAAGCTGATACCCTCCAGATGTTTTGGACTACAGTTCCACATGCCCTCCAAGTGTCCCAATTTTCCAGGGACAGTCCCAGAATTACAGAAGCCATCCCAGTTTCTGATTTAATCCCAGAATGTCCCAGTTTTCCTTTTTCCTCCCCTCCACGTCTTGGAGAACAATTAAAAGTGGTGGGTGTGGGTGCAAAAACTGAGTCCGTTACAGAAAATAAAATACCTGCACCAAAGGAAGGAAACTGTGAAGCAGGCATATGAAGTCGTTCCTATAATGCTGAAGGAAAATGTAACCACTTTAAATTATTTAATTATAATGCTTCAACAGCCAGCCATTGATTCCTTTATTGTAAATGGAGCCTTACACTGTCTTCTCAGAAGTATTCAATGGAGCTTACTCCCAGGTAACTGGGTCAAGCCTGGGCAGCCTTACACTGCAATCCTAAGCATTTTTCCTCAGAAGTAAGTCACACCGAGTTCAATAGGATTTACTCTGTTATGTTCCTAATCATTCTAAGTTGTTGCTGTTGATGATGATTAGATAAGCACTAAGTAAAGCTATCTCCTTAGCCCCTCAAAAACCCAGGGTGGGTAGTTTGAGGTTGTTAACACTCAAAAAATAGTATTTATGAAAGTTAGGGACGAAGGCTATACAGTGTCAAATTAATGTAGTTTGGACCCTCACTTTCCTCATAGCATGTTTTAACATTTCCATGTGAGCAAGATGCTAAACACGCTTACACCAATGTGCAATCAAAACTCCCAGGGATGTTTTCCAGTCTCCAGATATTGTTGATGTGGCTGCAACCAAGAGGGATTTATTGAGATATTTATGGAGGCGTTTAGGGCTAGTGAAAATAGAAAGAAGAGCTGAAGGGGCTACTTTTGGGGTGACTTTGTTTGCTATTTTAGAAAAACAAGCAAAGATTCAATCCCAAAAGCTACAGATATGGGGCAGAACCACCACATGTGGAAGTAGGAGCCTTGTTCTGAGGATTTGTCTGAGATTTTTCCAAGCTATGTAGCTTTCAAGGGTATAGTCTCAGGTACAAGTGGGGGAGAAATTCTATTCAGTTCACATTTAAAGGTGAACCTACCTTATTCACACTTTCCAGAACAATGCACTAACCAAAACACCAAACTGAAATCCTTCAAAATTCACTCTTCTCCAAATTTTGCAATGCAGTTCCCCTGCAAAATAAAGCATAGAAAAATGCTTTACTGGGGTAACGCGTCCATAAATATGCATATATTAGTCAAAATAACATACAACATGCTTTATATTGGGGGAACTGCTTTTCAAAGAAATGTATTTTAGGCAAAATTGCATGCAAAAATGTGTATAGCAGGAGACATTTGCACTATAATGCTTGCAAATTTTTATGAATTTAAAATTTAAAATTTAATTTAATTTTATGAATTTAATTTTTAAAATTAAAAACTAAATAAATGCACAAACTGATGTGGAAATGTGGAGGGCTAAACTTCAGGTCAAAAAAATGAGAAACTGGGAAACTGAAATTGACAGATCCACCCAGCCCTAGGCACAGGTATTACATACCTTTTACAAATGGATTTTATTCTCCGTATTCCATCAAGAACACTCTCAGTCATGAGCAATCTCCAAGAAAGGGGATAGCCAAGGCACAGGCAGGAAAACTGAATAAAGAGGAAAGCCATAGGCAGGGAATTGGCAAAATGGGCTGGAGGGATACATAAGGCTAAGGTCTCCAGAAGGATGAGTCCAGCATTTTACCTGAAAATAGGGACATGCTTGTCCTCCTTTGAGTCATTCCTTCATTCACTGGTGGACTGGATTTCTAACACATCTGTCACCATAAGATCCCGGTGGTGAGTTACAACAAATCAATGGCACAATTTAAAACCAATAGAGAGTATAGTACCAGGTTTCCCAGGCCAGCACTGAAAAGACTGCACTACACTCCCTTTCAGGTATGAATGAATCAGCCAAGGTACAGTCCATGTCAGTTTCACATGTGCACATAAGTTTAGTCTTGTTTCTGCATTAGTAAATGCAGAAAAATGTGCCTTGTGGAGGTCTAGCGGTCACATTCTGGATTAGTTGTAGTTTCTGAGTCGCCTTCAAAAATAGAGTCCAAGTGGGAGATAACCAGATAACCAGAGCAATTGCATATATAAAAAATATTTCAAATTCAAAACAGATACCAATAGGTATGCAAATCTCTACTTTAGAAGGCTTGTTGAGAGAGGAAAGAGGAAAAAGCAGCCCAAATGGAATAGGCCAATGTCCCATCTAGTTCAGCATCATGTTCTCACAGTGGCCAACCAGATGCTTCAATGGGAAGGACCGGAGTGCAAGAGCAACTCTCCCTATGTATGATTCCCAGAAACTGAAACTCAGAAGCATTACTGCCTCCAACTGTGAAGGCAGAAGGTAGTTTGTTTTCTTTAGTCGTTTAGTCGTATCCGACTCTTCGTGACCCCATGAACCAGAGCATGCCAGGCACTCCTGTCTTCCACTGCCTCCCGCAGTTTGGTCAAACTCATGCTGGTAGCTTTCAGAACACTGTCCAACCATCTCGTCCTCTGTCGTCCCCTTCTCCTTGTGCCCTCCATCTTTCCCAACATCAGGGTCTTTTCCAGGGAGTCCAAAGGGTGCTCATCAATGGTTCCTCTTCATCCTGGAGAAGGGTTCCAAAGGGTGCTCATCAATGGTTCCTCTTCATCCTGGAGAAGGGTTCCAAAGGGTGCTCATCAATGGTTCCTCTTCATCCTGGAGAAGAGTGACTAGTGGGGTGCCACAGGGTTCTGTCTTGGGCCCGGTCTTATTCAACATCTTTATCAACGACTTGGATGATGGACTCAAGGGCATCCTGATCAAATTTGCAGATGACACCAAACTGGGAGGGGTGGCTAACACCCCAGAGGACAGGATCACACTTCAAAACGACCTTGACAGATTAGAGAACTGGGCCAAAACAAACAAGATGAATTTTAACAGGGAGAAATGTAAAGTATTGCACTTGGGCAAAAAAAATGAGAGGCACAAATATAAGATGGGTGACACCTGGCTTGAGAGCAGTACATGTGAAAAGGATCTAGGAGTCTTGGTTGACCACAAACTTGACATGAGCCAACAGTGTGATGCGGCAGCTAAAAAAGCCAATGCAATTCTGGGCTGCATCAATAGGAGTATTGCATCTAGATCAAGGGAAGTAATAGTGCCACTGTATTCTGCTTTGGTCAAACCTCACCTGGAGTACTGTGTCCAGTTCTGGGCACCACAGTTCAAGAAGGACACGGACAAACTGGAACGTGTCCAGAGGAGGGCAACCAAAATGGTCAAAGGCCTGGAAACGATGCCTTATGAGGAACGGCTAAGGGAGCTGGGCATGTTTAGCCTGGAGAAGAGGAGGTTAAGGGGTGATATGATAGCCATGTTCAAATATATAAAAGGATGTCAGGATAGAGGAGGGAGAACGGTTGTTTTCTGCTGCTCCAGAGAAGCGGACACGGAGCAATGGATCCAAACTACAAGAAAAAAGATTCCACTTAAACATTAGGAAGAACTTCCTGACAGTAAGAGCTGTTCGACAGTGGAATTTGCTGCCAAGGAGTGTGGTGGAGTCTCCTTCTTTGGAGGTCTTTAAGCAGAGGCTTGACAACCATATGTCAGGAGTGCTCTGATGGTGTTTCCTGCTTGGCAGGGGGTTGGACTCGATGGCCCTCGATGGCCCTTGTGGTCTCTTCCAACTCTGTGATTCTATGATTCTATGATTCTATGATTCTATGATTCTATGATTCTATGATTCTATGATTCTATGATTCTCTTCTCATGAGGTGGCCAAAGTATTGGAGCCTCAGCTTCAGGATCTGTCCTTCCAGTGAGCACTCAGGGCTGATTTCCTTAAGAATGGAAGGTAGTTTAGTAGGTGCTAATAATCTTTTCCTCTTTCGTGAATTTGTCTAATCCTGCCTCTTGGGGGAGTGAATTCTGTACACTGAATTAGATGAATGGAATTTCTGTTCTTATAAGTGCTGCTTTGAACTACTGGGAACAGAGTGAGCAGTAAATCTCACTAACAACAAAATTAATGAAACAACAGATCTCCTGACTTTCTTGGAGGCTTTCTGAGAATTGCATGAATTTCATAGTTCATATGCAGGGCTTATTTGGACAGGCAAATGCCAAGCCACAGGTTTGGGGCACCATTAAAGGGTGGAAGAATGAGAAACAGATTTTGAGTGCCACAGGAGGAGCAGGATAGGGGGCAGACAGAACACATGGGGTGCAATGTCTTGGGAAGGTAGCTCAGGGGTAGATAAGGATGGTTGCTTATTTATTGCATGCTCAGAACATAAATCAATCCACTGAATACAATCCATCCTCATTCTTCTTGTTTTCAGTCTGCAAATGATATATACTTTATCATGACCCCCTTTCCCCATTTGCATTGTGTTTCCTTTTTACTGGATGGCATGGAATTCCCCATTTATTTCATAAAATGTATATGCTGCTTGATTGCAAAACCCTCAAAGTGGTTTACAAAAAGAATAAAACAAGAAAATTAGCAATAGAAAATAACTATTTAAACATTCCCAAATAATTAAATTCAATTATAAGCTACAAACAGGTTAAAACACATGTCTGCATTCTGCGTAGCTGGATGTTGTTGTTGTTTAGTCGTTTAGTCGTGTCCGACTCTTCGTGACCCCACGGACCAGAGCACGCCAGGCACTCCTGTCTTCCACTGCCTCCCGCAGTTTGGTCAGACTCATGTTTGTAGCTTCGAGAACACTGTCCAACCATCTCGTCCTCTGTCGTCCCCTTCTCCTTGTGCCCTCCATCTTTCCCAACATCAGGGTCTTTTCCAGGGAGTCTTCTCTTCTCATAAGGTGGCCAAAATATTGGAGCCTCAGCTTCACGATCTGTCCTTCCAGTGAGCACTCAGGGCTGATTTCCTTCAGAATGGATACGTTTGATCTTCTTGCAGTCCATGGGACTCCCAAGAGTCTCCTCCAGCACCATAATTCAAAAGCATCCATTCTTCGGTGATCAGCCTTCTTTATGGTCCAGCTCTCACTTCCATACATCACTACTGGGAAAACCATGGCTTTTACTATACGGACCTTTGATGGCAAGGTGATGTCTCTACTTTTTAAGATGCTGTCTATGTTTGTCATTGCTTTCCTCCCAAGAAGCAGGCGTCTCTTAATTTTGTGGCTGCTATCACCATCTGCAGTGATCATGGAGCCCAAGAAAGTAAAATCTCTCACTGCCTCCATTTCTTCCCCTTCTATTTGACAGGAAGTGATGGGACCAGTGGCCATGATCTTCGTTTTTTTGATGTTGAGCTTCAGACCATATTTTGCGCTCTCCTCTTTCACCCTCAATAAAAGGTTCTTTAATTCCTCCTCACTTTCTGCCATCAAGGTTGTGTCATCTGCATATCTGAGGTTGTTGATAATCTTCCAGCAATCTTAATTCCGGCTAGGGATTCATCCAGCCCAGTCTTTCGCATGATGAATTGTGCATATAAGTTAAATAAGCAGGGAGACAAAATACAGCCTTGTCGTACTTCTTTCCCAATTTTGAACCAATCAGTTGTTCCATATCCAGTTCTAACTGTAGCTTCTTGTCCCACATAGAGATTTCTCAGGAGACAGATGAGGTGATCGGGCACTCCCATTTCTTTAAGAACTTGCCATAGTTTGCTGTGGTCGAGCGTAGCTGGATAGGCTCACCTAAAGAACAATGTTTTCAGCAGGGAAGAGGGCAGGGAAGGGAGGGAGTCCCAAAGTGTAGGTGCTGCCACACTAAAATACAGATTCCTTACAAATATGGAATGAGTATTATGTGTCACCCGTAACACTGCCAGTTCCACAGATGGAAGCGGTTGATCAGGTATATATGGAGTAATGTGATCCCACAAGTAATCTGGTCCCAAGCTGTTAAGGGCCTTATATACTAATAGTAACACCTTGAACTAGGTCAGGTAGCAAATCGGCAACCACTGCAGAACTCTGAGCAAAGATGTTATATGCTGAAGGGTCTCACTCTTGTCAGCAGTCAGGCTGCAGCTTTGCGCACCAACTGCAGTTTCCAAAGCAAGCACAATGGAAGCCCCACACTGAGTGCATTGCAGTAATCAAATCTTGAAGTAACCAGTGCATGAGCTGCTGTGGCCAAGCTTTCCACAGTAGCTACTACTTTCCACTATGACTAATAATAGCAAAATTAATTATGTACAATTCAACCACAGTAAACACAGAGACGAACATTGTTTTTGTAGGAAGCTAAACTGTGGTGTAATTAAAATAACACTGAATGTGATGAACATGGGTCAGAACAAAAATTGATGCCTTCTTACATCCCATGGGAACAGTGCAATCCCTGGCACCTCCCTGACTTCTGTCTTGCCTAAAATTCTGGAGAGCCACTGCTAGTGAGTACAGACATTACTGTACAGTAGACAAAGGTGCAGAGGGTACACCAGATGGGAGAGTACAGAGTGCAGGAAAAGTGCCTGTCTATAGGCCAGAAGGTTAGCCCTTGAAGAGATCTTCATTCTTCAAAAAGGATCAGAGCTTAGGAGATGTAGACTTGAGACAGAAACGCAAAAGACCTCAGCTTACTGCCAACCCTTGTTGAAGCAAATTGTTCACAGAGAGCTCTCCATGGTATTGACTTGCTCTGTGGGGAAAGCATTTGCTTTGCATTCAAAATGTTCCAGGTTCAATCCCTGGGATCTCCAGGTAGAGCTGGGACAGATCCCCTGTCGGTGTAGACAACAGTGAGCTAGATGGCTCAATGGTCTGATTCAGTATAAGACAGCTGCCTATGTTCTTCACTTCCTGTTTTGCAAGTAGATTGTGTCCTGCGGGAGGGTTTGCCATTTCTACCTTAAGCACCAAAATGACATGAAAATGACACAAAATGACATCCAGGACACAGCCAGCTTGTGAATGAGATCAGGCATCGCTAAGCTTACCCTATACAGCACCTGAAAGACTTGGCCGTTATTGTGCTCTGCTAAGCTTAGACACACGGAATTTCATAAAAGACATTTTCAGGCAGAGATGAAAGGAAAACAGTGCTACCTGAAATAATCCTGTTGCCTACATCTATTCTAGTTTTAAAGACAAAACATCTCTTACATTTTCATCTCACTCTTCTTAAGGTCCTTTTTGGCTACCTTGGAAGGATTTGTCATTGCAATGCAAAAACACAACAACTATAACCATCAAAACTATTGTGCCATCAAAAAGAATATCTATAAGAGCAGCCAAGTCATCAGTGGAATAAACAACTTTTTATGAGACCCGGCCCTTGGATTCCCATTGACACATTCTGGTTCAGAGTCGCTGAAGAGCCAATCTGTGTGGCAAGTAAAAACAAAAGACAAAACAACCCATTCACCTTCCTGGTTTCATGGTTACCAGTTCAGCCCAACTGGTTCCACAAGCTTTTAAGTGCTTTTGCCACTTTTGGCAAGTTTATACAGTATTTTTGTTTCTTCAATCTAGGCAAATGAATCTATTTCAATGAATAAGGATTCTACACTCACTGAAATGAATGGACCTAAGTTAGTTGTGCCAATTTTCAATGAGTCTACGCTGCAGCCCAACAGTATCATGTAAAAACATGGTGGTCAAAACCTTTTTATGGTTCCGCACCACTAAGGTATTTGCTAATTTTAAACAGTCTTCTTTCCAAATAAATACCAAGCATGGTAATGCTTTGGGGTAATGTGCCCCAACAACATACCCTCTGATGTGGCACAGTTCAAAACTGGGGTGTAAGTGCAATAGCCCTGATTTATACCAAGGGTCACTTGCCTGATCTTATTCCAACACCCATTGCTGAAGGATTTACACCATCTCCTGCAGGCACTGATTTAAAAACAAATAGGGTATTTGGATTTTTTTCCTTGTGTGTTAAAGATATAAAGAGAAAACTTAATTGTCCTGCATTCTGTTCGACTAACCCAAATGAGCCTCATTAGGCTGCACAGTGCATGGTGCTTTGCTGTCTCTGCATATGCATGTGCGTTTGAGACAAACACCATCTGCCTCCCACTCACAGCAGAGATGCCATCCAGACAGGACTTTAGGGCAGATGTTGAGGGTCCCTACTCTGCAGAATGAATGGGAGGGCCCCCAATTTAGCATACCACAGATGTGTCCTATCACATTTGCAAGAAGGAAACAATACACATGGCCATCTAAAGAGAGAGAGAGCCTCACAAGACCATTAAGTTGAAAGTCTAAAACTGCCTAGCTGCATGGGGAGATTTAACTTCTGGAAGCTCTGAGAAGAGAGTTGATTCAGTTGAACCCTGAAGAACAGCAGTGCTAAACAAACATTTCAACAAGGCATTCTTGAAAGGCAATAATAGAGATAGGAATTTCACGGGGACAGGTAACTGAAAATATGGAAAGTTTCTGATGAATGGGAACATTTGGAATATACTCAGGCATGAATGAGTGTGCATGTGCTCATTTGATTTCACCAACCATTGTTTCAATATTTTGCTATTCTGAAGCTGTTGTAGCCAGGGACCCAACTGTGGAATTGTGGAATTGTGGAATATGGGATACAGTAACAGCAGACATAGTTCTGGCTAGATCAAATAGCACATTTTCTCATTTGACCAGCTTGCCTCTGGACAAGAAAGAATATAGCCTTGAGTAAAATCTTCTGATGAAGCACTCTTTTTATTAAAAAATAATAATTCCCCCCATTAATAACACTCCAGTATGGGCCACATTATTACAATATCAAATCATGACAAATCATAATTGTTAAATGTTCGGAAGAAGTCAGAAACCCAAGGCAGTATAAGTTCCTCAACTACATTTATTTAACATTTGTCAGTGACAACAATTCACTCATAGGAAAACAAGAACCGAACTGACTGCACAACACAATAATAATGCCGAGCAAGAACTGACCATTGACAGTTGACAGTTGAAAGTGCATGCACTTACTTGCCATTGGAACATTTGTCTTCCACCGCTTATACGATTGATTAGAACGCGCCTTGTAACATAAAATGTGTAAACCCAATACATAACAATAATACAATTTATAAAGCCAATTATACATTCCAAATTAAACAAATTGGATGACTTCCTGTGTTCTGATCGTTCAGAGATAATTATTCCTAAATCCTGCACATAATCTCATATATAATCCAAATACAGCAATTCCGATCTTGATCCTTTCTATTTTTGCATCCACTGCTGCAAATAATGTCTTCACTCGTATTCAAAAAATCCATATCCATTAACTTCCAAGAGGGATTTCAAGCCTGTAGTTTTCTGTGTAAAATATTTTTCCTTTGTACTTCCTTTCCTGTTATAATCCATCGTCAGTATTCCGTACTGTCTCCCTTCAAGAGCTATTTTTCAAACTGTGTCAGAGCATCGCCATCTTGTTTATCTGAACCAAAAGTATACTGGCATCAGGCTAAGCTCTGGGCGGACATCTAGCTCTTTGTTCTTTAATCTTCCCATCTTTTTTAACAAACTGATATCTCACCAAAGCAATTATAAATCCAAATTAATGCTCTCCAGAGGAGACAGTGCCGCAAAACCATACAGTATTTTACACAGTCTCTCATTTGAAGAACTCCGTAGGGAGATTCTAAAGTTCTTGTAAAGTCCCTGTTACATTCCATTTATAATTGTAATCCAATAGTAAACTCAATCCAATAATAATTACTTAGTTCATCTTCAGTGAAGCTTTGTCAGATCATAAATCAGCAAATATATTGTAAATATAAAAAGTGAACAGAAGGCCCCCCTTCACTTACATAATAATCCTGTTACGGCAAATTCCTCTCCAGATCAAAACCTTGGCACACAGTGGCTAATTCATTTAGCAGGTTATCATGTCTCCTTCTTCCCAAACACACCTGTTTCTTAAGTCCAGATTTTATCTTAAAAAACAGAAGTACTTCCACTCATGGCTGCCACATTGGAGAGATTCTGATTCATGCAGTGCCAAGCACTCAGGGCCCCTGCCCCTCGTATTCCGTCGGAGCGAGAGACAGTTAACGTACAGTTCATGAGTGAAAGCTCACCCTCCCCGACCTTGAGGGGGTCACAAGGATAATAACTCTCATATTATCCTTAATTAACTGCACGATTGGAGACTGTTATCATGGGTCCACTGCACGCCATGGCAGTCCGTGCTGGAAGTGGTCCAATGAAGCACTCGAGGAATTTCAGTAGCAGCACTAGGAATGGAAAATTTCAACATGCCCATTTCTTGGGAAATGTTTTGATTGCCACCAGGGATGGATGGTGAAGATTCTTTCAATAGTGAAGCTTGCACCTGAGCTGACCACTGGTTGCTTGCCTGCAGCCATTCACAAGCATGTGAGTGACATTTAGCAGCACAAATTTCTTCAGTCGTGAAAAAAATAACGAACTGATTGGCAACTTATTGAACTAGACTATTATAACTGTGCAACACAATTTTATGTCAGGTCTATTGTGCTGCTGAAATATGTATTCTCTTGAACTCTGTTAAATTGAGGTGAGGACAGTGGCCATTAACACACCTTGTTATGTTTCTAATCCTATCTCCTATCATGGTATTGCCAGGGGGTAGGGGAGAGTAGCTGTGCTTGGGGGTACTCATCAGGCAGCTCAGTTATTATTGTTGTTGTTGTTTTGTAAAAGTCGTGCAAACAAGAGATGCTATGCAGTACAAGATGTCATTGCTGTGGTGATGTCACTACTTCCAATAGCAGCTGATTATTATTATTATTTTAAAAAACCATTTGCATACATTTCTGGGTAACTATGTCTGCCTGCTGTAAGCCACATTTAGAACAATGGTTCTTACTCCCAGGTAAGTTGGGTTAGTATACAACCCTTAATGCATATTTTTTATTAACACTAAATACACACCATAGAAAAATCTGACCACTTTTGCTCTCTGATCCTCTTTAACATTTTATTATTAAGAGTGGGGGGGGGGAGGATGCAGGTGGGGTTTAAAAGGGACAGGACTGTTGCTGTGTTTGGCATTGCAGGAAGCCAAGAACAAGACAAACAAATTGCAGTCCCCCTGGGGGCAGGCCAATGGATACTTGGTGATAGTGAGCAAGGATTTGCAGTAGCAAAAGTGCAGATAGCAAAATCTATTGTACAGTGCAAGGAATTCCCTCAACACAGCCTGGAGAATCAAAGTCAATTATGTCATGTTGGCAAAATTTGAGAGCATGCCAATCTGACAAGCATTTTATGAGCTGTGCACCAAAAGGAACTGAGTTTACACAAGGACACACACACACACACAGAAAGAGAAGGAGGGAGAGAAAGAGAGATAATGAAGGGGTACATGACTATGAACCCCAATCCCAGCTGCTACTGAGTTTTACCTAAAGCAAAATTCCAAAGCTAAATTGAAACAATTCAAGGATTTTTTTTTAAAAAAAAGGATTGAGAAGGCGGGTGAGATACTTCATACCTACCATTTCAAAAACTTAATTAAGTGCCTGCCATGCTCAACCCCACCAGGGATAGCCAAAGTGGTGCCTTCCAGAGGGTGTGGACTATGTCTCCCATTAGCCCCATCTATCGCATGGCCAATGGTTAGGGTTGGTGGGACTTGTGATCCCAAATATCCCAATACCCTCCAGGCACCACCAGAGCTGGCCCACCAATGATACAGGGCAAACTGCCTGCCTCAGGCAGTGGAAGAGCCAAAGGTGGCACATGACCTGCCCGCCCCACTGCTTCCGCTGCCGAAAGGGAGGCATTCCAGCAAGCAGCAACACTTGGAGGAGCACCCCAGCTCCTGCCAAATTTGGCAAGAACTGGGGTGCAGCAGCAGGTGCACGGCAGGCAAGGCCAGGAGGCAGCAATTCCCATTTCACCTCAGGTGGCGAAGCAGGACAGCCACCCCTGGGCAGCACATTGGCCACCCTGCATTAGACTAATGACCTCAGTGATTAAGCCAGGATTCAGTCTATGCACCACCACCTAGCTCTGCCCAAAAGAGGAGACGCGAATCACATCAGCTGAGGAAGCCTCTTTGCATCAATAGGCTAGAGCAGATCATGTGACAATTCCTGATATTCATGCAAGCTTCTGGAATCATATGTGTTGGCAGTTTTAAGCAGCTAGAGATCACCTGTTGCCTTTGCTTTGCTTTGCCTTGCCTTGCCCTGCCCTCAACTGCACAAGAGCCAAGTGCGTTGGGCCAGCTCCAATTGCACCATTCATTATAATGAAAAGAAAGACCAGAGACTGGCTGTACCATTTACAGTGCATTTTTACAGTACTGCAGTTCTAAACTGCTGTTACACCCACTGTGTGATGCATGGGGATAAAGCAACAGTATGCACAGGTTTAGAACAGGAATGGAACTGCTTACAATTGTCGCAAAGCAATATGCCATCACTGGAAACACCTAAAGCAGGGAGGAGGAGGAAGACTTGCTGATGGGTTCATTATTGATCCTGTATTGGAGAAAATGTTAAGAGGGGAAGTTCCTGGCCTAATAGAAATCTAATAATAGCAAAGGTTCCCAAATGCATCCCTACAGAGATCGTCCAATAGAGAAAGAGGTTCAAGTTGCATCCAAACCAAACCTCCTGGGCCCTTTATTTCCATTGCAATGCAGTTTTGCTGTTTGCTGACCGTACCAAAGTACAATACACTTCTAGCAGAACAATTAAAGATGGGAAAGGGCCATAGCTCTTAATTTCATTATACTGTATATCATGTTCTGAAAGACCTTTGGTTAGGCAGGTCTAGGTTTTAATCACAGCCAATGATCTTCACAGGACATTAAGGTTAAGGGGATTTGAGGGATGGATGCTGAAATAAGCATTTGAAATGGCATTCGTTTTTCACATGAATCTATGCTGTTTTCCCCCCATATATATGCCCCTGCCCCTCCCACAAGTCAGTGAAGATCTCTCTCTCTCTCTCTCTCTCTCTCTCTCTCTCTCTCTCCATGCATTCCCAACATTCCCTGATGGTAGATTGGGGGAGAAGTCTTGAGGAAACCGAGCTCTTGCTGAGAGGTGATGTTTCCCCTAGGTCAGGCTTTCCCAGGGAATCCATGATTCTCCCAGCACAATGCAGGTTGTTGGAGAGAGCTTTCGCTGTCCTGTAGAAAAGGCTGCACCCTGAAAAGTCCATGGTGGGAGTGGAAGCCCACTCCCCTGAAAGACCCTTGGAGTAACATGTCCTTCCTGGGGTGATTTTCTCCACCCCAGTCTTTTTGGGGGACCACTCCTATTTTTATTGAGAGCTGGACCATAAAGAAGGCTGATCGCTGAAGAATGGATGCTTTTGAATTATGGTGCTGGAGGAGACTCTTGAGAGTCCCATGGATTGCAAGAAGATCAAACCTCTCCATTCTGAAGGAAATCAGCCCTGAGTGCTCACTGGAAGGACAGATCATGAAGCTGAGGCTCCAATACTTTGGCCACCTCATGAGAAGAGAAGACTCCCTGGAAGAAACTCTGATGTTGGGAAAGATTGAGGACAAAAGGAGAAGGGGACGACAGAGGACGAGATGGTTGGACGGTGTTCTTGAGGCTACCAGCATGAGTTTGACCAAGCTGCGGGAGGCGGTGGAAGACAGGAGTGCCTGGCATGCTCTGGTCCATGGGGTCATGAAGAGTCAGACATGACTAAATGACTAAACAACAACATGTGTTTATTTCATATATATATATATATATATATATATATATATATATATATGCTTTCGTAGATTTTCACGGGTACAGGAATGCAGGTTTTGGTGTCCTCGGGTGTCTTCCCGTGTAAAAGTTGGGGTGTCTAGGCGACGTTTCGACGAGGTCTCACTCGTCATCTTCAGGCTGGTGCTTTCGGCTTCTTGTTACTGGAACAGAGCAGGATCTCAGTGTTTGAGTTCCTATAAATACTGTAGAGGGGGTGTGGTGTATAGCCTCCAATGTTCTGGGCAGAGAGGAAGTTCCCAGGCTAGTGTGCCTTTTCTTCTTTTGTTCCTTAATTACTTGAGAGATATCTTGAGTGATTTCTTGAGTGATATCCTGAGTACCACTTAGGTGGGTCATTAGGTGTGGATTAGTTGTTAAAGTCTTTGTGTCTTGACCTCTTGAACTTTGTGAAGAGTTTTCCTGAGAAGATGGCTGTACTGTACTTAGTTGTGCTCTGGCTTGGCTTCGTGTATAGGGGCGAGCTGTGGTTTTGTGGCTTGTGTCAGCCAGATCTGTGTAGGGATTGCAGGGGGGTGCAGCATCCGGAGGTGCCACCATGGATTGGCTACTGGATGGTGTCTGTAATTCATCTGTGGAGAGGGTCTTGGTTTGGGTCTGGTGTGGTTGATTGGTGTTGGCGTTCTGTGTGCCTCTGGATCTGGTGTCAGTTTTTGTGGGGAGGGCTAATTTCCAGATGTCTGGCAAGCGGGATGTGTCGTCACGCTTGTTCATGTTGTGAGGGTGTTTCTCTATCTCGATGGCTTCCATGATTATTCTCTTGTGGTGATGTTCCGTGTTAAAGAGCAATTTGGAATCTGCAAAATTAATTTCGTGTCCTGTTTCTTTCATGTGTTGGAAAAGAGAGGAAGTTTTTTCTTCTTTTTTGACGGCATTCTTGTGTTCTGCGATACGTGCATTTATTCGTCTGTTTGTTTGTCCAATGTACGTGGCTGGGCAGACAAGGATAAAATCCAGTTGGAAAACCAAGGGATCTATGAAATACCCTGCAAAGTCTGCCCAGCCACGTACATTGGACAAACAAACAGACGAATAAATGCACGTATCGCAGAACACAAGAATGCCGTCAAAAAAGAAGAAAAAACTTCCTCTCTTTTCCAACACATGAAAGAAACAGGACACGAAATTAATTTTGCAGATTCCAAATTGCTCTTTAACACGGAACATCACCACAAGAGAATAATCATGGAAGCCATCGAGATAGAGAAACACCCTCACAACATGAACAAGCGTGACGACACATCCCGCTTGCCAGACATCTGGAAATTAGCCCTCCCCACAAAAACTGACACCAGATCCAGAGGCACACAGAACGCCAACACCAATCAACCACACCAGACCCAAACCAAGACCCTCTCCACAGATGAATTACAGACACCATCCAGTAGCCAATCCATGGTGGCACCTCCGGATGCTGCACCCCCCTGCAATCCCTACACAGATCTGGCTGACACAAGCCACAAAACCACAGCTCGCCCCTATACACGAAGCCAAGCCAGAGCACAACTAAGTACAGTACAGCCATCTTCTCAGGAAAACTCTTCACAAAGTTCAAGAGGTCAAGACACAAAGACTTTAACAACTAATCCACACCTAATGACCCACCTAAGTGGTACTCAGGATATCACTCAAGAAATCACTCAAGATATCTCTCAAGTAATTAAGGAACAAAAGAAGAAAAGGCACACTAGCCTGGGAACTTCCTCTCTGCCCAGAACATTGGAGGCTATACACCACACCCCCTCTACAGTATTTATAGGAACTCAAACACTGAGATCCTGCTCTGTTCCAGTAACAAGAAGCCGAAAGCACCAGCCTGAAGATGACGAGTGAGACCTCGTCGAAACGTCGCCTAGACACCCCAACTTTTACACGGGAAGACACCCGAGGACACCAAAACCTGCATATATATATATATATATATATATATATATATATATATATATTCATTTTTGACAGTGTTCTTATGCATTTAAATCATTTTCAATTTTTTACACATCTGAGATTACTTGAATCCCCGGACTTTCCCCCACCCCACCCCTGGTTTCCAATATTTATCTATTCTTTTTACTGCATGTAATTACATTTTTCAAATTCATTTTATATCCATTTTTAACTTTAGTCTTATTACATTATAAGTGTTATAACAATCCTGCTAACGTTTTAAATATCTACAGTGAACTTTAAGGTACTCTATAATTTTCCCCCACTCTTTACTGAATTTCTTATCATCTTGGTGTCTGATCTTCATGGTCATTTTTGCCATTTCGGCATGATCCATCATCTTAGTTATCCATTCTTCCTTGGTTGGGACTTTCTCTTCCTTCCATTTCTGGACGAGAAGCATTATTGCGACTGTCAATGCATACATAGTCTTTTCAAGTCCGTTGGTATTTCATCTCCTATTATTCCTAATAAGAAAACTTCTGGTTTTTTAATGGAAGTTGCCTTAAACATTTTTTGAAGTCATTATATATCATTGGAAGGAGTGTCTCCACCCCCGTCATTCAGCCTGGACACTGAGATCCAGCACCGAGGACCTTCTGGCAGTCCCCTCATTGCGAGAAGTGAGGTTACAGGGAACCAGGCAGAGGGCCTTCTCAGTGGTGGTCCCTGCCCTGTGGAACGCCTTCCCAGCAGATGTCAAGGCAATAAACAACTATTTTACTTTTAAAAGACAACTGAAGGCGGGCCTGTTTAGGGAAGTTTTTAAATATTTAATGCTGTGTTGTTTTTAACACACGATTGGGAGCCGCCCAATATTAAAGTCTACCACCGAGGGATCGCCTCTGCAGCCATCATGCTAAACCTTGCAGCTTCTTCCCCTCAGAAGAGGTAACCATGCCTGCAAATTGCATTGACATCTGGAAGAAAATAAGGAAGACCTTTTCTTTTTCTTTTTTAAAAATAAATAATATTTCAAACTTTAACGATGCCATGCAAAAAATACCCTGGATATATCTGACTACAATCTAGCAGCCTTGGTCCACTCTGGTGGGACCTCTATGCCTGCAAATGTCATTTCCTGCTGTGCAAAGGAATCATAGAATCATAGAATCATAGAATCATAGAGTTGGAAGAGACCACAAGGGCCATCGAGTCCAACCCCCTGCCAAGCAGGAAACACCATCAGAGCACTCCTGACATATGGTTGTCAAGCCTCTGCTTAAAGACCTCCAAAGAAGGAGACTCCACCACACTCCTTGGCAGCAAATTCCACTGTCGAACAGCTCTTACTGTCAGGAAGTTCTTCCTAATGTTTAGGTGGAATCTTTTTTCTTGTAGTTTGGAACCATTGCTCCGTGTCAGCTTCTCTGGAGCAGCAGAAAACAACCTTTCTCCCTCCTCTATGTGACATCCTTTTATATATTTGAACATGGCTATCATATCACCCCTTAACCTCCTCTTCTCCAGGCTAAACATGCCCAGCTCCCTTAGCCGTTCCTCATAAGGCATCGTTTCCAGGCCTTTGACCATTTTGGTTGCCCTCCTCTGGACACGTTCCAGTTTGTCAGTGTCCTTCTTGAACTGTGGTGCCCAGAACTGGACACAGTACTCCAGGTGAGGTCTGACCAGAGCAGAATACAGTGGCACTATTACTTCCCTTGATCTAGATGCTATACTCCTATTGATGCAGCCCAGAATTGCATTGGCTTTTTTAGCTGCCGCGTCACACTGTTGGCTCATGTCAAGTTTGTGGTCAACCAAGACTCCTAGATCCTTTTCACATGTACTGCTCTCAAGCCAGGTGTCACCCATCTTGTATTTGTGCCTCTCATTTTTTTTGCCCAAGTGCAATACTTTACATTTCTCCCTGTTAAAATTCATCTTGTTTGTTTTGGCCCAGTTCTCTAATCTGTCAAGGTCGTTTTGAAGTGTGATCCTGTCCTCTGGGGTGTTAGCCACCCCTCCCAGTTTGGTGTCATCTGCAAATTTGATCAGGATGCCCTTGAGTCCATCATCCATGTCGTTGATAAAGATGTTGAATAAGACCGGGCCCAAGACAGAACCCTGTGGCACCCCACTAGTCACTCTTCTCCAGGATGAAGAGGAACCATTGATGAGCACCTTTTGGGTTCGGTCAGTCAGCCAGTTACAAATCCACTGAGTGGTAATGATCTGCTCCAGAATCTTCCCTGGTATTGATGTCAGACTGACTGGGCGGTAATTATTTGGGTCCTCTCTTTTCCCCTTTTTGAAAATAGGGACAACATTTGCCCTCCTCCAGTCTGCCGGGACTTCGCCTGTTCTCCAGGAATTCTCAAAGATGACTGCCAGTGGTTCTGAGATCACATCTGCCAGTTCTTTTAATACTCTTGGATGCAGTTCATCTGGCCCTGGAGACTTGAATACATCTAAACTAGCCAAGTATTCTTGTACTATCTCCTTAGTTATTCTGGGCTGTGTTTCCTCTGCTGAATCATTTGCTCCAAATTCTTCAGGTCGGGCATTGTTTTCTTTATTGGAGAAGACTGAGGCAAAGAAGGCATTGAGGAGTTCAGCCCTTTCTGTGTCCCCTGCTTGCATTTCACCATCTTCTCCTCTGAGTGACCCCACTGTTTCTTTGTTCTTCCTTTTGCTACGAACATACCCATAAAAGCCTTTTTTTGTTGCTTTTAACCTCTCTAGCAAGCCTGAGTTCATTCTGTGCTTTAGCTTTTCTGACTTTGTGTCTACACGTGCTGGCTATTTGTTTGAATTCCTCTTTGGTTGTTTCCCCCCTTTTCCATTTTTTGTACACATCCTTTTTTAATCTTAACTCAGTTAAAAGTTCTTTAGATAGCCACCCTGGCTTCTTTAGGCACCTTCCATGTTTCCGTCTCATTGGTATTGCCTGAAGTTGTGCTTTTACTATCTCCCTCTTAACAAACTCCTAGCCATCATGAACTCCCTTTCCTTTTAATATTACTGTCCATGGGATCTCACCCAGCACTTCCCTAAGTTTTATGAAATCGGCTTTCTTAAAGTCAAGAAATTGAGTCCTAGTATGCTTGGCTGCTCCTTTCCGCTGTATAGTAAACTTCAGAAGAGCATGATCACTCGCGCCTAATGATCCTTCCACTTCTACCCCACTAACCAGGTCATCAACATTGGTTAGGACCAGATCTAAAATGGCTGTTCCTCTTGTTGCTTCTCCCACTTTCTGGACAACGAAGTTGTCTGCAAGGCCAGTGAGGAATCTGTTTGACCTTATGCTCTTGGCTGAGTTTGACATCCAGCAAATATCCGGGTAATTGAAGTCCCCCATTACTACTATCTCCCTTCCTTTTGCATGCTTGGCCATCTGTTCCAGGAAGGCATCATCTATGTCCTCCGTTTGGCTTGGGGATCTATAGTAAACTCCCACAATGAGGTCCCTGTTATTCTTCTCTCCCTTAATTTTGACCCAAATGCTCTCACTTTGGCTTTGAGGTTCTAAATCTTGGATCTCTTCACAGGTATACACATCCCTGACATATAACGCCACTCCTCCTCCTTTCTTGTCTGGTCTGTTTCTCTGAAATAGATTGTATCCCTCCATTATTACATTCCAGTCGTGTGATTTATCCCACCAGGTTTCAGTGATGCCTATTATGTCATATTTAGTTTGCTGTACCAAGAGCTCAAGCTCATCTTGTTTATTTCCCATGCTTTGCGCATTAGTATACAGACATTGAAGTCCATTAATCATTCCCCCGTGTCTCTTATTTAAGGATTTTTTCCTCCCACCACTAGGTCTGCGTGCTGTTTGCTCCATTTGGTCTATGACATTTGGATGATCATCTTCATCAACTGATAGACTCCTACCTTCAGGAGCACTGTCTCCCTCCCCCACATTAGTCAGTTTAAAGCCCTCCTGATGAGGTTTCTGAGATTTTTGGCAAAAAACATTCCTCCCAACCGTTGTGAGGTGCAGCCCATCGCTTGCCAGAAGTCCATCTTCAAGAAACTGCAGTCCGTGATCTAAGAATCCAAACCGTTCCTGTTTACACCATTTGCGAAGCCAGCTGTTCACTTCCACTATTTTCCCCTCTCTCCCTGGGCCACGTCATTCAACTGGGAGGACAGAGGAGATGACAATTTGTGCATTTAATTGCTTCAATTTCCTGCCCAGATCCTCGTAGTCTCTTTTGATCTTCTGGAGGCTATTGCTTGCAGTGTCATTGGTTCCCACATGAACCAAGAGGAAGGGGTATTTGTCAGTGGGTTTTATGATTCCTTGCAGTCGTTCAGTTACATCTTGGATCTTAGCCCCGGGGAGACAGCACACTTCCCGAGACATCTTGTCAGGCCCACAGATCACTGCTTCTGTTCCCCTCAGTAGGGAATCCCCTATCACCACTACACGCCTCCTCTTAGGTTGGGTCGGGGTTCTTCCGTGGTCTGTCCATTCCAAGGCCGCCTGCACATTCCCTGAGGACTGACTTTGCTGCTCGTCTTCATATACCTGATCGACTGTAGCGAGGGAGAGATCCTCAAATGGAGTCTGCTCTTCGTCTTCCATGCTAGGGGAGAGGACCTCAAAGCGACTGTGTATTTCTAAACAATCAGAGCGAACCCTGGGCTTCCTACTTCTTTGAGTCACATTTCTCCATATATCTGGCTCCTGTGTTGGTGAACTAGCCTCCTTCTCAAGGGAATCCCCTGTCTCCTCCTTGGTGGAGACGGTGTGCTCTGTTGCTTCCAAGAAGAGCTCCAGCTCTCTAATTCTTTGGAGCGTAGCTACACGTTCCTCCAGTTGCTGGACTTTGTCTTTTAAGAGGGCAATCAATATGCAGTTGCTGCAGGTAAAGCTGCCTGCAACCTTTGGCAAGATGGCAAACATTGTGCAGGAACCGCAGGCGACTGCAGCTGTTCCCTCACTCTCCATCTTGAGAACGTGTCGTTGGGGGTGGCTACAGCGGTCCTCCATCATAAGAAGCATGCAGACAGGACAAATAACTCCCCCCCCAAAAAAACCCTAGGTCTCCCCCAACAAACGTTTGAGACTAGCTCCCCTAAATCTAAAAGATGGATCAAACTGCACACACCACTAGGTGCGCGCCGCTGCCCTGCAAGCTCTGATAAGCTCCTCCCACAGCTACTCACGTGCCTCAACAGAAACCCTGCCCCCTCTGACCTTTGCACAGGGAGAGCAGCTAATCAGCCACAGGAAACACACACACAATAAAACCTTTTTTGCTCCTTCTTCAGCTGCTGCCCAGCAGGAAAAACGTTACAACCATTTTTAGATTCCCCATTATAATGAATGAGGAGCAACAGAACTCGGTTTTTAACCGATCTAATTTAGTCTCAGATAACAAGCAGAACTGGAAAGCTATATAATGGCTTGGAAATAGATCACACTGATTCCCCAAGTTACAGATAAAAATAGAATCTTGAGCCTGGTTCACACACCCTTTGTTTATAGCCACTGGGTAGCCTTGTCTCATCCTCTTCTAAGGCCATGCAAAGTGGCCAGCACTGCCTCCTGGGGAAGGAGTTCCACAGTGCTTTATTTTGATGGTTACGAATCTTTCATCATTCACTTTCCTTGGATGGCCCCAAGTTGTAGTATTATGAAAAGTATGAGAGGAAGAAAAACGTTTCTTTATCCAGTATGCATATCATGCCCTCCTCTTACTTGCCTTTTTTCTAAGCTAAAAAGGCCCCAATGTGCAGCCTTTCCTCAGCTTTGCTTGGTTGTTATTACAGAAACCAGAAATTCTGCTCACCAGGGCAGGGCTTAGCAGAAGTCAGAGGGCAGCACTAAGCACAAACACAATTCACTCCTTGTGTGCTAGGAGCAAAAAGACCCTCTTTCCCGGCTTCTCTAGCAATCAGCTCAAAAGGGCAGTGAAGTCTGATTCATTAAAACGAATGGGACACTGCCCCCCAAACCCAAACCTCAGCCTGCCCTCAGACAACACCCACCTGCCTGCCTTCTCGGGGGGAGGAGGTCCTCCTGTCCCCTTCCTACTCCATAGGCTTAGTGTCAGCCAGGGGAACAAAAGCAGAATGAGTTGGCTCTGCCAGTCTTTGGTCCTGGCTCCACTGACTGCTCAGGCTCCCCAACTCCCCTCCCAGCCAGCCCCAATGGGCACCAGCCACCAGCCTTTTAAACATGTTCTTGATATCTCAGCATACCTTAACCATCCTCTCCTAGGGGCTCCAGGGCGCATGCAGGGGTTCAAATGGGAGCAGGGCTCTCCAAAACTTCAGGAGCGCCTGCTCATCATGCCAAGGATGGGAACTTTTTCAGCCCAAGGGCTGCATTTCCCCATAGGGAACCTGGCGATGGGCTGGGGGCGAGTGGAAAGGCGGCCCCGAGGCAGAAGCAGGAGTGATGGGTGGGGCTCTTAGCTTTGTGCAGTCGGCTGCAATCAGTGCTACTTTTCTAGAAAAAGTAAACCAGTCAGTCATCCTTCGAAATTCACAATTTTGCAGTGACAAATAAGCATAAATGCATATGCTAAATTAAAGTGTGCATAAAAATGCATATATTAGTGAAAATAACATAAAATGCATTATATTAAGGGAAACTGCATTGCAAAAATGAGTGTACTAAGCAAAATTGCATATAAAAATGCATTCATTAGGTAAGACATACAAAAGAACCAAGCATTACAGTTCATTTTAATTTCAAATACAAATATTTTTGAAAAAAGGAAACTTTTGTTTATTAAGAAAAATTCTCACAAAAATGCTGACAAATTTTCATGATTTTTTAAAAAGAAGAATTTGCAAATGGATGTGGAAATGTGGACAACTGAATTTAAGTCTGGATAAATGAGAAACTAAGAGAACCCAAAAACTTCCTAGTGCATAGAGGAACCTGCAGGCTGTACTTGGCTCAATGGCCAAAGGTCAGACAAGAGTTGATGCATTCAGTGTTGTGAGGAAATGCAGAATTTCCAAACCTTCATGACAGTGAGGAGCCCCTGCTCACCTGAACCCCAAAACTGCATCCCTGAAGTAGAAACATTTATAGCCAAGAGAAAAGATTTCAGCCCCCACCCTTTCCAAATTCTGACTTAATCTGCATGACAGGAGCTTTTATAAATGGTTAGGAGCTGTGATGTTCTATCATCCCAGCTGCCTCTTTAGCTTTTGAATAGTTGTTAAAGACTGGTTAAGCTCAACTACTAAGCCTTTGAAATTGACACAAGCTGCTTAAAGCAGCTGCCTGGAGCCTTGGATACTTAAATGCCAAGAACGGGGGGGGGGGGGGGGGGGGGCAAAAAAGACCAGGATATATTTAGTTAAGAGGGAATTTGGTCCCAACTTTTAAAAACTTTCATAGGTTATATAACTTGCAGCCTTGACAGCTGTTTATGCTAAGCAAGATGTGTTAGAAATAACTTGCAAATTGGGAAATCCTTTAATCCCCTATCAATTCTTTCTTAAGAGTTTTGTTTAAGATTGCCGAGGAATATAATACCATTTACATTTTAAAAAACATCTCACTAACTAGCAATGGACATGAAAGTACCAATCTTCCATGCAGAAGCTCCAGACCATCCACAGGCAACCTTAATAATAAAATATTTATAATTCCTTCTGTTCTCTGCCAAAGGAAGCCAGAACTGCGTTCGTAAATGTTACAAGCGAAGGATCAAGCTCTGCCTTTAGGGGAGATACACTTGGAGGTAGAAGATCAGGTGCACTAAAGCTCAGAATAAGCTCAGACTTGCAAGAGAGGTTTAAAATAATAAAAAGGGTGGAAGAACAAGAAAATAGTAGGTTCTCTACTAGTAGGAGAAATGCTATCGGGTAACAGAGAGAAAGTGGAGCAGTTCAACACCTACTTTGCCTCTGTTTTCTCCCAAAAGGAAAGCAGTGCCAAACCTGGTGATAACAGAATAAATGAGGCAAGGAGGAAGCTGCAGTCCAAGACAGGAAAAGAGGTGATAAGGGAACACCAAGCTACTTAGAATGAATTCAGTCTCCAGGGCCTGATGAACTGCATCCAAGGGTCTAACGGAGCTTGCGCATATAATCTCAAAGTCTCTGTCTATGATCTTTGAGAATTCCTGGAGAACAAGTGAGGTCCCTGTAAAGTGGAAGCGGGCAAACCCATCTTGAAAAAAGGGGGAGGGGGAGCGAGAAGACCCAGGTAACTATTGACTGGTGAGCTTGACATCAATACCAGGTAAGGTTCTATTTTTTTAAAAAAAATAATTTTTATTAATTTTACAACATAAACAAAATACAAACAAACATAACACGACTTCCCCATACCTCCCCTTCACTGCATCCTTGTTTTAAAATTTTTTAGCAATCCTTCATCCATTTTTATATTTAATTCTCTTTAAAATTTTCTTAAGCTTAAATTTTTACAGCTGTAATTCTTTATATCAAATCCCTTGACATCTTAACATTCCGAAATTTTACAACAATTTTTAAGATAAATTTTAAATTTTTTCCAGTCCTCTTCCACTGTCTCTCTCCTCTGGTCACGAATTCTGCCGGTCATCTCTGCCAGTCCCATAAATTCAGTCACCTTGGTCTGCCATTCTTCCAGAGAAGATAGTTCTTTAGTCTTCCAATACTTTGCCAAAAGAATTCTTGCTGCTGTTGTTGCATACATAAAAAATGTTCTATCTTTCTTTGGAATCATTTGGCCTACCATGCCCAAGAGAAAAGCCTCCGGTTTCTTTGCAAATGTCCACTTAAGGATTTTCTTAATTTCATTATAGATCATTTCCCAGTAGGCCTTAATCTTCGGGCAGGTCCACCAAAGATGATAAAAAGTTCCTTCGCATTCATTACACTTCCAACAGTTGTTATTGGGCAAATGATATATCTTTGCAAGCTTGACTGGGGTCATGTACCACCTATAGATCATTTTCATTATATTCTCTTTTAAGGCACTACATGCCGTGAATTTAATACCTGTGGTCCATAACTGCTCCCAGTCAGCAAACATAATATCATGACCAATGTCTTGTGCCCACTTAATCATAGCTGATTTGACCGTTTCATCCTGTGTGTTCCATTTTAGCAGCAGATTGTACATTCTAGACAGATTCTTAGTATTGGGTTCTAACAATTCTGTTTCTAGCTTTGACCTCTCCTTCTGGAATCCTAGTTTCCTGTCCTGCTTAAATGTCTCATTAATCTGGTAATAATGTAACCAGTCTCGGACTTTAGGTTTTAATTTCTCAAAACTCTGTAGTTTCAACTTTTCACCATCATATTCTATAATTTCACAATATTTTGGCCAGTCTGAATCCATGTTCAGTCTTTTTACCGCCTTAGCTTCCATTGGTGACAACCACCTGGGGGTTTTACTCTCCAACAAATCTTTATATCGTTTCCATACATTATACAGTGCTTTCCTGACAATATGGTTTTTAAAGTTTCTATGAACCTTTACCTTGTCGTACCATAAGTATGCATGCCAACCAAAGTTATTATCGTAGCCTTCCAGATCCAAGATATCTGTATTCTCAAGAAGTAGCCATTGTTTCAGCCAGCAAAAAGCTGCTGCTTCATAATAAAGTCTTAAGTCCGGCAGGGCGAAACCCCCTCTATCCTTTGCATCAGTCAAAATCTTAAATTTTATTCTGGGCTTTTTGCCCTGCCAGACAAATTTAGATATATCTTTCTGCCACTTCTTGAAACAGTCCATCTTATCTAAAATTTGCAATGTTTGGAACAAAAATAACAATCTCGGCAATACATTCATCTTGATAACAGCAATTCGGCCTAACAAGGAAAGTCTCAGCCTAGACCATATATCAAGATCTTTCTTCACTTCCAACCAACATTTCTCATAATTATCTTTAAATAGGTTCACATTCTTAGGTGTTAAATTCACCCCCAGATATTTCACTCTTTTTGCAATTTCCAAACCGGTTTCCCTTTGGAAACTATCTTTTTCCCCCATCGTTAGATTTTTTTCCAACACCTTTGTCTTCTGTTTATTTAATTTAAAACCTGCTACTTGACCAAATATTTCAATTAATTCCAGAACTCTTTTTGTACTGGCTTCTGGCTGTTGCAATGTCAAAACTAGGTCATCTGCAAATGCTCTTAACTTATAATGTTTAGTTCCGACCTGTATTCCTTTAACCAGCTGGTCCCTTCTAATCATATTCAGCAAGACCTCCAGTACCGATATAAACAATAGGGGGGATATTGGGCATCCCTGTCGTGTCCCTTTCTCAATTGGGATCTCGTCCATGACCATACCATTCACAATTAGTTTAGCCTTTTGCTCAGAATATATTGCACCTATACCGTTTTCAAAATTTTGGCCTACCCCCATCCCTTGAAGATTCCTCTTCATAAAACTCCAGCAAATGTTGTCAAAGGCTTTCTCTGCATCCACAAAAATCAACACAGCTTTTCTATTTATGTCAGTTTCCAAGAGTTCCAAAATGTCTATAATGTTCCTCACATTATCTGACATTTGTCTGCCTGGTAGAAAGCCTGTTTGGTCCTTATGAATCTCCTCTAACAAAACTTTTTTAAATCTTTTTGCTAAAATGTCTGCAAAAATTTTGTAATCCACATTCAAAAGTGATATAGGGC
Organism: Podarcis erhardii; assembly: GCF_964252035.2. Classification (NCBI taxonomy): domain Eukaryota; kingdom Metazoa; phylum Chordata; class Lepidosauria; order Squamata; family Lacertidae; genus Podarcis; species Podarcis erhardii. Next base: position 1,926,228 of record NC_138511.1, read on the forward strand.
GGTAGTTCCTGACTTGATGTTTTTCAAGTTCTGACTTCGGTATAAGTGAGATGAATGCTTCTTTCCACGATTCGGGAGCCTTTTTCCCCTCCAAGATTTGGTTACAAACTTCTTTCAATGGTTGTATTAACCATTCCTTCAATGCTTTGTAGTATCTCGTGGTCAACCCATCTGGTCCTGGTGATTTTCCTAGTTGCATATCCTGAATGGCACCCTCTATTTCTTGATCTGTAGACTTCTGGGTTAGCGCGAACGGCTAATGGCGGATTCCCTCCGAGCTCCGGAGGGAATCGGCTCTACTGAGGACGGGTCTTGCCGTGCCGGCGACACGGGGACCCTCAGAAACCGCAGGCGCGGAAGCCTGCGGACTTGGTGACTCGGTGGGCACCTTAAGCGCCCTCCCCGACCCACGAAGAGCCTTTTTAAAGGCTGCGGAGAGGGTACGGAGAGTGGCGTGGTGCTGAGAGTAGACCGCTACCTCAGTGGAGTGAAGCCGCAAGCCATGGCCGGAGAGCGCTGACTTTCTTCCCAAAATTTGGACTGGATAACAAAGGACCCGTGAGTAGTGGAATTTGGACTTTAAAAATTTTATCCTGTGAATTCGGCACGATCAGGGGATGTGTTAAAGGGAAGTCCGCACCCCCTCTACTTATAGACGATTTAAAGCAAGGAACGGAGAATTAAGGCGGAATGAATACTGTTTTGATGATTTAATAAGTTTTTCACAAATTTGATAGAAGAAGATTGTGTGCTGGAGAGAAAGGGAATTTTGGAACTTTGTGTGTAATCCCCCCCAAAAACCCGGGAGTGTCCTATTTGGGTGCCGGAGGAAGAAGTGAAAGGAGTTTGACAGCTGTCAAAGAAGCTGTCAAACGGGCGGATAAAGTAAAGAATTTTGTTATTTAACAACTCTTGGAATTAAAGCTGATACATTTGGACTGAGGCGATTGGAAACAAAGTATTGATAATAACAAAGTAACAGATTATTGGAAAAGGACTACTAAATAACTGAAAGCCCCCTAGGGGGAATTAGTGACATTACAATGGCTGCAGAGGGAAAATTACTGGCGGAGATAGAAAAAATGTTCTTTCTCGTGGGAATCCTGCAGGAGCAGAGTATGGCTTTGAGTAAAGTTTTTATGACCTTGAATTCTGAAACAAACAACTCTGCTGAATGCACAAAGGAGACGCATGATAAAAACTCTGCAGCTGAGCAGGAAGAGATACCTTTGGAATTGACAGAGAAGAAAGAAGGAGTTCAGACACTACAAGTGGAAAATACCAACCAGGAATCTGCATTGTTAGAGTATGAGCAAGAAGACCTTTGGATTACAAACCTGCGAAAGATGAGAAAGAAGAAGAGAGAAGTCCCTGGAGTACTTGGAATATTAAAACTAAAAAGAATAAAGCAACATGATTGGGACTTTCCTCTTGAGTATGGAAAACTAGACGGTCTTTCGCAGCAAACACTCTTTAACATTCTGGATGAAAGAAAATATGATGTGACTCTGACTGAACTCCTTCGGGGTCTTAGGACCAACAAAGAGGACTACCAACATAGTTGGCAGAGAGGGACTGACAGAGAATCAGACGCCTCGGACGTGAGGAATCCGGGCTAAGAACTATTTTTTGTTTGTTTTTTTGGACATTTGTCTGGGAAGGGACAGAAACCGGGGCAGGGGGGGGAGAGAATAGAACTATAAAATGTTATGTTTTGTTTTACTTGGTCAATGTGACCTATAATTAATATAATTAAAGGGAAAATTTGTGGAGGGGAAGTTAGATCGACCTTAAAAAAAAAAGAAATTAATGATTATAAGAGAATTGGATAAGTTGAATATAGATAAACAAAAAGAATTTAATTTTTAAAAACAATATGAATATCTTTAAGAGGTTAGGTAAGAACTTGCTGAATTAATTTTGGAACTGGGATGTAAGAGGAGGGGGTGGGGGGAAGTCAATGAAAGTGGGTAAAGAAAATTAGGGTATGTAATTGTATTTGTGTGTTTGTGTGTTCTTGTCTTTGTGTGTGTGTTTGTTGTTATAAAATGTAAAAACCCAATAAAAAGTATTTTTTTAAAAAATATTTCTTGATCTGTAATTTTCTCATTCAAGCTCCTTTTGTTTTTTTCCGAAATTTTTGGCAGGCCGTATTTTTCAATAAATTCTTCTATCTCTTGTTCATTCTTTGGCCCTTGTTTGTACAGTTTCTTGAAAAAACTTTGAAAACAATTGCTTATCTCATTTGGTTTATTAATAAGCTTCCCATCTGCTTCGAGTGATGTCACCGTATTCAACTTTTGTCTCTTTTTCAATTGCCATGACAGTAGCTTCCCACATTTATCTGCTGACTCGAAGGTCTTTTGCCTCATTTGTTTTATTTTCCATTCTATTTCCTGATTCATCAATTCCATATATTGTGTTTGGTGAAACTTTATTTCTCTTAAAATCTCATGAGACTTAGGTTTAGATCTAAGTTTCTTCTCCCCTTCTTTTATTAGGTTCCAAATTTTCTCTTTCCTCTCATTCTGTTTTTTCCTCTTTATAGAATTCTGTTGTATTAGGAAACCACGCATCACGGCTTTGCTTGCGTCCCAAATTACTCTTTTTTCGACATCTGATCTCAGATTTATCTCGAAGTAGTCTTTAAGTGTCTTTTGGGCCTTTTTGCAAATTGCTTCATCTCCAAAAAGGGTGTCATTCATTCTCCATCTAAAGGTTCCAGCTGTTGTCAGTCTCATTTCCATCTTTACTGCATTATGGTCGGAGCAGGTTTTTGGGCAGATTTCTGTTTTTTTAACCCTTGATGCCAGATTGCTAGAAATCCATATTTGGTCGATTCTAGTCCATGTCATTTTTGCTTCAGAGAAAAAAGTCCCCTCCCTTTCCAGAGGGTTCCTAGTTCTCCAAATGTCAATCAAGTCCATAGTGTCAGTCAGTTCAAAAAAAGTCTTTGGTAGTCTTCCATCCTTAGATATTACTTGTCTTTGGGCCTTGTCCATGTTTGTGGAGACAACTCCATTCATATCGCCAATCATTATAATTTTAAGGTCCAAAAAGTCCATTAAAGTCTCATGCAACTTCTTAAAGAACTCGGCCTTCCCCTCATTAGGTGCATAAACTCCTACAATCAAAATCTTTTCTCCTTGAATTTGAATTTCCACTGCCAGGTATCTTCCTTGTTCATCCTTAAAGATCATTTTTGGTTCCAATTTTTCCTTGACATAAATCACTACTCCTCTTTTCTTAACTCTATCTGAAGAGATAAATTCCAGTCCTAATCTCTTGTTTGTTAGAAGTTTTCTATGTGTCCTGGCAATGTGGGTTTCTTGTAAACAGATTATATCTAAATGTTCTTTCTTTAATATATGAAACACTTGGCCCCTTTTTCGGGGATGGTTTAGACCATTACAGTTCCAGCTCAAGAGTTGCAGAGACATTTTTATTACTGGGTACCTCTTCCACCGACTGCACCAAGTTCTTGCTCCTCCTCGGTCGGTGCTTGGTTCAATCCAAATGATAGGTTTGAAATGTCCGGTATTTCCCTCTCACTCACAGTTCCTTTCTGAAGATCCTCTGAATTTCTTTCCAGAAAATGTTCTTTATCCTGATTTGTTTTTATTTTAATTTTCTTCCCTTTGAAGTTAAAGGACAACCCTTGTGGGAATTCCCACCTAAATGGAATATTGTTCTGTTTAAGTAAATCAACTAAGTCTTTAAATTGAGTTCTGACTTCCAAAAAGTGTTTAGGAATATCCTTGAAGATCTGTATCTGGGAGTTTTTAATGACCAAAGCCTTCTGGAAATGTAAATTCAATATTTTGTCTCTTTCTTCCTTTGATCTCAAAGTGATTAAGCAATCTCTTGGTTTCTTGCCTTGCTTCCTGCCAATCCGAAAGGCTGTAGTTATTACAAATTCATCTTCCTCTCCTTCTAGCTCATCATTCCAAAAGTCTTGAAATTTATCTGTAAGGAATTCCCCAAGCTTGTCCTCTTCCTCTTCTGGTACCAGTCTCAGTTTCAGATTCTTACTTTTTCTCTCCAATTCCAAAAGGGCCAGAGCTGCATCATGTTCATGTACTTTCTTTGCAATGGGCGCAAATTTTCCCTTGGTTTCCTCGGCAGTGCTCCTAGCGCTCTCAGCTATTTTCCTTGTTTCCGTGCTCTCTTGAATTAAACGATTAATAGAGTCTGTATTAGATGATATTGTCGTTGTGTTCAAGTCCAATCTTGTTGTCAACTCCGTCAGTTTCTTAGAGTTCTCTGTAGACTGTTTAGTAAGCTCTGCAGACTGCTTAGTAAGTACTTCTAAAGATTGATTTATTCTGAGTAGAGCCTGTGTCATAGAATCCATTGATGCTGCTGTTGTTTTCTCCTGTGCAGCTGCTGCTCCTGATATGGAACCTCTTTTTTGAGCTTGCTTTTGAGCCTGCTTTGTTTTGCTTCTTGTTGATATTTCATCCAGCGGGTTGCTCATAACTCAAGGTCGTTCACACAGGAAAGTTGCAAGTGGAAAATCCCGCTGAATCCACCGTAATGCAACTGAAGCCCTCTAGAGGGAGAAATGGTATCCAAACAGAGGTAACAGATAGACAAAGAAACGGAAAGTCCCAAAAGCAAAAGTCCAACCAAAAGTCCAACCAAAATCCCTACTTTGTAGCACTTTATGGTGTTGAAACTTTTATCCACCAAAGTCCCGTTATTATGTTTCAAATAGGTCTTATTTTGTAACCGCGATCTTTTGACAGCTCGTTTGACAGTTCCTTCTCTAGGCGATCGCTGCTCCGGCAGTCTGGCCAGAGGTGTCGGCAGCGGAAACTTCCCCGTTCATAACTCTTTCTTTCTTTTAGCAGGTTAAATTAGTTCAATTTTCCTCCCCCCTTCCCCTGCTCTACGGGGGGGGAGACCCTTTCGATGTCCGGTCTAATAAGATTTAAGATAACTTTCCTTTTAAGTACAGCTCATTCTTTTCATTGCTCCGTCACTCATGCAGTTCCGGGAGGCTGACTTCCTTAATTTTGCCTTTCCCGTTTTCAGCCAAATCTTCAAATTTTTTTAAGTCCCGTTTCCTTAGTTTTTCAGTTCTTACTCACGGGTGTTGTTGCCAATCGGTAGTTTCAGAAAGGAATCGGCGCTCTCCGTCAATGGCGACGCGGCTTCACTCCGCAAGCTGGGTAGCGATCCTCAGCACCGCGCTTGCCCCGATGCCGCTCCGGAGCCTTTAAAAAGGCTCTTTCACGATACCGGGGGGCGCAAAGGTGCCCACCGAATCTCCTTGTTCACAGGCTTCAGCGCCTGTGATTTTAGGGGTCCCCCGCTCGCCGTAGCGGGTCAGACCCGAACTCGCGGAGCAGTCCTGCCTCGGAGCTCGAGGCAAAGACCGCCATTAAACGCTGGCGCCGACCGGAAGTCAATACCAGGTAAGGTTCTAGAACAGATACCGTAAATAAACAGTTCGTCTGTGGGCATTTAGAAATTACTAAGAGTGATTACTAAGAGCCAGCATGGATTTCCTAAAAACAAGTCTTGCCAGACTAATCTTGTTGTTGTTTATTCGTTTAGTCGTGTCCGACTCTTCGTGACCCCATGGACCAGAGCACGCCAGGCACTTCTGTCTTCCACTGCCTCCCGCAGTTTGGTCAGACTCATGCTGGTAGCTTCGAAGACACTATCCAACCATCTTGTCCTCTGTCGTCCCCTTCTCCTTGTGCCCTCCATTTTTCCCAACATCAGGGTCTTTTCCAGGGAGTCTTCTCTTCTCATGAGGTGGCCAAAGTATTGGAGCCTCAGCTTCACGATCTGTCCTACCAGTGAGCACTCAGGGCTGATTTCCTTCAGAATGGAGAGGTTTGATCTTCTTGCAGTCCATGGGACTCTCAAGAGTCTCCTCCAGCACCATAATTCAAAAGCATCAATTCTTCGGCGATCAGCCTTCTTTACGGTCCTGCTCTCACTTCCATACATCACTACTGGGAAAACCATAGCTTTTACTATACGGACCTTTGTTGGCAAGGTGATGTCTCTACTTTTTAGATGCTGTCTAGGTTTGTCATTGCTTTCCTCCCAAGAAGCAGGCGTCTCTTGATTTCGTGGCTGCTGTCACTAATCTTACTTCTTTTTAAAAGAATAGAGTTACAAGCTTGGTGGATCAGGGGAATGCTGTGGATATAGAGTTATCTTGATTTCAATACAACCATGGAATTATAGAATTGTACAGTTGGAGCATCTAGTCCAACCCCCTGCAATGCAGGAATCTCAGCTAAAGCACAGTACCACATGATATTATTGTAGAGAAGCTGGTAAAATGTGAGCTAGTTGATGTTACTCTTAGATGGATTTGCAGCTGGTTAACTGACCAAACTCAAAAAATGCTCTCCAATGGTTCCTCGTCATCCTGGAAAAAGGTGACAAGTGGGGTGAAACACCATAGTGTTGTGTCTTGGGCCTGTTGTTGTTTGACATCCTTATAAGTGACTTGGATTAAGGAATTGAGGGAATGCTCATCAAATTTACAGACAACACCAAACTGGGAGGGATAACTAATATCTCAGAATTCAAGATGAGCTTAATAGACTGCTAGTTTGGGCCCAGTTCTCCAAAATGAATTTCAGTAGGGACAAATGTAAGGTTCTGCACTTAAGCAGAAATAATCAGATGTGTAAATATAGGATGGAGGGATACCTGGCATCAGAAAAGAAAAGAAAAAAGGCTTATGCAATTCTAGGCTGCATCAACAAAAGTATGGTGTCCCGATCAAGGCAAGTAATATGTTTTATTCTGCCTTGGTCAGACCACACCTTGAGTCTTGTGTCCAGTTATGGGCACCACAGCTTAAGAAGGATATTGACCTGCGCAGAGGATGGTGACCACTGTCAGAAGAGAGTGCTGTGCTGGATGATCCATTGGTCTCATCTAGCAGGCTCTTCCTATGCTCTTATACTGAGCTAGATGCACCAATGATCCAATGTGGTTTAAGGCAGTGTAATAAACTTTGATGTTCCTCAGGCATCTTGCCCAACCTATGTGACTTTACCTTTTCACAGAGATCTTTTGCCAGTTGCTACAGTATAAGCCCCAAATGTTCCTTAGGATTCTTAACAGGCTTCTGTTTTTTGACACCCACCACTGGATTGGTTTTCTGTTTCTAAAAAAGGCAGAGTTTCTAGACAAATGGCTGTCTTGGGATTTAACAATCTCCTCTCTTTACTGGGCAAAAGAATCCTGGAACGTTTTAGCTCTGATGTCATAATGCCAAGTGCCAAGCACATTCAGAGAAAAATCACTACTTCCAGAGCTGAAATAACTCACATGAACACATCATATCCAAATTCTCATCCTCAAATATTGGTGGTGAATATTATCTGAATATATTCTATCATGCAGATATTTAGAAACTATTTGACATTCTACTGCAGCATTTTTTACACCTGATGGTTTTGCAGTCAAACATTTGCAGTGTTTGATAGCCAACATTTGGTAGCACTTAATATTGGACAGTTTTGGGACACGCATCAATGGAGCAAACAGCACGCAGACCTAGTGGTGGGAGGAAAAAATCCTTAAATAAGAGACACGGGGGAATGATTAATGGACTTCAATGTCTGTACACTAATGAGCAAAGCATGGGAAATAAATAAGATGAGCTTGAGCTCTCGGTACAGCAAACTAAATATGACATAATAGGCATCATTGAAACCTGGTGGGATAAGTCCCACGACTGGAATGTAATAATGGAGGGGTACAATCTATTTCAGAGAAACAGACCAGACAAGAAAGGAGGAGGAGTGGCGTTATATGTCAGGGATGTGTATACCTGTGAAGAGATCCAAGATTTAGAACCTCAAAGCCAAAGTGAGAGCATTTGGGTCAAAATTAAGGGAGAGAAGAATAACAGGGACCTCATTGTGGGAGTTTACTATAGATCCCCAAGCCAAACGGAGGACACAGATGATGCCTTCCTGGAACAGGTGGCCAAGCATGCAAAAGGAAGGGAGATAGTAGTAATGGGGGACTTCAATTACCCGGATATTTGCTGGATGTCAAACTCAGCCAAGAGCATAAGGTCAAACAGATTCCTCACTGGCCTTGCAGACAACTTCGTTGTCCAGAAAGTGGGAGAAGCAACAAGAGGAACAGCCATTTTAGATCTGGTCCTAACCAATGTTGATGACCTGGTTAGTGGGGTAGAAGTGGAGGATCATTAGGCGCGAGTGATCATGTTCTTCTGAAGTTTACTATACAGCGGAAAGGAGCAGCCAAGCATACTAGGACTCAATTTCTTGACTTTAAGAAAGCAGACTTCATAAAACCTAGGGAAGTGCTGGGTGAGATCCCATGGACAGTAATACTAAAAGGAAAGGGAGTCATGGTGGCTGGGAGTTTGTTAAGAGGGAGATAGTAAAAGCACAACTTCAGGCAATACCAATGAGACGGAAACATGGAAGGTGCCTAAAGAAGCCAGGGTGGCTATCTAAAGAACTTTTAACTGAGTTAAGATTAAAAAAGGATGTGTACAAAAAATGGGAAAGGGGGGAAACCACCAAAGAGGAATTCAAACAAATAGCCAGCACGTGTAGACACAAAGTCAGAAAAGCTAAAGCACAGAATGAACTCAGGCTTGCTAGAGAGGTTAAAAGCAACAAAAAAGGCTTTTATGGGTATGTTCGTAGCAAACGGAAGAACAAAGAAACAGTGGGGTCACTCAGAGGAGAAGATGGTGAAATGCAAACAGGGGACACAGAAAGGGCTGAACTCCTCAATGCCTTCTTTGCCTCAGTCTTCTCCAATAAAGAAAACAATGCCCGACCTGAAGAATTTGGAGCAAATGATTCAGCAGAGGAAACACAGCCCAGAATAACTAAGGAGATAGTACAAAAATACTTGGCTAGTTTAGATGTATTCAAGTCTCCAGGGCCAGATGAACTGCATCCAAGAGTATTAAAAGAACTGGCAGATGTGATCTCAGAACCACTGGCAGTCATCTTTGAGAATTCCTGGAGAACAGGCGAAGTCCCGGCAGACTGGAGGAGGGCAAATGCTGTCCCTATTTTCAAAAAGGGGAAAAGACAGGACCCAAATAATTACCGCCCAGTCAGTCTGACATCAATACCAGGGAAGATTCTGGAGCAGATCATTAAGCAAACAGTCTGTGAGCACCTAGAAAGGAATACTGTGATCACCAATAGTCAGCATGGATTTCTGAAAAATAACTCATGTCAGACTAACCTGATCTCCTTTTTGGCAGAATTACAAGCCTGGTAGATGAAGGGAACGCAGTGGATGTAGCCTACCTTGATTTCAGCAAGGCATTTGACAAGGTGCCCCATGATATTCTTGTAAAGAAGCTGGTAAAATGCGGTCTTGACTATGCTACCACTCAGTGGATTTGTAACTGGTTGACTGACCGAACCCAAAGGGTGCTCATCAATGGTTCCTCTTCATCCTGGAGAAGAGTGACTAGTGGGGTGCCACAGGTTCTGTCTTGGGCCCGGTCTTATTCAACATCTTTATCAACGACTTGGATGATGGACTCAAGGGCATCCTGATCAAATTTGCAGATGACACCAAACTGGGAGGGGTGGCTAACACCCCAGAGGACAGGATCACACTTCAAAACAACCTTGACAGATTAGAGAACTGGGCCAAAACAAACAAGATGAATTTTAACAGGGAGAAATGTAAAGTATTGCACTTGGGCAAAAAAAATGAGAGGCACAAATACAAGATGGGTGACACCTGGCTTGAGAGCAGTACATGTGAAAAGGATCTAGGAGTCTTGGTTGACCGCAAACTTGACATGAGCCAACAGTGTGACGCGGCAGCTAAAAAAGCCAATGCAATTCTGGGCTGCATCAATAGGAGTATAGCATCTAGATCAAGGGAAGTAATAGTGCCACTGTATTCTGCTCACACCTGGAGTACTGTGTCCAGTTCTGGGCACCACAATTCAAGAAGGACACTGACAAACTGGAACGTGTCCAGAGGAGGGCAACCAAAATGGTCAAAGGCCTGGAAACGATGCCTTATGAGGAACGGCTAAGGGAGCTGGGCATGTTTAGCCTGGAGAAGAGGAGGTTAAGGGGTGATATGATAGCCATGTTCAAATATATAAAAGGATGTCACATAGAGGAGGGAGAAAGGTTGTTTTCTGCTGCTCCAGAGAAGCGGACACGGAGCAATGGTTCCAAACTACAAGAAAGAAGATTCCACCTAAACATTAGGAAGAACTTCCTGACAGTAAGAGCTGTTCGACAGTGGAATTTGCTGCCAAGGAGTGTGGTGGAGTCTCCTTCTTTGGAGGTCTTTAAGCAGAGGCTTGACAACCATATGTCAGTAGTGCTCTGATGGTGTTTCCTGCTTGGCAGAGGGTTGGACTCGATGGCCCTTGTGGTCTCTTCCAACTCTATGATTCTATGATTCTATGGTATTTGACAACTCTTAACACTGTGTAGTAGAATTCAATATCTAACTGCTGCTTTGCAGTTGCATCTTGTAAATTTATACTAGGGATAGGGAAGCTGGGTTGATTCCAGCTTGAAGGAAATTTGGGTTTCTGCACCTTCATTCACAGTTTCCCCAACAGGTGGGAAGGGAGACGTTGGATATGTGAATGGGCAGGAGCTGCAGAAGTAGCATGCCTGGATGTAACGAGTAATCTCCTATAGAATGGTCTAATGGTCCTGTCTGATGCCCATGCACTGGGAATGCTAAGGATCCACACTAGGGATGGGGGACCCCTGCCTGTCGAGATGTCACTAGACTCCAACTCCCATCACCCCAGACCATTGACATGCTGGCTGGGGATGATGAATGTTGGATACATTTGGAGGGTCACAGGTTTCCTACTCCTGACTTCTACTAATTCCATTCATTCATCCACCCCATCGGAAAATACTCCCTTGAATGGGGGGTGGAGGATGGGAGGGAGAGATTTTAAATTTTGATGTCAAAATCTGAGTGACAAATTGGGGTGGGACAAATTTCAGACTCACAATTCAATGTCTGTTGGGGAGTATATAAATTCTAATAATGATGATGATGATGATGTTTCTTTAAAAAAGCATTTCCATTGTATTGCTATTTTATTGTTATTGTTATAGTAACTGAATTTTAACTTGTTTGTTTTATGTTGCAAGTCACCATGAGAAGTTGTCAAAGGGTGCCCTATAAATACTGTAAAAACAAACAAACAAACAAACAAACAAACAAACAAGCCATACAGTCTGATATATGTTTCCCATAATGGATTATCCATTGAATTCAATTGCATCAAGTTTACATTGCACTGAGCTTGCATTGCATGACATTGACTTGAGTTCAACTGCATTGAGTTCAATTAGGATTATTTCCAGGTAAGTGCAAGTAGGATTGCAGCCTTAATGACACATGCAGGAGTGAAGTCACACTCCTCTCATCTTGTGTGTATTACTGTGCACAGGTTAGGCTGATAGCTGTCAGGATGACCCAGCAAAGTTCCTGGCAGAGCAAGGACTTGAAGGCAGCCCTGTGGCCTCACACTCCACACCTTAGCTCAGGAGTCCCTGGTTGCTAAACTGCACTGGCTCCCAACAGCCTAGCCAGAAAAAACCTTTAAATCCCTACCCCTTTTATGAAAGCCAAGAGACCAGGCAGTAGGATGAATTATTGAGTTTTCCATTCCACGTCCACACAGCAGAGGATAATCCACCTGCCTCTATGACATTAAGGCTGTTAAATATTTCAAGTGCTTGATATCTTAATGGGAACGGTCCAATTTTCTCTTCCAGAAGGAGAAAAGGAAACATCTGATTCTATTTGGTTTGACTCCTTCGCTGTTACCAGTCATATTGATTAATCTGAATCTTACTCTCTGGCCCAGACAGTTTCCTAAGGCACAAGATATGAGTTGAGAGAAGCAAACTCATTTGGACATTCACTCATCAACCTCCAGGGCCCTTTTAAAGTCAAATATTTTTCAACTTCCAATTATAGAAAGGCACCATCTTCTGGTTAGTAATTAATCAGCTTAAATACTTGAGAGCATGTGATGTGTGCCACGCAGAAAGAGCCTGCAATAGTGTTTGTTCAGGATGCTTGCAAAGGCTGTGGGCTGATTCCAAGGGCGAGGAACCGGAAGGGCGAGGACAGTGTCGCTGGGCCAGATCAAAGGTCCACCTAGACCAGCACCCACCTTTCCAATAGCCATCTTCCACTGTAGCTCCCCAGCCAGACTCAGCACCGCCACCCAGTGCCCCAGGGCAGATGCAGGAGCCTTAGTACAATGACTATTGTTGTTGTTACAACAGAGATATTGTACAGGCGGAGATATTGTGGTTCAGTTCCAGGCCTTCACAAGGAAGTGAATATTGCAATAAAACAAGTCACACAATCCCCCTGCTGCAGTACATATAAAAGTTATGTTTACCTTTTGCAGGAATCTATTAAGCCAGGTCCCCTTCATGGATCACTGCCTTGCCGTGGCGAAGGGGCTTGAATAACTCAGAGAAGCTATGAACTATGCCGAGCAGGGCACCCAAGATGAACAGGTCAGAGTGGAGAGTTTTGACCAAATGTGATCCACCTGGAGGAGGAACTGGCAAGCCACTCCAGTATCCCTGCCAAGAAAACTCCATGGACAAAGACAATAGGCATATAAAAGTTATGACGCTGGAAGATGAGCCCCTCAGGTCAGAAGGCGTCCAACATGCTACTGAGGAAGAGCGGAGGACAAGTACAAGTAGATTCAGAGCTGATGAAGCGGCTGGGCCAAAGCCGAAAGGACACTCAGTTGCGGATATGCCTGGAAGTGGAGACTTCCGGGTTGGCGCTCCGGCAATGGCGGAGTTCCTCCGATCAGGAGGAATTTGCTCCGTGGAAATCAGGGTCTGACCGCCACGGCGAAGGTGGAGACCCACTAAAATCACAGGCGGGAGAAGCTTGTGAACATGGGATTCGGCTGGCACCCTTTGCGTCTCCCCTGCTTGGAGGGAAACCCAGTTTTGGGGATCTGGAGCGACGTGGGGTGAGTGGCGCGGTGCTTTGAATTGACTGCTTTTTTCACGGAGTGAAGCCACATTGCTGTTGCCGGAGAGTGCTGACTTTTTCCTGTGGACAATTTGACTTTAAACAACTACCAATGAGTAGAATGGAAAATTGGATTTACAAAAGTCTTAATTTGGTACCGAAACGGGAAGGTTTCAAACAGGAAGTCCGCCTTCCCCTTTTGTAAATAGATTGAAGCAAAGAAGCTGCAAGCTAAGGTCTTGGAAAGCCTTATGTAAAGGATTAAACTTCCATCGATTAAAATCATTAAACCCCCCTTGGAAGCAGGAGAAGAGGGGGGAAACTTTGGATAGTGTAAGCCTGCAGGAGAGAGTGATAAAAATTAAATTACCACTGCTCTGAACCTGAAAACGGGCTGCTAGTAGATTGAAATTTTGAGAGAGTTCATTGACTGTGAATAAAACATGTTGACAGTTAGTTAAATAAGAGAAATATATTGTTTCCATTGCCCTCTTCTGTGTTTAAAAAGGAGGAAAAGTAACTGAAAATTGAAACTAACTTTACTTTTTGTTTTTTTTAAATAATATTTATTAGATTTTCCAATAAAAACATACAAATACAAAACAACTGCAATGAAAACAAACACAAACAAAAAATAACAAGTAAAATTTCAAAACTTATTTTCTCAACCTTATTTCCCCGACTTCCTCATACCTCACCATTTTGTATTCTAATTTCATTATTCCATCAGCAAGTCCCTTCCCTTATTTCCCAAAAATTTTTTACTAATTCCATTTCTTTTCTTACTCTAATATCTCTGAAAACCAATATTTACTTTTTGGACTGTGCTTGAAAGGATTGATACAAGTGGAGACTGTTTCCCTCTAGAGGGAGCTTTGGAAACTGTTACAAGAGTGGAGCTGGGGAATACAGAAATTATTCAGGATTTGGTACAGGAATTTACTTCAGCAGAACAAATTGTGGAGAAGGAGAAGGAGAAAGTTGTTGTTGTCGAACCTAAAGTAATACAAGTGGGAGTCTCAGCCCTACAAAGGCAAATTGAGGACTATAAGTTGAGGCATTTTATGATTGAACCTAGAAAAAGTCAGATTTTGAGGATCGGAGCCCGGCCTGGACTGGAGAAGGAAAGCTGGAAAGATCCCTCCATGCAGGGATTAACTGACTTTTGGGACATGGACTTGGGTCAGGAGGAGACTGGAGTTCTGGGGGCCTTTGGATTTGGAGGAATCTTGAAACATGTCCTGAAATACTTTATGAATCTTAGCTTTAACTATGGAAATCTGGCTGACCTGTCGAGAAGGAAAAAAAATATTGTTAGGCCGGAGTTTCCCCGAGATCTGCTCTATAGCATCAAAGAATATGAAGAAGACCTGCAGAAGGGACTTGGAAAAGAGTTAAGAGCCTCGGACATAAGATCTCCAGGTTGATGGACTGTATGGAGGTGACGGAAGTGACTGGCAGAGTCCGAGACCGGAGAGAGGAGATGGTGGAAGAGGATTGGAAAATTTAAAGTCTGTATATAGAAATACTGTAAAATTAATGAGTGGTAGAAAAATGTTGGAATGAAATTTTATGGCCTTAGTAGAAATGTTATAAGGAGTTAAGCTTAAATATGTATATTAGTTTTAATGGAAATAAGATTAAAAATATGTTAAGACATTTATATGACAGAAAATAGAGAAAGATGGAAAGGAATTGCTGAAACAATTAATAGAAGTGGAATACAAAAAGGGAGGTGAGAGGAGGTCGATGAAACAAGGGAATGAAAGATAGAGTATGGAAAAGGTATGATGTATGCTTTTAAATTGTTTTTGTTTTGTTTAGTTTAGTTTATTGTGTTTAGTTTAACGTGTTAAGGTTGTGTTTTGTATTGTTTATATATTGTATTGTATTGTTTTTTTCTTTTTCTTGTTTTCTTTCTCCTGTCTTTTTTCTTTTCTTTCTTTTTTGTAAGCTTTAAAAGTAATAATTTTTTTAAAAAAGGATATGCCTGGAAGTGAAAAGGAAAGTCCAATGCTGTAAAGAAAAATATTGCATAGTGTCAGGGAACTGACATCAGAGCGAGAGGCGGAGGCAGGGCTCCAGAGCGATGCCGGAGAGGGGACCAGCAGAGGGGAAGGAATTCAGCGTAACACCAATAGAGAAGAGAGGGAGATGGAGGAATTGGTGACAGGGCTCCAAGACCCTTCACCCGAATCTAGTGGAGAGAACGCTGGCACGCCCCTGCCTTCCCCTCACTTGCGCAGACGCGTTCCGTGCAGGGAACATAGGAGGAGACTTGGGGTCAAACAGCTTTTATGCTGGAAGAGGTTCAAGAAACGCCCACTGACGGATTCTGCAAGTGACTGACAGGTCACGGAGGGCGAGCTCTAACCCTAAACATGGTTGAGCAAACAAACTGACTAAACTGAAGGCAATTTACGCACAAGTAACCCCCTCACAACCATTACAGCAATCCGTCAGTCCCTGCTGTTACTTGTGCGCAAGCAGTGGAAACATGAGCCAGACTGGAGGCGCCAGGGCAGCGGAGCAAGCTGCGGGGGCGCAGGACCTAGTGAGGAGGAACCAGGACCTGGAACGGCACGTAGCACTGCTGACGGCGCGGCTGGATGAGAGGCGCACCCAGGACGCGCAGGTTAGACCCACTCCTGTGGCAAAGAAGGTGCCCGGACTGGTACACAAATTTGGGGGGAAGCCCCAGGAATATAATGGATTCCAAACAGAAATAGAGTACGCTTTGGAGCTGCAGCATGATGACTTTGTTGACGAGGCAGCGCAGGTGGCGTATATCGTGGGGCACCTTGAGGGCAGTGCGAGGGAATGGGTTAGACCCCTAATGGCCGCGCAGAACCCCGCCATGAAGGACGTCCGGAAGTTTTTTCAAGCGATGGACGCTATGTATTCAAGCCAATTGGGGGAGAGTCTGACCCAGAGGGAGCTGATGAGATGCAGGCAGGGGGATCTTTCCGTTAGAGACTACTGGTCCTGCTTTGCGATGTTAATACACAGGCTCGAATGGGATCTAGATAGCCCCCCCATACGGATGCTGTTTGAGGAGGGCTTGTCCCCAACCGTTAAAGATGAGCTCTCCCGCGCGCCCCGCCTGGAGACTATGGATCAGCTGACAAAAGCTGCGATGGCGATAGGCGCTCGCCAGGAAGCGCGCGCTTTGGAAAGGCGGGAAGGGAGAGGAGAGCGTTGCCCTGACTACCGCATTCCTGAGATGCCAAAGCAGCCTTCCAATGACGTGGTGCCAATGGAAATTGATGGGGGGCGCGCACACGAGGCTCCGAGTGCCCACCAAGGAGGCAAAAGGGAAGGAAAGGCTGGGAAAAGCACCAAGAAGTGTTTCCTCTGCCAACGGCCAGGAAACTTTGCCAGGGTCTGTCCACAAAGAAAGGCTTGGCAAGGGATGGTGGGAGCCGCTGGAAATGAGGAGGAGGGGGCAGAGGAAAAGGAGCAGGGAAACGCCAGCACTTGACTGCCCACAGGGGGCGCAGCAGCCAAGCGAACAACTAACAGAAGTGCCCCAACCGGACCCACCCAAGGTTTCTATAGCGATAGAGGTGGTGCTAGAACTCCCACATGGACACCCAGTCAAGGTGAAGGCAATGCTGGACTCAGGCAGCTCCTGTAATTTTTTTAGTAAGGAGTTTGCACTGGAGCACCAGATCCACCTGCTGCCACTTGATTTCCCACTCCAGGTGACCACGATAGATGGCAGGGAGCTGCTGGGAGGGGAGGTAACACATCAAACCCCGCCAATGAGAATGAGTGTGTCCAGGCACACAGAAACCATTGCCTTTCACGTGGCCACACTGGCGGGACCCCCTATAATACTGGGCATGAGCTGGCTAGTGCTACATGATCCAGTGGTGGCTTGGCATCAACGGACAGTCACCTTCGGGTCAGCGCACTGTTTGGAACACTGTCTAGGGGGTGTGAAGCCCAGGGTGAGGTTGGCCAGAGTGGCAGCAACTACACTGAAGCAGAGTGCGGAAGTGCCGCCACAGTACGTGGACTTACAACAGGTCTTCAGCGAGAGGGAAGCGGACAGGCTGCCGCCACATAGGCCCTTTGACTGCCAAATCAACCTACTCCCTGGGGCGCAGCTGCCGGTGGGTAAGCTGTATGCCATGTCGGACCGAGAGATGCAGGAGTTGCGAGACTTTATAGACAAGAACCTGAAAAGGGGGTTTATAAGAGAATCTAAGGCAGTGGGGGGCAGCCCTGTGTTTTTTGTGGATCAGCCGAGGTTAGTCGTAGATCAGCCGAGGTTAGTCGTAGACGAGGTTAGTCGTAGATCAGCCGAGGTTAGACGGATCAGCCGAGGTTAGTCGTAGACTATCGAAGATTGAACCTCGTATCGGAACCCGTGACCTTCCCAATGCCCAGAATTGATGATATTCTGACTAGGGTAAGGAAGGGTAAGATTTTTACCAAGCTGGACCTTCGGGGAGCATACAAATTGATTAGAATGAGAGAGGGGGACGAATGGAAAACCACCATGTTCACCCCCCTAGGGGCCTTTGAGTACCTAGTCATGCCATTTGGATTACAGTCGGGCTCAGCCTGTTTTCAAAGCTTCATGCACCATGTGCTGGGCCCCCCTGCTGTACAAAAACTGCGTAGCATTTCTGGACGACGTCCTGATCTATTCGAACAATGAAAAACAGCATGTCCAGGACATCAGGGAAGTGCTGAAAATGCTACAAGAGCACCAGCTGTGGGTCAAGCTGGAAAAGTGCCAGTTTCACACCAAAGAAGTGGAATTCCTGGGATACAGGTTGTCAGACAGAGGCCTAGCCATGGACCCCGGCAAGGTGCAGGCGGTGCTGGATTGGAAGGCCCCCAAAACCCGGAAGGATGTGCAGAGGTTCCTTGGGTTCAGCAACTTCTTCCGGAAGTTCATCAAGAACTTCGCCCACTTGACCGCGCCCATCACGGATTGCCTCAGTAGCAAAAAGAAGTTCGTCTGGACGGAAAGTGCCCAACGATCCTTCGAAAGGCTAAAGAAGGCGTTCGCCTCGGAGGAACAGCTCCTGCACGTGGATCTGCAGAAGCCGATGAGGCTAGAGACCGACGCATCGGACAGAGCCATAGGAGCGGTGTTACTCCAGCCGGGACGGGGCCAACACACCTGGAGGCCGTGCGCCTTCTTCTCAAGGAAGCTGAATAAATCGGAACAGAACTACACGGTGTATGATCGCGAACTGTTAGCTATTTATGCAGCATTTCGCCAGTGGAGACATCTCCTAATAGGGGCTCAGCACAAGATTCAGGTTTGCACTGATCACAAGAACTTGGAATACTGGAGAACAGCGTGAGTTCTCAACCAGAGACAGATTCGGTGGGCTCAGGAGTTCTCCAAGTTCTTCTTTGAGATCAAGTACGTGCCAGGAGACGAGAATGTGAGAGCAGACGTGCTTTCCCGGAAACCGGAGTACACGGAAGGAGAAGGACCACCAGAAGCTCGACACGTGTTCCCTGAGGAACGATGGGTTTGTGGGGGGGCGTTGGTTGGTGTTGCTATCAAAGGGTTAAAAGGTAGCAGAAACGCTCTAATCACTGAGCAGCTGGAAGTCATTAGGCTTCCAGGAACATGAGTTTGTATAAATAGTCTCCCGTGTGTTTGTTTGCCCCTTCTCCCCTTTTGGGCGTGTTTGCTGATATGTGTGGTCCGTCACCGGGTTTTTTGTTTTGTTTTGTTTTGTTTTTGTAAATAAACCTTTCTTTGAGTTCCAAAACCGCTTGCTCCAAGACTCCTCTTTGAAAAAATACTGCCTCTCCTGCCCTTCTTAAACTGCTGCGCGAAATGCTATGCTGTAATGGGACTTGAGACGATGGAAGCGCACCGGACATTTACTTTGCATTAAACTAATTAAAGTTTAATGGGACAGGTTATGGATGTTTGTACGTCAAGAAGGAGCTAAGGAGTGCAGTTCAGAGTGATTTATGCAAGGACTGGAGCGAAGTCAGAAGCGGTTGCCGACAACGAAAGCCTTCAAAGCAGCTTGAGTCCTGCAACGTGCCTAGAAAAGTTTTAAACAGGCACTGAGCAGTTTGTACTCGCTGGAAGACGTCTTATTCCTCAAGGAGCCACCTCAGCAGCTGGGAGACGGTCTACAGGTGTGTGAGTATCATTCCTAAGCCCCAGGGAGGATGGCAGAGTCCCAGGAAAGTTTTTCTGTCCCGTTTACGCGACTCAATGGGAAAAATTGGCAAGATTGGAAGGCTAGAGTAAGGGTTTGGTTGCAAGCAAAAGAGTTGTGGAGTTGCACTGAAGCACCGCCTTTACAGGCAGCTGCAGACGCGTCTGCAGAAGACAAAGCAGCAGCAGCAGCTTCACAGAAACGCGACAGGAAAGCCCAAGGTCTACTAGTTTTGGCAGTGGGACCAGAGCAAATGCCTTATGTTTCTGAGTTAAAGAACACGCATGAGGTCTGGACGGTTCTGCAGCGGTAAAATTCCAGAAACACTGCGGTGGCCAAGATCCATGCTACAAGATGTTTGTTTGATTTACGTCTCCAACCGGGAGTGTGTGTGAAAGAACATATTGCCAAAATGGTGTCTGCCTTTAATCAACTAAGACAGCTGGGCATTCCTTTCTCTATGGAGCAGCAGTCATACATATTGTTGTCTTCTCTTGATAAAAGCTATGAGACTCTAGCTCTAACTTTGGAGGCTATGCCTTCAACTGAATTAACCCTTGAATACATTTCATCTCGGCTTGCAGATGAACAGGATAAAAGGCAAAGAGAAAGAGGTTTGTCTTCAAAGGGGAGTTATGCTGTGCCTAAGAGTGGGAATGCTGAGTTTGAGAACACAGTAAATGCTTTTACAGCTAGACACTGTTTTCGCTGTGGTTCCCCTTCCCATCTAATCAGGAATTGCACATGTGAACCTGGTCAAGACAGCACCAAGGCCATTACCCCTAGTTACCAGACAAGGAGTTCCAGGGGACGTCGAAGAAGAGGAGGAGGTCGTGGCTACTCCCACAGCACACAGCACATGGCTTCAGCAATGGCGTTGATGCAAGGGCATGGCCAAGGCAGCAATCTACGCTGGTTGATCGACAGTGGTGCATCTCACCACCTGGTGGCGCCATCTAGTGTCCGTTTGCAGAATTGCAGACATTTGCAAACCCTTAAAGTTGTGACAATGGCAGATTCAACTAAACGTTCCTTAGAGACCGTAGGCACAGTGTTCTTGAATTGTTTGCAAACAGAAATTGATGCCTATGTGCTAAAGGGAATGAAGGGGTGTATTTTGTCTGTGTCAAACTTGATAGAGTTGGGTTTAAAACTGTGTTTGAAAATGGGGTTTGCACTATTTCAAAGAATAACGTATCTCTTTTGCAGGTGGAACGCAGAGATGAGTTATATTATTTTGAGACAAGTCCAGATGAAGTTGAACAGGTTCATGCTGGTTGTGTGAACACGCCTACCCATAATTCTTGTGTTCATTTATGGCACCGCCGTCTGGGACATATTAATTTTCAGTATGTTAAAAGGCAACCTGAATTATCAGAAGGGTGCAAAATGAACAAATGTACTAAGTATTTGGATTGTACTGCATGCAAAAGGGCGAAGGTTCATAGATGCAGCTATCCCAGTTCAGATAGGAAATCTGACAAAGTATTCCAACTTGTGCATATGGACCTATGTGGCCCAATGCCTGTTGCTAGCATGGGAGGTTCGAGATATGCACTGTGTCTCTCGGATGACAAAACGAAGGTTACATGGTTTTTTCCTCTCAAAACAAAAGCAGATACTGCAGAAACAGTTAAAAATTGGGTTCGTGCAGTAGAACTTGAATTCGGTACTAGAGTACTTGCTTTTCAGACAGACAGAGGGTCAGAATTTACCGGGTCTGTGTTGCAGAATTTCTTTAAGAAAAAGGGAATTAAGCATCGTCTGTCTACACCTTATTCCCCCCAAGAAGGAGGCGTGGCCGAACGTAAAAGCAGGGTTCTGCAAGAGTTGGCAAACTCTATGTTGTTTGATGCTAAACTCCCTCAAAGTTATTGGGCGGAAGCCTGGCAGGCAGCTACTCATATTCTGAACCGAGTATATAATTCGGTAATTGCCACTACCCCATATTTTGCTTTATGTGGGAAGAAGCCCAAAATTAATTACTTTCGGGTGTTTGGATGTCAAGCCTATGTACTTATCCCAAAGGCGTTAAGGAAAAAGGGAAGTCCAAGGGCTAGGAAACTCATCTTTTGTGGGTACGAACCACACGCCAAATCTTGGAGATTCGTGGACCCAAATGGGGATACTACAAGAGTGGTCCTCAGTAGGAGCGCTGAATTTTGTGAGCAGTCCGGATGGACTCACTTACATGCTAACCCTGACATTTTGAGAGATGATTTAGGCATTTATGCTGAGAATGAAAGTCCAAGAGAGTAGTGAGCCAGAAGGGGATGGTGCACATGGTTCAGATGCAGATTCTGACCAGGCACAAGGTTCTTCTCCTAAGGTAGAAAAGCCAGAATCTAGGAGTGTTCCAACATCGCCAGTCAGTAGGCCTAGCAGACAGTAAAAGCGAAGCAGGTCGCCTGCAACACCAAGCCCAAGGGAGGTATCTAAACGGAGGTCTTTATCCCTAGAGGCACATCCAGATATAAAGTCTGAGACAGATTCTGACAGCCAACGGTCAGAGGGGGCACAAGAGGAACAATTGCGCAGGTCAAACCGTGCCACAAAGAGCAAACTGGATTTTATTGATTTTACTGACTTGGCTTCTTCCCTCAAGACATTATGAGCTCCCTCTAGAGGACTCTGGACTTATAGATGTGACTTAACTTTACTTTCTCTTTCCTTTCCTCCTATTTGACTGTTTACACTCTGGGCTGCTGTATTCCCATGGGAACAACTTAGCTTGACCTTGACTGCTAGACAAAATTGGTATGAGTGGCGCAAGAAAAAAAGAGGCCAGAATTAGAATCAGACAAACAACTCTAGCCTTAGCCTCACAGGCACGCAGATCTTCAGTTCCTACTCTGCCGGTGGCAGGAGAATAAGAATCTGAGCAACCACAGCTGGAAGATATGGCTGCAGGATCATTGGGTTCAACTTTAGAGAAAATCTTGGAAAAATTGGAAACCTTGGATAAGAAAGTAGATGAGCAAACGGCCAAGATTGATCAAAATGCAGCCTGTCTAAACAAGATAACTGAACAAGTGGCTCTGAATGTACAAGCAATTGGACAGCTAACTGAAGCCACTGCAGAAAACCGTAAATTGGTTGAGGCAACTAGCCAAAAAGTTGAAAACTTAGAACAAGAGGTAAAGCCACTGCACAAACAAGTTGGTGAGCAACAGATGTATTTGTCTATGATAGAACTGCGGAACCGGGAAAACAATTTAAGATTGAGGTCGATACCAGAACTTGAACAAGGAAACTTAATTGAGTTCCTGACTAAAGAATTTTCTAAATTTTGGTCTTTAGAAGAGGAAAAGGATTTTAAAATTGTGTCGGCCTTCAGACTTGGAAAGTTTGCGAGGAAAGACAAGCCCAGAGACTGCCTGATATCTCTGAGATCGAAGGAGGAAAGAGATAAAATACTAGGCCTTCACTACGAAAAGTCACTGGATTTCTTGGACAGAAGAGCTGAAATTTACAACGACATTCCGAAACAACTTTTGGACCTTAGATCCACCTATCTTGAATTGGTTAGACTCTTAAGGAGCAACTCAATCATCTTTAGGTGGGAATTTCCTCAGGGCCTATCCTTTACCTTCAGAGGGAAGAAGGTTAAAATTAAAACAGCTGAAGATAGAGATAAATTTTTGATTGCCTACGGAGAGGACCTTCAGAAAGGGATTGAAACACCCTCGGGGCCTGGACCATTAGTTGTACCCCCACCTTTGGAACATGAAGATCCAGAGAAAAAGATACCACCACCAGAGCAATAACAGATTTATTCAGGATGTCTCTGCAACTTCTGAGCTGGAATATTAATGGATGCAACTCCCCGGAAAAAAGGAGGAAGATATTTCACATATTGAAAAAAGAACAATTGGACATTATCTGTTTGCAAGAAACACACGTGACTAGGCTCCATAAAAAAGTTTTAATAAATAAAAGATTAGGCCAAGAATTTATTTCTTCGGACAGAGTGAAGAAAAGAGGAGTGGTGATCTATGCAAAGGAGAGCCTGTCACCAAAATTAATTTTCAAAGATGAGCAAGGAAGAATTTTGGCAATCGAGGTACAACATCAAGGAGAGAAGTTTTTAATATTAGGAATTTATGCACCGAACGAGGGGAAATTGGAACAAGAAGTTGCATGAGAGTATACTGGATTATCTGGACTATGACAACATCATTATGATGGGCGATATGAACTGGGTGGTATCAACCAATATGGACAAGTCACATAGCCAAGGTGTAACAAAAGATGGCAGACTACCTAAGACTTTCTTCGAACTGACTGACAATATGGACTTGATTGATATTTGGAGGACAAAGAACCCCTTGGGAAGAGAGGGAAGCCCAACTTTTCTGAAGCCCAACTGACATGGACAAGAATTTACCAAATATGGATATCTAGAGGTTTGGCACCTAAGATCAGAAAGGTGGAAATCTGCCCAAAGACCTGCTCCGACCATAATGCAGTAAAGATGGGTATGAGACTACAACCAGCTGGCTCCTTTAGATGGAAGATGAATGACAATTTGTTTCGAGATCAGGAGATTACCAAGAAGGCCCAAAAAACTCTGAAAGATTATTTCGAGATAAATTTGAATACGACGGTGGAAAAAAGAATTATCTGGGACGCAAGCAAGGCCTTGATGAGGGGGTTCTTGATACAACAGAATGCTGTTAAGAAAAGGGCACAAAATGAGAAAAAAGACACTATTTTGGAGAAAATTAAAGAATGTGAGAAGAAATTAAGATCAAAACCGAAGTCACAGCCGATTCTGAGAGAAATTAAACTTTATCAAGCACAATATTCTAAATTGATAAACCAGGAAATAGAGTGGAAAGTTAAATTAATGAAACAAAAAACATTTGAATCAGCAAACAAATGTGGGAAACTGCTAGCTTGGCAGTTGAAGAAGAGACAAAAGATGAACACAGTTACAAATTTAGAGATTGAAGGAAGAAATGTACAGAACCCTATGGAGATCAGAAAGTGTTTCCAGAGGTATTTTAAACAATTGTACACTCAAGGGCCGCAAGATGAGGCTGAGATAGAACAATTTTTGATAAAGAATGGGCTACCAAAACTGTCACAAGAAAACAGATCAATCCTGAACCGCAAAATAAGACCACAAGAGATTGAACAAGCCATTCAGAACATGCAACTGGGCAAATCTCCAGGGCCAGATGGGCTTACCTCCAAGTATTATAAGACATTGAAAGACTATCTGATACAACCATTGATGGAGGTAGGCAATGAAATTTTGGAGGGGAAGAAGGCGCCGGAATCGTGGAAAGAGGCCTTTATCACATTGATACCTAAACTAGAAACGGAAAAGACACAACTTAAGAACTACCGTCCCATCTCCCTCCTAAATGTGGATTACAAAATATTTGCAGACATTTTAGCAAGTAGATTTAAAAAGGTTTTAAACGAAGTAATTCACAAGGACCAGGCAGGCTTTCTCCCAGGCAGACATTTGTTTGCTAACACAAGGAACATTATAGACATCTTGGAACTTTTGCAAACAAATATTAATACAAGAGCTGTGTTAATTTTCATAGATGCGGAGAAGGCCTTTGACAATATTTCCTGGAAATTCATGAAGAAAAATCTGGAAGGGATGGGAGTGGGCCGGGGATTTGAAAATGGGATAGATGCAATCTATTCAGAACAAAAGGCCAAATTGATAGTTAACAATGTGGTTACAGAAGAGTTTAAAATCGAGAAGGGGACACGACAAGGCTGCCCTATTTCCCCATTGTTGTTTATTTCAGTTCTGGAGGTGCTCTTGAATATGATAAGAGGAGACCAGTTGGTTAAAGGAATCCAGGTCGGAGCGAAACAATATAAACTTAAAGCTTTTGCAGATGACTTGGTCCTGACTTTACAGGAGCCAGAACCCAGTACGAAAAGAGTATTACAATTGATCCAAGAGTTTGGTCGGGTGGCGGGATTTAAATTGAACAAGCAGAAAACTAAGGTATTGGGGAAAAAATCTGACAGTTACAGAGTCAGAAAGGTTTCAGAAAGAGACAGAGTTAAATGTGGTTAAAAAAGTAAAATACCTAGGGGTAAATATAACAGCAAAAAATCTGAGTCTTTTTAAGGATAACTATGAGAATGCCACTTCCGACATCAGGAGGAGGGGGTTTTGCGGTCCCACACCCCATTCACGCCTCGTCCGAAACCTAAGGAGGCTAGGGCCTAAAGCGCGCTCCCGAGCGGTAACCCCTCGGGGAGCGCCCAGGGATGTGCATCTCGGGGGCTCCCCCTGTTGGTGCTTAACCCTTCCCGGTTTACCGGTTAGTCTGATAGGGCCAATGCCTAAAGCCAATACCGCTCTTACCTGTAATCAATAAAGTTGTGGCCATTTTCGCCCATTAACCTATAATTCCGTGTCCTGTGTCTTTATTTACTCCATTCAGTGGGAGGGGGCGGGTATAGACACGCAAATGCTTGTCAGAGATTAAGAGAGACTTAGAAAGTTGGACAAGACTGAAACTTTCCTTGTTAGGCCGAATCGCTGCTATAAAGATGAATGTATTGCCAAAGATGTTGTTTTTGTTTCAAACTTTGCAGATTGTGGACAAAACGGAGTGCTTTCGGAAGTGGCAGAGAGATATTTCCAAATTTGTCTGGCAGGGCAAAAAGCCCAGAATTAAGTTTAAGATATTAACTGATGCGAAAGAAAGAGGGGGCTTTGCCCTGCCAGACTTAAGGCTGTACTATGAATCAGCAGCTTTCTGCTGGTTGAAAGATTGGCTGCTTCTTGAAAACACCGATGTTTTAGATTTGGAAGGATTTAACAACGCTTTTGGATGGCATGCATATTTGTGGTATGACAAGGTTAAAATTCATAAGACTTTTAAGAACCATATTGTCAGAAAAGCAGTGTTTAATGTCTGGACAAAATACAAAGACTTATTGGAAAGTAAAACTCCAAGGTGGCTTTCACCATTGGAAGCTAAAGCCCGGAAAAGACTCAATATGGAGGCCAAGTGGCCGAAGTATTGGGAAATATTAGAAAAAGATGGAGATAATTGGAAATTGCAGAGTCAGGAGAAAATGAAAGACAAAGTGCGAGATTAGTTGCATTACGCTCAGATTAAAGAAGTTTTTAAACTTGATAAAAAGTTAGGATTCCAGGTGGAGAAATCGAAGTTAGAAACTGAACTATTAGAGCCTAAGACTAAGGTACATTCAAGAATGTATAACTTGCTGTTAAAATGGAATACACAAGATGAAACGGTCAAATCGGCTATGATAAAGTGGGCACAGGACATTGGTTATAACATCATGTTTGAGGACTGGGAGAGGTTGTGGACTACTGGGCTGAACTTTACTGCATGTAATGCTCTGAAAGAAAATATTATGAAAATGATATATAGATGGTATATGACCCCAGTCAAACTTGCAAAAATATACCACTTGTCTGATAACAAATGTTGGAAGTGTAAAGAAAATGAAGGAACATTCTTCCACCTCTGGTGGACCTGCCCTAGAGTGAAGGCTTTCTGGGAAATGATATATAATGAGCTGAAAAAGGTATTTAAGTATACCTTCCCTAAGAAACCAGAGGCCTTCCTTCTGGGTATTGTCGGCCAGAAAGTGTTAAAGAAGGACCAAACATTTTTTATGTATGCAACTACAGCAGCAAGGACACTCGTCGCTAAGCATTGGAAAACCCAAGATTTACCCACACTGGAAGAATGGCAGATGCAACTGATAGACTATATGGAATTAGCTGAGATGACTGGCAGAATCCGAGACCTGGGAGAAGCGACGCTAGAAGATTGGAAGAAATTTAAGATCTACCTACAAAAATATTGTAAATTATATGAATGTTAAGAAGGATGCTAGAATATAAACAACTGGGCACCATTAAGCTAAATATGTGATATATGAAGATAAGTTAAATTTAAGAAAAGAAAAAATTTTGGAGAATTTTTATGATATATTTAATACTTTAAGATTTGAACAAAGGATATCTAAAATTAGAGATACAATATTGGAAAATTAGACAACAAGAACGAAAATAAGGGGATAAATTTGTTGGAAAAAAATTTTTGGTCAGGAAAGCAGGAGCGGGGGATGTGAGGGAGTCCAAAGATGATAAGAAAATTATGTTAAGAGATGTGCTTCATTGTTTTGTTTATTGGTATTGTAATTAAACTAAAAAATTGTTAATAAATATATTTTAAAAAAAGAAAAGGAAAGGAAATGCAAGAAAGCAAAGTGGCTGTCCAACGAGGCCTTACAAATAGCGGGGGAGAGAAGGCAAGCGAAATGTGAGGGAGATAGTGAAAGATACAGGAAATTGAATGCAGATTTCCAAAAAATAGCAAGGAGAGACAAGAAGGCTTTCTTAAACGAGCAATGCAAAGAAATAGAGGAAAACAATAGAATGGGAAGAACCAGAGATCTGTTCAAGAAAATTGGAGAAATTAAAGGAACATTTCGTACAAAGATTACCATAATAAAGGACAAAAGTGGTAAGGACCTAACAGAAGCAGGAGACATCAAGAAGAGGTGGCAAGAATACACAGAGGAATTATAACAGAAAGATATGGATGGCTCGTACACCCCAGGTAGTGTGGTTGCTGACCTTGAGCCAGACATCCTGGAGAGTGAAGTCAAAATGGGCCTTAGAAAGCACTGCAAATAACAAGGCCAGTGGAAGTGATGGTATTCCAGGTGAACTGTTTAAAATTTTAAAAGATGATGCTGTTAAGGTGCTACACTCAATATGCCAGCAAGTTTGGAAAACTCAGCAGTGGCCAGAGGATTGGAGAAGATCAGTCTACATCCCAATCCCAAAGAAGGGCAGTGCCAAAGAATGTTCCACCTGCCACACAATTGCACTCATTTCACACGCTAGCAAGGTTATGCTTAAAATTCTACAAGGAAGGCTCAAGCAGTATGTGGACCAAGAACTCCCAGAAGAGCAAGCTGGATTTAGAAGAGGCAGAGGAACCAGAGACCAAATTGCACACATGCGCTGGATTATGGAGAAAGCTAGAGAGTTCCAGAAAGACATCTACTTCTGCTTCATTGACTATGCAAAAGCCTTTGACTCTGTCGACCACAGCAAACTATGGCAAGTTCTTAAAGAAATGGGAGTGCCTGGAGACTTCCGGGTTGGCGCCTCCGGTAATGGCAGAATTCCTCTGATCGGGAGGAATTTGCCCCGTGGGAATCTGGGTCTGGCCGCCACGGCGAAGGCGGAGACCCGTAAAAAATCGCAGATGGGAGAAGCCTGTGAATGTGGGATTCGGCGGGCACCTTTTGTGCCTCCCCTACTCGCGGAGAAACCCGGTTTCAGGGGTCCGGAGCGACGTGGGGTGAGCGGCGTGGTGCTTCGAATCATCTGCTTCTTCCACGGAGCGAAGCCGCATAGCTGTTGCTGGAGAGAGCTGACTTTTTCCTGTGGACAATTTGATTCTAAAGTAACTACCCGTGAGTAGAGCTGAAGCGGGAGAATTGGATTTCTAAACGTTTAATTTGGTATCGTAACGGGGAGGTTCAATACAGGAAGTCCGCTTTCCCCTTTTGTAAATAGACTGAAGCAATGAAGCTGCAAGCTGAAGTCTTGGAAAGCCTATTGTAAAGGACTAAATTTCCATCGGCCTTGGAGGCAGGAGAAGAGGGGGGAAGTTGTGAACTGAATAAGCCTGCGGGAGAGAGCGAAGAGAGTTAAAATACCGCCGCTCAGACCCTGGAAACAGGCTGCTAGCAGGACTGACATTTTTTTGGAACGTTCACTGACAGCGATTGTTCGTTGACAGCTAGCTAATAAGAGAAATACATTGTTTCTACTGTCTCTGTCTGCTTTTAAAAAGGAGTAAAAGTAACTGAAAATTGAAACTAACTTCATTGCTTGAGCTGTGTTTTTAAAAAAAGGACATTACTGACTAACTTGAATAGAAACTGTTTCCCTCTAGAGGAAGCCTTTGAAACTGTTACAAGAGCTGGGCTGGGGGAATTTCCAGCTGTAAGATAAAAAACTGTGAGACTTTGGGACTGACCTTGAATCGGTTAAGTGTTATGGTTAATGGAAAGGAAAAAAGTGACCAGTCAATTCTTGAAAAAACATTAAGGTTTGGGAGGACTTGGCAGCAATCTAGGAGATTCTTCTACTACTGTTTTTGTACCAGCATATTCAAAATCAAGAGGAATGTCGATAGAAGAGGCCTTAGCGGTTGCATTAAATAAGATAAATAATTCACTGGAACAGCTTAACAAGAAAGTAGACGTGACAAATGTGAAAGTGGAAGCTGCAACTACTAAAATCGATTTAAATACAGAAAGTATAAATAATTTGGAACAAAAGGTGAATATCAATACAGAAACCATCCAGAAATTGATACAGGAATCTACTTTGACATGGCAGACTGCGGAGGAAGCTAGGGAGAAAGCCATTGCTGTTGAACGTAATGTAACACAATTGGAGAGAGAGAGAGTCCCAGCCTTACAGAGACAACTGGATGACCATATGTCGACGCTTGCTATGATTAAGCTTAAAGAAAAACAAAAGAATTTGAGGATCAGAGTCCTACCTGAATTGGAGAAGGAAAGTATGATAGATTTCCTCACACAGGAATTTGCTGATTTTTGGGACTTGGACTTGGGTCAAGAAGAGATTAAAACTGTGAGGGCCTTCAGTCTTGGAAGAGGAGGGAAAAAAGAGAAGAACAGAATAAGAGTCTGCTGGCACTACCAGAAGAACCTAGAAGTACAACAGCCAAGAGTGGAATTTTTTTAAGACGCCCCGAAATACCTTTTGGATCTTAGGTCTAACTACGGAGATTTGGCTGCCTGGCTGAGAAGGAATAAAATCATCTTCAGGTGGGAGTTTCCCCAAGGTCTACTCTTCAGCTTCAAAGGAAGGAAAATAAAAATAAGATCAGTAGAAGACAAAGTAAAGTTTCTGTATAAATATGAAGAAGATCTGCAGAAGGGACTTGGAAAAGAGCTAAGAGCATCGGACAGAAGATCACCAGGTTGATGGACTATATGAAACTGGCGGAAATGACTGGCAGAATCCGAGAGCAGGGAGAAGAGTCGGTGGAAGAAGACTGGAAAAAGTTTACAGACTATTTATAGAAATATTGTAAAATTAATGAATGTTAGAAAAATGTTGGAATGAAGTTATATGGCTTTAATAGAAATGTTATAAGGAATTAAGTATAAATAGATTATTAGAGTATTAGGGAAAAATAAGGTTAGAATATGTTAAGATAATTATAGGATAGAAAAGAGAGGAAGATGGAAAGGAATTGCTGAAACAATCAACAGAAGTGGAATACAAAAAGGGAGGTGTGAGGAGGTCGTTGAAAGAAGTAAATGAAAGATATGACATTGAAATTGTATGATGTGTGTTAAAGTGTTTTTGTTTTGTTTTGTTTAGTTTATGGTGTTAGTGCTGTGTAATGTATATATATTGTATTGTATTGGGTTTTTTTGTTTGTCTTTTTTCTTTTTTCTTTCTTCTTTGGAGTGTTTAAAAGTAATAAACATTATTTAAAAAAAAGAAAAAAAGAAATGGGAGTGCCTGATCACCTCATCTGTCTGCTGAGAAATCTCTACGTGGGACAAGAAGCTACAGTCAGAACTGGATATGGAACAACTGATTGGTTCAAAATTGGGAAAGGAGTACAACAAGGCTGTATACTATCTCCATGCTTATTTAACTTATATGCACAATTCATCATGCGAAAGGCTGGGCTGGATGAATCCCTAGCCAGAATTAAGATTGCCGGAAGAAATATCAACAACCTCAGATATGCAGATGACACAACCTTGATGGCAGAAAGTGAGGAGGAATTAAAGAACCTTTTATTGAGGGTGAAAGAGGAGAGCGCAAAATATGGTCTGAAGCAAAATATGGTCAAAAAAACGAAGATCATGGCCACTGGTCCCATCACATCCTGTCAAATAGAAGGGGAAGAAATGGAGGCAGTGAGAGATTTTACTTTCTTGGGCTCCATGATCACTGCAGATGGTGATAGCAGCCACGAAATTAAGAGACGCCTGCTTCTTGGGAGAAAAGCAATGACAAACCTAGACAGCATCTTAAAAAGTAGAGACATCACCTTGCCAACAAAGGTCCGTATAGTAAAAGCTATGGTTTTCCCAGTGGTGTATGGAAGTGAGAGCTGGACCATAAAGAAGGCTGATCGCTGAAGAATTGATGCGAAGAATTGATTCTTTTGAATTCTGGTGCTGGAGGAGACTCTTGAGAGTCCCATAGACTGCGGTAGGCCAAGGTTTTGAAAACGGTATAGGTGCAATTTATTCAGAACAAAAAGCTAAATTAATTGTGAACAATGGAGATAGTACAAGAATACTTGGCTAGTTTAGATGTATTCAAGTCTCCAGGGCCAGATGAACTGCATCCAAGAGTATTAAAAGAACTGGCAGATGTGATCTCAGAACCACTGGCAGTCATCTTTGAGAATTCCTGGAGAACAGGCAAAGTCCCGGCAGACTGGAGGAGGGCAAATGTTGTCCCTATTTTCAAAAAGGGGGAAAGAGAGGACCCAAATAATTACCGCCCAGTCAGTCTGACATCAATACCAGGGAAGATTCTGGAGCAGATCATTAAGCAAACAGTCTGTGAGCACCTAGAAAGGAATACTGTGATCACCAATAGTCAGCATGGATTTCTGAAAAATAAGTCATGTCAGACGAACCTGATCTCGTTTTTTGACAGAATTACAAGCCTGGTAGATGAAGGGAAAGCAGTGGATGTAGCCTACCTTGATTTCAGCAAGGCATTTGACAAGGTGCCCCATGATATTCTTGTAAAGAAGCTGGTAAAATGCGGTCTTGACTATCCTACCACTCAGTGGATTTGTAACTGGCTGACTGACCGAACCCAAAGGGTGCTCATCAATGGTTCCTCTTCATCCTGGAGAAGAGTGACTAGTGGGGTGCCACAGGGAGACTAGTGGGGTGCCACAGGGAGAAATGTAAAGTATTGCACTTGGGCAAAAAAAAATGAGAGGCACAAATACAAGATGGGTGACACCTGGCTTGAGAGCAGTACATGTGAAAAGGGTCTAGGAGTCTTGGTTGACCACAATCTTGACATGAGCCAACAGTGTGACGCGGCAGCTAAAAAAGCCAATGCAATTCTGGGCTGCATCAATAGGAGTATTGCATCTAGATCAAGGGAAGTAATAGTGCCACTGTATTCTGCTCTGGTCAGACCTCACCTGGAGTACTGTGTCCAGTTCTGGGCACCACAGTTCAAGAAGGACACTGACAAACTGGAACGTGTCCAGAGGAGGGCAACCAAAATGGTCAAAGGCCTGGAAACGATGCCTTATGAGGAACGGCTAAGGGAGCTGGGCAAGTTTAGCCTGGAGAAGAGGAGGTTAAGGGGTGATATGATAGCCATGTTCAAATATATAAAAGGATGTCACATAGAGGAGGGAGAAAGGTTGTTTTCTGCTGCTCCAGAGAAGCGGACACGGAGCAATGGTTCCAAACTACAAGAAAGAAGATTCCACCTTTACATTAGGAAGAACTTCCTGACAGTAAGAGCTGTTCGACAGTGGAATTTGCTGCCAAGGAGTGTGGTGGAGTCTCCTTCTTTGGAGGTCTTTAAGCAGAGGCTTGACAACCATATGTCAGGAGTGCTCTGATGGTGTTTCCTGCTTGGCAGGGGGTTGGACTCGATGGCCCTTGTGGTCTCTTCCAACTCTATGATTCTATGATTCTATGATTCTATGACTTGTATACCTTTAACCAATTGGTCCTTTCTAATCATATTTAGCAAAACCTCCAGGACCGATATAAAAAGTAATGGAGAGATTGGGCACCCTTGTCGTGTTCCTTTCTCAATCTTAATCTCTTCTGTGACTAGAATCATAGAATCATAGAGTTGGAAGAGACCAGCAAAGTCAGTCCTCAGGGAATGTGCAGGCGACCTTGGAACGGACAGCTCACGGAAGAACCCCGACCCAACCTAAGAGGAGGCGTGTAGTGGTGATAGGGGATTCCCTACTGAGGGGAACAGAAGCAGTGATCTGTGGGCCTGACAAGATGTCTCGGGAAGTGTGCTGTCTCCCCGGGGCTAAGATCCAAGATGTAACTGAACGACTGCAAGGAATCATAAAACCCACTGACAAATACCCCTTCCTCTTGGTTCATGTGGGAACCAATGACACTGCAAGCAATAGCCTCCAGAAGATCAAAAGAGACTACGAGGATCTGGGCAGGAAATTGAAGCAATTAAATGCACAAATTGTCATCTCATCTGTCCTCCCAGTTGAATGACGTGGCCCAGGGAGAGAGGGGAAAACAGTGGAAGTGAACAGCTGGCTTCGCAAATGGTGTAAACAGGAACGGTTTGGATTCTTAGATCACGGACTGCAGTTTCTTGAAGATGGACTTCTGGCAAGCGATGGGCTGCACCTCACAACGGTTGGGAGGAATGTTTTTGCCAAAAATCTCAGAAACCTCATCAGGAGGGCTTTAAACTGACTAATGTGGGGGAGGGAGACAGTGCTCCTGAAGGTAGGAGTCTATCAATTGATGAAGATGATCATCCAAATGTCATAGACCAAATGGAGCAAACAGCACGCAGACCTAGTGGTGGGAGGAAAAAATCCTTAAATAAGAGACACGGGGGAATGATAAATGGACTTCAATGTCTGTACACTAATGCGCAAAGCATGGGTAATAAACAAGATGAGCTTGAGCTCTTGGTACAGCAAACTAAATATGACATAATAGGCATCACTGAAACCTGGTGGGATAAGTCCCACGACTGGAATGTAATAATGGAGGGATACAATCTATTTCAGAGAAACAGACCAGACAAGAAAGGAGGAGGAGTGGCGTTATATGTCAGGGATGTGTATACCTGTGAAGAGATCCAAGATTTAGAACCTCAAAGCCAAAGTGAGAGCATTTGGGTCAAAATTAAGGGAGAGAAGAATAACAGGGACCTCATTGTGGGAGTTTACTATAGATCCCCAAGCCAAACGGAGGACATAGATGATGCCTTCCTGGAACAGATGGCCAAGCATGCAAAAGGAAGGGAGATAGTAGTAATGGGGGACTTCAATCACCCGGATATTTGCTGGATGTCAAACTCAGCCAAGAGCATAAGGTCAAACAGATTCCTCACTGGCCTTGCAGACAACTTCGTTGTCCAGAAAGTGGGAGAAGCAACAAGAGGAACAGCCATTTTAGATCTGGTCCTAACCAATGTTGATGACCTGGTTAGTGGGGTAGAAGTGGAAGGATCATTAGGCGCGAGTGATCATGCTCTTCTGAAGTTTACTATACAGCGGAAAGGAGCAGCCAAGCATACTAGGACTCAATTTCTTGACTTTAAGAAAGCCGACTTCATAAAACCTAGGGAAGTGCTGGGTGAGATCCCATGGACAGTAATACTAAAAGGAAAGGGAGTTCATGATAGCTGGGAGTTTGTTAAGAGGGAGATAGTAAAAGCACAACTTCAGGCAATACCAATGAGACGGAAACATGGAAGGTGCCTAAAGAAGCCAGGGTGGCTATCTAAAGAACTTTTAACTGAGTTAAGATTAAAAAAGGATGTGTACAAAAAATGGAAAAGGGGGGAAACCACCAAAGAGGAATTCAAACAAATAGCCAGCACGTGTAGACACAAAGTCAGAAAAGCTAAAGCACAGAATGAACTCAGGCTTGCTAGAGAGGTTAAAAGCAACAAAAAAGGCTTTTATGGGTATGTTTGTAGCAAAAGGAAGAATAAAGAAACAGTGGGGTCACTCAGAGGAGAAGCTGGTGAAATGCAAACAGGGGACACAGAAAGGGCTGAACTCCTCAATGCCTTCTTTGCCTCAGTCTTCTCCAATAAAGAAAACAATGCCCGACCTGAAGAATTTGGAGCAAATGATTCAGCAGAGGAAACACAGCCCAGAATAAATGTAATGTAAAGAAATGTTCTGTCTTGGGCCCGGTCTTATTCAACATCTTTATCAACGACATGGATGATGGACTCAAGGGCATCCTGATCAAATCTGCAGATGACACCAAACTGGGAGGGGTGGCTAACACCCCAGAGGACAGGATCACACTTCAAAACGACCTTGACAGATTAGAGAACTGGGCCAAAACTAACAAGATGAATTTTAACAGGGAGAAATCTACCTGGTCGACTGTAATGAGGGAGAGATCCTCAAATGGAGTCTGTTCTTCGTCTTCCATACTAGGGGAGAGGACCTCAAAGCGATTTCTAAACAATCAGAGCGAACCCTGGGCCTCCTACCTCTTTGAGTCACGTTTCTCCATATATCTGGCTCCTGTGTTGGTGAACTAGCCTCCTTCTCAGGGGAGTCCCCTGTCTCCTCCTTGGTGGAGACGGTGTGCTCTGTTGCTTCCAAGACGAGCTCCAGCTCTCTAATTCTTTGGAGCGTAGCTACACGTTCCTCCAGTTGCTGGACTTTGTCTTTTAAGAGGGCAATCAACAAGCAATTGCTGCAGGTAAAGCTGCCTGCAACCTTTGGCAAGATGGCAAACATTGCGCAGGAACCGCAAGCGACTGCAGCTGTTCCCTCACTCTCCATCTTGAGAACGTGTCGTTGGGGGTGGCTACAGCGGTCCTCCATCATAAGAAGCGTGCAGACAGGACAAATAACTCCCCCCCCCAAAAAAAAACCTAGGTCTCCCCCAACAAACGTTTGAGACTAGCTCCCCTAGTTTGGGGGGGGGCACTGTAATGTTTTTAAAACGATTCTAGAAAATTAGCCCTTTTCCAGGGCTGATACAAAGTTGATGGTTAGGCAGGTTTTCCTTGATACCTGAAGCCCTATATTTTAACGTATCAGTTGTTGTTGTTGTTCTTGTACACTTGTTTCCAAAACATTATACTTGCAAAATCCCTTCCTTCTAATATGGGCCACATCATCACGACAGCTTGCAAGCAGCAAGAAATGGCACCTAATTTTGGCTTTTAAGCATGAAAATGTCTTTGAAATCTGGCTTTGAAACCCAGTGTGGAACTTGGGGTGCAGTGGGGGGTGGGGTGGAGAACAAAACAAAACAAAACAAAATACTTGAAGACATGTCCTGGAAAAAAAGAAATGCATATTTTTGTTGGGGGATGTCTCACGCACTTCTCCTTTACTGACTGCTGTTGCAAGGGGCACTATAAATACACAGAGTGATCTATAAAGATGAGAGAACCTTGGCAACCAAAGAGGCACTTTGTTCCCACCCACCCTGCCTGCTTATTCACTGAACAGGAATTGAGGACAGGGAATTTATTTTGATTGCTAGAAACACAGGAAGCTGCCTTTACACTGAGTCAGGCCAAGGCTTTGTCTAACTCAGTGTTGTCTTATCTCCCCACTTCCGTATCTCTTCTACCTTCCGTGGGCCAGGTTTGACAAGCCCCATGGTTCAGGTGATCCTCAGGGTTTGCAAAACCCTGTGTGCAGGGCTCTGCAGCTGCTGCCAATCAGTTACTCAGCAGTGCTGGCAAACTCCTCCTCAGATCCAGCCATTCCTTTACTTCCTCACTCCTGTTATCATATGTGATGGGCAGGTGGGCATGGCTTGACTAGAATGGCCTTGCGGGCCACATCACCAGGACTTATGGGCTTAATTAGGCCCATGGGCTGGTGACTTTTTCAATGCTTGTTATCTGATCCCTTTTTGTGGGGGATGCCATGGATTTAACCTGGCACCTTCTGCATGGGAAGAAGAGGCAGTGCCCCTGAGCTATGGCTTCTCTGACCATGCTGCAATAGTGGCTGCTCTATTGGAACTTGTGGGACAGAAGGTAGGGAGGCCAACAGTTGATGGAGCCAGCACCAGCAGCAGGTATCAAGATGATAAGGCATCTGGAAACCAAGCCCTATGAGGGACAGCTGAGGGAGTTGGGGATAATAATAATAATAATAATAATAATAATAATAATAATAATATTTATACCCTGCCCATCTGGCTGGGTTTCCCCAGCCACTCTGGGCAGCTCCCAACAGAATATTAAAAACACGATAAAACATCAGACATCAAAAACTTCCCTAAACAGGGCTGCCTTCAGATGTTTTCTAAAAGTCAGATAATTGTTTATTTCCTTGACATCTGACGGGAGGGCGTTCCACAGGGTGGGTGCCACTACCAAGAAGGCCCTCTGACTGGTTCCCTGCAACTTCGCTTTTTGCAGGGAGGGAACCGCCAGAAGGCCCTCGGAGCTGGACCTCAGTGTCCAGGCTTAAAGATGGGGGTGAAGACGCTTCTTCAGGTATACTAGGCCAAGGCTGTTTAGGGCTTTAAAAGTCAGCACCATCACTTTGAATTGTGCTCAGAAACGTACTGAGAGCCAATGCAGGTCTCTCAGGACCAGTGTTATGTGGTCCCAGCGGCCACTCCCAGCCACCAGCCTAGCTGCCGCATTCTGGATTAATTGCAGTTTCCGAGTCACCCTCAAAGGTAGCCCCACGTAGAGTGCATTGCAGTAGTCCAAGTCCAAGTAGTCTAGATAACCAGAGCATGAACCACTCTGGCGTGACAGTCTGTGGGCAGGGAGGGTCTTAGCCTGCGTACCAGATGGAGCTGGTAGACAGCTGCCCTGGACACAGAATTGACCTGCACCTCCATGGACAGCTGTGAGTCCAAAATGACTCCCAGGCTGCACACCTGGTCCGTCAGGGGCACAGTTACCTCATTCAGGACCAGGGAGTCCCCCACATCTGCCCGCCCCCTGTCCCCACAAAACAGCACTGTCCTGTCAGGATTCAACCTCAATCTGTTAGCCGCCATCCATCCTCCAAGTGCCTCCAACTACCTGAAGGGCTGTCCCACAGAAAATGTTGCAATCTTATGTTCCTCCTGTTACAAGCCTCTCTTGAATTCCTATACCAATAATATAGGAACTTTCACCACTAACTAAACCAAGTTTTACTGCCTATGCAACTTTTCTGAATGCTGTATGAAAAAGCACATGAATCTGACCTTTGGAAAGTTTGTAAGTAAACCATTTTTAACTTACCAAATGTATGGTCTTTCCCTATGCTAGAAGAAGAGGGAACTCACAATGGCATATTTTAAAGATCTAACAGCCTTATTTCAACACTTTACTTTGCTGCATATTTTGTAATTTTAAAGCTTTTCTGGGGTTCTCTCACCAAAGAGCAGTTGCCCCAAACCTGGATCTTGCATCCTTTTCATATCCATTTTTTTCTTGCCAGCAACACAGACTACCTCACAAGGTGGTGGACCTTCCTTCATTGCAGGTTTGTCAACAGAAGTTGGATGGCTATCTGTTAGGAGTTATTTAGCTGTGATTCTTGCATCATGATGACCCCTGGAGTCTCTTCCAAACCTACAATTGGATGATGATGATAGGTCATTTCATATGAGGAGAGGCAAACGTGTGTTTTTTCTGGAACCAAGTATCATGGAAATTAGTGTTATATGTGCTGTATCCCACAATATTTCTGGAAGTGGATTTTATATGGTGAGAAAGTTTAGATATAATGCTGAAATTAATAGAAAGGGAAATGTCATGAGAACAGAATAAACTGCTGTTTGAATGCAGCCTGAGACTACGGAAGAAGAAACTGACAGGGAGGGACCATCCCTTCAGGGCCATTCCTGAAGCTGAGGGCAGCCTCTCCACTACTTCCTTTAGGTTGGCTTAGGAAAAGGAACCCAGAAAATAGAGATGTTTGTGTGGGCCTCATCTCCAGGTGCACCTGAGGCCAATTTTCAGTTGACCCAGAGGGGTATGTGGGACTGCACATCCTGATATCTGAGTCTCCATTTATGGTGCCCTATTGCCCTATCCTTGGCCCCTTAGACTGCCGTGTGCCCTCTCAGGGAGACTGCAAAGTCCTCCTCCCTGAAATAATATAACAATCACAGCCTGAGAGAAAATACCCTTCAAAAATTCTCCAAGCTTTTTGCAGGTGGTGAAATTAAAGGGAGGCATTAATATATTGTTCTTCCAGGGAGAGGGTGAATGAAGAGAGACAAAATTCTTCCAACAGTTTGTGAAGGTGCATGACAAATTTTTGGCCTCGCCAGATTCTCATGGAGGCTTCATTTCCAGAAGCTCAATGACAAAGACTGATGTGCTCTCAGGAGACAGGACAGAGTGGGCATCAGAAAATGCAGTGAGACGGTCTCTGCACCATAATTGCACATAGATGGGAAGAAGCAGCTGGTAGACAAGCCTGACATCCCCTCAGCACTGCAACCAATTATGCAGCTGTCATCTGCTTTGGGCAAGCCATTTGTTGTCTGTGTCACAGGATGCTCCAGAGGAGCTCCAGAGGAGCATCCTGTGACACAGGATAGAGGAGGGAGAACGGTTGTTTTCTGCTGCTCCAGAGAAGCGGACACGGAGCAATGGATCCAAACTACAAGAAAGAAGATTCCACCTAAACATTAGGAAGAACTTCCTGACAGTAAGAGCTGTTCGACAGTGGAATTTGCTGCCAAGGAGTGTGGTGGAGTCTCCTTCTTTGGAGGTCTTTAAGCAGAGGCTTGACAACCATATGTCAGGAGTGCTCGTCAAGGTGTTTCCTGCTTGGCAGGGGGTTGGACTCGATGGCCCTTGTGGTCTCTTCCAACTCTATGATTCTATGATTCTTGTCAACCTGATGCCCTACAGATGCTTGGAATTGCAAACCCCAACAGCCCCTGCCTGGGAGTTTGTCCTATTATTAAGAAACGTTGGTCCAATATTAGTCTGATATTAGAAATCCAATTTAAATAACCAGTAGGATACATAAATAACAAAGAGTCTTGGGACACCTTAAAGAATATTAAATGGATGATGGCAGACTTTGGCAACCTGGTGCCCTCTAGATGTTCATGCACTACAATTCTCATCAGCCTAAGGAGAATTTAATAGTAATGCTCACTGTTATACCTGTAATTAATATAATGACTTAATAAGGCAAATGATGGCTTGACTTTGAACATCTTCTGAGGCCCTTCTTTGTGTGCCTCCTCCTCAAGAGGCCCGGAGGGTGGGAACATGAGAATGGGCCTTCTCTGCAGTGGCTCCCCGTCTGTGGAATGCTCTTCCCAGGGAAGTTCACCTGGAGCCTTCATTATACACCTTTAGGCGACAGGCAAAAACATTCCTTTTTAACCAGGCCTTTGGTTGATCTGATTTATATCCTATGCCTTTTTAAAACGTGGTTCTTTTTTTTTAAGGGGGGTGTTTATTGGGTTGTTTTTATTTTGATTATATATTTGGTGGTTTTATATTTTGATTTTGTTCTGTGAACCACCCTGAGACCTCCGGGTATAATAATAATAATAATAATAATAATAATAATAATAATACAAGCTGAGTGTTACATCCCTGCTAATGGCATGATTTTGAAATTAGAAAGAGCATAAGAAATTCTTCAGTCATAAGGAAAACATGTGGAGGCAGTGCTTTTTTTTTGAAAAAAATGTTTAGGGGTAATCTCATTTTGACTCAAGAAAATCAGCATTTTGTAGTTCAAATTGGGACAAATAAATACAGTAAATGGACAAAAGTACAAAGATTCCAAAATGTTTAGGGGTATGCATACCTCTGCATCCCCCCAGAAAAAAGCACTTTGTGGAGGCACGTGGAGATGGCCAGGAGGAGCTTGGTCAAAATGTTGGGGTGAGACAGGAACCACCAGGCAAGAACACACAGGTAGACAAAGGAATGTGCGTAGATCTCTGCGGAAAGCCAATGAGACCAAGAGAAAGAAGATGAGAATGATTAGCTGCTTCCAAATTTATATGGGGCTGCAATCAGGCAGGTGGTGGATGAAAGCAGATTCACCCCCAGCGTGCAGAGGTCACCTTGAATTTGAAGCCCAGTGTGCCCTAGAGACAGAAGCTGAGAAATTGATTTTCTTATATATACATTACGCCTGCATTTTACACGTATTTAACCTGTGCAACTTCAATCGTATGTGGGTAAGATTGGTATGCTGTCATGAGATCTTGTAGGAAGTCAGATTACCCTGTGACGTCTTGTGAGAGCATCCCTATCAGTCCCAGAGCTGGTGTGCAAAATAGGCCTTGCCCAAGAAGCAAGGCCGAGAGTTTAAAAGCTCTTTTGTGCAGGCTCTTTTGTGCAAAGAGCTTTTGGGCCTTGCTTCTTGGGCAAGGCCTGCTTCACATGCCAGCTCTGAGACTGATAGGGATGCTCTTTCTCCCTCCCTCAGCAGCCGCCTTTGTCAGGTCTTTGAGGGCGATGTACAAGGGGCGTTTCTGCTCTTGGCACAGTGAGGAAATCGTGCTGACTGTTGACCCCTGAGCTCTAAAACTGCATTGTGACTCAGGACAGACACTGTCAGTGAGTTACTGCAATCTGTTGAGAACCACATTAGCAAAGGCCTTCCCCACCGTACTCAGCAGGGAGATTGCACGGTAGTTGTTGCAGTCTTGGAGGTCGCCTTTGTTCTTGTAGCTTCACAAGAATGGTGTGAAACAGGGCTCTGTTCTTGCCCCAGCCCCCTTGGCAAATTCTCCCTGCTGCTCTCATATGCCTTCAGCTCAGCTGAAGATGGTGTGGGGGGGCGTCATCTAGCGGGAGCTGAGGGCCCCCCAAACAATTTTCAAGGGGGGGGTCAGCCCCCCTAAAAATTAAGTGGCAGCTGTGTGTGCACACAGTGCAAGGTGCTCACCTCGCTTGTGCATGCCGTGTGAAATGCTTGCGTCACATGTGAAAGCCACGCAGCATACAAACGACACATTAGCACATTGTGCGGTGTGCACAAGTGACATCAGCACATCAAGTGCCATGTGCGGGTGATGTCCATACGTTACGTGGCAAGCACATGCCTTTGGCACCATGGGGGCAAGCCAAGTGTGCTTGTGTGTACATCCATACAAGGAGCAACGGGGGTCTGTTCAACCTGGCACTCTCCACACCAAGACAAAAGTGTGGCAGGTCCTTATCCAAGAGATGTTGTATGCAGATGACACCTCCTTGAAAATGCACTCTGAGGAAGATTTACAGAGATTCACCAGCTGTTTTGCCCAAGCCTGCAAGGAGTTTGACCTGAAATAAAATAAATTAAGGTCTTATATATATAATAAATGTTTATGGATGTGCCAGGCAAACACGTACATAAATTGTATAGGCCACATGTCTGAGGCAACACAGGAGGGCAGTCCTGGAGCCATTTTGGCTCCCAAACTGACCAAATGTTTTCTCTGCAAGGTCAAAGGAAAATGGAAAAGCCTCCCCATTGTCTTTTCCTTCACAAATCCTGTCTTAAGGGTATGTCTGTGTATGAATAGGGTGAGCCTGTGACCTGGCTCAGGAACTAAGTATTTGTCACTACAAAAGACTGGCCAGGCTCCCCAGGGTAACCAATCAAGTAAGTATTAACAGGTAACCTGCTAGACATGAGATAAACAATGACAGGAGAAAAACAACGCACTCAGATTTCTGTTTTAGACTGCCTTTTCTGTGATGTAGGTATGATGTATCGGGGGGGGGGGTCTTGGGCTACACCCCTTCTGTGATGTATGTATGATGTTTCTGGGGGTGGTCTTGGACTCCGGGGCGGGCAATTTAAAATGTCTATATAAGGGTAGGCACACCTGGGTTCTGGGTCCTCCTCCTTTCCTGCGTGAGGGGGGGCACCCTGTTGCAACAGTTCAATAAAGATCAGGCTTACTAGCTGCTTTGCTTCTCAATATTCTCTGGTTGGCCTCTGCTATTTTCTCCGACCGATGGAGAATCTACAAAGGACTCTATAAGGGCTCTTGTGTTCCCCATAAGGGGATAAGGGCAGGTTTTCATTTATTACAGACCTTACCATCAGCCTGATGAGGACCAACATCCAGGGTCAGGATGCTGATAGCACTCCACACATCCACACTGCTGACCACACACTAGAGGTGGTAGACAATTTTGTCTACCTGGGTTCCACCATAACCAGCAATGTCTCCATTGACGCTGAGCTGAACAAGTGCATTGGCAAGGCAGCTACAGCATGGCTCACCTCTTCAAAAGGGCATGGGAGAATGCGATGCCAACATCCAATACCACAATGAAGGTTTATCAGGCTTGCATGCTGAGTGTGCTGCTTTATGGAAGTGAGTTGTGGGCAGATTACAACCATCAGGAGCGACACCTCAATGCCTTCCACATGTGCTGCATGCCTTTGGCAAGGCAAATTCCAAACAAAGATGTACTCTCCCAAGGCCACATTCCCAGCATGCTTTCACTCCCATCTCACCAAAGTCTATGCTGGCTTGGTCATGTCCACAGAATGAAAGATGGCAGGATCCCCAAGGCACCAGGCCAATCGGTAGATCAGTGTTTCCCAACCGGTGTTCCGCGGCACACTAGTGTGCCGCAAGACGTTGCCTGGTGTGCCGTGGGAGGGAGGCGGGCGAGTCCGGCGGCGAGAGGCGGGGCGGCGGCGGCGGCGAGCACACGCGGGGCGGTGAGCGAGCTCCCTCCCAAATCCCATCGCCGCTCGCTTCGGCCGGCCACCCCGTGCCGCCGCCCCAAGCCTCGCGCGCCCAGCGGGAGCTCCTGCCGGGCGCGCAAGGCTTGCAAACACTCGCCCGAAGCACGGGGAGCCCTCCGGAGGGCTCCGCGTGCTTCGGGCAACAGGCTGCCGCCCCAAGCCTCGCGCGCCCAGCGGGAGCTCCCGCCGGGCGCGCAAGCCTTGCAGACACTCGCCCGAAGCACGGGGAGCCCTCCGGAGGGCTCCCTGTGCTTCGGGCAACAGGCTGCCGCCCCAAGCCTTGCGCGCCCAGCGGGAGCTCCCGCCGGGCGCGCAAGCCTTGCAGACACTCGCCCGAAGCACGGGGAGCCCTCCGGAGGGCTCCCCGTGCTTCGGGCAACAGGCTGCCGCCCCAAGCCTTGCGCGCCCGGCGGGAGCTCCCGCCGGGCGCGCAAGCCTTGCAGACACTCGCCCGAAGCACGGGGAGCCCTCCGGAGGGCTCCCTGTGCTTCGGGCAACAGGCTGCCGCCCCAAGCCTTGCGCGCCCAGCGGGAGCTCCTGCCGGGCGCGCAAGGCTTGCAGACACTCGCCCGAAGCACGGGGAGCCCTCCGGAGGGCTCCGCGTGCTTCGGGCAACAGGCTGCCGCCCCAAGCCTTGCGCGCCTGGCGGGAGCTCCTGCCGGGCGCGCAAGGCTTGCAGACACTCGCCGAAGCACGGGGCACCCTCCGGAGGGCTCCGCGTGCTTCGGGCAACAGGCTGCCGCCCCAAGCCTCGCGCGCCCAGCGGGAGCTCCTGCCGGGCGCGCAAGGCTTGCAGACACTCGCCCGAAGCACGGGGAGCCCTCCGGAGGGCTCCCTGTGCTTCGGGCAACAGGCTGCCGCCCCAAGCCTTGCGCGCCCAGCGGGAGCTCCTGCCGGGCGCGCAAGGCTTGCAAACACTCGCCCGAAGCACGGGGAGCCCTCCGGAGGGCTCCGCGTGCTTCGGGCAACAGGCTGCCGCCCCAAGCCTCGCGCGCCCAGCGGGAGCTCCCGCCGGGCGCGCAAGCCTTGCAGACACTCGCCCGAAGCACGGGGAGCCCTCCGGAGGGCTCCCCGTGCTTCGGGCAACAGGCTGCCGCCCCAAGCCTTGCGCGCCCGGCGGGAGCTCCCACCGGGCGCGCAAGCCTTGCAGACACTCGCCCGAAGCACGGGGAGCCCTCCGGAGGGCTCCCCGTGCTTCGGGCAACAGGCTGCCGCCCCA
This sequence comes from Podarcis erhardii, assembly GCF_964252035.2. Classification (NCBI taxonomy): domain Eukaryota; kingdom Metazoa; phylum Chordata; class Lepidosauria; order Squamata; family Lacertidae; genus Podarcis; species Podarcis erhardii. The sequence continues at coordinate 1,971,029 of NC_138511.1, forward strand.
ACCCTTGCGCGCCTGGCGGGAGCTCCTGCCGGGCGCGCAAGGCTTGCAGACACTCGCCCGAAGCACGGGGAGCCCTCCGGAGGGCTCCCTGTGCTTCGGGCAACAGGCTGCCGCCCCAAGCCTTGCGCGCCTGGCGGGAGCTCCTGCCGGGCGCGCAAGGCTTGCGGACAGCTTCCTGAAGCCTGGAGAGCAAGAGGGGTCAGTGCGCACCGATGCCTCTTGCTCTCCAGGCTTCAGCGAAAGCCTGCATTCGCCCCATAGGACGCACACACATTACCCCTTTATTTTTGGAGGGGAAAAAGTGCGTCCTATGGGGCGAAAAATACGGTACTTTCTTTGTGTTTATTTGATGCCTATTAAAGAGAGTTACTTTATATATAGTCAATATAGGCACAGAGTTAATTTTTTAAACATTTTCTAATGGTGGTGTGCCTCGAGATTTTTTTCATGAAACAAGTGTGCCTTTGCCCAAAAAAGGTTGGGAAACACTGCGGTAGATCAATTCTGTGCTACAAAAACCTCACCCCCAAAGGCACACTCCTCCATTGTCTTCCTAGACAGACAGATGCAGGATATTTACAATGCAGTCAAACCAACAATGCATGTTTGCTAGATAGGCACATGATAGGAGCTGAAGCTCACAGAGTTTTCCTGTAAGTTCTCTAGAAAGAACTCTGAGAGCCACTCCCACAGTGCCCTGACAGAGTGAGGGCGTAGCCACAGATAATCTCTTCAGCTGCTTTTTGCTCTTTTCTCCTTCACCTCCTTCCAGCAGTGTGACAACATCTGCATGTCTGAGCTCCATTATTCAGGCACCATCTTAAACTGGACTTTGTAACTGGATTACCACTTTAAGCCTGCCTGATCAAAGCTGCAGTATCAGTTACTCTTCAACAACAACAATTTTATTATTTATACTTTGCCCATCTGGCTAGATTTCTCCAGCCACTCTGGGTGGCTTACAGCACATAAAAAACATAGTAATACCTCGGACATTGAAAGCTTCCTGATACAGAGCTGCCTGGGTGAGTAAATGTTATTTTTACCTTTTACAAGGTTGTTTGTGTAATCTTTGTTTTAAGGGGGAGAAAAGGGGAAATACCAGGAGAATCCAGCCTGCCTTAAAGCATCCTGGATTACTTAAACTAAAAGGCTAAAACTGGCCTATCAAAGCTTCCCTTTTAAGCTGCAAAAGGATGCACTCTGCTGAACTCAAGAACATGAGGAAGGAAGGATAATATCTAATAAATATATCCTCTCCTAGCATCTATGCACATCCCCAAAGCCAGCAAACAGCTATAAGCGTAACACGACTTTGGATATACGTGGGACTCAGCTATATAGTTTCAAATATAGTGGTACCTCTAGTTACGAACTTAATTCATTCTGGAGGTCCGTTCTTAACCTGAAACTGTTCTTAACTAGAGGCGTGCTTTCACTAATGGGGCCTCTTGCTGCCACTGCACTGTCGGCACACTATTTCTGTTCTCATCCTGGGGCAAAGTTCTCAACTCGAGGTAACTCTTCCAGGTTAGCGGAGTTAGTAACCTGAAGCATTTGTAACCTGAGGCGTTTGTAACTCGAGGTACCACTGTATGACGTTTTAAGTGTGTTTTAAGTGCATTATACAAATGTGACACTAGATGGTGGTAGTGAGCTAATGTCAAATTCCACATATATATAAAAAACTTTTTTAAAAAAGCATTTTCACAGCGTTTTTATATAAGTGAAGATTCAGCCATGATTTTTGCATATACATGTTACACTTGGAACCAAACCCCCAATGTAAGGTGAGGGACAACTTTATAGCACAAAGGCCAGCAGCCACCCCTAGAAGAACATTGCTGTTCCAAATAAATGTCAGCTGTGCTTTGTATTATCTCGGTTTCATTTAATTTTCTTCTGGTAAATCTGCCTCTTTGCAGCCCAGTTACTTTCTCTCAGCTGAACAAGGTTTTCAGCAGCAGGCCTGTGATAAACATAACATCTTGGCCAACCCTTAATGCAGCCCATGATACTAATGGGCATTTTGCTTATCATTGGAACACAGAAGTATAGGTTCTTTACAGTATATTTTAGAAGTCTGAATAGCTTAATATGAAGTGGGCAGACTACAGTCTTGCGGGATATGCTTTGTTCCCTTCCCCAAACCCCCAGTTCCAACTAACCGGAAACAGGAGCAAAATTGTGGATTGACATGTGGCTCTAGGTACTCAAGGAGTGAGCCAGTTCCCTCCCTGACCCCATGGAAGGACACGGGGATAAGGTGTCCTCTCAAGCAGGAATCTATATCTGACTTATTACAGACCAGGAATTCTAATGCAACACAGCAGACAGCAGAGATCTGGTCAGAGGTAGCCAGGAAATTCTAAGTCTGAAAGAGAAGTGATAATCAGTCATGACAAAAGATTTTCTTTTTACTTTGGCATTGTTAAACTATCAGGAGACATACACCCTTGCAGATTTACTGCAGATCACCAAATATCTCCTAGTAGATATGGATCAGCCCAGCTTGGCGTCACTTGTCTGAGGCCCTGAACTTACTCTAAAATTGTAAAACGATGCCTGTTCAGTTTGTGCTGTACTTGTAACTGTGATGAAGCCACTGGCGTCAATCTGCTGATCCACTCACCAGCACACCAAACTGCCTAGAATACACTACTGTTTAATTTTTGAAGCACATACAGGTAACTGAGACAGAGAGGGGTAGTACCTATGTTATGTACTGAATTGAATAGGTTCCAAACTGCAGCAGTCTGATTGGTCCTAGAACAATAGGATCCAAAAGGCAGCAGTCTGATTGGTCCTAGAACAATAGGATTCAGAATGCAGCAGTCTGATTGGTCTTAGAACAATGCAGCAGTATGATTGGTTGGCAGGAACCACCCAATCATGCTCCAGATAGAAGTGAATCCACAACCTGATTGGCTTACAGTAGAATCCCAGAATTAGCCAATCATGTGCAGCCCATTGTGTAAATAATGTATATAAAGCAGATACTTTGAGGGGACTCTCATTCATTCCTCCTCACCACTATGAGCTGAATAAAGAGCATGAAATCACTTTGCGACTGAGTATATTTCAACCTAGATCGCAGAGAAGGGTAACCTGTGGACATCCATAAGATAGGGTTGCCATATTTCCTCTTTTCCACCAGACACGTGGTCTTTTTGGGTGGTAGAGTTGTCATAGTGATTCATAGTTAAAAGTAGAAGTTGGGAAATGTGTCCTCTTCTTTGCTTTTCAAAATACGGCAACCCTACCATAAGAGCAGAAGAGAGTCTGCTGGTTCAGGCCAGGGACCCACCTTGTCCAGCATCTATTCTCACTGCAGCATCTTCTTGGCCTGAACCAGCAGGCTTCTCTTCTGCTCAGCTTCACTGCATGTCCCTGAGTTCTAATGTTGTTGGAGTCCAGCGCCAGTCACTCCTGACCTTTGTCTGTGCTGGCGGGGGGGGGGCAGACAGGAGCTGGTGTCCCACAACATCTGAAGAGCCACACGTTCCCCACTCCTGTTGTAAACCCTAATGGGAAATAGAGATGCCTGAAGGATTTGATCACTGGGAATTCTGAAATGGCCAACCCTGATCTGGGTGTCCTGCATGAATGTACAGACTGACACATAGTCATCTGCAGGCTTCTGCACTTCTTGAATGTTCCTGTTTTAAAAATGGGTATTTTGAGAGAATGTACGTTTAGAAATCTGTATGTTGAGAGAAAAATTGTTTATAAATACATTTTGAAATATAAATATTATAACAAATATTTGTGTATGTGTGTGTTAAGGGGAATGTAAGCTGAGTGCTTAATAATATGCGTAATATGTAACCAATGTGCACATTCACTGGGCCTCATGGATAACGTGCAAATAAGCATCACACGAAGAGGGAATTGTGCATATTTCTTGGTCAATATACCAAATCCACAAGAGTCCTTGAGGAATGTGCAGGTCTTGGCTGAATTTTGTACATGTGGCTTTGTGTCTACCTATGGTTGCTCACCTGCCTCCTGTCCAACTGTTCCACTGAGTACCAGCCATCACGGCACAATGTATAGCTACTATTGAAACTGTGTGGGCTATTTCAGCTCTGGGCAGTTTCAGCTGTGATTGGTGTATGGAATGTCGTCAGTAGCTAAGGGCCACTTGTCTCCGGTGTCCTTGTGGGGAAGCGAGTCTCATCAAAGACCAGAAGTGATGCTGGAGAGAAAGTAATGGGGAGAAAGTGAATGAAGTAATGGAAAGAAAGTACTCATTGAATCACACCTGAAAAGCTTGCCCTTCTGTCATGTCAGTGGAGAAGCCAGACTTCCTTGTTCTCTCCATTGCCCTGTGCAACTAAAAGAGGCCAAGCTAGGTGTAAATCACTCCTTATGGGTCCCTGATAGGCTGTGCTGCTAATTGGAATGTTAGATCCTGCAGGCTCTAATGGATTCAATAGCTCAGAGTCTCCTTGACTACCACGAACCCAGCATGAATCTTCACACACTTATTAAATATGTCTCTGCACAAAACAAGCATTATCTCCCATTGCTGCACCACATAATGAGCAGAACCTGCATACTTTGACTTTTGTATGTTGTAAAATGCAGCACTATGGAAGGCTTGGCAGAATATGGTTGCGCTACAGTGCCATCTTCAACCTGCTGTGACCAATCCAGGACATCCAGTGCTACTTCCGCACATGACATTTTGGTCAGTAGTGGTGCTGGCCAACCTGGGGACCCTGGAGCTCCAAGCAGAGGAGCCATTGGATCTGGGGGGCCTGCTGCAGCCTGTTCTGGCTGCCCCTCTATGTCTCCCGCAAACTGCCCATCCACCACCTCTTGTCATGCTGCAGTTTGCAGTGCCTCTTGCCTGTGGCCAAGCAAACTGCAGCATGATGACCCCCTTATGTTTTTATTATATATTAAGGTAGCAATAATTTCTAAATGTGCATCCATGCATATAAAGTAGCATATATATTTACATTTTAAGCAAGTATGTGTCATCTTTTTGGGGAATGTGTAACTGGCAATACTTTGTTCCCCCTACTAGGGTAGCTGGATGCAAAAATGGGTGTAGCTCTAGCATTTGGAATAGCTGTGCAGAGGAGGGAATTTCAGCAGCTGTAGGTTGCATGACAAACTACTCATCCGCTGACATTTCCCCTTCTACACAACTATTAAAGGTGCATCTGGCCATCCTACTCCCTGCCCTGTTTTGAATTGTGGGATCTCTGCACCAACAACATCACAATGTCACTCCAAGGCTTCACTCATTGGGAGAGGGGAGTATTGGCATCCTGAACACCATGCATGCCAAATTGTATATACCGTATTTTTCGCCCTATAGGGCACACCGGCCCATAAGGCACACCTAGGTTTTTTTTGGGGGGGGGGAATAAAGGGAAAACATATTTCCCCCCCAGGCACGGGGCTAGGGCGGGGGAAGCCCAAGCTTACCTCAACCCCAGCCCTCAGAACAGGCTGCTATCCGCATGCCTTGGGAGCCCGGCGGGAACTCCCACGGTCTCCCCAGGCTTGCAGATATCTGCCCAAAGCCCGGGGCACTTTGCTCAGCGCGCCCCAGGCTTCGGGATGCAGGTTGCTGTCCGCAAGCCTTGGGAGCCTGGCGGGAAGTCGCACCGGGCTTCCTAGGCTTGCAGAGAGCTGCCCGAAGCCCGGGGTGCGTTCCCTGGGTTTCGGGCTGCAGGCTGCTGTCCGCAAGCCTTGGGAGCCCGGTGTGACTTCCCACCGGGCTCCCAAGGCTTGCAGATAGCTTCCTGAAGCCTGGAGAGCGAGAGAGGTCGGTGCGCATTCGCCCCATAGGACGCACACACATTTCCCCTTCATTTTTGGAGGGGGAAAAGTGCATCCTATAGGGCGAAATATACGGTACATTGATTCTTGCAGTGCTGGGGAGGTATCCAACTAACGCATCCCGTCAGCACAAGGATATCTTCTTGCATGGTTGGACTTCCCCCTCTCCTCCCTTTACATGTTCCCTACACCTTCCCCAGATCTTCTCTGGGGGGTTGGGGGAACAGTGTAATTTGGAAGACAGGGCAAAATCTTTCCTGAAACAATTCCCCACTCTCCTTGCTGTTTCCATCAGTTCTGGAAAATGGGGTGGGTGGCTGTGGGGGAGTCTTGCAGGTCACGGCTCTGTAGTCCTGGCCCCCTTTTTCTTAACACAGTCCCTTAGCGTCCCCTATCCTTTTTGCTGTGTTGAGGGCTGACAGTGTTAAAACAAAGAAGTCCTGGTCATGAAAACAGTCAAATGGGTCAGCCCTCAGGGTATTATTATTAGTATTATTTGAATTTATATACTGCCGTATAGCTGCAGGTCTCGGGGCAGTTCACAGGTATCCACTTGCCAGGAGCACCTGGGGTCTGTGTGCCCCTTGTGGTGAGCCACTGAACTGCGTGTTGCAGCATCTCAGGGAAGCACAGCATGATTCATTTTATTGCGCTCCTTACAAGGACAGGAGTGCAGCTGCAGGCAGCCTGGTTGCTTCAGGGGAAGGATGCCCTACCCCCCGCTCCTCTTTTTTTAAAAACAATAATATTTATTAAGTTTCATATAAAAACATAACTTTAACATAACAGCGAAAGAAAAAAGAAGAAAAAAAGGGAAAAAACCAACAAAGTAAAATATTTCCAACCCCACATAATATCACCACATTTTGTTGTTGTTTAGTCGTTTAGTCGTGTCCGACTCTTCGTGACCCCCTGGACCAGAGCACGCCAGGCACTTCTGTCATCCACTGTCTCCCGCAGTTTGATCAAACTCATGCTGGTAGCTTCAAGAACACCATCCAACCATCTCATCCTCTGTCGTCCTCTTCTCCTTGTGCCCTCCATCTTTCCCAACATCAGGGTCTTTTCCAGGGAGTCTTCTCTTCTCAGGAGGTAGCCAAAGTCTTGGAGCCTCAGCTTCACGATCTGTCCTTCCAGGGAGCACTCAGGGCTGATTTCCTTAAGAATGGATACGTTTGATCTTCTTGCAGTCCATGGGACTCTCAAGAGTCTCCTCCAGCACCATAATTCAAAAGCATCAATTCTTCGGCAATCAGCCTTCTTTATGGTCCAGCTCTCACTTCCATACATCACTACTGGGAAAACCATAGCTTTTACTATACGGACCTTTGTTGGCAAGGTGATGTCTCTACTTTTTAAGATGCTGTCTAGGTTCGTCATTGCTTTTTCCCAAGAAGCAGGCGTCTTTTAATTTTGTGACTGCTGTCACCATCTGCAGTGATCATGGAGCCCAAGAAAGTAAAATCTCTCACTGCCTCCATTTCTTCCCCTTCTATTTGCCAGGAGGTGATGGGAGCAGTGGCCATGATGCTAGCGTGTGAAATGAGTGAATATCACCACATACATAAATACAATAAAACTTAATTAATTAAAATCCAACTTCATAAACATATAACTTGACTTCCTCTAATCTCTTCCAACTGAATTTCTTTGTAATTGGATGTAGTAGTTTCCAATATCATTATTTCATATAACAATAGTCCGGTCATCATCATATTTGCTAACTTTTCTTATGGTGTTGTTTCTTATTTATTTATTTAATCCTAATTTAGTCCTAGGCCTAATTAATTCTTTCAAGTAGTTACAAATCTTTAATATTACAATATTTATTCAAATAGTCTTTAAATTTCTTCCATTCTTCTTGATATTCCTCTTCTTTCTGGTCGCGGATTCTCCCAGTGCGATCAGCCAGCTCCATAAAGTCCATCATCTTCATCTGCCATTCTTCTATCATTGGTAATTCTTGTGTTTTCCATTTTTTGGCTAACAAGATCCATGCAGCAGATGTGGCATACAAAAATACTTGAACATCTTTTTTGGGCAATTCAGGACCTGTTATTCCAAGGAGAAAGGCCTCTGGTTTCTTCACAAATGTATATTTCATCATTTTTTAAAATTCATTATAAATTTTCCCCCAGAAGTCTTTTACCTTGGGACAGGTCCACCACATATGATAGAAGGTACCTTCCTTTTCTTTACATTTCCAACACAAATTATCACACTTATGGTAAATCTTCACCAGTTTAACAGGGGTTAAGTACCATCTATAAATCATTTTCATAATATTTTCCTTTAGAATAGTACATGCAGTAAACGTAACCCCTTTCTTCCAAAGTCTCTCCCAGTCCTCCATCATTATATTATGTCCCACATCTTGTGCCCAATCAATCATAACTGACTTTACTTGTTCATCCTTTGTGTGCCACTCCAATAACAAACTATACATTTTAGACATATTCTTAACATTAGTATCTAACAACTCCGTTTCCAATTTGGTTTTCTCCGTTGCAAAACCTTTTTTCTTATCTATCTTAAATAATTCATTGATTTGATAATATTGAAGCCAATTCACTTTGTCTTTAATTTGTTCAAATGGTTTTCATTTAAATCCCTCACCATCTTCTAACAGAAGATCTGAATATCTCAACCACTCATTTAACTTTTTTTGCGCCTGCGCTTCCATTGGTGAGATCCCTTTGGGTGTTTTTCTTACCAAAAGGTCTTTATATCTAATCCATACATTATAAAGCGCTTTCCTAATTATATGATTCTTAAAACCACTATGAGCCTTTATTTTATCATACCAGAGATATGCATGCCAACCAAACCTATTATCCAATCCCTCTAAATCCAAAATATCTTCATTTTCTAAATTGATCCAATCTTTGATCCAGCAGAAGGCCGCAGCTTCAAAATATATCTTCAAGTCAGGCAAGGAAAATCCCCCTCTTTCTTTTATATCCGTAAGTAATTTATACTTGATTCTTGGTTTTTTCCCTTGCCAGAAAAATTTGGACAAAGCCTTCTGCCAATCTTTGAAACATTTAAAATTATCAATAATAGGTAGAGTTTGGAACAAAAACAACATTTTTGGCAATACATTCATTTTAACCACCGATATCCAACCCATAAGTGAAAATTTTAAGTTTGACCATATCTCTAAATCTCTTTTTATTTCATTCCATACTTTCTCATAGTTATCTTTATATAGATTCAAATTCTTCGCTGTTAAATTCAAACCCAAATATTTTACCTTCTTCGTAAAAACCAGACCTGTTTTTTCTATAAGGGTTTTTCTTTCATCTTTATCTAAATTTTTATCCTGTACTTTGGTTTTGCTCTTATTTAATTTAAAACCTGCCAGCTGCCCATACTCCTGAATAATCTCCAGTGCTTTAATTGCACTGGTCTCCAGATCCTGTAAAGTTAAAACCAAATCGTCAGCAAAGGCTTTTAATTTATATTGCTTAGATCCTACTACTATACCTTTTACTTTCTCTTCTTTCCTCAACATATTCAGTAATACCTCCAGGACCAAAATAAATAATAGAGGGGAAAGTGGGCACCCTTGCCTGGTTCCTTTCTCAATTTTAATTTCTTCTGATACCACATTGTTAACTATGATTTTAGCTTTTGGTTCAGAATAGATCACCTTAATGCTATTTAGAAATTGTTGGCCAACCTCAATACTTTCCAATTTTTTTTTTTGCATAAAAAGCCAAGAAATATTATCAAAGGCTTTCTCCGCATCAATAAACATTAATAATGCTTTGCAGCTTTTTTCAGCCTCTAATCTTTGCAAAATATCAAATATATTTCTAATATTATCTTTCATATGTCTTCCAGGCAGAAAGCCTGCCTGGTCTTTATGTATGTATTCTGCTAAAATCTTTTTCAATCTATTAGCCAAAATATTTGCAAATATTTTATAGTCCACATTAAGTAATGAGGTTGGTCTATTATTTTTCCATCTGATCTATCGTGCTCTGGTTTCAGTATCAGAGTTATATATGCATCTCTCCAGGTTTCAGGTGCCCTCTCCCCTCTCAATATCTTATTACAAACCTCTGCCAAGGGTTGAATTAACCAATTTTTAAAAGTTTTATAATATTTGGCAGATAATCCATCCGGTCCTGGGGCTTTGCCCTGTTGCATTTGGTTTATAGCCATCTCCACCTCCTGTCTTGTGATCATATCATTGAGTAGTGATCTTTTATCTCCAGGAATTTTCTGCAATTCATTTGCCCCAAGAAATTGCTCAATTTTACTTTATCTTCTTTACCTTTTTTATACAGTTGTTTGAAATATTTCTGAAAACATTTCCTAATATCCCCAGGGTTTCCCACAGATTTCCCCTCCGATACAATATTTGTAATTGTATTTTGTTTCTGTCTCTTTTTTAATTGCCAAGCCAACAATTTTCCACATTTATTTGCAGATTCAAAATTTCTCTGTTTCATCAATTTTAGTTTCCATTCTATTTCTTGATTTATAATTTGAGAAAATTGAGTCTGTAAAGCTTTAATGTCTTTTTGTAACTGTTGGCTTTTAGGCTTTAATCTTAAATCCTTTTCCTTCTCTTTTATTTGAGATAGAATTTTTTCCTTTTTATCATTTTGTATCTTTTTTTATAGCATTCTGTTGTATGAGGAAACCTTTCATTACAGCTTTACTAGCATCCCAAATGACTCTTGTTTCTAACTCTGTATTTATGTTTAATTCAAAATAGTCTTTTAGACTATTTGGACCTTTCCCACCACCTGTTCATTCCTCAACAACCCATCATTCATCCTCCATCTGAAGGAACCCTGTAGATACAATTTCATTTCCAAAAACACTGCATTGTGTTTAGAGCATGTCTTAGGGCATATTTCAATTTTTGACACCCTAGGGGCTAAATCTCTAGTAATCCATAAATAGTCGATATTCAAAAATGTTTAGCTTGAATTTGAAAAAAAAGTATAGTCTTTCTCTGTAGGATTTTGTAGTCTCCATATATCTGACAGATCATATTTATCCACCATATCAAAAAACAATTTGGGAAGTCTGCCTGCATTTTGTAATTTTTGCTCTTGGGATTTGTCCATAAATGTAGAGACTACTCCATTCAAATCTCCCATTAGGATTATTTTATAATCCAAATAATAATTGAGCTTTAAGTCCAAATTCTTAAAAAAATCCCACTTTTCCATCATTAGGTGCATAAATTCCCAGTAAAAGATATTTGTCGCCTTGTGCTGTAATTTCTACTGCAATGTATCTCCCTTCCTCGTCCTTAAACAAAAACTTGGGATTCCATTTTTCTTTGACATAAAAAACCACACCTCTTTTTTTTTTTACTTTATCTGATGAAATAAAATCCTGTCCAAGTTTTTTATTCTGTAAAATTTTTCTATGCAGTCTAGTAACATGTGTTTCTTGTAAGCAGATTATATCCAAATTGTATCTAGCCAAAACATGAAAAACTTGGTGTCTTTTTTTCAGAGAATTTAAACCATTAACATTGCAGGAGAAAGTTTTAAAGGACATCTTAATTTTTTAGGGGCCAACTGCCCCTGCACCCAAAGGAGGAGAACTTTCCAAGCCAAGGTCCTTTGGGTTTTTCTCTAGGAATCTCTCTCTCTCCCACAGTTCTAATTCTTTGTTTTCTCCCTTGAAATTTAAAAGAGAGGCCCTCTGGAAATTCCCACCTAAAAAAAATATTTTTTTTCCTTAGAGCAGTTGCCAAATCTGTATAATTATTTCTCAGAAGTAAAAAGTGTTTTGGGACTTCTTTGAACAAAATTACTGCCTTTCTATCTATCTTTAAACTTTTTTTGTAGTGGTGCCCTAATATAATATCTCTTTGTTCTTTTGTTTTAAAAATCACCATACAGTCATGTGTGATTTTAGAGTCCTTTTTGGGGCCAAATCTATATGCTTTATCAATCCACAGATGTAATTCTTCTTTTGGAATCTCCCAATGAGTTGAAAATTCTTCGATAAGCCAACCTCTTAAATTATCCTGCTCCTTTTGAACTACCCCTCTCAATCTCAAATGAGTCTCCCTCTCTTTCATTTGAAGAAATGCAATTGAATTTTGCGTTTCCTGTTGAATTGTTTCTAAATCCTGAACTCTTACGGTTTCCAATTGCGATATTCTTGCTTCATGTGTAACTACCTCTGATTTCACCACTTTCAAATCTTCCTTCATTTCAACAAAGTCATTTCTCAAGTCTAGAATAGTCTTTTGATTCCCTCTTACTTCTGTTTTAATTTCCTGAAGAAGTTGCATTACAGACTCTTCAAATGTTGGTGTTCTAGAGTCTCTTCTTGGCTTAATTTTTGTTTTCTCTGGTCTCTCTGTCTTCTCTGTCTTCTCTCCTTTGTCTCCCCCATCCATCCTTTTCCCCCTTTCTTTCAAGGTCAGCTGCAGTCACAAGGGGGAGATAGTGGAGCAATCAGTCTTTATTCCCAACTTTCAAAAGTCCCCACTCCAAAATAAAAGTCTTTCCTTCCCACAGTCTTTTAGTCTATGCAGATCTTTTTTTTACTCCTCTAACAAGTTCCCAAAAATTTAGTTCGTGCTTTAAACTTTATATCCAGAGGATAGGGATACAGTTCAGAATATTTTTAGAGTCCTGGCAGTTGTAGTTACTTTGTATTTCCCAAAGCGGAAAATGAAAGTTGAAAGTATACGATTCCTTTGTGATGTCACAATGGAGTCTAGCCTTCTCTCTCCCGGGAGGTCTGCTTCCACAAAGAAGATACAACAGTTCAATCAGTTCATAAACTGTTCTGCAGGGAAATTAATTTTAGTCTTTCTACCCCCTTCCCCCTGCTAGAAAGGGGAACACAGTACACTCGAAAGTTTCCTTAAAAGTTTAAGGTTTTAACCTTATAAGTTTAAGGTTGTAGCTTTTGGTTACGTTAGCTGCTTTCACTTTTCTTTCAGCGGAAGGGATCAACCTCCGTTTTTAAATCCCTTTCCTTCCCAATTTGTAATTCCAATTTAAATCCTTTTACTCATGAAATTCCAGAGATTCAAGTCCAATTTTCTTTGGAGGAATTGGCCGCTCACGATCGCCGGACTCATGCTTTGAAGGAAGCGAATTGATTCCCAAGTGCTGCCATCTCCAACCCCGCTTGCATTCGGTGCTCTTTTTAGAGCTTACCGGGGAGCGGGGGAGTCGTTCCCAGCACCCGCAGGAACTCCAGGTCCTCAGAACGCTTGATCTGCCCCTGTTCCTCTTTTGGCCACAGGTGTGCAGCTGGTTAGGGCTAGAGCCTCTCCCACCCCAGTAGCCTGCGACACCTGGCTTAATTGTTGTTGTTGTTTAGTCGTTTAGTCGTGTCTGACTCTTTGTGACCCCATGGACCAGAGCACGCCAGGAACTTCTGTCTTCCACTGCCTCCCGCAGTTTGAAGCTGGTAGCTTCAAGAACACTATCCAACCATCTCGTCCTCTGTTGTCCCCTTCTCCTTGTGCCCTCCATCTTTCCCAACATCAGGGTCTTTTCCAGGGAGTCTTCTCTTCTCATGAGGTGGCCAAAGTATTGGAGCTTCAGCTTCAGGATCTATCCTTCCAGTGAGCACTCAGGGCTGATTTCCTTAAGAATGGATAGGTTTGATCTTCTTGCAGTCTATGGGACTCTCTTTCCAATAGATTTTTATTGAGATTTTAAAGGTTACAAAAAGAAAAAAATAAAGAACATATTTAAACAGAAAAAAACAAAAAAATAAAAATACAGAACAATACAAGAACAAAGGGAAAAACACACGAAAAAAAGATGCAGATAATTAAAAAAAACACAAATCAATACTTTACGTAACTTTCTTTCCTTTGCTTATTTCCTTGACCTCCTCAGACCTCCCTTTTTTGTATTCTAATTCAATTAGATATTTCAGCAAATCCTTTCCATCTTTATTTTTATCCTAATAATTTATCTTAATATACTATAATTTTGCATTCTGTTCTTTCACCAATTAACAATCCATTTTTACTTAATCCTTTATATCATTTCTGCTAAAACCACATTACTTCATTCCAACATCCTTCTAACATTCCTTAATTTTACAATGTTTCTGTAGATAAACTTTAAATTTCTTCCAATCTTCTTCCACCAACTCTTCTCCTTGGTCTTGGATTCTGCCAGTCATTTCCGCCAGTTCCATATAGTCCATCACCTTCATCTGCCATCTTCCCGGGTGGGTAAATCTTGTGTCTTCCAGTACTTTGCAATAAGTATTCTTGCTGCTGTTGTGGCATACATAAAGAAAGTTCTATCCTTCTTTGACACCAATTGGCCGACTATGCCCAGGAGAAAGGCCTCAGGTTTCTTCTGAAAGGTATATTTAAATACCTTTTTCATTTCATTATAAATCATCTCCCAGAAAGTCTTAATCCTTGGGCATGTCCACCAAAGGTGAAAGAATGTACCTTCAATCTCTTTACACTTCCAACATTTATTATCGGGCAAATGATAAATTTTTGCAAGCTTGACTGGCGTCATGTACCACCTGTAGATCATTTTCATTATATTCTCCCTTAAGGCATTACATGCCGTAAACTTCATACCTGTGGTCCATAACTGTTCCCAGTCAGCCATCATAATGTTATGTCCAACATCTTGTGCCCATTTAATCATAGCAGATTTCACCGTTTCATCCTGAGTATTCCATTTCAACAGCAAGTTATACATTCTTGACAAATTCTTAGTTTTAGAGTCTAACAGTTCTATTTCCAATTTTGATTTTTCCACCTGAAAGCCAAGGGGGGTTGGACTCGATGGCCCTTGTGGTCTCTTCCAACTCTATGATTCTATGATTCTATGAATTTTCTTATCCAAATTGTAAGCCTCCATTATTTGATAGTAAAGAAGCCAATCTCGCACTTTGTTTTTTAGTTTTTCAAAACTCTGCAGTTTTAATCTGTCTCCTTCTTGTTCCAAAATTTCCCAATATTTTGGCCAATTGGCCTCCATATTGAGCTTTTTCTGAGCCTTTGCTTCCATTGGTGACAACCACCTTGGAGTTTTGTTTTCAAGCAAATCCTTATATCTTATCCAGACATTAAACAGTGTTTTCCTGACAATATGGTTTTTAAACGCTTTATGTGCTTTGACCTTGTCATACCACAAGTATGCATGCCATCCAAAGACATTATTAAAACCTTCTAAGTCCAAAATGTCCGTGTTTTCAAGAAGCAGCCATTCTTTCAGCCAACAAAATGCAGCTGATTCATAATAAAGCTTAAGGTCTGGCAGGGCAAATCCACCTCTTTCTTTAGCATCAGTTAGTATCTTAAATTTTATTCGAGGCTTCTTGCCCTGCCAGACAAATCTAGAAATATCTCTCTGCCACTTCTTGAAACAATCCATTTTGTCCAAAATTTGCAGTGTTTGAAACAAAAACAACATCCTTGGCAATACATTCATCTTTATCACAGCAATTCGGCCTAGCAATGATAACTTCAAATTTGACCATATTTCTAAATCCTTTTTCACTTCCGTCCAACATTTTTCATAATTATCTTTACATAAGTTCACATTCTTAGCAGTCATGTTAACCCCTAGGTATTTCACTTTCTTAACAAATGTTAATCCTGTCTCCTTCTGAAACCTCTCTCTCTCAATCACTGTTAAATTTTTCTCTAAAACCTTAGTTTTCAGCTTATTCAACTTAAATCCCGCAACCTGACCAAATTCTTGAATCAATTCCAATACTCTTTTAGTACTAGATTCTGGCTCCTGTAATGTCAATACCAAATCATCAGCAAATGCTTTCAATTTGTACTGTTTGGCTCTGCCTAAAGAAGCCAGGGTGGCTATCTAAAGAACTTTTAACTGAGTTAAGATTTTAAAAGGATGTGTACAAAAAATGGAAAAGGGGGGAAACCACCAAAGAGGAATTCAAACAAATAGCCAGCACGTGTAGACACAAAGTCAGAAAAGCTAAAGCACAGAATGAACTCAGGCTTGCTAGAGAGGTTAAAAGCAACCAAGGCTTTTAAGGGTATGTTCGTAGCAAAAGGAAGAACAAAGAAACAGTGGGGTCACTCAGAGGAGAAGATGGTGAAATGCAAACAGGGGACACAGAAAGGGCTGAACTCCTCAATGCCTTCTTTGCCTCAGTCTTCTCCAATAAAGAAAACAATCCCCGACCTGAAGAATTTGGAGCAAATGATTCAGCAGAGGAAACACAGCCCAGAATAACTAAGGAGATAGTACAAGAATACTTGGCTAGTTTAGATGTATTCAAGTCTCCAGGGCCAGATGAACTGCATCCAAGAGTATTAAAAGAACTGGCAGATGTGATCTCAGAACCACTGGCAGTCATCTTTGAGAATTCCTGGAGAACAGGCGAAGTCCTGGCAGACTGGAGGGTGGCAAATGTTGTCCCTATTTTCAAAAAGGGGAAAAGAGAGGACCCAAATAATTACCGCCCAGTCAGTCTGACATCAATACCAGGGAAGATTCTGGAGCAGATCATTAAGCAAACAGTCTGTGAGCACCTAGAAAGGAATGCTGTGATCACCAATAGTCAGCATGGATTTCTGAAAAATAAGTCATGTCAGACGAACCTGATCTCGTTTTTTTGACAGAATTACAAGCCTGGTAGATGAAGGGAACGCAGTGGATGTAGCCTACCTTGATTTCAGCAAGGCATTTGACAAGGTGCCCCATGATATTCTTGTAAAGAAGCTGGTAAAATGCGGTCTTGACTATGCTCCCACTCAGTGGATTTGTAACTGGCTGACTGACCGAACCCAAAGGGTGCTCATCAATGGTTCCTCTTCATCCTGGAGAAGAGTGACTAGTGGGGTGCCACAGGGTTCTGTCTTGGGCCCGGTCTTATTCAACATCTTTATCAACGACTTGGATGATGGACTCAAGGGCATCCTGATCAAATTTGCAGATGACACCAAACTGGGAGGGGTGGCTAACACCCCAGAGGACAGGATCACACTTCAAAACGACCTTGACAGATTAGAGAACTGGGCCAAAACAAACAAGATGAATTTTAATAGGGAGAAATGTAAAGTATTGCACTTGGGCAAAAAAAATGAGAGGCACAAATACAAGATGGGTGACACCTGGCTTGAGAGCAGTACATGTGAAAAGGATCTAGGAGTCTTGGTTGACCACAAACTTGACATGAGCCAACAGTGTGACGCGGCAGCTAAAAAAGCCAATGCAATTCTGGGCTGCATCAATAGGAGTATTGCATCTAGATCAAGGGAAGTAATAGTGCCACTGTATTCTGCTCTGGTCAGACTTCACCTGGAGTACTGTGTCCAGTTCTGGGCACCACAGTTCAAGAAGGACACTGACAAACTGGAACGTGTCCAGAGTAGGGCAACCAAAATGGTCAAAGGCCTGGAAACGATGCCTTATGAGGAACGGCTAAGGGAGCTGGGCATGTTTAGCCTGGAGAAGAGGAGGTTAAGGGGTGATATGATAGCCATGTTCAAATATATAAAAGGATGTCACATAGAGGAGGGAGAAAGATTGTTTTCTGCTGCTCCAGAGAAGCGGACACGGAGCAATGGTTCCAAACTACAAGAAAAAAGATTCCACCTAAATATTAGGAAGAACTTCCTGACAGTAAGAGCTGTTTGACAGTGGAATTTGCTGCCAAGGAGTGTGGTGGAGTCTCCTTCTTTGGAGGTCTTTAAGCAGAGGCTTGACAACCATATGTCAGGAGTGCTCTGATGGTGTTTCCTGCTTGGCAGGGGGTTGGACTCGATGGCCCTTGTGGTCTCTTCCAACTCTATGATTCTATGATTCTATGATTCTATGACTTGTATACCTTTAACCAATTGGTCCTTTCTAATCATATTTAGCAAAACCTCCAGGACCGATATAAAAAGTAATGGAGAGATTGGGCACCCTTGTCGTGTTCCTTTCTCAATCTTAATCTCTTCTGTGACTAGAATCATAGAATCATAGAATCATAGAGTTGGAAGAGACCACAAGGGCCATCGAGTCCAACCCGCTGCCAAGCAGGAAACACCATCAGAGCACTCCTGACATATGGTTGTCAAGCCTCTGCTTAAAGACCTCCAAAGAAGGAGACTCCACCACACTCCTTGGCAGCAAATTCCACTGTCGAACAGCTCTTACTGTCAGGAAGTTCTTCCTAATGTAAAGGTGGAATCTTCTTTCTTGTAGTTTGGAACCATTGCTCCATGTCCGCTTCTCTGGAGCAGCAGAAAACAACCTTTCTCCCTCCTCTATGTGACATCCTTTTATATATTTGAACATGGCTATCATATCACCGCTTAACCTCCTCTTCTCCAGGCTAAACATGCCCAGCTCCCTTAGCCGTTCTTCATAAGGCATCGTTTCCAGGCCTTTGACCATTTTGGTTGCCCTCCTCTGGACACGTTCCAGTTTGTCAGTGTCCTTCTTTGGAGGTCTTTAAGCAGAGGCTTGGACGCGGGTGGCGCTGTGGGTAAAAGCCTCAGCGCCTAGGGCTTGCCGATCAAAAGGTCGGCGGTTCGAATCCCCGCGGCGGGGTGCGCTCCCGCTGCTCGGTCCCAGCACCTGCCAACCTAGCAGTTCGAAAGCACCCCCGGGTGCAAGTAGATAAATAGGGACCGCTTACTGGCGGGAAGGTAAATGGCGTTTCCGTGTGCTGTGCTGGCTTGCCAGATGCAGCTTTGTCACGCTGGCCACGTGACCCGGAAGTGTCTCCGGACAGCGCTGGCCCCCAGCCTCTTGAGTGAGATGGGCGCACCAACCCCAGAGTCTGTCAAGACTGGCCCGTACGGGCAGGGGTACCTTTACCTTTACCTTTAAGCAGAGGCTTGACAACCATATGTCAGGAGTGCTCTGATGGTGCTTCCTGCTTGGCAGGGGGTTGGACTCGATGGCCCTTGTGGTCTCTTCCAACTCTATGATTCTATGAATGTCTCCTGTTCCGGTTTGCAAGACTCCTAGCAAGAACATTCACAAACATCCCTCAGCTGCTGCGAAAGTAAAGTAAAGGCATCTCACACCCTGCATCCCATCACCAATGACAACTTCACCAACATTTTATCTCTTTTTTGGTAATTTTGAAATGCAATTTCTTTTTGTTAAGTTGTGGGTGAACATATCAGACGACACAGCGATTCTTCAAACAGCTCTTGTTTATTCACAGGCCAGAACAAAACTGAACTGAACTGAAGGGTTCAGCCAGCCTGCTTATATAGAGCTCCACTACAACACAACAGTAACCACTTTCTGTAACTATCCAATCACTGAACGTCACTTTTAATCCCTTATTTGCATATGTGGACCTGAGTCAAAACTAACTACAGTATCCCCCTGCTGGCCCAGGGTGAGAACTTCAGTACATAACACCCCTCCCCACCGAGATAAGGCGTTAGTTACAATCGTAATAGTTTCCTTATATACAGCACTACACGTAATGGTTCAATTAGGCACAAAGGCATATCGGTTACATTTCACATACTTCCATTAGACCAGCAGTGTTACATGTCCAACAACATAGTCCTTTAAATAAGTTGGGCACTTGGAAACTCTGCCAGACCGCCAGGGACCAGTAGCCAAGTCCGGGGGGCCACCCAATTCTTGCTGAGGCTGTGGCGCAACCCTAGGTGGCATTGAAACCAAGTCCCCTGGATCCGCTGCTGTGGGTGGAACCTCCGCAAGTGGAGTTGGCGGAATGTCAGGCATGGCAGTGGTCTGAGTCTGTGGTAAGTCTGGCAGACCCTCTGAAGTGGCTTTGTTCGGCTCCACGCCGGCAGTTTGCGAGAGAGGTGTAGGTTGAGCCTCACCATCTGTAAGTGTCTGTTCCGGAGCCACGAGCGCAGTTGGGGACACCACAGTAGTGTCCAAGTCCCCAACCCTGCGCCTAAGCCGGTGCCACAAGCGTCCGTCTTCGAGTGCCACCTGGTACGAGCGAGATCCAGTGATTCCCACTACTGTGGCTGGAACCCAAGGAATGTTCCCTACAAAGTTCCGGGCAAAGACCTGGTTTCCTGGAACAAATGACCGTGGTGCGTTGGCACAGCCTGGGGGTTTGGCCACGGTAAAGTCCGGGTGCAGCCGGTCGGGCGGGGACCTGAAGTGGCGGCCCATAAGCAGTTTGGCAGGACTCCGCCCTGTGGCCGCATGAGGGGCGATGTGTTGCACAAACAAGTATTCGGCGACCCGCTCGTGCCAGTCTCCCCGGTCCAGGCGCGCCAGTGCCTCTTTTGCCGAGCGCACCATTCTCTCCGCTTGCCCGTTGCTGGATAGGTGAAATGGTGCCATTAGGGCATGGCGGATGCCCAGTCTCAAAAGGTACCACTCAAAAGTGCCTGACGTGAACTGTGGTCTGTTGTTGGAGACAAGGACATCAGGACACCCATGCGTCGCAAAGAGGCCTCGCAGCACCTGGATGACGGCCTCGGTAGTGGTGGAGGGCATCAGGGCCACCTCCAGCCATTTGCAATAGGCGTCCACCACTACCATAAAGGTCCGGCCGCGAAAGGGGCCAGCCAGATCGATGTGCACCCTCGACCAGGGTGTCTTGGGCGTCTCTCAGGTGTGTCCCTTAGCTGCCGGTGGTGCAGGCCTAGATTCTTGGCACGCTTGACAGGCGGAAACCCAGGCAGTGATGGCATCGTCCATGTTAGGCCACCAGACGTAACACCGAGCCAACGCCTTCATTTTGACGATTCCCGGGTGGCCAACGTGCAGAGCCTCAAGGACGCATTGACGGAGTCTTTGGGGAATCACGACGCGGTCTCCCCACAGCAGATAGACGCAATGAGCCGAGAGTTCATGTTGTCTGGTTGCGAACGGCTGGAACTCTGATGCAAAAGGCCCTTGTGGCCACCCCCTCCACACGCAGTTGAGCACACTGCTGATGGTGCGATCCTGGGCAGATGCGGAGGCCACAGTGGCAGCCGATACAAGCGCTGCCGGAAGATCCTCAATCAGGAGGAGCGATGAAGCTGGAGCTGGGTCTTCCATAAAAGCTGGAAGAGGGCAACGGCTGAGGGCGTCGGCATGGCCCATCGATTTCCCCGGGCGATGGACGAGCCGGTAGTGGTAGGCAGCCAGGAAAACAGTCCATCGCAGCATGCGCGGCGAGAGGACCAGTGGAGTTGGTCAATCACCGCCGAGGAGGCCCAGGAGCAGCTTGTGGTCGGTGATGAGGTCGAAAGTGCTCTGATTTGGCGGCAAAGTGGGTTTTGGGGGGTTAGCACTGGGGCAAAAAGTAAGTGCTCGGACATGACAGTTTAAAGCACAGACCTGTGCCTAGAAATGTGGCACAAAAGGAAGTCTGGATGAACCTTAAGCCTTAGCCATTTCCATTGATTGATTGACTGACTGACTGACTGACTGACTGACTGACTGATTTAGTTTCACACAGTTGTGTAGTGGCAAATGCTGAAATGCAGGAGCTCAATCTGACAGTCCCTGCAGCCATGCTCCATTCAACTCAGTGGTGCTGACAGTACAGATTCCACTTGCAAAACACATTGGGCTGAATCCAGTGCTAGTCCTACTCAGAGTAGATCCTTTGGACAGGGATCACTTTTGGCTCATACATTTCTATGCATCCATCAGGGCGAATGAAGCACTGCTTGCCAACTTACGTCTGTCCTCAGCCAGCCCTCGCCTCCCTGCCATCTTACTTGCCGAGGGGGCCCTGCCTGCCTGCCTGCCTGCCTGCCTGCCTCCTCCTTCTCAGTCTCAGGTGCTGGCCTGGTGCAACTCAGCCAGAAGGAGGAGGAGGGCAGGGGCAGAGGCGGGGCGGGGGGGCGGGGAGGAAGCTGGCTCTGCTTCCCACTGGCTCTGGCTCCACCGATGGTTGGGCTCCTTACCCTCTGCCCAGTGGGTGTCAACCACCACTGAATGGGTCTACTTGAAGTAGAACTTACTTGGACACAACCCACTAAGCTTCAGCAAGACATCTTCAGCTAGTTGAAATGCAACACTAAACTTTTAAGTAGAAATGCAATCAATCTTGCAAAGAAGTGTTTAGGGTTTAAACTCCTAGTAAGAAGCAGAAAAACACCAACCAAGCAAAGGAAAGACATAGCCATTCTTTTCTTGATTATTGTCCTCATCTGCAGACTTCTGATGTGTCACAAATATTGGGGAATCCTGAAAGCCTGGTTAAGAAAAAAGTTCCAGAGCTGCACCCCACTGCACCCCTCCTTACTATGCTTCTGTTTTTACACTTCATAACTATTTACATTAAAAGCAAAAAATTCGCCATCCACATACAAATTAAACTGCCACCATCCATTACAAATTAATATCTACCTAAAGTATCCATCTGTTCCATCCACTAAAATTAAGATCAAACTGTATTTCAGGTGTTGGGGGGTGGGGGAGAGAGATAGTATTAAAAGCTGTCTAAAATGAGTGGTTTTTTCCCCATAAGTTGCAATGCCAGCCTGAATTTTAAACTCTGCCCAAGCCACTCCAATTTATTCTTGGTGTTCCGTCCTAATGAGGTGATTAATTGACAAACTATGAATCAGAGAGAGGCGTCTCATTTCTGTTTCCTTACAGCGCTGGAGATTATCAATTTCAGAATGTTCTGGGGACTGAGTTTTACCTTTTCATCTCGAAAAAAGCAAACACAGCAACGTCAAAAAAGCAGGGAGCAATTAGAGAAACAAATACAGGAGACTCCATGCTCCAGAAAGAGGCAGACTGCTAATTGCATCAAAATAGTATCTGCGCTTATGTGACGCAGCCGTTGCACCTGTATGCCCTTGCGCATTCCCTGAGTTGGTCTGATGGCTGGCTCAGGAGGCATCCCAAATTCACCACAGGACACTTTGAGGCCCATGCTGTGTCCAGAAATATAATTCCAATGTTTCCCCCATCCCAACTATTTTCAATTAATGAAAAATGGATGGATGGCAGCTGTGACTGGTGCCCATTTGGGCTGGCAGGGTGAAGAGCAGGGAGCCAGGGGTCATGAGAGGCAGAGCCAATAAAGTCTTGCTAACTGGCAGCAGCCCTCAACCCTGGGAAGCCAGATGAGCAATGCCACCCTGCCTGGCTGCCCTGCTGACTTGTGCATGAATGAGGGTTCTTTTCCCTCACAAAACTATGATTTTCACAGTTCCCTGGGGAAGAGGGACTGATGGTTAAATCAGACTGGGAAGTGTAACTCCATGAGGAAGATTCCCTGGTCCTGAATTGGTTAACTGTGCTCCTGAAGGGCAGGGCAGCTGTCTACCAGTACCATCTGGTACACAGGCTGAGCCCCTACCAGCCTGAGGACTGTCTCACCAGAGTGGTACATTCTCTAGTTATCTCCTGCTTGGACTTCTGCAATGCACTCTACATGGGGCTACCTTTGAAGGTGACTCAGAAACTACAGCTAATCCAGAATGTGGCAGCTAGGCTGGTGAATGGGAGCAGCCACTGGAACCATATAACACTGGTCCTAAAGGATCTACGCTAACTCCCAGTATGTTTCTAAGCACAATTCAAAGTGTTGGTGCTGAACTTTAAAGCCTTGGCCCAGTGGACCTGAAGGAGCATCTCCTCCCCCATTGTCCAGCCTGGACACTGAGTTCCTCTTCCAAGGAACTTCTACTGGTCCCCTCACTGCAAGAAGTAAAGCTACAGGGAACCAGGCAGAGGGCCTTCTCGGCAGTAGCACCCACCCTGTGGAACGCCCTCCCATCAGATGTCAAGGAGATAAACAACCACACAACCTTTAGAAGACACCTGAAGGCAACCTTGTAAAGCAAAGTCTTTAATGTTTACTGTTTTATTAT
The DNA here is from genome assembly GCF_964252035.2 of Podarcis erhardii. Lineage (NCBI taxonomy): Eukaryota > Metazoa > Chordata > Lepidosauria > Squamata > Lacertidae > Podarcis > Podarcis erhardii. The sequence goes on from NC_138511.1 coordinate 1,994,556, forward strand.
GTTTTTGTATATTCTGGGGCAACCCAGTCAGATGAGAGCGGTACAAATTTAAAAAATACGATGATGATGATGATGATGATGAACCTCCTAACAACTCTGAGCACTCTTAACAAACCTCATTTTCCAGAATTCTCCTTAAGGTGGCATCCCAGTGCTTTAAGGGGGGCCTTGAACTCCCTGGCTTACTGGCATACCCTCCTTCGGACAGGCCAGGAGAAGCCCCTGTCTTCCCTTCTGCTCTCCCTTCCCTGACAGCCTAGAGAGGCAGTGAAGGGTGCACAGAGCGCTGCCATCCTGCACCCCCGTCCGTGCTGCTCTTCACACCAGGAATTGGCCACTTAAGGCGTTCAGCTCCACCAAGGGAGCAGAGTGACTGGCATTTCTGGTGGGGAGAAAAGGCCATCTTTGGGAACTTGAGGAGCTAGGCAGGGTGGAACATGGAGCCTTTTGATTTATTGAAAGCCATTGACTCAGACAAAGACAACCAAGAGTTTTGCTTGTGTGTGTGTGTGAAAATGAAATAGAAAAGAAGGTCATTCGAGTACCTGCTGACCACGCAGAAGTTCTGACAAGCACAAAGCAGGGCATTTTGCAAGCCTCAGCACCAAAAGCTTCTCAATAGTGCCACTGCCAGTGCCACCCAGCGCCACCTGGCCCTGTTCACAAAGGATGTGCTTACAAAATGGACTCTACCTGGCGGGGGGGGGGGAGCGGGGAGCAGAAACTCCCTCTCCCTGCAGGTTTGCTTTCCCTACGCAAGTGTTTTTTTGCTTTGCACTCCCTGGAAACATTAACAAAGCCATCAGTATAAATAATGGTACATTATTCCGGACATAATAAATACTATTTATTGTTTGTGACCCTGATGCACAGTTTCCACAGAGAAATTGGTTTATGTGCAGAGTTTGCCATCAGGTGGCCAATATTAGTATGGCAGCGGTGAATTATGATTATTTTTTAAAGCATCAGGATTTTTTCTTGTGACTTGCAGAACTTCTGGAAACACCTGCAGCACCTGAGCAAGGTAGACTCCAAGTGGAGCCTCTCCTTCAGAGTCCCAGTGCTGCTTGCCGAAGAGGCAGCCCCTTTCCCCATTTCTATCTCAAGGGTCTTGAAAACTATGTTTGAAGGGGTCATGGGCAGAGTGCGCCCTGGTGGGCTTATCTGATGGCAGCAGCATCACTCCAGACAGTGAATCTAACAACCTTTCAGCCTCCCACAACACCTCACAGGGATGTGGGGGTGTCCATTCCAGTTGCCCTCTTATTCTTCAAGTCTTAACTTCTCCACATGTCTGCATCAGTTTGCAAAGTCCTTGTGAAAACGCAGCGGTATTCTTGCATGCAATATTCCCCAATATACCATATTGCCCCAAATATAAGGCACACTTTTTTTCCAAATTCCGACCGTGAAAAGTTAAAGTGCGACTTAAATTCGTGACCTTAAAAAAATGGACTTTTATGATATTGCTGCTGAAACAGACATACGGTAAAACAGAAAGTGTGTGAGTGTCTGCAGAATTTTAAGGGAGCAGCTTATATTTGGGTATTGTCTTTTTTTTCCTCCTTGAATTTTAAAGGTGCAGCTTATTTGTGGGTGCGGCTTATATTTGGGCCAATACGGTACATCTTTGTGCTACAATAATGAAAAACCACAATTCAGTTTTAAAATTGTTCTTTGAAGTGCAAGATTTCTTTCCATTCCCTATACAGTGGTACCTTGGTTTAAGAACAGCTTAGTCTATGAACAACTTGGATTAAGAACACTGCAAACCCAGAAGTTGGTGTTTTGGTTTGTGAACTTTGCCTTGGAAGCAGAACATGTTCCACTTCTGGAAAGCACACCTTGGTTTAAGAATGCTTTGGTTTAAGAACAGACTTCCAGAATGGATTAAGTTCGTAAACCAAGGTACCACTGTAGTTCATAGAATCATAGAATCATAGAGTTGGAAGAGACCACAAGGGCCATCGAGTCCAACCCCCTGCCAAGCAGGAAACACCATCAGAGCACTCCTGACATATGGTTGTCAAGCCTCTGCTTAAAGACCTCCAAAGAAGGAGACTCCACCACACTCCTTGGCAGCAAATTCCACTGTCGAACAGCTCTTACTGTCAGGAAGTTCTTCCTAATGTTTAGGTGGAATCTTCTTTCTTGTAGTTTGGAACCATTGCTCCGTGTCCGCTTCTCTGGAGCAGCAGAAAACAACCTTTCTCCCTCCTCTATGTGACATCCTTTTATATATTTGAACATGGCTATCATATCACCCCTTAACCTCCTCTTCTCCAGGCTAAACATGCCCAGCTCCTTTAGCCGTTCTTCATAAGGCATCGTTTGCAGGCCTTTGACCATTTTGGTTGCCCTCCTCTGGACACGTTCCAGTTTGTCAGTGTCCTTCTTGAACTGTGGTGCCCAGAACTGGACACAGTACTCCAGGTGAGGTCTGACCAAAGCAGAATACAGTGGCACTATTACTTCCCTTGATCTAGATGCAATACTCCTATTGATGCAGCCCAGAATTGCATTGGCTTTTTTAGCTGCCGCGTCACACTGTTGGCTCATGTCAAGTTTGTGGTCAACCAAGACTCCTAGATCCTTTTCACATGTACTGCTCTCAAGCCAGGTGTCACCCATCTTGTATTTGTGCCTCTCATTTTTTTTTGCCCAAGTGCAATACTTTACATTTCTCCCTGTTAAAATTCATCTTGTTTGTTTTGGCCCAGTTCTCTAATCTGTCAAGGTCGTTTTGAAGTGTGATCCTGTCCTCTGGGGTGTTAGCCACCCCTCCCAGTTTGGTGTCACCTGCAAATTTGATCAGGATGCCCTTGAGTCCATCATCCAAGTCATTGATAAAGATGTTGAATAAGACCGGGCCCAAGACAGAACCCTGTGGCACCCCACTAGTCACTCTTCTCCAGGATGAAGAGGAACCATTGATGAGCACCCTTTGGGTTCGGTCAGTCAGCCAGTTACAAATCCACTGAGTGGTAGCATAGTCAAGACCGCATTTTACCAGCTTCTTTACAAGAATATCATGGGGCACCTTGTCAAATGCCTTGCTGAAATCAAGGTAGGCTACATCCACTGCATTCCCTTCATCTACCAGGCTTGTAATTCTGTCAAAAAACGAGATCAGGTTAGTCTGACACGACTTATTTTTCAGAAATCCATGCTGACAATTGGTGATCACAGTATTCCTTTCTAGGTGCTCACAAACTGTTTGCTTAATGATCTGCTCCAGAATCTTTCCTGGTATTGATGTCAGACTGACTGGGCGGTAATTATTTGGGTCCTCTCTTTTCCCCTTTTTGAAAATAGGGACAACATTTGCCCTCCTCCAGTCTGCCAGGACTTCGCCTGTTCTCCAGGAATTCTCAAAGATGACTGCCAGTGGTTCTGAGATCACATCTGCCAGTTCTTTTAATACTCTTGGATGCAGTTCATCTGGCCCTGGAGACTTGAATACATCTAAACTAGCCAAGTATTCTTGTACTATCTCCTTAGTTATTCTGGGCTGTGTTTCCTCTGCTGAATCATTTGCTCTAAATTCTTCAGGTCGGGCATTGTTTTCTTTATCGGAGAAGACTGAGGCAAAGAAGGCATTGAGGAGTTCAGCCCTTTCTGTGTCCCCTGTTTGCATTTCACCATCTTCTCCTCTGAGTGACCCCACTGTTTCTTTGTTCTTCCTTTTGCTACGAACATACCCTTAAAAGCCTTTGTTGCTTTTAACCTCTCTAGCAAGCCTGAGTTCATTCTGTGCTTTAGCTTTTCTGACTTTGTGTCTACACGTGCTGGCTATTTGTTTGAATTCCTCTTTGGTTGTTTCCCCCCTTTTCCATTTTTTGTACACATCCTTTTTTAATCTTAACTCAGTTAAAAGTTCTTTAGATAGCCACCCTGGCTTCTTTAGGCACCTTCCATGTTTCCATCTCATTGGTATTGCCTGAAGTTGTGCTTTTACTATCTCCCTCTTAACAAACTCCCAGCCATCATGAACTCCCTTTCCTTTTAGTATTACTGTCCATGGGATCTCACCCAGCACTTCCCTAAGTTTTATGAAGTCGGCTTTCTTAAAGTCAAGAAATTGAGTCCTAGTATGCTTGGCTGCTCCTTTCCGCTGTATAGTAAACTTCAGAAGAGCATGATCACTCGCGCCTAATGATCCTTCCACTTCTACCCCACTAACCAGGTCATCAACATTGGTTAGGACCAGATCTAAAATGGCTGTTCCTCTTGTTGCTTCTCCCACTTTCTGGACAATGAAGTTGTCTGCAAGGCCAGTGAGGAATCTGTTTGACCTTATGCTCTTGGCTGAGTTTGACATCCAGCAAATATCCGGGTGATTGAAGTCCCCCATTACTACTATCTCCCTTCCTTTTGCATGCTTGGCCATCTGTTCCAGGAAGGCATCATCTATGTCCTCCGTTTGGCTTGGGGATCTATAGTAAACTCCCACAATGAGGTCCCTGTTATTCTTCTCTCCCTTAATTTTGACCCAAATGCTCTCACTTTGGCTTTGAGGTTCTAAATCTTGGATTTCTTCACAGGTATACACATCCCTGACATATAACGTCACTCCTCCTCCTTTCTTGTCTGGTCTGTTTCTCTGAAATAGATTGTAACCCTCCATTATTACATTCCAGTCGTGGGACTTATCCCACCAGGTTTCAGTGATGCCTATTATGTCATATTTAGTTTGCTGTACCAAGAGCTCAAGCTCATCTTGTTTATTACCCATGCTTTGCGCATTAGTGTACAGACATTGAAGTCCATTAATCATTCCCCCGTGTCTCTTATTTAAGGATTTTTTCCTCCCACCACTAGGTTTGCGTGCTGTTTGCTCCATTTGGTCTATGACATTTGGATGATCATGTTCATCAATTGATAGACTCCTACCTTCAGGAGCACTGTCTTCCTCCCCCACATTAGTCAGTTTAAAGCCCTCCTTATGTCACATCAGAAATATTGTGGAGTATGAAAAGGAGCACAAGATGGACCACAAGCACTGGGTGTTTCTCAGAGTGCTGCACCTGAAAAAGAATTGGGGGGGGGGGCAGGATGGGTGCCAGCCTTGATCAAGAGTGCCTTTACTATATTTTTATGTATTTTATTTTATCTGACAAGATATGTATGCTGCTTAATAATCACAAACCTCTAAGTCAGTCACATAAAACAATATAAAAATACCACTAAAATCAAATGATTATAAAAATTGACATAGAATTTATCAAAATAGAAATAAATTCAGTTGTTTCAGAACTAAAAATTGTGCTGTTATGGTCTAAAGACTAACACAATAAAAATTATTCAACTCACACAAGGAAATGGCATGCTAAAATAACATGTCTACTGAACATTGCTGTGTGGCACAGAAATACAGCTAATTGATTGATTACTTAATTAAAGACACAAATGGGTGCAAAATAGGAACAGCTGTTTACAAAGGACAGGTAACAGAAAATAAGGACTTTGTGATAAACAGGACTCCCATGGCAGGCTCCTTCACCTCAGCCATCTGGCTATCTCCTTCTGGAGCCATGGGAAGGCAAGCTGTGCCCAGGTTGGGCCTTCAGGGCTGTGGTGGCGCTTCCTTCTCCTCACAGCCGGCAAAGGGATGCCCACCCCTGGGCAGAACTCCTGCTGGCTGGAGCCTGGACTTTTCTGAGGGCTTCCCTCACAGCATGTGTCCTTGGGCGAGGTGTGTGCCCCACAGCAGGAGCGCAGAGAGGAGAGCCACCTCCTCGCCGAGGACCTGAACCTGCCTTCACACTACTCAGCCAAGAAGAGGCGGCTGGGGAAGGGCTGTGCTTGGCACCTCGGCCTGCTCTCCGCCTGCCTCCTCCCAGACCTGCTGCAGCTGTGGCTCCAGCACTGATGGGACTCTGCCAGGCCTGCCAAGGAGTACCAGCTGCTGCTCCTGCCAGTTGCTCACAGAGCAGAGAGGCTGACCGTGCTGATCCCATGCGCAACAGAATTCTTTTCATCAAGGATTTCTGGTTTCCAACTCATTGTCTGTTGTTGTATGCCCCTCATGCATGACAAGAAGGAAGCCTTGAACGTGCTTATACATTTCCAAAACCAGTGGAGTTTTGTTCTTAACAAAGGTGAACGGCTGTGCTTTCGCTTAGTCCTCTCTCATTAACAGTAACCCTCAGCAGGGCTGGATTTGTCCCATGGGTTTCTAATTTATTTAATTACCGTATTTTTTTACTCACTTTTTCCCTCCTAAAAAGTAAGGGGAAATGTGTGTGTGTCTTATGGAGTGAATGCAGGCTGCGCAGCTATCCCAGAAGCCAGAACAGCAAGAGGGATCACTGCTTCCCTCTTGCTGTTCTGGCTTCTGGGATTCAGATTTTTTCTTTTCTTGTTTTCCTTCTCCAAAAACTAGGTGCGTCTTATGGTCTGTTGCGTCTTATAGAGCGAAAAATATGGTAATTCATTCTATAAATCATCCCTCCCGTGTTCTGAACTCTGCAGCCTCCCTGGATGCTGACCCTTCACTTGAAGCCCAGGAGAAGGCATCATGATGTAGCCCCTCCCATGGAGCATTTTCAGGAAGCCCAGGGAGGCTGCAGAGAAATGTTTAATGGGGAGAAAAAGACACAAACTCACTCACAGCCCCACACACCACCTTTGGTCACCTTGTAATGTTTATAAGGCAAACTCAACCCCCCACTCACCCACTGAAATTTTAAAGTGCCCTGAGAATGAAGCAGAAAAACTGAAAGCTCTTTTGAAAAGGAAGAACATTTTTTTGTGAAATTGAAAGATACAACACTGGTCCCACCCCCTCCCCGCACAGGACCACAGCAGACAGAGAGAGAACAAAACAGTCCATAGCTCTTATTTACATAACTAAAATATGCGCAATGAGTCCCTTCACATAATTAACACCACAACTAGTTGACCCAAGTCACCAACTCTGATCTCTCCTGTGCCACAAATCTCCCCTGGGAGAAGCTAATCTCTCAGCTGCTGTCCTCATCATAGCCGTCTGAAATGTAGGGATAAGGACAGCAGTCTACCTGACATAGTTGTGTTGAGGGTCGTATGACAGGATAACTGCCATTTTCAGAAGCAGCTTTGATTATCCCTGCACACAGCAAGTCATCATTCTGCTGGCTAGCAGAACACAAAAACTCTCCTTTCAAGACACAGTTCCTAGAAGATGTTTCTAATTAAAGTTATTAATGATTTCAGCTCCAGACAGACTGAAGCATGTGGGACCTTATCTTGAAATGGACACAACACAGACACGTCATTGCTAACCAGGGTGAGCAGCGACTCATGGCAGATGGGGTCACACACAGAGAGAAGGAGAGCTGGAGCGAAAGAACTTGTAAATCAGCATGCAAGTTTGCACACAGTCCTGCAGTCTGAAAGACTGGTGAGGAACAAGCTGATCCAACAACTGAGGATGCAACTCTTGATTCTGAAGTTGGAAAGAGTTCCATCCAGATACATGGTCAGGGGCCCAGATACTCTTAGGGGCCACAGTCCCTACGTCTCTGGTCTATAACACATTATGCCGATCATGAAGGGTTAACCTCATTGGCGGGAGAAGAGGGAGCACCAGGTCCCTGGGCAAATATAATAATCTCCCCACACCCATTGCTTGGACTTCTGTGGCTACTTGAAGGAAAGGAACTTTTCACTTACAAATTATAACTGAATCAAAAAGTGGAAAACAAACAGCTCACTGAGGTCTGAGCATGCTCAGCAGTAGGAATGTCAGAGAATTCCGATAAAAATGGAAGTGGGAACAGAAATGGATGATATTTGCTTATTCATCCCATGTCCAGAAAGGAAATCAATCCAATGAATACAATCAGTCTTCACTGTTGTTGTTGTTGTTGTTGCTGCTGCTGCTGCTGCTGCTGCTGTTGTCTGTCCTCATTTGCATTGTGTTTCCTTGCATTGAAATGGATGGTAGAATAAAATAATGATAATGTAATTTATGAAATTTATACATTTACACAAGTTATGTAATTTTGCCAAGGCAGACAGTGAGACAAATAACACAGATTTCCATGGAAGATGAACTGTCTTTGAACTGAGGCTATGCTGCTGCATGCAACAAACATAGGACAGAATGGAAAATGATGCCGTCTTACATGCACTGAGAAGTCACAGAGAACTGGGGAAGGGCAGGGGAGGCAGCATCTTCAGAGAGGGCATGGCTGGCCAGCCAGCAAGATAAAACCAACAGAAGCATCTGGGGAGCAGGGAGTGAGAAGAAGTAGTAACCATTTCTTCTATTTCTTAATATTTCACTATGTATTGGCATGGTGGTTGTGCTCCACTTGTGAACCACATTGGATCAGGCCATGACCCACTAGTAAGTCCTTACACACCTGGTGAAGACCAGTTGAAGTCATCTATTTGATTGTATTGTGACTTTAAAAAACCCCACCAGTGCTTATTGTAATAATTTTACAGAAACTGCTTTGTGAAAACAGTATACAAGAACTTTACAGCTTCTTCTCCAGAGCGATCTCGGCCCTGAATGGGAAACCTGGACTTTGAAAGTCATCTAATCTTCCTTGCTGCATTATACTGTATTGTTTTAATTAGTGTTTTTATAGTTGTTCTGATTTTGAGTGGAGTGCCCTACCTGGGTGGATGGAGCAGCCAAGTAATTTCGTTGTCCCCGAGAGGGGGCAATGACAATAAAGATATTATTATTATTATTATTATTATTATTATTATTATTATTAACTCTACGCAGGAACACATTTGCTAACCAGTGAGGCTAGCAACATTTTGCCGCAGTTCTCTCTTGTGCACAACTTGAAAACTGACCGCAGAGGAGTCTACAGATAGGAACCTAGAAAACATAGGTAACATTAAAATCACAGATGACGCCCCAGTAGAAGTTACCCTTAAATTAGGAGAGAGAACACAAACCACCCCATCATGGTCCTTCAGCCCCATCCTAACCACAAATAAACAAATTAGAGAGAGTCTCACAAAAACTCTCCAAAACTACTTCAAGGAAAATGATGTAGACCATATAACAACTCCCCTCCTATGGGATGCAATGAAAGCGGTCACTAGAGGAGTTTGCATAAAAGAGAAAGCATTCCTTAAAAAACAAACCTCCTCAAAACTTAGCAAAATAGAACAAGACATCACAGCCCTCTCATCACACTACAAACAAACAGGATCTAAAAAACTCAAACTTATTGAACAAAAGAGAGAACTAGACTTCCTAGAAATCAACAAAACAATGATCAACATTCTATACTCTAAACAATGCTTCTATGAGTATGGAGGGGGAAACTCCAGACTATTAGCAAATAGGTTTAGGGAAAAAGCACTTAAAACAAGAATACACTGCATCACCCAAAAAGACGGCAACATAACATTCTTCCCCAAAGAAATAACCTCAGAATTTGCAGAATTTTACTCCAACCTATACACCTCCCATAACCCACCTGAGGAGGAAATCTGAAAATTCCTAGAGGGACTGACAATGCCTACCTTAACTGATGAGGAACAGGAATTCATGGACAGTCCTATCGTCCCAGAGAAAATAGATATGGTCCTCAAAAATCTGAAGCCCCACAAAGCCCCAGGCCCAGACGGCTTTGCAGCAGAATTCTATAGAAAATTCAAGAACCCCTTATGCCCTACATGACCCGCCTATTCAATGATATCATAAAAGGGGGAGCCCATCCCCAAAACATGGACCTACTCCAAAATAAAGTAGTCTCCATCCCAAAACCACTGAAAGACAGCCTCAGAGTAGAACCATACTGCCCAATCTCATTAATAAACCAAGACTACAAAAAAGGGGGGATGCGAGTGGTGCTGTGGGTTAAACCACAGAGCCTAGGGCTTGCCAATCAGAAGGTCAGTGGTTTGAATCCCTGTGACGGGGTGAACTCCAGTTGCTTGGTCCCTGCTCCTGCCAACCTAGCAGTTCGAAAGCACGTCAAAGTGCAAGTAGATCAATAGGGACCACTCCGGCAGGAAGGTAAACAGCGTTTCTGTGCACTGCTCTGTTTCGCCAGAAGTGGCTTAGTCATGCTGGCCACATGACCCAGAAGCTTTACGCCAACTCCCTTGGCCAGTAAAGCGAGATGAGTGCCACAACCCCAGAGTCATCTGCGACTGGACCTAACAGTCAGGGGTCCCTTTACCCTTACAAGATATTCACAGCAATCTTGGCCAACCGCCTAAAAATCTTCCTACACAAGTTAAGAGCCCCAGACCAGACTGGTTGCAATATAACAGACCCCATCAGGAAACTACTGAACCTGATTGAACACAGCAAGGCAAGTAAACTCCCACTGACAATTATGTCCCTAGACATCCTCAAAGCTTTTGAATGTTTAAAGTGGAAATAACTATTAGCAGTACTAACATGAAATTTGGCCCCAACTTCCTACAAATCCTCAAACAAATATACTCCCAAGCCTCAGCAAAATGCCAGATTAACAATATGGAGTCTAATACTATAGCAATCCAAAGAGGCACAAAACAACGATGCCCACTGTCTCCCTTCTTATTCATCCTGAATCTGGAACCTTTAGCAATCTGAATCTGAGCAGCCACAGACATCGGACTACATTTTGTACGGACTTAAATACAGCATGTCAAAAGAGTCATGTTTCCAAGCATGTCTAATAACATCCCAATTTAAACTTATTAAAATGAAATTGTGCTTAAGGTTGGAAAAAAAGTAGAGAGTAGTCCTGGGCCATCTTCAATTCCAACACAAGTTCAGCCAGAAATTATTTATTGTTAAATTTCTATTCCCCACCCCCACCCCTTTTTACCCTCAAGGAGCTCAGTGTGACCTGAATGGTTCTCCTCCTCCTCCATTGTATCCTCACAGCACCCCTGAAAAGTTCAGCGAAAATTTAGGAGGGTTAGGAGTTGAAATTGCCTTCTCTTTCTGCCTTTTGGGGGATCAAGAACCCCATTTCAAGGGGGTGGGATTCAAGAGAGCTCTGTTGCTGTGATTATTTCATTTCCTTAATTTTATTTTGTTCCATCTATGAACTACTTCCTATAAAACACTGCAGAGTGATTTAACAATAAGAAGGTCAATAACCAAAACAATTTCAAGTGTAAAATCAATTTAGGATCCAATACAGAGACAGACTGGCATAAAAAGAATTTCCAGCAAAGCAAAGGCTTGTTGAAAAAGGAAGGTCTTCAATGAGCACTGACAAGGCAATAGAGGAGCTCAAGATGGCCCATGTGGTTCTCTCCCACCTCATTCAACCCCCACAACAACCCTGTGAGGGAGGTGAGGCTGAGAGGCAGCGAATGACCCAAGGTAGCACACAGGAGCTTCATGGTCAAGGAGGGATTTGAACCCTGGTCTTCCTGGTCCTAGTCTGACACCCTAGACACAAGTGGTTTTTCCTCCTGGTGGTACTCAAGGGTACGCAGTACCGAAACCTTTATTCTAGAAGAAAAGCACTGCATAAACACTACAAATTAATTATAATCGCAACAAAATAAATTATCACAACAATTAATAATAAAACAGGAGCTTCACGGTGGGAGGAAACTCATTGGGATTAGCACCTCCTGTCCGTGTGTTTGCTTCTGCACCCCCTTAAAACTTGCTCAAACTAGGTGGTCATTTCTGTTTTTCATGCTCATTGTTGCAAAGGTACTGTAGGTGGGTCTGCGGTGTTTTCTTCTCTAAAGGACACTGGCCTTTAAAGTTGCCATGAACTCCCCGCTGCTTAGGAAAGGGGGAAGCGACCAGGAATGTAAAAGTGTTGTCCTAATTTTGACCAGGGCAATCCATTACCCACCAAGGCTGTTGCTCCTGGCTCCCCTTCCACCTCAGTGCTGAAGATGATTTCCTGCCTCCTGTGTGATGCGGGCCAGTTCCCCAGCCTAGGATTCAGGAGGGGACACAGTTTTCCCCTCAGGAAGAAGTGTTGCTTGCTTAAGTCTGGCAAGAGTATGCTGGGCCGGAGCCAATTCCCCAGTAGTCCTTGGCTGCAAAGAATTGGGGGTGGGGAACACTGCCTCCCTCCCAGATCTTCAAGTGCATTCCCAGGCTTTGGGGGACATGCTTTATGTCAGGAAATGAAAATAAATCTTCGGCATCTACTTCCTCATTCTGGCGGCAACTTGCCTACCAACTTCAGTGCAGAGGAAAGTAGCTCCTTTTTGCAAAGGTGCCAGTGCTCCAAGTGTGAGTGTCTGAAATGGGCCTGGCATGTCCACACAGGAGTGGTGGCCCTGCCAAGAGGCCAGAAGAAGAAACCATCTCAGGTGGTGGGTTGGGGAGGCAGTTAAAGATGGCCAAGTGGAAGTGTCAGGCAGCCCTGACCCACAGGGTAGGGCTGTAGCTCAACTGTAGAAGAGCATCTGCTTTGTGTGCAGAAGGTCCCGGGTTCAGTCACCTGTATCTCCGGTTTGGGCCAGGAAGGACTTCTGCTTGAAACCCTGGAAAGCTGCTGCTGCTCAGTGTAGACAGTACTGAACTAGGTGGGGCAATTGTCTGACTCAGTCCATGGCAGCTTCCTGTTGTTATAGGTCAGACAATTGTTATTTGTAAGATTTTGGCCTCAGCTGGCCAGTTATGTACCACCCTTTCCATGTCGAGAGACATGTTGCCATAGAGACAAGTGGGCGGGCCTTTCCCCACCTCACCTGACTGTCATCCTAGAATGGAGGCTAAGGGAGTGTGAGAGAGTTTTGGCTGGGGATGAAAGGTATGTCTTGCTCTGTGCTGGACCCACAGCTGTGACTTAGGTCCCTGGACCCTAATGGGGAAGGAGGATCTGTGGGAATGTTGATGCTGTGAGCCCCTCCATCCAATGCTCAGCTTGTATTTTTGTGTAAATAAGACCATACAGTCTAAAGTCTCCATAGTCTCCACTGACTTTCATTCCTAGGAAACCAAATTCTGGTGAAGCACTGGAAGCCGTGGGGTCTCTCACCACTCAGAGATTAGGGTTCATGGAACACTGTGCTGTGTTCCTGTGGAGCACGAAGAATCAACCGGGAAATGCTGCTAAGCAAGAGTATTGGAAAGGAATGGAAGCTCTTGTTCAGGACTGGCCCCAAACATCTTGCTTACTAAGAGAGAGGGTGGCACACAGGTAGCACATGAAGTGGGGGGAAGCTTGCCTAGTTGTTCTTCCCAGCACTTGATATTTAGTGGTCTAGTGCTTCTGCTCATGGAGGCTCCATTTAGCATTCATCAATAATAACCATGGATAGTTCTCCCTATATCATAGGTCCCATCTAGTTTCTAATGTAGCTTGTGGTAGAGTCTTGACACAGTTATCCTTAAGGTCAGAAACTGAGAAATGACTAGCACAAGAATTCAACAAAACAAATGTTACATGAGAGAAAGAGTGAACATTGGTGGTCAGCCCATGTCACACAGAAGTTGTTTTAATATGCCATTTCAACAATATGTTCCTGCCTGAAAGGATGCCACGCCAAACGGAAACTCACTTGATAAGCGACTGGAGCTCAGAAATAGGTCCTATCCTCATCTAAACCTTTTTTCTCTTTTTTAAAAAAGCAGCTTGTCCAGTCAGAACATATGTACAAAATAAAGCAGGGCTATTCAGAGAGATTGTGACAGGCATTTTCAGGAACCGAACGCTTCCCAAAAGCCCAAGCTCATCTGTTTTCCAAACCATGGAGACAGGGGAATATGCCACATTCTGGATTGTGCTGTTGCATTGTAAAAGAACTTTAATCACTCATGATTTATGACTTCAGGAGCCCAAGAGTTCCAAACATCATGAGTTGTACTTTTGACAACCAAATGGATTCTTTCTGGTCCTTATTCATGCCTTCTTTAAAATTCTGATTCTTGGAGGGTAACCAAACAACATTGATATAAGATGCTAAGAGAGAATCAATTAAAAAATATCTCATTAGTAATAACCATGGATAGTTCTCCCTATACCATAGGTCCCATCTAGTTTCTAATGTAGCTTGTGGTAGAGTCTTGACACAGTTATCCTTAAGGTCAGAGGCTCAAACTGCACATGACGTCAATCATGTGCAATTTTTCTTCTGTTTTCTCTCTTCTTTCTGCTAAAGTGCTGCCAGAAATCAGAGACCAGCAGAAGGACTGTAGGTGAAAGCAGCATCTTAACCTCTTCCTCTCCACTTATTTCATACCTCCCGCCCCCATCTGCTTTTCTCCCAATGAGAGAAAACAAGCAGTTACCAGCAACAGTTTTCCAAGCTCAGTTGCATTTTTGCTTCTTGGTTTTGACCACACAAAAGGTTTCCAGATCCATCCTGGTATCTCCAGGTGAGGTGATAAAGGACTCCTGTCTCTAATTTTAGGGAGACAGTACTGCCTTCAATGGATGGATGGTCTGCCTCTTCATAAGGCATCTTTTTCTTTTCCAGATGAAGGGTAGGAAGTTGGAAACAGAAAACTAGTGGAAAGGAAAGGGTTTATGAAGCCCATTCTCCCCCTGCTAACCTGTGAAGAAGGCCTTCATTTGGAGACTGTGGCCATGGGCAAAAGGTGTGGGAGACACTGCAGGGGAAAAGAATCATGAGCCAAGATCTGGTTAAGTTGTGCAAGGATGGTGTAGGGCAGGAATTTGATTAAGTTCACATTGAAAGGTCAGCCTACCTGATTTGCCATTTCCAAAACTCCTGCCCCTTCTTTTCAAACAAGAACAACTCAGAGACAAACGAAGTGCACAGCTGGCCTTCCTGCAAATAAAGAGCTTTAAGTGTAATTACAGGCTGTATAATCAGCATGAAGAAAAGAAATGCATTGTAATTGATGTCATATTTTATAAATATTCTGGCTGCTTCAGAAATTGAAAAAGCCCTTTGTTTTCAAAAGAAATACTTTAGCATAATGATTATAAGGGATTTAATGGGAGGAATCTATTCTCTGAAGCTGGATTTTCGGCCCAATCTCAGGAAGATAAGTAGGGTTTAATTGCCCTGGTTTGCCAGCAAGCTCCCCAACGAAGCACACACCCCTCCGGTGAGGTGCTGCTCCCTCCCTTAGTGAGCACGGCATATATAGAATCCCTCATTAGGTTGGCCACGTTTAATGGGCTAATCAGTTAGATCCATTGGTTTAAGGGATTTTAATCAGCTTAAACCACTGCTCCCAATTAAATCAGTCAGTGGTTGTTTTTTTAAGTATCGTTTTCAAAACAAGCACTTATAAAAGCTGCAGGTGACAGTTTTGGAAGGAAAGGCTTTTCTAAAACTTAGGAACAGAGCCTTCTTTTGGCCTGAGGGACACGGCAAAGGCAACGGGGGGGCACGATTCTTACTTTATACAGTAGGTTACATTCCAGCCACACAAAAGTCAAAGGTCTCCAGACACCTCTCTATTCTCCATCCACGCAACACACACTTCAAGGACACATGTAAGGGGTGTGGTCTGAGGGGAATCCCAAGGGCCACCTAAAGAAGACTCAAGGGCCACATTTGGTCTCTGGGCTTGCCCCCTTCTGTTCTAATATGTTGTCATCCATGGCTCATGGGAGCATCATCTTTACAAAGGGCAGTCTCGTGCTCTGGTTACTCAGAAGTTCCACTGGGTTTCATGGAGCTTACTCCAAAGTAAGTGAGCGTACTGAACACCATATAGGGTTGTACCCTAATTAATGGATTAATGGATTAGTTGATTAAATCTCATGCTATTAATTAAGTCTATAATCCTTTTTAAAAAATTGAATTTAGAAAAAGGTAAACAGAATTTATTATCAAACATCTTTTTTGTCAAAAGTAAACCATTAATCTAGATAAAAGCACAACCCACGATAAAAAAGAAAGAAAAGGAAAATAGAAAAAATGTGAAAAAGAGAGAGAAAGAGAATGAAGAAAAAGAGAAGAAATAGTGGGAGGAGGAGAAGGAAGGAAAATAAAGAACTTCCAATTCTTCATCTATCAACTATTTGTAAACATTATTGAATTTATCCACTCCAGTATTATACCTAACGAAAGCACTTTGTATAAACCAACATTCTCTTCAGTCTTCAAACCCAAATTTCATTAGTTTGTTTTCTTTTTTACACAGGTGGTAGCACATGCAAGATGAAAAGAAAGAAAAATTAATATGGAAAGAATGTGATGATCTAAAGTGGATAGGCAAGGGGATTTATAACCTCATTTTTTAAAGGGAATATGATACTGTTATGTAAATATATGAGCAGGAATTGATAAATTGATAGCTGATGGATAATGGGAAAATAAAAAAATAAAAAATAAAAATTGTAAATTGAATATAAGAAAGGAAATGTGAATTAGAGATAAATATGTAATATCAAGCAGAAAGGGGGAAAGAAGGGGTGCATCTAGGATGAAGAGCAGGAAGTCAACTTTTTGGGGGGGGAATTGTAATAAATTTGATGTAATTTGGCATTGATTTGTTAAAAAATTGGAAAAATAATAAATATTATTTGGCAAAAAAGGGGAGCGTTTTTTAAAAAAACTTCAAGAGGATCATCACCCCACATTTCACTCCTTTTCTTGGAGTGCATTTCTGGCAGCTGGGATTACTGGATTACAGCTCTCTCCTTCAGTGGGAGTCCCTAAAAGAGATGGTTAGGGTGCCGTCACCTCCCTGGAAGTCCCCTCTAAGTCTACAATCCTGTGTTCCCTGAAAGGGCATCCTGGGACCAATAGATAAATCAGATCTCCCTCCATGACAGCGGAGATTGATTACTGAAATCAGCAAGGAAGATCTGATGTCAGATCTCCCCTCCCCACGGCCACATCATCTAAGCTATGTCTGAGTTCTGACGTTGGTAGGGCCAAAAATGGAAGGATAGCTGCTTTTTGAAAGGAGATAGAACAGGGCAGAAGAACATGAAAGCATTTCTCCACCAGTAACTTCCGCCTTGCACAGCTTGGGCTTTGGGGAAGTTGGATATGGTAGCTGAACCATCTTTGGATTTCCAGAACCAAAGTTTTAGGATTACAGCCTATGCTATACTACTGTGCTATTACTTTATAGTTTGCTTTCCAAGGTGCCCTAAAATGGGCCACATCAAATTATCACAATCAACACCATTGTTTTTCTGCTGCTGCTGCTGCTGCTGCTACTTATTATTTATAAAGCAGCTAAAATCTACTAGGCACTGTTCAAAAATTAAAACAAGACTGTCCCTGCTTGCAAGTTTAGAGTACGACAGACATGACAGAGAAGGAAAAGGTGATGATGGGGAGAGAGAGAGAGAGAGAGAGAGAGAGAGAGAATTAAAACCAGGCACCATTTTTGAAAGTTACACAATTGTTTTTTCTAATGACCAGCAATAATCGGGCACCCAACATTTGTACTTTCCAGAAACAACTGAAGATATTTTTGTTTCCACAAACTTTTCCATTTGGAAGAAAAAGTTTCTCTCTGCCTTGTTCTGCATTGTTTTTAAATAAACCTTGGGTTTTGGTATTTAAGTTTTAAAAGCTGCTTTGAAATGTACATGAAAAGCGGTTAATTTGTTAATTAATCAGTCCTGGCCCAAGACATTCAGCTGTTTGAAGTCCAAAGTGGTGTGGAGGATGGTGGTGAAAAAGAAAATCAATCCTCCTGTCAGACTGGGAATATCCCCTCACTCACCCAAGTTTAGGGTATTCCACCATACTCACGTATATGCTTTAATAATAAAGAAAACGGTAACACAATAACACACTGTGAGAGAAACTGAAAGAACATCATGAGGCCAGAAGGACCTGAAATATACTCAGAGTCCTGCAGTGATTTCATGCTCTTTATTGCAGCTTGTAAAACAGTGATTGAATTTCCTCCCAAACCTCAGGCTTTTATATACATTCTTTACACAATGAGTCCCATCTGATTGGCTGATTCTGCTTCCCTCCTGGAGCCTGATTGGGCTGCTGCTGCAAGCCAATCAGTTGTTGCATTCTAGGATCCTACTTGCCTATTGTTCTAGGATCCAAGCTTAGTACATAACAGGACCCTTGGCCTCTCAAATGGAATGGGACGCCCAAAGCACAATAAAAAATCCCCGCCTACCAGATGACAGACATTCTACTAATCCCATTAGGTCCCAGTATTTTCCTAACAAAAAACACTCCCACCCCCACTGCCCCCTACATCGTCTCCCTGGTTAAGGGTCCCTTTTTAAGTGCTTTGGCTGCCCCCTTCAGACACCCTTTTGGGCCTTCCTCTATGCCCTGCCCCTCTCCTTCCCATGGTACCCCCTTCTAGCTGATCCATGTACCACTTCCACTGGCTGCCTGGGAAGGCTGCCTGGAAGGCGATGGGTGGCCCCTGCTCCCTCTGCTGCACCCCAGTCCAAGGGCAGCTCGGAGAGGAGAAGCCAAAGGACAGCTGGTGTCTGAGCCAGGAGGGCAAAGGGGCTCCAAGGTCTCGCCTTTCCCATAACTAACAGGCAGACGCTGGATTTGTGGGCAGCCCCAGCTCCCCTGATCATAGAATCATAGAATCATAGAATCATAGAATCATAGAATCATAGAGTTGGAAGAGACCACAAGGGCCATCGAGTCCAACCCCCTACCAAGCAGGAAACACCATCAGAGCACTCCTGACATATGGTTGTCAAGCCTCTGCTTAAAGACCTCCAAAGAAAGAGACTCCACCACACTCCTTGGCAGCAAATTCCACTGTCGAACACCTCTTACTGTCAGGAAGTTCTTCCTAATGTTTAGGTGGAACCTTTTTTCTTGTAGTTTGGAACCATTGCTCCGTGTCCGCTTCTCTGGAGCAGCAGAAAACAACCTTTCTCCCTCCTCTATGTGACATCCTTTTATATATTTGAACATGGCTATCATATCACCCCTTAACCTCCTCTTCTCCAGGCTAAACATGCCCAGCTCCCTTAGCCGTTCTTCATAAGGCATCGTTTCCAGGCCTTTGACCATTTTGGTTGCCCTCCTCTGGACACGTTCCAGTTTGTCAGTGTCCTTCTTGAACTGTGGTGCCCAGAACTGGACACAGTACTCCAGGTGAGGTCTGACCAAAGCAGAATACAGTGGCACTATTACTTCCCTTGATCTAGATGCAATACTCCTATTGATGCAGCCCAGAATTGCATTGGCTTTTTTAGCTGCCGCGTCACACTGTTGGCTCATGTCAAGTTTGTGGTCAACCAAGACTCCTAGATCCTTTTCACATGTACTGCTCTCAAGCCAGGTGTCACCCATCTTGTATTTGTGCCTCTCATTTTTTTTGCCCAAATGCAATACTTTACATTTCTCCCTATTAAAATTCATCTTGTTTGTTTTGGCCCAGTTCTCTAATCTGTCAAGGTCGTTTTGAAGTGTGATCCTGTCCTCTGGGGTGTTAGCCACCCCTCCCAGTTTGGTGTCATCTGCAAATTTGATCAGGATGCCCTTGAGTCCATCATCCAAGTCGTTGATAAAGATGTTGAATAAGACCGGGCCCAAGACAGAACCCTGTGGCACCCCACTAGTCACTCTTCTCCAGGATGAAGAGGAACCATTGATGAGCACCCTTTGGGTTCGGTCAGTCAGCCAGTTACAAATCCACTGAGTGGTAGCATAGTCAAGACCGCATTTTACCAGCTTCTTTACAAGAATATCATGGGGCACCTTGTCAAATGCCTTGCTGAAATCAAGGTAGGCTACATCCACTGCGTTCCCTTCATCTACCAGGCTTGTAATTCTGTCAAAAAACGAGATCAGGTTAGTCTGACATGACTTATTTTTCAGAAATCCATGCTGACTATTGGTGATCACAGCATTCCTTTCTAGGTGCTCACAGACTGTTTGCTTAATGATCTGCTCCAGAATCTTCCCTGGTATTGATGTCAGACTGACTGGGCGGTAATTATTTGGGTCCTCTCTTTTCCCCTTTTTGAAAATAGGGACAACATTTGCCCTCCTCCAGTCTGCCGGGACTTCGCCTGTTCTCCAGGAATTCTCAAAGATGACTGCCAGTGGTTCTGAGATCACATCTGCCAGTTCTTTTAATACTCTTGGATGCAGTTCATCTGGCCCTGGAGACTTGAATACATCTAAACTAGCCAAGTATTCTTGTACTATCTCCTTAGTTATTCTGGGCTGTGTTTCCTCTGCTGAATCATTTGCTCCAAATTCTTCAGGTCGGGCATTGTTTTCTTTATCGGAGAAGACTGAGGCAAAGAAGGCATTGAGGAGTTCAGCCCTTTCTGTGTCCCCTGTTTGCATTTCACCATCTTCTCCTCTGAGTGACCCCACTGTTTCTTTGTTCTTCCTTTTGCTGCGAACATACCCATAAAAGCCTTTTTTGTTGCTTTTAACCTCTCTAGCAAGCCTGAGTTCATTCTGTGCTTTAACTTTTCTGACTTTGTGTCTACACGTGCTGGCTATTTGTTTGAATTCCTCTTTGGTTGTTTCCCCCCTTTTCCATTTTTTGTACACATCCTTTTTTAATCTTAACTCAGTTAAAAGTTCTTTAGATAGCCACCCTGGCTTCTTTAGGCACCTTCCATGTTTCCGTCTCATTGGTATTGCCTGAAGTTGTGCTTTTACTATCTCCCTCTTAACAAACTCCCAGCCATCATGAACTCCCTTTCCTTTTAGTATTACTGTCCATGGGATCTCACCCAGCACTTCCCTAAGTTTTATAAAGTCGGCTTTCCTAAAGTCAAGAAATTGAGTCCTAGTATGCTTGGCTGCTCCTTTCCGCTGTATAGTAAACTTCAGAAGCGCATGATCACTTGCGCCTAATGATCCTTCCACTTCTACCCCACTAACCAGGTCATCAACATTGGTTAGGACCAGATCTAAAATGGCTGTTCCTCTTGTTGCTTCTCCCACTTTCTGGACAATGAAGTTGTCTGCAAGGCCAGTGAGGAATCTGTTTGACCTTATGCTCTTGGCTGAGTTTGACATCCAGCAAATATCCGGGTAATTGAAGTCCCCCATTACTATTATCTCCCTTCCTTTTGCATGCTTGGCCATCTGTTCCAGGAAGGCATCATCTATGTCCTCCGTTTGGCTTGGGGATCTATAGTAAACTCCCACAATGAGGTCCCTGTTATTCTTTTCTCCCTTAATTTTGACTCAAATGCTCTCACTTTGGCTCTGAGGTTCTAAATCCCTGACATATAACGCCACTCCTCCTCCTTTCTTTTCTGGTCTGTTTCTCTGAAATAGATTGTAACCCTCCATTATTACATTCCAGTCGTGGGACTTATCCCACCAGGTTTCAGTGATGCCTATTATGTCATATTTAGTTTGCTGTACCAAGAGCTCAAGCTCATCTTGTTTATTACCCATGCTTTGCGCATTAGTGTACAGACATTGAAATCCATTAATCATTCCCCCATGTCTCTTATTTAAGGATTTTTTCCTCCCACCACTAGGTCTGCGTGCTGTTTGCTCCATTTGGTCTAATGGCTTGCCCAAAGCAGAAAACAACCCTTCTCCCTCCTCTATGTGACATCCTTTTATATATTTGAACATGGCTATCTCCAGGGTAAACATGCCCAGCTCCCTTAGCCGTTCCTCATAAGGCATCGTTTCCAGGCCTTTGACCATTTTGGTTGCCCTCCTCTGGACACGTTCCAGTTTGTCAGTGTCCTTCTTGAACTGTGGTGCCCAGAACTGGACACAGTACTCCAGGTGAGGTCTGACCAGAGCAGAATACAGTGGCACTATTACTTCCCTTGATCTAGGTGCTATACTCCTATTGATGCAGCCCAGAATTGCATTGGCTTTTTTAGCTGCCGCATCACACTGTTGGCTCATGTCAAGTTTGCGGTCAACCAAGACTCCTAGATCCTTTTCACATGTACTGCTCTCAAGCCAGGTGTCACCCATCTTGTATTTGCGCCTCTCATTTTTTTTGCCCAAGTGCAATACTTTACATTTCTCCCTATTAAAATTCATCTTGTTTTTTTGGCCCAGTTCTCTAATCTGTCAAGGTCGTTTTGAAGTGTGATCCTGTCCTCTGGGGTGTTAGCCACCCCTCCCAGTTTGGTGTCATCTGCAAATTTGATCAGGATGCCCTTGAGTCCATCATCCAAGTCGTTGATAAAGATGTTGAATAAGACATCTCCTATACCCAGATCCAAGGAGTTGCTTTCAAATCCCTGTTTGCACAGGACAGCGGGCTCTCTCCAAGTGAGAGGGTTCAGTGGTTGTTGAGTGACAACAATGCATTGGCCCTTTTTTCTCTGGCAGCAAAAAAGATCAGGAAGAAGAAACTGGATAAAATAGCCATAAACTGTAAAGTAGATTCAGAGTGCAGTGGTACCTTGGTTCTCAAACGCCTTGGTTCCCAAACACTGAAAACCCGGAAGTGAGTGTTCCAGTTTTCAAACATTTTTTGGAAGCCAAACATCCAATGCAGCTGTCGACTATTGTTTCTGGGGCACCTGCACCAATCAGAAGCTGCGCCTTGGTTTTCGAAAATTTTGGAAGTCAAATGGACTTCCGGAACAGATTAAGTTTGGCACTTTTGTTTTTGCTATTTATTTTGTGTTTATGTTTTTGAGGCTTTCTCGGTTAATTTGTTTTTGTGACTGTGTGGAACCCAGTTCAGCTACTGATTGATTGATTGATTGATTGTGTGACTGCGGAAATGGATAAAAAAAAAAACTCATCCAAACAATGAGTATCATCAGTGCAAGTAAGGAAAAATAATAATTTTAATTTTTATCATCTACAATACTGTCTTATTTATTTTTATAGTACAGTACATTGATGACCTTGAGCCAGACATCCTGGAGAGTGAAGTCAATTGGGCCTTAGAAAGCACTGCAAATAACAAGGCCAGTGGAAGTGATGGTATTCCAGCTGAACTATTTAAAATTTTAAAAGATGATGCTGTTAAGGTGCTACACTCAATATGCCAGCAAGTTTGGAAAACTCAGCAGTGGCCAGAGGATTGGAGAAGATCAGTTTACATCCCAATCCCAAAGAAGGGCAGTGCCAAAGAATGCTCCAACTACCGCACAATTGCACTCATTTCACACGCTAGCAAGGTTATGCTTAAAATTCTACAAGGAAGGCTCAAGCAGTATGTGGACCGAGAACTCCCAGAAGTGCAAGCTGGATTTAGAAGAGGCAGAGGAACCAGAGACCAAATTGCAAACATGCGCTGGATTATGGAGAAAGCTAGAGAGTTCCAGAAAGACATCTACTTCTGCTTCATTGACTATGCAAAAGCCTTTGACTGTGTCGACCACAGCAAATTATGGCAAGTTCTTAAAGAAATGGAAGTGCCCGATCACCTCATCTGTCTCCTGAGAAATCTCTACATGGGACGAGAAGCTACAGTTAGAACTGGATATGGAACAAGTGATTGGTTCAAAATTGGGAAAGGAGTACAACAAGGCTGTATATTGTCTCCCTGGTTATTTAACTTATATGCAGAATTCATTATGCGAAAGGCTGGGCTGGATGAATCCCTAGCCGGAATTAAGATTGATGGAAGAAATATCAACAACCTCAGCTATGCAGATGACACAACCTTGATGGTAGAAAGTGAGAAGGAATTAAATAACCTTTTATTGAGGGTGAAAGAGGAGAGCGCAAAATATGGTCTGAAGCTCAACATCAAAAAAATGAAGATCATGGCCACTGGTCCCATCACCTCCTGGCAAATAGAAGGGGAAGAAATGGAGGCAGTGAGAGATTTTACTTTCTTGGGCTCCATGATCACTGCAGATCGTGACAGCAGCCACGAAATTAAAAGACGCCTGCTTCTTGGGAGAAAAGCAATGACAAACCTAGACAGCATCTTAAAAAGTAGAGACATCACCTTGCCAACAAAGGTCCGTATAGTTAAAGCTATGGTTTTCCCAGTAGTGATGTATGGAAGTGAGAGCTGGACCATAAAGAAGGCTGATCGCCGAAGAATTGATGCTTTTGAATTATGGTGCTGGAGGAGACTCTTGAGAGTCCCATGGACTGCAAGAAGAACAAACCTATCCATTCTTAAGGAAATCAGTCCTGAGTGCTCACTGGAAGGACAGATCGTAAAGCTGAGGCTCCAAGACTTTGGCCACCTCATGAGAAGAGAAGACTCCCTGGAAAAAAACCCTGATGTTGGGAAAGATGGAGGGCACAAGGAGAAGGGGACGACAGAGGGCGAGATGGTTGGATAGTGTTCTTGAAGCATGAGTTTGACCAAACTGCGGGAGGCAGTAGAAGATAGGAATGCCTGGCGTGCTCTAGTCCAGTGTTTCCCAACCTTGTGCCTCCAGCTGTTTTTGGACTACAATTCCCATCATCCCTTGCCACTGGTCTTGCTAGTCAGGGATGATGGGAGTTGTAGTTCAAAAACAGCTGGAGGCACAAGGTTGGGAAACACTGGGGTCACGAAGAGTCGGACACGACTAAACGACTAAACAACAACAACAACAACAACAACAACAACAACAGTACATTGATTATTGCTTTCATTTTATTGATCAATATTCTGGTTAGATAGTAAAATTCCTGTTAAATTCTTGTTTTAGGGGTTATTTTTAAAAGTCTGGAATGGATTAATCCCCTTTGCACTACTTTCTATGGGAAAGTGCACCTTGGTTTTGGAACGCTTTGGTTTCGGAATGGACTTCCAGAATGGATTATGTTTGAGAAACAAGGTAACACTGTACTAAATTGAAACTCAGTTAGTGTAGAAGCAGAAGAATCCCTGTTGTTAAGTTGTGGGTGAACATATCAGACGACACAGTGATTCTTCAAACAGCTCTTGTTTATTCAGAGGCCAGAACAGAACTGAGCTGAAGGGCTCAGTCAGCCAGCTTATATAGAGCTCCAGTACACATAATTGTAACAACTTTCTAAAACTATCCAATCACTGAACGTCCCTTATTTGCATAACTATCTACAGTATCCCCCTGCTAGCCCAGGGTGAGAACTTCAGTACACCTGTTATTGGATATCTTGCATTAAATGTCTACTGTTTTTATTTGCAGATGTCTGAGTTATATTTTGTGATTGTATGAAATTGCCATGGCCCTCCGCTAGTACAATAAGCCCCATCATCCAGCCCAGACATTGAGGTCCACCTCCAAGGGCCTTCTGGTGGTTCCCTCACTGCAAGGTTACAGGGAGCCAGGAAGAGGGCCTTTTTGGTAGTGGTGCCCACCCTGTAGAACGTCCTCCTGTCAGAAGTCAAGGAAATAAACAACACTCTGACTTTTAGAAGATATCGAAAGGGACGTTTTTAATGACTGATGTTTTATTTTGTTTTTATATTTACTGGAAGCCTCCAAGAGTGGCTGGGGCAACCCAGCCAGATGGACAGGGTATAAATAATAAAATATCATCATCATCATTATCATCATCATCATCATCATCATGATCATCATCATCCAATATTAGGTGAAGCCAGAGCCAAAGAAAAGACAAGTGGAGCCAAATAATGCTACTTTTGTCCCGTTCTTTTGGAGTCTGCCAATGACACTCCCAACTACCCACACTTGCATTATTCCATCAGGAGGCACCTCCAGTCCACCCAACCATCCACACTCCTCACACAAGCAGGTCTGGATTGCTCTTCCTGAATATCCCCAACATTTAGTCACAATAATAGCTATGGAAATGCTGCTACCCACTGATGGGAGTTGCAGTCCAAAATGTCTGGCGGGCACCAGGCTGAGGAAGCCTACATCTTATGCACAGGAAAAAGCAGCCCCCCTTTCTGGTTGCAAAATGAAGTGCCCCTCAGGCTGGGCCTTCAAGAAGACTGTTCCCTATTTTTAATATTTGTTGTAACCTGTCGGTGACATTTTTCTTCCTCCCTATGTAGCCAGGGCAGGGTCTGGATTTAATCAAGGCTGTGGTCCAAGTGTGTTTGGTTTGGGCGGGCTATTTTAGCAGAGCCATGGAAAGAGTTTCACCAAATGTATCAGCCCCTAGCAGATGGCACCTTAGTGTAAATATACATGATGAAAAGGGGCTTACACAGAGAAGCCACTCTCTGCTCTCTGCACTTAGAAGCTCCCCCATCCACTCAAGCGAGTGACAAATGATGAAGGATGATCGCAAGCGGTGGATCTTTCAGCTGATGCTAAGTAAAGCTTTCAGGATGAAATGGCACAATTTCCTTTTTGTGCCAACTGATGCTTCAGATGGTCAAAGTCTTGCTGGACCTGGTCAAAGCACAGAGTCCTTTGTAGCAGCCAAGCGACTCTGGAAGCTCATGCACAGAGCAGGAAGGAGATGGCCTCCCTTTGGGGCTCGTCCCCAACATCTGTCATTTGGGGATATACAGCAACTGCTGCATTCATTTAGCCTGGCTCATAGCAATCCTATGCAAATTGGTAGAATCATTCATTCATTCATTCATTCATTTATTATATTGACAGTCCACTTTTCTTCCAAGTTGGGATTCAAGGCAGCTTCCAACATTAAAAAATTATGACAAAATGCTAAATAAATACTGTAATAGGTTAAGATCTGGTTAACGACAACAATTTTTTGTAATGTATACAAGTCTGTTTTGTTTTCTACATGGGTTCTTTCTTTCTTTCTTTCTTTCTTTCTTTCTTTCTTTCTTTCTTTCTTTCTCTCTCTCTCTCTCCCTCCCTCCCTCCCTCCCCCTCCTCCTTGTTTAAAATAAAATAAAATGCTAAATAAAACACATGTTTTTACAATGTCATATACTTACTAAGTTTTGGGAGAAAGTAGTGGATTATATAATAGGACTGATTGAACTGCATGCCTACTATATGGAAGTTGACATCTGGACAATGTAAATGGATTTTCTGTGTCCTCACAATGGCCAAAAGACTTGATAGTGCTGCATTAAAAATATAAATGTAAGATCTGACGACACTTGCCACCTGTGAGCAGACTGCTTATAGATGCAGACTTTGCATGGACAAGTATAATGAAAGTTGGAACTCATGTATACAAAATACAGTAGTAAAAAAAAAGAGAGAGTTATATAAGTGTATTAGAAATAACTATATATCTTTTTGTATAACGTCTATATTAGATAAGGATATATGGAATTGTAACTGTTAACTGTTAACATTTACGGCAATATACTATATCCTAAAATAAATAATAATTTAAAAATGCTAAATAATAAAAACAAACTAAAAACAATAGTTAAAATACATCACAACACATTTAAAATCAGCAACTGAAATCCAGTTTGCCAGTGGTTAGCATCACCTGCTCCTTGGTTCTCAAAGGCTTGTCTGAAAAGGAAGGTCTTAGGGTACAGGCAGAAGGGGAACAAAGAGGGAGCCAGTCTAACTTCTCTTGGGAGGGAATTCCACAATGTGGGAGTTGCCACAGAAAAGGCTCTCTCTCGTGCTTCTGGATTTGATGGGACCAAGAGAAGGTGCTCACCTGAGGTTATTAGGGAGATACAAGAAGTAGATACTTCCGGGCTGCAGTAGCCCAAGCTATAGAGCTTTAGATGTCATAACTTGGGACTAATGACAGGCTAGGGATGCATTTTAATTTGCATTTCAAGGCAAAGCTTCTTACTGCAGACTTCCCAGCTCAAGGTCATATTGTTGATATCACTGCCTGAACTCTCTTAGCCAAAATGGCTGTTAGTATTTTAGAACTGATCTTCAGACTGGGGAAATGTTTTTGAGAAAATCAAAAACATCAACAAATTCACCTATGGATCTGTTCAGTCTATAGAACCACTGCCTGAATCCTGACTCTTGCCAAAGCTTGAGGTGTGTGTGAGCATGTGTGCATAATGGTGTCATTTCACTGTTTGATGGCCATAAAATTTAGTGACACAAGATAATTTAGTGTTGTGGATCAGGAAATAATATCTCTCAGAAAGTTGTAAATGTGATGGCAGCTCCTTATACCGAGGAGTATGACAATATCTTACAACATGTGAAGATTTATGGGTCTATAATAATAAATATCACCATGAAAATATCCCTCTTGGAGGCTTTGCTGAAGAGTCCTGAAAATGCTGGTGCTAGATGTGGTCTCTGCTACTTCATCACACACAATGTGTGTCAGGTTACAAGGTTAAGTCAAGAACAAGTTCAAGAATCAGACACATCACCACCAATCCATTACAATGGCAATAGGATGGTGGGACAGATGGCTTGAGTAAATAGCAAGGGTTTTTTCCAAAACAAAGAGGGCAGTTAATGCAAAACTGCTCTTTATATTCAGTATAAACACTTCCCACGTTCAGTAATGCCCTTTGACCTCATGGAAATGCCAACATTTTCTTAACAAAACCTTACAGATATTCCTCAGCCTTCTGCAGACATATGTCTGGTGGTATTTTCATTGCTTAAGAAAACAGGTTGCTTGCACAGAAAATGTTCCATATGCAACTAGGACACCCTGGAGAAACAGCCACTCAGGGGTGCCTGACTGAATGAGCCAGGCTGCCTCAAACCTTTGCTAGCAAGCTGCAGAAGAGAACACTGAACTGTACTTTTTCTAATTTAATTCCCTTTCTCAATACCTGTTTTTTTTTCTAATGAATTGATGCTCTTATATTTTGCAAATGTCTTACCTTGCTGCAAGTTTCTCATTGGCTTCTGATCTCTACCAAACAGCAATGTGGGCAAAGAAGAAGGAAAATGCCACTGAGAGAAAATATATATAAATCAGGGGAGCAAAAGAGTGATGAAGAGCACCAAACCAAGACAAACAAGATGAATATTTGCCTAGGTGGATGTAATGCTCAGTAGTTTGGCTGCATCCAATGGGCTGCTTCTGAATATCAAAACTGGAGATTTTATGGCACAGTCTTCTTGTGACTGGCTGGTCTGGTAAAGACATGTCCTGCTGGCATCAGACATCTTCACCAGCTCCCAGCAGAAATCCCAGGTGATTCACTCCTGCTTTCCTTCTCCTTCAGGTAGTTGCTTAGCAATCAAACCCCACTAAAGTAAACATTAAATTAGGACATTTTGCCCCAATATTCAACTCCAATATTCACTGAATTGCAGTTGCCATTTTACTCCCCATTTCCCAGTCTGGAGAGATCCTTTCAGAGTTCTTCACAATCCCTGCACACATATCTCAGTACAGATCCTTGGAAGACCCTGGTCTCAACATCCCTCGCTTGGGAGAATAGATCACTTACCTCCAGCTTTGGTTGCAGTCTGGCGCAGCAGCAGACTGGGGGAAGGTGTCACTTCCTCCTCCACCAGGCATGATGGGTGCTGGGGTTAGCTGCCAGGGAGGGCGGGATACAAATAAAAGTTGTTGTTGTTGTTGTTGTTGTTGTTGTTGTTGTTGTTGTCGTCGTCATCATGGTTGTAGCCAATCACGGGTGAGCTAGGAGGCGTGGCTTGGGGAGCAGACCAGAGGGATGAAGTCTTCCCTCTGATCCACTCTCTGACCATAAAAGCCAGCTGTGCCCAGGCCCTGGCTGTGCCCCCTCATTGCTGGATTCCCCACCTACCCTCCCTGCTCTTTAAGTGGTTGGGCTGCCCAAGGATAAATAGACAGCCCCTTCAGAGGACCTTGCTACAGAAGTATCGTATTTGGTTGCCATATTTGGAGACAGGGAGGAATTTGCTTTTAAACAAATTGGGCCTGTCTGGGGGTTTTACCTACCTCATAGCAATTGTCACAGCTTGATGGCAGATAAGGCATTTGGTTGCATCATTTGTGGACAGTGGGTGGATGGGGGCCCACTCCAAAGGACCAGGGTATCCCCTTAAAGGGATCCAGTGGGGTGCATTTGTCCAGATGTCTCAGATGGGGGGTGGATGGGCCATGGCACCCCAAAATCCTGTGTTTTTTTATGTACACCATAGGATAGATCCTCACCCTTGGTTAACCCTGCCAAAGTAATCAACTAGCAGATAGGTTGGTTGATTCAGGATACACACCTATTGCCTTCAACAAAACCTGCTGATACCTGTAATCAATAAAGTTGGGGTCTTGGATGTCCTGTGGTGGGTGCTTCCGGACCAGCAACATCCATGTATTCCTGCCATCTGCCTCCCTTTTCTTAAGCAGTTACTGATATACAAGAGGACTTCTGCACTTATTCCATGGCTGCTAAGCTTTCTCAAGAGTCTTTGGTGAGGCATCTAGAGGCTTGCATCTATACAGTGGTACCTTGGGTGACAGACGTTTCAGGTTACAGACGCTTCAGGTTACAGACTCCGCTAACCCAGAAATAGTACCTCGGGTTAAGAACTTTGCTTTAGGATGAGAACAGAAATTGTGCGGCAGCGGCAGCAGGAGGCCCCATTAGCTAAAGTGGTACCTCAGGTTAAGAACAGTTTCAGGTTAAGAATGGACCTCCAGAATGAATTAAGTTCTTAACCCGAGGTACCACTGTGCATACAAGTCAACTTTTTTGTTTGGATACATTTCACACGGGGGGTGAGGAAGTAGCTGCCTTACTTGCTTCTCTGGCTCAGATATATAGCATATGTAGGCTACCCCAGCAAAATGAGCAATAACTGGTTTTATTTCTTAGTTTCTGGTACCCAGCTTTTCATCCGGCATCCATCGCAGAGCCACTTCCAAGGGCAAAGGCCTCAAGCATGCTCAGTTCCAACAGTTTCCTCAAAAGAACACATTTGCCTTTTGGCCAGTGGGGGCAACCACATAAATATACGTTACAGGAGGTTCTTGGGCATCCCACCCACTGCTTTTCCTTTGCTCAAGATCCCTTAGCCTCACATCTGACTTCCAGGGCAGCCCACAGCTGTTTGGCACTCTGCAGTGACATCCCATTCAGGCACCCCAGGGCACTCCTGAAGCACAGCTGCTCCAATGCCACAAAGACTTATGGGCTGGGTGAGGGTCTGGCCAGGCTGAGGTCACAGCCACTCATATCACAACAAAAAAGTAGCAAGGCTCGGAAGACCACACATGTTCTGATTACGGTTTCTCTCCTACAGTCTTCACAGGCCAACCTCATCATCAATCTTCCTCTGAAAGTCATCCACATCTTCATAAATAAATGCCACTTAAGGGCTGCTGAGTTTCCCCTTTCTCAGCACAGTTTACATTTGGCACTTATTGGGCTGTAAAATTTTTCCAAGGAAGGAATCAAGCACTTTCTCTATTTGCTTTCTTTCTCTCTCTCTCTTTTAAAAAATACCTTTATGTAGTAGATGAAGATCCTTACATCATACATGGGGCTGCTGCTCACAATCCCATTGGTTGCCAACCCTGCCTATCCCTGGCTTCCGGCAAAGCCATTATTCTGAGGAAACAGACAAATCCCCTCATGGGGGCTGAGTTGCAAATCCAGGACCCTAATGGGGAACTACAAGCTTATGCATTTGGGAAGATAATGGAATGTGAGCTTACTTTTTAACTGCAAGAGATAAGATAAGTCACATGGCCTTATGTTCTCAAGACACAAGGTCAGTCGTGGCTAATTACCAAATGCCATGGCCAGCTCTTCAAGACCACGGCCATCAGGGTGACCAGGGGTCCCATGCTAGAAACAGCAGGGGCAGCTTGTCAACCCTCTGATGTACCTGAGAGTCCTATCCCTGGGGCTTCCCCTGGCTGACTACAGGAACAAGGTCAACCATATAAATAGGGGAATCGAAGCACTGCTGAGATCAGAGACCAGAGGCAGATGACGATCCCAACCCAGATAGAGGTTCCAGCTCAGACTTTGTGATGGCAGGAGGAGACCACCCAGCTCTAGGCATGTCCATTTGTTGTTGGGTCTGATAGCACAGACAGAACATGAGAATGAAGAAGCCTGGGAAGGCAACGCTAAATGCTTAAGAGTTTGCCCTAGGGATTGTGCGTGTGTTTTATGTGTAAAAACTTGATGAAGCTAATAAAACTTGTAAATCTTCACCCCAAAGTACGCTTATTGCCTCCGAGTCCAAAAAGAACATCTGCCCTTGAGCAGAACACCATGCAAGGCAAGGATGGCAGTGCACTTGGGATTGTCTGGCAGCCTCTGAAATGGCCAGAGCTGCCCCCACTCCCCCCACTGGAGCCAGGCATTCAGGCTGCAATGCTGCCAGCCTTGACTGATGGGGCTTAACAGCTGCCAGACAGTAACGAGAATTCAGTTCTGTGCAAGATGCTTAGCCAGCCCTCAAGAGCGTAAAAGCAACATCAATCTCAGAAACAAATTTTGGTCAGAGCCTGGAGCTGAGGCACAATGAAAGCTGGTTTTGTACCTCCTGCCAGAGATTTTGCAACCAGAGACATCTTAAGGTGGGTCGTGCACAGCCCCATCATGTGTAGGCAGGCTGCCCCGTGCCATTTTACAGATAGAAACAGAGACCCTCTTGGATGGTTGCAATATTCCTGTTCTTCCTCTCTCCAAGGCTCTCTGCCCCCATTATACATTACGGAAGACCTTTTGCTTCTTGTACTCTGTATACATTTACTTTGCCATAGCCTGTCCTGAAGTGATTTAAAAACCAAAAGGACTTTGGTTTTGGAGTAGAAGATACACCTAGAATTTTTTTATTACAGTATTATTATTATTAAATTTGTACCCCACCTTTCCTCTCCAAGAAGCGCAGGGTGCCAGATATAAAAAATTTAAAACAGCACAATTTAAAATAAAATAAAAGCATATTTAAAATATTTAAAAACAATTAAAATCATCTAAAACATTTAGAACATCTCAAAATATTTAAAAGCATTCACATTCCCTCACAATTATTTATTTCATGGTTGTCTTGGCTGGTATCTATCAGCCATCAAACGCCTGGGCAAACAGGAATGTTTTAAAGTTTCTCCTTCTGAAAATCAATAATGAGGGAGACAGATGCACCTCACCAGAGAGAGCATTCCACAGATGGGGTACCACCACCAAGAAGGCCTTGGCATGAGGCAACGCCAACTGGGCGGCACCATTATTCTTTAGGAATATGCCATCAGCTGGTTAACATGAGACACAGCTGCTGCAGAGTGTGAACTGTCAGGCTGTACATTTCATAGTGTCTGACTTATAACATTTATATCCTACCTTCCCTTCCTGAAGCTCAAGGAAGGGGGGGGGGGGGCTAGAGAAATAAGTTCAGCTTCCATGTTAATGAGAACCAGCTAAGTCACACTTTCTGAACCAAAGCGTGAGCTGAAACAACTATCCTTTGAAAGTAACAGTTCTTCAAATTTTACGAAATCCATATTTAAAGTGTATGTTAGGGGAATGCGTGCAAATCTGTGTGTATGAATAAATCTACTTTATTAGACAAGATTGAGAACACAAGTGCATGCATTAAAAGAAATGTGCACCCAATATATGCAAATGTTTGACCATCTTAGCTCAAGGTAATGTGGCCTCTTGGGCAACCTCCATCTCCCCCCACCTGCCTGACCTGTGGCCAGGACCTGCCTGCAGCTGAGCAAGTAGGGAAGGGACCAGGACCCCAGGCAGGCAGGCAGGCAGGCAGGCAGGCAGGCTGCACCAGTGGTTTTATTGGGAGTGGAGCTGTTTTAAATTGTTTTAAAATGTTATATGTGGATTTGTATTTTGTATTTGAATTTGTGAGCTAGGATATTATTTAGGGGATTATGTTGAGGAATGTATTTTTTATTAGAATCATAGAATCATAGAGTTGGAAGAGACCACAAGGGCCATCGAGTCCAACCCCCTGCCAAGCAGGAAACACCATCAGAGCACTCCTGACATATGGTTGTCAAGCCTCTGCTTAAAGACCTCCAAAGAAGGAGACTCCACCACACTCCTTGGCAGCAAATTCCACTGTCTAACAGCTCTTACTGTCAGGAAGTTCTTCCTAATGTTTAGGTGGAATCTTTTTTCTTGTAGTTTGGATCCATTGCTCCGTGTCCGCTTCTCTGGAGCAGCAGAAAACAACCTTTCTCCCTCCTCTATGTGACATCCTTTTATATATTTGAACATGGCTATCATATCACCCCTTAACCTCCTCTTCTCCAGGCTAAACATGCCCAGCTCCCTTAGCCGTTCCTCATAAGGCATCGTTTCCAGTATTAGTTTGTATACATCAGTATTGCTAACTGATTTAATTATTGTTATTGTGCACTTTGTGCTTTTTATATTGTAACTTTAAGTTGTGAACTGCCCTGAGACCTACGGGTATAGGGCGGTCTACAAATTTAATGAAGTCCAACTACCTAGGTGGTCTCCTCCCTTTTTTGCATCCCATGTGCAAAATGGCCGCCCTAGCCCCCTGTCCGTTCTAGGGCCATAGGGTCTGCCCAGAGCAGAGGCGGATTCTGCCTGCAGGCAGGGACATGTCAGGACCTCTTCCAGAAAAAGAAAGAAAAAGGACAATGCATGGGAAATGTTCCTCCTACCAAAAAACAAGGCCAACTTCGAAAAGTTGAAAGCAGACCACAGTTATAGGGGCGTATCGTCTGTAATGAAAGAAAGCTTTTTTCCTATTAATTTCCTTTCTTTCAATTTCCCATGTTACTGCTCCTGCCTAATGGAATTAATTTGTCATTGCAGCATGTTCTGGCAGTATGTTGTTAGTCTGATAGCAACTGTGACTCAAATGACCTGATTATTTTCTTGCGCCATGGAGCAAGCTTTTTGGCAAAGTTCCATAAAGTGTTGTCCAGAACATATAGGATCTGGATGGCAAAACCAATAACAGTGATGTGGCCTTTTCAATGCCTTCTGAATGCCTACATTTTGTGCAGTCAGAAACTGTGTGGGCTGAAGCAGGACTTCACCCAGCATCCATGCGATTTACCTCCAAACTTTCCCTTGTTTCTTGTGCACCAAGCAAATGAACATGTGGAGGTGAAGAACGGGCAGTGGGGGCAATACCACTCTCACCCATACATCCAGGCAATGCCTGCTCTAGGTTTCAGAGTACCTTTGGGGGAAACCTCCTCCAGGGGCCCTAGGGTTGCCACACCTTCAGTGCCAGGTAGGTGTGAGTGTCTTTTTTTAAAAAAAAAAAAAAAGGTCCGTGCAGCTTGCAAGATTCAGGATTAGGCAAATCCATGGAGCAGGCTGCAAATTATTGTATAGACGTTTTGGCAAGCTTCCCCTTATATATTCTACCCTCTCGGACACAGGGCTACAGTTAGAGATTAGGATCCTGGCACAGCTACCTCTTTGCTCATCCCTTACAGAAAATGACTGTTCTCCTGCACTGTCAAACCCTGATTTAGCATTATGAGGATTAGTTTATCTTGGGCTCTCATGTTCCCCCCCCCCCCCCCCCCACGCTAGCATGGCCACATGAAGCAAATCAGAAGCTTCCACTTACAAGCCAGCTACATAAACCACACCTTGTTTTAATCAACCAAAGTTAAGACTAACCACAGTTCATCCAGGTTTGGATGTCACAAGATACAAGGGTGAGCCTAATATGGAAAAGAAAGCTTTTGAACTCTGCCAGAAGAGCTGGAAGGAAGGGCACACCAGCCTGAGGCTTGCACAGACTCAGCCCCCCCATGAAGCCCATAATGCCAAGCCATAATAATAATAATAATAATAATAATAATAATAATTATTATTATTATTATTATTTATTATTTGGGCCTCCCCAGCCACTCTGGGCGGCCTCCAACAGAGATAAAAAATACACTAAAATGTCACATATTAAAAACTTCCCTGAACAGGGCTGCCTTCAGATGTCTTCTGAATGTCAGGTAATACATGGACATGCAAGGCTCGCTGTTCAGGAGCAAAATGGCTAACCTTGCAGTAACAAGGCCTCTGCAGCAAACTCTTTGTGGCACATTCAGCTGAGATGGATGTCTGCAGCCAGCCGAGGGGTTATCTGTCCAGTTCATCTTGTTTGTGGCCCCCTCCTCTTCCCCAGAGGAGCTGTGGGGCGAATTGTCCCCATCATAAGAGAAAGCCAGATTCTTTTCAATAGTTTTTATTTTATTTCTCTCTGTGTGTGTGTGTGTGTGACTTAAGGAGCTGTGAATTGATAAAGGCTTCCTACCAGTCTATAAAATCTGCTGATACTTTAGCTTGGCCATAAACTCATAATCGCATGCAGACTATGCTGTGCCTGTAAGTGCAAGCAGATGTATCTCATTGCTGAAATGCTAAATCAAAGCCCAAAGGCCCTCGCTGTTATCTCCAATCATCAATTTACATGAAAAGCAAAGGACAGATTTTCAAATTTTATCTTTTGCAGAGCAGAACTGAGAGATTACATTCCTGAAGAAGCAGGACATTGCAAGAAAAACAAAACAGCACAGAGAAAAATAAAGTTTTGTTACTTGGGGTTTGTTTACTTGGAAGGTTTTTATCTCTTTTTTTTAAAAAAACAACCACCACCATCACCACCCACCCACTCTGAATCCCATACCAAAAGGAATCCCTTCCCACCAATGAATTGTCTCTGTATTGTAGAAGAAAGTACTGACTCCTATGGAAAACTGCCACTGATGCAGAGTGTAAGGATGGAGGGAAACATGCTTTGTTCAGCCTTTTTCCTTTCAGTGTCTGATAGGGAATTTCTGCAGTGGGAAATTCTGCTTTTAAAAAATGCTGCCTTCCCAGGCCTGTGGCAGGTCTTCTGGGGCTGAAGTAATGCTCAGCAAAGGTTAGGTTATCAAGCTGACATCTTTTTAGCATTAGCTTTCTTGCCCTACACAATGTCTAAGCAGTGTTGGCTTTCAGATGTCTATATTAGCATGTTCCAAGCAGAAGGCTACCTCCCAATGTGCTGTGTGTGGGATTTGGGCAACCCCCAGCGCCAGGGAGCTTGCAGGCCTCTTGTTCTGTCTCCCCCAGGGCCCTCCTGCCTTTCAGCAAGGCTCTCAAAAGCCCCGGGCTTCCCTTGGGACAAAGGCGGCTGAAGAGCCTTCCAGCAAGCAGGAAGCAGGAAGCCATTCAGGGGCAGTCACCCAGCAAAAAAGCAGGAGCAGAACCTAATCTCCTCACAGTTACCCAAGGAGATTAACCATTCTGTGCAGTTTATTGTGACAGAAATTGTCTGTGTTAGTGACAAGGCAAATTGAACCCAGAAGGCTTGGGGGCCGCCAAGGTCCAGGGCATTTTCTCCATCCAAGAGAGAGAGGGAGAGAGAGGGAGAGAGAGAGAAGCTGCCCCCTTTTCAGCTTGCAGCCTGGCAGATTCTGGAGATGGATGCTCTTCTGCTATTCACAAATTTTAGGCATCTGGGGCTCCAGGCAAAGAGTCTGGCCCAATGGCCAGTTGCATTCTGCTCCCATGGACAGACAGGTGAGACTGCATTCTTGGTTCTTGAGGGAGACTTCCAAAAGTGTTTTAGTTTAGAAAAAAGCAAATAAGCAAATAACACTGGAATTCATGGACATCCAATGAAGTTGAATGCTGGAAGATGGAGGACAGATAAGAGAAAGTCCTTCCTCCTCCCCCAGGAGGAAGTGATGGCCTCCAACCTGGATGGCTTTCAAAGAGATTAGGACAAATTCATGGAGCCCAGGGCTATGGATGCTCACTGGCGATGAGGGCTTTCCTCTGCCTCTCTTCCTCCTTGTATGTCCCTTTGGCCCTGATCTGCTTTCTGTGGCTTCAGCCTTGGCTCTTTGGCCAACACCCTTATCTCAGCATCTGACCACCTAGAGCAGATCCCTGCTGAGACCAGACACAACTATACCTCTCAGATCTGATCGCTTCCACAATCAAATTCAGTTGATCCTGGCAGAGATAAGTTCCATAGGTTAACTCTGTGCAGCATGAAAAGGGACTTCTTAAAATCTCCCTTGTATCTTCCAACATTTGGCTTCATTGGATTTCTACAAGTTTTAAAGTTATGAGAGAGGGATGAAAACTCTTCTCTGTCCACTTTCTCCAGGCCAGGCATAATTTTCCTTGCTCTTCCTTGCCTTTTCCCTCCACTAAGAAGCCCCAATGCTGCAACATTTCCTCATAGAAAAGTCACTCTGCCCCCTGGATCATTGCAGTTGCCCTTTTCTGACTCTACAATGTCCTTTTTGAAGTGAGGTGACCAGAACCCATCACAGAATTCCAAGGGTGGTTGCACCATAGATTTGAATAAAGAAAGATGAGTGAGTGGAATGTCCTTTGTCAACCTTGGGCACAACAGCAAATGACCAATATCACTGCTGTCTAGAGATGGTCCTAAATTATCATCATGCCAAAGAATGGAAAGCAGTTCCATAAATGATGTTACCGGCCACCTGAATCCCTGCCGAGCCATTCACAGGATTCCAGGGGTTCTGGCCTTCAGTCAGTGTCTGTGCTCCTTTGCAGAAATGAAGACATGGCTGAGGCTGCAGTAGCTTTAAGAAATATGATGTATTAACCTATTTACTCCTGAATTTAGATGGAGGGAATCTAGATCTTACAGCATGGTCATCTCAGGAGGGGCCTGTTCCCCACAGCAGGGCAGCGCTGGAGTCCAAGGTATCTCTCCCAGGCAGCCTTCAGCCATCCTGCCCAAGATGGATCTCTGTCTTTGTTCACCCCTTTTCTTACCAGTACACATGCTAAAGACTCTCTTTTCCTGTCACCTCACACCCAGTTATACTGGCAACCTTCCAAATCTGCTGTCTCTGTTCATACCTTGGAGCAAGTGAGAAGGATGGTTCTCTTGCCTTGCCAATGGCCCTCAATGCTTTCTTAATGGTCCTAAGCTTGGCCAGGTCATCCTGCATAGGCTAGCTCAGGAATTCCTCTGCAGCTGGTATTTTCCCCTTTTGATCCCAAATAATCAGAATCCTACCATTTATTGATTTCTAGGGTTTAGTGGTGCCCCTTCTAAGCCTATAACATCAGTCTAAGAGAATGCCTTCTCCCATGGCATTGAGGTCAGAGAAGGAGGCCTGGCTGGCAGTCGTTACACAGAATGACTCATGCAGTGCCTGGTTCCACAGAAGGGCCTTTTCAGTGGTGGCTTCACATCTGTGGAGCACTCTCCCTACTTCAGGTGCATCGAGCTACACCATGGTTTTCTTTTAGGAAACTGGTGAAGGCGTCACCTTCTAGCCAGCTTTTGGGTGAGATCATCAGTGACTGAACAATTCATGAATAATTTGGCACTGCTGATTATTATGAATTGCAGTGTTTCAACTATCATCATCATTACCATCATCATCACTTCATGGGAACTGTGTTACATATTTCTAGGACTCAATTTCTTGACTTTAAGAAAGCCGACTTCACAAAACTTAGGGAAGTGGTGGGTGAGATCCCATGGACAGTAATACTAAAGGGAAAGGGAGTTCATGATGGCTGGGAGTTTGTTAAGAGGGAGATAGTAAAAGCACAACTTCAGGCAATACCAATGAGACGGAAACATGGAAGGTGCCTAAAGAAGCCAGGGTGGCTATCTAAAGAACTTTTAACTGAGTTAAGATTAAAAAAGGATGTGTACAAAAAATGGAAAAGGGGGGAAACCACCAAAGAGGAATTCAAACAAATAGCCAGCACGTGTAGACACAAAGTCAGAAAAGCTAAAGCACAGAATGAACTCAGGCTTGCTAGAGAGGTTAAAAGCAACAAAAATGGCTTTTATGGGTATGTTCGTAGCAAAAGGAAGAACAAAGAAACAGTGGGGTCACTCAGAGGAGAAGATGGTGAAATGCAAACAGGGGACACAGAAAGGGCTGAACTCCTCAATGCCTTCTTTGCCTCAGTCTTCTCCGATAAAGAAAACAATGCCCGACCTGAAGAATTTGGAGCAAATGATTCAGCAGAGGAAACACAGCCCAGAATAACTAAGGAGATAGTACAAGAATACTTGGCTAGTTTAGATGTATTCAAGTCTCCAGGGCCAGATGAACTGCATCCAAGAGTATTAAAAGAACTGGCAGATGTGATCTCAGAACCACTGGCAGTCATCTTTGAGAATTCCTGGAGAACAGGCGAAGTCCCGGCAGACTGGAGGAGGGCAAATGTTGTCCCTATTTTCAAAAAGGGGAAAAGAGAGGACCCAAATAATTACCGCCCAGTCAGTCTGACATCAATACCAGGGAAGATTCTGGAGCAGATCATTAAGCAAACAGTCTGTGAGCACCTAGAAAGGAATGCTGTGATCACCAATAGTCAGCATGGATTTCTGAAAAATAAGTCATGTCAGACTAACCTGATCTCGTTTTTTGACAGAATTACAAGCCTGGTAGATGAAGGGAACGCAGTGGATGTAGCCTACCTTGATTTCAGCAAGGCATTTGACAAGGTGCCCCATGATATTCTTGTAAAGAAGCTGGTAAAATGCGGTCTTGACTATGCTACCACTCAGTGGATTTGTAGCTGGCTGACTGACCGAACCCAAAGGGTGCTCATCAATGGTTCCTCTTCATCCTGGAGAAGAGTGACTAGTGGGGTGCCACAGGGTTCTGTCTTGGGCCCGGTCTTATTCAACATCTTTATCAACGACTTGGATGATGGACTCAAGGGCATCCTGATCAAATTTGCAAATGACACCAAACTAGGAGGGGTGGCTAACACCCCAGAGGACAGGATCAGACTTCAAAACGACCTTGACAGATTAGAGAACTTGACAGATTAGAGAAATGTAAAGTATTGCACTTGGGCAAAAAAAATGAGAGGCACAAATACAAGATGGGTGACTCCTGGCTTGAGAGCAGTACATGTGAAAAGGATCTAGGAGTCTTGGTTGACCACAAACTTGACATGAGCCAACAGTGTGACGCGGCAGCTAAAAAAGCCAATGCAAATCTGGGCTGCATCAATAGGAGTATAGCATCTAGATCAAGGGAAGTAATAGTGCCACTGTATTCTGCTCTGGTCAGACCTCACCTGGAGTATTGTGTCCAGTTCTGGGCACCACAGTTCAAGAAGGACACTGACAAACTGGAACGTGTCCAGAGGAGGGCAACCAAAATGGTCAAAGGCCTGGAAACGATGCCTTATGAGGAACGGCTAAGGGAGCTGTGCATGTTTAGCCTGGAGAAGAGGAGGTTAAGGGGTGATATGATAGCCATGTTCAAATATATAAAAGGATGTCACATAGAGTAGGGAGAAAGGTTGTTTTCTGCTGCTCCAGAGAAGCGGACACGGAGCAATGGTTCCAAACTACAAGAAAGAAGATTCCACCTAAACATTAGGAAGAACTTCCTGACAGTAAGAGCTGTTTGACAGTGGAATTTGCTGCCAAGGAGTGTGGTGGAGTCTCCTTCTTTGGAGGTCTTTAAGCAGAGGCTTGACAACCATATGTCAGGAGTGCTCTGATGGTGTTTCCTGCTTGGCAGGGGGTTGGACTCGATGGCCCTTGTGGTCTCTTCCAACTCTATGATTCTATGATTCTATATCCACGCTATGTTGCTTTTTGTGTTACTCTGTTGTAAACTACCCTGCACAGAGACTCTTGCACCGTGAAAGCCAGCAGATGACCCTTGCTGCTTGACTAGAGACAGATCTGGCCAGGCCAAATCCCTCCATTGCCCATTCATTCTATTTGAGGAGCTCACAGAGTCCCAGGCTGTGGGGCTCCTGGACCCACATTTGGGGAGGGGTGCATGTTGGGGGCAGGTCTGCCAAGGAACAAGCAGATTTCTTACCATTCCCTAAAGAACCCAAGGCTTGGACTGTCTCCCCACAGCCCGGGTCGTCTCAAGCGAAGTCGAGCTGACAGGGTGTTTAGCAAACATTTAAACCCAGGAAGCTTAATAGCTCTTTCAGGGTTATTAAATAAACATTGAGTGAGGAGGCAGGCAAAGGAAATGGTGGTGGGATTGGGGGTGGGTGGGGGCTAACATAAACTTTCCAAGGCTTGAGGCCAGGGGAGGTGGAGCAGGGCAGAATCCTGCCAAGTCACGACGGCCCTCTCATAATTTGAGAAATGCCACAAATTCGTGAAACTTTGCACTGCTGTGTCGTGTTAATTTTGGGAGGGAGAGCCATGCAAATGTTTAGTCTGGCGTTAATATTTCATTCCAGTCAAGGCCACCTTCAGGTGGGAGGCCAAGGCATCTGTTCCCAGTCCTGTTGAGGGGGCTGCGTTAAATTCAGTGACACAGCATTTTACACACAGGTGTCACGAGATCTGTGATGGCGGATGGTGACCTGGACATATCGGGATATAATGAACCTTTCAATCAGCAGCTGGGTGGGTATGCTAGAAGAGATTTGGGGGGCAGCACACACACACCCATGTTCAAAGGCAGCCAAGGAGGCTGAGCGCAGAGCCAAGCGCAGTGTGGCTTCAGTGGCTGGCTCCTTCTGCTCTTCCTGCCATGGAAGGGAAAGAGTGGGGAAGCAGTCCCCGATCAGTGGTGGCGGCAAGAGCAGCAGCAGGAGGAGCCACGGCCACTGAAATTCCATGGCCACCACATCCAGCTCCACCTACAGCTCTTTCCGCGTCGTGATATTGCACACACAACACCCCCACAATTCTCCTTCGGAAGCTGGCGCCTCTGGACCAGAGAGAGATGGGACACTTTCCTCCAAAGGTTTTCATTCTCCTTTCCATGGTGACCCACAGAGGCATAAATAAGATAATGCAGCATTTTTAACAGTCAGAAGTATGGGCACATACATTTTTTTTGTTTTGTCCTGCTGTCACTCCTGATCAAACAGGTTTTGCACCATTATCAAACCATGCAAAGAAAACCCATACAAAAACTTTTAACCAGAGATTGAAATGTGCTAAGAGCAGTCATCCCTCCTGAAAACTGTTTTCCGATTGGGGCGGGAGGGGGGAACTATTATCTGTCTCAAGCCCCAGAAAAGGCCCTTAAGTTAAAGGAAGGGCGAAAACTTAGATACAGATACAAAACCTAAATATGGATTTATTTACAGGTGATCACTCAGGTCGCTTGAAACACAACAAACTAGGGTTAGAAAACAACATTTCTTCATAAAAACACTCATAAAAACTTTAGTTAAATGAACGTGAATAGACACAGGGAAAGCACTTGAGAGGGAAACAGAAGAAGTATGAGGCTGCACATGGAAGTGAAGTGGTTCCATCAAACAGTGTGTCCAATTCTGGGCACCAGCTCCGGCCACTGATGTGCTTGAGTCTCTTCTTCCTTGAAAGCCAGATCCTCGGAAATTGGCCTATGCCCTAAAGTTGCAAGCCTGTGCCTGCTTCCTTGGCAGTGAGACCCAATCAACTCTCTTCTGTGCAGGGTCAGGCTGCATGTTTTGCAAACACCCGAGGTGGCCTCATCCTCATCCTCTCTTGACTCCATTGGTTCCACTCAACAGCAGACCTCCAAGGAAGCAGGCAAGGGGCATTCCCAGTCCTGCTAGATGATATCCCCTTAGCTGGAGATGCTGGGGATTAGACTTAGGACCTTCTGCCACTGACCTAGGAAAAGGGGGAGCTGCCATCTGCCTTGCCAGATCATGGGCCCATCTTTCCCCATATCATCAACACTGACTGACAGTGGCAGACCAGGATTTCAGGGAGAAGTCCTTCCCTTGTGCAATGACCTGCACACAGATAATCACTGGTCCCAATGTGTTGCTGATAGTGCTGATATGGGCGGGGGGGGGGAGGCCTAGTGATGGCCCCCAAGAGAATGTGCTGGAGCTTCCAGAACATCCCTGCACATTTATTACTTTGCTGATCCAATGACCTCTACTGACACTCCTTAAGAGACCCAGAGCCACTACATCGCAGGACTGAGGGAGGCAGCGTGTTAACCAAATGCAGGTGGTTTGTTTTCCCCACTCATCATTCCCCTTCACTGGGGAGGTGGGGCAGAAAATGAAACTTGCCACTTG
Source organism: Podarcis erhardii (assembly GCF_964252035.2). Classification (NCBI taxonomy): domain Eukaryota; kingdom Metazoa; phylum Chordata; class Lepidosauria; order Squamata; family Lacertidae; genus Podarcis; species Podarcis erhardii. The sequence goes on from NC_138511.1 coordinate 2,037,985, forward strand.
AAAAGATAGCACAGAAAAATGTTGTGTGTGCAGAAACCAATAGGTTGCCTTCAGTATTCCGACAAACGAAGGTCACCCCAAGAACTCAGTGCAGGACAGCCTGATCCCATGCATGCTTACTCCAAAGTAAGTCCCACTGAGTTAAGCAGGGCTTACACCCAAAAGGTGTGCATAGGACTGCAGCCATTGGCAGGAAATCCAAACGTTTTATTCAACACCCTTATCAGTATTGAGCACAATCTATGTGAACAATTCTCCTGCTCAAGCCCCATTGGAAATGGGCAAGACAACAGCAAAAATAAGCATCTGAGTTGGGCCTGACTACATGGAACAAATCCGATTCTTCTGCCCAGTAGTCCCACAAAATGGAACTGGAAAAGCTTGATTCTGTGATTGGGAGGGAAATAGGAAGAGACCAGGCAAATTTGCCTCGAGCATGTCTTACCTCTCTACTCCCTGAGAGGAAATGCATTTATAGTATCCCTGCTCTTCATATTCTTGCTCTCTCCACCCCACCCCACCCCGCATTTCCCAGAATTGCCACTGGCAAAAAGCTCCCCTCATTTTTGGCTTGCCAGTTTTATGTTGGGGGGAATCTTATACACAATTTCCGTTTTTCTTTATAAAGCCACAATAAAAATGCATAACTTTTAGATGTGACTCCAATATGCAAACTGGAAATATTTGCATATATTTAGCCAATTTGTAAATGTCTCATATTGCCTCATATAACAATGAAGAAGAAGAAGAGTTTGGATTTGATATCCCGCTTTATCACTACCCAAAGGAGTCTCAAAGCGGCTCACATTCTCCTTTCCCTTCCTCCTCCACAACAAACACTCTGTGAGGTGTGTGAGGCTGAGAGGCTTCAGAGAAGTGTGAACAGCCCAAGGTCACCCAGCAGCTGCATGTGGAGGAGCGGAGACGCGAACCCGGTTCCCCAGATTACGAGTCCACTGTGGTGTGGTGTAGTGGTTAAGAGCGGTAGTCTCGTAATCTGGGGAACCGGGTTCGCGTCTCCGCTCCTCCACATGCAGCTGATGGGTGACCTTGGGCCAGTCACACTTCTTTGAAGTCTCTCAGCCCCATTCACCTCACAGAGTGTTTGTTGTGGGGGAGGAAGGGAAAGGAGAATGTTAGCCGCTTTGAGACTCCTGAAGGGGAGTGAAAGGCGGGATATCAAATCCAAACTCTTAACCACTACACCACACTGGCTCTCACAATGGATATTATGCCTGTTTCCAACCTGGTGTCCCGTCCCCCCACATGCTGTTTGACTACAACTCCTATCATCCCTGACTACTGGCCATGCTAGCTGGGGCTGATGGGAGTTAGAGTTCAAGAACACCTGGAGGGCACCAGGCTGGGGAAGTCTGGGATATTGTGGCAGCTCTGGTTTGGGGCGGGTGGTGAGTCAAGGTACCTGGGAGCCATGGTTGGGCAGAATTTGGCTGCGCTGAGTGCAGAGGCCCCAACCAGGCCACCTGCTTTCTCAGCTTTGAACAATGGATGTGTCTTCTGTCCCTTCCCAGCATCCATGAGGAACTGATACCTGATCCCATTTTAAATGGTATTGGAGAAGAGGAGGTTAAGGGGTGATATGATAGCCATGTTCAAATATATAAAAGGATGTCACATAGAGGAGGGAGAAAGGTTGTTTTCTGCTGCTCCAGAGAAGCGGACACGGAGCAATGGTTCCAAACTACAAGAAAAAAGATTCCACCTAAACATTAGGAAGAACTTCCTGACAGTAAGAGCTGTTCGACAGTGGAATTTGCTGCCAAGGAGTGTGGTGGAGTCTCCTTCTTTGGAGGTCTTTAAGCAGAGGCTTGACAACCATATGTCAGGAGTGCTCTGATGGTGTTTCCTGCTTGGCAGGGGGTTGGACTCGATGGCCCTTGTGGTCTCTTCCAACTCTAGGATTCTATGATTCTATGGAAAGAGAAGTCTGTGTTTTGTGTCAGAGACCTTGCACAGAGAATCATGGGGCTGCTGGGGTTGGGCAAATGTTGAGACTGCTTCTCTCCATAGAGCCTTTTCTGGAGTGGGGGACCTGCAGCTCCCCCAATGTTACTGGACTCCAACTCCCACCAGCTCCAGCCAGCCTGACTAATGGCCAGGGATGCCCCACATCTCTGTTTTTCAGAGTAATACAAAGATTTACAAGTAGCCTAAAAAGATTGCCATATGGCATTGGATGTATTTTTCTGCTTCTTGGGTTCTGTTATTTTTATGAAAATCAATATTAATAGAATAATGAAGAAAAAAGCACAAACTCCATTCTTAAACCTCAACATATCTCACATTTAACAACAAAATAACTGAATTTAAGAGGGGGTGGGGTTCAGGAAACAAGAAAATAGCATACTTTAAAACTAGAAAAAGCTACCAAAAACAAAATCCAAGAAAAGGGAACAGGGTTATAAACAATCATGTAACTTGTCCCTCCTGGGAAATAAAAAGGAACCCAGCAAGGTCCAAGCACATTTAAAATAACTTGACACATTAATTAGCAACAGTTCATTAGATTACACTTTTCAGTAAATAACTAGAACAGGGATGGGCCACTGTCAGCCCCCAGAGCAATGTTCATCTAGCCTCTGGTGATGCTGTCAAAACTGAAGTCAGTATGCAGTAAAAAGCTTCATTCATAAGGACAATAAAAATGTTTTCAAATTGCAATACTTATTCCATACTTGAATGCTACACATCTCTTTTGCTTCCCCTAAGCAATTTGTAAATGTAAAAATGATATTGGTATGTAATATGCTGTTCCTGAGTGCATGGTGTGCTCCATAATTGTGAGGCTGTTAATGCTGGATGGCACCTGGGACAGCTCAGTGGATAGCGCCAGTGGCGGAGGAAGGGGACAGGGGACAGTCCACACTGGGTGCCATCTCTGAGGGGGGTGACAAGAAGGTACCCCGCGGGGTGCTCGTCCTGCCGCCGTGAGCAGAAGATCCCACTGCCATACGTACGGCGCTTGAGTGTATCAGTGCCGCGCATGCACTGCCGTGCGGTTTGCCCTACCCCTCGACACCCCACACTGGGTGCCGGAGAGCCTTCCTTCGCCCCTGGATAGAGCATGAGACTTAACCTCAGGTTTCAGGGTTCAAGCCCCACATTGGGCAATGTTGGAAAAGATTCCCGCACTGGAGGGGATTCACCCTTTCCAACCCTACAATTCTATGAACATTCCAGAAGGATCTGTTTCTGCAGCAAAATGCACTTCTTTCTCCGAGCCCTCAGACCATTGTGTACAGCAGCCTCCCCAACCTAGGTGGCAAATCCAATGGTCAGAAATTAGGGGAGCTGTAGTGTAAAACAAATGGTTGGGGGAAGGCTGATTTAAAGAATCCCCCCCCCAAAAAAATAGACACCAGTCATTTCTGAACTATGGCATTATTAAACTTACTCTACCCCCATTCTGCCAATTTAACAATTAACTCTTTATCTGTTTAATCCTGTGCCTTGGCAACACACAGGACAAATGGAGTGGAACCCAGGGGTTCTCGAACTGTTTTGACCATGGTTCTCCCCTCCCTTCGTCTGCCTTGAGGAGGCAACCGGAACCCAAGTGCTTCCATTTATTCCACAGGAGAGTGTGAGGGTTGCACACAACCTTCTGCTGGTTCATGTGATGATATGTGGACTGAAATACTAGCCGAGCTGTGGAAGCAGAAGAGGAGCCAGATGGGGCATTGAACTCCATCTTTCAACAACCACCTATGTGGAAATTTTGTCAGAAGAAAGAAGCTCTTCTGAGCTTCCTTCTTTCAAAACTGAATTGATGAGCCAAAGGGGAGAGATTTCTACCAATCTAATGTGAATTAATGAGGGTCCTCTGGCAGGGGACACTGAACTATGATTAGGGGAGAAATTCAATTCAGTTCCCATTTAAAGATGAATCTATCAAATCCACACTTTCCAAAACAAAACACAATCAGACCCCTCGTTAGGAAGGACTTCCTGATGTTACAAGCTGTGGAACAGACTTGGAAGGGGGTGGACACCCCTTTGTGAGGGGTTTCTTAAGCAGAGGCTGGACGGCCTTTCAGGGAGGGACTGAACTAGGTAGTCTTCTAAGTTCACTTCCAACTCTATGATCCAATGAAATGATTTAAAACACATCAAGTAAGCATGACATATGTGGGTGGTCTTAGGGTCCTCATTACTTCCTGTTGCACCTGCAGACTAAAGCTGAGTTTTTGTTTTTTTACAGACTAAAGCTGAGTTGAAATACCTCACAGTTTTTGTCGATGTTTTTGCCTTGCCAAAAGGAAAGAAAGAAAGAAAGAAAGAAAGAAAGAAAGAAAGAAAGAAAGAAAGAAAGAAAAAGATGTGTTTCTATTCAGTTATATATTCCGTTATACTGCCCTCAGCTACCTACAGGGGCATCATCACACAGCAAACTCTAACTGGCCACCTCTTGCTATGACACTATCCCATTCACCACAGGATTCCTTGCTGGGTGGGATCATTCACACGGATGGTCACTGAAGAAATAGCCAGGAGAAATGACAGAATCAGAAAAAGGAGGTTATTCAGAAATCTTACTTTTTTAGTGAAAACTTACACTCCAGTGACACTGAAGATTTCTCCCTGAAAACTGGGAGCAGCCAGCACAGCACGGCTGAAAGTGCTTCCTTTCAAAGTCACCTCAGTCCGGGGCTTATAGAATCATAGAATTATATATAAAGTTGGAAGGAATCGAGAGGGTCATCGACTCCAACTCCCTGCATTGCAGAAAGCTCAACTAGATCATGCGTGACAGATGGCCATCCAACCTCTGCTTAAAAATTTCCAAAGAAACAACGCAACAGCAGATTTAGGGCAGTGCCCTGCACAGGGCACTGAGCTAAGGGGGCACAACATTGAGAAGATCCATCACTGAGAAGATTCATTTGGGGTGCCAAATTTTAGCCTGGCTCAAAATTACCCAAATCTGCCCCCATCCACCACCTCTCATGGGAGTCTGTTCCCCTGTTGAACAGCTCTTACTGTCAGAAGGTTATTCCTGTTTAGTCAGAATCTCCTTTCTTGTAACTCGAATCCACTGGTTTGAGCCCTACCCTCCAGAGCTCCCTCTTCCATGTGACAGCCCTTGAGATATTTGAAGACGGCTCTCATATCCCCTCAGTCTCCTCGTTTCCAGGCTGAACATACCCAGGAGGATGGCCTGGGCAGGGGTGCATGGCTGAGGAGATGTGTCCCCAATGACAGACAGAGAGGCTTGGAGGGCTGCATTTGGACCTGGGCCTGAGGTTGCCCACCCCTGCTCTAAAGGAACAAACAGAAAGAAACGACAAGGGATCAAAGTTCAGTGTCCACCAGGGCAGAAGGAGCCAAAATGTATGAGCCACCAAGTCCAAAAGAAAGTCTGTGCAAGTTCAGGGCCAGCAACAAAACAAAACAAAGAGAAGAGATGTTCCAATCCTGGCACCATCTCATCATTTGAAGACGGAGTGAAATGTGGGGCACTCGGGACTTTTCATTTTCTTCATGAACTTTTTGAACTCTTTGTTTTTCTTATCCCACTTGTGGATGGCCGTCAGAAGGTACTGGGTCTTCACTTTGCGCCCCATGATGAGAAACTGGTGACTGAGGTTGTCCAGTTGGTGGCAAGGACAGTCTGCCCCGTTCTTCAAATAGAGTACCAGCTTCTTGAGATCTTTCTTCTTGATGGTGCCCAATTTCAAGGGCTTCTTCTTCTTGGGGATGATTTTCTTGTCTCCATTTTCTTTTTTTACCTCTTTTATTTTCATCTTTAAAGCTGGAAGTCAAAAGAAATGGGAAAAGGAATTTTTAAAACTCTTACCCATCAGGCACATGTGATCATAGGGCAGGTGAAAGCAGGATCCCATTTCACTGCATGGAATGACTTCATTTCTTATACCACAAAATTAATAAGACATGAACACTGATGCAGCACGCATCAACTTGAAAAAAATAATCATGGAAAGGTCAAGAGATAAATTATTAATAGGGGTTAATAGATAGGTTGGCATTATGATTTGCAGGTCTTGGTGTCAGCAATCAGGGAGTGGAAAGGGGTCATCTGCTCTCTTCATAACAAAAGTGGGAGGAAAGATACAGTGGTGCCTCGCAAGACGAAATTAATTCGTTCCGCAAGTCTCTTCGTCTTGCGAGTTTTTCGTCTTGCGATGCACGGTTTTCCATAGGAATGCATTGAAAATCAATTAATGCGTTCCTATGGAAACCGCCTTCCCCCGACCTCTTCTGGCGGGCGGCATTTTAAAATCGCCCGGGACAGCGGAGGACTTCTCCGCTGTCCGGGCGATTTAAAAGCCCCTGGGAAGGCAAGCAGGGGGGACAAAGACTTTTGCCCCCCGCCTGCCTTCAGAAGAGGTCCAGGACAGGCTTCGCGGACCTCTCCGCAAGCAGCGGGAGCGCTCCTTGCGGAGAGTTGCCAGCGCGCCCAGGCTTCGCGGCCCCGCCGCCCGGCTTTGGGACATCGTTCTGATGCCAGGTGGCGGGGGGAGGCTTTCTCGCCCCGCCGCCCGGCATCGGGACGATGCTCCGAAGCCGGGCGGCGGGGGGAGGCGTTCCTGCCCCGCCGCCCGGCATCGGGACGATGCCCCGAAGCCGGGCGGCGGGGGGAGGCTTTCCCGCCCCGAAGCCGGGCGGCGGGGGGAGGCTTTCCCGCCCCGAAGCCGGGCGGCGGGGGGAGGCTTTCCCGCCCCGAAGCCGGGCGGCGGGGGGAGACTTTCCCGCCCCGCTGCTCGGCTTCGGGATATCGTTTCGATGCCGGGCGGTGGGGGGAGGCGTTCTCGCCTCACCGCCCGGCATCGGGGCATCCTTCCGAAGCCCGGCGGCGGGAGGAGGTGTCCCCGCCCCGCCGCCAGGCTTCGGAGGAGGTCCGAGGACAGTGGGGAAGACGAGCTGCGCTTCCCCACTGTCCCGGAGATTTCCCTATGGGCTGTCGTCTTGCGAAGCAAGCCCATAGGGAAATTCGTCTTGCGAAGCGCCTCCAAAACTGAAAACCCTTTCGTCTAGCGGGTTTTCCGTCTTGCGAGGCGTTCGTCTTGCGGGGCACCACTGTAAAATGTTATTTTCCTGTTGCAACTTCCTGTTGCAGATAGTTTTCTATTGCAAAGCTTTATAATAAAAAGAAATAAATGAGAAATAAATGAGTGCTAGCCTCTTACAGAAAACAACAATAGCCAAGTGTCCTGTGGCCAAAGATGGGGGGATATTGCATATCCCTATATGTGTGTACATACTGTATGTGTGTACATACATTTCACCCAACGGCATCTGAATTTAGCACAAACAAGCTTGTTCAAGTCTACACTCACGGTCTCTTAAGTTGTGATCTTCTGTCAATTGCACTGAGGCAGCAATCAAAAAACCAAGGTTTACCTTGATCACCCTGACTTTTGAGCAGGCCTGCATAGGATTGCACTGTGAGCGATCCTAGATATAGGAGCTTTAGTAGCACCCAATCCTTGCAGTTTTGCTTGCAACTTGAAACAGAAGAGCAATGCCACTTCCAGAACTCTGGAACCCAAGTGAACTTTTGCAGCCAGACAGGCAGGACTGCCCCTCTCCCTAGAGCCAAGCGCTGTGTGGGTTGTTTGTGCACATTTGTGTGGTGGGGCCAAAAGGTCAAATGTTCCTCTCCATCTCACTGCAGATCTCTCATTTCCAACTGTGGCTGCAATTTAGTGAAATTTTAAAGAAACAGATAGTGGCCAACCAAATGCCTGTGGGAAACCCATAAGCAGGACATGAGCACAGGATCACTCTCTCCTCTCTCCACCTGCAGCTGTCAGCAATCCAGAAGCACAAAGCAGAGCAGATATAGTCACCCCACTCTGGCTTTTGCAGGTCTGGAAGGTACACATAAAGTTAAGAAGAGTCACACTGCCTGCTCCACTCATTTTTGCCTCCGGCACCCCCCACTACCCCCCCCCGCGCGCAATGCAAGTGGTTCTTGGAAGGTTCTCTTTGAGGTCATGTGGCCCTCTGGCTGATAAGGCTTGTGCCCCACTCCTGACCTACACAGGGCCACACCTCCCCCACCACCACCACCACTTTAAATACCGGTCAAAATCCACCATTTCTGTGAAGCCCTCAGATTAACTCCTTTGTCCCTCACTCCTTTCAGAAACTAAACCTAAGTATGTGGAACTGGATGTGTCTCATGTTGGAAATGCAACAGCAGAGATCATTCAGTGTATAACTCAGGGGTTAATTCTGTTGGTGTTAAAGTCGACTAGCTAAGAAGGGGAATGATGGAGGCTTCCGGGTTAGCGCCTCCAGCAATGGCGGAGTTCCTCTGATTGGGAGGAACTTGCTCCGTGGAATTTAGGGTCTGGCCGCCACGGCGAAGGCAGAGACCCACTAAAAATCACAGGCGGGAGATGCCTGTGAACGTGGGGTTCGGCTGGCACCTTTTGCGCCTCCCCTACTTGCGGGGAGACCCAGTTTCGGGTATCCGGAGCGATGTGGGGTGAGTGGCGCGGTGCTTCGAATTGACTGCTTCTTTCACGGAGTGAAGCCGCATTGCTGTTGCCGGAGAGCGCTGACTTTTTCCTGTGGACAATTTGATCTTAAAACAACTACCTGTGAGTAGAACGGAAAATTGGATTTTTAAACGTCTTAATTTGGCACCGAAACAGGGAGGTTTCAAACAGGAAGTCCGCCTTCCCCTTTTGTAAATAGATTGAAGCAAAGAATTTGCAAGCTAAAGTCTTGGAAGTCCTATGTAAAGGATTAAACTTCCAACGGCTAAAATCATTAAACCCCCCTTGGAGGCAGGAGAAGAGGGGGGAAATTTTGGATCGCGTAAGCCTGCAGGAGAGAGTGAAGAAAGTTGGATCACCACCGCTCTGAACCTGGAAATGGACTGCTAGTAAGACTGTCGTTTTTGGGAAAGTTCATTGACTGTGACAGTTAGTTAAATAAGAGAAATGCATTGTTTTCATTGTCTCCTTCTGCGTTTAAAAAGGAGTAAAAGTAGCTGAAAATTGAAACTAATTTTACTGCTTGAACTGTGCTTAAAAGGATTGATACAAACAGAAATTGTTTCCCTCTAAAAGGGAGCCTTTGAAATTGTTACAAGAGTTGGGCTGGTGGAATCTCCAGCTGCAAGAGAAAACCGTGAGATTGACCTTGGATTGCTTGAGAATGTCGACAGAAGAAGCCTTAGTGATTGCACTGTGCAAGATAAGTGAGTCATTGGAACAGCTCCATAAAAAGATGGACGTGATGAATATTAAAATTGATATTTTGGGACAAAAAGCGACTAATTTGGGACAAAAAGTGAACATCTACACAGAAACTATTCAGGAACCGATACAGGAATCTACTTTGACATGCCAAATGGTGGAGAAAGCGAGGGAGAAAGCTGTGGTTGTTGAACCTAAAGTAATACAAGTGGAGAGGGAGAGAGCCCCAGCCTTACAGAGGCAACTTGATGATTACAAGTTGTTGCCCTCTATGATTGAATTCAGAGAAAGTCAGATTGGAACCCTGCTTGGACTGGAGAAGGAAAGTTGGATAGATCACCTCATGCAGGGATTTACTGACCTTTGGGATCTGGACCTGGGTCAGGAGGAAATTGGAGTTGTGGGGACCTGCAGATTTGGAGGGACTTTGAAGCACGTCCTGAAATATCTTTTGGATTTTAGTTTTAACCACAGAGATGTGGATGACATGTCGAGAAGGAATAAAAACATTGTTAGGTTGGAGCTCCCTCGAGACCTACTCTTCAGCATCAAAGAAAGGAAATTAAGAACAAGATCAGCAGAAGACAAAGTGCATGTATAAATATGAAGAAGACTTGCAGAAGGGACCTGGAAAATGTTGAATGGTTTCTTTAAATGTAAAGGTTCATCATTGTTCCACCTAATGTGTATGTCTTTAAGGGGCCAGAGCAAGGGCCAGAGCAAGATAACGAGACCCAGCTTTACAGCTGTGAAACATAGCAGGTGCTGCTGAGTTGCATTGATTAAGGTGTGTCAGCATTTGCATGTAGTATATAAGGAGCAGCACCTAGCTCTCCCATTACCCTGGGGGTTGGGTTGGTGGTTGGGTCTGGTTTGTTGTTAATGTATTTAGTGTATAAGGAGTTTTTGTTTTTTTGTTTTTTGTAATTAAAACCTTGTTTAAGTTATTTTTGAGTCCCTTTCTTTTTAATGCATGGTCTCCCCAGCAAGCTCTCTGCAGCGCTACCATACTGCAAATAGCCAACATCTTTGGTTATGGGCCCAGCTGCTGAGTGGATGACTGCATATTTTTGGACTCTGAGAAAGGTTTGAAAACTCCTTCTCCTGTTAGTGTAGTTTTTGTGGGTCTGGAAGATTTCCAGAATGGTTGACCGGGTTCCTGAAGCTGAGAAGGCTCTGGTCTTCCCACAGCTAACAGATGAGAACTATAGTTTATGGTCTTTTCGGGTGGAGGCGCTTTTGACCTCTAGGGAAGTATGGACCTATGTAACTGAAGACCCTCCTGACCCTGTAACTAATGCTTGGTCGAAAGGAGATGCAAAAGCCAGGGCGATAATTAATTTGGCAGTCAGCGACCAGCAAGTAGTCTATATAAGGAATAAGAAAACTGCCAAAGAAATGTGGGACAGTCTTGCAGCAGTGCATGTTAGAAAAGAGTCAGCGTCTGCATTGATGTTTTTCAAGCAGCTGTACCAGACGAAGTTGCAGCCTGGTGGTGATTTGGCAGCACACTTGAGACGTCTGGAGGCAATACGCGGCGAATTAATTCGAAGGGACATGGACATACCTGATATTCAGTATGTTTTTATCATTCTTTGTTCCCTTAACGAGGACTTTGATGGTGTAGCTAGCCAGATATCTGCCGTCCCACCAGCACAATTAACTGTGGAAGGGGTAACGGCAAGATTAATGGGCGAGTTGGATAGAAGGGAGGCTTGTGCCATAAGCACTCCTATTTCCAGAAGTAATGAGGAACGCCATATGCAAACTTGTGGTGATGCGACTGCATTTAAAGCTGCAAAGCGTTGTTGGTTCTGCAATAAGCAAGGACATTTTGCAAAGGACTGCAGAGTCAAAAGAAAGCAAAGTACTCCCAAGCCTGTTTCTGATCGTCAGTCACGGTTGTCATCTCAGCAGCCAACATCGCACCGTAAAGACAGAAACGAGCCGCGAGCTTTTCACGCTCGGACTGCAGATCATAAAAGAATTAAAGGTGCCAAGTGGAATTCTTTTATTGTGGACTCAGGAGCTTCTCACCACGTTTGCAACAATCGAAGCTTGTTTATTTCTTTCGAAGAGGAAATTGGTAATGTACATTTAGCCAATTCACAAGTCTTGCAGTCACTTGGCAGAGGTACTGTTAAACTTGACTCTTTAAACATTACAATAGCGAACTGCATTTACTGCCCATCAGTGGACAACTTATTATCAGTAAGGTGTTTTGCTCGTCAAGGCATAAGTGTGCGTTTCTTAAATTCAATGTGTGAGTTTTTTGAGGGGAACAAACGTCTATTGTATGCCCGAGACTCTGATGGTTTATATAGACTGTATTTTCGCACCTACTCCCAATTGCCTATAAATTGCAGAGCAGCACAGTCAAGCCAGGGGTTGAGGAATGCAAGGCCTCATTCCGGGTGTCTCCATGAGGCGCACAGAATTCTGGGACACTTGAATTTTGCTGATGTAATTAGGACGAAGAATATTGTTAATGGCCTCAACTTAAAACCATGTAAATTCTTTATGCAATGTTTATCCTGTTGCAAGAATAAGATTAAGGTTGCACGCAAGAGTAAGTGCTCAGATAGGAAAGTAACTGAGCCATTTGAGCGTGTACATTGTGATTTAGTTGGGCCACTCCCACCATCATTAGGAGGTTCTAAGTACTGGCTTACCCTGATAGACCAGTATAGTAGATACTGTTGGACTTATGCAATAGCTGAAAAGTCACAAGCATTTGAGAAGTACAAAGTTTTTTGCAACTGGGTAAAAACGCACTTTAACAAACCAATTAAGAACCTGTTTTCTGACCGGGGCGGAGAATTTGTTTCTGAGGATTTTGAGAAATTCCTGGAAGCGCAGGGGACTACTCATGAGTTATCTTGCCCCCGAAGTCCCTGGCAAAATGGGCTTGTTGAAGTTGTGCAGCGTGACCTGCAGGCAGGGGTTAAAACGTATCTGCACGATGCTAATCTGCCCAAAGACTTTTGGGCTGAAGCGCTTAATGCGTTTTGTTATGTCAGAAATCGCAGTTATCATTCTGGTTTAGATGTCACCCCCTATGAGAAGCTGTTTAAAAAACGCCCTAATCTGAAATACCTACGCATTTGGGGTTCAGATGTAATTATGCATTATCCCGCTAAGCAGAAATTGGGTGAGCGTAGTGTCCAGGGTAAATTGATGGGCTACCAGCAGGGGGCGTACAGAATTTACATACCAGCAACTGGCAAATTTCATATTACCAGAAGCATGATACAAACTGTAAATTGGAATGGAGTTGCTGTTTTCCAAGATACTGATGGTATAGATAATACTGAGGAAGAAGAAGAAGAAGAAGAAGAAGAAGAAGAAGAAGAAGAAGGAGGAGGAGGAGGAGGAGGAGGAGGAGGAGGAGGAGGAGGAGGAGGAGGAGGAGGAGGAGGAGGAGGAAATGGTGCTTCTGAATTAATGGAAAAAGACAAAAAGCCTGTTGAATCTGATAATTTGTTTGATGATTTAAAGTCACAGGCACCCGAGGGGAGGTTAGATTCTCTTGAGTTTTCTGACCGTGAGCTTAGCCTACAGGCATCTCTTCAATCTGACAGTGATGATTTACAACCTGAAACTAGTAATTCACTTAGTCCCATTAAGTCTGAGGAGTCTGACTCCCCTTCTGGACTAAGACGTTCAGATAGAAAGAGGCAGAAGCCACAACGATTTGCAGATGAACATTTTAATACTGTGTATGCCAATAAGGTGGTTTTTGAGCCAAAAAGCTACAGTGACATTCAGAATTTACCTAAGCACCAAGCTGCAAATTGGTATAAAGCTATGAACTCTGAGATAGCTTCTTTAAAAGAGCATAACACTTGGTCTCTTGTACCACAAACCCCAGATATGAGACTTATTGATTCAAAATGGGTTTACAGAGTTAAAATGAATGACAAAAATGAAGTTGTAAGGTACAAAGCAAGATTAGTTGCTAGGGGTTTTCAACAAATTCCAGGCGAAGATTATGATTTGTGTTATTCACCAAGTGTAAAATATGAAACAGTTAAGCTTTTGTTAAAAGATGCATCACAACGTGGACATTCTGTTTATCACCTAGATATAAAAACTGCATATTTGTTTGCAGATTTAAAAGAACAAATTTTTATGCGTGTCCCTGAAGGCATAGACGCCGCTGAAGGTTTGGTATGCAAATTAAATAAATCCCTTTATGGTCTGCACCAAAGTGGAAGGAATTGGCACCAAACTTTAGCAAAAGAATTGCTGGATATTGGTTTTTCACAAGGAAAGGCAGACAATTGTGTATTTATAAAGGAAAGGGCAAACTCTGTGACAAAAATATGTGTGTATGTAGATGACGTGTTAATTTCTACAAAAACTAAACAGGAATATGAAGAGGTAGTTTCACAGTTACAGAAGAAATTTGATGTGGTGGAATTAGGCATAGCTAAAAATTACTTATCCATGCAAATTGAGAAAGGCAAAAATGGATCTTTTCTGGTTCATCAAACTGCAAAAATTGATGACCTTGTTGAAATGCTACGTTTAGAAAATGCAAATGGGAAGGAAACGCCTATGGTGTGTGGTTTCACCTTTACAGGTGAAGATAAGCCATTTACTAACAAAACTTTGTATCGTTCTGCTATAGGCAAGCTAAATTTCATTCAAAGAATCTCAAGACCAGATATAACTTATGCTTTTCACTTTCTGGCAAAATTTGTGGAAAAACCTACTACACAATGTTTCTCTGCTCTTAAGAGAGTGGTAATGTACCTTAAACATACCAAACATTATAGGTTGCAGTTTACATCAAGTATTGACAAAGGTTTTGAAATTTTCTGCGATGCATCTCATGCAGTGGAACAAAATAATTGCAGGGGTGTGTCTGGTATGGTGTTTTGTTATAATGGTTGTCCGTTTGAATGGAAGTCCCAGACACAAACCATTATTTGTCTCTCCACAACAGAGAGTGAATTATGTGCATGCGTTCAGGCCACTCGTGATGTAGAATGGTATCTGCAAGTATTCGCAGACCTACAGATGCAAGTAACACTACCAGTAAAAGTTTACCTTGATTCCCAGAGTGGACTTGCTATCCTATGTTCAGAAACCAATACGCAGCGCACCAGAGTCTTAAGATTACGTTTGGAGTTTGTAAAGAAATTAATTGCTGACGAAATGATTGTATTTGAATATGTCCCAAGTGATAATCAAATTGCGGACATTTTTACAAAAGCACTTCCAAAGGTTACACATGAAAAACATGTACAAAGTATGCTTTATGTTTTTGTTCCACAATGATGAACCGCAGGGGAAATGTTGAATGGTTTCTTTAAATGTAAAGGTTCATCATTGTTCCACCTAATGTGTATGTCTTTAAGGGGCCAGAGCAAGATAACGAGACCCAGCTTTACAGCTGTAAAACATAGCAGGTGCTGCTGAGTTGCATTGATTAAGGTGTGTCAGCATTTGCATGTAGTATATAAGGAGCAGCACCTAGCTCTCCCATTACCCTGGGGGTTGGGTTGGGGGTTGGGTCTGGTTTGTTGTTAATGTATTTAGTGTATAAGGAGTTTTTGTTTTTTGTAATTAAAACCTTGTTTAAGTTATTTTTGAGTCCCTTTCTTTTTAATGCATGGTCTCCCCAGCAAGCTCTCTGCAGCGCTACCATACTGCAAATAGCCAACAGAAAAGAGTTAAGAGCCTCGGACAGAAGAGCACCAGGTTGATGGACTATATGGAATTGATGGAAATGACTGGCAGAATCCGAGACCAGGGAGAAGAGACGGTGGAAGAAGATTGGAAAAAGTTTAAAGTTTATTTATAGAAATATGGTAAAATTAATGAGTGTTAGAAAAATGTTGGAATGAAATTATATGGCCTTAGTAGAAGTGTTATAAGGAGTTAAGCATAAATAAGTATTATAGTATTAATGGAAAATAAGGTTAAAATAAGTTAAGATATTTATATGATAGAAAATAGTGAAAGATGGAAAGGATTTGCTGAAACAATTAATAGAAGTGGAATACAAAAAGGGAGGTGAGAGGAAGTCGATGAAACAAGGGAATGAAAGATAAGGCATTGAAATGGTATGATGTATGTTTTTAAATTGTTTTTGTTCTGTTTTGTTTAGTTTAATGCGTTAATGTTGTGTGGTGTATTGTTTATATATTGTATTTTATTGTTTTTTCTTTCTGTTTTTTCTTCTTTTTTTCTCCTTTTCTTTTTCTTCTTGTTTGTAAGGTTTAAAAGTAATAAATATTATTTTTTTTAAAAAAAAAAAAAAGAAGGGGAATGATGGAGATGTTGCTTAGCAACCAGGCAGAATGGCTTAATCTTTGCTGAAGTGCTGATTGACTGTACAGTTCTGCAAAAGCTTTTCTTCTGTATGTCTGGTTATATGTCTGCCTGCTATAAACAAGGTCTGCTCCTTTCTTCTCAAATTATACACTGTTTTTGCTCAGTTTGCTCAGTAAAGTGTTTATCGGGGCTTTTCCCTCTGGACTCTGCCTGTATTATTTAAGTGACTTTGCTAAACTCCAACCCAGTTGCCTGTTACTCCTACCTCTGTCACTTCCCACCCATCTCTGCTGTTCCTTTCTTCTGTCATCTCCCTTGCTTTGAAATTTACATTGTGAACTCTTCTCCGGGCAGGTCTTTCCCTTTGCTTCCTTTACTCTGCAAAGCACCATGTACAACCAAGAAGGTAGCACAACAAGAAAAGGGCGCACGGATGATGCACCATGTTTCAAGCGTGGTGCAATCTGCAGACTGACTAGTCCTGCTGAAGGGCCATATGTGCTTGAGCAACAAACAGAGCCAAGCGGGAGAGAGAAAGGGCATGTTTAATGCACAACACATTGACGTCCTGTTTGCCCTATTAAACTGAATTCCATCACACCGTCACCCGCAAAGGAACATTCACTCTGGGCTGAAG
The DNA here is from genome assembly GCF_964252035.2 of Podarcis erhardii. NCBI lineage: Eukaryota > Metazoa > Chordata > Lepidosauria > Squamata > Lacertidae > Podarcis > Podarcis erhardii. The sequence continues at coordinate 2,054,101 of NC_138511.1, forward strand.
CTGCAATCAATAACTCAGAGAAAGCTCTGTGCCCAGCTGAGAATATTTTCCATTTAAGTCACAGCAAATTAGCTTCTCTTCCTCCCCCCCTCAACACACACAAGTCTGGGGCTGTGCCTGCAGTGGCAAGCTGTCCCGAGCACCTTCACTCTTGAAGTGCAGAGCGGGAAGGCAGAAACTGCATCTTCCCGAGAGAGCAGCACCACGGCATGCCTGGCTGTCATCCACACAGCTTTGCTGCTGACTTGTCAACAAAGCCCAGGCAAAACGGGACCCAAGAGTTGCAGCACCTTAAGCACAAACAACATTTATGGTTGCATAAGCTTTTATGGGCCAAAGCCCCCTCCATCATATGCCTGGAGAACATCAGCCACAGATTGGAACCTCCAGGGCCACATGCAACTAAAGCAACGGAAAAAGCTTAAGCGGTCGAACATCTTGTTCAGTTCATGGTACAATCTGCACTCCCAGCTGTACATATTTCTTGCCTTGACCTGGTCCTGGCTTGGTCCCTGAGGGGGAAGGTAGATGCCCAGGGCAGGGTTAAGATAGCAAAAGGCCCGTCAGGGTAGGGAGCCAAAGCAGGAAGCTGCCTTACACAGAGCCAAGGAGCTGGGCTCTTCCAATAACTAACAACTGGCCATGGGGAGCTTATGTACCTTCATAAGCCAGACTCTGTCAAGTTAAAACGGGTTAGCCCAGCCCTCTTGGCCTTTGCAGAGGGTGAATGGCAAGGCCTGGCCAGGCACAGCGGGCTCCAGCGCCCTCTGCACCCTGCCCTGGGGGCCACGGGAGCATGCTCCACCGCTGCCCCTACCTGAAAGCCACTGCCAGTCAGCGTAGAACAGGGACAGCCACATGGTGTCCTCAAGATGTTGGTGAACTCCAGCTCCCATCAGCCCCAGCCGGCAGGTCAGGGATGATGGAAGTTGTAGTCCAAAAACATTGGCTTTCCCTGGCACAGGCAATGCTGAGGTGGGTAGGCCCATCATCTGACTCAATATCAGGCAGCTTCCTATGCTCCTATTGGTGGGATTTCTGCCAGATTTCAGGGGAGGAACTTACATTTTTATTTTTATTTTTACTGAATTTATAGACCGCCCTATACCCGGAGGGACGCAGGTGGTGCTGTGGTCTAAACCACAGAGCCTAGGGCCTGCTGATCAGAAGGTCGGCGGTTCAAATCCCCGCGACGGGGTGAGCTCCTGTTGCTCGGTCCCTGCTCCTGCCAACCTAGCAGTTCGAAAGCACGTCAATGTGCAAGTAGATAAATAGGTACCGCTCTGGCGGGAAGGTAAACAGTGCTTCTGTGAGCTGCTCTGGTTTCGCCAGAAGCAGCTTAGTCATGCTGGCCAAATGACCTGGAAAAACTGTCTGCGGACAAATGGTGGCTCCCTTGGCCTATAGAGTGAGATAAGCGCCACAACCCCAGAGTCGTCTGCGACTGGAATTAACTGTCAGGGGTCCTTTACCTTTATACCCGGAGGTTTCAGGGCAGTTCACAGAATAATTTCTTTTTTAAAAGAACTGTTTGCTGCCACCCCTGCAGTGGAGGAAGGAGAGTTCCAGGCCCTTCCCAACATTTGCCCACCTAGCTTTTCTGTATTTCAAAATTTAGTTGTTTTCCACCCACTCTTGAGGCAAGTCCACTATCCTGCATGGCCCTCATCCCGCCTGGAGGTTGGTCCGGCTACTGCAAGGACTCCCTTTATCGTTTTCGCCTGCAGAAGTCATTGGGCAAACGGCCAGAGGAGAAGACTGGCTTGGAAGTCTTTACTCTCCTCTGGAAAAAAAAAAGCCTTCACCCCCTAACCCTCCACTGCAAGCACCTGAAGGAGCGTCTTCACCCCCATCGTTCAGCCCAGACACTGAGGTCCAGCTCCGAGAAGTGAGGTTACAGAGAACCAGGGTAAAACCTCAGTGCCTAGGACTTGTCAATCGTATGGTCGGCGGTTCGAATCCCCGTGGCGGGGTGAGCTCCCACCGTTCGGTCCCAGCTCCTGCCCACCTAGCAGTTCAAAAGCACCCCTAAGTGCAAGTAGATAAATAGGTACCGCTTTATAGTGGGAAGGTAAACGGCGTTTCCGTGTGTTGCGCTGGTGCTGGCTCGCCAGAGCAGCTTCGTCACGCTGGCCACGTGACCCGGAAGTGTCTTCGGACAGCGCTGGCCCCCGGCCTCTTAAGCGAGATGAGCATGCAACCCTAGAGTCGGACATGACTGGCCCGTACGGGCAGGTGTACCTTTACCTTTTATCGTGAGTATGTACTCAGTCGATAATAGCAAGTAATAAAAGCAATTTAGCCACTAGGTAGAGATGGAGCAGCCAGCCAGGAGACAGGGCTGTTACAGCCACACAAATGGAAATGAAGCAATTCCCCTGGTGACAGGATGCTGCTCTCGGGGGAATTTTCTCCAAAGAAGACTTCCCCTCAAGTGTGGCCAAGTCATTTATTTGGAATAATTGTAGAATTTATTGCTTTTCAGTGAATGAGTTTCTCATCTTTTGTATTTTATATTGTATTTTATATCCACTTTGGTAACTTTTGGTTGTGAAGTGGTTTATAAATCCACAAACTGAAGAAATTAAATAAAACTTCACATGCAATGTGTGTTAAAGATGTAAAATTCGGTTTGAGACCAATGACAGGTCACCAAGACCCCTCACCCCCAGGAGGAATTGCTACCTGGACTTCAAGATGTGCAGCCGCTGCCTCACACAATCACTGGTTGCTTTGAAGCAGCTGAAATTGCCTGGTAAAAACAAGAAAATATGGAGATAGAAAGGCAGCCCTCGGACTTCCTTGTAAGAACTCACGAGGCAGACCACTCTGTAGCATTGCTTTCCTTCATTTTTACATTAAAAACTTATGTGCAACTTATGGAGAAGTTGGCGCACAAGGTCAGAGCCAGACTTTCACAGATGACTTCAGTGCTGGTTGGAAAAGCTTCATCAATTATATTGCAACAACTGAACATGACTGTAACCCCACCCCCGACCCCAACACAGGGAGGTCTGTGGAAAGATGAACTTGGATGGCTAAAAGTCACGCTCATATTTCCTCTTGAACAATGATGTCCAGACTTTGGCCTCACTGAACTTGCTTATGCGTTTGTGACTCTCTTGATAGAATCATAGAATCATAGAGTTGGAAGAGACCACAAGGGCCATCGAGTCCAACCCCCTGCCAAGCAGGAAACACCATCAGAGCACTCCTGACATATGGTTGTCAAGCCTCTGCTTAAAGACCTCCAAAGAAGGAGACTCCACCACACTCCTTGGCAGCAAATTCCACTGTCGAACAGCTCTCACTGTCAGGAAGTACTTCCTAATGTTTAGGTGGAATCTTTTTTCTTGTAGTTTGGAACCATTGCTCCGTGTCCGCTTCTCTGGAGCAGCAGAAAACAACCTTTCTCCCTCCTCTATGTGACATCCTTTTATATATTTGAACGTGGCTATCATATCACCCCTTAACCTCCTCTTCTCCAGGCTAAACATGCCCAGCTCCCTTAGCCGTTCCTCATAAGGCATTGTTTCCAGGCCTTTGACCATTTTGGTTGCCCTCCTCTGGACACGTTCCAGTTTGTCAGTGTCCTTCTTGAACTGTGGTGCCCAGAACTGGACACAGTGCTCCAGGTGAGGTCTGACCAGAGCAGAATACAGTGGCACTATTACTTCCCTTGATCTAGATGCTATACTCCTATTGATGCAGCCCAGAATTGCATTGGCTTTTTTAGCTGCCGCATCACACTGTTGGCTCATGTCAAGCTTGTGGTCAACCAAGACTCCTAGATCCTTTTCACATGTACTGCTCTCAAGCCAGGTGTCACCCATCTTGTATTTGTGCCTCTCATTTTTTTTGCCCAAGTGCAATACTTTACATTTCTCCCTGTTAAAATTCATCTTGTTTGTTTGGGCCCAGTTCTCTAATCTGTCAAGGTCGTTTTGAAGTGTGATCCTGTCCTCTGGGGTGTTAGCCACCCCTCCCAGTTTGGTGTCATCTGCAAATTTGATCAGGATGCCCTTGAGTCCATCATCCAAGTCGTTGATAAAGATGTTGAATAAGACCGGGCCCAAGACAGAACCCTGTGGCACCCCACTAGTCACCCTTCTCCAGGATGAAGAGGAACCATTGATGAGCACCCTTTGGGTTCGGTCAGTCAGCCAGTTACAAATCCACTGAGTGGTAGCATAGTCAAGACCGCATTTTACCAGCTTCTTTACAAGAATATCATGGGGCACCTTGTCAAATGCCTTGCTGAAATCAAGGTAGACTACATCCACTGCGTTCCCTTCATCTACCAGGCTTGTAATTCTGTCAAAAAACGAGATCAGGTTAGTCTGACATGACTTATTTTTCAGAAATCCATGCTGACTATTGGTGATCACAGCATTCCTTTCTAGGTGCTCACAGACTGTTTGCTTAATGATCTGCTCCAGAATCTTCCCTGGTATTGATGTCAGACTGACTGGTCGGTAATTATTTGGGTCCTCTCTTTTCCCCTTTTTGAAAATAGGGACAACATTTGCCCTCCTCCAGTCTGCCGGGACTTCGCCTGTTCTCCAGGAATTCTCAAAGATGACTGCCAGTGGTTCTGAGATCACACCTGCCAGTTCTTTTAATACTCTTGGATGCAGTTCATCTGGCCCTGGAGACTTGAATACATCTAAACTAGCCAAGTATTCTTGTACTATGTCCTTAGTTATTCTGGGCTGTGTTTCCTCTGCTGAATCATTTGCTCCAAATTCTTCAGGTCGGGCATTGTTTTCTTTATCGGAGAAGACTGAGGCAAAGAAGGCATTGAGGAGTTCAGCCCTTTCTGTATCCCCTGTTTGCATTTCACCATCTTCTCCTCTGAGTGACCCCACTGTTTCTTTGTTCTTCCTTTTGCTACGAACATACCCATAAAAGCCTTTTTTGATGGTATACTGTTTTCTATTTAAATTTACCAAAACAACAGCAACACACAAACATACAACATAACCTGTGCAGATTTTAAAGATTTATACAGAATCATCCTCAAGAACTTGCACAGTAATGGGATGGAACTGACTTTAGTCTCATTCCATGAGGATGGGCCCAGCACAGATTTTGCCCAGGAGAAGCCACCACTCCTGGAGCACCAGCTCAGAAGAATGGGAACAGCTGGAGGATTCAGGAGAAATGACCTGGGACATCTCAGGAGGAGCAGCCAGGGCAGCAAAGGGGCCTCCACTGGAGTCCCCAAAATCTACTGCCTCGGGTGACTCCTTGGTGGGCAGCATTTTGCAAAGTTTTAAAGACAATAGCCACAGCCACGACTGTGAAAAGTAACCCCCTGCTCCTGGAACAAAATTCACCATGGTTCAGTGCACCTCAACTATGCACACACTTGTCATTCAGGCCTCTGTTGCCTCTGGTCAAACAGAGTTTGTTGCTTATTGGAACAATGCAAAAACCTAGCAAATAGTTTGGCCAGAGAGAAAAGTGGGATGAGTGAACTGAGCAAACTTCCACTGTGCAAACTATCGTCAACTAACCACAAATGAAATCTCCCCTCCACCCCAACAAATGGAAAGTCATTAACTCCCTGTAAGGACCTGACACAACAGGAACAGGATGTAATTGCTCCCCATTTTTCATGGGTTGCTCCAAAAGCATTCATTTTTCAATGCTGTGAGATCACTGCTGCTCTTGCCACCCGTGATAGATTTTCATTGCTTTAGAGGACTGCTCTCAAAATGCCTCCCAAGGGGAAAGGACAACAGATCCCACACTCCTCTGCATTGCAAGCAATGACCAGCTTGCTATGCACAGGGGCTCTGGATGCTGCAGAAATCTCAAGCTCCATCGAGTGAAGTTTCCAAAAAGCAAGATTGCTGGACCACATTCCTTCCCAAGTGAAACCTGGAGGTCTGCTTCGTTCTCACATGGAAAAAGGTTTACTTCTGTAGTGTGTGAGAAAAAAAGAATGATCCATCTTCAGAGAAGCCCATCCAGTTCCTTTGTTTCTACATGGCTCTGGATGTGCCTTATGACTGGGAAGATACAACCCCAGCACAGGGACTCATTCATAGATGCAATGGGCAAGCTCTCTGGTGGCAGGTGATTTTGCAGAAACATCTCCACAGCCCCCTCCAAGAGATGTGGGTGGTCCAACTCTACCTGATGGAGATATGCAGCAAAACTGGACACCCAGGAAGAGGTAAGGCTGGAGCCGTGAGTCATGCAGAGACACTGTGGGGACCCCCTTCAGTAAGTGGGTAGTTTGGGGCTCACAGGGGAATGTATTCATGTATTCATTTGTCAGGGCACACCAGCCATTGCAGCACAGGAGTGTGCTTTACCACACACTTGGAAATTTCTGGTTGGGGATGACCATAAGCCAGACCATCACAAAGCCCCTGCCAGGAACAGCCAAGAGCTTACCTTGGTGCATAGGCAAACATCGCCCACCACAGTGGCTTGCCAGCTCTACAGCAAAACATCGCAGTGTGGAGTTTTCTGCAAATGTGGTCAGGCAAGATTGACTTGTTGCTGTTTAGCATCCCAGCATCCACTTCACACACATCCTCCCATTTTCCATTTTTTTCTCCCCCAAAGTCAGTAAGCATCCCATGGCCTCTGAGCATGTGCAGTCCTCACTGGGCTATTGTTTGCCCCATTATGTAGCTTTCTGACATAAATTGAAATTGCAGGTTATTGCAAAAGTGTGATGTAGCAGACATACAAATGAACACATGCAAAACTGACATGGGTCAGAAACAGGCTGACCCCTTTGAACGCATGGCTTAAAATTCTCTCTGGTTTAGATTCCTGCTTGGACAAATGAACTGCCTAAACTCATCTGTACATTTAAATTAGGAATGATCTAACACCGTGGTTCCCAAAGTGGGTGGTACCACCCCTGGGAAGGGTGGGATTACCTGGGGGGGGGCTAAGAGTCAAGGGGGCAGCTGGCAGGTGCTGGAGGCACAAATGACCATCAGACTTTGAAAAGCTGGTATAACTGGATCAAGTACATCAATTCTGTTTGTTGAATGAATGAATGAATGAATGAATGAAACTAAATAGTTTTCACTGGATTCTGAATAAATGTGCAATTAATGGTTATGATTTTAAATTTAAATGTGTTATTTTCTCCCTTGGTGGGTTGTGCAAACTGCTACTCTGAATAATGTTCTTTACAGGGTAGGGTAGGGGGCACTAGGGATGAGTTTATGGAACCAAGGGGACCATGACCTGGAAAAGTTTGGGAACGCTTGAACTAACACAATCTGGGTGCAACCTCCTACCCTACTATAACTGACAGAGCCCTCCAGTCCAACAGAGCAGCGAACTTTTTGCACTCATCTCAGAGCATTCACACTGGTGTGCCTGAAGCCGTTCTGGACATGATCCCCTGCCACGGGCCCAAGTGGCCCGTGTCCTCCTGCTTTGCTCTTTTTAGTAAAATCTATGCAAAATCTTTATCAATCAGATTTATTAAATCTGCAAATGATCATCGGATGAATTTTACGACCTTTTACTGTTCTCAGTTCAAAATGCATCTATCGCTCTTGGAGGAGCCAAGCACTGAGCTACAGCAAGCAAAACCCTTCTAATATTTTTTTTCCTTTTCCCAGTTTGTACCATGACTATCACTTTTTAAAAGCTGGTGTCCATTTTATTTCATGTTCTGCTACTTTTATTTATTGCTATTATACACATCTGTAAAATATGTGCTATGGGCCTCTTGTTTTGCTTCTTTGATGCTGGTCATTAGCCATAACTTTATTTGATTTGATTCATCCATATTGTTAATATGATGGCTGGCAATGTTTTTATCTTCCCTCCCCCTTTCCTTGTCTTATATTTGAAAAATGAATCTTTAATTTAAAACAAAACAAAACCAGAAATAGGCTGATCTGCCCATCCCCCAGCTACCACCAAGAAATGGGCTCCTTTCATTGGAATCCCTTTCCTCTCAAAAGACTGTGGGGTGGAGGCTTCAAGGGGAGGAAACAAGAAAGCCCACTTCACTCTTCCATCTCGAGAGAAGGAAAGCTGCCAAGACATCCATTAGATCTGTAAAACAAGAAGGCTTTAGGCAACGACCCGCCAGTCAGAGGGGTAAGAAAACAAAATGGGGTATTGATTTAATTTTAGTTTCCACTGCATTTCATAAGGACAGTGCTTTTTTCTGGGTGGACACAGGGGTATGCATACCACTAAACATTTAGTGAATCTTTGTACAGTGGTACCTCAGGTTACATACGCTTCAGGTTACGTACGCTTCAGGTTAGTGAAATAGTGCTTCAGGTTAAGAACTTTGCTTCAGGATAAGAACAGAAATCGTGCTCTGGGGGCGCAGTGGCAGCAGGAAGCCCCATTAGCTAAAGTGGTGTTTCAGGTTAAGAACAGTTTCAAGTTAAGTACGGACCCCTGGAACGAATTAAGTACTCAACCTGAGGTACCACTGTACTTTTGTCCATTTACTGCATTTATTTTTCCCAATTTGAACTATAAAATGGTGATTTTCTTGAGTCAAAATGAGAGTACCCCTAAACATTTTTTTAGGGGGAAAAACACTGCATAAGAACATAAGAAGAGCGCTGCTGGATCAGGCCAAAGGTCCATCAAGTCCAACCTTCTCTTCTGACAGTGACCAAGCAGATAGATGCCTGTGGGAAGCTTCCAAGCAGAAAAGTGGATAGAGAGATACACTTTCCGTCAGCATCTCCCTCTCCCATCCTCTCTCTCCCTGCCTTCTTAATGACATGAGTGCAGTTGCACTCTTGTGAAACCCAGCAACTGCGTGTAGCCATATAGATGTCTAATCTGCTCTTAAAGCTGTCCAAGTTGGCAGTCATTATCATTACATCTTGTGGGAGTGAGTTCCACAATTTAACTATGTGTTGTGTGAAGAAGTACTTCGAGAATGACTTGCAGCTAATAGGGTAGCATCAAAATGAAAAGGTAGGTAAAAGGTAATGGTAAATGACGCCCTGGACCGTTAAGTCCAGTCAAAGGTGACTATTGGGCTATTTTATTTAAGATAATTATGAGAAATGTTGGGCAGAAGTGAAAAAAGATCTAGAAATATGGTCAAATTTGAAGCTTTCCTTGTTGGGTCGAATTGCAGCTATAAAGATGAATGTATTGCCAAAAATGTTATTCTTGTTTCAATCACTGCAAATTTTGGACAAGATGGACTGTTTCAAGAAGTGGCAGAAAGATATCTCTAGATTTGTCTGGCAGGGCAAGAAGCCCAGAATAAAATTTAAAATATTAACTGACGTAAAGGAAAGAGGTGGATTTGCCCTGCCAGACCTTAAACTTTATTATGAATCAGCAGCATTTTGCTGGCTGAAAGACTGGCTGCCTCTTGAGAACACAGACATTTTGGACTTAGAAGGTTTCAATAATGCTTTTGGGTGGCATGCATATTTGTGGTACGACAAGGTTAAAGCACATAAAGCATTTAAAAACCATGCTGTATTGTCAGGAAAGCATTGTTTAATGTCTGGATAAGATATAAAGACGTATTGGAAAATAAAACCCCAAGGTGGTTGTCACCAATGGAAGCAAAAGCTTTTAAAAGACTCAATATGGAGGCCAAATGGCCGAAGTATTGGGAAATATTGGAACAAGAAGGAGACAAATTGAAATTGCAGAGTTTCGAGAAATTAAAAGATAAAGTGCGAGATTGGCTTCACTATTTTCAAATAAGAGAGGCCTACAATTCGGACAAAAAAATTGGCTTCCAGGTGGAAAAATCAAAATTGGAAACAGAATTACTAGAACCCAAAACTAAGATACTATCAATAATGTATAACTTGCTGTTAAAATGGAATACGCAGGATTAAGCAAACAGTCTGTGAGCACCTAGAAAGGAATACTGTGATCACCAATTGTCAGCATGGATTTCTGAAAAATAAGTCATGTCAGACTAACCTGATCTCGTTTTTTGACAGAATTACAAGCCTGGTAGATGAAGGGAACGCAGTGGATGTAGCCTACCTTGATTTCAGCAAGGCATTTGACAAGGTGCCCCATGATATTCTTGTAAAGAAGCTGGTAAAATGCGGACTTGACTATGCTACCACTCAGTGGATTTGTAACTGGCTGTCTGACCGAACCCAAAGGGTGCTCATCAATGGTTCTTCTTCATCCTGGAGAAGAGTGACTAGTGGGGTGCCACAGGGTTCTGTCTTGGGCCCGGTCTTATTCAACATCTTTATCAACGACTTGGATGATGGACTCAAGGGCATCCTGATCAAATTTGCAGATGACACCAAACTGGGAGGGGTGGCTAACACCCCAGAGGACAGGATCACACTTCAAAACGACCTTGACAGATTAGAGAACTGGGCCCAAACAAACAAGATGAATTTTAACAGGGAGAAATGTAAAGTATTGCACTTGGGCAAAAAAAATGAGAGGCACAAATACAAGATGGGTGACACCTGGCTTGAGAGCAGTACATGTGAAAAGGATCTAGGAGTCTTGGTTGACCACAAACTTGACATGAGCCAACAGTGTGACGCGGCAGCTAAAAAAGCCAATGCAATTCTGGGCTGCATCAATAGGAGTATAGCATCTAGATCAAGGGAAGTAATAGTGCCACTGTATTCTGCTCTGGTCAGACCTCACCTGGAGTACTGTGTCCAGTTCTGGGCACCACAGTTCAAGAAGGACACTGACAAACTGGAACGTGTCCAGAGGAGGGCAACCAAAATGGTCAAAGGCCTGGAAACGATGCCTTACGAAGAACGGCTAAGGGAGCTGGGCATGTTTAGCCTGGAGAAGAGGAGGTTAAGGGGTGATATGATAGCCATGTTCAAATATATAAAAGGATGAGGAGCCAGAATCTAGTACGAAAAGGGTATTACAATTGATTCAAGAGTTTGGTCGGGTGGCGGGATTTAAATTAAACAAGCAAAAAACTAAGGTACTGGGGAAAAACTTAACAGTTACAGAGTCAGAAAGGTTTCAGAAAGAGACAGAGTTAAATGTGGTTAAAAAAGTAAAATACCTAGGGGTAAACATAACAGCAAAAAAATTGAGTTTATTTAAGGATAATTATGAGAAATGCTGGTCAGAAATTAAGAGAGATTTAGAAAGTTGGTCAAGATTGAAACTTTCCTTGTTAGGCCGGATTGCTGCTATAAAGATGAATGTACTGCCAAAAGTGCTGTTTTTGTTTCAAACTTTGCAGATTGTGGACAAAACGGAGTGCTTTGGGAAGTGGCAGAGAGATATTTCCAAATTTGTCTGGCAGGGCAAAAAGCCCAGAATCAAGTTTAAGATATTAACTGATGCGAAAGAAAGAGGGGGCTTTGCCCTGCCAGACTTAAGGCTGTATTACGAATCAGCAGCTTTCTGCTTCCTAAAAGATTGGCTGCTTCTCGAAAACACTGATGTATTGGATTTGGAAGGCTTTAACAATGCTTTTGGTTGGCATGCATATTTATGGTATGACAAGGTCAAGATTCATAGGGCTTTCAAGAACCATATTGTCAGAAAAGCAGTGTTTAATGTCTGGACAAAATACAAAGACTTATTGGAAAATAAAACTCCAAGGTGGCTTTCACCATTGGAAGCTAAGGCCCGGAAAAGACTCAATATGGAGGCCGAATGGCCGAAGTATTGGGAAATATTAGAAAAAGATGGAGATAATTGGAAATTGCAGAGTTTGGAGAAAATGAAAGACAAAGTGCGAGATTGGTTACATTACGCTCAGATTAAAGAAACTTTTAAACTTGACAAAAAGTTAGGATTCCAGGTGGAAAAATCGAAGTTGGAAACGGAATTGTTAGAGCCTAAGACTAAGGTACTTTCAAGAATGTATAACTTGCTGTTAAAATGGAACACACAAGATGAAATGGTTAAATCGGCTATGATAAAGTGGGCACAGGACATTGGGTATAATATCATGTTTGAGGACTGGGAAAGGTTGTGGACCATTGGGCTGAATTTCACTGCATGTAATGCTTTGAAAGAAAATGTTATGAAAATGATATATAGATGGTACATGACCCCAGTCAAACTTGCAAAAATATACCATTTGTCTGATAACAAATGTTGGAAATGTAAAGAAAATGAAGGAACGTTCTTTCACCTCTGGTGGACTTGCCCTAGAGTGAAGGCTTTCTGGGAAATGATATATAACGAGCTGAAAAAGGTATTTAAGTATACCTTTCCTAAGAAACCAGAGGCCTGCCTTCTGGGTATTGTCGGCCAGAGGGTGTTAAAGAAGGACCGAACATTTTTTATGTATGCAACAACAGCAGCAAGGATACTCGTCGCCAAGCACTGGAAAACCCAAGATTTACCCACACTGGAAGAATGGCAGATGCAACTGATAGACTATATGGAACTGGCCGAGATGACCGGCAGAATCCGAGACCTGGGATAGGAAACGGTAGAAGAAGACTGGAAGAAATTCAAGACTTACTTACAGAAACACTGTAAATTGTATGAATGTTAAGAAGGATGCTAGATTATAAACAACCTGGCACCATTAAGCTAGATGAAGTGAAATATGAAGATAAGTTAAATCTAAGAAAAGACAAATTTTGGATAATTATTAGGCTAAATTTAAATTTTTAAAGTTTGAATAAATGATATCTAAAATTAGAGGTACAACATTGGAAAATTAGATAACAAGAATGGAACTAAGGATTTAAACTAAATAAGCAGAAAACTAAGGTGTTGGGGAAAAATTTGACAGATATAGAGTCAGAACGGTTTCAGAGAGAAACAGAACTAATTGTGGTTAAAAAAGTAAAGTACCTAGGGGTAAATATAACAGCAAAAAATCTGAGTCTATTTAAGGATAAGTATGAAAAATGTTGGTCTGAAATTAAGAGAGACTTGGACAGTTGGACAAAATTGAAGCTTTCTTTGTTAGGCCGAATTGCTGCTATTAAGATGAATGTATTGCCAAAAATGTTGTTTTTGTTGCAAACATTACAGATTGTGGACAAGACGGAGTGCTTCCGGAAGTGGCAGAGAGATATCTCTAAATTTGTCTGGCAGGGCAAAAAGCCCAGAATCAAGTTTAAAATATTAACTGATGCGAAAGAAAGAGGGGGCTTTGCCCTGCCAGACTTAAAGCTGTACTATGAAGCCGCAGCTTTCTGCTGGCTAAAAGATTGGCTACTTCTCGAGGACACTGACGTACTGGATCTGGAAGGTTTTAACAATGCTTTTGGTTGGCATGCATACTTATGGTATGATAAGGTTAAGATCAATAAGGCCTTTAAGAACCATATTGTCAGGAAAGCAGTATTTAATGTCTGGACAAAATACAAAGACTTATTGGAGAATAAAACTCCAAGGTGGCTTTCACCCCTGGAAGCTAAGGCCCGAAAAAGACCCAATATGGAGGCCAAATGGCCAAAATATTGGGAAATACTAGAAAAAGATGGAGACAACTGGAAATTGCAGAGTTTGGAGAAAATCAAGGATAAAGTGCGAGACTGGTTACATTATGCTCAGATTAATGAAGTTTTTAAAAATGATAAAAAGCTAGGGTTCCAGGTGGAGAAATCGAAGCTAGAAACAGAATTGTTAGAACCAAAGACTAAGGTACTTTCAAGAATGTATAACCTGCTGTTAAAATGGAATACACAAGACGAAATGGTTAAATCAGCTATGATAAAGTGGGCACAGGACATTGGGTATAATATTATGTTCGAGGACTGGGAAAGGTTGTGGACCACTGGGATGAACTTCACTGCATGTAATGCTTTGAAGGAAAATGTAATGAAAATGATATATAGATGGTACATGACCCCAGTTAAACTTGCTAAGATATACCATTTGTCTGATAATAAATGTTGGAAATGTAAAGAAAAAGAAGGAACATTCTTTCACCTCTGGTGGACCTGCCCTAGAGTGAAGGCTTTCTGGGAAATGATATATAATGAGCTGAAAAAGGTATTTAAGTATACCTTCCCTAAGAAACCAGAGGCCTTCCTTCTGGGCATTGTCGGCCAGAAGGTGTTAAAGAAGGACCGAACATTTTTCATGTATGCAACAACGGCAGCAAGGGTACTTATCGCTAAGAACTGGAAGACTCAAGAACTACCCACACTGGAAGAGTGGCAGATGCAACTGATGGACTATATGGAACTAGCCGAGATGACTGGCAGAATCTGAGACCTGGGAGAGGAGAGGGTTGAAGAAGATTGGAAGAAATTCAAGATTTATTTTAAAAAATACTGTAATTTGGTTGAATGCTAAGAAAGGATGCTAGATCATAAATAATTGTGCACCATTAAATTAGTGAGAATTAAGATGATAAGTAAATTTGAGAAAAAACTATAAACCTTTTGGAGAACTTATAGATTATATTTAAATGAATTTGACATAAGAGTGTAAACAAGATGATAAATTGCTGGCAAGAATTGGCAATGATGTAAATGGGAGCGGGAGGCGCGAGGGAGTCCGAAGATGTTGTGAAAAGATGTTATGATATATGTTATACTGTTTTTTTTTTTATTTTTGCATTTATGTTTGAAAAATCCAAATAAAATATTATAAAAAAGAATGGAACTAAGGTGATAATTTGCTGGTTAGATATTTATAAACTAGGAACGCAGGAGCGGGAGATGCGAGGGAGTCCAAAGAAGTTAAGAAAATATGTTATGATATGTGTTATTTTGTTTCTTTATTTGTATTGTAATTAAAAAAAAAACTTTCAATAAATATTTATTTAAAAAAAAAACAAATATATAAAAGGATGTCACATAGAGGAGGGAGAAAGGTTGTTTTCTGCTGCTCCAGAGAAGCAGACACGGAGCAATGGTTCCAAACTACAAGAAAAAAGATTCCACCTAAACATTAGGAAGAACTTCCTGACAGTAAGAGCTGTTTGACAGTGGAATTTGCTGCCAAGGAGTGTGGTGGAGTCTCCTTCTTTGGAGGTCTTTAAGCAGAGGCTTGACAACCATATGTCAGGAGTGCTCTGATGGTGTTTCCTGCTTGGCAGGGGGTTGGACTCGATGGCCCTTGTGGTCTCTTCCAACTCTATGATTCTATGATTCTATGATTCTAGGATGAAACGGTTAAATCAGCTATGATTAAATGGGCACAAGATATTGGTCATAATATTATGTTTGCGGACTGGGAACAGTTCTGGACCACCAGTATGAAATTTACGGCATGTAATGCCTTAAGAGAGAATATTATGAAAATGATGTACAGGTGGTACATGACCCCAGTCAAGCTTGCAAAAATTTATCATTTGCCCAAAAATAAATGTTGGAAATGTAAGGAGACTGAAGGTACATTCTTTCACCTTTGGTCGACGTGCCCAAAGATTAAGGTTTTCTGGAAATGATCTATAATGAAATGAAAAAGGTGTTTAAGTACACCTTCCTGAAGAAACCAGAGGCCTTTCTCATGGGCATGGTTGGCCAATCGGTGCCAAAGAAGGACAGAACTTTCTTTATGTATGCAACAACAGCAGCAAGAATACTCATCGCGAAGTATTGGAAGACACAAGATTTACCCACCCTGGAGGAATGGCAGATGAAAGTAATGCACTATATGGAATTGGCGGAAATGACTGGCAGAATCCGAGACCTGGAAGAAGAGCTGGTGGAAGAGGACTGGAAGAAATTTAAAGACTATCTACAGAAACAGTGTAAAATTTATGAATGTTAAAATGATGTTGGATTAAAAATAAGTAGTATTAGTGACAAAGTTATAAAGAGTATGCAAAAATGAACTTATAGATGAAAACATTGGAGTTGTGATATGTTAAGATATAAAGTTAAAGATGATAAATGGAAAGAGGGTAAGGATTTGCTGATTTGATTATGTAAATGGGAATACAAAAAGGGGAGGTGTGAGGAGGTCAAGAAAATAAGGATATGAGCTTCAAAGTTAGAAAATGGATTTTTTTTCTTTCTTTTTTCTATTTTTATCTATTTTTTGTGTTTTCTGTATTTTTCTGTTTTGTGTTTTTTCTTTTTTCATTGTATTTTGTTAAAATCTTAATAAATATTTATTTAAAAAAAAAAAAAGACTATTGGGCTATGGTGCTCATCTCGCTTTCAGGCCGAGGGAGCCAGTGTTTGTCCACAGACAGCTTTCTGGGTCATGTGGCCAGCAGGACTAAACCGCTTCTGGCACAATGGGACACTGCGACAGAAACCAGAGCGCATGGAAATGCCGTTTACCTTCCCGTCGCATTGGTACCTATTTATCTACTTGCACTGGTGTGATTTCAAACTGCTAGGTTGGCAGGAGCAGGGACAGAGCAACGGGAGCTCACCCAATCACGCAGATTCAAACCACCGACCTTCTGAGGTAAAAGCAGAAGGAGTGAATTCTGAAAGTTGTAGAAATGGACTGAACATATGAGAAAGTGTTTAGTAGGTTTCTTGATATTCTGAAGGAGAACCAAGATGCAGAAAAGATGAAGGTGGCAGACCTGGGGCATTGCTTGTGGCAGCAGAATAACAGGCAAATGAAATACAACCCCCATTGAAACAAGCAGGGCCCCCAGCACCACCCCTGCCGGGACCTTATCATGTCAATTTAGTAGTTTTTTTGCCACTAGAACAAAATATCTCAAGCTGGTTCTGACAGATGAGCTGCCGCAGAATATTTCCTTTCATTTCTTCCCATGAGTTGCGCAGTCCAGCACCACAGAGCCCAGAGCAGCAAGGACCCTCAGTCTGTGTCCACACTGAATACACAAGGTGTTATGTACTGAGTTGAATAGGATCCAAACTGCAGCAGTCTGATTGGTCCTAGAACAATAGGCTCCAAAAGGCAGCAGTCTGATTGGTCCTAGAACAATAGGATTCAGAATGCAGCAGTCTGATTGGTCCTAGAACAATGCAGCAGTATGATTGGTTAGCAGGAACCACCCAATCATGCTCCAGATAGAAGTGAATCCACAACCTGATTGGCCTACAGTAGAATCCTGGAATTAGCCAATCATGTGCAGCCCATTGTGTAAATAATGTATATAAAGCAGATACTTTGAGGGGACATTCTTTCATTCCTCCTCACCACTATGAGCTGAATAAAGAGCATGAAATCACTTTGCGACTCTGAGTATATTTCACTGGCGACGAAGGTGGGATCCCGCTGAGCTGACTGCCACACACAGCACCGCAGCACCGCCACCTGCCGCACCGCTGCCTCGCACCGTGTATCCAGGCTTCAGCTCCGGGACACAAGGAACTCAGAATGGCAACTGACAGCAGCTTCTCGCCATTCAACCCAGCATCTGGAGACTGGGAAGCGTACGCCTCCCGTTTCACCTTCCTCCTAGAAGCCAAAGGGGTCACCGATGAAGAAGACGCCAAGAAGAGGGCAATATTCTTCAGCGTCTGCGGAGAGGAGACATTTGAAATCGCCCGGGCTCTCCTTGCGCCTGAAGACGTCGCTACTGTTCCATACAAAACAATAATGGAACAGCTGAAGGGGCACTTTTCGCCACAGCCCTCAGTGGTGGCTTGTCGAAATGCCTTCTACGCAAAGCGGCAAGCCCCTGGGGAAACCATAACTGGGTTTGTGACCTCTCTCCGCCAAGCTGCCCGGTTCTGCAACTTCTCAGAGCTGGAGAACATGCTTCGTGACCGCCTCGTCGGTGGCCTGAAGGATGAGAAGCTGCAACGACGCCTCTACGCTAAGAAGAACCTAACGTTCCAGGTCGCTCTGGAGGAGGCCCTGGCAACGGAAGCTGCTGAGAGGTCGACGCAAGAGGCACGGCTGAGCCAGCCGTCCCAACCGAGGGTCCACCACGAAGACCTCACCAACGACTCGGGATCCGACAGGGAGGAGGTGCACCGAGTACAGCAGCGCACTCAAGCAGCCCACATACCACAGCTGCCTCGACGAGAAGGAGGGAACTGCGCAAGCTGTGGAGAAAGTCACGAGAGGAGGACCTGCCGTTTCCGCAACGCAGAGTGCAGGCAGTGCAGAAAATTGGGACACATCGCCCGGGTGTGTCGGGCTCGGCCCACCCGAAGCCAGGCATCAGATGACCAATCCAAGAGCCCCAGGTCCCGGGGCCCAACGCACCAAGGCAACTCGACGGAGCTCACAGACTTCCAGGTATACCAGTTGCCCCACCCCAACGTAGAGAAAATTTATGTAGAGGTACAGATAGAGGGGGCCCCATGCCGCATGGAGCTTGACACGGGTTCAACTCTATCCATAATCTCGGCAAGGACCTTAAGGAAACTGTGTCCTACTGGGGGTCCCAAACTCAGGCCGGCCCCATTCACCCTCCGGGACTTCCAGAAACGTAAGGTCCCCACAATGGGGGTGGGGACCTTCAGGGTGCAATACCGAGGGCGGACGCGGCAACTGGACTTGCTTGTGGTCAAGGGCCCCTACATTAGCTTACTGGGGTTGGCATGGTTTGGACCACTGGGACTAGCCATCACCGGGGTGAACCACATGAGCTTACAAGTGGACGTGGACGCCATATGCAAGGAGTTTCCGGGGGTTTTCGATGGGAAATTGGGACAGTATACGGGCCCCCCCATTGCTCTACAGCTTGACCCCGCAGTACGACCAGTCAGGCTCAAGGCCCGCCGGGTCCCATTCGCCCTGAAACCCCGTATAGACGAGGAATTGGACCGACTCGTGGAGCAAGGAGTGCTGGAGCCGGTGCCTAATGCCCCCTGGGAAACCCCAATCGTCACACCCGTCAAGCCTAATGGTTCGGTCCGCATCTGCGCAGACTACAAATGTACCATAAACAAGGCCCTCATGGCCCATGCATACCCAGTGCCAGTGGTCAGCCATGTCCTTGCCACCCTGGCTGGGTCGAAATTTTTTGGCAAGCTGGACTTGGCCCAAGCATATCAACAGCTGCCAGTAGATGAGGCCACAGCAGAGGCACAGACGATTGTGACGCACAGAGGAGCGTTCAGGGTAAAGCGGCTGCAATTCGGGGTCAGCGTGGCACCAGGCATATTCCAGAATCTAATGGACTCTCTCCTTAAAGGGATTCCTGGTGTCACCCCCTTCTTTGATGATGTGTTGATTGCCGGGCCCACACCAGAGGAGTTTGAGGACCGCCTCCGCACTGTTCTGCACCGTTTCCAGATGGCGGGTCTCAAGGTGAAGCGGGAAAAATGTCTACTAGGAGTGCCTCAAGTGGACTTTCTGGGATTTATGGTGGATGCAGAAGGGGTTCACCCGACTGGGGACAAGGTACGGGCCATTTGTGATGCCCCAGCGCCCAAGAACAAGACTGAACTTCAGGCCTTCTTGGGATTATTGAACTTTTACCATTCCTTCCTTCCCCACAAGGCGGCGGTAGCGGAGCCCCTACACAGACTCCTGGACAAGCGGGCCCCTTGGGTGTGGGGCCAGCGCCAGGAGGCCGCATTCCAGGCAGTCAAGGACTTGCTTGTCTCAAACTCGGTCTTGGCACACTTCGACGAGAGGCTGCCGGTGGTGCTAGCATGCGACGCCTCGCCCTATGGCATCGGCGCTGTCCTGGGACACCAACTCCCGGATGGAAGAGAGGTACCGGTAGCATACTTTCCCCAGACACTCAACGAAACCGAGCGGAACTACTCGCAAATCGACAAGGAGGGTCTGGCAATCGTGAAGGGAGTAAAAAAATTCCATGATTTCTTGTACGGGCGGCCCTTCACCGTGGTGACTGACCACAAGCCGTTGCTTGGCTTGTTTGCCCCCGAAAAGCAGACCCCCCAAGTGCTGTCTCCTCGCGTCCTCAGGTGGTCAATTTTCCTTGCCAGCTACCAGTATGCACTGATTCACCGCCCTGGAAAGGCGATGGGCCATGCAGACGCCCTCAGCAGGCTACCACTACCGGAAACAGGCCCCGACCCAGCACCTGCACAAGAGGTTATGAGCCTGGAGCTGCTTCCTGACCGCCCCATTCAGGCACAAGAAGTTGCACACCATTCCAAGAAAGATAGGGTCATCTCCCGGGTCCTGGACTGGGTGTGGAGGGGATGGCCCAGCCGCAGCCCCGGGCCAGAATTCGCCGGCTACACAACCCGCAAACATGAACTGTCAGCCCACAAGGGGTGCCTGTTATGGGGAAGCAGGGTCGTTGTTCCCCAGCCCCTCCGCAAAAGGGTCCTCACAGCCCTACACGAGACACACCCAGGGGTAGTAAGAATGAAGGCCCTTGCCAGGAGTTATGTGTGGTGGCCGGGGATCGACGGAGAGATAGAGGCCTGGGTCAAACACTGCCAGGCCTGCCAGGAATCCCGCCCAGATCCCCCAAGGGCCCCAGTCCAGTCCTGGGAGTCCGCCCGAGCACCATGGTCACGCCTGCATGTGGACTTCGCTGGCCCCTTTCAGGGGAAAACATTCTTCATAGTGGTGGACTCCTACACCAAATGGCTGGAAGTCGCACTGGTACCGTCCACTTCTACGTCCGCAGCCATCCGGGTACTACGCAGGCTGTTTGCAACCCACGGGCTCCCTGACACTCTCGTCTCAGACAACGGGACTGCATTTACATCAGGAGAATTTCAAACCTTCACAGTGCAGAACGCCATCCGCCACATCCGTTCGGCGCCATTCCACCCTGCCACCAATGGCCAAGCAGAACGCATGGTGCGGACCACCAAGGACACCCTTCGCCGCATGACGCAAGGGGATTGGGAGTACCGCCTTGCCACATTCCTTCTAGCACAGCACAGCACCCCCAGCTCAACGACTGGCCGGAGCCCCGCTGAACTACTAATGGGTCGGCGCCTTGCAATCAGATTGGACCGCCTTCACCCCGATAGAGCTCAGGATGAGGTAGTGGGGGGGGAAGGCAGGAACCCCCGGACCTTCGAGGCCCAGGACCCAGTGTACGCAAAGAATTTTGGGGCAGGCCCTGCATGGGTACCTGCCACAGTCACCAGGGTCACGGGCCCCGTGTCGTACGAGGTGCTAACAGATGGGGGGCAATGCTGGCGCCGCCACTGCGACCAGATACGGCGACGATTCCCGGGAGAAAACCAGGAGGAGGAGGACAGGTCAGAGGAGTCCCAAGGGAACAGTGGGGCAGTGAGGCCCATAGAGCAGCAGGGGCAAGCAGGAGAGGCAGAATCAGTAAATACAGAGAGGACCCGCGAGGCCGAAAGGACACCGGAACCAGAACCACGACTGAGCGAGCCGGTTGCGCCAGACCAAACAGCCCCATCCTTGGAACACGAGCCAGAACCTGAACCCCGGACCAGGGAACACCCCAGGCCGCAACGCACACGTAGGCCACCGGCGTACCTTGAGGACTATGAATGCGACCTTCCGGGCAGGACTGGAACTTAGAGGGGAGGGGTGTTATGTACTGAGTTGAATAGGATCCAAACTGCAGCAGTCTGATTGGTCCTAGAACAATAGGCTCCAAAAGGCAGCAGTCTGATTGGTCCTAGAACAATAGGATTCAGAATGCAGCAGTCCGATTGGTCCTAGAACAATGCAGCAGTATGATTGGTTAGCAGGAACCACCCAATCATGCTCCAGATAGAAGTGAATCCACAACCTGATTGGCCTACAGTAGAATCCTGGAATTAGCCAATCATGTGCAGCCCATTGTGTAAATAATGTATATAAAGCAGATACTTTGAGGGGACATTCTTTCATTCCTCCTCACCACTATGAGCTGAATAAAGAGCATGAAATCACTTTGCGACTCTGAGTATATTTCACAAGGGCAGACTAGTGAATCGGGGGAAAGTTGTGGATGGAGTGTATCTTTGTTTCAGTAAGGCTTTTGACAAGGTTCCCCACAATATTATCGCGAATAAGCTGGTAAAATATAGGTTGAACAAGGTAACTGTTAGGTGGTTGACTGACCGAACCCAAAGAGTACTCATTAATGGTTCCTCGTCATCCTGGGGAAAAGTGACAAGTGGGGTGCTGCAGGGTTTTGTCCTGGGCCTGTTGCTGTTCAACATCTTTATAAATGACTTGGATGAAGGAATTGGGGTGCCCAGGCCCCCAGGAGTTGGTGCCAGGGCTCAGAGTTCTTCCAGCTTTACACTTCTATGGTTCTATGATTAGCTGACTTGGCAAACAAACATCTTCTGCTTGCACTGCTTGGCTGCCGTTTCCCCTTGAGTCTTTATTAGATCAGCAGCCTGAGTCACTGCACTTCCTCCCTGGTGCCCAGAGTATTATAGGCACCAGGAACCCTGGGGCATGTAGTTTCCAGGGCCTGCAACATCCATACTAAGGACTTAGTTGTCCTGGAAATGTCCTGCTTGCCCTTCTCCACTCGAGACAAGGCAAAGGCACGGCAACATTCAGTCTGGAAGATGCCTCTGCACAATCAACAAACACCCAGGGCACCACCCAGTGCAAACCTTGGTGGAAGGCAGAGCTCAAATGGAAGGGTTCAGAGGATGCCAAGCCCATCTCCTCCCCCTGCTGGGGTCATATTCCAAAGTGTGTGTGTGTGTGTGTGTGTGTGTGTGTGTGTGAGAGAGAGAGAGAGAGAGAGAGAGAGAGAGAGAGAGAGAGAGAGTGTAAGACAAACTGAACACACACACCCCTCAATTCACATATCATAACAATGCAAGCTTTCATTGTATAGACCTGGCTTTCTCCCCAGAAACTGTTACCTGCCAGTTAACAGTGTTTACCTTGGTGGAAATTCATGAGAATTTTGAGTCTGACTAGATTAGGGTTTGTGTTAAGTGCCAGGCATATGTTTTGCCTGATAAGACACCCACTGGGGAACGCTTTCCTTCCGAAGAGCTAGCCAGGCTTCTCCAAGCGCTTTCCAAATGTGGAGCCTGTCCTGGGAGATAGTATTCTTCATGTCCCTTTCTTGGCAATCTGCAAGTTGACAGGTGCTGAGGGTTTCATTGGTATATGTTTAATACCTTCTCCTTGTCCATTCTATTTTCCTTTCTCTGTCTCACACTCAGAGGCCCACTATTTGCCATTTGCTATAAGGTTGACTGACACTTCCAAATAATCTTTTTTTGGCATTTGAGAGGCAGTGGGGATGAAGTGAGCCTGCACCTATGTCTGCACTCTGAGCAGCAGCAAGGGTGTCCTGGGACTGGGCCTTCTCTGTGGCAGCCCCCAAGGGGTGGACTCCCCTCCTCACACAGCTGCATCTGCTAGGCAGCTCTGCGCAGAAGAAACCTCTCTTGACCCTGGCCTGCAACACTGAAGCTGTGCGCTTTCAGAGGCCACCATATTGTGAATGTAATATGTTTTAACTGCTCTTAATTGTGAATTTTACATTGTTGTAACCTGCCCCAGGGCCTGCTGGTAATGAAGAGCAGGTAATGTATTCAAATTATTGTTATTATTATTAATGTTTCTAGTAACATTGGGTAAATCTGTCAATTTCTGTTTCCCTCATTTTCTCATTTTTCCAGTCTTTAGCTCAATGCTCCACATTGCCACAGCTTGGGATCATTATTTTTTTAAAGTCCTCATAAAAATTCACCAGCATTCCAGTGTGATTTTCTTCTAAGATGCACATGTATCTATGCAATTTCCCCTAAAAGAATGCATTTTGTATGTCATCCTTACAAATATATGAATTTTTAAGCAGGCACGTGCCTTTTAGCTCACATTACCTGGCTGGAGAACTGCATTGCGGGATTTTGAAAAGTGTGAACTGCGAAGGACGGCTGTGTTTTGGTTCTTGCATGGTTCCATAATGTGTGTGTTAGGTAGGTTCACCTTTAAATGCTACCTAAATCAAAATTCTCCCCTGCCTCTATCTACACAACCTGCAGATGAGCTGCCTATACTTTACAAGGGTGGATCTGGTGACATAATCCCAGGATTACAAACTAGCCACATTTAGGTGCTGTAAATCAATTAAAAACGCATTTCCAGAGTTGTAGTCAGGTTGGTGTGCCTGAGGCAAGATATGACTCCTGGCCAACAGCTAAGGGAAGAAAGTCTGTTGACTGAGGCCTGACTTGGCAGGGGTCTTTTGATTCCCCCTTCCAAAAATCAATAGAAGCTATCAAAAGAAAAACAATACGCATAATTGCCAAATAATTCCTAACAGCCCTGTCTGGAAGAGGCCTGAGCCAAGTGCAATTAGGAACGGAAGACAGGGAAAGCAGCAGCAGCAGCAGCAGACTCTGCCAAGCAAAGGGACTCATAATTTGGTTGCAAACACCCCGGCTGCTCACCCTAAAGTCATCCCACTGCAGCAGGACTACTCTAGAGGAGCTGCTCTCCCGACCATGGCATTCAAAGCAGCTGTTCTAAAACATTGCCTTTGGGCCAAACAAGACATGATATGGGACATCTCTCGAGAAACAGCCAGAGTGGGGGGGGGGTTATCTGGTTCACGCAGCAGCACTGGGGGAGGGGGGACTAACCTGGATCCCCCACATTGATTCTCCCACGGAAAATTTCTCTGACACTTCTATTAGCCCCAGAGGGGAAAACACACAGGCACCATTTCCTCCCTAAGGCTTCCTCAGGTGTAATAGCAGCTTCAGGAAGGAGTGACTTGGATCAGGGCTGCAACCAGGTGGGGGGGGATTACACCCCTCGAGCCATGAGGCCATCTCAAATTGACCCTCCCCCCAGTTTTTTTGTTTTGGGGGTTTTAAAGCGAGAAAAATCATAAATGTGGGAACATTGGAAGCTGCCTTAGACAGAGACTGAAGGTGGCTCCAGCTAGCTCAGCATTGTCTACACTGACTGGCAGCAACTCTCTGGAGTTTTCAGCCAGGAGTCTCTCCCAGCCTGACCTAGAGATGCTGGGGGTGGAAACTGGGACCTTCTGCATGGAGAGCAGGTGCTCTACTACTGAGCTATGGCCCTCTGCATTGCAGGGGGTTGGACTAAGTGACCCTTAGGGTCCCTTCCCACTTCACAATTCCATGATAAAGCACCTTTTTCTTTTTTTCTTTTTGCATGAAGAAGGTTCCAGGAGCAATCCAGCAGGGCTCTCCTTATTGTTCTTAAAAAGCAGAGCATGTGCCTGTTTCATATCTTTTTGAATACGCATTTATTTTATTTTTATTTGCATTACTTTTTATCACACCAGTGTTTGCCACCCTGTGTTCCTTTGGGCAGAAGTATGGGAGATAAATTTAAATAAATAAAATCTGTGCCATCTCCAGCAATTTTTTTTAAAAAAGGATTTGGAAATAAGTGATATGAAAGCCCTTTCTCAGGATCTGTGAAGTGCTGCCCCAGGTGGCAAGCTACTGAACTGCAGGGGGCAGACTCTCAGGGAAGGGCCTTCAGGCGCTGGTCTGGCTCTGGACTTGGCCCCACCTTTGCAGTGTGGTTCCGCATTTGCCCTGCCGCTTCCCCCCAGAAAACCCACTCTTTAGTGCTAAACCAGACCAAACAGCAGTCTGTGGAAAACCCAGTTGCTGTTTGTTCCAACCCAGCATTGAAGATTGGGTTTCCCTGGGGGAAAATGGAGGTGTGGAAAAGCCCTCTCTCTGCCGATCCAGAGTGGGAAGGAGACTGAGAGGGCTTCCTTCCCCAGCTGACTCCTGAGGTGCACCTGTATCCTTACGTCTTCCCAAGGTGCTGGCCTCCCAAGGCTTTGTCTTGGTTTGTTCTCTCAGCCCCACTCACCCCTTTGGTTCTGGCTCCTGGCTTTGGACACATGTGTGCCACACAACAAAAGTGCTATAATCACACCTTAACCAGCCACGGCTTCCCCCCTCAAAAACTTCTGGGAGCTGCAGTTTGTTCAGGATGCTGAGAGTTGTTAGGAGGCCCTCATCCCCCCCCCCTATATACACACTGAGCTACAGTTCCCAGAGTGGTTTAACAGTCCATCCCTCTTCATGGCAAGCTCTGGACACTGTAGCTTTGGGAGGAGAGCACCAATTCCTCCTTGCAAATGAGCTTCCCCTGACCGCCCGCCCCCACTCCCAGTCAGACTTATGTCTAGTCTCTAGAAAAGTTTTCCCCAACCAGGTGCCCTCTAGATGTTTTGGACTACAACCCCCACCAGCTGGGGTTGGTGGGAGTCCTAGTCCAAAACCCTTGCATTCAGCTGGCAGAAGAGGGCGCTCTTCACTGGTGGATGCTGGCAGGGCTGTCCCCACCACCCTGGCTTGGAGCAAAGGGAGCTTGGTTTGCACATTTAGCCTCCTCAGCGCACTCTTAAAGGGGAGGATGACAAGATGTTGGTAAGTAATCAAAGACTTGAGCCATGAAATCTCAAGGTCTGAGGTTGGTTACCCAGAGCTATGGGTTCAAGAAAATCCATAGAACATTGGAAGGGCTGTTCTGGATCAGGTCAAAGGCCCCACTTGTCCAGCATCTTCCTGTTTAGCACAGTGGCTGACCGGGACAGGAGAGCAGCAGCACTCTCTCATTCATGCTGCCTCTAGCAGGAAGTCATGCACAAACAGCATGACTAGGTGTCAAGGGCTGGGCAAAGGAGGAGGAATGGTGAAGACCGCCTCCCCGCCTGACCCTTCCAGGGAGGAGGAAGAGCAAGACAATATACAGGGGTCTGCAGGAGGTTGCAGCTCAGAGGCAGATGAGGGGGAAAGTTGGGAAATCATGGGAGAGCCAGAGCATCACCCTGCTGACACATTGTCATTGGAAAGTATTCCAGACCCTCCATCTCCCAAAACCCGGCAAGCCTTCAAAGTAGGAGAGCAAAGAGTTCAAAGACATGGCAACATCTGTAGAGGAGGTGATGAAGATGACGAATGAGGAAGTGGGAGAGATTCACTTGGGACAACGCCACTATCCAAGAGGCTGGGTTCTATAGCCTCTCTCTGTAAAGACTGAAATAAAAAAGGACTTAAGAAACTTTTCCTTGTCTTTATACTTTCCTGGGCAACCAGCCGGGAGCCGCTGACAGGATCCTGACACTAGTAGCCATTGATGAATCCATCATGAATGTTTATCGTCTCTTTTTAAAGCCATTCAAGGGGCTGGCCATCCCTACCTCTTATACTTCTGCTTTATACTGTGTGAAGAACCTGGCTGCTGGAAGCCTCTGATCCAGCATCTCTTCTCCTGGTGGCAGAATCTGAACCCAGCAGCAACACTCTCCCCACTTGGGCTCCCTAGCAACTGCTGTACAATAAATGTGCCTTAAAAAAAGAAACAAAACCCAACAACACTTGAAGAACTCAACAAAACTAGTTCAGCAAAGCCAGGGAACCAGTCACAGCAATATTCAGGGATTTATTTTAGCCCTTCTTTAAGTGCGTTGTGAGCCTTGGGAAATCCTCAGAAATCAATCACAGAGCCACCACTGAGAAGATTCTTCTCCTTGTCATTGCTCATCTCATTGCTTGAGCAAGGTTTTAAACTGCGGCTGCAGCAACCTTCTGCAGGAATCTTATTGCCCTGTTTAAAGACTTGTATTTCTGGAGCAGGAGCTCTGCCCACCAGTGACAGCTCAGCCTTGTTCCAATGATCGTAAAGACTTCTTAAGCCCCAAGTACAGCAAGCACACATGGAGAGGAGAGCATTCAAAGATAGTGGTTCCTGGGCGTCATTGTCTCTTTAGAAGGCAAGTACTGGGGACCTGCAATAGCCCCAAGTGTCCTGGTCCCTTCTTGCTCCTCTCTTCACATACAGACAGGAGCCATTGTGTGCAGGGGCTCCATTTCCAGACCTTGCACGCATCAGTGGAATGTATAAAAGAACAGCCCACCCCGTTCCTCATTCCGCCCCTGCTCAGCCTCTTTCCGGTCCAAAAGGACCCATGTGTCAACAGACACACCTAAAACAGTTGCTGCCTGTACTTAGTTACTCAGAAGTGTGGGGGGGGGGGTTTCCTCTCAGTTCCCACTGGCCGAGGGAACTCATCACAAGAATTGTTGCTTTTCTCCCAAAAAGCACATCCTGTGCCAAAGACCTCCAACGCTTTCAAATCGGGGGCAGGAAAACACACAGATAGATATTTGCAGCATCCTTATTCTACAACTAGAAGCCAGACTCCAGGCCAAGGATTGCCAGCATTTTGGGGCCGCCCATGGGCACATTTGCAAACCGAGAAAACTTGTTGGCACCACACAGACGTCCCAGCTAAACTCACCTCTCCAACAAGAGCTATAAGACAGTGCTTCTTTCAAGCCTGATTTCAGTGGTGGAAGGGCAGAGAAATGGCACCCTGGGGTGCACCCACTGGAGCCATGTTGGTGACCCAGGCTCTGAGTTAAGAGATTTACAAAGCTCTATCCTTTTTCCAAGAGAGCTAAAGCTCTTCCACAATGATAGACAGGCTTGTAAGTGGATATTGGCCTTGTCACTGGAGGTGAACAAGCATTGCTTCCAGCCAACTGGAAAGTTGGGAAGAACAAGGTTTCCAAGGTCCAGCCTGTGTGGTGCCGTGGTTCACATGTCAAGCACTCCAATCTCCACTCAGCTCTAAAGCTCACTGGGTGCCCTTGAGCCAGACATTCACTCTCATGGCCTGGTTGCTGTGAGGAGAAGGGGGCTCCTTGAAGGAAAGGTGAGGTAATAGTATAATAAATAGGATAGGATGGGATGGGATGGGATGGGATGGGATGGGATGGGATGGGATGGGATGGGATGATCTACTTCTTCTGGCCACCATTATGTGAGACTATGGCTGCATCAATGGGTTCTTAGTCTAGCATGTACCACTTAAAAGCCGACATCTCATACGACAAACTTGGAAAGGCAGGAACCTCCAGCATCATCTCTGAAATGTTAACCATTTTACTTTCGTGTATACCCCACCATTCTTCCTTCCATGGAGATCAGTGCAATAGACCCAAGGGAGCCCCAGCAATCTCCCATCCAGGAACGGACCAGACCTGGACCTGCTTAGTTTCAGCAAGGCTCTTGCCTCACATGCCTTCAGTCTGTGCCCCAGGAAATAGGAACCTGCATGGTCAGGATGAGGAATTTGGCTAAGGATCAGAATGTTTACAAAGGAGTCAGCCTTGACAAACATTTTTTAGTGGAAGTGAGGAATCTGGAATATATATTTTCTCTACTGATGAACCTGACTATGTATTTCTTTTAGTCTCTCTGGTTCTCACTTTCCCATGTATATATTTCCTTATGTCTCAATGATCCCAATTAGAAAACTACCACCTTGCGCACGGGGTGGGGGGAATGACCTCAGGCCTGGGAGCCATGTGGCCCTCCAGTCCTCTCTCCTTGGCCCTTGGGACTCTCCCCAGGCCATACCTCCTCTCCTCAGGTGACATCCCAATTTCTGCTTGTCTTCTGCTCTATCAGTCCCAATGGGCACCAGCCACCACTGCCAGCAACTAGAGGGAACCATCTTGGCAATCCCTAGAATAAAGGAATCCACTGAAGGTGCTGCCCTGAGGGGCTTGGAGAGAGATATACTTCACAACTGGGGATAACTTTTCATGCATCTGATGAAGAGGACTTGAGTTCACAAAAGCACCGGCCACATTGAATCTCCTTGTTTCTGCACCAAGACTTTATTATTCATACTGCAGCAAACTATCAGTGAGGGGACAATATTTATAACATCCCTCCCCGACCTGTTGCACCTCAGATGTTTTGGACTACAACTCCCAATGACTTGAATTTTGAATATTTGCAAATGTGTGCTTCTATCCTAGCCTGCACTCAGATGTTGGAAGCTGGGCTGCCATTTTGAACAAAAAGTTGGATGTTCGCCTCCACATCTGTTTTGCCATCCAGGCTGAACCAGGAATGCCCTGGCCAAGCCAGGACTCAGGAGTGGCTGTTGATATTATTTTCCTGGTATAAAAATGTTCCCAATAACCACTCTGGACTTGGAAAGATTTGGCAAAGCAGCTGCCCTGGAGAGTCAAGAATTTGTTAAAAAGAGAGTTCCACTCCCTGCTTTGACAAAACGTGGCACACCCAAGAACTAATCCCAGAGGAATGCCCACCTTCTTCAATAGGCCTTTCATTTCCTTCCTGGAAAATTAAGCTTTGCCAAAAAGGCATAAACGTCACTCATTTGAACTGAACTTGTGCTGGCCAAATACCAGAGCTGGTCTTGGCTCCAGGGGCATCCTAGCTGGCTACTCCCTGCCACAGCCCGCCATACAGATATAGCGCTTACAGACTGCTTTTATTCCAGCATGCAACTCAAGGCACTGTCTATGGCCTCTGCATCATAAGAAGATGAGAGCAGTGGAAACACACCACCGGGGGGGGGGGGCGGATTAGGTCAGCTACTGTCTTGACACCTCACTGACCTTGCCACTTCTCCCCTGCAGCATTGACTCACCTGCTGGGAAGTCAGGTAACTGTCTGCCCTCCACCCCACTGTTTCTAAGTGCTGGTAGTTCCAAATGTAGCGGGCAGGGAGGGAGCCATCAAAGACTGCAAAATCTTCCACACCAAACTATGGATTACTTCCTACCAGCCCAGCCCACCCATTCCATAGGTGAGAAGCCCCTTCCTGTAAGCCAATGCCGCCGTCACTTTTGAGCTGGAAGAGGAGGGTTGGGTTGTTCTGGTTCCTGATAAAACAAGTGTCCTCCATCCCTGGCCTAGGGCAGTTAAGCTCAGACAAAGGAGGATCTCCTTACCAAATTCACTCGCACACAGGTGCTCCAGGATGGCGTCTGACTTCATCTCATTGTCGCAAGGAGGACATACTGCAGTGCCTGCCAAGAAAGGGGACAGCAGAGGATTAGTATGAAGGGCAAAATAATTATTTGGGGAGACTACCACTATAAGGGCCGCAATGCTGCCCCTGGGATGCTAGAGGGTTCTGTGGTGGAGCATCAGCTTTGAATGCAGAAGGTCCCAGGTGCTAGGAGATTTAGACTACCTGACCCCTGGAGGGGTCAATGCTGGGTGTGCTCCTTCAGCACAGCCAGAATTTTTTTCAGGCTCATTGGCAAACCTGGAGAAAGCATGATGGCTATATTCTGCCTCTCTGGTTGGAGGCTGTGATGCTTCTGAATGCCAGTTGCTGGAAACCACAGGAGGGGCTTGTGCTCTTGCACTCAAGTCCTGCTTGCAGGTTTCCCATGGGCATCTGGTTGGCCCTGTGAGAACAGGATGCTAGACTAAAGGGGCCATTGGCCTGATTCTGCAGGCACATCTTATGTTCCTATGAGAAGCAAAAGCCCTGATCGAGACCTTTGCTTATAGAATCATAGAATCATAGAGTTGGAAGAGACCACAAGGGCCATCGAGTCCAACCCCCTGCCAAGCAGGAAACACCATCAGAGCACTCCTGACATATGGTTGTCAAGCCTCTGCTTAATGGGCTTCAGACCTAAAACCAGAGAGCCCTTTCCCATCTAAACAGACTGTCAGTATCAGCAATCAGAGCCTCCAAAGCTGAACCTGTCTTGTTATTCCCTGTCATTATCTTTACAGTGGAGTTGCTTTCTCTTCTCTCCCCCCCCCCCCCTCACATTTCACTTGCCTCTTCGCTCATTTCTCCTAAGATGTCTACACAGGCCCTGAAGTCAGCCATGAAAAATATGGAGGAGAGCTACAAGATTTCCAGAGCGATATGTATCCAAAGAAAACTCCAGCTAGGATGACAGAAGTTCCCAGAACGCAGCCATACCTGAATCCCTCTGTATGTGTAGGTTTGCAGGTGTCTATGCAACAAATGAAATCAGATTCCATTTTGTATCTCTACCATGGACCTCAGCCAAGTGAAGACTGAGCTGATGGTCCCCAACAGAGGATTCGCAGTCTGTTCACAAAAGAACAGTTACAGACAGGGATGGGGGAGGAATTTGTTTCAATTCACATTTGAAAACTAATCTATGTGACTGGTACTTCACAAAAGCAAAATGCAGCCATTCAAATTTATCTGAAATTTGCAATGCATTTCTCCAACCAAGGAATGGGTACAGAAGACGGTGGAAAAGAAAGGCATAATTGGTAGAAATAACATACAAAAAGGCATCATCTTCGAGGAAATGTGACTATAAGGCAAAATTGCATACAAAAATGAGCATATTATAACAAATTAGCACTATAAAATGCTGATGAATTTTCAGGAGGACTTAAAAAATAAAAATAAATTACCAAACGTGGAAATGTAGAGAATGGAAGGCTAGGGGGGAAATGAGAAACAGAAAAATGGTAATTGTCAACTCAGAGATGGTTGGGAGGACCAAGCCTGAGTTTAGAGTTGAAAGTGATGTGACCTAGAGGTAAAGTAGCAAGTGGAGAGAGAGGCGAAGCCATCTCTGCTGTCTGTTTGAATTCAAGGCTACGGCTGTGGGAGATACAAGACCCTTGGCGGGGGGGTTAATACTCTGAACTCCACCATCGCAGGCTCAGGTGGTATAGATGTGTCAATGAACTATATCTCATAAAGGCACCTCAGTCTCCGCTGTGCCTTATTTCCAAAAGGAAACACAAACCCTTGGTAAGGAATCCCAGGAATCTGGCCCCCAGCAGAGACTGGGGTGGGGGGCAACAGTTGTAACTAATACAAGGTGTGCCGGAAGTGGATATTGCTCGCCGTACCAAAACTTGGGGTCATCCATTGAAGCTGAATGGTGGGAGATTCAGGACAGACTGGAGAAATCACTTTTCACACAGCACACAAGGGATTTGCCACCAGAAGACGAGCTGATGGCAGAATTTTTTGGCCCTGCTTTTTTCAGTGAGGAGAATGAGGGGAAGGGAAATAAATTAGGTTCAAAAATCACACAAAGCTCACTGTGTGATCTTGGGCCAGCCAGTATCTGTCAGCCTAGTCTGTCTCACAGAGTTGTTGTGAGGATAAAATGGGGTGGGCAGAAAAAAACATGTAGAGCACCCTGACCTCTTTGGAGAAACATAAATGTAATAACAAGTGAATGCATAATATGAAGCCAATCCAAAACTGCAGTGTAGAGATGTTCTTGGACTTGCCCAGCTAAGCCTGTGTTTCATAAGGTTTTCTTCCCATCTCTTTGCAGCAGCAGCATCCCTCCTCTGACCCTTTGCGCAGCACAGTGCTGCTCAAAGCAAAACCTTACTCCAGGGCGAGGGAGAGGAATGTGCAACGCTCTACTAATCGGCAGCTCCCACCCAGTGCATCCAGCAGGTCTGCAGGCTTTGCCATCGCCGTGCCTAAAGCAAAAGGAATTCAGGCAAGTCAGCATTTCAGAGGCTAGAGGGAAAACTGGAAATGGTTTTGAATGTCTATATAGGATCTTCTGGAGGAACACCAAGAAACTTACACAAACACAAGTCACCTTTGTGGGTTAGATATACAGTCATACCTCGGGTTAAATTTGCTTCAAGTTGAGCGCATTCGAGTTGTGCTCCGCAGCAACCCAGAAGTAACGGAAGGCGTTACTTCCGGGTTTCACCGCTTGCGCATGCGCAGACGCTCAAAATGACGTCACTCGCATGCACAGAAGCGGCGAAAAGTGACGTGTGCGTGCGCAGACGTGCCATCACTAGATACGTTTACCTCTAGATGCGAACAGGGCTCCAGAACAGATCCCGTTCGTATCTAGAGGTACCACTGTATTACAATACTTTTAAATGTGTTGGAACAGGGGTGGGGAATCTCAGCTCCGGGGACTTAATACAGCCCTCTAGGCCTCCGTACACATCCCTCACAACTTTTCCCAGACCACCCCCTCTCTGTATAGGTCATACCACTCCACACAGTTTGCACCCACCTCGGGCCAGAATGGAAGAGGGGCACCCAGGCTCAGCTGACAGCTGAGGAGAAGGAGAGGAGCAACAAAAGGTGGGTGATGTCTGGACTGGGGAAGGGCAGGGCACTCTGCAAGCATAAGCCAATCCAAGGCTGATAAATTTCCGCTGCCAGGAAACACAAAATCCCAGCTATTCTGCGAGATCCAAGAGGTACAACAGACCATGTAGGATGGACCTCCCAAAGAACCCTTGCACTCCAAACCCACCTTGGCCTTGCTCTTCAAAATGGGACCAAAGGGGCAGTCAGATGTGGACACATCCTAGCTTGTGCCCAGTCATGTATATCTTAAAGTCCTGCTTCAGGTTCTGTATCTTGGTCTGTGTTTAAATGGTGTCCTAACTTTTGGAATAAAGCTTTTGGGGATTCTCTAGCCAGGAGTCCATGTACTTTGTCTGAGAATGAGAGCCAGGACACTCACAGGCCAACCAGGGACAGAGAATAAATTCATTTCAGTTCATATTTAAAGGCAAACTTACTGAATTCACACTTTCCAAAATAATGCATACCCTTCAACTCTCTTGGGAAAACCGGGATACCCCATTTTCTCACGTGAGAGTATGGCAGCCATTTTGGACACCACAACCTTTCCCCCCAAAAGTGCTTTTGTCGTACAGCACCACAAAATGCATGTTTTTGAGCACCATGCTCTCATGGGAGAGCACACCCCCAGATAAAAGTGTATTTTGGGGGCCGCACTCTCGTGTTGGTCATGTGACTTGCCTGGGAGATGCATGTCCCAGTTTTTGGCCTGGACATGTTGAAGGGCATAATAATATGCAAACTGAAGTACAAGCCCTCCTTTAAAATTGCAGTTCTATCACTATGTAACATTTACCAAAAAAAGCATATAATAGGGTAAAGTGTCCATCTAAATGTATATGTTGATGAAAATAACATACAAAAGCACATTAAAGTGGTACCTCGGGTTACATACTCTTCAGGTTACATACGCTTCAGGTTACAGACTCTGCTAACCCAGAAATAGTGTTTCAGGTTAAGAACTTTGCTTCAGGATGAGAACAGAAATCGTGCTCTGGCGGCACGGCAGCAGCAGGAGGTCCCATTAGCTAAAGTGGTGCTTCAGGTTAAGAACAGTTTCAGGTTAAGAACGGACCTCCGGAACGAATTAAGTACTTCACCCGAGGTACCACTGTATATTAGAGGAAATTCCTTTCAGAAGTGTCTATATTGGGAGAACTTTGCACTAAGATGTTGATAAAATTTCAAGACAGCTTTTTACAAAAAGAATTGCTAATCATTGTAAAAATGTGGAGAACAAAACTTAATACCAGAAAAATGAGAAACTCCTGTTTCAAAAGCCAACGAATTGAGGCCACGCACTATAGCTTCAGTCCAGCTTCCACTCTGGTCATGGGACCGAGATGGCTCTGGTCGCCCTAACAGACGATTTCCGTAGGCAGCTGGATCGAGGTGGGTTGGGGCTGTTAATTCTCTTAGATCTGCCAGCAGCCTTTGACATGGTCAATCACGAACTTTTAGACCACCGCCTCGCCGACGTGGGGATTCAGGGCACAGTCCTATAATGGCTGCGCTCGTTCCTTTCTGGTCGGGGACAGAGGGTGGTGCTGGGGGGGGGGGAGCTAGCGTCATGCTACTCCTTGGTGTGTGGAGTACCGCGGGGCACAATTCTCTCCCTTATGCTTTTCAACATCTTTATGCGCCCCCTCGCCCAGCTTGTCCGGAGTTTTGGGTTGGGCTGCCATCAGTATGCTGATGACACCCAGCTTTATCTGTTGATGGATGGCCATCCTGACTCGGCCCGAGACACACTGATCAAATGTCTGGAAGCTGTGGCTGGATAGCTATGTGGGAGCCGGTTGAAGTTAAATCCTTCAAAGACAGGGGTCCTTTGGCTGGGTCGGGACGATATAGGGTTGGGGGGCGAACTCCCATCCCTTGCAGGGGCACAATTAGTGCCAGCGCCTTCTGTCTAGAGTTTGGGTGTAATCTTCGACACCTCGCTTTCTATGGAGGCGCAGGTTACAGCTATAACAAAGGTGGCATTTTTTCATCTCCGCCAAGCTAAGCAGTTGCTCCCTGACCTCTCTCGACCTGAACTCACCACTGTGATCCATGTGACAGTCACCTACAGACTTAATTATTGTAACTCACTGTGCACGGGGCTGCCCTTGAAACTGACCCAGAAACTCCAGCGGATGCAGAATAATAATAATAATAATAATAAATTTTATTTATATCCCGCCCTCCCCAGCCGAAGCTGGGCTCAGGGCGGCTAACAACAATCAAAATAATCCAACGATTCTAAAAACATTTCATTATAAAAATTAATTAAAATCAAATTTATGGCAACCAATAAGCAAAATTCTGCGCCCTGACCAAAGGCCTGGTGGAACAGGTCTGTTTTGCAGGCCCTGCGTAAAGATGTCAAGTCCCGCAGGGCCCTGGTCTCTTGTGACAGAGCGTTCCACCAGATTGGAGCTGCGGCCGAAAAGGCCCTGGCTCTAGTTGAGGCCAGCCTAACCTCTCTGTGGCCTGGGATCTTCAAGATGCTTTTATTTGCAGACCGTAAGTTCCTCTGTGGGACATACCAGGAGAGGCAGTCCTGTAGGTACGAGAATGCCGCAGTGAGGCTCCTTACGGGCTCCTTGCCACGGGACCACATTCATCCAGTGCTTTACCAGCTGCGCTGGCTCCTGGTGAAGTACAGGGTCAGGTTTAAGGTGCTGGTTTTAACCTTTAAAGCCCTATGTGGCCTAGGACTCTCGTACCTATGGGACCGCCTCTTCTGGTATGCCCCATAGAGGACCTTACGGTCTGCTAATAACAACACCTTGAAGATCCCGGGCCCCAGGGAAATTAGACTGGCCTTGACTTGAGCCAGGGACTTTTCGGCCGTGGCCCCGGCCTGGTGGAATGCTCTCCCACAACAGACCAGGGCCCTGTGGGATTTGACATCTTTCCGCAGGGTCTACGAGACGGAGCTGTTCCACCAGGCCTTTGGGCAGGATGCAGTTTGACTTACTTTCAATTGCAGTTTTATAAAACAAGCCCAAAGGAGGCCCCCAACCCGCTCACAGGTCCTTGTATGATCAGTGGAAACAGTTGGTCCTGGCAATTATTAACCACTCTCAATTCCACCCTGATAATTGCCACCTGCCCAGATTTAACTTGTCTGAATTAATTTTAAGATGTATTTTAATGAATTGATGTCTATTTTTATGCATATTGTGTTGTTCTTATGATGTTAGCTGCTCTGAGCCTGGCCTTGGCCGGAGAGATACAAATAAAAAAATATTATTATTCTTATTATTCTTATTCTTATTATTATTATTATTATTATTATTATCATCATCATCATCTGAGAAAGTAGCCCAGCCTTCTCCACATTTACTCAGAGGTATGATCCATTGAGTGAAATGGGACTCCCTCTCAGGAAACTGTGCAAGATTGAAAAAGCTCATGGGATGCTTTGTTTTCCCTAAATCAACAGCAATGAAGAATATATCAGCTACCCTGGGATCCTTTGGCAAGTAGAGCAAGATATAAATTTAATAAATAGATAAAGATTCCACTAGCACCAAAATGATTAGGAGGGTTGGCGCAACTCCTAAAACAGGGACAAGAAACTTTCAGCTCTCCAGTTGTTGTTGGACTATGATTCCCATAATCCCTGACTGTTGTCCATGCTGGCTGCTGGTGGGATTTGGAGTCCAACATCTGGAGGGCCACAAATTCCCTGTCATTACCCTGCAAGGAAAGCTTACAACATTTGGGGATTTTTTAGTTCAGAGAAAAAGACGAGTAGGGAGCATGTATAAAATTATGACTGCGGTGGAGAAAATGGGTAGGCCTTTTTCACGAGACTAGAATACAGTGTGTTTGGTCACCCAGTGTAGCCGAATGTTGGGGAGATTTAGGATGGACAAGAGAGGAAGCAATTCTTCACACAGCATAGAGTTGCAAAGCCATGGATTTTGCTGTTCATGATAGCCAGGCTACAAAAGGCCCCTTGTGATAATGGCCACCTTACCTCCAGAAAGGGTGCCTCAGAATACCAGTGGCAAAGAAGCATCACCTGGAGACGGCCATTGCCCTCCTGTCCCGATGGCAGGCTTCCCAGAGGCATTGGGTTGGCCAGGTAGGAAACCAGATGTTGGAGAAGGTTTCTTTGCCTCACGGAAGAGCTTCTATTGTTGAGTTTGGGACGGGAGCCAAGACAGGCAGGGTAACCCCTGGATTGGATGTAAGTGCAAAGGCCGGCAGGTGGAGGTTGGCTGAGAGCAGAGAGAGGTTGGTGGGGCAGAGCAGCGTCTGCTGTGCCAATCCCAGGAGAACATCAGAACCGTCACAACAGTTTGACTGTCCAGAGGTCCAGTGGGAAGGGAAAGGTGCACATGGCTGGCTAGCACAGATTGCCTCTCTCACACACATGGATTGCTTTGTGAATCAACCCAAAAGATGTCCCTGATTACTCAGGCAGCTTCTTTGAGGCATACATATATATCCCTCAAATATCATGCCTGTTGTGACATATGCATGCCCACGATCTGCAGCAGGGATGAGAGTCATGAAGACTTCCAGATGTTGTTGGACTCTCACCAGCCCCAGCCAGCAAGGCCAATGGCCAGCTGTGGGGACAGAGGATAAATTTAATTCAGCTCACATTTAAAGGCAAATATACCAAATTTGTACTTTCTGAAGTAATACATGAAACACCTTTTGAAATTCGCACGCATAGAGCAGAGTGCATTTACTAGTGAAAATAACATACAAAAATTGAATTGAGGAAATTGCTTTGCAGAAATGTGTGCATTGAGCCAAAATGCATATAAAATTTGTATATTACAAGAAATTTGCACTAAAATGCTGGTGAATGTCATCATTGCATGCGGTCTCCACACTTATTTCTTTTGTCCTATTGTATTATTGAAGCGCTTAAGAAACTCTGTCAAACCAGCGTTTGACCAGGGATGGGAGTAGTGGTGGGGAATGAATTGGAAGGAAACATTTCCTATGCAAATCCCACCCCCCACCCCACCCCCCGCAATCGCCAGCAACTGGTTCTGAGGCAAACTTCCCAGGCCTACTGGAACCTGAACCTTAGGCCTTCTGGATTCAGCACACACTCTAACATTGATCTCCTCTGACCATGTCCTCATGAGCCAGCCTGCTCCCTCCATTGCTCTTGGAAAGGCCTTGTGTCCATTCCCCGTAATCTGATCCAGGTGCAAGGAATCTTTTTCAGCTGGAGGGACACATTCCCTTCTGAGCAACTTTCTAGGGACCCCGTGCCAGCGCTGGCTGAGGCCAGAGGCAAAAGTGGGCTGAGCAAGGACTGACACTTTTGCACAGAAGTCTCATTTCTACACACACTCCCACCTCCCTCTCTATCCCCTGTGAAGTGAAGCCAGAACCATGGATGCCAAAAACACTCAAAGAGGTGTGAATTGGAGCAGCGAGAAGGCTACTCTGGGAAGGGGAGGTGTGGCCTGGGCAGAGTCCAGGGGCCAGACAGCGAGGACAAAAGGGTCAAGCTCAACTGCTGGGCCTGAGGTTCCCCAACCACAACCTGAGGTAAGGTGGGCCATCTCAGTGGAACAACCTCCCAAGGGAGCTTCTCTAGGCTTCCTGTAGGTGGGTTTCAGAACAGACCTGTGAAGTCTGTTAAAACCTTCCTTTGTGATAGGTTTTTTGGAGAGGCACACCTCTTGCAGATGTTGTTCTTGCATTTTCTTACTCAAGTTAAGGTTTCGTCGCTATTCTGTGCCATCACATGACTGTGCTGGGTTTTGATGCAGCTGTTTTTACTTCAATGCGAGTTCCTTTTCACTGGGAAAACAGAACGCACAGCAAAGCCCCAAACGACTCAACCACACTGGCTCCAGGGCCAGATCAAGGTAGCTTGAGGAGGAAAAACCAAATGGTTTTGCAAGTTCTGCACTCTCTCTGCATTGGAAGAGGCCTGAGCAGAAGCAATCAAGGCCTTTTCCAAGGGGCTTGCACAAGAGAACAAGGCACTCCTTGGCAGTTCCAAAGTGCTCCAGGTGCTTCAAACACACTACCCTGGCAAACTTCACAACAACCCTGCATGGTGGCTTATTATTATTATTAGTAGTATCCCTAACATGTAGGGATTAAAGACAGCAGCTTGCTTAAGTCTGAGTACTTACCATACATTTAAAGCACATGTCTTCCCACAAAGAATCCTCAGAACTGTAGTTTGCCCCCTCACAGAGCTACAGTCCCCAGCAGCCTTAAACTACAGTTTCCAGGGTTCTCTAGGAGAAGTTTTATGCTTTAAATGTATGGTGTGGATCTGCCTTCAGTGTGTCTTAAGGGTCACACCCCTACATTCCTCATGGCAGAGGCGAGATTTGGACCAGGATGCCCTCCTCTGTGTACCAGCTCTTGATAGACCTGCCCACCCAACCTGCTAAGGCCTGCTGGCTTTACTTTATGAAGGGGGATTGGGCAAGCTCAACGGGGAGGAGAGGGTTCTCACCAGCAACAATTATTGGTGGGTTTCCCAGAAGCATCTGGCTGGCCACTGTGGGAAACAGGATGTTGAGATACCTCAGCCTTCGCCAACCCAACATCAGTCCCAGTCAGCAGCCTATCAAGTTGGCAAAGTCTGGTCTAGATGAATCTTGGATTTGATCCCCCACAGCTCTTAGCAAGCCACATTATACCATGTTAAACCACTGATCCATGTATTTTAATTTTCTCCCATGATTGGCAGCTGCTCTCCAGAATCTTTCCCACCCCAACCTAGATGCCAGGGATTGAACCTGGGATCCTTTGCCTACAAGGCAGGTGCCTCTGCCATGGAGCTGGAGCCCTTCCCTCTTATGTCCTCCTTAACGTCACACAGGAGCCTGCCTTCTACAGGTTCCTCTATCCCAGGATCGTCTGTTCCGGGGGGGGGGGGGCAACATGATGCTCTACAGGATCAAGGATGATGGGAACTGGTGTCCAACAACATCTTCAGGGCAGCCCATTGCCAGCCCCAGATCTGCTCCAACTGGAAGAAGCTTTCCACCATAAAGGGTTCTTTCTCAGCCCAACTACCAAAGATCCTTAACAGAAAAAGGAGGGGGATTAGGCTGGGACCTTCTGTGTGGAAGCTAAGGACCCTCTTCCTGAACATCCACAAGACCTTCCCAAGAGAACATGCCCCAGGCGGGCCTGAAGTGCCTGTGTCCCCACCCCGCCATCCCTAATCTGCCACCTGAAGCAACCATCTCACCTGGCTTCACAGCAGGGCCATCACAGACTGGCTTGACCCTAAGGTGGTCATAGGCACCTCTCCCAACTTTGCCTGCCTGCTTATCACCAAAAGAGAAGGGTGCTACTCATGGCAGACCCTTACCTTGAGGTTTGGACGCCTCCGTGGCATTTGGGGCGGTCATAGCAATGCACACGTCATCCTGCGGGAACTGGTCACACTTGAGCATCTCGGGCCAGTAGAAGCCAAAGAACTGCATGACGGGCTCACAGGAGTCGCGGACGGCCTCGCAGAGCCAGCGGCAGGGGTAAATGGGCCTGTCCAGGCAGACCGGGGCAAAGAGGGAGCAGAGGAAGACCTGGGTGCCCATGTGGCAGTTCTTGTTGAGCAGAGGCACCCAGCTGCTGGCTTGCTGCTTCACCTCTGCCATGGTCTCGTGGTCCAGGAGGTTGGGCAAGACCATCTTGTCGTAGCCCACGCTGTGGCACAGGCGGAGGTCAGCCGGGATGGCCACGCACTGAGGGGGCTTGGTGTAGAAGCGCCCGCTCTGGTAGGCACTGATGTCGGACTGGAAGCTGACGTAGTCATACTCGTTGCCCTTGGCCAGGCCAGGCAGGAGAAGAAGCCCAAAGGCCACCAGGATCAGCACCCGGGGCCCCTTCCGCGAGGGGCCTCTGGAGCACCAGCCTGCGCCCATTCTGGCAAGGAAGCCGGCGCCTTGCGAGCGGCTGGGCATCAGCCGCCTGCTCTTTGCCCCGAGCTCTGGAGGTTGGCAAATAAGGACGGGGGGAGCCCGAAGGTGGTCGCGACTCCCTGCCCCGGGCGAGACCCCCATCAGCTCCTGCCCCGGCTGCGGCTGCTGCGCAGCTCTTCCCCCGCTTGCTCCACCGGGTCGGGACGCTTCTCTGCTGCGCGGCTCCCCTTCCCGATCTCAGCCAGCAGCGGGACCCGAGGGGACCACCGAAGAGCACTTTCTGGCCGAGAGTTGCGGAGCCCCTTTCCCCCCGCAGCCAATCAGTGCCGGCCTGCGCCCCTCCCCTTTCCCCTGCCCCCTCCCTCCCCCAGCTGTCGCTCAGGGGCTGCCTTGGCCAATGGCGTCGCGGGCCGGGGCTGCTTTCCAGGCTGCGCGGGTCGCCTCCCCTCTCCGCGCGGCGCGGGCGCGGATCTCGGGCGCCTTTCCTGGCGCGCATCTGGCTCGCCCGCTCGCTCGCTCGCGCCGGCCGCCGGCTAGCGC
This sequence comes from Podarcis erhardii, assembly GCF_964252035.2. NCBI lineage: Eukaryota > Metazoa > Chordata > Lepidosauria > Squamata > Lacertidae > Podarcis > Podarcis erhardii. The sequence continues at coordinate 2,096,059 of NC_138511.1, forward strand.
CATCCTGGGCACGGTTTCGAAAGGGGTTTCGTTTCGCACAGAATCGCAGCTGGAAGTTGCGCGCGCTTCTTGGCCAGGATGGGCAGCGCCTCAGCCCAACGGGATTTTCCTCCAGACCCCGTAATGGGTGCAAAAGGTGCGCAACGCGGCTTCAGTAAGCGCTCTCTCACGGAAGTAAAGCCCCGCTGGTTTTCCACATGGCTTACTTCCTAGTAAGTACTCTCCAGGTGGGGGGTGTATTTGTGCCGCCCGGGATTGTGTAGGTTTACCCCAAAGTTAATTAACAGCGCAAGCCTAGCCACGTCTACTCAGAAGTAAGTCCTGTGGAATTCAAGGGGGCTTGCTCCAAGGTAAGTGGGGTTAGGATTGCAGCCTACGTTCCGCGGTGTTCAAGAGAACATCGGGTTTTCCGGAGAGGACACCCCACCCCGGACCCCCTTGGGCGTGGCCCCTCTTGGAGTCCTCGACGTGTTTAGGGATGCAGCCTTCAAGCCCAGCTGACCCGCAGTCTTACTCTGCAGGTCTGCAAGAGATCAAGCGCTGCTTTTGCCTTTTACCAGGGTCACAGCGTGGCCTCCCCAAAAAAGCAAGGACACCTAGTTAGCTGGTAGTTGCGAAGAGCCAGACTGCGGGGCACCTCCTGGACCACGAGACTAGAGTGTGGCGCTGAGAACGCCAAGGTTGCAGGTTTGATCCCCATATGGGTCAGCTACATATGCCTGCATTGCAGGGGGTTGGACTAGATGATCCTCAGGGTCCCTTCCAGCTCTATGATTCTATATGTAAGAGACTCATTTATAATTATATTTTGGGAATGATGCATGCTCTTATGTATCTTCATTGCATTATACTTTCTGCATGTCCCATGATCGTATTATAAAGTAATTGTGCTCTGTGTCATAAATAAAGAACAGCTATGAGTTGTTTCTTTTTGTTTTCCAATGTATTTCTTATCAAGAAAAAAAAATTGATGTGGCGTGAGCAAATTTTTATTCTGAAAGTGTGGCCCAGGCCCCAGAGAAGAAAGTATAAGACCCACTGGCTTATAGGATTGCAGCCTAAAAGGAATTACGAGATATCAGTCAATCTTCCCATTTTTCAGAATAGGCACAGCGGGGTTTTATTTTTTGGGGGGGGGGATACCAGTCCCAGAAAAATGATGCTAAGAGGGCCACTGGATTCAGAAACCATTTTATAATCACAGCAGCACACCCTCCTGGAAGTATTTTTAGTCTGTCTTTTTGGAGGGGAGGCACAAGACGTCAACACCTGATGAATGCTGCCTCCTACCAGCTTTCAACAAATTTCTGCCTCTGCTTCTTTAGTGGGCAATAATACAATCATAAGCTATCACATTCAACATTGTTGAAATGAGTTTATTACAATCATATGTACACTTGATTTTTTTTTTTTAAAGGATGTACATTTTAAGAATTAGTACATTTTGAGAACAAGTAAAAATATCTATCCACCCTTACTACAACAGCACTTTAAAAAATAAAAATGCTTAGACATCCTCACAGGGTGGGGGGGGGTGCAATGGGCTCTGCCCCAGTTGCTCCAAGGGTCCCTGCAGAGGAAGGGGGTTGTGTCGTTCCTGCTCTCAGAGACATCAATTGTTCCAGGGTTGGGTTCCGACCCTGACAAGTTGGCTGTTCCGGGCTCTGGTGTTTTTCCTTCACTTGTTTTGATGCATATTAACCAGAGTTTATATGAGAAGGAAAAGTACACACCTGCCTGACAGGTAAAAAGAGGAGACAGGCACTCCACGTCCCTAGCTGGGCGTCCAGTTCACTAACCAAGACAAGCTGGAGGAGGGGCTCCACCCCACCCATTTGCCCCTTTCCTTTGTTTCCCTTAACGGCCCATCACCTCAACACAGGAAACAAGCCTGGCTTCAGTGCTTTTTTTCTAGAAAAACTCACAGTGAAGTTGTTAAAGTAAGTGCCACACTTTTTAACAACAACAACAAAAGGTGCCCGTACTGCCCTCCCTTGAGTATCCCTGGGGGGAATATACTGCCTGGCTTATATTTTAACACTTGCTGGATCCAGGGGTTAGAAGGGTCTCACAGACAGCCTACTTCCACCCAGCCCAAACTCATAACCATATTGTTTCTTCATTGCCACTGGGCTGGGTTCCTGCATTCAAACAACTTAGATGTAAATGATTTTTCTTCCCCTGGTGGCATTTTCAAAGTTGACAGTGCCTTTGAGGCTTACATAGATGCCCTAAGTGACCTCTCCTCAAGGCTTATCAGAGCGGAAGATGAGCTGCCCCAATGATGGTTGCTGTGTGGAGCAGCAGATTCAAAGGATGCATCATGGTTTAAACTCAATCTTTCCCAAACTGATGCCCCCCAGAGGCTTGAGCTACAACTCCCAGGCTTGTTCATGCTGAAGTGAAACACATCATTTTAAACTGGGTGGCAAGTAATATTGAACAGGCTTGGCACAGTTTCATGTAAATGTGTGCTAATCCCACAAGACACGCTAGATTTACAGATCTCTTTTCTGAACCTAAGCTATTGTAGTCCGGCTGGATCTCCTTCCTTCAAAAATATATGGGACTATATATGTATTTTCCTCACAGTTGCACTGCATCATGGACATTGTAGTCTCAAGTCCTCCGCAAATAGATTCTTGTACATTATGTTTCACAAATGGTGACGCTGTGTCCATGAATTTCATAGTTTTAAATATATTTAGTTGTATGTACACAAATGCACTCAAATGCTAAGTGTGAACTGGCATAGCACACTGGCTAAGACCTGAGTCAGATGCCCCCAGTTCAGATCTCTTGATATTTTTATCTCCTTATTCTCAAGAAAGAAGCAAGAAAACGAGTGCACAGAGAGACCCATGTACTTTAAATCCCACAGTATTAAAAATATTAAAAACACAGTACAGCAGTAAACATTAAAAACTTCCCTAAACAGGACTGCCTTCAGAGCCAGTGTGGTGTAGTGGTTGAGAGCGGTGGACTCTAGTCTGGGTGACCTTGGGCCAGTCCCACTTCTCTGAAGTCTCTCAGCCCCACTCACCTCCCAGAGTGTTTGTTGCGGGGGAGGAAGGGAGAGGAGAATGTGAGCCGCTTTGAGACTCCTGAAGGGGAGTGATAAAGAGGGATATCAAATCCAAACTCTTCTTCTTCATTTTTCTTTAATATAATTTTTTATTAGTTTTTTTTAACATATAATTTTCAACAGTAATTAAACATACTTTTTCATCTTATTCAATTTTTTGACTTCCATCAATCCTGTCTGAAAATTTTCCAATCTAATCTCTCAGTATGCATTTCTTATCTTCCCTATTACATTTCAAACTCATAACCAATATCTCTATCTTTTTCTACTTTGTAACACTTCATATATTTCTCCTTACAAAACTTCTTGTAATCCTACTAGCGTAATTTGTTGATTACAGTTGCTCTTCAAATAATTCATATACTTCTTCCAATCTTCTGTAAATCTCTGGTCCCACAGGTTTCGAATCCTTCCTGTCCTTTTGTCCAATTCTGCATAGTCCATTAATTTCGTCTGCCATTCTTCTTTCGTCAGAATTTTTTCTTGTTTCCATTTCTGGGCTAACAATACTCTTGCCGCGGTTGTTGCATATAAAAACAATTTAACATCTTGCCTGTTAATGTCCTGACCTATAATACCAAGTACGGTAAAAATGCTTCTGGTTTTTTAAAAAATGTATATTTCAACATCTTTTTCATCTCATTATATATCATTTCCCAGAAGTTCTTTACTTTTTTACATTCCCACCACATATGATAAAATCTTCCTTCTTTTTCTTTACATTTCCAACATTTATTATTTGTCTTATACGTTTTACCTAATTTCACTGGTGTAATATACCATCTATACATCATTTTCATGATATTCTCTTTCAAAGCATTACAGGCTGTAAATTTTATCCTTTCATTCCACAACCTTTCCCATTCTTCAAGCTGTATAATATATCCAAAGTCTTTTGCCCAATGTATCATTACCGATTTCATTTCCTCATCTTTCAAATGCCATTCCAACAGTATTTTATACATTTTAGACATTGTTTTACATTCATTGTTTAATATATCTATTTCAAATTTAGATTTTTTTATCATCAAATCCTTTTCCCTTTAAATCCTCTTTATATATTTCATTGACTTGGTGATAGTGCAAACAATCATTTACATATTCTTTAACCTCTTCATATGGTCAAACTCTTCTTCTTCAGATGTCTTTTAAAAGTAGGATAGTTGCTTATTTCCTTGACATTTGATGGGATGGCGTTCCACAGGGCAGGGGCCACTACTGAGAAGGTCCTCTGCCTGGTTCCCTGCAACCTCACTTCTCACAGTGAGGGAACCACCAGAAGGCCCTCAGTACTGGACCTCAGTGTCCAGGCTGAACAATGGGGATGGAGACACTCCTTCAGGTATACTGGGCCGAGGCCATTTAGGGCTTTAAAGGTCAGCACCAACACTTTGAATCGTGCTCGGCAATGTACTGGGAGCCAATGCAGGTCCCTCAGGACGGGTGTTATATGGTCCCGGTGGCTACTCCTGGTCACCAGTCTTGCTGCCGCATTCTGGATTAATTGTGATTTCTGAGTCACCTTCAAAGTTAGCCCAATGTAGAGCACATTGCAGTAGTCCAAGCGGGAGATAACCAGAGCATGCACCACTCTGGCAAGATAGTCTCTGGGCAGGTAGGGTCTCAGCCTGCATACCAGCTGGAGCTGGTAGACAGCTGCCCTGGACACAGAATTGACCTGCACCTCCAAGGACAGCTGTGAGTCCAAAATGACTCCCAAGCTGTGCACCTGGTCCTTCAGGGGCACAGTTACCCCATTCAGGACCAGGGAGTCTCCACACCTGCCCGCCCCCTGTCCCCCCAAAACAGTACTTCTGTCTTGTCAGGATTCAACCTCAATCTGTTAGCTGCCATCCATCCTCCAACTGCCTCCAGACACTCACACAGGACCTTCACCACCTTCACTGGTTCTGATTTAAAAGAGAGATAGAGCTGAGTATCATCCGCATACTGATGAACACCCAGCCCTAACCCCCTGGTGATCTCTCCCAGCGGCTTCATATAGATGTTAAAAAGCATGGGGCAGAGGACGGAACCCTAAGGCACCCCACAAGTGAGAGCCCAGGGGTCTGAACACTCATCCCCCCAACAGCACTTTCTGGACACAGCCCAGGAGAAAGGAGCAGAACGACTGTATGACAGTGCCCCCAGCTCCCAGCCCATTTAGACAGTCCAGAAGGATGTCAGGATCAAAGGCCGCTGAGAGATCCAGCAGAACTAGGAAACAGCTCTCACCTTTGTCCCTAGCCCGCTGGAGATCATCGACCAGTGCGACCAAGGCAGTTTCAGTCCCATGAGGAGGCCTGAATCCCAGTTGGAAAGGATCCAAATGGTCCGCATCTTCCAGGCGTGCTTGGAGTTGTTCAGCAACCACCCACTCAATCACCTTGCCCAAGAATAGAAGATTTGAGACTGGGCGATAGTTGGCCAAATTGGCCAGGTCTAAAGATGTTTTATTAAGAAGCGGTTTAATGACCACTTCTTTCAGCGGGTCTGGGAAAGCTCCCTCGCAGAGGGAAGCATTCACCACCCTGCAGAGCCCATCGCCCAGCCCTTCCCGGCTCGCTTTTATCAGCCAGGATGGACATGGATCAAGGAGACAGGTGGCTGGTTTCATTCATCCAAGCAGCCTGTCAACATCCTCGGAGGTAACAGATTGGAATTGATCCCATATAGCACGACTAGACAGGAGTCCAGCACTCTCCCACCCTGGCCCTGCTCCCACGGTGGAGTCTACCTTCTTCCAAATCGGAGCGACTTTATCTGAAAAAATACTTTGCAAAATCATTGCAGGAGATCTTGGGGTCCCTACCAGGCCCCAGTGACGAAAGTGGTTCTGATAGATTGCGAACCACCTGAGTCTCCTGCTGCTGTTTTCTGCAGGTGCAATAGAGGCAGTGAAGAACATCCTTTTTGTCGTCGCTATCGCCACTTGGTAGGCTTGACATTGAGCTCTAACCAGTGTCCGGTCCGATTCAGAATGAGTTTTCCGCCACCGGCACTCTAGCTGCCTCAGCAATTGTTTCATCGCCCTCAGCTCCAAGGGAAACCACGGGGCTGTCTGGGCTCCATGTAATTGGAGAGGGCGCTTCGGAGCCACACATTCAATAGCCCTGGTTAACTCCGCATTCCAGCAGGTCACCAGGGAATCGGGACTGCTGGGTACCTCCTTAGGAAATCCACCTGTCTCACCAAGGTTTGTTTGTGCTAGTTAGCTGGATCCCCTCCCTCTCTCTCCATCTGTGATAAATGTTTTGTTTGTTTGCTTGGAGAAAAAGAAGATCCATTTCCAGCTCTGCCTGCACCACCTTCCCAAAACCCTCTGTGAGGTCCTGAATCTCAGCCAGGCTATGGAACATTATGAAGAGTCTCTTGTTAAGCCTACCGGGAGGTCCTTCCCCCCCAGCCCCCGCCACTCAGCATTTCTGCTCTGCTCCTGCACTGAGCACTGATATAGAACACAGCTGGGAAAGTTGGCTTCTGTGGACATGCATTCAAAATCTGAGCATTGGCTGGGTCTACAGAGCACACCGGCTGTTGTTCATAAGACAGAAGCAGAATCCCAAGTGAGATGGCAGGAAGGGAACTCTCCATCCCCAGTTAGACCTTGAAGTGCCCTCTGCAGAAATTCAATCCAGGGCAGGGGCTGTTCATCGGCATGTGCTATCTGCAGGCAACGTCTAGAACAGGGGAGGACAACCTGGTGCCCTCTAGATGTTGAGAGCTATGGCTCCCATTGTCTCTGACCATTGGCCATGCTAGTTGGGGCTCCTGGGCATGTGGCCCATGACATCTTGGTCCAGAGCACACACATGCTGTTTGACTGTTGAACAGTCTCCCTCGGGAGGTGATGGACTCTCCTTCTTTAGAGATTTTTAAGTAGAGGCTGGATGGCCATCTGTCATGGATGCTTCGGCTGAGATTCCTGCATTGCAGAAGGTTGGACTAGATGAGCCTCTGGATCCCCTCCAACTCTACAGTTCTGTGATACTATGCCCTGGGTCCTGCTGCAGCTGAGTCAGAGCTGCCATTTTTATTTCCCACAATGTCCCTCATATAAGTTGCTCTGGGACATTGTGGGAAACTTCAATGTAAATGGGGGCCACTAGTGGGGACTCGGCAGCTGCCATTTTAATTTCCCTTGATGCCTTGGAGCTGCACCACATCAGGGGCATTGTGGGAAATGAGCATGGCAGCCTCCAGACATGCCTATGTCCACACAAACACACAGGTCATGTCTGCACCATACATGTGCAGCACTCTTGTGCCACTTTCCGAGTCATGGCTTCTTTCAAGGAATCCTGGGAACTGCAGTTTGTGAAGAGTGCTAAAAGTTGTTTGGAGACCCCTAGTCCCCTCACCAGCATCCCCTGTGAAGAGAGAAACTGCAGCTCTGTGAAGGGAATGAGGCCTTCTAACAACCCTCAGCACTTTTGATGAACTATAGTTCCCAGGATTATTTGGGGGGAAACGCGACTATGAAAATAATAGGGTTTAAGTTTAGTGTCGAAGCAGCCAAAATGAAGTCGCCTGGCAAGGTGGTAAAATTCTGGACTGGACTACTGCAAGCTGGGGGGGGGGGGGAGGATGGCTTTTTTTTTTAATGCTCACAGACATGCATGTAGAAAATGAGTCCAGCAAGATGTTTTTGTTTGTTGCTTTCTAACCTGGGGAAACATTATCAAATATTGCTCACCCTCCCACCTCTGTAGGTGGTGCAGTCCACAATTCTGCCACTTCATTCTGCTTCATGAACAGCCATTAAAATAAACCCAGGATCCATATTTTCCTTGCTCCTGGCTCTCTGAATCTACACTTTGCAGAGCCTCCAACAGACCCAACCCCAAACGATAAAACCTAGTTGCACATGAAAGAGGGAGAGTGGGAAGAGAGAGGCAAAATGAATAGCTTCTCCAATACAAATGCCATTCAACCTTTGTTTACAGAGCCCTGTGTCCCCTTCCCCTCCCCACCCCAGCCTGTACCAGAGCCCCAAGAGGAATGTGCAGGGGCTCTCTCCCAGGCCTGCTGCACAGCTCCCCCATTGAGAGCACTGTTACACCAAATATTACCCTTAATTTGAAACAGATGAGGGAAAGGCTCCAACACTATAGAGCTAGTATCGCAGAATGACCTGACCTTTCCAACTTGCTGAAAGTCCTGCTGAAATTCACAAGAACACATTGCAACTTCTGCAAAGAGTTATTTATTGCAAGCCCATAAATAATATTTGTGATGGATTTTCCCTGCTAATCTAGAAAATGAATTAGATTGGAGGGATCTGTGGAATTGCTTGAACATCAGGCAGATGTGTTGGCTTAGACCTGTTTAGTGATTGCTCATTTCTTCTTCAGTTGGCTAGATAGATTAAGTTTCATCTGCAGGGAAGGAGAGATTTTTAATCAAACCCTTTCTAACTCTTTCTAGTTAGGATCTGTGTGGATTGGAAAGCAAAGACCTCTCCCCTCTGCTTAAACATTCAGACTTAGATATTAAGAATGCAATACTGGTTTCTAGAAAATGCAGAATCACTAATCCGTTTTGGCCTCTCTAAAACACACACACAGAGAGAGAGAGAGAGAAAGAGAGAGCATTCTTTGGTTTGTTCAAAAGCAACTGATCTCCAAGAGGAGTCATGGAATTATGCAGTCAGTGATGAGTGGATTCCCCAAATTCACTCTGGAAATAATCTGGGAAAAGCAGAATAATTTTCTGAATGCCTAGGAAATTAATCTGGACCACAGACTGAAGTCACTACCAGATGGTCTGCTCTTTGAGTATTCATTCTGATTTGCTTGTGGGGAAGTTGGAGGGGGGAGCATCAAGTGTTTTTCCACACTTTCCACAGCATTTCCTCATCACAGACCCTCCAAGTGTCCCTATTTTCCAGGGATGCCCCTGATTTAGAGAAGCTGTCCCAATTTCTCATTTGATCCGGGAATGTCCCACTTTTCCTTAGGATGTCCCTATTTTAATTGGAGAAATGTTGGAGGGTATGAAATTATCTGATCCTTGAGCCATCTGAAGGCAATCCTATTTAAGGAAGGTTTTTTAAAAAATGTTTAATGTTTTATTATGGTTTTATATATGTTGGAAGCCACCCAGAGTGGCTGGGGCAACCCAGTCAGATGCGTGGGATATAAATAGTAAAATTATCATTATGGAATGGGATGTCCCTATTTTCATTGGAGAAATCTTGGAAGGCATGCCATCACTCACCTTATCACAAAACGTTCAGTTGGCGTGGGGCATGGCTTTGTTGCCAAATCCACTTTAATTTTATTGACATCAAGCAGGCATCTTCACTGCACTCTTTTCGGCACCTGCTTAAAGCATTTTAGGGAAGCCTACCCAGACACATAAAGCTTGAAAGAAAAAGAAGAAAGCTTTTTCTTCTTTTACTCTTAATTATTTTTAAATGTTTGCAACTGTTTTTACTGAAAACATTTCTTGTAAAGTGGCTAGAGGCTTTTAATACAGCCAAGCAGTATATACATTTTGTTAAAATAGGTTGCAGAATGTGAATGTGTCCGCATGCGGCACAACCCCACCCCAAGATGGCAAAGGTTTGCCTAGGAGCGCCCACTGTCTTGGGTTCATGGCCATCTTTACCCGGGGGTGCAAGGGGTGAGGGCACCCAGGTGCCAAATTCTGGGGGGCTCACTGCTGAAGCTGCCTAAGCTAACTATCTACCTGTTATGAAATAATAAATAATTTTGATCGAGCTAGAAAAACAAAATGCATATATACCTAGGTATTACTGAAATGTATAACTACTGTTTCACTAAAGGACTTTTGACTTTGTGCGCTCATTTAGCAAAGACGCTCTGCGCCAGCGGCGGCACGTGTCATTCACAACAGTGCTGTGCACGCGAAAGGAACTTTTACATCAAAATATCATGTTACGTATTGCATTGAGCTGCGCTGCTATGTGGCAGCAGGGTCAGCAGCACCTTTGACACGACTGATGTTTCTCCTAAGTAGGTGCCTAAACAATACTTAAAAGTTTAAGTGTGGTGGTTGAGCAAATAAAAAAGTTTCTTTCTCCCCCCCCCTTCTTTCATAAACAAGAGATAAGGCGTAAGCGTGGTGTCTGACATAAGCATAATAAAAGTTAGTTTGAGGGCTAAACTAAATTTGGGGGCGCTGGGCGGATCTTTATTTTTTATTTTTTATTAAATAATATTTATTACTTTTAAACCTTACAAACAAGAAGAAAAAGAAAAGGAGGGAAAAAAGAAGAAAAAACATAAGAAAGAAAAAACAATACAATACAATATATAAACAATACACCACACAACATTAACGCATTAAACTAAACAAAACAGAACAAAAACAATTTAAAAACATACATCATACCATTTCAATGCCTTATCTTTCATTCCCTTGTTTCATCGACTTCCTCTCACCTCCCTTTTTGTATTCCACTTCTATTAATTGTTTCAGCAAATCCTTTCCATTTTCACTATTTTCTATCATATAAATATCTTAACTTATATTAACCTTATTTTCCATTAATACTATAATACTTATTAATGCTTAACTCCTTATAACACTTCTACTAAGGCCATATAATTTCATTCCAACATTTTTCTAACACTCATTAATTTTACCATATTTCTATAAATAAACTTTAAACTTTTTCCAATCTTCTTCCACCGTCTCGTCTCGGATTCTGCCAGTCATTTCCATCAATTCCATATAGTCCATCAACCTGGTGCTCTTCTGTCCGAGGCTCTTAACTCTTTTCCAGGTCCCTTCTGCAAGTCTTCTTCGCATTTATACATGCACTTTACTTTGTCTTCTGCTGATCTTGTTCTTAATTTCCTTTCTTTGATGCTGAAGAGTAGGTCTCGAGGGAGCTCCAACCTAACAATGTTTTTATTCCTTCTCGACATGTCATCCACATCTCCGTGGTTAAAACTAAAATCCAAAAGATATTTCAGGACATGTTTCAAAGTCCCTCCAAAACTGCAGGTCCCCACAACTCCAATTTCCTCCTGACCCAGGTCCAGATCCCAAAGGTCAGTAAATCCCTGCATGAGGTGATCTATCCAACTTTCCTTCTCCAGTCCAAGCAGGGTTCCAATCTGACTTTCTCTGAATTCAATCATAGAGGGCAACAACTTGTAATCATCAAGTAGCCTCTGTAAGGCTGCGGCTCTCTCCCTCTCCACTTGTATTACTTTAGGTTCAACAACCACAGCTTTCTCCCTCGCTTTCTCCACCATTTGGCATGTCAAAGTAGATTCCTGTATCGGTTCCTGAATAGTTTCTGTGTAGATGTTCACTTTTTGTCCCAAATTAGTCGCTTTTTGTCCCAAAATATCAATTTTAATATTCATCACGTCCATCTTTTTATGGAGCTGTTCCAATGACTCACTTATCTTACATAGTGCAATCACTAAGGCTTCTTCTGTCGACATTCTCAAGCAATCCAAGGTCAATCTCACAGTTTTCTCTTGCAGCTGGAGATTCCACCAGCCCAACTCTTGTAACAATTTCAAAGGCTCCCTCTAGAGGGAAACAATTTCTGTTTGTATCAATCCTTTTAAGCACAGTTCAAGCAGTAAAATTAGTTTCAATTTTCAGCTACTTTTACTCCTTTTTAAACGCAGAAGGAGACAATGAAAACAATGTATTTCTCTTATTTAACTAACTGTCACAGTCAGTGAACTTTCCCAAAAACGTCAGTCTTACTAGCAGTCCATTTCCAGGTTCAGAGTGGTGGTGATCCAACTTTCTTCACTCTCTCCTACAGGCTTACGTGATCCAAAATTTTCCCCCTCTTCTCCTGCCTCCAAGGGGGGTTTAATGATTTTAGCCATTGGAAGTTTAATCCTTTACATAGGACTTCCAAGACTTTAGCTTGCAAATTCTTTGCTTCAATCTATTTACAAAAGGGGAAGGCGGACGTCCTGTTTGAAACCTCCCCGTTTCAGTGCCAAATTAAGACGTTTAAAAATCCAATTTTCCGTTCTACTCACGGGTAGTTGTTTAGAATCAAGTTGTCCACAGGAAAAAGTCAGCGCTCTCCGGCAACAGCAATGCGGCTTCACTCCGTGAAAGAAGCAGTCAATTCGAAGCACCGCACCGCTCACCCCACATCGCTCCGGATACCCGAAACCGGGTCTCCCCGCGAGTAGGGGAGGCGCAAAAGGTGCCAGCCGAATCCCACGTTCACAGGCTTCTCCCGCCTGCGATTTTTAGTGGGTCTCTGCCTTCGCCGTGGCGGCCAGACCCTAAATTCCACGGAGCAAGTTCCTCCCGATCAGAGGAACTCCGTCATTGCCGGAGGCGCTAACCCGGAAGTCCCGCGCTGGGCGGATCTTTACACCCCGGCGGCGCATATGCTAAAGACTGTGCTGCTTGGGTTGTGGCATCATGTGACAATGACACTGCCCACATGTTCCTGTTCAAGGCATTGGTTTCAGATGGAACTGCCCAAGCAGGGGTTGTGGCAGACAAGCCAGTGGAGAAGCTGAAAGCTGCAGGGGATGTCATTGGCCCTGTCGTGCATTCAAAGTTGTCATTTTATTGCCAAGAAGTTAGTTCTTCATTTCAGAAGTTGCCTGTAAAGGGAAGGAGGCTTGACTGGCTAGAATCATGAACAGGAGTATGGCAAACTTCAAGATTTCATTGCAGGGCTGCATACACACCACACATATAAAGCGCATGGCTTTCCCCAAAGACCCCTGGGACTGTACTTTATTTCTCTTAGAGCTACAACCCCAAGGACCCTTAAACAACAGTCTTTCCCTGATTCTTGGGGGAAGCCATATGCTTTAAATGTGCTTCAAATGTTTGGTGTGTACACAGCCTAACTCATATTTGCAAAACATTAAAGATCTACTGCAGAAAATTGGTTGCACTAAAGCTGAGAAGTTTTAGTGATGGTAAAAGTCACATTATGAGCCACTATAGGAAATGAAGCCTTTCCTATTTTGGAAAGTTGGAAACCATCTTTGCTGTATTGAAATCCTTTTGAAACATATCATGAAGATTGTCCTGAAATATTAAATAAGATCCAATACAGTGGTACCTTGGGTTACAGACGCTTCAGGTTACAGACGCTTCAGGTTACAGACTCCGGTAACCCAGAAATAGTACTTTGGGTTAAGAACTTTGCTTCAGGATGAGAACAGAAATCGTGCTCTGGTGGCACAGCAGCAGCGGGAGGCCCCATTAGCTAAAGTGGTACCTCAGGTTAAGAACAGTTTCAGGTTAAGAACAAACCTCCAGAACGAATTAAGTTCTTAACCCAAGGTACCACTGTATTAGTCAAACCCATTCAGATCCTGGTGATCCCTTCCATCTCTTCTGCAATTATATGATTCTTTGAAGTAAATGGAATCAAGTAGCTCATACCCAGAGGGTCTTAGTCACCTAAGTTCTGCACATAGGTGGACTGAGGGCAGCCCAACCGATTCCCCTGCACAGGGCATAGGGGCCAAGGGGCCTTCTTCTCAAAGTCTAGTAAGTGCTGGGCTTTGGGAAGGAGGCTTGAGATTCTGACAGGATCCTAGAGTCCTCCTTCCCAAAGCTTTGGGAAATAGGAGGGAGGGCTCTAGGACCCTGTCAGAACCTCACGCCTCCTTCCCAAAGCCCGGCGCCTTGCTTACCTGGCTTTGGAAAGGTAGCAGAAGGGCTGGGGGCAGGTGTCCAATTTTAGCCTCGGACAGGATGCCATATTACCAAGGTCCACCCCCATCCTACTCAGAGTAGACCCACTGAAATTAATAAACCTAAATTAGTCATGTCCATTAATTTATATGGATCTATTCTGAGTAGGACTAGCATTGGATGCAACCCATTGATAGATTTACTTAAGATTTACTTAAGATTTACTTAAGATTTACTTAAGATTTACTTAAGTGTGACATTGCCTAGAGTTCCCTGACCACGAATGGACCCTCCAATCTGGATTGTCTATAGAATATTTGTGGTACTTTTATTTCTATATTTTTATGCAAATAAGTATTACTAAATATAAATTTTAAGAGAATGTGTGTGAGAGAGGGGGTGGGGAGAAAAGTCAGTGTGCTCCTTTCTACCTGGAGACAGTCTCCCACTGAAGATTAAAGTCTAGGATGCAGCTCTAAGTAATGAGAGGTGGGTTGGGGGACTAGTCCAGGGGTCTGCAACCCGCGGCTCCGGAGCCACATGTGGCTCTTTTACACCTTTGCCGCGGCTCCGGGGCGGATACTAGCGAGGGGAGGAGGCGCATTGTGGACCCCGACACTCCCCACTGTGGCGGGCGCTGTACTGGCTGTGACGTCGCATGGGGGCGGTGCGTGCGTTAGTCACGCACCGTCCCGACGTCACCTGCCCGCCTGCCCGCCACACTGTAAGGGGCATGTACGCTGGTCACTGTTTTGAAGGGGAGTGAAGAACACACACACACAAAGGTAACTTGTTAATTTAACGTTTATTTCTATGAGGAGGAGTAATTCTGAGGGGTCAAACAAAGAAATAATAAAAAAGTGACAAAAAAGTTATTTTTATAATGACGAGTTTTGCGGCTCCCAGTTTTTTTTTCTTCGGAAATGGGTCCAAGTGGCCCTTTTTGTCTTAAAGGTTGCAGACCCCTGATCTAGTGGATTAATGCCCTGCATATTAATGCCATATAAGAACATAAGAAGAGTCTTCTGGGTCAGTCCAATGGCCCATCTAGTCCAGCCTTCTGTTCTCACAGTGGTCACCCAGATGCCTATGGGAAACCCACAAACAGGATTCAAATGGTTTTCAGAAACCTTAGTGTCAGAATCGCCACTCGGCCAAGCTGATAAAGCTCATCTTCCGGCTGAGCCTTCAGAATCGCCCTCCGACGAATAATTAACAACCTGAGCCTTTGATAAGGCCTCAGGCATGCTCCCCCATTCAGCAGAGAATCCAGCACAGGGAAGTGATGAGATTTATGGCTACATCTCTATGCTTTATTTCTTACTACGCAGACAACAAAGAAATATACATCCTCTCTCTATGAAAGCAGAGAGCAACTGAACAACAAAGGAACAAAGGAAACAGGAAACCAGTACGTCACATCCGTCTCTAGTCTCCCGTGAGACTTCCAATAGCCTGGACTGTCTCTGGAATGTAAACAGAGCCTTGTGACTCTAAGCAGCTGCTCAGTGCCAAACAGAAACTAACACTTAGCACCTCCAACTCTGGAGGCAGAACATGGCCTTCATAGCTGGCAGCCATTGATAGCCATTGATAGCCATCTCTTCCATGAATTTGTCCAGTCCTCTTTGAAAGCCCTCCAAGTTGGTGGCCCTCACCGCCTCCTGTGGGAGGGAGAGCCATACTTTAACTCTGTGCTGTCTGTATTGAATCTTCCAACAAGATGCCATAAGTAGTTTGAGCCTGGCAGTGCCCAGCCAAAGAGCCCACAAGATCCTGCCACCTGCCCTGAAAAGCAGCCTCCGTTTCATTATTTTCTACAATCCTTGAGTCCATCCGCTTATCCTTACTGGTTTTCATCATCCTTGACTGATTCTGCCCACCCTCAATGGCATCTTCATGCAACTAAAGCTGGTTGCCTTCATAGCATTTTGATATCTTCCTGTTCAGTGCATGGTGCCTGGTTGGCTGGGACTGCCCAGGTGACTGATGCAGGAGGTATTGTCATTAAACTCAGTTATCTGCCGGTCGACTTCTGGGTTAGCGCCTCCGGCAATGGCTGAATTCCTCTGATCGGGAGAAACTTGCTCCGTGGATTTTAGGGTCTGACCGCCACAGCGAAGGTGGAGACCCACTAAAAACCACAGGCGGGAGAAGCCTGTGGACGTGGGATTCGGCTGGCACCTTTTGCGCCTCCCCTACTCACGGGGAAACCCGATTTCGGGGATCCGGAGCGACGTGGGGTGAGTGGCGCGGTGCTTTGAATCGACTGCTTTTTTCATGGAGTGAAGCCGCATTGCTGTTGCCGGAGAGCGCTGACGTTTTCCTGTGGACAATTTGATCTTGAAACAACTACCCGTGAGTAGAACGGAAAATTGGGTTTTTAAATGTCTTAATTTGGCATCGAACGGGGGAGGTTTTAAACAGGAAGTCCGCATCCCCTTTTTGTAAATAGACTAAAGCAAAGAGGTTGCAAGCTAAAGTCTTGGAAAGTCTTTTGTAAAGAATTAAATTTCCATCGGCTAAAATTGTTAAACCCCCCTTGGAAGCAGGAGAAGAGGGGGGAAATTTTAGATCGACTAAGCCTGCAGGAGAGAGAGCGAAGAAAGATAAATGATCACCATTTTGAACCTGGAAAAGGGCTGCCAATAAAATTGACGTTTTGGGAAAGTTCATTGACTGTGAATAAAACCTATGTGGACAGATAGCTAAACAAGAGAAATATATTGTTTCCATTGTTTCCTTCTGCGCTCAAAAAGGAGCAAAAGTAACTGAAATTTGAAACTAATTTTGTTGCTGGATCTGTGTTTAAAAGGATTGATACAAATAGAAATTGTTTCCTCTAGAGGAAGTCTTTGAAACTGTTACAGGAGTGGATCTAGGGAATTTCCCAGCTGCAGAGATAAAAGACCGTGAGAATCAGGGATTGACCTTGAATGGGTAAGAATGTCGACAGAAGAAGCTTTAGTGACTGCATTTTGTAAGATAAGTGCTTTATTGGATCAGCTTCATAAGGAGACAGATGTTATGATTATTAAAATTGATAATCTGGGACAAAATGTGACTGACTTGGAACAAAAAGTGAACATCTATACAGAAACTACGACATGGCAAGTTGTGGAGAAGGCGAGGGAGGAAGTGGTTGTTGAACCTCAAGTAATACAAGTGGAGAGAGCCCTAGCCTTACAGAGGCAATTTGATGAATATAAGTTGTTGCCTTCTATGACTGAATTTAGAGAAAGTCAGATTTTGAGGATTGGAGCCTCGCTTGGACTGGAGAAGGAAAGATGGACAGATCCCCTTATACAGGGATGTTCTGGCTTTGGGGATTTGGATTTGGGTCAGGAGGAGATCGGAGTTGTGGGGGCTTCCAGCTTTGGAGGGATTTTGAAACATGTCCTGAAATATCTTTTGGACTTTAATTTTGACTACGGAGAATGGGCTGACCTGTCGAGAAGGAATAAATACATTGTTAGGTTGGAGCTTCCCCGAGATCTACTCCTCAGCGCCAAAGGAAGGAAATTTAGAACAAGATCAGCAGAAGATAAAGTAAAGCGTATGTATAAATATGAAGAAGATCCGCAGAAGGGACATGGAAAAGAGTTAAGAGCCTCGGACAGAAGATCACCAGGTTGATGGACCATATGGAATTGACGGAAAGGACTGGCAGAATCCGAGACCAGGGAGAAGAGACGGTGGAAGAAGATTGGAAAAAAAGTTTAAAAGTTATTTATAGAAATATTGTAAAATTAATGAGTGTTAGAAAAATGT
The DNA here is from genome assembly GCF_964252035.2 of Podarcis erhardii. Lineage (NCBI taxonomy): Eukaryota > Metazoa > Chordata > Lepidosauria > Squamata > Lacertidae > Podarcis > Podarcis erhardii. Next base: position 2,113,538 of record NC_138511.1, read on the forward strand.
TGGAATGAAATTACATGGCTTTAGTAGAAATGATATAAGGAGTTAAGTACAAATATGTTTTATGGTATTAATGGTAAGATAAGGTTAAAATAAATTAAGATAAGAATGGATTTGCTGAAATAATTAATAACTAGAATACAAAAAAAGGAGGTGTGAGGAGGTCGATGAAACAAGTAAATGAAAGACAAAGAAATGGAAAAATTAGATGTGTTTTTAACTGTTTTTGCTTTTATTTTTGTTTTGGATGTATTGTTTGTTTGTTTTTGTGTATTGTAATGTATTGATATGTTTTGCTTAATTTTTATTTTTTATTTTTTTTCTTCTTCTTTCTGTAATCTTTAAACTTTTAATAAATATCATTTTAAAAATAAATAAATAAATAAACTCAGTTATCTGCCTACCCTCAGTGATGTTATCACGAGGCCCAAAGTGATTGGGAATGCAGGATTATGAAATCCTCCCTTTCACAATGAGATCCCTGATTGTTTGGGGTGTGACTGATCCAGGAACAAGAAAGAAGGAACAGTCCATGAGAAAATGGCACAAAAGCAGCAGTGGCAGTCAGAGAAAACAATGGCCCTGGTTGGTTGGCATCCACCTGCCTTGAGAGACAGTGGAAGACTGCGCCTTGGAGGTGAAGTCAAAGCGTCGGAGAATTACGCCTGTTGCAGCTGCAGAGACGGATATGGGAGAGACATGTTCTGTTGCAGCTGGGCCAGATGAATAATCAAAAAATAATATTTGCCCACAATGTAGCTTGGGAAATATTAGCACCCCGCTGAAACTGCAATTTTTGAACAAGAAAATCACACCTTAAAAATATTCATCTCAGCCCTTTATTGGGGTGTAAAGGCCTGTGAGGGAGCCCTGAAGCCAGAGGCAGCATTGACTGCACTTTGCACCAGGCTTCCAGGAAGCTGTGGAGGTCAGTGGCAAAGCCGTTGGGCACATAGCCAATGGTACCCACTCTCCATGTTGTAAACTGGGCCCCAGCAAATGTATGGAAAGTGTCAGACGTGGGCTATCTAATAAAAGTGAAGTCAGCTTTACCAAAAGCAGCAGTCTGGGACACCACTATTGTTTGCAGGAGTTGATCAGAGGGAGTTTGCCAATGGGTTATTTAATTTGAGCTTGTATCTTGTTGCAGTTAAGGAAGCGTTCCCAGTAGAATAAGCCCTAATCAATATTAAAAAATTAAAAATGGCAGCAGGTGGGTTGAAGCCACTTGGATTTTCCATGGGGGCACAGAATGCCTTCAGCCAGCTCCTCCGGTTTTCTAGTTGCATGTGTGACAAAGGCAAGCAGGCAGCTGATCCATACATGCCTGAACAATTGACACTGCTCTTCTGCGTCTTTCCTTCCAGGCCTGGAGTGCTCCTGGAAAAAAACTTGACATGAATGATTTGATGTGGCTCTCTTCTGTTATCAGACCTTGCCCTTTCCCCTCTGGCCTTTGCACTGCTCCAAGGGCAGCAGAGCAGAGCTCTGGCCACAGTGCAGGCTCAGCTCCCATGGGAACAGAAGCATCTTTCTGAGCTATCTTCCACTGGGAAGCAGAATCTGGACTGACTCAATTTCCCCAGACCAGCAGCTGGAACAGGCAGAGTGTCCTCTCCAGAGAATTCTGACACTAATACCAGCATCCTCTCAGGAGCTCTTCCTGTGAGGATGCTTCCCTGCATCGCTTTCTCCTGTTCTAGGTGGTAAAGCAGCCTGCAAAGAAACAGTGAGCTACAGAGCAGGGCAGAAATTCACATGTGTATTAATGCAAAACTTCCTGAAACTATATGCTAACCAAACTACCGTACATTTCTCCTTTGAAATTTGCATTCTCCAAATTTTACAGTACAGTTCAGGGGGGGTGAGAGTACAAACATGAATGTTTTATGGGAAAATGTGCATTAAAATGCATACCGTATTTTTCGCTCTATAAGACGCACCAGACCACAAGACGCACCTAGTTTTTGGAGGAGGAAAACAAGAAAAAAAATATTCTGAATCTCAGAAGCCAGAACAGCAAGAGGGATCGCTGTGCAGTGAAAGCAGCAATCCCTCTTGCTGTTGTGGCTTCTGGGATAGCTGCGCAGCCTGCATTCGCTCCATAAGACGCACACACATTTCCCCTTACTTTTTAGGAGGGGAAAAGTGAGTCTTATAGAGCAAAAAATACGGTATATTAGTGAAAGTAGTAGACAAAATACATTATATTAGAGAAAATTGCTTTGCAAAAATATGCAACAAAATTGCAGACAAAAATGTGTATATTAGGAGAAATGTGTGCTAAAAATAAATGATTTTGTTATGAGGACTTTGAAAAACCTGATGTGAAAATGTGGCAAACAGAATTTATGATTGGGAAAATTTGAAACTTGCTGCCTTTCATCTCCTATTTTAGCACAGTCCTAGCCTGGGTTTACCAAAACTAAGAACCAAAACCTATTTTCACTACTTGGCTCATTCATCTCTTTAACATCTCAAGTAATAGTAAAGAAACACACCAACGAGCATGTACAAAGTGTCTTTTCCTTACCACTGAGTAAATACAAAGTCCCCACAAATTCATTAACTTTGTTAAAGAAAACTTATTACTCCCCTTTTAACTGATGAACAGCCATCTATGTTCACCAGCTGCCTTTGTTGGGTGCCCCGTTTGAAACAGCAGTGGACTACTATCTTGATTCCACAGCAGTAATTTAACCCTAAAGTCTTCCTTTGCTGCCTTAGACCCTATAGAAACCTTACAGGAGAATGTAGACACCCAGCAATTGGCTTAAATGTAAACTACCAGGCAAAGACTCACCAACAGTGAGGAGTTATTAGCTCCCTCCTTCACTGCTCTGAACTCCCAAGATGCCAAAGCATTTTGCCTAAAGTGAAACATGGAGGTGAAATTGGAGAGCTCTGCTCCAGCAAAACATCTCAGGAATTCCGAGGAGAGAGCCAGCCTTGTTTCTATAAGAACACTGTTCTGATGTTAGCTTGACCATTGGGGTCCTTCCTTGCTAATCTTTCAAAGGAAGTAAAACAAAACCTGTTAGCCATTTCTCTCCTGCTGGAGGGAGGGGTCCCCACGGTGTCCAGCCCTTAGCCCCAATGGCACACACGGCAGATTGGGTATGCTAGCCCCCAGGTGTGTTTGCATGCAGAGGGAGGCCTGGCTCTGATCTGTACCTGGAGAATAATACTCTGGTCAGAACAAGGCAGCGGTGACAGCAGAGAACAACATTCATCCATTTTAGTCATTACATATCTACACACTACACACAATACAACCCAACTAGGGAGGACAGGGACTACAGACTAATTTTTGCAGTCACTTCAAATTAAAAACCGAGAGGCATCATGATATATAGAACATTCTCAAATCCTTAGAAAAGCCATGTTTCACACACTGCTAAAGCCATTGAGTCCTAAGGCTATTTGCAGCAGTGTAAGAAATGAAGTCCCTCCACAGAGCATAGAAATGTTCTGGAGTTTCCAGTCCCCCAGAAACATTCAAATTAGGCACTATTTTGTCATATTCACAATGGTCCATGTGTTTTTTAAACTACAGGGAAAATTGTCACTCTTGCAATGTCTTCCATTTTTGTGCAATACATATTCTATCTGCTGCCAACAACCTGTCATGAATTCTTTTAAATGCCATTGTTGACTCTGATCATTCTGTTGATTTAACAGCAAAAGAGCTGTAGAGTCATTTGAGCGGGAGCCCTACAGATAGCAGAAAACCTCAAACCAAAAGTTTTGTACAAGCGCTGCCAACATAAATGGGGGGGGCATGGGGGGGCACCCACCCTTGTACTTCACAGCCATGCTAACAACATAATGTCATTTGTGAAGTTGTCTCTAAAAGCTGGATCAGTGCACGATACCGTCTGTGGGAGATTTTCAGTTAACCTTGCCATATATATTAACTGATGCACATTGATACGGCTTTTACGTCCGTCATTTCTTCCACTTACAGTCTGAGATGACTGTCCTCATATGCAAGCCCCAGAGCATCTTAAGTGTAGGAGAAGCACTGAAGCCGAATTTGATTGATGGGATACCTGGCACCTGGCCTCTAGTGGGCAGGGCTTTCATGTGGTGCTCTAGAATCGGCCTCTCCCTTCAGTTAAAAAGAGGCTAAATGCCCCTTGCCCCAAGATGTGCCATTTTTCTCAGTCAATGTGTCACATTAGTAATTAAAGCTTTGTTTCATAAATATACATGTTATGTACTGAGTTGAATAGGATCCAAACTGCAGCAGTCTGGTTGGTCCTAGAACAATGCAGCAGTATGATTGGTTGGCAGGAGCCACCCAATCCAGCTCCAGATAGAAGTGAATCCACAACCTGATTGGACTACAGGAGAATTCCGGAATTAGCCAATCACGTGCAGCCCATTGTGTAAATAATGTATATAAAGCTGATACTTTGAGGGGACTTTCATTCTCACTACCCCTGGGTGTGTCTCGTGTAGGGCTGTGAGGACCCTTTTGTGGAGGGGCTGGGGAACAACGACCATGCTTCCCCATAACAGGCACCCCTTGTGGGCCGACAGTTCATGTTTGCAGGTTGTGTAGCCAGCGAATTCTGGCCCGGGGCTGCTGCTGGGCCATCTCCTGCACATCCAGTCCAGGACCCGGGAGATGACCCTATCTTTCTTGGAATGGTGTGCAACTTCTTGTGCCTGAATGGGGCGGTCAGGAAGCAGCTCCAGGGTCATAACCTCTTGTGCAGGTGCTGGGTCGGGGCCTGTTTCCGGTAGTGGTAGCCTGCTGAGGGCGTCCGCATGGCCCATCGCCTTCCCAGGGCGGTGAATCAGTGCATACTGGTAGCTGGCAAGGAAAATTGACCACCTGAGGACGCGAGGAGACAGCACTTGGGGGGTCTGCTTTTCGGGGGCAAAGAAGCCAAGCAACGGCTTGTGGTCAGTCACCACGGTAAAGAAATCATGGAATTTTTTTACTCCCTTCATGATTGCCAGACCCTCCTTGTCGATTTGTGAGTAGTTCCGCTTGGTTGCGTTGAGTGTCTGGGAAAAGTATGCCACCGGTACCTCTCTTCCATCCGGGAGTTGGTGTCTCATGACAGCGCCGATGCCATAGGGCGAGGCGTCACATTCTAGCACCACCGGCAGCCTCTCGTCGAAGTGTGCCAAGACCGAGTTTGAGACAAGCAAGTCCTTGACTGCCTGGAATACGGCCTCCTGGCGCTGGCCCCACACCCAAGGGGCCCGCTTGTCCAGGAGTCTGTGTAGGGGCTCCGCTACCGCCGCCTTGTGGGGAAGGAAGGAATGGTAAAAGTTCAATAGTCCCAAGAAGGCCTGAAGTTCAGTCTTGCTCTTGGGCGCTGGGGCATTACAAATGGCCTGTACCTTGTCCCCAGTCGGGTGGACCCCCTTCTGCGTCCACCATAAATCCCAGAAAGTCCACCTGAGGCACTCCTAGTAGACATTTTTCCCGCTTCACCTTGAGACCCGCCGTCTGGAAACGGTGCAGAACGGTGTGGAGGCGGTCCTCAAACTCCTCTGGTGTGGGCCCAGCAATCAACACATCATCAAAGAAGGGGGTGACACCAGGAATCCCTTTAAGGAGAGAGTCCATTAGATTCTGGAATATGCCTGGTGCCACGCTGACCCCGAATTGCAGCCGCTTTACCCTGAACGCTCCTCTGTGCGTCACAATTGTCTGTGCCTCTGCTGTGGCCTCATCTACTGGCAGCTGTTGATATGCTTGGGCCAAGTCCAGCTTGCCAAAAATTTTTGACCCAGCCAGGGTGGCAAGGACATGGCTGACCACTGGCACTGGGTATGCGTGGGCCATGAGGGCCTTGTTTATGGTACATTTGTAGTCTGCATAGATGTGGACCGAACCGTTAGGCTTGACAGGTGTGACGATCGGGGTTTCCCAGGGGGCATTAGGCACCGGCTCCAGCACTCGGGGCTCCACGAGCCGGTCCAATTCCTCGTCTATACGGGAGGAGGAACGGCACCCAGCAGGCTTTGAGCCTGACAGGTTGTACTGCGGGGTCAAGCTGTAGAGCAATGGGGGGGCGTATACTGTCCCAATTTTCCATCGAAAACCCCCAGAAATTCCTTGCATATGGTGTCCACGTCCACTTGTAAGCTAGTGTGGTTCACCCCGGTGATGGCTAGCCCCAGTGGTCCAAACCATGCCAATCCCAGTAAGCTAATGTAGGGGCCCTTGACCACAAGCAAGTCCAGTTGCCGCATCCACCCTCGATATTGCACCCTGAAGGTCCCCACCCCCATTGTGGTGACCTTACGTTTCTGGAAGTCCCGGAGGGTGAATGGGGCCGGCCTGAGTTTGGGACCGCCACTAGGACACAGTTTCCTTAAGGTCCTTGCCGAGATTATGGATAGAGTTGAACCCGTGTCAAGCTCCATGCGGCACAGGGCCCCCTCTATCTGTACCTCTACATAAATTTTCTCTACGTTGGGGTGGGGCAACTGGTATACCTGGAAGTCTGTGACCTCCGTCGAGTTGCCTTGGTGCGTTGGGCCCTGGGGCTCTTGGATCGGTCATCTGATGCCTGGCGTCGGGTGGGCCGAGCCCGACACACCCGGCCAATGTGTCCCAATGTTCTGCACTGCCTGCACTCTGCGTTGCGGAAATGGCAGGTCCTCCTCTCATGACTCTCCCCGCAGCTTGCGCAGTTCCCTCCTTCTCGTCGAGGCAGCTGTGGTCTGTGCACTGCTTGAGTGCGCTGCTGTACTCGGTGCACCTCCTCGCTGTCAGATCCTGAGTCGTCGGTGAGGTCTTCGTGGTCAACCCTTGGTTGGGACGGCAGGCTCGGTCATGTCTCTTGCATCAACCTCTTGGCAGCTTCTGTTGCCAGGGCCTCCTCCAGGGCGACCTGGAATGTTAGGTCCTTCTTAGCGTAGCAGCGTCGTTGCAGCTTCTCATCCTTCAGGCCACCGACGAGGCGGTCATGAAGCATGTTCTCCAATTCTGAGAAGTTGCAGAACCGGGCGGCTTGGGGGAGAGAGGTCACAAACCCAGTTATGGTTTCCCCAGGGGCTTGCCGCTTTGCGTAGAAGGCATTTCGACGAGCCACCACTGAGGGCTGCGGCAAAAAGTGCCCCTTCAGCCATTCCATTATTGTTTTGTATGGAACAGTAGTGACGTCTTCAGGCGCAAGGAGAGCCCGGGTGATTTCAAACGTCTCCTCTCCGCAGATGCTGAAGAATATCGCCCTCTTCTTGGCATCTTCTTCGTCGGTGACCCCTTTGGCTTCTAGGAGGAAGGTGAAACAGGAGGCATACGCTTCCCAGTCTCAGGATGCTGGATTGAATGGCAAGAAGCTGCTGTCGGTTGCCATTCTGAGTTCCTTAGGTCCCGGAGCTGAAGCCTGGATACACGGTGCGAGGCAGCGGTGCGGCAGGTGGCAGTGCTGAGCTGCTGAGTGTGGTGGTCAGCTCAGCGGGATCCCATCCTCGTCGCCAGTGAAATATACTCAGAGTCGAGAGTGGATTTCATGCTCTTTATTCAGCTCATAGTGGTGAGGAGGGAATGAAAGTCCCCTTATGTGTGGTGGCCGGGGATCGACGGATAGAGGCCTGGGTCAAACACTGCCAGGCCTTCCAAGAATCCCGCCCAGATCCCCCAAGGGCCCCAGTCCAGTCCTGGGAGTCCGCCTGAGCACCATGGTCACGCCTGCATGTCGACTTCGCTGGCCCCTTTCAGGGGAAAACATTCTTCATAGTGGTGGACTCCTACACCAAATGGCTGGAAGTCGCACTGGCACCGTCCACTTCCACGTCTGCACCCATCCGGGTAGTATGCAGGCTGTTTGCAACCCACGGGCTCCCTGACACTCTCGTCTCAGACAACGGGACCGCATTTACATCAGGAGAATTCCAAACCTTCACAGCGCAGAATGCCATCTGCCACATCCGTTTGGCGCCATTCCACCCTGCCACCAATGGCCAAGCAGAACGCATGGTGTGGACCACCAAGGACACCCTCCGCCGCATGATGCAAGGGGATTTGGAGTACCGCCTTGCCACATTCCTTCTAGCACAACACAGCACCCCCAGCTCAACGACTGGCCGGAGCCCCGCTGAACTACTAATGGGTCGGTGCCTTCACCCCAATAGAGCTTAGGATGAGGTAGTGGTGGGGGAAGGCAGGAACCCCCGGACCTTCGTGGCCCAGGACCCAGTGTACGCAAATAATTTTGGGGCAGGCCCAGCATGGGTACCCGCCACAGTCACCAGGATCACTGGCCCTGTGTCGTATGAGGTGCTAACGGATGGGGGGCAATGCTGGCACCGCCACTGCGACCAGATACAGCGACGATTCCCGGGAGAAAACCAGGAGGAGGACAGGTCAGAGGAGTCCCATGGGAACAGTGGGGCAGTGAGGGCCATAGAACAGGAGGGGACAGCAGGAGAGGCAGAATCAGTAAATACAGAGAGGACCCGCGAGGCCGAAAGGACACCGGAACCAGAACCACAACTGAGCAAGCTGGTTGCACCAGACCAAACGGCCCTATCACAGCCAGCATCCTTGGAACCTGAACCCCGGACCAGGGAACACGCCAGGCCGCAACGCACATGTAGGCCACCGGTACCTTGAGGACTATGAATGCGACCTCCCGGGCAGGACTGGAACTTAGAGGAGAGGGGTGTTATGTACTGAGTTGACTAGGATCCAAAATGCAGCAGTCTGATTGGTCCTAGAACAATAGGATTCAGAATGCAGCAGTCTGATTGGTCCTAGAACAATGCAGCAGTATGATTGGTTGGCAGGAGCCACCCAATCCAGCTCCAGATAGAAGTGAATCCACAACCTGATTGGCCTACAGGAGAATTCCGGAATTAGCCAATCACGTGCAGCCCATTTTGTAAATAATGTATATAAAGCTGATACTTTGAGGGGACTTTCATTCCCTCCTCACCACTATGAGCTGAATAAAGAGCATGAAATCCACTCTCGACTCTGAGTATATTTCAATACATAAGCTGTTTGCTTCACTGGATAAAGAGACAAAACTCTGCTAAAGAAGGAGAAGGTGGCATCTCTTACACTGGGTGAGTGAGGAGTTAGTTCCCTGACAGGAGGACTGAGTTTTAGTCACCCCCCTCCATCAAGCCCTATAAGGGGTCCAGATCTAAACATTCCCTATCCGCTGAGGAGGCAAGCTCTTTTCCAAACAACGCTGGCAATGCACAGGGTGATAATCTGCTCCTCCAGTGATTTACCAGATAAGTGCACACAGGGACTAATGGTTTCTAAACATTTTCTAATGACTGTCATAAAACCCCTCTCTAGCTGCTCCAGGATGACACTGGAACACCAGAACAAAGCCAGGAAAGCCCCTTCTTTCCTAGATTCAAACTCCATGTAAATTACAGCACAAATATATATCCTGGGGTCAAAAAAGATTTAAACACCGGAAGTGAAATTAAAAGAGGGACAATATTCTTCTCTCTCTCTCTTCCATTGTGGGTTCCCTGCATTTTCTTATATTTAGTAAAAATTTGGCTCCAGAACATTTGATTTCCATCTGAGTGCCCCCAAAGTGGGTGCCTGTGTTTTCCTCACGGTCCTGGGAGCTTCTTTTGTAAATCACTGGAGCAGAGCATCATTAGTGAGAAGTGCAGAGACGTTGTACAAAGAGGAACTTGCCAAATTACTAATAAGCAAAAACCCTCATCCATCTTAATGAGACAGGGTTAAGAAAATAGCAACCTAAGCTGCACACAATGAGGGCCTTCCCAAGCTGTTCATTTATTGTGTTCAAAAGTAGTTCAGAGCTGGGATGATGTGCTTGTGTGAGATGGTTGTGGGATCTCCCAGTGGTGCCCTTGCAAGCCACAACATTCACATAATGTGCAGACCATCATGGCTAAAATCTGGAGGTTCGGGGATAAATCATTTGGGAACTCTGTGCAAGTTTGTAGAAAATGCCACAAGTGGGATATAAGCATGATGCACAATGCATACTTTCTACCAGGAGATGCATGACAAGAATGGTCTGTCTCAGGATAGACAAGTATCCAGTGTTCAACATCGTCAAGCAAATGCAATAACCATCTCCTACCCAATTATTTGTAAGTGTTATTTGGACACTTACGGCTGATGGTCGCTGACAGATGTATCCATATCCATAAACATGCCCAAACCAGTAGGCATTAGGCACGGGGAATGGGTAATGATTTTGTTCGCACTGTGATGCAAAACTACCTAATCTGCACTTTCTGAAACTATATACACACAAAAACTTACACTTTCCCAACTTTTGTGAAACAGTCATTCAACCAAAGGTTCGGGGATCGTACCTAAAGCAAAATCGCATACGGTCAAACCACACTGGGTTCAATGGCAGGTGGAACTGTCAAGGTCTTTTTTCCTGGACACCTGCCCCCTTTCTGCCCCCTGTTAAAAATTTTTTTTAATTGCCAAATGCCTAAAGCTGAATGTAGACAAGTTAAATGCACATAAGTTGTGGGTTCCCTGTATAGCAAAATTGGAAGCGGATTGAAAGTGCAGTATGCAAGAAGGTTGTGCTATCTCAACAACTGACAGGACTAAACTCAAAGACTAAGCTGAGTAAGAATAAAAAGGCACAACTTCCCATCCCATGTAAAGATATAAAAAGGCAAGTGTAGTCAAAACAGATAGTACAGTCTTGGGAAGATAATACAATAACAAACTGACTCCTCTATTCAGGACAAAGCCTGATCAAAATCTTTATATTGCCAATAAACAACAACAAAATTTGTGAAAGGCCAATAGTCAAAATGAATAAAATCACAAAGACAAATATATGTGTCATAACAAATATGGAATGATATGACCAGAGTTCAGATCCTTGCTGAGCTCACCAGGAGGCCTTGAGTCATTTGCATAAAATGGGGAGAAAGAGAACCAAATGCACCAGCGGGAGGGAGCACCTCGGAGGAAAGAGGCAATCTCAATGCAATAACTAAAATAATAAATAAGAAGATGGAACTATGCACAAATGGCCAGTGAACATTTTCCACTGAGAAATTGGGAAGGGGGTGTGAAAACCAAATTTCTCCAGGGGGTGGATAAATTCCCGAAGGGTTGCCTGCTGCTCCCCATGAGCTGTGGCAGAGGCGGAGCTGCTCTGTTTTTTCTTGCTGGGGCAGAGCTGCGTTGCGCACTTCCTAGCATGAGGGGTTGCTGCTGCTCCCCAGGAGGCCGAAGCAAAGGGCCCAGGCAGTGGGGAGTTTGGTGTGGGTCCACCAGCCACACTTTGACACCACGCAACCTCTCCACCTTTCTCTCCCGTTAAGCAGCAGGGACACTGCTGCTGGGAAGGAGAAACTTGTGCCTGGCTCTGCTCCACTGGGCAAGGGGGGGGGGGACTCGTTTGTGAGTGGCAGCTACTTTTTGATAGCACAACAGCTCCATTTTGTATCCTCTGCAATGTCCTGGACTTGGAGTCATTCTGAGGCATTGGGAGGGGGAGAATAGCAGCCACCTCCAAAAATGGTGGATAATATTTGGAGAAAATTCTGCAAAGTGGCCCCCTTTTTCTTGGAGGGTGAGAAAAAGAAACCTATCAGAGAAAAGTATTCTGATCAATTTCAGCTGTGGTCTACTTCAAGAACTGGATGCCCCCCCCCCCCAGCTCTTGCATTCCCCCCACCCCTGTTTCCCTTCTGCCTTCCATGCAGACAGCTGTGGTGTAAACCCTTCTGGGAAATTCCAATGTTTGGGGAACCTCTACATCATTGAAGATCATTATGGAAAAGAATGCCTTGTAATGCAGCTGTTTCATTGGAATAAATATTTATAATTACAAGGCATCTATTTGTCATAGGTTTCCATCTGCTTTAGGTGACAAGGAGAAGCATTCTCCAGTAACTTTTGATGACGATGACAATGTTAAAAGGCCCACTCCCTGGCAGTTGAGACCAGAAGGAAGAAAACGCCGAGGGAGCTAGCAGGGCATGCCTTCTATTTTACAGAGAACAGTCCTCAACTTAAAGGACCATCTAGTCCCACCCCATGTTAAAGAGAAAGAATCCTAAGAGACGGGGGGTGGGGGGGCTTAAAGTAGGCCATCAACAGTGAGCACCTGGGAAGCCGGCTGAAGAGGCACACAGCTCACCTGCTTACAGTCTCCCCCATTGTGACAAGATGCACGATGTCTATTACTTATTTATTTGTTATATCTGTTGGCTGTTTTCCTCACAAAGGGGACCCAAAGCAACATTACAACCATTTAAAACAAACACAACCAATCAAAGCCTAAAAGCACATATATCCAGAGAAAAGACAGGTCTTACAGATCCCGCTCCGCTGAATGAGGCCACAAATGCCCCAAACCCTTCAAAGACTGAACAAGTTAAATCCGTAATGATACACTGGGCAAGGGATTTGGGGCATAATATTCAGCTTTCAGATTGGGAAAGGTTATGGAAAACAGACTTGACATTCACGGCATGTTGTACGCTAAAAGAAAACTATACAAAAATGATGTACTGGTGGTATTTGACTCCTAGTAAGTTAGTAAAAATGTATAAAACAAGTACAAATACCTGCTGGAAATGTAAAGAAAAAGAAGGTACCTTTTATCATATGTGGTGGTCATGTAAGGTAATAAAAGCTTTCTGGGAAATGATATATAATGAACTGAAAAAAAGTTTTAAATAACTTTTGTAAAAAAAAACCCAAAAACCAGAAGTTTTTTTTATTAGGAATTGTGGGTACCGACATCCCGAAGGAGCAGAAATGACTAGTTACTAGCCCAGAGATGGAAAGATGAGTCCCTGCCATAGAGAAACGGCAAACCAAGCTGTTAGTCTACGCCGAAATGGCAAAGCTGGCTGGAAAGCTCAGGAACCAAGAGAACGAAAACTTTATTTAGGACCCACCACTGTAAACAGATGAAAACATTAGCAGGATTTTAATTTCACTTGTAATGTAACAAACATTATGAACAATATGGACAGATAAAAAATATAGATTATGAATTAATATGCAGTTGAAAATGTTGACAATAGGTCCCATGGAGGGAATGGGGGGAAGTCTTGAGATTCAGATAAATCTCTATATATGGATATGTTTTTGTTACTGTTATAAATTTACATTTGTAAAATCAAATAAAAATGATTTTTTAAAAAAAGGCCCAAAGACTGGGTAAAGAGAAAAGTATTTGCTGGTGCCTAAAAACAGATAGAAAATGCACCAGAATGCATGCCTCCCTGGGGAAAGCGTTCCACCAAGTGAAAAGACCTATTCTCTTGCTGCCACCCTCAGGACCTCCCATGGAGGGAGCACACAAAGAAGGGCTTCAGATGTCAATCACAGGGTCTGGATTGGTTCATGTAGGGAGAGGTGATCCATCAGGTATTGAGCTTTATAGGTCAAAATCAGCACTTTGAATTGAGTCAGTAACCAGTGCAGTCATGCCAAAATTTGTGTTCTATGCTCCGACAGTCCTGCCCCAGTCAACAATCCAACTGCAGTTTGTGAACATCTTCAAAGACAGCCCCATGTATTGCAGTAGCCCAACCTAGAAGCCACCAGAGTGCAGGAAACAAAAATTAACCTCTCCTTCCCAGGATTGGGGCACAGATGGGCCACCAGTCAAGGCTGATGGAAGGCCACACATAGACTACTTGAGCCTCAAGTGACTGATGGATCCAGAAGTACCCTGAGTACATCTCTGCTCCTTCAGAGGAAGTGCCGTTCCATCCAGAGCAGGGCACATCTGGGTTGGGAAGCACATGCTAAGAGCGCTGTGGTCCTGTTTGAATTAAGCTTCAGTTTATTGACTCTTATTCAGTTCGTTTCCAAGGCAAGACATTAATCTGGCACATCCACCACATTCCCATCAGCAGCTGAATTATAGTACTTTTTTCCCTAATTTTGCATACATTCATATATACTAGGCATACCCCAGTTTTAGGCAAATGAGTGTCCTCTTTTTTGATCATTCAGAAGTGGCCACCTGAGAGGGAGCAAGAGGCAAAGACTGGCGTTGGAAGAGAGCAAGACAACTGCTTAGACCAGAGCATCTGTTTGACTAAGAAGCTGTTATAAAATTCAGGGAGTATCACCTGACTTGGCCTGGCTTATCAATGCAAGACAGTTCCTTAGCTGGCCCAATCATTCCTCCTGCCCTTAGTCCTTTTGAATAGCACAAGAAGTGTGGGCACCTGGGAAGGTTGCAGAATGATATGTGGAATGAAAGGAAGAACTTTGGGGGGGGGACCCTAGACTACCTTGGAATGTGGTAAGTACAACAAAATCCTGCATCCTGCCCATGAGAATATCACTGACGTTATCTCCCCTTTGACAATTTTGAAAGGCAACTTCTTTTCTCATTAATTGAGGCAGAATAGTTTTTTTAAAATAATAATAATAATAATAACAATAATAATAATAACAACAATAATAATAATAATAATGCAGAAGTCATTTTCAGCACAGCACTACTTTCAACTAATCCAACAGACACTCCTTGCATTCAGAAAATGAAAGGATGCTTTGTGCCTTGCCACTGCTTCCTCCAGGACTGCCTGGTTTAGACCAACAAAGATCAGCTTGGAGTCTGGTAGCATCTCTATGCAGATGGAATGTGATGAGTTGGCACACCTGTCAAGACTGAAGGCTGCCGTGTGTTTGAAAACAGTAATCAGAGGGATGTCAATCAAGGATCCCATCTCACGTGCCGTCAGCCAAGGATGCTCATAGCATTAATTTGCTAGAGTGGCTCTGGCATGGTGTTTTAAGGAATAGGACAGTCAGCCATTCTGTACTAGGTCTTGGTTATCAAACTTAGGTTGTAAAAGGTTGCTTCTTGCTTTCAAGGCTTCCAGCATGCTGCTCCTGAAACCTGAAGAGGTTGCGCTGCATTTCCCCGCTTTCGTATGGAAACTTGGGGAGGTCAGGGTACCCCAGTACCAGCGGCTGCAGAGTGAAGGCCATTGATCTGCCTCAGTTGCTGCGCCTGAGAGAGGACAGCAGGACGCCAGAGGCCACCTAGAGATTTGAGCCTCCACCTGGCAAACCTGGAAACTACTTCTGCCTCCCGTCTGACTTATCAGAATTGCAACACCAGGATCACACCACGGGCGCAGACCCTGCTGTCCAAATGGCACATCTGTCTTCCTTTTGACGCATCAGAATTGCAGCCGGGGCTGGGAAACAGAGTTTATTGGAAAGCGACTTTGTGGGCCTGTTAGCAGGAGATGTTGCGCCAAGTGTTTTCTGTGAGAGCTGAAACTCTGCCTGGGTGCGGGTGGGGAGGGAGGGGGCTCTTCTTCTCAATATTCTTTAGCTCTTAATCATGAGAATGGGAAAAGGAGTCCATGTCACACTCTGGGCTCCCGGACTCGGGTTCCATTCAGGTCTTTCAGAAAACAGGGTCAGACGTGTCTTCTGACCTCCGACCTCTCGCTTCCCTCCTCACCATAATTATCTTATACTGCGCTCCCCCTGTCAACTACAATGAAACAATTTGTCAGTTCAATTGTCTGTCAGTCAACAGTGAGCCCCTTTTCAACAGGCCCAACACATGTTTTTTTGAGAGCTTGTCAGCAAGGCCTGTCTAGCCAGACACCATAAGCACAGAAAATAGGACCTTTGTTAATTCTGGTTCTTAGAAAAGTAAATCCTTTCACTCCCCCCTCTTCCCCCCAGAGCCTCTCTCTCTCCCTCTGCGCCCCCCCCCCAAGCCTTCAATTGGGTGTTTCCACCAGAAGCTTGAATTGCTCCTGATCCTTAAATGATTGGTCAAAGGATTTGCATGAGGAAGCAGAAAATAATTATTCTTTTCTTTGGCTTGTTTTATTTTCTTTGCTTTCTTTTTCTTTTTCTTTTTTAAAAAAATCTGTAATTGTGTGTTTAGAAATGAGATTACATTATGGAGCAGTGCAAAGGGTCTTGGAGGAATTACTTTGCATTTATTTAGCTCCTTAGAGTTAAGATCCCCCTAATCATTTAAAGCATTTCCTAAGAGTCTCTCTGCTTTTACTCTCGACATTAATGACTAAACAAAGATTGGGCTGTGTTTCCCCAGAGTTTTTTGGCAGCTCTTTTGGGCTTGGGAGAGTAGGGGAACCTGGGCTCTTAAATCTCCAGTGAATTTTTGGATTATGTTGGCAACGTTTTGCTACCAAAAGATCTTTGCCACTCAAATCAAAGATTTTGGAAGATATTAAATGTCACCTGTGCTGTTGGAATGGATCTGGGTGTCCTTTTAAGCATCTGAGCTTCAGCCTGGAGCAAAATGACCCAAACGTTTTCATAATCGCTGCTGGGCTTTTGTTCATTTCACAGAGCCAGTTCCAAATCAGCTCTGTCACATCATGAGTCAGTCTCAGATGGGGACCCAGACATAATCTACTACTAGGACAGCCAAAAATGAAAAAGGACAGAATATCACTTGCCACCTCCAGCTAAAACCATTGCTAGGACAGAAATTCTATTCAGTTCACACTGACAGGCAAACTTACCTAATTATCACTTCCCAAAACAATACAGGAAGAAAAACACAACCATCTTTCAAAATTTGCACACCCACAGTCCCCCAGCCATGTGTACAAAATGCATATACTAAGGCAAAGAGTACATATAAATGCATATATTAGTGAAAATAACATACAAAATGCATGATATTAAGAGAAATTGCATGTACATATTCTGCAAAGTTGTTTACAAAAATTTGCATATTAGGAGAATTTTTTTAAAAAGTATAAGAATTGCAGACTAATATGCAAATATGGAAAACTTCAGAGCATCAAAATGAGAAATAGAGAAAAGGCAAAACTGACAGTTTTTCCCATTCCTATTACAAACCGTCCTGAACAACTATCTTTCCCTTTCATGGGCTTGGACTGCGCTCGATACATAAAGTGCCCTAACCTAAAGGAGCTCCCCACCAAGAACAAGAGGCTACACAAGTGTGGTGGAGTCTCCTTCTTTGGAGGTCTTTAAGCAGAGGCTTGACAACCATATGTCAGGAGTGCTCTGATGGTGTTTCCTGCTTGGCAGGGGGTTGGACTCGATGGCCCTTGTGGTCTCTTCCAACTCTATGATTCTATGATTCTATGATTCACAACAGAGACTCAAACACAGCATCAGAGCCACTGCCATGTGCACAGATGCTGGCCCTCTCCATGCAACTGACACAGAAAGGGGGCTTTGGCCTCAGCTGATGTCAGTCCCAACGAGTCTGGCCAGAGCTCTGTATGAGCCAGGTGTATCTTCTAGAATGGGTTCCAGAGTCCTCTGTAATTGGTAGGATGGGGAGAGTGGGGTTGCCCTTGTCCTCCTTGTGGGCTTCCCATCAGCTTCTGTTTGGGCACAAGGAAAACAGAATGCTGGACTGGAAGGGCCACTGGTCTGATCCAGCACGGCTCTTCTTGTGTGATATCTACACAGAATAGGCTCAAGGGAGGTAAGAAGTCTGGAAACTGCTAATTTACTAAAGTCTATAGCAGCCACGTTCTCCTGCCAACCTAGCAGTTCGAAAGCACGAAGTGCAAGTAAATAAATAGGTACTCCCGCTCCGGCGGGAAGGTAAAACGGCGTTTCCATGCGCTGCTCTATTTCACCAGAAGCAGCTTGGTCATGCTGGCCACATGACCCAAAAGCTGTACGCCGGCTCCCTCGGCCAGTAAAGTGAGATGAGCACCGCAACCCCAGAGTCGTCTGCGACTGGACCTAACGGTTAGGGGTCCCTTTACCTTTATAGCAGCCAGGTTAGAGCATGGACATCTTAAAGCAAAATTCAGCATTTAGGGCTGCTGCTGTCATAAATGCTCTGCCTTGGATAGAAAGACTGTGATGGACAATGAGAAGGAAGAAGACGGTGAGATGGCAGAGTGAGACCAGGGAATGGAAGTACTCCCCTTTCCTGAAATCTGGCATCTTTGAATGGGGAGACAGGGATTCTGACTCACCTCTTCCCTACTGGGGAGAGGAGAACATCCATGGGGTTTGGAGAAGGTATTGACTAGCCACTGGTGGTGGAGGAACCAGAGTCAGAAGGGGAAGGCAGAGGACGAAGCAGCAGTTCCACTTCTGGAAACAGACCCATCCTCCTTGACACAGTGCACGTCTTCATGCTTGACATTTCCACAAAGCACAGGAGTCACCTGAGTAAGCTTGCCTCTCCTTTAAAGGACAACTGTCAGGACACCTCCGTTGCTTCCACAAGGTTCTGAACTTCTTGCCCTGATCTTGGACTCCTTAAACTGCTACATCTAGCCCAGTAGATTCCACAGTTCCCATCAACTAGTTCAAGCCATGAGGCTGTTGTGATTCAGTTCCTTTTGCTGAGCCTGGACCTTAAAGACGCCTCAATAAATATATCTTCCTTACTGTCACATGATGGCTTTTGTTGTCATGGTCTGAGCAGGAGCCAGGACAGCTGCTGTGCTCAGGATGCTCTTTCAGTTTCAGCACAGTGACCAAAGCTGGACTCTTAGCCAGCCTGTCATCCCAGGGTCACCTCAACAACCTTTCTTCCAGCCAATGTTTCCTCCATCCAGACATTCAGACTCCAGTCAATGAAACTCCGGGGAATATGATGAGAGGGCAAAGTTATACAAAAGGTTTGCCTCATGTTACATGGCTGATCTTTGGGAGGCAAAGGAATATGGACTGTGTTTCTTCCATTACACCAAGATGATGGAAAATGTAAGGCTTGGGTCTCTCCCAGACACATGAGACAACTTCAGCAGTTACCGTAATTAAGATTTATTGGTTCAACAAAAGCCCCGGTTGGAGCTCCGCTAATTTCAGTCTTCCTCCGATGCCACTGTTGCCGGGACTGAGCTTTGCCCCCTTCTCCCCAAACAGGAGAAACCCCACCTCCTCTTCCTGTAATTTTCACACTTCTCGCCTAATCTGTGAGTCTTCAAGATCGGGGTGATTGCACTCTCTCTATTTCTGTGTCTGTATCACTATCTGAGCCTTGCAGCTGAATTCCTGCTCTCTGTATCTCTCCCGTTTCTCTCTCTGTGTGTACAAAGGCCGAATTCTCCCCCCTCTTCCTCTGTGCATGTTCTTTCGCTGCTTGTCAGAAAGTCCAGTTCTCTGACACCACCACCTCCACTAAGCCCCCCTTCCTCCTCCTCCTTGGCTTCACTGCCTGCCACAGAGGGCTCTCTTGCTGCAGGTTCCCACCATGCCTCACTCTCCTCAGCTTCTTCTTTGCTGAGGTCAACCTCCTCCCTCCACCCTCTGGGTTTGGGTTTGTGGGGGTACCTACGGTGGAACTGCCGCTGCAATGCTGGGGCATGCAAATCCTGGCTTCGTACCCAGGAGTTTTCCTCAGGACCCTAACCTTTCCAGGACACCAAATACTGCAGCTGCATTCTACAAAACCTCGAATCCAAAATTTGTTGGATCTCATACACCTCTTGGTCTTCCACCATAACTGGAGAAGGAGGTGCCTGCTTAGGTTCCTGGAAATGGTGCGCTGGAACAGATGGCGACAGAAGAGCCCTATGGAATACAGGATGTATCTTCATTGAGGCAGGCAATTTAAGTTTGAACGATACAGGATTTACCTGTTCTGCAACTTCAAATGGCCCCAACCGCCTTGGCTCTAGCTTCCTGCACCTCCCCTTAGTTGGTAAGTCTTTAGTCGACAGCCACACCTTATCCCCCACTCTGGTCTCCTCTCCCTGTTGCCTATGCTCATCAGCACTTCTCTTGTACGCGGCCTTAGCGTCAAGTTTCTCCTTTAGCAGTTCCTGTAGAGCCTGTATTTCACCCATGAACTGCTCTGCCGCTGGCACCAACAAGGTGCTCCATGGCTCTGGAAACGCTCTTGGGTGTCTTCCATAGTTGGCCAGAAATGGAGTTTGCTGGGTAGACACATGCACTGTGTTATTATATGCGAACTCTACTAGTCTCAGTTTGTCTACTCAGTCCTCTTGCTGGTAGTTCACATAGCAACGAAGGTATTGTTGCAAAGTAGTGTTGGTTCTCTCAGACTCCCCATTGGTTTGTGGGTGTCTCACTGAGGTCAGGCACACTTCTACCTCTAAAAGCTGCATCAGCTTTCTCCAAAATTGTGCCCCTCTGTCTGAAATCACTCTCAACAGCAGCTTAAACACATGGTCCACAAACATCTGTGCCGTCTCCTGGGCCAATGGCAGCTTTTGGCATGGCACAAAGTATGCCATTTTTGTGAACAAATCTGCCACTACCCAGACTACTGTCTGTTTCTGAGAAGCCAGCAAGTCCATGATAAAGTCCATCGCAATCATCTCCCAAGGTCCTTGCAGGGTCAGAAGTGGTTGCTCCAGTCCTGCAGGCACTACCTGAGGCATTTTTACCCGTTGGCAAGTTTCACATGCCCTCACATACTCCTTAGTCCCTTCCTGTATTCTTGGCCACCAAAATCATCTCGTTAGTTGATGCAGGGTCTTGTAATGTCCAAAATGGCCCTCCATCAGGTTATCGTGACACTGCCGCAGCACTAGTGTCCGCAAGTGGGATTCCACAGAAGGTAATGGGATCTTCTAAGATGGCAACGGCTTAGCAAGCAGGCTTCGGAGCTCCACAGATAACAGGACTGTAATTCACACTGATTTTTCCTTTTTTTACTTCTCTACTTTTAAACTTTTTAGTTCCCGCAAGTCCCCTTCTGGCACGTAGAGCACCTCTCCCTTAAACAAAAGACCTTCCTTTTCTGTGAAACTCTTGGTGCTGTTCTCACCTCTCCACACCGCTGCCAGTTTCTGCCACACGAATTCATCCCCTTCCATCGGTCGTTTAAACCCCTCAGCCCCAACAATAGGCACCGCCACCAGTTGCAACTGTTCCAGCTTCAGAATGTGTCTCAACTCTTGTTTCTGCTCACCTTCCATGTACTCAGGTTTCCGGGACAAGGTATCTGCCCTCTGGTTTAGATGCCCCGGCACGTATTGTATGCTGAAGTTGAAACATGCAAAGAACTGTGCCCACCTGATTTGCCTCTGGTTCAGTTGCCTCACTGTTTGCCAGTATTCTTGTGATCTGTGAGCACCTCCACTTGGTGTTGCTCTCCCTCTAGGAAATGTCTCCAGATGGCTAAAGCTTCTTTTATAGCCAGAAGCTCTCCCAAATCATGTAGTTCTGCTCCGAGGTGTTCAGCTTCCGGGAGTGGAATACGCACGGCCTTAGATCCCCATTGTGGTCCTCCTGAAGCAGCACAGCTCCTACTGCCCTTTCAGAAGCATCTGTCTCCACCACCACCAGCCTCTGCTGCGAACATCTCCTTGAGTCTCTCAAACGCACGTTACGCCTCCTCTGTCCAGATGAACAGCTTCTTGCCCCTCAAACAGTCAAGATAAGACAAAACTGTATTGTCTAACAAGCCCGCCAACACATGATTGATGAAGGCCTGGAAGGTGGCTGTGCATGTATTGCCTAGGATGCTGTTTTTGTTTCAAACACTGCAAATTCTGGACAAGATGGACTGTTTCAAGAAATGGCAGAGAGATATTTCTAGATTTGTCTGGCAGGGCAAGAAACCTCGAATAAAATCTAAGATTTTAACTGATGCTAAAGAAAGAGGTGGATTTGCCCTGCCAGATCTTAAACTTTATTATGAATCAGCTGCATTTTGCTGGCTGAAAGAATGGCTGCTTCTTGAAAACACGGACATTTTGGATCTAGAAGGTTTTAATAATGTTTTTGGATGGCATGCATACTTGTGGTATGATAAGGTCAAAGCACATAAAGCGTTTAAAAACCATATTGTCAGAAAAGCACTGTTTAATGTTTGGATGAGATATAAGGATTTGCTTGAAAGTAAAACGCCAAGGTGGTTGTCACCAATGGAGGCTAAGGCTCTGAAAAAACTCAATATGGAGGCAAATTGGCCGAAATATTGGGAAATTTTGGAACAAGAAGGAGATAGATTAAAACTACAGAGCTTTGACAGACTGAAAAAATAAAGTACGAGATTGGCTTCATTATTATCAAATAAGGGAGGTTTATAACTTGGACAAGAAAATTGGTTTTCAGGTGGAAAAATCAAATTTGGAAACAGAATTGTTAGATCCTAAAACTAAGAATTTGTCAAGAATGTATAACTTGCTGTTGAAATGGAATACACAAGATGAAGTGGTTAAATCTGTTATGATTAAATGGGCACAAGATGTTGGACATAACATTATGATGGCTGACTGGGAAAAGTTATGGACCACAGGTATGAAGTTTACGGCATGTAATGCCTTAAGAGAGAATATAATGAAAATGATTTACAGGTGGTACTTGACACCAGTCAAGCTTGCAAAAATTTATCATTTGCCCGATAATAAATGTTGGAAATGTAAAGAGATTGAGGGCACATTCTTTCACCTTTGGTGGACATGCCCAAAGATTAAGACCTTCTGGGAGATGATCTATAATGAAATGAAAAAGGTATTTAAATATACCTTCCAGAAGAAACCAGAGGCATTTCTCTTGGGCATGGTCGGCCAATTGGTGAGAAAGGAGGATAGAACTTTTTTTATGTACGCCACAACAGCAGCAAGAATACTTATTGCAAAGTATTGGAAAACACAAGATCTACCCACCCGGGAAGAATGGCAGATGAAGGTGATGGAATACATGGAACTGGCTGAGATGACTGGCAGAATCCGGGACCAAGGGGAGGAGTCGGTGGAAGAAGATTGGAAAAAATTTAAAGCTTATCTTCAAAAATATTGTAAGATTAAGGATTGTTAGAAAGATGTTGGAAAAAGAAAATTATGTGGTTTTGGCAGAAATGACAAAGGATTAAGTAAAAATGTATTGATGAAAGAGAGAACGTAAAATTACAGTATATTAAGACAGATTATTAAGATAAAAACAAGGTTGGAAGGATTTGCTGAAATAACAATTTGAATTGGAATACAAAAATGGGAGGTGTGAGGAGGTCAAGGAGATAAGTAAAGGAAAGAAAGTGTGCTGGACCCGGGGGAAAGGTACCGTGAGCGTAGTCTGAGTCCACACGAAGAGGGGCGAGGTCCGAGGCGGAGAGCCGGGCGGGGAACAGGAACGCTGGAACAGGAGGCCGAGCAGGGAACAGGAGCACCGGATGGTCAGGAACAGGAGGCCGAGCAGGGATCAGGAACACAGGAAGGTCCAAAGCCAACAACGACGTTGCTCCCGCAACCTGGGGCCGGGCTGACTGGGCTTTTATCCTCTTCTAAGGCCAGGGGCGGTCCCGGCCCCCAGGAGCCCCGCCTCCTCTGGCCTTAAGGCGAGCACTCCTCCTGGGAGCAACCAGTTCCCTTCGCCTCTCTGCCCTAAGCCTCTGCAGATCAGGAGAGGCCGAAGGGTTACTGGGCCCTGGAGGAGGCTCACCTGTAGCCACTGAGTCCTCAAGCCCCTCTGGGGCCTGAAGGGTTTCACCTGGGACCAGCTCCTGGTGCTCTGCCACAGGTGCAGGCTCTTCAGCATCTAGGCCTTGCCCCAGTTCAGCCGGCCCTGGAGGCGGGGACTCCTGTGCAGGCTGGGATTCCTCTGGTTCATCCTCTGAATCGGAATCCCAGGCCATCACACCATCCCCCCTCCCAGGCCCCCCCCTCAACCGAGGGTCCGGACCCGGCTTGCCGGGGTACGTCGCATGGAACTCTCGGAGGCAGGCAGGTGCGTGGACGTTGGCCGCTGGTTCCCAGGAACGGTCCTCCGGTCCGTACCCCTTCCAGTCAATGAGATACTGCAGCTTTCCCCTGCGGTATCGGGAGTCCAGGATGCGTTCCACCTCGTACTCAGGCTCTCCCTGAACCAACACTGGCTGCGGTCGGGGACGGTTCGGGTGGGGAACTCGTCGGGTGGGGCCACTGGACTCAGAAGGGACCTGTGGAAGACCGGGTGAACCTTCAGGGTTGCGGGTAACCGGAGACGGAATGCCACAGGAGAGACTTGGTCCACGATAGGGAACGGGCCGGTGAATCGGGCGTCCAACTTCCGCGAAGGTCGAGAGGGGTGGAGGTGGCGAGTGGAGAGCCAAACCAGGTCACCGACGCGAAGTTCCGGCCCCACCTGGCGGTGGCGGTCGGCCTGGGCTTTGTACGCTTCCTTGGCCTGGTGCAGTTGCTCCACCAAAAGCTGTTGCTGGGACTGGAGCTCTTGAAGCCACTCCGTCACCGCAGGGACCGCGGATGCCGGCAGCACATCTGGAAACAGCCGTGGATGATAACCGTAACTGGCCTGGAACGGGGTCTGCTGGGTGGACGCATTCACCGCGTTGTTGTAGGCGAACTCCGCCAATGCCAGGTGGTCGACCCAGTCATCCTGCTGGTAGCTGCAGTAACACCGGAGGTACTGCTCCAGCACCGCGTTCGCCCGTTCCGTCTGGCCATCGGTCTGTGGGTGGTAGGCTGACGAGAGGCAGACCTCTGTCCCGAGGGTCTGGTGTAATGCTCGCCAGAACCGGGATGTGAACTGAACGCCCCGGTCGGACACCACGCGCTCAGGTAGGCCATGCAGGCGGAAGACATGCTGAAGGTACAGCTGAGCGGTTTCCTTGGCTGTGGGTACAGATGGGCAGGGGGCGCAGTGCACCATCTTGGTGAAATGGTCGGAGAAAACTAGGAGGCAGGTACAACCACGAGACGGGGGTAAGTCCACTACAAAGTCCAACGAAACCGTGTGCCAAGGGCGCGGTGGAACTGGCAATGGCTGAAGTAGGCCGGGGGGTCGCCCGGTAGGGCCCTTGGCGCGCCGGCAGACATCACAACCAGCAACGTATCGAGCCACGTCAGCCTTCAGGCGGGGCCACCAAAACTCACGACTGACCAGATGGGTGGTCCGATACCGTCCAAAGTGCCCCGCTGCTGGGGCATCATGGGCCATCCGGAGAACCTCCAGCCGCAGTGGCCCTGGCGGGATGTACAGACGACCGTGGTGCAGCAGAAGGCCCTGATGCAGGACCAGCCCCGGATACTGTGGGCTGGACCCTTCAGCCAGCTCCTGGAGTCGTTCCTGGGCCCAAGCGTCGACCCGCTGCTGTTTCCGCACCCGAGCCTGCAGTGGCTCCGCCTCCTGGGTGGCCAGGAATGCAGCTGGAGGTAGGATCGTGGTGGGTTCTGCTTGCTGTACCGTGTCTGAGTTGTCTTCAGGTTTCCGGGACAGGGCATCCGCCTTCTGGTTCTGAGAGCTAGGGATGTAGCGGATCCGGAACTGGAACCGGGAAAAGAACAACGCCCACCGGATCTGTCTTTGGTTCAGCTTGCGGGTGGTCTGGAGGTACTCCAGGTTCCGGTGGTCGGTTCTCACCTCCACCGGATGTCGTGCCCCCTCAAGATGGTGGCGCCAGACCTCAAAGGCCACCTTGATGGCCAGTAGTTCCCGCTCCCACACAGTATAGTTACGCTCCGCTGGTAGGAGCTGGCGGGAATAGAAGGCACAGGGTAAGAGTGGCGCTTCAGGTCCATTCTGTTGAGACAAGACGGCACCGAGAGCCGTACTGGAGGCGTCGGTCTCCACCACAAAGTGTCGAGAGGGGTCAGGATGTTGTAAGATTGGCGCCCTCTGGAAACAGGCCTTCAACCCCTGAAACGCCTCCTCTGCCTCCTTGTCCCAGGAAAACGGCGTCTTTGGGCGCAGTAGCCGGGTCAACGGGGTGGTGCGATGAGCATAATCTGCGATGAAGGTCCGGTAGTAGTTGGCGAACCCCAGGAAACGCTGTAGGTCCTTGCGGTTCCGGGGTGCCGCCCATTCTCGAACCGCTGCCACCTTCCCAGGGTCCATCTGCACCCCATCTGGAGAGAGCCGGTGTCCAAGGAAGTCCACAGTCCGCTGATGGAACTCGCACTTGCTGAGCTTTGCGTACAAACGGTGCTCACGCAAGCGCTGCAGCACGGTCCGGACATGTCCCTCATGGCGAGCCGGGTCACGGGAGTAAACCAGTATGTCATCCAAGTACACCACCACGTACTTGTCTAACAAGTCCTGGAACACGTGGTTGATGTAGCGTTGGAACACAGCAGGCGCGTTGCACAAACCGAAAGGCATAACCAAGTATTCGAACTGCCCGTACCGGGTCCCAAATGCTGTCTTCCACTCATCCCCGGCTCGGATCCGAATCAAGTTGTAGGCCCCCCGGAGGTCCAGCTTGGTGAACACCTGTGCCCCTTGCACCCGCTCCAGCAACTCTGAGATAAGGGGCAAGGGGTACCGGTCTGGGATGGTAATTTTGTTCAGGGCTCGGTAATCATGGCAAGGGCGAAGTTCCCCACATTTCTTCTTAACAAAGAGCACTGGTGCCGCGGTAGGCGAGGTGGAAGGCCTAATGAACCCACGCTCCAGGTTCTTGCGCAAGAAGTCCTGCAAAGCCTCGCGCTCTGGCTCTGTTAGAGAATATAAGCGACTCACTGGTAAGGGCGCTCCGGGCTGGAGGTCTATGCCGCAGTCAAAAGGCCGATGCGGCGGCAGCTGGTCTGCCCCCCGTTCCTCGAACACGTCCTGGTAGTCCTGGTACACGGCTGGGAGCGTGGGTGCTGCCTCCTCCGTGGGCGCGGCCGCCAGCGTCTCGGATTGAGCATGGGAACATGGGTCTGGGAAGTGCACAGTCCGTTTGACCCAGTCAATCTGAACGTTGTGAGCTTCCAGCCAGTCCATCCCGAGCACGAGGGGGAACCGGGGCATAGAGGCAATGTCCAAAGTTCGCAACTCCCGGTGCTGCTGGAGACACAGGACCAGGGGCTGGATCTCCTGAGTAACGGCTCCTGAACGTAGAAGCCGTCCGTCAATTGCTTCCACCTGGACCGGTTCTGGCTTGTTCCGAAGTGGCACCTGATGATGGGCAGCAAAAGCAGCGTCCATATAAGAACGGGTTGCTCCTGAATCCACCAAAGCATGGGTAAGAATCCAGGGCCCACCTGGAGGGTATAAACGTACCGGAACCATAAGATGTTGCAAGTCCATTGGTGCGGGCCCATTCTGCGCTGTTTGGGACCCCCGGTAGCTAGGGCCATCAGCTACTGGGGGTTGGCGGTTTCCCTGCGGCTGGCGTTTCTCAGGGCAGGACCGAGCGTAGTGTCCACTTCCGCCACAGTAGAGACATAGATTCCCCTCCCGACGCCGCACCTTCTCTGCGGGGGAAAGGCGTGGCCGCACTGCCCCGAGCTGCATAGGCTCCTCCGATAACTCAGTTGTGACCGTGGGGCTGCCGGAAGAAACTGGTGCCGAGAACTGGAGGTGTCGTCGGCCCCGGGCCTGGCGACGATCCTCCAGCCGGTCGTCTATCTGTAGACTCCGTTGAATGAGAGTGTCTAGCGTGGTGGGGCGTTCCATTGTGGCCAGCTGGTCCAGTATCTCGTCCGAAAGCCCTTCGAGATACTGGTCCCGCAATGCCGAGTCGTTCCAGGTCAAGTCCTGTGCCAACAGCCGAAACTCCGTGGTATATGCGGCCACCGTGGACTCGCCCTGTTTCAACTGCCGAATCGCCCGGTTGGCTTGACTCCCTTTCTGGGGGTTGCCGAACGCGGCCTCCAAAAGATTGCAAAACCCCGTATAGTCTGCCAGCAAGGGGGAGTCTTGCCTGAGTAGCGGCAACGCCCACTTGGCCGCCTGGTCCTTTAACAAACTAATCAAAAAGTGCACCTTGGTGCGGTCGTCAGGGAAGTTCCGGGCTCGCCCCCGAATATACAGCTTGGCTTGGGCGAGGAACATGGGAAAGCTGGCCGGGGCTCCATCAAATTTCTCGGGCAAAGCCACTGGGTACTTGCCAGGAGCCGGGGCGTCGGCCCCAGGAGCCGGTAGGGCTTCCAAGCGCTGCTGAAGTGCCGTAACGGCGTCGCTGAGCTGCTGCACGGTGTGAGTCAAGGCCTGGTTCTTCTGGGCCAAAGCCACCAGCGCAGCCGCCTGGTCAGCCATGGCCTCTGGCTCTTCCCGAACGCACCCCAACGAAGGGGGAGTGCGGGTGTGGCGGGAGCAAACTGTGCTGGACCCGGGGGAAAGGTACCGTGAGCGTAGTCTGAGTCCACACGAAGAGGGGCGAGGTCCGAGGCGGAGAGCCGGGCGGGGAACAGGAACGCTGGAACAGGAGGCCGAGCAGGGAACAGGAGCACCGGATGGTCAGGAACAGGAGGCCGAGCAGGGATCAGGAACACAGGAAGGTCCAAAGCCAACAACGACGTTGCTCCCGCAACCTGGGGCCGGGCTGACTGGGCTTTTATCCTCTTCTAAGGCCAGGGGCGGTCCCGGCCCCCAGGAGCCCCGCCTCCTCTGGCCTTAAGGCGAGCACTCCTCCTGGGAGCAACCAGTTCCCTTCGCCTCTCTGCCCTAAGCCTCTGCAGATCAGGAGAGGCCGAAGGGTTACTGGGCCCTGGAGGAGGCTCACCTGTAGCCACTGAGTCCTCAAGCCCCTCTGGGGCCTGAAGGGTTTCACCTGGGACCAGCTCCTGGTGCTCTGCCACAGGTGCAGGCTCTTCAGCATCTAGGCCTTGCCCCAGTTCAGCCGGCCCTGGAGGCGGGGACTCCTGTGCAGGCTGGGATTCCTCTGGTTCATCCTCTGAATCGGAATCCCAGGCCATCACAGAAAGCTATGTAAAGGTTTGATTTGTTCTTTTTTATTTTTAATTGAGTGTATTTTTTCTGTCTTTTTTATTTTTATTTTTTCACTTTTTTCTTTTTGTAACCTTTAAAATTTTGAATAAATATTATTTTTTTTAAAAAAAGGAAGGTGGCTGTGCTCAATTGTAATCCAAATGGCATGACTAAGTACCCAAAATTTCCATATCTGGTATTAAAAGCCATCTTCCACTCATCACCTTTTCTCACACGTATCAGATTGTACGTCCCCCTCAGGTCCAGCTTGGTGAAAATTTTTGTTGACCTCAACAGGTCACCAATCCGTGGCAAGGGGTACCAGCTGGGAATCATGAGTTGGTTGTGTGAGTAAAGATGGCGCCCAGGACACTTCTGCTGCGCCACTGGCCGTCCGTGCCGATCAAAAACTTCTCTTAGCTCTCTTAGCATAGTCCTAGCAGAGTTCAGCAGCGGGAGAAAACTGTTGCCGTGTGTGGATAATAAATCAGACTGAATGCAGGCTTCTCTCTTATCTCCAACAGTCTTTTAATGCGTAGAAAAACATCGTAAATTAGCCCGGCGAAAGAGCGCACATCCTTTCGCCTCTCAGTCAAAACCGAAAGAGGACACACACACAAAGAAAGATTCCCGTATGTGAACATAACCACGCCTCAGAATGTGAGACGTCACACAGAACTGTTTAACCCTGTAAGTTCTGATTCTCCTCACAGGTTGGTCCTTCTGTAGTCCACGATGAGCCTCTTTCCCGGGGGGTCCTTCTTGCTCACAAAGAAGACTACACCCCCCGGTGCCTTAGTCAGTCGAATAAACCCCATTCCAAATTCTTCTGCAAAAACTCCCTCAAATTGGCTAGTTCCGCTTCTGACATGGAATATAGGCGACTGGTGGGTATTTTGGCTCCTGGCACCAGGTCTATTTTGCAATCATAAGGTCTGGGGGGGGGGTAGCCTATCTGCCTCTTTCTCACAGAACACATCCCTATAAGCTTTATACTGTGGGGTTATGGAACTCTCTTATAATAATAATAATATTTTTTTATTTATACCCCGCCCTCCCCAGCCAAGGCCGGGCTCAGAGCGGCTTACAAGCAATAATAAAAACAAGATGAATGATTACAACTTAAAAACAAAAAATACAACATTAAAATAATGGAACATTAAAATATTAAAATGTAGCCTCATCGCAGGAGGAGAAGGAAAAGAAAAAAAGAAAGAGAGGGAGGGAATGAAATTGGCTCCAAGCCAAAGGCCAGGCGGAACCACTCTGTCTTACAGGCCCTGCGGAAAGAAATCAGATCCCACAGGGCCCTGGTCTCATGAGGCAGAGCGTTCCACCAGGCCGGAGCCAGAGTTGAAAAGGCCCTGGCTCTGGTCGAAGCCAATCTAACTTCCTTAGGGCCAGAGACCACTAGGGTGTTGTTATTTATGGGCCTTGAGGCTCTCCGTGGGGCATACCAGGAGAGGGGGTCCCGTAGGTACGAGGGTCCTAGGCCATGAAGGGCTTTAAAGGTCAAAACCAGCACCTTAAATCTGACCCTGTACTCCACCGGGAGCCAGTGTAGCTGGAAAAGCACTGCGTGAATATGCTCCCATGGCAGAGACCCCGTGAGGAGCCTCGCTGCAGCATTCTGCACCCGCTGGAGTTTCAGGGACAGCTTCAAGGGCAGCCCCGCGTAGAGCGAATTACAGTAGTCAAGCCTGGAGATGACCATCGCATGGATCACTGTGGCCAAGTCGGGGCGGGAAAGGTAAGGTAACTCTTCTCCCATGAGTTTCCCTCCTACCTCTGCCCCCTTTGCTCCCCCCCCCCCCTTCTCGGCGCTTCAAGCCCCAGGCAGTTCACTTGGCAATAAGCTGAAGCAAACATTAAGAAACATTGCCCCCACACTATTACTGGGTCATGCTTCATGAGCCACGTCATTCCCAGGACTAGGGGGTAAGTAGCTTACTTGGTGACGTGCAACCTCATTGTCTCCTTGTGGCCAGTTATCTCCACCCCCACCGGCTGTGTGGTATGGGCAACTTCCCCCCCACCAATGGTCGGCCATCAATTGTTTGCACCTCCAATCTAATCGCTGCGTCCCCAGCTTCTGTTAATAATAATAGTAATATTTTTTTATTTATACCCCACCCTTCCCGGTTCAGAAACCGGGTTCAGGGCAGCTAACAACAAATTTAAAATACTTAATTGTAAAAGCAGCATAAAATACAGTATAAAAACTTGAATAACAATAAAATTCAAAGTTCAGAAATCAATTTAGGGGAAATCCATCTAATAAGCATTAGATAATCAACAGGGCTAGCTGGCTGCATTAGTCCTACTTGGGCCAGCGAGGAGGCCAGGGGAGAATTAGCTGTGGGGTCCCAGAGCAGATAATCTTCATAAAAGGGGAGGGGGAAGGTAAGAGAAGGGAAATAAAAGATCAAGCTGAATTCAAATTAAAGGCTGGGTGGAATAGCTCTCTTACAGGCCCGACAGAAGGAGGTTAAATCCTGAAGGGCCCTGGTCTCCTGGGACAGAGCATTCCACAAGGTCGGAGCCATCACTGAAAAGGCCCTGGCCCTGATGGAGGATAGACTTCCTTAGGGCCCAGGACCTCTAAACTATGGTTATTCATGGACCTTTAGATCCTCTGTGAGGCATATCAGGAGAGGCGGTCCTGTAAATACGATGCTTTGAGTTTCCAGACTCTCTGGAATGGGGAATATAGGACCATCCTCTACTGTTGTTCCACAGTCTACATCTCTAAAGTCTAGAGAGGCCTCTGAGTCTACCAACCCCTGCATTTGCACCCTACAACCGTCTGGGAGTTGTAGTGTCATGGGCAGAGCTATCCCAGGGACTGCTGATTCCATCTGAGGCCCTTTTACTGACTTGCCTCCCAGCCCTTGGCCTCTTTGGTGGGCTGGGACCTGCCGTTTCCCACCTGTGCCTCTTGAGGTTTGAACCTTTCCTCTACACCGGCCCCCAACAGGGATCCCTCTGTCTTCCTATCAGGACACTGCTTTGCCAAATGCCCCTGTCAACCACACACAAAGCAACTGCGCGTCTCCCTATGGCATTGACTCCCTTCTTGCCATGCCATTCTAGTCTTCCTCCTTCCTGCCTTAACCCCAGCTGTAGGGAAGCCCTGACTATCTCCTCCAGTGACTGCATTGGCTGCATCTTTGCCATTTCATCCAGGATCAATGCATTCAATCCTGCCCTATACATGGCCTCAAGAGGCCCATTGTTCCGTTGTCAGTCAACCTTCCGCACTAACGAATTGAAGGCAGTCCAGTAAGAGGCCACAGATCCACCCCCTTGTCGCAGATTCAACAGTTGCTCAGCTGCAGCATTCTTCAATGGACTTTGGAACATGGCATCCATCAACTCCCAGAACTCCCGCAGGTTTCCCAGTGCACTGTGCTGGGCCTCCATTAAAGGAATCGTCCAGTCTTTAGCTGGCCTCTCCAGCCAACTGATCAGATAAGCTGTGTGATGTTTATCTGAGCTGAATTCTGCTGCTCTCATGTCCAAAATGTATCTGGCTTCCGTTTTAAAGGCAGCATAACGTTCTGGGTCCCCATTGTGTTTGGAAAGGTGAACCTGAGGTTCCTTTCAGGCTCTGTGTTCAATCTTTGTTCATTTAGGGCCCCCGTGAGGGTATCCAACTGGGACTGTAGCTGCCACGTGTAGTGTTTCAGCTCCATTATGGGGCCTGTGGGCCCCTCCCCCTGCTCCCCCAGCTTGTACTTGCCCTTGCATCTTGCTCCCTGTTTTCCTCCAGCGTGAGAGAGATGTCAGTCCTGGCAATCTGTAAGGCTTGGGTCTCTCACACAAGATGACTCCAGCAGTTAATTAATTAAGATTTATTGGTTCAACAAAAATCCCCAGTTGGAGCTCCGCTAATTTCAGTCTTCGTCCGATGCCACAGTTGCCGGGACTGAGCTCTGCCCTCTTCTCCCCAAACAGGAGAAACCCCACCTCCTCTTCCTGTAATTTTCGCGCTTCTTGTCTAATCTCGTGAGTCTATGCAATCAGGGTGATTGCACTCTCTCTATTTCTGTGTCTGTGTCACTATCTGAGCCTTGCAGCTGAATTCCTGTGGCTAACTCCTTCTCCCTGCTCTTCCTCTGTGCCTGTTCTTTCGCTGCTTGTCAGAAAGTCCAGTTCTCTGACAGAAAAGATGCAAAACTCAGCCATTACGGGACCATACCTGAACACTGAGTTTTTCTGCTTTTTTGGTGCTGTATTAGTGGTACACCATGTTATGTTTGAGCTGTATTGTACACCTGTCCAAAGATGAATTTATTAAAATCCAGATTTGTGCTCCTTTTTCCAGATATTAAGTCAAAATCAAGTGATTCATTATGCAACCAAAGGCAACATAATCAGTTAAGTATTTTCATATTGGACTCACATCTTAGTAAGAATGTGCTTGTTTGCACACAGAAGGTCCCAACTTCAATCCATGGCATTTCCAGGTAATGCTGGAATAAACCCCTGGCAAGCTGCCGCCAATCAGTGTAGACAATAATGATCCTTAGGAACCAAGGGTGTGACTCTTTCTAAGGCAGCTTCCTCAGTTCTTAATAATTTAGGATTGGGCCATAGCTCAGTGGTAGAGCATATATTTGCATGCAGGGGGCCCCAGATTCCATACCTGGCATCTCCAGGTAAGGTTGGGAGAGACACCTTGTCTAAAACCCCAGTGCGGATATTAATGCTGAGAGAGAGAGACCACAGCCAGTCTTGGTACAAGGCAGCTTCCTATGTCCCGTGCATTTTGACCAGTCGCTTCTCAAACTCTTCGTCTCTCCCTCTGCTCTGCCAACAGACCATTGGAAAGTGGCGGAGTGTCTCAGCAGATCACCTAATGCTTTTTCTGCCTGTTGTAGCAATTGTAATGCATGGTGCTCAGCATGTATGATTTCTAGTTGAATCAAAATTAAACCTTAATTTTAGCCTCCCATTTACTGTCTTGCTTACCTTTCGGGTTAACTGCCAGGTTCTAAGAATGATGGAGCAGCTCCAGCCCCAGCCCCAGCTGTTCTTCGCAGACATGTCCCAGACCTCCTCAGGGAAGCTCATGGACCACTGGTAATCCACAGAGCACTATTTGAGACCATATTCCTAAATGGGGCTTGAGCAGGAGACTTTCTGGGGACCTGGTGGTTTTGATCTGCCTTCCCCTGATCTATTACAGTATTATTAATAGCCTTACTTTACCTCATTGCACATCAGTTTCTGCAAGAAGACCTGATGGACTCAGATTGAAGTTTTTTATCACACAAAGCACAATGCATCTCTGGGGGAATGGATTTGCTCCTTCTGCCCTCTCTACAGGCCATGTCAGCATCAACTGACAAATGCTATGGGTGAAGCTAATGGAGCCATGACAGCAGAGAAGGTCAGAAGGGCATATACCGACTGACTGCTAACACAGCATGTTTAAAACATTTCACACAGCAAGGGAGTTGATACTGCAGGGTCACAAAAGCAGGAGATAGATGGGGGGGGGGGGTTGAAAAGTGATTTGAGTTGCTGGGGGAAATGAGTGGGAGGAGTGCCATTGTGCTCAGGTCCTGCTTGTGGCTGGGAACATGAGTACATCAGAAGAGTCTGGTAGCTCAGGCCAAGGCCCATTCTGGTCCAGCGTCCTGCTCTCACAGTGGACAACCAGATGCCTATGGGAAACCTGCAACAAGGCCTAAGCACAGCAGCTGCCTCCTTCCCTGTGGCGTCTAGCAACTGGTATTCAGAAGCTTTGCTGCCTCTGATCATGAAGGTAAAACAAAGCCATGTGGCTAAGTAGCCATTGATAGCTCTCCCCTTCATGAAACTATCCAATCCTCTTTCAGAGCATCCAAATGGGGGCCATCCAATTCCATAGTTTAAGTGTACATGGCCTGAAGAAGTACTTTATTCAGCTTCATTGGATATGCATGAGTTCTAGTGCTAGGAATAGGGGGGACAAGAATTTTATCTATCCCCTTCTCCATATGATGCATTGCTTTTTATACAGGCAACTCCCCATTTATGTGGTGGTGATGTTCTGAGGTACCACGTGTTTAAGTGAAACTGCAAATATTGGGAACTCCATTGAAAACCCGGCAAACACCCTCTAAACCTCTGGAAATGCAAAGGTTCATGGGATTGCTAGGCACTATTTTTGTCCACTTTGGCCGTTTATGCACTCTTTTAGGGCCATTTTTGTCCCTTTTCGTGTGACCTCTGGGTTCACAGCAATGCACACATGCAGTCACATGTGCCTTGAACATGCATAAATGGGGAGTTGTCTGTATTTCTATCATGTTGACTCTTGCTAGCCTTTGCTCTGCAGCGACTACTCCTGAACTCTGCAACCTTTCCTCATAGTGACATCCCTCCAGCATCTTGATCATTTGGGTTGTCCTTTTCTGAATCTTTTCCAACTCTGCAATATCCTTTTTCAGGTGTGGTGAGCAGAACCACTTCATGAGAAAACCAAAACTGAAGAAAGATGGAATTCTGTCTGCTCCAAGCAAAGGCCTATTTGGGAAACAGTCAGTGGTTTCCAGGCCCCTCCACCACCACAGATGCCCATATTCAAGAGGTTAGAAAAGCAAGGCTCCTCCAGCAAAATCCTGACACCCCTTCTGGGGAGCATGGCAGGCTAAGGAAATAGAAGGCAGCTCCTGTTTCAGCTGAAGCCTAAGAGAGCAGGGATTGGCTTGCCCTCCCAACCTTGAAAGTTGAGGCAGGAGCCCAAAGGGAAGTTTGTGAGATGGCTCATCTAGTGGCATAGCTAGCTGCTCAGGTGCCCGGTGCGGCACATGCTGCCCATGGGGGTGGAGCGTGCTGCATGGGGCCTCTCCGCCACCTCCCCCTCAGCTGTAGGGCAGCTGAGGGAGATGCGGTGGGCAGACGCAAGCCCTACGCTGCTGTTTCACTCCCAGGAGAGATGTGTGGCTCAGGCATGCTGCAGACCCTGCGGTAAGTGCCGGACCCTGCGGTGTAGCGCCCAGTGCCAGCCGCATTTTTTTACGTTTGTTGACTGAACGAAAAAGTTTCGTGAGCCCAATTTTTTTAAAACTTATATTTTTGTCATTTTGTCACCCCTCCCCCAGTGATGACACCCAGGGCAGCCCGCAGCCCGCTTCCTCTGCCACTGGGTTCATCCATGTTCTTGAGAGCCAGCCCATCGGACTCCCTTCGCTCTCTGACCAGAGCAGTTGCTCCTTCACACAAAGGCAACCTGGAGGTGAAATCAGATGGCGCAACCTCGCCTGTATGTGGTTGTTTAGAAGGCGATTCATAAATTAAGGATGATAATAATATTAATGCTTCCTAGCTCTAGCACAGACTTGCCCAACCTGGTGCAAATCCCATCAGCCCCAGCCAGCACAGCATGATGGGAATTTGAGTTCAAGCCATCTGGGTCCCAGACTGGGAAATGCTGCTCCAGGAACTGAAGACTACTCCAGGCAGTCTGTCGACTAAGCATCTATCCTCTTTTCCTTGCAAAAGTTTACAAGGAGGTTAGATAATGTCCAGCCCCTACCAAGCCTTTCTTCTAACTGGTTTTCAGGGATGTTATGGGACAATGTGCTCTCATCCTCATTTGCTGTGCAATGTTCATTCATTTCTCCTTAAATCGTTTATCCACCCCATGCTTCTCAGTGCGCTTTTTAAATGACTTTTTAAATGGCAGAAAAGCTGTGGGGGTTTTGTTTTTATTAAGTGGAGTTGAGGAGCAAGGGTCACAGAGCAATTTAAAGGTAAAGGTAAAGGTACCCCTGCCTGTACGGGCCAGTCGTGTCCGACTCTGGGGTTGCGCACCCATTTCGCTTAAGAGGCCGGGGGCCAGTGCTGTCTGAAGACACTTCCGGGTCACGTGGCCAGCGTGACGAAGCTGCTCTGGCGAGCCTGCACCAGAGCATCACACGGAAACGCCGTTTACCTTCCCGCTATAAAGCGGTACCTATTTATCTACTTGCACTTAAGGGTGCTTTTGAACTGCTAGGTGGGCAGGAGCTGGGCCCGAACGACAGGAGCTCACCCCGCCGACCATACGATCGGCAAGTCCTGGGCACTGAGGGTTTACCCACAGCGCCACCCGCGTCCCACGACAGAGCAATTTAATCCTCCTTAATTGTGCAAACTGAGAGCTTAGAAGAGAAGAAGAAGAAGAAGAAGAGTTTGGATTTGATATCCCGCCTTTCACTCCCTTTAAGGAGTCTCAAAGTGGCTAACATTCTCCTTTCCCTTCCTCCCCCACAACAAACACTCTGTGAGGTGAGTGAGGCTGAGAGACTTCAGAGAAGTGTTGTAGCACCCTGCTTGTGGTTATCGCTTAGCTGGAATGAAATATTCAACGCAGCAATAGAGAAATTAAAATAGTAATTTATTTGTCAGACAAATAAATAAGAGGCTCAGTGGTACGTGGTTACCAAGCTCTGGCCTGGCCTCCTGCCATTCTGGCCAGCACTTATATTCCCTTAATCCAGCCCCCTTTGCTCCTCCTGTGGCTGCCTCTGTCCAATCAGCCTGGTTGAAATTCCTATTGGCTGTTTGCTAGAACCAATCACAAAAGATACACCCACAAAAGATACACCCACTTCCTTGCCCTTATAAGGGAGACAAAGAGCTATATATATGACATATAAGTAATAATATATCTTACATGGAATCTTAATTACCAGCTCACCTCTTGCCCTCCTTGCCCTATTGCCTTCTAAAACAAATGTTTAATCTTACATTTTTATGTTCAACAGATGTCAAGGATCTTGAGTTTCACATCAACATTGAAAGATTTCCTTCATTTAATGTTTCTAAACAAAATGCCTGACAACTATATATCAAGACTGCTTGGATGGCGTCTTCTGTCTGGCGGGGGGGGGGGGGGGGCTGGTGGCTGACTTAATTTCAGGATAAATACAACTCTTACAACCATATGAAATAAGAATCTAGCATTCCTTAAATCCTTTGCATAATTACATTTAAGCCAATATATTTAAGCTAATATATTTCATACATTTATCATAGGTAGCCTCTTAAAAGAATAAAGCTTTTCAAAGTAAAAAGGAAGAAACTCAGTAAAACACAGCTTTTAAAAGAAGCCTCTTCAGTTTAAGAAAGAATGGCTTTAGAAAAAGACTTCCCCAAAAATGCTCTCTTTCTTCTAGCTAAATGTTTTTTTTTTCCATTTGCTCCTGGCCTTTCAACCTTAGAAAGAAGATCTGGCTCATTTTACTGGGAGGCACATTAGTATTATCTTACCCCATTCCTAATGGTGTTTTTTCAGCCTTGGGGCAGCATATGTAATTCTCCCTTTTT
Organism: Podarcis erhardii; assembly: GCF_964252035.2. Taxonomy (NCBI): domain Eukaryota; kingdom Metazoa; phylum Chordata; class Lepidosauria; order Squamata; family Lacertidae; genus Podarcis; species Podarcis erhardii. Next base: position 2,151,315 of record NC_138511.1, read on the forward strand.
ATGACTTTGAGAATTGTTTTTCTACTATAAATCAATGGGGCCCTCTTGTCTTAGGAGAATGGCCAAGGTTTTCTCTGCCTGGCATGAAACATTTGAAAATCCTTTTTAAGCTCATTTTTAAATACAAGCCTTGATTGAAATATATAGAAGCTTTGATAAAAATGCAGGCTTATGGTTAGGTGCCTCATTCCCCCCTTTCAAGCTCAAGGACCTTCATCCCAAGTGTCCTTGATAGCTTGACCTTCATCATATTCCTGAGGTAAAGCTCTGTATAGGGCCATGATATGAGGTAGAGCTTCATTTGAAACCATCTTGCTAATTGTACTTCTAAAACATGAAATGATACATGGCATCATACATAAAACCAATACTACTACTGTCAAGAAAAACAAGCAAGACAATAGTATCCCTTTGAGTCCTGTGACATTAGGTAACCAATTGGTGAGCCATCCCATATCCCATCCTTCCCATGTTTGTACTGGGACATGTGCTATATTCTCCATCTTTGTGGCCAACACACGGATTGCCTCACCATTATCAGAAATGTTAAAGCAACAGGCATTCCCTGTCAAGTTCAAGACTCCACATAGGCCTCCTTGCCTGGCAAGTACATAATCCATTCCCATTTTCAGCTGCAAAATGGCAGCTCTACTTTCATCCAACTGTTGTGCAATAAGTCTCAAACTCTGGGCCGTTGCATTGGTTACAAGTTCCACTACTGCTTGCAATCGAATTATTCTGTTTAGTTTATAAATAGGATCCCGTGCCCCTTGTATGAGCTCACCAGGATTCCAGGAGGCAGGATCATAATAGGCTATAATGCGCTCTGGCGGCCAATCATCAGTACCGCTCCAACTTTGGGTACTTCCTCCTGCTATATGAGAAATATCAGCATTCCTTCGTGTTCGCCTGGCCGAACTAGTGGGCATAATCCACATTGGTGGTAATACCCAACCCAAGAAACAAGTCCCACTCCATTTGGAAGGGAGTTTCTTGTACGCCCATTCTCCACATATCCACCACAACCATCGGGTCTGAGGTTTTTGGTACGGGGAATACAGAAGGCGAAATACCAAAAGGGGTAGAGAGTTCACAGTGCAGTATGTTAGATTGCCTTTCTCTGTCACAGTTATGTTCCACACCACTTTCCATGCATGAATAAAAGGAGGTGCACAGGGCAAGGTATTCCGAGTTCGATAGGTAGTACCGTGTGCCCAGGTATGACTATTCTTCTTATAATCCCAAGTATAGTGACAATGAGAAGAGCCTATCATGGGAGAATCAGCTGCATCTGATGATTTATGTACACAGAATTCCCCTTGTACAGGTATAACTCGTAATGGTTTAGTTGAGTTCCATCCGGGGAAATTCTGTATTTCAGTTTGGTGTGGCATTTCGCTTACCATACCAATAGCATCTAATGGTATCGGTAATAAGGGCATACCTCCCTCTGAATCATCTGGCCCAAGAGAGCAAACAAGGCAATTGGTCCTATTTGCAACATTAGCTACCATTTCAGCTAAACCTACCCACATATTGTGGTCATGGCTGAATCCATATTTAGCCAATTTGGTCAGATTCAAGCACCCTTCCCCTTCCCAAGGGATCAGGATTAATAATAAAATCATGTTGATGTCTAGTATATGCATTCCTTCCACAAAAGATTACCTTATTGTGATAGCAAATAATTATTAGCCCCAATATAATTCCCCCAGTGACAGAAATGGGGAACCACCAAGACCAAAACATATATCCCGAGGATCCCCAATGAGTAATATCTCTGATAATTGTTCCACAAGGGGGGGGGCAGTCAATCAATTGTATTAGAGAATCTTTCCGTTCACAGTCGCTGGTTCAGACGCTCCTCAAGCTTCAGGCGTGCGCAGGTCAGCCAGCTTCCAGGTTGTGGCTGCAGCAGGCCGGTCGTCAAATGTTGCCCGTGACCTAGCCCGTTCCCGGTAGGGCTAGATACAGGGGTTTTTGGAGAGAGTTAGTTTTAAAGGATTAGAGGGGTCACCTTTGCACGTCCAACTGCCTTCGGACTTCTTCAAACGAGAGTGATGAATCCAGGGGGTCACCTCAGCTACCTTCACCGCTGTTGGAGTAGAGAGCAAGACGGTGTAAGGTCCACGCCACTTAGGTGCAAGTGGATCACGTTTCCACTCTTTCACCCATACGCTATCGCCAGCCTGGAACTGATGAATCGGCTCGGCAATGCTGCACGGCGTGCGCTCGAGGGCCCACCTGTTAAGAGAAACAAAAACACGGGAGAGAGATTGCACTTGTCCCTGTGTCACATGATCTCCTATTTGTTTAAGGTCAGCTGGAATATCCTGAACAAAGGAGGGCGGTCTCCCATACAGGAGCTCAAAAGGTGACAACTTAAGTCTTTTTGTGGGTGCACACCGAACACGAAACAGTGTTATGGGTAACACATCTACCCATCCCAATCCCGTTTCCTGGGTTAATTTTGCCAATTGGGTTTTCAGAGTCCGATTCATTCTTTCAGTTTTCCCTGAACTCTGAGGCCTATATGCTGTATGCAGTCTCCATTTTACTTGTAGGACTCGACATACTTCTTGTACTACTTGATCAATGAACGCTGGCCCATTATCACTTCCAATGCATCTAGGTAATCCAAACCTTGGGATCAATTCAGTGAGGAGTCTTTTAGTTACCTCTCGTGCCTTTTCAGTTCGGGTGGGAAAAGCTTCAACCCATCCGGTAAGAGTATCTACAAACACAAGGAGATACTTGAATCCCTTAGAAGGGACCAGCTCTGTGAAGTCCACAATTAGGCTTTCCATGGGGACGTATCCCACATGCTGAATTCCAGGAGGTTGTACCGGTCCCTGCCTGGGATTGTTTTTAGCACAAAGAACACATTTCTGTGAAATGCAAGTTGCTAATTGTGATAGATTAATAATATACAACTTCCGACTGAGACTCTCTCTAGTTGCAGTACCGCCAAGGTGAGTAGATTCATGATAATTTCTTACAATTGTGCCTGCCAGATGATGAGGTACATAAATCCTATTGTCCGGCAGGATCATCCAACCGTCCTTCACAACTGCTCCTTCCTGTTCAGCCCACTTCCTCTCTTCTGGGGTATAGTGAGGTTTAACATCTTCTGGAACTACCTCTGGTATGAGGGCTGCTATAAATCCTCCCACAGGCTTTTGGGCTGCCTCTCGGGCTGCTTTGTCAGCAGCATGATTTCCTCTGGTTATTGGATCCCTTCCTCGTCCATGACCTTTGCAGTGCATTACAGCAATCTGTTCTGGAGCCCATACTGCTTCTAACAGGATTTCTACTTCAGGTCCATATTTCAAAGCCTTCCCGTGGGCTCCGATTAGACCTCTTTCTTTCCATAGAGCTCCATGTGCATGCAGGGTTAAGAAGGCATATTTTGAATCAGTATAGATGTTTGCCTTACATCCGGCTGCCAATTGCAGAGCTCTAGTTAAACCTATAAGTTCAGCCTTTTGTGCTGAGGTGCCAGCAGGCAAAGCCTCAGCTTCCACAACTTCCTCATTGGTGACCACAGCATATCCTGCTCGTCTGGCACCTTCATGCAGGTAACTGCTACCATCCGTATAATATACAACATCTGGATTTTTCAATGGCTCATCTTTCAGATCAGGTCTACTGGAATAAACTTCATCCATTACTTGGAGACAATCATGTGATTCCTCATCATCTACCTCTGGTAGGGGCAGCAAAGTCGCTGGATTGAGCATATTCACTACTCGTAGATGAATCCTGGGATTTTCACACAATAGGCCTTGGTATCTAGCCATCCTTGGGTTCGTTAGCCAATAACTACCCTTATATTCCATGAGTGTCAGAACAGCATGAGGTACATTCACATACATCGTCTGGCCAAAGGTAAATTTATCAGCTTCTTTGACAAGGCTCGCAGTGGCCGCTACTGCCCTTAGGCATGGAGGCCATCCTTTTGCTACTGAGTCCAATTGTTTAGACAAATAAGCTACTGGACGGTTCCAACTTCCTAATCTCTGGGTCAGGACTGCCGCTGCAATCCCATTCTGTTCATGTACATACAGCTGAAAGGGTTTTTCCGAATTAGGCAATCCAAGGGCTGGTGCCTCCATAAGTCGTTGTTTGATAACTAAAAAGGCTTGTTTCTGTTCAGGTCCCCATATGAATGGGTCCTTTTCTGCACCTCGAGTGCTTTCATGTAAGGGCTTGGCCAGACTACTGAAATCAGGTATCCATAGTCTACAAAACCCTGCTGTTCCCAGGAATCCCCTAAGTTGTTTTCTTGTGGTAGGTTCCTTGATAAGGCAAATAGCTTCTTTCCTCTCTGGTCTCAATGCTCGTTGTTGGTGTGAGATGTCAAAGCCCAAATATTTGACCTTTTCTAAACATAACTGTGCCTTTTTCTAGGAAACTCGGTAGCCAGCTTCCCAGAGCAAGTGGAGCAGTTCCTCTGTCCCTTCTTTACAGGTATCAAAATCCTTTGCAGCTAGTATAAGATCATCCACATATTGCAGAACCACCTTTTCTCCCGGTGTTGAGGGGTAACTTGTTAGATCCCTCGCCAAGGCAGTGCCAAATAAAGTTGGGGAATTTTTGAATCCTTGGGGCAATCTTGTCCAGGTTAGCTGGCCTTTTGTTCCTGTCAAAGGGTCTTCCCACTGGAAGGCAAATATAGGTTGGCTCTGTGGTGCCAGCCGGCAACAGAAGAATGCATCTTTCAAGTCCAATACAGTAAAAAATGTTGCTTCTGGTGGGATCAAACTCAGCAAGGTATATGGGTTTGGTACATTTGGGTGCAAGGTCTCGATAGCCTGGTTTACGAGCCTCAAGTCCTGCACTGGCCTGTATTCATCTGTCCCAGGTTTTCGAACAGGCAAAAGGGGTGTGTTCCATTCTGATTGGCAAGGCTTAAGCAGACCATATTTTAATAGGCGGTCCAAATGTTTCTGGATGCCCTCTGCTGCTCGCCGGGGTAAGGGATATTGCTTTACAGATACAGGGGTAGCCATAGGTTTTAGGGTTACTACAATTGGAGCTATATTCTTAGCCATTCCTGGTGGGCTATTTTCGGCCCATACTCCTGGTGGCACCTGTAGAGTTCGGAGGAGCTTGTTTAATTCTGTATCCAATGTGGGTTGGACTTGCAAGGCTGACATTAGGCGCCATGATTGTTCCTTAGGTACTGAGAGGGTAATTATTCCTGCTGCTTTTGATGGCAGTTTCATTTCTGGACCTCGAGGAGTGAAAGTGATTTGGGCCTGCAATTTGGACAGCATATCTCTGCCTAAGAGAGGTATTGGACACTCAGGTATATACAAAAACTGATGGGTTAAACGATGTCCCCCAATCTGGCATTCCAAAGGTTGGAGGAAAGACCTCTTAGCTGACTGTCCAGTGGCACTTTTAATGATTACACTTTTGGATGCCTTTTTCTGCAATAGTTCTGGGAGTACTGAGTATTCAGCCCCAGTATCAATCATAAAATCTATTAAATGGCTTCCTAATTGAATCGTGACCGTGGGCTCCTGGAAGCCTAACTTTATGGAGTCCGGTCGTTCCTAGTCTTGAGTAAAATCCTCTTCTGCCAGTCCAATGAAATTGTCTCTACTCCGTCCCTGTCCTGGTCTCTGATATCTTCCATCTCGGATCATTCCCCGTCCCCGTCCCTGGTTTCTTGGGCCGGAGCCTGGGCCTGGGCCTGGGCCTGGGCCTGGGCCTGGGCGTACTTCTTCCAACCTCAGGGGTTCAGGACACTCCCGCTTCCAGTGACCCTCCTTCTTGCAATTTGCACATTGATTCCTTCCCAGTGGTGGATTCCTTCCTCGCCCTCGCCCTCGCCCTCCATTTAAGGGGCGGTGGTCTTGCTTCACTGCTGTGGCTAGCATTACCATCTTTTCCTTCTGCCACTTCTTCTTCTCTTGCTTCTCAGCCTCATCCCTATTCCGATAAACTCGGCGTGCAATGGCCATAATTTGGCTCATCAGCATCCCTTCCCATCCTTCTGATTTCTGAATTTTCTTACGAATGTCAGAAGCGCACTGGGCCACAAATGTAGCAGTAATCATTCTACTGTTTTCAGGGGCTTCAGGGTCAAAAGGAGTCCATATACGATAGGCTTCTTGCAGCCTCTCTAAAAAGTCTCCCGGACTCTCATTTGGTTTTTGTTCTACTTCTGAGACTTTAGACATATTAGTGGGCTTCTGGCATGCCCTGCGGATACCTTGCACAAGTGTCTGGCGGTAGGTGGTGAGTCTGGCCAGGTGAATTGCATTGTTTGGATCCCAATTAGGATCTTCCAAGGGAAAGTTATCTTGGAGATGACGGTCAATATTATAAATATTTCCCACTCTGGCCTGCTCACGCAAATATATCTGTGCCTTTTCAATTATGTCTCTCCTTTCCTCAGTGGTGAACAGAGTATTCAGGAGCTGGCGGCAATCTGTCCAAGTAGGACTATGAGTATTTACTATTGAAGTCACCAAGTCCATCATAGCCTGAGGTTTTTCTGCAAAAGATGGGGTGTGTGTTTTCCAATTCATCAGATCTGTAGTTGTGAATGGAATATATTGCAGGGTCGAAGTTCGAGGTGGCCGTGGTCCGGGTTGCCCATTAACCAGCGCAGGCTCCTCAAGTGCATCAAATACTCTTCTAAGAGGGGCTACTACGTGATCTTTCTCTTCACTTTGCTCTAGGGGCCTCAAATCATAGGGGATGGTATCTGTCGCAAGGCGTTCTTTTAGCAGCTTTATACGCCTGGCTGTATTGCTTGCTGACCGAGCAAGGTCTCCCTGTAACTTCTGTAACATTTCTCTGGGACTTGGATGTACAGGGGTTTGGGGTGGGCAATCAGTTATTCCACTAAAGGAGACTGTAGATGGAGGTCTATTAGGAGTCACAGGTGGAATAACCACTTCTGCTTGGGCTTTATTATAGGACTCCAATGCCTCCTGAAGATATTTATCATAATCTATCAAGGAATCAAACTCTGTGACTCCACTCCCATTATTCATTCCAGTTTCTTGCCTTGGGGTTACAACTGGTGGAGTGTTTGGATTAAGCTCCCTTCGATGTGGAGCATAGGGTGGAGGTGGAAGCACCTCTTCCTCTGGCCCCTCAAAAATGGGTTTGAGTTTATTTGGCAAGATTCCTTTCCTAGCTTCGGCTTTTACAGCCAATAATTTGCATCGTTTGACTTTGCATTCCCTTATCCATGGAGGATTTTTATTTAATGTGCTCAGCCAGGAATCTATATATGGAAATTGTTCTGGGCACCCTCCAGTTTCTTTGGCGATATCAGTCCAAAGTTTGCTCACTAAATTTATATCAAAAGTTCCCTGAGATGGCCATCCAGTATTTTGTTTTGGCCATTCTAGTTCACATAACGTTCTCAAGCGCTCTGGCGTCATTTTGACTCCATATGCCCCTGAGAAGGCTTTCTTAAAATTATTTAACATACATTCAAGAGGTGTATTTTCCCCCTTTGAACCCCCAACTCCCATTGTATGGCCCTGTGAAGTATCCACTCAGTCACTCACAGACGCGCTTTGTGGGTTTCCTTGCCTAGATGGAGTCGCCTCACTAGGAACCGAAGTACTGCCCACTCCACACTCAGGTCAGCTACAGATTGCTCTGTACTTTCTCACACATACAATGCGCTGGATACTTCACCACACTCTACCTCCCAATTTTTCCCTTTCCCTACACCAGATCACCATCTGATGTACCCAACCACCTAGCGTACTCAGTTTCCCCTTACTGAGACGCAGAAGTTTGATCAAGACTTCTCTTCCTCCTAATTAATTGGAGGGCCAAAAATCCCTTTGTGCACTTACCCTTGGTTGGTTCCCTGTTTCCCCCGGTCCGTCGCCGCCAGTGAGCAGGGTATCAGACAGACGAGTCTTCTGCGTTCCCCCTGGAAAAATTTACCAGTGCGCGCTTTGGGTAAGCAGTTGTCCTCTCTCTTGTACCCTGCCCAGTAGGGCGAAGGGGCTGCGTTCCAGCAGACCACTTATCCGAGTCACAGGGCACCATAAAATGTAGCACCCTGCTTGTGGTTATCGCTTAGCTGGAATGAAATATTCAACACAGCAATAGAGAAATTAAAATAGTAATTTATTTGTCAGACAAATAAATAAGAGGCTCAGTGGTATGTGGTTACCAAGCTCTGGCCTGGCCTCCTGCCATTCTGGCCAGCACTTATATTCCCTTAATCCAGCCCCCTTTGCTCCTCCTGTGGCTGCCTCTGTCCAATCAGCCTGGTTGAAATTCCTATTGGCTGTTTGCTAGAACCAATCACAAAAGATACACCCACAAAAGATACACCCACTTCCTTGCCCTTATAAGGGAGACAAAGAGCTATATATATGACATATAAGTAATAATATATCTTACATGGAATCTTAATTACCAGCTCACCTCTTGCCCTCCTTGCCCTATTGCCTTCTAAAACAAATGTTTAATCTTACATTTTTATGTTCAACAGATGTCAAGGATCTTGAGTTTCACATCAACATTGAAAGATTTCCTTCATTTAATGTTTCTAAACAAAATGCCTGACAACTATATATCAAGACTGCTTGGATGGCGTCTTCTGTCTGGCAGGGGGGGGGGGCTGGTGGCTGACTTAATTTCAGGATAAATACAACTCTTACAACCATATGAAATAAGAATCTAGCATTCCTTAAATCCTTTGCATAATTACATTTAAGCCAATATATTTAAGCTAATATATTTCATACATTTATCATAGGTAGCCTCTTAAAAGAATAAAGCTTTTCAAAGTAAAAAGGAAGAAACTCAGTAAAACACAGCTTTTAAAAGAAGCCTCTTCAGTTTAAGAAAGAATGGCTTTAGAAAAAGACTTCCCCAAAAATGCTCTCTTTCTTCTAGCTAAATGTTTTTTTTTTCCATTTGCTCCTGGCCTTTCAACCTTAGAAAGAAGATCTGGCTCATTTTACTGGGAGGCACATTAGTATTATCTTACCCCATTCCTAATGGTGTTTTTTCAGCCTTGGGGCAGCATATGTAATTCTCCCTTTTTATGACTTTGAGAATTGTTTTTCTACTATAAATCAATGGGGCCCTCTTGTCTTAGGAGAATGGCCAAGGTTTTCTCTGCCTGGCATGAAACATTTGAAAATCCTTTTTAAGCTCATTTTTAAATACAAGCCTTGATTGAAATATATAGAAGCTTTGATAAAAATGCAGGCTTATGGTTAGGTGCCTCAGTGTGACTGGCCCAAGTGTAGAGACTTCAAAGAAGTGTGACTGGCCCAAGGTCACCCAGCAGCTGCAGGTGGAGGAGCGGAGACGCGAACCCGGTTCCCCAGATTACGAGACTACCGCTCTTAACCACTACACCACACTGGCTCTCTTATCCTGTGATCACCAATAGTCAGCATGGATTTCTGAAAAATAAGTCATGTCAGACTAACCTGATCTCGTTTTTTGACAGAATTACAAGCCTGGTAGATGAAGGGAACGCAGTGGATGTAGCCTACCTTGATTTCAGCAAGGCATTTGACAAGGTGCCCCATGATATTCTTGTAAAGAAGCTGGTAAAATGTGGTCTTGACTATGCTACCACTCAGTGGATTTGTAACTGGCTGACTGACCGAACCCAAAGGGTGCTTATCAATGGTTCCTCTTCATCCTGGAGAAGAGTGACTAGTGGGGTGCCACAGGGTTCTGTCTTGGGTCCGGTCTTATTCAACATCTTTATCAACGACTTGGATGATGGACTCAAGGGCATCCTGATCAAATTTGCAGATGACACCAAACTGGAAGGGGTGGCTAACACACCAGAGGACAGGATCACACTTCAAAACGACCTTGACAGATTAGAGAACTGGGCCAAAACAAACAAGATGAATTTTAATAGGGAGAAATGTAAAGTATTGCACTTGGGCAAAAAAAACGAGAGGCACAAATACAAGATGGGTGACACCTGGCTTGAGAGCAGTACATGTGAAAAGGATCTAGGAGTCTTGGTTGACCACAAACTTGACATGAGCCAACAGTGTGACGCAGCAGCTAAAAAAGCCAATGCAATTCTGGGCTGCATCAATAGGAGTATAGCATCTAGATCAAGGGAAGTAATAGTGCCACTGTATTCTGCTCTGGTCAGACCTCACCTGGAGTACTATGTCCAGTTCTGGGCACCACAGTTCAAGAAGGACACTGACAATCTGGAACGTGTCCAGAGGAGGGCAACCAAAATGGTCAAAGGCCTGGAAACGATGCCTTATGAGGAACGGCTAAGGGAGCTGGGCATGTTTAGCCTGGAGAAGAGGAGGTTAAGGGGTGATATGATAGCCATGTTCAAATATATAAAAGGATGTCACATAGAGGAGGGAGAAAGGTTGTTTTCTGCTGCTCCAGAGAAGCGGACACGGAGCAATGGTTCCAAACTACAAGAAAGAAGATTCCACCTAAACATTAGGAAGAACTTCCTGACAGTAAGAGCTGTTTGACAGTGGAATTTGCTGCCAAGGAGTGTGGTGGAGTCTCCTTCTTTGGAGGTCTTTAAGCAGAGGCTTGACAACCATATGTCAGGAGTGTTCTGATGGTGTTTCCTGCTTGGCAGGGGGTTGGACTCGATGGCCCTTGTGGTCTCTTCCAACTCTAGGATTCTATGATTCTATGATTCCTGGCTTCCTTTTGTGCTGTGTTTCAAGTCACAGGTCCACATTTTAAAGCAACGTGTCTTAGTGCTTTTGTGGGTTTTTTGCCTCAAACTTTCCCTCTGATAACTTGCTCTTTCCTGCCTGCTGAATCAGAGCATTTATTCGATTTAGCATGAAAGAGCAGAGTTTTCTGGGGAGAGCAATGGGCAAAAAAAAAAAGTGCTCAGAGATGGACTGGGAAAGCAGGGACCTGTCCCTAGAAAGCATAGGGCAAAAGGTGTGGGGGAGCCCTTAAATGTCTGATATGCACTTAAAACCTTCCCACAAAATGCTGGCAGTCTGGAGGTGACCAGTCTGGTCAACCACCTGGAATCATTTCCATGATTTCTCCTCAAAACCATCCAAGTTGCCCTTCAAGCCAGGCTCCACCTACCCACGCGGAGGTTGCTGTTTCTGAGTTTACATGAAGCCACTCCCAGGTCCTTCCTTTGGAGTTTCTCCCCAGCAGCGCAGTCTTTAGCACATGCACCGCCGGAGGGGGGGGGCAAAGATCCGCCCAGCGCCCCCAAATTTAGTTTAGCCCTCAAATTAACTTTTATTATGCTTATGTCAGACACCACGCTTACGCCTTATCTCTTGTTTACAAAAGAAGGGAGGAAAAAGAAAGAAACTTTTTTATTTGCTCAACCACCACACTTAAACTTTTAAGTATTGTTTAGGCACCTACTTAGGAGAAACATCAGTCGTGTCAAAGGTGCTGCTGACCCTGCTGCCACATAGCAGCGCAGCTCAATGCAATACATAACATGATATTTTGATGTAAAAGTTCCTTTCGCGTGCACAGCGCTGTTGTGAATGACACGTGCCGCCGCTGGCGCAGAGCATCTTTGCTAAATGAGCGCACAAAGTCAAAAGTCCTTTAGTGAAACAGTAGATATACATTTCGGTAATACCTAGGTATATATGTATTTTGTTTTTCTAGCTCGATCAAAATTATTTATTTTCCATAACAGGTAGATAGTTAGCTTAGGCAGCTTCAGCGATGAGCACCTGGCACCCCCCAGAATTTGGCGCCTGGGTGCCCCGCACCACTTGCACTCCCGGGTAAAGACGGCCCTGCTGCCCAGCTGGACAGGCTCAGCACAGCCAATGGATGCCCGGGGGGTGCGTGTGTGCGTGTGTGCGTGCGTGCATGCATGTGTGCAAGTGGTTAAAACTAGCAAACCCCATTCCGCTGTGAAAAAACTTGGCTCCAAAAAGCAACATTTGGCATGTCTCAGAGGCTGGATCTGCAGCCTTCAGATCCCAGCTGGTTCGACTTACCAATAACAAATGCAAACTTTTTTAGTGGGCTTCCCACCTACACAGGTTCAAATCACACTGCGGGAGGGAGAGCAGAGGACTCTTGGACTCCTCATGGCTGAGCTGCAGATAAAAACACAAGGATGGATTCAAAGAAGGAGGCTGAGAGCAGCAGGAGGAAGGAGATCTGGTCATTACTAGAGTCATCAGCCTTTTTAGGACCCTAGGAAGCTCTCTTCTGCCAAGTCACGGGAGCATCAAGCTCAGTCTTGTCTATACGTCCCACCAGCCCATCCTAATACTCAGGGCCAGGGAGAGTTGTGAACCAGCAACATCTGATTGGCCACAGGTGGGGATGGTTGTATCTGTCGATTTGGGTGTCTTTCAGTTTTTCACTTAAATGGGCTGGCATAGCATTAAGCTCTTAATCTCAGGATCATGGGTTTGAGTCCCATTGAGGGGGGTTGGCCTAGACGACCCTCATAGTCCCTTCCAGCTCCTACCATTCAATGTTTCTGTAATTTTTCCAATCTTCATTTCTCTACATTTCCACATCAGTTTGCAGAATTTTTGGGTAAAAGTCTACATACAAGTTCACATTTTAGTGTGGATTTCCCCTAATATACAATTTTTTGCAAATAACATTTCCCCAATCTAATGCATTTTTCTGTTATTTTTGTGGGATAACTAGCCTCATATAACCCACATGTTTTAGTCTAATTGATACATGAAGGGGTTAAGACCATAGAGCATAAGTGCCAGCTCTAGGGGGCCTGGGGTTGCAGGGCACCCACAACATGGGGCTCCGATGTGACTTCCAGTTTCTACTGCAAGTCACATCAGAGCCCCAACGCAACCTCCCAGATGATGTCCGAGGCCCTACAAAGCCTCGGAACACAACTTCCAGTAGAAACTGGAAGTTGCATTGAAGTTCTCGCGAGGCCTTGAAAGCGCTGCTGTGCCACCAATGTAACGTGACATCAGGGTGTCAGGACGTCACATTGTGTCATATGTCATTATGCCATTGGGCCCCTATAACTTGTGGCCCAAGTCAGGGCTCCTGCCATAGAGCAGGCTGTCCTGCCAGGCTTAGCTCCCCTTGGGAAGAACTAGGTAATCAGGCCTATTATTCTCCTCCAGTCTACCAAAGAAGCTCAACCTGTGAAGAGACTTTGAACTGGTTGCTGCAGCTCAGACCACATGGCTCTTGCAAGCCATTCTTGTGTTCCTATACTAATACCGGTAATTTACAAATTTTCACCACTGTAACTAAGCCAGGTTTTATTGCCTGTACAACTTTTCTGAATGCTGTGTGGAAAAGCACATGAATCTGACGACTGTAGAGTTTGTAAGTAAACCATTTTTAACTTAACTAAAGGCCTTCTCCCTTGGGCAGCTCCTAGGGGCTGCAGGAGAGGGGGCAAGGAGCAGAGGCTGCTGCCACTGAGGTCCAGCCCTGCAGGACACACTGGCTCCGAGGGGCAGGCAGAGGGCAGGGAGACCCTGGGACGGAAGAAAGGAGTCTTGATTCTGTGTATATGTATATGTATATGTATATGTATATGTATATGTATGTATATATATAAAGGTAAAGGTAAAGGTACCCCTGCCCATACGGGCCAGTCTTGACAGACTCTGGGGTTGGTGCGCCCATCTCACTCAAGAGGCCGGGGGCCAGCGCTGTCCGGAGACATTTCCGGGTCACGTGGCCAGCGTGACAAAGCTGCATCTGGCGAGCCAGCGCAGCACACGGAACGCCGTTTACCTTCCCGCTGGTAAGCGGTCCCTATTTATCTACTTGCACCCGGAGGTGCTTTCGAACTGCTAGGTTGGCAGGCGCTGGGACCGAGCAGCGGGAGCGCAACCCGCTGCGGGGATTCGAACCGCCGACCTTTAGATCGGCAAGCCCTAGGTGCTGAGGCTTTTACCCACAGCGCCACCCGTGTCCCATGTATATATATATTGTGCATCTAATATTGCCCCTTTCTAAAATGTATTTACTGGTGTGTCTTTTTCTTTTTGTGAATCTAACAAAGAATAAAATAAAATCAGGATTAAGGGGTTTTCTCAGGACAGTGGAGGCCGTGTGCGCTGTGTCCCATGGCGGCACTCGCCCTTCTTCTGACAGGAAATGCTCTGGGGGGTTGAGGGGAGTGAGAAATGTCCCTATTTTCATCTGAAGAGTGTTGGAGTGTGTGTGATCCAACAAGCAGCACACAGCCTGCACTTTCCTTTGGGGCACAGCTATTTCTGCCTAAGACAGGGCCAGCAAGGGGCTGCTCCTTCCAGCAGATTCCAGGTCCATGAGGTTGGTTTGCACGGCAACTGCAGTTCTTCTGCAACATTCTGCAGACCTTCTTCAACAGCTCTGCCCAAAAGGCGGCATGTAAAAGCAAGCTCTGCATGCAATGAGAGAGACAGGTTTCTTCAAAGCAGGTTTCTAACTTTTTCAAGAGAGGCAACGCTGCTAGTTCTTCAATGAAGCATTTCACTTCCAATTCAGCCACTAGAGATTTTTCTTGTTGTCAGGCCCGTTGAGATGACTCCATAAGCAATTGCTTACAGCTGGAGAAAATATCGTACCCGTTTGTTTTTCCTGTGTTCATTAGCGCATTCTGAAAGCTAACAGAATTTTGGACTGAAATATTGGCACATTTGCATGCGAATTCAAGAGATTAATCTCAGAAGAAAGTCAAAGGCAATTTAACCACAAGGGCTTTAGAATTTACTGGAAAGGCCACAACATTCTAAAACTCCCTAAAAACAGACTCCTGGCTATGGTTTTTAAGTCCTAGTAAAATTGTAATTGGATCAAATTTTGTATTCAAAAGTACATTCCTGCAGAATGTTTTATATGCACATAAAACTTCAAGAGAAAATGTTAAACATGATCTTAACCATTTGCACATTGGAAAGAGGTAAAGGTTAGGAAAATGCAGCCCATCTGCTACCAAAGAATTAAAAATTTGATTATTGTGTATCTGTATGTACATTTCCTTAGGGGTTAAGATATGTCCTCATTGTAGGACACAAAGTTGGGAATATTAGCCAAAACAGGAATGACATAGCTATCAGAAATAAATATGACAACAATCTGTGTTTACAGTTGGCTCTTGTTCACCTATTATGGTTTAGCCATGTGGTGTCTGTACCAGCAGGAGCAGCATCAAGGCATGGGGCAAGGCAGCAGCCGAGCAGGTCTCTGCACCAGCCTCCCAACACGTTCCCCTCCATGACCAGGGACTAGTGGATCAGTCCCTCATTTGCCCTAATGGAGCAGCCTCCAGGGTGCATTGCAGGGTGCTGGCACTGCCCCTCCAGCAGAAGCCGCAGGCCAGTTCTGACGGTGTGGCCCCCAAAGGCCTGAGAACTTTGCCTGTGGCTTCTCCTCCTCTCTGCTTCTGCGGCTCTTGACTTCCTTTGGCTCTCCCCCCCCCCCCAATTGTTCAGGGCCTGTTTGCTCCTGAAGCCCCATGAGGTGTTTATTAACTTTCATTACCAAGTGCCAGAGGGCTAATTAGTTCATGCTGTTGCTACAGAAACTTGGGGGAAGGGAGGAAGGTGAACCTCTATTAGCATCAAGAAATGTCCAGTCTCCAAGTCCGGCTGCACCAATCATCAGGTCTATGGGCTGGACAGATTTGCAAAGCAACCCCAAACTATAATTATCACATTGACATACCAGCAAGATGGTTAGACATACATACTTATGGGAATGCAACCATGTGTATGAGATTTATTGTTGTTTCTCAGGTTTTAGTGGTTTGCAAATATTTGCATACTTAATGCTATACATTATAATTTTAGTATATCTGTTTTTTTATAATACCTTTGAACTGGAAAAGTGGGGTCAAAATTATTTAAACAAACAAACAAAAAATACTTTATTTTTATTAATAAAGAAAGAAAAAATGCTTTTGTTGCTTTTATTTATCTATTTAGAAAATGCATGAACTGCTGGATCAAAGAGCTCTCTAACGGGTGTACATGTTTTAAGATACTGGAGGAAGATGGCAGCATATGTACTTTGTTGTCTTTAGAACCACAACATGGAGCCACAGAAAAGAGAGAGAGGGAGAGGAAGAGTCGGTCATGGGGACTTCCGGGTTGGTGCCTCCGGTAATGGCGGAATTCCTCTGATCAGGAGGAATTTGCCCCGTGGGAATCTGGGTCTGGCCGCCACGGCAAAGGTGGAGACCCGTAAAAAATCACAGGCGGGAGAAGCCTGTGAGCGTGGGATTCAGCGGGCACCTTTTGCGCCTCCCCTACTCGCGGGGAAACCCGGTTTCAGGGGTCCGGAGCGACATGGGGTGAGCGGCGCGGTGCTTCGAATCGACTGCTTCTTCCACGGAGCGAAGCCGCATAGCTGTTGCCGGAGAGCGCTGACTTTTTCCTGTGGACAATTTGATTTTAAAGTAATTACCCGTGAGTAGAGCTGAAGCGGGAGAATTGGATTTTTAAAAAAGTTTAATTTGGCATCGTAACGGGGAGGTTCAATACAGGAAGTCCGCCTTCCCCTTTTGTAAATAGACTGAAGCAATGAGGCTGCAAGCTGAAGTCTTGGAAAGCCTACTGTAAAGGACTAAATTTCCACTGGTAAAGAACATTAACCCCCCCCCTTGGAGGCAGGAGAAGAGGGGGGAAAGTTGTGGATTGAGTATGCCTGCAGGAGAGAGCGAAGAGAGCTAAAATACTGCCGCTCTGACTCTGGAAACGGGCTGCTAGCAGGACTGACGTCTTATGGAATGCTTATTGACAGTGTTTAGAATGTTCATTGACAGCTAGCTAAAAAGGAGAAATACATTGTTTCTATTGTCTCCAGCTGCTTTTAAAAAGGAGTAAAAGTAACTGAAAATTGAAACTAACTTTGGATTGTTGGAAACTGTGTTTAAAAGAGGACATTACTGATTAATATAAATAGAAACTGTTTCCCCCTAGTGGAAGCCTTTGAAACTGGTTGCTTTACAAGAGCTGGGCTAGGGGAATTTCCAGCTGCAAGATAAAGAACTGTGAGACTCTGGGACTGACCTTGAATTTTTTAAGTGTCATGGCAAATGGAAAGGAAAAAACAGACCAGTCAATTGCTGAAAAAACATTAAGGTCTGGGAGGACTTGGCAGCAATCCAGGAGAGGCTCAACATCAGGCCCCTCTGCCTCTTCGGCTGCTGCTTTTGCATCAGTACACTCAAAATCAAGAGGAATGTCGACAGAAGAAGCCTTGGCGGCTGCATTAAATAAGATAAATGATTCACTGGAACAGCTTAACAAGAAAACAGACGTGATAAATGTGAAAGTGGATGCTGTAACTACTAAAATTGACTTAAATACAGAAAGTATAAATAATCTGGGACAAAAGGTGAATACCAATACAGAAACTATCCAGAAATTGATACAGGAATCTACTTTGATATGGCAGACTGCGGAGGAAGCCAGGGAGAAAGCCGTTGCTGCTGAATGTAAAGTAACACAACTTGAGAGAGAGAGAGTCCCAGCTCTACAGAGGCAACTTGATGAACATAAGTTGACGCTTGTTATGATTGAACTTAAAGAAAAACAGACAAATTTGAGGACCAGAGCTCTACCTGAATTGGAGAAGGAAAGCTTGACAGATTTTCTCATACAGGAATCTGCTGACTTTTGGGACTTGGACTTGGGCCAAGAAGGGTTTAGAATTGTGAGGGCCTTCAGACTTGGAAGAGGAGGGAAAAAAGAGAAGAATAGATTAAGAGACTGCTTGATCACCCTTCGAATTAAAGAAGAGAGAGATAGAATCTTGGGTTGGCATTACCAGAAGAACCTAGAAGTACAACAGTCAAGAGTGGACATTTTTAAAGACGTCCCGAAATATCTTTTGGATTTTAGGCCTAACTACGGAGATATTGTTGCCCTGCTGAGAAGGAACAAAATCATCTTTAGGTGGGAGTTTCCCCAAGGTCTATCCTTCAGTTTCAAAGGAAGGAAAATAAAAATAAGATCAGTAGAAGATAAAGTAAAGTTTTTGTATAAATATGAAGAAGATCTGCAGAAGGGACTTGGAAAAGAGCCAAGAGCATCGGATAGAAGATCACCAGGATGAAGTTGATGGACTATACGGACTATACGGAACTGGCGGAAATGACTGGCAGATTCCAAGACCAGGGAGAAGAGTCGGTGGAAGAAGACTAGAAAAAGTTTAAAGATTATTTACGGAAATACTGTAAATTTAATGAATGTTAGAAAAATGTTGGAATGAAGTTATACGGCTTTAGTAGAAATGTTATAAGGAATTAAGTATAAACAGATTAATAGAGTATCAAAGGGAAAATAAGGTTAGAATGTGCTAAGATAATTATAGGATAGAAAACAGAGGAAGATGTAAAGGAATTGCTGAAACAATTAACAGAAGTGGAATACAAAAAGGGAGGTGTGAGGAGGTCGTGGAAATAAGATATTGAAATTATTTGATGTGCTTTAAATTGTTTTTGTTTTGTTTTGTTAGTTTAATGTGTTAGTGTTATGTAGTGTTTGTGTATTGTTCTTTTTTTTGTAGTGTTTAAATTGTTGGAAAAGTAATAAATATTATTATTATTATTTTTAAAAGGAAGAGTCGGTCATGGGGGTGGGAGGGGCCCCAAGAGAAGTTTTTCCCAGGGAGAGAGCAGGCCGGAAGCCCATGGAAATAGGGGAGGACAGACTTCCGGTCGGCGCCAGCGTTTGATGGCGGTCCTAGCCTCGAGCTCCGAGGCAGGACTGCTCCGTAAGTTCGGGTCTTACCCGCTACGGCAAGCGGGGGACCCCTAAAATCACAGGCGCTGAAGCCTGTGAGCAAGGAGATTCGGTGGGCACCTTTGCGCCCCCCCGGCATCGTGAAAGAGCCTTTTTAAAGGCTCCGGAGCGGCATCGGGGTGAGCGCGGTGCTGAGGATCGCTACCCAGCTTACGGAGTGAAGCCGCGTCGCCATTAACGGAGAGCGCCGATTCCTTTCTGAAACTAAAGACTGGCAACAACAATACCCGTGAGTAAGAACGCAAAATTAAAAACGGGACTTAAAAATCTAGAAGATTTGGCTGAAAACGGGAAGGCAAAAATTAAGGAAGTCAGCCTCCCGGATCTGCATGATTAACGGAGCAATGAAAGACTGAGCTGTGCTTAAACGGACTTTCCTTTTAACTCTTATTAAACCAGACATCGAAAGGATCTCCCCCCTGTTGTGCAGGAGAAGGGGGGGAGGAAACAGAATTAATTTAACCTGCAAAAGAAAGGGATAAGGAATAAAAAACCTCTGCTGCTGACACTTCTGGTCAGGCTGCCGGAGCAGCGATCGCCTGAAAAAGGAACTGTCAAGTGAGCTGTCAAAAGACAGTGGTTACAAAATAAGACTTATTTGAAACATATTAACGGGACTTTGGTGGATTACAATTTTAACAGTAAAGTGCTACAAATTAAAGACTCTTAGTGGGACTTTTGCCTTTGGACTTTCTGTTTCTTTGTTGTGGGTGCCTTTGGATGGTTACAATTGCCTCCTCTAGAGGGCTTCAGTTTTATTACGGTGTATCCAGGGGATTTTCCACTTGCAACTTTCCTGTGTGAATGACCTTGAGTTATGAGCAACCCGCCAGAAGAAATTTCAACAAGAAGTAAAACAAAGCAGGCTCAAAAACAAGCTCAAAAAAGAGGCTCTTTATCAGGAGCAGCAGCTGCACAAGAAAAAATAACAGCAGCATCAATGGAGTCAATGACACAGGCTCTGCTCAAAATAAATCAGTCATTAGAAGTACTCACCAAGCAATCTGCAGAACTTACTAAACAGTCTACAGAGAACTCTAAGAAACTGACGGAGCTGACAACAAGACTAGACCTGAACACAACAACAATCTCATCTAATACAGATTCTATAAACCGTTTGGTTCAAGAGTCTACGGAAACAAGGAGAATAGCTGAGAGTGCTAAGTCTACTGCCGAAGAAACCAAAGGAAAGTTTGCGCCTATTGCAAAAAAAGTACATGAACATGATACAGCATTAGCCCTACTAGAACTGGAAAGGAAAAGCAAGAACCTGAAATTAAGACTGGTTCCAGAAGAGGAAGAGGACAAGCTTGGGGAATTCCTCACAGATAAATTTCAAGATTTTTGGAATGATGAGTTAGATGGAGAAGAAGATGAATTTGTGATAACCTCAGCCTTTCGGATTGGCAGGAAGCAAGGGAAGAAGCCAAGAGACTGTTTAATTACCTTGGGATCAAAGGAACAAAGAGACAAAATACTGAACCTACATTTCCAGAAGGCCTTGGTCATTAAAAATTCTCAGATCCAGATTTTCAAGGATATTCCTAAATACTTTTTGGAGGTTAGATCTCAATTTAAAGAATTAGTTGATCTACTTAAACAGAATAATATCCCATTCAGGTGGGAATTTCCACAAGGGTTGTCCTTTAACTTTAAAGGGAAGAAAATTAAAATAAAAACAAACCAGGATAAAGAACTCTTTTTGGAAAGAAATCAAGAGGATCTTCAGAAAGGAACTGTTAGTGAGGGGGAAGTACCGGACATTTCAAATCTATCATTTGGACTGAACCGAGCACCGACCGAGGAGGAACAACAACTTGGTGCAGTCGGTGGAAGAGCTACCCAGTAACAAAAATGTCTCTGCAACTCTTCAGCTGGAATTGTAATGGCTTGAACCACCCTCGAAAAAGGGGTCAAGTATTCCATCTATTAAAGAAGGAACATCTAGATGTAATCTGTCTACAAGAAACTCACATTGCCAGGACACATAGAAAACTTTTAACAAATAAGAGATTAGGACAAGAATTTATTTCATCAGATAGAGTTAAGAAAAGAGGAGTTGTGATCTATGTCAAGGAAAAATTTGAACCAAAACTGATCTTTAAGGATGACCAAGGAAGATACCTGGCAGTGGAAATTCAAATTCATGGAGAAAAGATTTTGATTGTTGGAGTATATGCACCAAATGAGGGGAAGGCTGAATTCTTCAAGAAGTTGCATGAGACTTTAATGGACTTTTTGGACTTTAAAATTATAATGATGGGTGATATGAATGGAGTTGTCTCCACAAACATGGACAAGGCCCAAAGACAAATAATATCTAATGATGGAAGACTACCAAAGACATTCTTTGAACTGACTGACACTATGGACCTGATTGACATTTGGAGAACTAGGAACCCTCTGGAAAGGGAGGGGACCTTCTTCTCTGAAGCAAAAATGACATGGACTAGAATTGATCAAATATGGACTTCTAGTAATCTGGCATCAAAAGTTAAAAAAGTAGAAATCTGCCCAAAGACCTGTTCTGACCACAATGCTGTCAAGATGGAAATGAAACTGACAACAGCTGGAACCTTTAGATGGAGAATGAATGACACTCTCTTTGGAGATGAAGAAATTTGTAAAAAGGCTCAAAAGACACTTAAAGACTACTTCGAGATTAACCTGAGATCAGACACTGAAAAAAGAGTTATCTGGGATGCAAGTAAAGCCGTGATGCGTGGCTTCCTAATACAACAGAATTCAATAAAGAGGAAAAAACAGAATGAGAAGAAAGAGAAAATTTGGAATCTAATAAAAGAAGGGGAGAAGAAATTGAGATCTAAGCCTAAATCTCAAGAGATACTAAGAGAAATAAAATTCTATCAAACACAATACATGGAATTGATGAATCAGGAAATAGAATGGAAAATTAAACAAATGAGACAAAAGACTTTTGAGTCCGCAGATAAATGTGGGAAGCTACTGTCTTGGCAATTGAAAAAGAGGCAAAAATTGAATACAGTGACATCACTCGAAGTAGATGGGAAGTCTATTAATAAACCAAATGAGATAAGTAATTGTTTTCAAAGTTTCTTCAAGAAATTATACAGACAAGGGCCAAAAAACGAACAGGAGATAGAAGAATTTATTGGAAAATACGGCCTATCAAAAATCTCTGAAAATAATAGAAGGAGTTTAAATGAGAAAATTACAGATCAAGAAATAGAGAGCGCCATTCAGGATATGCAGCTGGGAAAATCACCAGGACCAGATGGATTAACTGCGAGATACTATAAAGCACTGAAGGATTGGTTAATACAACCATTGAAAGAAGTTTGCAATCAAATTTTGGAAGGGAAAAAGGCTCCCGAATCGTGGAAAGAAGCATTCATCTCACTTATACCGAAGACAGAAACTGAGAAACATCAAGTTAAGAATTACCGCCCTATATCACTCTTGAATGTGGATTATAAAATTTTTGCAGACATTTTAGCAAAAAGATTTAAAAAAGTTTTGTTAGAGGAGATTCACAGGGACCAAACTGGCTTTCTACCAGGCAGGCAATTGTCAGACAATGTGAGGAATATTATAGACATTTTAGAACTTCTGGAAACTGACATAAATAGAAAAGCTGTTTTGATTTTTGTGGATGCAGAGAAAGCCTTTGACAATATTTGTTGGAGTTTTATGAAGAGGAATCTCCAAGGGATGGGGGTAGGCAAAAACTTTGAAAATGGTATAAGTGCAATTTACTCTGAGCAAAAGGCCAAATTAATTGTAAATGGTATGGTTATGGACGAAATTCCAATAGAGAAAGGGACACGACAGGGATGCCCAATTTCCCCTCTATTGTTTATATCGGTACTGGAGGTTTTCCTAAATATGATTAGAAGAGACCAGCTGGTTAAAGGTATACAGGTCGGAACTAAACATTATAAGTTAAGAGCATTTGCAGATGATCTAGTCTTGACATTACAACAGCCAGAAACCAGTACAAAAAGAGTTTTGGAACTTATTGAAATATTTGGTCAGGTAGCAGGTTTTAAATTAAATAAACATAAGACAAAGGTGTTGGAAAAAAATCTCACGGTGGGGGAAAAAGATAGTTTTCAAAGAGAAACTGGTTTGGAAATTACTAAAAAGGTAAAATATCTGGGGGTGAATTTAACATCTAAGAATGTGAACCTATTTAAAGACAATTATGAGAAATGCTGGGCCGAAGTGAAGAAAGATCTTGATATATGGTCAAGATTGAGACTTTCCTTGTTAGGCCGAATTGCTGTTATCAAGATGAATGTATTGCCGAGATTGTTGTTTCTGTTCCAGACATTGCAAATTTTAGATAAGATGGACTGTTTCAAGAAGTGGCAGAAAGATATATCTAAATTTGTCTGGCAGGGCAAAAAACCCAGAATAAAATTTAAGATTTTGACTGATGCAAAGGATAGAGGGGGCTTTGCCCTGCCGGACTTAAAACTTTATTATGAAGCAGCGGCTTTTTGCTGGCTGAAACCATGGCTACTTCTTGAGAATACAGACATTCTGGACCTGGAAGGTTATGATAATAGTTTTGGTTGGCATGCATATTTATGGTATGACAAGGTAAAGGTACATAGAAATTTTAAAAACCATATTGTTAGGAAAGCATTGTATAATGTATGGAACCGATATAAAGATTTGCTTGAAAGTAAAACCCCCAGGTGGTTGTCACCAATGGAAGCTAAGGCGGTAAAAAGACTGAACATGGATACAGAGTGGCCAAAATATTGTGAAATTATAGAATATGATGGTGAAAAGTTGAAACTATAGAGTTTTGAGAAATTGAAACCCAAAGTTCGAGATTGGTTACATTATTTCCAGATCAATGAAACTTTTAAGCAGGACAGAAAACTAGGATTTCAGAAGGAGAGGTCAAAGTTAGAAACAGAATTGCTAGAACCCAATACCAAGAATCTGTCTAGAATGTATAATCTGCTGCTAAAATGGAATACACAGGATGAAACGGTTAAATCAGCTATGATTAAGTGGGCACAGGATATTGGTCATGATATTATGTTTGCTGACTGGGAGCAGTTATGGACCACAGGTATTAAATTTACGGCATGCAGTGCCCTGAAAGAGAACATAATGAAAATGATCTATAGGTGGTACATGACTCCAGTCAAGCTTGCAAAGATATATCATTTGCCCAATAACAATTGTTGGAAGTGCAATGAATGTGAAGGAACTTTTTATCACCTTTGGTGGACCTGCCCAAAGATTAAGGCCTACTGGGAAATGATCTATAATGAAATTAAAAAAATCCTTAAGTGGACATTTGTAAAGAAACCGGAGGCTTTTCTCCTGGGCATGGTCGGCCAATTGGTACCAAAGAAAGATAGGACCTTTTTTATGTATGCAACAACAGCAGCAAGAATCCTTTTGGCGAAGTATTGGAAGACTAAAGAATTACCTACTCTGGAAGAATGGCAGACCAAGGTGACTGAATTTATGGGATTGGCAGAGATGACCGGCAGAATCCGTGACCAGAAGAAAGAGACAGTGGAGGAGGACTGGAAAAAATTTAAAATCTATCTTAAAAATTGTTGTAAAATTTCGGAATGTTAAGATGTCAAGGGATTGGATACAAAGAATTACAGCTATAAATTGAAATTTATAAAATAGAATTTTTTTAAAGAGAATTAAATATAAAAATGGGATGAAGAATTGCTAAAAATTTTTAAAATTTGGATGCAGGGAAGGGGAGGTTTGGGGAAGTCGTGTTATGTTTATTTGTTTTTTGTTTATGTTGTAAAATCAATAAAAATTATTTAAAAAAAAAAAAAGGAAATAGGGGAGGATAGGAGGCCGCCTGGCACCCAGCCAGTTCTTGCAGGGCGAGAGCTTGGATAAACAAAAGAGGCCAGTGGTGGGAGCTGATGGGGTGCTTCTCCCAGCAGTCAGCCATGCTGCGTGACGGGTGTCACTAGGTCCCACAGCATGAATAGAAGCAGGAGGGTGCAACTTGAGCCTTCCTGCTCACTTCCCTTCCTCTCCCGCCAGGTGCTCCAGCTGCCTCCTTGTCCCACCAGCAGTGCCATTCCTTGGCCACAAGGCACCTCCAGGGTGGATTGGGACAAAGTGAGAGAAAGGGAGAAAGAAGCAGGGCAGCCTCCAAGGCCTCCACCCCAGCCGCCCCATCCACCAAGGGGGCACAACACTTGCCCCGTCCTGGGTGCCGGCAACCCACCGTCTGCCTCTGGGTCGCCACTTAGGCATTGCCAAAAAACCCACGAGGAAATCCATCACTGGACAAAAGGACAAAGGAGAATGCCGAGTTGCATCAAAACTGCATTTACTAATTTATGTGTGGTACAAATATTGGGGTCTATTCAGTGTCGACCCACTAAAATTCATGGATGTTAGTCATGTTCATTGTTTTCAATAGGTCTACTCTGTGTAGGACTAGCGCTGGAGACAAGCCATAACAATCATGGGTTGTAGCCAACATTGGTCCTCCTCAGAGTAGACCCATTGAAGTTAATAGGCATGACATAACTTAAGTTCAATCATTTCTGTGGGTCTACTTTGAACAGAACTTAGTTGGATTCAACCCTGTTACTCTCATTTCAATAGAAATGCAATGTACCGGTATCTCCACATAGTCTGTGGCCAGGAGGTGTCCCTCAGCAGGAAAAAGGTTCTCCATCCAGCTTTCGAACTGCATTGATAAAACTGCACAGAAAATAAAATCCGAACAAGTTGAGCGAGACAAATTGAAATGGAATTCCCAGCTCTGGCTGATGATTTGTAGCTTCATTTCCCAGCTGCCCTATCAGCCCCCTTTGAGGCGATGGCACAATGTCACCTTCATGCAGCAGGCACAAGGCTGGCCCTGGGCACCTATAATTTTGCAAAAGTGATGTTCAGGAAAGAAATAAAAATATTGGTTGTTGTTTAGTCATTCAGTCGTGTCCGACTCTTCGTGACCCCATGGACCAGAGCATGCCAGGCACTTCTGTCTTCCACTGCCTCCCACAGTTTGGTCAAACTCATGCTTCAAGAACACTATCCAGCCATCTCGTCCTCTGTCGTCCCCTTCTCCTTTTGCCCTCAATCTTTCCCAACATCAGAGTTTCTTTTTTATATATAAGATATTTATTGAAATTTTCCAGAATAATACATTGTAAAACAAAAAGAAAAGAAACAACAAAAATACAAAAATACAAAAAACAGAAAAATAAAGATAACTAAAAAAAACACACACATAGAATTTCCCTTTCCTTATTTTCTTTTAACTTATTTTCCAGACCTCCTCATACCTCCCTTTCTTATATTCCAATTCAGATTATTAATTCAGCAAATCCTCACCATTAGTTTTTGCTTATTTCAAAACCTTATTTTCCATATCTCTTAAGGCATTACAGCTGGAAACCACTTAATTTCTGTCCAACATCATTCTAACATTCATTGATTTTACAATATTTCTGCAAATAATCTTTAAACTTCTTCCAGTCTTCCGCCGACTCTCTTCCCTGGTCTCGGATTCTGCCGGTCATTTCTGCCAATCCCATATAGTCTATCATCTTCATCTGCCATTCTTCCAGCGTGGGTAGATCTTGTGTCTTCCAATATTTTGCAATAAGTATTCTTGCTGCTGTTGTCGCATACATAAAAAAAGTTCTGTCCTTCTTTAACACCAATTGGCCAACCATGCCTACGAGAAAGGCCTCTGGTTTCTTCAAGAAGGTATATTTAAATACCTTTTTCATTTCATTATAAATCATTTCCCAGAAAGCCTTAATCCTTGGGCACGTCCACCAAAGGTGAAAGAATGTACCTTCAGTCTCTTTACATTTCCAGCATTTATTATCGGGCAAACTTAAGGCATTACATGCCGTAAATTTCATACCGGTGGTCCATAACTGTTCCCAATCAGCAAACATAATATTATGTCCAACATCCTGTGCCCATTTAATCATAACAGACTTCACCGTTTCATCCTGAGTGTTCCATTTCAGCAGCAAGTTATACATCTTTGACAAAACCTTAGTTTTGGGTTCTAACAATTCTGTTTCTAATTTCGATTTTTCCACATGGAATCCAATTTTCTTGTCCAATTTGTAAGCCTCCATTATCTGATAATAATGAAGCCAGTCTCGCACTTTGTTTTTTAGTTTCTCAAAACTCTGTAATTTCAATTTATCTCCCTCTTGTTCCAAAATTTCCCAATATTTTGGCCATTTGGACTCCATATTAAGTCTTTTACCAACATCAGAGTTTCTTCCAGGGAGTCTTCTCTTCTCATGAGGTGGCCAAAGTATTGGAGCCTCAGCTTCAGGATCTGTCCTTCCAGTAAGCACTCAGGGCTGATTTCCTTCAGAATGGATAGGTTTGATCTTCTTGCAGTCCATGGGACTCTCAAGAGTCTCCTCCAGCACCATAATTCAAAAGCATCAGTTCTTTGGCTGTCAGCCTTCTTTATGGTCCAGCTCTCACTTCCATACATCACTACTGGGAAAACCATAGCTTTAACTATACGGATCTTTGCCGACAAGGTAATGTCTCTGCTTTTTGAGTTGCTGTCTAGGTTTATCATCGCTTTTCTCCCAAGAAGCAGGCATCTTTTAATTTTGTGACTGCTGTCACCACCTGCCGTGATCATGGAGCCCAAGAAGATAAAATATGTCACTGCTTCCATTTCTTCCCCTTCTGTTTGCCAGGAGGTGATGGGACCTGTGGCCATGATCTTAGTTTTTTTGATGTTGAGCTTCAGACCATATTTTATGCTCTCCTCTTTCACCCTCATTAAGAGGTTCTTTAATTACTCCTCACTTTCTGCCATCAAGGTTGTGTCATCTGCATATCTGAGGTTGTTGATATTTCTTCCAGCAATCTTAATTCCGGTTTGGGATTCATCAGTCCAGCCTTTTGCATGATGTATTCTGCATATAAGTTAAATAAGCAGGGAGACAATATACAGCCCTGTCGTACTCCTTTCCCAATTTTGAACCAATCAGTTGTTCCATATCCCGTTCTAACTGTAGCTTCTCGTCCCACGTAGAGATTTCTCAGGAGACAGATAAGGTATCAGGCACTCCCATTTCTTTAGGAACTTGCCATAGTTTGCTGTGGTCCATGCAGTCAAATGCTTTTCCGTATACTTCAGTAGTTTCTTGGCGTGCCTGCAGTGGGCAGGCCATGCAATAACATGTAGGTGCTCTCCAAACAAGTTAACCCACCCAAGAGCAATTTCCATCTTCAGCTACATGAGTTAGAGATCACATTTTTACTACCCCCATCTGGAATTTCAAAAGCCCTTGGAATAGATAACATCTGGATTGAGTTGCCCTCTTGTTGTTACAGAAACTTCTTTTATTTAATATTATTTTAAAACAGTTTATTACTTCTCTGTACTATTTCATAATCTGCTCCTGGGCAAGAATGAAAAATATCTGAGGGAGGGAGAAATTGTGAGTGTTTTCTGTGAAATGATGCTTCCACCAGCCAATGAAAGGAGCATTGACTCAATGGAAAGATGGAGGGCTCTCTCTCTCTAGCACACTCTCTCCTTCCTTCTCTCTCTGTGCATGTGCAGAGCACATTCATGGCAGCATAAGAAATTCAATTCAATTTGAATTTAAAGGCAAGTCCACAAAATTCATGCTTTCCAAACATTACACAAACCAAAACACAGCCATCCTTCTGAATTTGCAGTTCTCTGAATTTTGAGACGCACTTCTCCAGCCAAGTAATATACAAAACACATAGATGAGGTAAGGTGTACAAAAAAAATCATACATCTGTGAAAATATTGTATAAAAATGCACTACATATGGGAAAATTGGTTTGAGAAAATGTGTCTGTTAGGCAAAATGGAAAAAGAAAAATGTGTAGATTCAGATAGTGGGGTAGGAGAGTTGAAAATAATGCCAATAGAGCTCACATCTGGCAACCAATGTCCCCCTTGGATTCAGATAGTACATGGGTAGATGAGTCAAAGAAGCCCGGGACACAAATTTTCTCAGCCCTCCAGTCTTGGGTGGCTCCTTTAACAGAAGTAATGTATTTAGTGTTAACTCTAGAAGTGTAGACTCAATCCTGATCAAACTAAGTCTCCTAGAGCCCAGAATACACCAGGAGGCTTTATTATGGTATGGTAGTGGGCATAGCTGTGTTGTAACTTTTGAATAAATGTAATCATCATCATCATCATCATCATCATCATCATCATCATCCAGGTTTGTGAAGGTGTAGAGCTGAGATGAAATGCAACATTATTAACCCTTCCCTTGTTCAGTCCATACTGGAGACGGCTCAAGATATCTTCAGGCAGCTGACCATTTGCTGTCCTTTCTTGGTCCTGGGCCAAGCACTGGAAATTGTTGGTTTTTCCTAAATTTATCCAAAGGAACTCAAGGCAGCCAATGAATTGTAATAATGAAAACAAGAATTAAAATGTTTTTTATTTTTTTAAAAACCATTATTGGGCCTGTGTCAAATGGGAGCAATGCATAGCAACCTCTGCTACTTCCTGGGAAAGGGTGGCTTCCTTGCCTTGCAGGCAGGGCTGAGATTCAGGACCCATCTCAGCAAGCAAGGGAGCAAGGAAACAGGCATCTCTCCCCCGGCTGTCTGCTGTCTGGGTCGGCTCAATGTTGACGAACCCTGGAGATTCATTTTCCAAGTCTTCTTGAACGGACATTACGGGGAAGCCACAAACCCAACCCACCCAAATCCCTGCCTCTGGTTGGAGCAGCCCTCAAGGGTTTCCAAAGGAATAAGTGGCGAGTGGCAGGGAGATGCCAAGTGTGGAAAAGGCCCGATGAAGACTTCAGAAATAACAGAGGCATTTGCAAAGAACTCACAATTCCATTCTTGTTATTTTACTTTTTCAAAATTCCATTTATATTTCTCTCACACACCACTCCGGTCACCTTTATTTAACCCTGACATTTCCACGAATTCCTGATCCTCCTCCTGGGGCAGCAGAGTAACCTCCCACTTGCTGGGTGCCCAAGTCCTCCCACAGCTGCTGAAATTCCAGAGGTCATAGCAAGAGGAATTTAATCTAGCCGCAAACATGTGCTCATACCCAGCTTGCTCCATAGTCTAGACAGTTTTCAGATAAAGACTGTCAAGGATGAGCTGGGCTACTTTGTCAAGGAGATAAAGGGTGAGATCCAACCCAACACAGCTCCTGCTGCACAACCTTTCGTGTGATACAGGGCCAATGGCCCCAGACCAGATAGGAACACAGGCAGCTTCTGAGCTTCACAGAACTCTTCTTCAGGCTTAACCTTAAACAAGAAAGGCAGAAATAAAGACATGTCATTTTCTTGATGAATCACAGCACAGTCTCACTGGTCAGACATCATTGGGTTTGCTGCCAAAACCAAACGGGTTTTCTACAGAATGGTTTGTTTGTCTACAAGGGAGAGGAAGCCTGGAGGCTCTTTGGCTCTGTTTGATGTCACAATAGAACAGCAATAAATATTGGTTAGTTAACAATAAAAATATTGTGAAGACCTGTCTTAAAAGTACAATTTTAAAGAGATGTCTAAAAGGTGGCAGGGACAGTTTGTGCCAAATGTCTACAGGCAGAGAGTTCCACAGAGCAGGGCTTGCTCCCTCATAAAGGCCAAGCAACCCTCAGGTGCCTGGAGGACCGCCAGAAGTGCCCCATCAGAGGAACTCAGAGTGTAAAGAATCCGATTGTCCTTAAGGTATTTGGGACTCAAGTTGTTCAGGCCTTTGTAAATTAGCACAAAAACTTTGCGCCTGTTTTGACAGCAAATCAACAGCCAGTGTCGCTCTCTCAACAGCAGAGGAACACGTTGCCAGTAATTGGCTCCTGTTGCCAGCCCAAAAGATTTTGGCACCTGAGGTTTACCGCAAAATCATGCCCCCCCTGCGCACCAAGGATGAAGGGCAGAGGAAAGATTGACATCAGGAAAAAGGGGTAGAAGAAAAGTCAATCATGGGATATGCTGTCCCAGTGGATTCTGCCACCTGAAGTAGTTGCCTCACCTTGCCTGACCTTGCCCTGCCAAGAGGTAATCTGGCTACTGCATTCTTCCCTAGTTGCAGCTTCTGGACCAGATACAAGGGCAGCCCCACAGACAGTACGTTACAGTAATTCAGCCTGATGTTGGCATTGATCCGCCAGAACTGAACCCTCAAGTGTCGATCCCCCTGGAGCTTGGCCAACAATTGGCAGACTCCAGGGCTGGGCTGCACTGCTGTGGGGAAAAAACCCAGGGGCAAAGGAAGCCTCTCCAGCACCTGGGGAGGGGCGCCGAGGGGCGGGGCAAACAGCTGACAGCACATGTGTAGCACCCGTATGGAGTGCACATGCGTGGCGCCCATACGGACAGCGCTCAAGCGGTAGCTTGTACGGATGCTCCACATGTGATCTTGGCCGCTCTGCAGCTGGGGGGGGGGGAGCAGAGGGCCATCTTGTCACCTCCCCTGGGTTGCACCCCCCGCCCCCCTTCATACACCCCTGAATAAACCCCTCTTGAAATGGTCATGCTGTAAGATCTGGACTCCCTCCAGACAGACTGAAGGTGTAAATAGGTGAATAAGCCATAGTTCTTAAAGCTACAACAGTGTCTGCCGTGTCTTCAGTTCTCCAAAAGAGCACAAACCTTGGGTGAGTGCCTGGAACCCCCTGGGATCTCACCTACACTCGGCAGAGAGTGGGGGTGGTGCCCAACTCTTGTAGCAATATCATCTGATTTGACCCAGGATGATTTGGAGAGCCTAGATGGGTGGACCTAAATCCCCCAGCAGAGTCAGCCCAACATAGGCACCATCTCTGGGAGCCCTGGGGGCCTCAACACCCACAGAACTTCCACTGCCTATTGGAGCAGCCCCAATCCCATTCCTACTTGCGTGCAAGCAGGAGGGAGCTGGGATCCCTCAGCTGGGAAGGGAGGCTTCCCGTTGCCTAACTGAGAGATCCCTGCCCCGCTCCTGCTTGCACACAAGTAGGAGTTGGGAGGCTGCTCCAATAGGCAGCATGAAGCCTCCCTTCCCAGCTGAGTTGCTGGGGTCAGGGAAGGTGGAGGCAGCCCGGAAGCTGCATCTTAGAGCCCCTGCACCACCATCATATGGGGACCTCCGAGCAGCTCCTGAAGCCAGCCAGAGCCAACTGCTCCGGGCTGCTGAGAT
The DNA here is from genome assembly GCF_964252035.2 of Podarcis erhardii. Lineage (NCBI taxonomy): Eukaryota > Metazoa > Chordata > Lepidosauria > Squamata > Lacertidae > Podarcis > Podarcis erhardii. Next base: position 2,183,150 of record NC_138511.1, read on the forward strand.
TGTGTTTCCCGGGGATGTTAGATGAAATCCAGGGACATTCCAGGGATGGAATTTGTCTGGGGACTTATTCGCAAATCCGGGGACTGTCTCCAGGAAACGGGGATGTCTGGCAACAGTTTGCAGATGAGCTGAGGGTTAAGAAGGGCATGTATGAGAAATGGAAGAAAGGGGAAATCACAAAGGAGGAGCATGCATGAGTAGCCAACAGTTGCAGGGGGAAAGTCAGGCAGGCTAAAGCTCAGAATGAGCTCAGGCATGCAAGAGAGGATAAAAACAATTTTAAAAGGTTTATTTAACTATATTCAAAGCCAGAAGAAGAACAAACAAGGGGTAGGTCCTCTGCGTGAAGACGCGTGAAATGGTATTGGGTGACAGAGAGAAGGCTGGACTGCTCAACCTGGTGATAACAGAAGGAATGATGTAAGGAGGGAGCTGCAGCCCAAGATAGGAAAAGAGAGGGTAAGGGAACAACGAGCTACTTTAAATGAATTCAAATCTCCAGGGCCTGATGAGCTGCACCCAAGCTTGCAGATATAATCGCAGAGTCTCTGTCAATAATCTTTGAGAATTCCTGGAGAACAGTTGAGGTCCCTGCAGATTGGAGGTCTGGGGCTGCAAAAGTAGAGGAGGAGAAGAAGAAGAGTTTGGATTTGATATCCTGCTTTATCACTATCCGAAGGAGTCTCAATCTCCTTTCCTTTCCTCTCCCACAACAAACACTCTGTGAGGTGAGTGAGGCTGAGAGACTTCAGAGAAGTGTGACTAGCCCAAGGTTACCCAGCAGCTGCCACAGGGAGGCAGTGGAATTGGAAGCAAAAACAACGTGTGGCACTTTGGCCCTTCAGGCCTTTGGCACTCTCTCCAGGCCTGCCCCCTCACCAGCCCAGCAACAGGCCTCCCTCAGGTCTTTCTGCCAGGCTGGAATATGTCCTTGGATGTTGCTTCTTGCTTAACTGCAAGGTGTGTGCATGTGGGTGTGGGTGTCAAAGTCTCTAAATTGTGTATGAATGGTTTTTGGAATGCAGGGTAAGAGTAGCATTGTTTGTCTTGCCCACTTTCCCCTCTGGTCCTGCTCACACTGGTATGTGGCCCCTGAAAGGTCGCCCATGAGGGAATGTGGCCCTTGCCTGGAAAAGGTTCTCCATCCTGCCTCAGAAACTTTCTATACTAAGCAGAAGCAGAGTTTCCCAATAAGACTCATGTGGGGATGATTAGGGAGGCAGGAGAGGATATATTATTTAATGGTATCCTTCCTAACTTGTGCTAGCAAATTCCATATTCTAGCAGAGTTCCAAACATCCCCCTTTTTAAATTACGCAGCGATCAGCTTGTTGCTGACTCATCTGAGTCTTACTATTAAAGATTCCTTCCTGGTAAAATCCCCTCTAATCCCTCTTAAAAAGAATAAACACAAGAATCTGATTAACGTTAATATAAAAGTAGTTTACTCAACAGATTCATTCAGGTTCACAGACATATCCCTGAAGGCAGACTTAGGTTACATAACAACTGGAACCATTCCATAAAGAAGTTAGTCCCAAGTGACGGCGACTAAACAGTCACTTCTCCAAACACACAACAATACCCAAAATGAAGAAGACACACTGATCAGAACACGGAGGCCGTGTGCTCCTTCTTGCTAGTACAACAGACTGCACCCTCTTCAAGTCTTTCCCAGTTCAGGAGGAAACAGGAAGTCTTCTCCCGAGTGGGACAAAACATCCCTTAACATGTCTACTGTAGGGATGTTGTACTTGACTGCAGTTTTACATCCCACAACTCACTCACCTTGTGCCTTTCTCTCTCTCTCTCTCTCTCTCTCTCTCTCTCTCTCTCTCTCTCCTTTGTTTAGGTAAAATGTTTCCAAGTCAATGTCATTAAACCCAGACCCCATTCAGCTGTAGCCATGTGCATTTTCTTACTTTTATAAACAGCCTTCAGACTGAACTCTTTCTTGAACAGATTCCTTTTCCTTTTTTCCCACAGATCAGGCACCGTTGGGCTGCCACCTCAGCTGAGAAAAGCCATCATCCAACATGCTTACTCTTATTTTATTTATTACAGTTATCTATATCCTGCCTTTCAGGATACAAATTAAGTGGCCCCTGCCACTTTATGGATCCAAAAGGTTTCCAGAGAGTGGTAGGAGATGTTTTATCCCATGCTGATGGCCTTTCAGCTCGTTACATACAGTGAAGATACCAGGTAACCTGACATCTGACTGGTTGATAGGGGATCAAATACTTATTTCACTCATTATAATGCACATCAATCTCTGACTTTTGTCTTCTAGGTTTCTGGGGGTTTTCCTGTTGTTATTCTGTCTCTCACAGCTACAATAAACCTACCATTAAAATTATAGACTGGTCATTTCTTCGTCAGGGAGCAAAGGGGCAAATTTAGCAAGTGGTCAAATACTTTTTCCCCTCACTGTACATTGGCTCCTAGTACCTTTCCAAGCACAATTCAAAGTGTTGGTGCTGACCTTTAAAGCCCTAAATGGCCTCAGCCCAGTATACCTGAAGGAGCGTTTCCACTCCCATTGTTCACAGAGGTCCAGCGCCGAGGGCCTTCTGGCAGTTCCCACACTGTAAGGTTACAGGGAACCAGGTAGAGGGCTTTCTCGGTAGTGGCACATGCCCTGTGTAACGCCTTTCCATCAGATGTCAAGAAAATAAGCAACTTTTAAAAGACATCTGAAGATAGCCCTGTTTAGGGAAGTTTTTAATGTTTAATGCTGTATTGTGTTTTAATATTCGGTTGGAAGCTGCCCAGAGTGGCTGGGGAAACCCAGCCAGATGGATGGGGTATAAATAAATTATTCATAGAATCATAGAGTTGGAAGAGACCACAAGAGCCATCGAGTCCAACCCCCTGCCAAGCAGGAAACACCATCAGAGCACTCCTGACATGGTTGTCAAGCCTCTGCTTAAAGACCTCCAAAGAAGGAGACTCCACCACACTCCTTGGCAGCAAATTCCACTGTCGAACAGCTCTTACTGTCAGGAAGTTCTTCCTAATGTTTAGGTGGAATCTTCTTTCTTGTAGTTTGGAGCCATTGCTCCGTGTCCGCTTCTCTGGAGCAGCAGAAAACAACCTTTCTCCCTCCTCTATGTGACATCCTTTTATATATTTGAACATGGCTATCATATCACCCCTTAACCTCCTCTTCTCCAGGCTAAACATGCCCAGCTCCCTTTGCCGTTCCTCATAAGGCATCGTTTCCAGGCCTTTGACCATTTTGGTTGCCCTCCTCTGGACACGTTCCAGTTTGTCAGTGTCCTTCTTGAACTGTGGTGCCCAGAACTGGACACAGTACTCCAGGTGAGGTCTGACCAGAACAGAATATAGTGGCACTATTACTTCCCTTGATCTAGATGCTATACTCCTATTGATGCAGCCCAGAATTGCATTGGCTTTTTTAGCTGCCGCGTCACACTGTTGGCTCATGTCAAGTTTGTGGTCAACCAAGACTCCTAGATCCTTTTCACATGTACTGCTCTCAAGCCAGGTGTCACCCATCTTGTATTTGTGCCTCTCATTTTTTTTTGCCCAAGTGCAATACTTTACATTTCTCCCTGTTAAAATTCATCTTGTTTGTTTTGGCCCAGTTCTCTAATCTGTCAAGGTCGTTTTGAAGTGTGATCCTGTCCTCTGGGGTGTTAGCCACCCCTCCCAGTTTGGTGTCATCTGCAAATTTGATCAGGATGCCCTTGAGTCCATCATCCAAGTCGTTGATAAAGATGTTGAATAAGACCGGGCCCAAGACAGAACCCTGTGGCACCCCACTAGTCACTCTTCTCCAGGATGAAGAGGAACCATTGATGAGCACCCTTTGGGTTCGGTCAGTCAGCCAGTTACAAATCCACTGAGTGGTAGCATAGTCAAGTCCGCATTTTACCAGCTTCTTTACAAGAATATCATGGGGCACCTTGTCAAATGCCTTGCTGAAATCAAGGTAGGCTACATCCACTGCGTTCCCTTCATCCACCAGGCTTGTAATTCTGTCAAAAAACGAGATCAGGTTAGTCTGACATGACTTATTTTTCAGAAATCCATGCTGACTATTGGTGATCACAGCATTCCTTTCTAGGTGCTCACAGACTGTTTGCTTAATGATCTGCTCCAGAATCTTCCCTGGTATTGATGTCAGACTGACTGGGCGGTAATTATTTGGGTCCTCTCTTTTCCCCTTTTGAAAATAGGGACAACATTTGCCCTCCTCCAGTCTGCCGGGACTTCGCCTGTTCTCCAGGAATTCTCAAAGATGACTGCCAGTGGTTCTGAGATCACATCTGCCAGTTCTTTTAATACTCTTGGATGCAGTTCATCTGGCCCTAGAGACTTGAATACATCTAAACTAGCCAAGTATTCTTGTACTATCTCCTTAGTTATTCTGGGCTGTATTTCCTCTGCTGAATCATTTGCTCCAAATTCTTCAGGTTGGGCATTGTTTTCTTTATCGGAGAAGACTGAGGCAAAGAAGGCATTGAGGAGTTCAGCCCTTTCTGTGTCCCCTGTTTGCATTTCACCAGCTTCTCCTCTGAGTGACCCCACTGTTTCTTTGTTCTTCCTTTTGCTACGAACATACCCATAAAAGCCTTTTTTGTTGCTTTTAACCTCTCTAGCAAGCCTGAGCCCATTCTGTGCTTTAGCTTTTCTGACTTTGTGTCTACACGTGCTGGCTATTTGTTTGAATTCCCCTTTGGTGGTTTCCCCCCTTTTCCATTTTTTGTACACATCCTTTTTTAATCTTAACTCAGTTAAAAGTTCTTTAGATAGCCACCCTGGCTTCTTTAGGCACCTTCCATGTTTCCGTCTCATTGGTATTGCCTGAAGTTGTGCTTTTACTATCTCCCTCTTAACAAACTCCCAGCCATCATGAACTCCCTTTCCCTTTAGTATTACTGTCCATGGGATCTCACTCAGCACTTCCCTAAGTTTTATGAAATCGGCTTTCTTAAAGTCAAGAAATTGAGTCCTAGTATGCTTGGCTGCTCCTTTCCGCTGTATAGTAAACTTCAGAAGAGCATGATGACTCGCGCCTAATGATCCTTCCACTTCTACCCCACTAACCAGGTCATCAACATTGGTTAGGACCAGATCTAAAATGGCTGTTCCTCTTGTTGCTTCTCCCACTTTCTGGACAACGAAGTTGTCTGCAAGGCCAGTGAGGAATCTGTTTGACCTTATGCTCTTGGCTGAGTTTGACATCCAGCAAATATCCGGGTAACTGAAGTCCCCCATTACTACTATCTCCCTTCCTTAAAGGGAGTGAAAGGTGGGATATCAAACCCAAACTCTTTTTCTTCTTCTTCTTCATCATCATCATTGGAATTCTCTGACTTTCTTAGTGGTAGGCAACTACTACTCCGCAGCTCATGTGGGGAAGGGAAAAGTCCAGTTGTAGGCGGCTCTGGGGTCTTCTTCCCCTCCCTTCCTTCCTCCCTCCCTCCCTCTCTCTTCAGTTCTGGGTTAGCTCACTTAACATCAAGCACATGCTGAATTTAAACAGTGCCAAATGTAAGCCTCACTACAAACAAACAACTGGGACTCCACTCATGCACTCAGGATTATTCCATGGCAGCCAGTGCTGCAGTTTTACCTATCACATTTGACATAATTGAGTGACAGGTGTGTGTTGCCTGCCCAAAACAGCAGCATGGGCCAAATTTGCTAGTCTGGCCGATCTCATTTGCCCCCCTTGGCCAGAGATTCCTTTCCCTGCTGAAGGCCAAGGGACATTCAACAGTCTCTTGAGCATGAAAGGCCAGGCACTTGACAGAGCACCTTGCAGAGAGGGAACCACCAGTGCCAGCAGAAGCAGCAGAGCTGGAAGAAACTGCTAAAAGTTTATATTTGACTAGTTTGATGCTCCCTGCTTTGGGTTGCATGTATAAAGTTTGTATGGTGGTTTGGACCTTAAGAGAGAATAGTAAAATAGGCCTATGACTTACAGTTGTCCCTGAGATGCTGTGTTTGAGTGTGTTGGTTGTGTTTAGGGTAAAGAACATTTGGGACAGAAATGCCATCCCCCATAGCAAAAATCCAGATATCTTTGAACACTTTGCTTCAGATTTGTTCCTTCCTACTGTAAAAGGAGATGTTTTATGCATTCTTTTATTATTATGGGCTGTGCACAACAACAACAACAACAACAACAACAATTTATTACTTATACCCAGTGCTTTTTTCTGTTTGTACTTACTGTAACTTCATGGCGACTCCTGGCACCCTTTTTTCCTAGGACAAAAAAGCACTGCATGCAGCCAAGCATGTGGGCTGACCGTGACCTTAGAGAACCCTCACAGAGGTGAGGCGGATACAGATCATGGTAGACAACAAAGAACTGGGTTCAAATGGCTGCTTTGCCATGAAGCTCCCTGGGTCAGGCTGCTTTTTGTCTAACCTGCCTTATAGGGTTGTGTGATGTCAATAATTTTCCTTCTATGTACCCTTGAATAGGAAAATTTGAGTACAGATACGAATAGTAATAGTAGTAACCAGTGAAAGCGGCACGTTTTATTTCTCTTATTTTCAGCATATTTATACCAAGCCTGTAAAAACCAGAAGGCAATGGGGAAAGGAAATTGCATTCAGTGGGTGGGGGTGGGGGTAATCACATAAATAACCCAGGAATTTTAGGTAGGCTTTAAAAGTACAGTTTCTAAATGGATGTGGATTGCAAAGGATAAAGTTTGCCAGGAGTCTTTTCGGATGGAACTTCACTTCAAGACTGACAGAGAAAGAGCACCACCTAGAGATGGTCGGAGGGTGGAAAAATCTATTTTACAACACATTAAAAGGGAAAAAAGGAAATGTTTTAAGTGTTCTGCAGGGACTGCAATTCATTACATAAGAAGGTCACCGTAAATTCAGAGAGAAATAAAAATATTCCTTCTAACACAGCCTTTGCCAATTCAGGGTTCTCCAGATGCTTGGGAGGCTGTTCTAACCTGTGCTCACACGACAGGAAGAGCAGGTGTGACAGTGCTGCAGCTGCTGCTTTCAGAGGACAGCTGGGCTGAGGCACAGATTGACTGGATGGGAACAGAATAAGAATACAGTGGTACCTCAGTTTAAGAACAGCCCTGTTTACAAACTATTCTCTTTACGAACTCCACAAAACCAGCAGCAGTGTCCCGGTTTGCGAATTTTACCTTGGTCTAAGAACGTGTTGCAGGAAAAATCCGAGGGCTCCCTTGGACAAAACAAAGACACCAACCAGGATAACTTGGAGCAAAACAGCAGCCTGTAGGCTTGGCCTTTATTGAACTGTTGCAACAGGGTATTCCCCTCACGTGCAGGAGAGAGGAAAGACCCCCAAGAATAGTGTGCAAGGTCTTATAAAAACTTTTGAAATTCCCCTCCTCTAGGTCAAGCCCACCCCCAGAAACATCATGCATACATTACAGAAAGGAGGGGCTGAGGGAGGAGTTGGTGGTAACCTGAGTGTCTTGTCACCTGGCTGGTTCCTCCTTTCCCCCTCCCCATGAGTGCTTTCCAGAGGACAAAGGGCAGTTTGCAGTTTCCTGCCCCCTGAGGGAAGATCTGATCAGTGTCCTTTGTTTGAATCCACTCCCATATTGCAGGTTCTTTGTGATCTTGATTGTCTTCTGTCTGGGATCATCAGGGTTGGTATGGGCAGGGCTCCTGTGTATGTGCTGAGACCAAGACTAAGTCACCCCCCTTTGTTAGTTCTTGTCATATGGAGTAAAATAAGAATGGAACAGTGCAAATCCAATGTATGGTTGATTTTCTATGAATTTATAACAGAAATGTGGCGTATGTAGTGTGTGAGTGTGAAGTTTATACAAACAGAATGATTGGGGTGGGGGGGTTCCTGCTACAAACGGAAGCTGAATGATGGAAGGGCACTGGCGGCAGGAGGCCAAGGCCTCATGAGGGAAAGTGCGCCTCAGTTTAAGAACAGTTTTGGTTTAAGAATGGACTTCCAGAATGGATTAAGTTCGTAAACCGAGGTACCACTATAATAAAAAATTATTTATTATTTATACCCTGCCCATTGGCTGGGTTTCCTCAGGGGGTCTGGAGCTTGTGGGTTTCACAGAATCATGGAAGGGGCCCTAAGGGACATCCAGGTCAAGCCCCTACAATGCAGGAATCATTTGTCCAATGCGGAGCTCTAACCCACAACCCTGAGAAGAAGAGTCTCGTGCTGTAGCGACTGAGGTCATTAAGGAAACCCCCATTCCTCACCTAAATGCAAGTATCACTTCTAAATGTCACAGTCTGAAGTTTCTCTGATTGAGAAAGGGCCCAAATGGGTAGACAGTCAACGCACAACTTGTGCTCTTTTTCCTTATGTGATGGCAACCTTATGCAGGTGATGGAAGAATAAAGAAAGAATTGGGAAAAGAAGGAGGAAATCAAAATACGAGGTAGAAAAACATCAGGAGGAGGAGGGAGAGCGGGCAACAGCAGCTGGCAATCCCATCGCCCATTGCACTTGCCCTGGGAGAGAGTTTGGGCTTTGCCAGAGAGTTGGAGTCAGAGAGTCAGAGAGTTGCACAGGGCCTAGCGAGAACACAGAGAGCCAGCAGAGGTGTTCCCAGGATTATCTGGGAGAACGCACATAGCGTTCTCTTTGCATGTGTGTGAATTGCATGGTACAGATGTGACCGACGTGCATGCCCTTCTGACAGGAATGCTCAATGGTGCATTGTGGAGGCATGATACAGCCCCACTGCATTTCCCCCTTCCTCTCTGGAAAAATTTGCTTCAGTGCATTTGCTTGGGAAATGCTTGACAACTGCACATTTTGTTATGTTTGCTCCCAAAAACCCCTTTTAGCTGGACACTGAAGTCAGGGGTCTTCACTTACCAAGGGCTAGGCAGGGATGGAGAACATGTACACACACACACACACACACACACACAATGCCCAGCAGAGGCACATTCAGGGCAGCAGGAGCGCATCCCCAACACTGGGCGCTGAGCCTGGGGGTACCACAGGGCCTGGCAACTCTGACATAGTGAACTGAGCAGAACAGAAGGCGAGAGGCGGGGGGACACTGAGTTTTGGTTGTGCACAGGGTGCTGCTGCAATCTGAAAGACCAAAGTCCACTTCTGCCACCAGATGTTGCTGGATTACAATTCCCATCATTCCTGACAACTGGTCATGCTGCCTGGGGGTGGGGGGAGCTGGGAGTCCAACTACTGAGCTCCGCACTCTTGTTTAAGCTGTTTGGGGGCCATTTTGCTACAATATGAGAAAACATGTATAATCCCCAACCCCTCTCAAAGCAAAAGGCTTAACAGGAAGGACCTCATCCCAGGAGCCAAACTGTGCAGAAATAGTAATGTAGATTTCTCTCTGTGGTAGAACCTAATTGGAGATGGCAGACATAGCAGGCATGATGCAGTTCAGCATCATCTGGAGGAGAGGACCCCACATCTACCCATGTGGAGCCTCCACAGTCAAAGGAAATATACCTCTGAACCCCCAATGCAGCAAACAGTGGGGAAAGATCATGCCTTTCTTGTAAGCTTCCAGAGGCATCTGGCTGGTGGCGGCTGCAAAGAGGCTGGTAGGCAAAATGGGTGTTGCTTGGCTCCAGGAAGGCCAGGTTCAAGCTCCAACCCCAGTTCCAGATTGGGGAAGTCTTTTGCACCCTGGCGGGTTCTGGCTTTTGAAGGGCTGTGACCACATGCTTCTTCTTCTTTTGTATTTTTATTAAAGATTTTCTTGATTTACAGAAGTATGTGTAATGTCTCTCTCTTGTATTTTTTCCATGTAACATTTTTACAAATCAGTTTCGTTTGTTGAGACATTAGGAAGAAAAGGGGGAGAGGGGTGGAGGGAGGGAAGATGGGTGGGGTGGGGTCAGGTGGTTTCTATTTTGCTTAATGTATGTAGAGTTTGGTGTCAGCATTGCTTGTGCAGGTTCTCTGCTGTTCACTTGTGTTCCTTTGGTGGTGAGAGAGGTTGGGGTTGGCCGAGGGTGTGGTTGTTTGTTTGTGATTGGCTGTGGTGATCTTTGTTTTCGTGTGAGAGTGGGGTTGGTGGGTGTTTTGGATCAGGTTAGCCATATTGATTTGTATGCTGTTGGTGGATTATTGTCATTGTCTTGTTGGGCTGTGTATGTGATAAAGGGGAGCCATACCGGGGTAAAGGCGTCTTCTTCTGTTTGTCCCTGTGTCAGTTTCAGTTTATTGGTTAATTTTTCTAGTAGGGCTGTTTCTCATACTATTTGGTACCATCGGTCCATGCTTACTCCTGACAGGTCTCTCCAGTGTCTGGTTATGGTGTTTCTGGCTGCTGAAAGTAGGGGGGTTATGAGTTCTTTGTGGTGTAAATGGGCATTGTTGTGTTGGAAGATGTATAGTAGGCCCAATTCTGGGGTGATTTCTAATACTTGCTTAGTTGTTTTACATATTTCTCGTATGGCTGTTGTCCAGAATAGTTGGATTTTGGGGCACTCCCACCACATGTGGAGGTATGTGCCTGTGGAGGTGCACCCTCCCCAGCATTTTGGTGAGGTTCCTGGGCATATTAGCGCTAGTTTTCTTGGTGTTAGTACCACCTGCAGGTGAGTTTCAGAGTGAGTTCTTTTCTTTTTGTTGATATGGATTTAAAGGGGGGTTTAGACCATATTCTGGTCCATTGAGTGGGGTTAATCTCATAGCCTATGTCATTCCCCCATTGTTTTTTGATAGCGTCTAGGGGGTTTGTGGGATTTTGGAGTATTATTTTGTATATTGCGGATACCATCCCTGTTGTTAGGAGGAGGTTTTCGAAGGTTGTCAGGGGCTTAGTTGCTGCTTATTTTACTGTTGGGTTGTTTAACAGGGCATGTAATTGGTGTTGTGTTAACCAGGGCATTTGGGTGTCTTCTAGTTTGTCTTGTATTTCTTCTGTTGACAAAGGTTTGTTATTTTTATAAAAGTGTATTAGGCGATATAAGCCTTTGGTTTGTGAGGTTTTTATCTGGAGGTTTCGTGCTGCATGGTGGAATAATGGGTGGTACGCCAGGGGAATTAGTGGGGATGGGGTTGGGGATAGTTTGCCTATTTGTGTTTTCCATGCTTTGAGCGTGGTCTGTGTGTACCTGTTAAGTGTTGTGGGAATTTTCTTTAGTTTGTTTGGGAGGAGTGGGTATGCTGTGGTGCAGGTATTTCCAATTGTGTCCCTCTCTAGGTGTACCCATTGTTTTCTCTCATCTTCGAGTATATATGGGATTATATGGCGTATTTGGTTGGCAATGTAATATGCTTCTATGTTGGGGATTCCCCATCCTCCTTCTGAGGTGGGGAGGTGCAGGTATTTGGGGCTTATTCTTGTTTTTTTATGTGAGAAGATAAAAGAGTGTAGTTTTCTCTGCCAACTGCAGAGTTGGGTTGGGGGAATCCAGACTGGGAGGGTTTGGAATAGGTAGGTTAGTTTTTTTTGGGGGGGGGGTCATTTTGAACATGGCTATTTTGTCTGAGAGAGTGAAATTCATGTTTTTCCATCTCTTAAGGTCTTTGTTAATTTGTCGCCACAGGGGCTTGTAGTTGTGGAGGTACAATTTATTGAGGTTTCTGGTTATTTGTACCCCTAGGTATCTGAACTTGGTGTGGCAAAGTTTTATTTTGGTGACCTTAGTGAGTTCTTTTTGGGTGTGAGGAGGGGTGTTGAAGCACATAGCTTCTGACTTTGTAAAATTTACCTGTAGGCCCGACACCATTGCAAATGTGTTGCGTTCTCTGATTAGGGAGGTTGCTGTGCTTATGGGGTCTGGTGTTGTGACCATTAGGTCGTCTGCAAAGAGCCCTCATTTATAGGTTCTGCCTTTTATTTCCACTCCTTTGATGTCTGTGGCTGCTCGGATTCGGATTGCTAAGTGTTCCAGAGCCAGTGATCACATGCTTGAAACACTTGTTTGTTTTCAAGCATGGGGAGGAACTTGAGGTTTTAAAACTTTTAATTCCCCTCAGGTGGTTTTGCACCTGCCATGCAACAGACTTCCTCGTTTAACCAACTGTTTGCAAGCTGGAATCTGCTTGTGGTTTTGCAATAAAAACCCTGTGTGGTTGCAGGGCTGTGAACTGCATGCTTTGTGTGCACTCATTTTATCTCAAGACTGTGAGCAACTTGAGTTCAGCTGCGGTCAAGGTGCTTGACTGAAGCCAGACCCTGGCACAAAGCACAGCTTTGGAGAAGGATCACGCGGACAGACTATACCTATGATTTGTGTCTATTGGAGCTTCCACAAGGGGGCTGTTTTGGGGTATAATTCAGTCACATTCCTGCAAATTCAGGTTGCACCATTAAAGTTGTTGTTGTCAACAACAACAACAACAACCCCTTTGTCTGTTTACAGTAAGGAAACTGACATAGAAATGCACTGGAAAGTGTGGGGTAAAGATTGCTTGGTGCAATATCATATAACATTCCCTGAAAAGAAATTGGAAGGAATTCTCATGGAATCTAACTTCCCCACAGACTTTGTGCAAACAAATCCATGGGGTCACGAAGAGTTGGACACGACTAAATGACAAAAATAATTACCATTTCTAGAAGAACCATTAGCACTCAGCTTACTAGTTACTTGAAAAGGCAAATTCAATACTAGCTGCTATGTAATTTATTAAGTTCCTATTACTTTGATCAGAATTGATTTTGACTGAATCGTGAGATGGCGGTTCTTGGAGTAGTTTGCTGTTACCCGACACTGTATCTCAAGGGAAACGTTTTAGAAGGGCAGGCACATTGTCATCAGTATTAATCATTAGCAACTGCTCCTCTTATTATTAATCTTATTTGTCATTATTGAATTGCTAATTATTAAATTATTAGTCGTCATTACAGTATTAGCTTGTCATAAGTTTTTTTTATTTTAGCACTTGCATCAGGAACATAGCTGTCAACTTTCCCTTTTCTTGCAAGGAATCCCATTCGGGATAAGGGAATTTCTCTTTTAAAAAAGGGAAACGTTGACAGCTATGATCAGGAACATAGTTTCCCGCCTTCGCTTACCTCCACACATGTAACATTCTTGTTTTATGCTGTCTTGTTACATTTTGCATTTCTTTCCCAAACGACAGCTCTGTTGCAGAGGGATCGTAGCCACGCTCCAGACTCGGAAGGGCGCCCAGCTGCGTTCAGTTTGCCAGGTAAGTTAGAGGACCCAGCAGTAAGTCTACAGGGCTTACTTCCGAGTAGACCCGCTTCGGCTCGCGCTGTCCGTCTCCTGCAGGAAAGGCAGCCCAGGTCCCTCCTGCCTCCGCCAACCTGGTGCCCGCCAGATGTGGCGGGGCTGCGGCGGCCAGGGGTCATCCAGCCCGACCCCCGAGTCAGGTGGCCCTCCAAGCTCTGCTCCAAGGAAGGAGCAGAGTCTGCTCAATAGTCTTTTAATACACACAATTCAGAGATGCAATTAAACGGTTTCATATATTTAATCCTTAGACCAGCGCAACCCACAAGCAGATGTTCACACGGTTGCAAGAAGAAGAGCGAAGGGGAAGCAGCGCGTGCCGCGCGATGGGACTTGCTCGCGAGTAGGCGCGCCTCCTCCCGGAGCGAACCCGCAAGCGCCTCTTCCCGCCAGCCGGACGGGCCCGTCTCGCCTTTGCGTCTCTCTATGGCGCCGCTTTCCGGCCCGCCGCTCTCGGGCTCCGTCGTGACCGCGGGGAGATGGCTTTACGGCAGCCGTAAGTGAGGGCGTTGGGCGCGCGACGGAAGCTGGCCGTGGCGGCGGAGGGGCTCCGGCTCTGCCCGTGAGAGAGGAGCGGGAGGGGATGGGGGCTGGAATTGGCGGCGGAGACCCCAGGGGTCATCTAGCCCGCCCCCGCCCGCCCGGGGAGACGCCTCCGAGGCGCGGCGCCCTGGGCCTCGGGAGGGGCTCTGGCCAGGGCCGCTTCGGGCGGGGGTGGACTCGGCGGCCCTGGCCAGAGCCCCCCCCAGTCCGAGGCTCGGCGGGTGCAAGCCCAAAGGATAAACTGGGGTGGCATTAGTTTTGAAAAAGGAAGGGGAAACAGTGCTACAAAAACCGTGTGGCGAACAGAAAACACCCCTTCCATGTCCGGGGGGGGGTGTTCTTTCAAAAGACATGGTTTTTTAGAGAGGGAGGTGTGATGGGTTGCCCTCCCGGATAGCATGAAATGAGGGCGTTGGGGTGTAACTTGAGTTAGTTTTCAGAGGAAAAGGGCCTTGGAGAATTGGTGTAGGTCCCAGAGAGGCTTAAAGGCCTGTCCTTCTGTGTATTAGATTGCAAAACAGCAATCTGCATGAAGATAATTACCACGGCTGCTTGAAGTCACAGTAACTTTAACCTTGTTGCCACACAGATCAAGTGTCTGTCCTTTTTTAAACTAAGGGATTGGTACCTCCGGTATGTAGGACAAGTACATGGGCCCATTGTTCATCACAATGGTCACCCTGTGTACGGAGCCAGTGAGGTGGTCACATGCAAGTGCTCCTGATGAATAAGGGGCAGATCCTGTGAAACACAGTCGGTGAGACTTCACTCCCTAAAGAGCACCCCTGGGTGGCAGTTTGGAGTGGGAGACCAGCAGAGGCAAAGGTTAAGAGGGGGGTGAAGGGAAGGAATGACTGATCTGGCTGGAATTTGATGGAGGCTGAGAGGCTGTGGAAGGAAAGTGGGTGCCTGTCTTGATGAGGAGCCCCCTCACCAGCCCTGTGTATGTTCTCTTTCCTCCCACCTCTAGACTGGCCAGTTCGAGTTGCGAGATGAGGCCGCAGCAGCCGCCTGTTGCCAGCAAGGTCTTTGTCCAGCGGGACTACAGCAGTGGCACCAAATGCCAGTTCCAGACCAAGTTTCCTCCAGAATTGGAGAATCGAGTAAGGGCTCCATGCTTTCGTCATCCCTTGCAGTCTGACACAAGTGGGAGAGAGTTGGGTTACACCCAAGTTGACATATCCAAAGTTGATAGAAAGGGTGACTTTTCCACAGTAATGTTCATGATTCCAGTTTAAGTAATAATATAAAAACTGGAACATTCAAATTTATAAAATTAAAGGTGCACAGCAGCTAAAAGCAATCAATAAAACTTAGGTTTTGAAGTTTTGATGAAAATATACAAAGAAAAAGCAGCAATATTAAAAGCTAGGAAAACTAATTTTCCCTTCCTTTGGGAGTCCTAAAAAGCATTCTTATTCTTGTTTGGAACACAGAAGTATTTTTACACACCCGTTAACTACACACTTCATTTTTTTAAAAAAATGCCTCAAATTGGACCCACCAATTCCCGGTCAGAGTCTAGATATCAGCTGTGTATGGTCTTTGGAGGGGTGGCAATCTGCCTTACTGTTTTTTGTTTGCTTTCTAAAGTTCTGGCTGGCAAACAGGGACCAGATTTTAAATTAAGTGTGGGTGAAAGGGTCAGCGCTGCTGCCTGTGCCCAGATTTGCTCCTCCTGAATCTTTTTCTGCTCTTTTTGGAAGGATTCCAAGAGAGAGAGGGAGTCAGACAGGCAAAGTCTTATCTCAGGACCAGTGTGATCTACCATCGGCTTTCCTGTGGAGAGGATCCTAGTCCCTTTTTTCTTTTGATTTTTAAATTTTTGTTTTAATTTTACTTGTAAACTAGTTTGGAACGATTGTATCTTGAATGGCAGGAGAGAGAGAGAGAGAGAATTGTAACCATATGTAAATAAGTACTAGTGTGAAATCAACATTTCTTTTATTTATGTTATCCCTCAATGCACGTCAGCTACAGATGTGTGCAAAGTCCAAGTGATTGTGCATGGCTGAGGGCATAAACTCCTTATGTCCTTATCCTGGTGACAGTTTACATTTCTGTTACTGGGTGGGGAAGGTATTAAAAAGGCTGTGGCTCAGTATAGAAGGAGGTGCCTGAAGTGTGTGATAAAGGGTTATATCCTTGGAAATAAGCGCTATAGTGAAGTGCTCTGTGAAAAACCCTTGTAGTCCAGTTTTGCCGCTGGCTTTCAATTGCCAATTCCTTTGCTCAATAACTAAGTGTCATTATACAGTCATACCTCGGGTTATAGATACTTCGGGTTGTGTGATTTTGAGTTGTGCACCGCGCCGAACCTGGAAGTACCGGAACAGGTTACTTCCGGGTTTCGGCACATGCTAAATTGCGCTTCGCGCATGCGCAGAAGTGCCGAATCGTGACCTGCGCATGCGCAGATGCAGCGCTGCAGGTTGCGAACGTGATTCCCGCACGGATCACGTTCGCAACCCGAGTGTCCACTGTATTTGCCTTTTATTTGCAATTACTAGAGACCAACCTTTCATGGGTTGTAAGTTTCTAGTATCAAAATAAACTTGGGCTATCTAGTGAAAACCCAAGATCATGAACATCTTTGTGTTTTCTCTATTGATTGTCACTTCCTGTGTATAAGTTTTGCTGAACTTGTAGATCCAGCTGCACACTCAAGCCCAGGCAGTTAAAAGCAGCTGAGTTGTTCTTGAGTCACGTTATGTATGTGGAAGTTCTCTAGGTTACTTAGTGTGCCTAATGCAACAGTGACGTCGTATCTTCTCATTGGATTCTGTTTGTATTCTTGATTGTTGGTTCACATTCTGCATTTGGAGAGTTGCCTAAAAGCTTGCATGCTTAAGGTTAACTTAGCAAAATAGTGCATGGGGATGTTTCAGCAATGGAAAATAAAGAATACAACTCCCTGCTAGACCAGATGTTTTGGGACTACAACTCCCATCATCCCTGACCACTGGTCCTGTTAGCTAGGGATGATGGGATTTGTAGTCCCAAAACATCTGGAGGGCCGAGTTTGCCTATGCCTGGTTTAGATGATCACCCATTACATGTTCCAAACTGAAGCAAGCAAGCAGGGGAAAGTGAAAGGGTGAAGGCGCAACTCTGGAAGACCACCCAATGGTCGTCCCCGGCCCCCATCACATTAACCTCAAAGTGGCTTTTTCTTCTCAGCACAGTACAGTCATACCTCGAGTTAAATGTGCTTCAGGTTGAGCATTTTCAGGTTACGCTCTGCGGCGACCCGGAAGTAACGAAGTGTGTTACTTCTGGGTTTCGCCGCATGCACAGACTCTCTAAATGACGTCATGTGCGGAAGCGGCGAATCGCAACCCGTGCACGTGCAGACGCGGGTTGCATTCGCTTCAGGATGTGAACGGGGCTCCGGAATGGATCCCGTTCGCATCCAGAGGTACCACTGTATTGTCCTGATCTTGAAGAGTTGAGGGTGTGTTCATAGAGCAGTGACACGGCAAGGGCACCACCTTCAATGAGCTTAGTTAGGTGAGACTTGAACAGGGGCTCTTAACTTACTACATGTATACAGTTGTACCTCAGAAGTCAAACGGAATCTGTTCTGGAAGTCCGTTCAACTTCCAAAACGTTTGAAAACCAAAGTGCGGCTTCTGATTAGGAAGCCATGGAAACCCTGTCAGACGTTTGGCTTCCAAAAATAGTTCGCAAATCAAAACAGTCGTTTCCGGGTTTGCTGTGTTCTGGAGCCAGAACGTTTGGGAACTAAGCTGTTCAAAAACCAAGGTACTACTGTACTGTCTTTCCTCCAGAAACTTACAGCAGTGTTTTAACCTCACAAGAATCCAAGGGGTCGTCTTAAACTGCAAGAGCATCTTGCCCAATAGCTTAGTCCTCTGCACATTTCCTTGAAAGTTTGGCTGAGTTCAAATATAAGCGTGTGACAGATTGCAGCCTGAGCCTTGGCTTCCTGCAGCTAAACGCGAAATGGTACCAGCTCAGAAGTTAAACAAAAGGAGACAGCGACTTAGTACAGTTTTGATGCTGTCATCCTTAAGGGTGGTGATAATAATGAAGCCATTGTCTTCCACAGTGAGATCACTGCCCCTACTGCCATTTGAATTCAGTGCTTCTTTAATTTTGTTTTGTTAGTTGGTTTGTATCCAAAATGGATTTGAAAGAAATTCATTTTCCAAGCCTTTTAGTGGACCTGTGCAGAGATTGTCTGAGGCCTGTTGTGGGAGTCTCCAGTCGGCTGGGAGACATGGGGTGTTCTTCACATGACAGTGTAAGTCTGGCAGGCTCATGGTGGGGGCCCCAGGTCAGCTTAGCCCTCCAGTCGCCAGAGCAAGTATAGCTGGCTGCCCCTCCCCACTGCACAGGCCTGCCAATTAGTACAGTGATACCTCGGGTTACATACGCTTCAGGTTACACACTCCGCTAACCCAGAAATAGTGCTTCAGGTTAAGAACTTTGCTTCAGGATAAGAACAGAAATCGTGCTCTGGCGGCACAGCAGCAGCAGGAGGCCCCATTAGCTAAAGTGGTGCTTCAGGTTAAGAACAGTTTCAGGTTAAGACCAGACCTCCGGAACGAATTAAGTACTTAACCTGAGGTACCACTGTATACTGCATGCAAATACTTTTTAAAGAATGCTGTTTGGGCCTGTATATAAGCTGACGTCTCCACTGGAAAACATTCACCTCTAGAAACAAAGGTTTACCTGTTACAGTGGTGCCTCGCAAGATGAAATTAAACCGTTCTGCGAGTCTCTTTGTCTTGCGGCTTTTTCGTCTTGCGAAGCACGGCTATTAGCGGCTTAGCGGCTATTAACGGCTTAGCGGCTATTAACGGCTTAGCGGCTTTAAGAAAAAGGAAACAAACTCGCAAGACGTTTCGTCTTGCGAAGCAAGCCCATAGGGAAATTCGTCTTGCGAAGCACCTCAAAAAACGGAAAACTCTTTCGTCTAGCGAGTTTTTCGTCTTGCGAGGCATTCGTCTTGCGGGGCACCACTGTACTTAGCTATCACTGCACACAAAACCATATATGCATTGGAGTTTGCTACGTGAACCAGGTTGAATGCCTTCTGCTAAATGTGATGCCTTTTTCAGGTCGACAGGCAGCAGTTTGAAGAAACAGTGCGAACTCTAAACAATCTTTATGCAGAAGCAGAGAAGCTTGGGAGCCAATCTTACCTTGAAGGGTGCCTGGCCTGCTTGACTGCCTACACTATATTCTTGTGCATGGAAACACATTATGAAAAGGTACATTGAGTTACTGTGACCTCTGGAAAGGGCAGGGTGCAACATGGGCAAACTGGAGTTGTCAATGGCAGAAAGTAATTCCACAAAAACAGGCACGTTAGTCTCTTGCAGCAATGAAGGCCAGTGGCACCATTCTGTCCCCAGGAATAAACTTTGCTCTCACTTTCTGGTAAGAGTGAGAGCTTTCTGGTGCTTGCCTGCCTGCCTTTAACAAAGGAAAGCACTGGGAAACAGCAGCAGTTCCCTCTGCTAGTTGGCTTTCTGGCCCCAGATGAATTTTCAGGATAGTTTTCATAAATGGGTGGATGCATTTCCCTCCCATCAATCACTTTCTTGACATTATAAAGGCTATCCAACTGTCTCTTGGCCACACAGTTCTGAATAAGAGGTGCTTTGCTTTCTCTCCTAAGCCAGCATGACATATTTATTTAGTTCTCCAGAGTCCATTTCCTCTCACCATGGTGCTTCTGTTTCTGAGATTATGTAATCTGGATTTGGTGCCTTTGTTACTTGCTTTTTGAGGTTACTCAGAATGCATTTATAATATATTGGCTTTCAAGAAAGGACACTCAAGGTATTTAGATCCAACCACAGTAAATATCCAAGTTGACTTTTAAAGTTTGCTGTGCTTGACTTAGAATAAAAGCACCCTTTCCAAAGACCATAAAAGGTAAAGGGACCCCTGACCGTTAGTTCTAGTCATGACCGACTCTGGGGGTTGTGGAGCTCATCTCGCTTTATTGGCCAAGGGAGCTGGCGTACAGCTTCCGGGTCATGTGGCCAGCATGACTAAGCCGCTTCTGGCGAACCAGAGCAGCGCACGGAAACGCTGTTTACCTTCCCGCCGGAGCGGTACCTATTTATCTACTTGCACTTTGATGTGCTTTCAAACTGCTAGGTTGGCAGAAGCTGGGACCGAGCAACGGGAGCTCACCCCGTCGTGGGGATTCAAACTGCCGACCTTCTAGACGTAGAATAAAAGCACACTTTCCAAAGACCATACTTGAGTTAAATGCTTTTTTCTGTAAATGAATAATTTACTAATGCTTCAAAAGAGTAATAAATATTGTTGGCAGTTAGTTATTATCTGGATAACCTTGGCCTATGTTTCTTTAAATTTTCAGATTTTTCCACTGGTCCTGGCCTTCAGGGTGCATTGAAGCTGTTCAGTTATTTAATAAAACTGCATAGTTGGATCAAGCTGCTTAACATGTTACAGATAAGTTAGGAGGCAAATTTGAAACACAAAACAATATTTTGTGTTTCTATATGCCATCTATAAGCAGTATAAAATGTACCAGCTAACTAAACAGCAGAGCAAGACGTGGTTGCCTATGCAGCTGGCTATTTATGCAGTACTCGCCCTGATATTCAAAGCACTTTACTTTCATTATCCTGATAATCTGCCCAACAATCTGTAGGGTCAGCCATTACTGCTGGGACTGAGGCAAGGTACTTCCTTGATCATGAGACTCTGCAAACAGGCCAGCACCACCTTTGTTATCTTTCTTTCTTTCTTTCTTTTGGTTTAATATTTTTATTAATTTTCACACACAAAAACTAAATCATTACATTAAAGGGGGAAAAAATGAGACATTTAAAACAACTATACACAATCAATATTAAATCCACATTATGGGATTACTTGAATCCCCCGACTTCCCTCCACTCCTTCCCTTGGTTCCTTTGTATTATCTTCATTCATGCATGTCAAAAAAAAAAAAATCTTTATCTCTAATTAACTCCAACTTTAAACATTGTCTATAACATTGTAAGTGTTTTTAAAAATCCTGCTAACGTATTAACTTGCATACATTGCTTTTGTAAATATGCAATAAACATTTCCCATTCTTTTTTATATTTGTTGTCATCTTGATCGCTAAGTTTCCCAGTTAATTTATCCATTTCCGCATACTCCATTGACTTACGGTAGTTTGCCAATCTTCCTTGGTGGGGACTTCTTCTTTCCAGTGTTGGGCTAGCAGTATCCGGGCAGCCATTGCTGCATACATGAACAAATTCTTGTATTCTTTACGTAAATCCATTCCTGTAATACCTAATAGGAAAGTTTCTGGTTTTTTAACAAAGGTTATTTTTATTTTTTTCCAATTCATTATATATCGTTTCCCAATTTTTAAAATAACTTTACATTGTCACCACATATGAAAAAACGTACCTTCTACTTCTTTACATTTCCAACACTTACTTTCTCTTGCTTTGTACATTTTGGCCAATTTAACCGGTGTTAAATACAGTGGTGCCCCGCAAGAAGAATGCCTAGCAAGACGGAAAACTCGCTAGATGAAAGAGTTTTCCGTTTTGGAGGTGCTTCGCTAAACGAATTTCCTATGGGCTTGCTTCGCAAGACGAAAATGTCTTGTGAGTTCCTGCGGGGTTTTTTTCCCTTTCCCCCCCTTTTTCTAAGCCGCTAATAGTGCTAAGCCGCTAAGCCGTCAATGGGCTTGCTTCGCAAGACGAAAAAACCGCTAGACGAAGAGACTCGCGGAACGGATTCTTTTCGTCTTGCGAGGCACCACTGTACCACCTATAGATCATGTAATTCTCTTTAAGTAAGGTACAGGCTGTGAATTTTATATCATTCTTCCATAGTCTTTCCCAATCTGTCATCTGAATATTATGTCCCACGTCTTTTACCCACTTTATCGTAACACACTTGACCTCTTCATCCTTAGTTTCCCATTCCAACAAGTTACACATTTTTGATAATAATTTAGTACCACTTTCTATTATTTCTCTCTGGAAATTTGAGATTTCATTGGTGAATCCTTTCTTTTTATCATTTTTGAATACTTCATTTAACTGAAAATATTGTTACCAGTCTGTTACCTTTCCTCTTCTTGAAATTCCTTCAATTTTAATTGGTTATTCATTTCTGTTAACAGCTCTCTATGTTGCCCAATTAGGTTTCATATTTAATTTTTTCACGGATATTGCTTCCAGTGGGGAAAGCCACCATGGTGTTTTTGTTCTAGCAAATCTTTATATTTTTCCCAAACTTTAAAATCACAATTTTTATTATATGATTCTGGAAGTTTTTATGTACTTTTGCCTTCTGATACCACAAGTACACATGCCATCCAAATTTAGTATCATGTCCTTCTAAAACTAATAAATCTGCATTTTTTAATATTATCCAATTCTGGATCCAGCATATGCAAGAAGCTTCATAATATAATTTTAAATCTGGTAAGGAGAAGGTACCTCTTTCCTTAAGATCTGTTAATAATTTATATTTTATCCTTGGCTTCTTTCCTCACCAGATAAATACCTTTGAAATATCCTTCTGCCACTCTTTGAAGCAGCTCACATTGCTTATCACTGGGATTGATTGAAACAGAAAGAACATTTCCTTTTTTAAAAAAAAATAATTTTTATTAACCGACCAATCAAATCACATCACATAAATTCCGAATTTTAAATTTTTGTTGGGGGGACCCATATTTCAAGTTCCAAGGGGGGATTCCGATCATCTTCTTGCTGCTGCGTTAATATCCAGAAATCTGTCCAAATAATGTTCATAACTCTATCCAGTCTTATCTTGCTGTTTCCACATCTCATCTTGTTCGTATATTTTTCTTTTTTTCTTTATGATCTCTTCTGATAATCTCCTTAAGCAGGTAAAAACCAATTATAATCCTGTGTGAATTTTTCCGTTCGTCCAATCATCATATCAAGATGGTTTCCATATATCATCACTTTCATAAATAACAGCACTCTTTCCATCATTAATCTCTCAAATCTGTCGCTCTTTAGTCCTCTGAGGATGCTTACCCACAATATGAAAACAAATCTACTCCTCCTCCCAGACATAAGTCTTTCGACAGAACTTGCCAAAATGGGGACGCTATTTTTTGCTGCATCATTCCAAAGCTCTTATGCTTTCCACGATCTTCTTGAAACATGCTTTGGTTAGAAAATTATCTCCACACAGTCTTAAATCCACAGCTTAAGTCATTTAAACGGCATTTCTGACTTGGGGGGGGGGGGGATTCTTGGTTAATCACATAGAGAAAAGAAAGGAAAGTTTCCCCCCCTCCCCCATCCAGTCCCGTTGCCGAACATACCGAGCCTTGTTGTGTCTTCTCATGATTTATTCTTGTTTCTCCGACCCGTCTTGTTTCTCAGAGATCTCTTTGGTTAGCAGTCTTTACTCCCCATTCTTCCTTGAAATATGTGCATTAGCTTCCTCCTAATTGTTTCTTTTGAAGTTGCTGCAGCTAGAGGCAACGTCCAGGAGCGCCGAGATCCGCACAAGGGCTTTCTGCCTAGTGCCCCCACCCCCTCAAATTCGGGGGTGATATAGGGCACAGCAGGCAAGGGCAGTCCCATACACACACTTGGGGGGCCGGGAGGCTGTTTACTCCCATCACAGCCTCTTAATTACCTCGTGTGGGTCGGAGAGATGTTATTGTCAGCCATCTTCTGATGCGTCCCTAGTCCCCCCCCCCCCCGAAATAACATTTCCTACAGGTGCTTGTAAAAGGACTTTACTACTTTAAACATGGTTTTGCAAACATAGTTTTGAGAAGCAGATTGGATGCAAATGCTACAAGAACGTTTGTCTCTTCTTTCCCCAAGGTTCTGAAGAAGATTGCCAAGTACATTCAGGAACAGAATGAGAAGATCTATGCCCCACAGGGCATCCTCCTGACGGACCCCATTGAGAGAGGGCTTAGAGTTGTATCTTTTTCTGTGGCTTCCTAACCTTTTGTGCTCTGGTAGCTCTCATATCTGTTTGTGCCTTTGTGAACCAATAAAACAGCCTGTGGCCATTAAACAAACAAATCCTGCTGGGATGAAATTAGTATTTTACTCCAGCTTTTGAGCAAATCTTGTTTTAGCCTTTGTTGTGTAAGCACAGCCCCTTAACTATCTTCACAATTAGTGTTGGCCTAGGACTTGAGAGATTCGTGCTCCTCACTCAGCCAAAAAGCTCACTAGGTAACCTTGTGCCAGTCACTCAGTCTTGGTCTTAACAGAGTTGTTGTGGGGGAGTGGGGAAGGAACCTTGGATGAAAGGGTGGGATATGAATGGAAGAAATCCCTTTCTTAGGTGTGGAAATCACTTCATATGTAATGATTGCTACTTCTGTTGAGTTTTCGCTTGATAGCACATGGGGTGAAGCTGGCAGATAGAACCTTACCATCAGTGCTGGTTAGGGAGGCTGCTCCAAGCAGAAGAGAAGCATCTCTTGCTTCAGTTTCTGCAGAATTGTAGTTTGCTATGTGAGGCCTGTTATGTTGACACACCAGGAAGTGATGGGGGTGTTCTTCACAGCTTCAGGTGTACAGGCCGGTTTGCCTGGACTCTTCTTAACAGGTATCAAAGAGTACTGGTTGGGGATCCTTGGAGGTAGGGAACAAGCTTCCTTCTGAGTGTTGCTTATCAGCTATAGCAAAAAGAGCCTTCCAAGAAGTCTTTCCCCCCATTCTGTAGATTTTGCTTCTGACAAGGGCATAGGCAACACGGGCTCTCATTGGGAGGGCAGTAAAGTGCTTTGCAGCCGCCTTTGCCTGTAAGGAGCAGCGGTTGGCATTTCTCCTCCAGAATTCAAAGTGGGGGTGGGGAAGGGTTTATGCTAGTTCATTAATAGTATAACATTTAGAAAGAAAGAATTTGGCTGAGTCAGACTCATTGGCCCATCTAGCACAGCATTGTCTGCACTGGCTGGCAGCAGCTCTCCAGGCTTTGAGGCAGGGGACATTCCCATGGAGACCTTTGAGGACTGAGCCGGGTGTCTTCTGCAGGCAAAGCACTGAGCTGAGGTTCTTCTCGCCCCTTAAGTGGGGGTGGGGCAATATAAGATTCAGTACTTCGCTATCTTGATGTTTTTACCCACATGCCTCTTCTGCAGTGTATTTTTTTTAACAGCCCTGCTGTGCAGATTGAAATTACCATTTATGAAGACAGAGGTGTGAATAGTGGGAGATAAATCCTGAGGTCCAAGGTAAGTGTTAACTGTAGATGCTGCTTTGTGATCTGCTTCTCTACAAAAGAAAACCCCACCAAAATAGTTTATTCCCACTGCTCCCACCAAAGAAAATGGTTTCTGCATTTAAAGTTCATGGGAAAAACAACCCTATACTATTGCATTATGATTGTTTCACGTAGCCCTAAATAAGTGAAAATTTTAAAATAATGTTAAACCCCTGGAGAGCTGTTCTAGCAGCAAATGAAGGAACAGAATTGAGAGCCAGTGTGGTGTAGTGGTTAAGAGCGGTAGTCTCATAATCTGGGGAACCGGGTTCGTGTCTCCGCTCCTTCACATGCAGCTGCTGGGTGACCTTAGGCCAGTCACACTTCTTTATAATAATATAATAAAAATAATTTATTATTTGTACCCCGCCCATCTGGTTGGGTTTCCCCAGCCACTCTGGGCGGCTTCCAACAAAGATGAAAAATACACTAAAATGTCACATATTAAAAACTTCAGGTGTCTTCTGAATGTCAGGTAGTTGTTTATCGCTTTGACATCTGATGGGAGGGCGTTCCACAGGGCGGGCGCCACTACCGAGAAGGTCCTCTGCCTCGTTCCCTGTAACTTGGCCTCTCGCAGTGAGGGAACCGCCAGAAGGCCCTCAGAGCTGGACCTCAGTGTCCGGGCAGAGCGATGGGGGAGGAGACGCTCCTTCAGATATACTGGACCGAGGCCGTTTAGGGCTTTAAAGGTCAGCACCAACACTTTGAATTTTGCTCGGAAACGCACTGGGAGCCAATGTAGGTCTTTCAAGACCGGTGTTATATGGTCTCGGCGGCCGCTCCCAGTCACCAGTCTAGCTGCTGCATTCTGGATTAGTTGTAGTTTCCAGGTCACCTTCAAAGGTAGCCCCACGTAGAGCGCATTGCAGTAGTCCAAGCGGGAGATAACCAGAGCATGCACCACTCTGGCGAGACAGTCTGCAGGCAGATAGGGTCTCAGCCTACGTACCAGATGGAGCTGGTAAACAGCTGCCCTGGATACAGATTTGACCTGTGCCTCCATGGACAGCTGTGAGTCCAAAATGACTCCCAGGCTGCGCACCTGGTCCTTCAGGGACACAGTTACCCCATTCAGGACCAGGGAATCCTCCACACTTGCCCGCCTCCTGTCCCCCAAAAACAGTACTTCTGTCTTGTCAGGATTCAACCTCAATCTGTTAGCCGCCATCCATCCTCCAACCGCCTCCAGACCTTCCAGGACCTTCACTGCCTTCACTGGTTCTGATTTAAAAGAGAGGTAGAGCTGGGTATCATCCGCATACTGATGAACACCCAGCCCAAACCTGATGATCTCTCCCAGTGGCTGCATGTAAATGTTGAAAAACATGGGGGAGAGGACAGAACCCTGAGGCACCCCACAAGTGAGAGCCCAGGGGTCTGAACACTCATCCCCCACCACCACTTTCTGAACACGACCCAGGAGGAAGGAGCGGAACCACTGTATGACAGTGCCCCCAGCTCCCAGCCCCTCAAGACGGTCCAGAAGGATGTTATGGTCGATGGTATCAAACGCTGCTGAGAGATCCAGCAGAACTAGGAAACAGCTCTCACCTTTGTCCCTAGCCCGCCGGAGATCATCAACCAGTGCGACCAAGGCAGTTTCAGTCCCATGATGAGGCCTGAATCCCGACTGGAAGGGATCCAAATGGTCCGCTTCTTCCAGGCGTGCCTGGAGTTGTTCAGCAACCACTCTCTCAATCACCTTGCCCAAGAATGGAAGATTTGAGACTGGGCAATAATTGGCCATCGTGGCCGCATCTAAAGATGGTTTTTTAAGAAGCGGTTTAATAACCGCCTCTTTCAGCGGGTCTGGGAAGGCTCCCTCACGGAGGGAAGCATTCACCACCCCACGAAGCCCATAGCCCAGTCCTTCCCGGCTAGCTTTTATAAGCCAGGATGGGCAAAGATCAAGGAGACAGGTGGTTGGCTTCACTCGTCCAAGCAGCCTGTCCACATCCTCAGAGGTAACAGATTGGAATTGATCCCACTCAACTTGACTAGACAGGACTCTAGCACTCTCCCGCCCTGGCCCTGCTCCCACGGTGGAGTCTACTTCTTCCCGAATCTGAGCGATTTTATCTTCAAAAAACTTTGCAAAATCATTGCAGGAGATCATGTGGCCCGTACTGGGGCCCGATGTTGCAGGTGGTTCTGCTAAATTGTGAACCACCTGAAAAAGTCTCCTGCTGCTGTTTTCTGCAGATGCAATAGAGGCGGCGAAGAAAGTCTTCTTCGCCGTCGCTATCGCCACTTGGTAGGCTTGACGTTGAGCTCTAATCTGTGTCCGGTAAGATTCGGAATGAGTTATCCGCCACCGGCGCTCTAGCCGTCTCAACAATTGTTTCATTGCCCTCAGATCCATGGAAAACCACGGGGCTGCCCGGGCTCCATGCAATCGGAGAGGGCGCTTCGGAGCCAAACAGTCAATAGCCCTGGTTAACTCCACATTCCAGCGGGCCACCAGGGAATCGGCTGAAAGGCCATCAATATGGGATAAAGCATCCCCTACCACTCTCTGGAAACCATTTGGATCCATTAAGTGGCGGGGGCAGACCATCCGAATCGGTCCCACCTCCCTGCAGAGGGGATGGGTCGCAGAGAAGTCCAGTTGCACCAGGAAGTGATCTGACCATGGCACTTCTTTCATTTCACTTTTACTTAGTGTCAGATCACCAACATCCGTAGAGGTAAACACCAGGTCCAAGGCATGTCCGCGGCTATGGGTTGGGCCAGACTTATTCAGGGACAGTCCCATGGAGGCCATGCTTTCCACGAAGTCCCGAGCGGCCCCTTGTAAGGTTGTGTCAGCATGGATGTTAAAATCCCTTAGGACGACCAAGCTAGGTGTCTCCAGGAGAACATTCGCCACAACCTGAAGCAGCTCGGGCAGGGAATCCTTGGTGCAGCGGGGAGGTCGGTACACCAAAAGGAATCCTGTACTGCCCCTATTGCCCAACTTCCAGAACATGCACTCGGAAAACTGAGTCTTCCCCATAAGACGCCTGGTGCAAACTAACGACTTCCTAAAAATCACTGCAATCCCCCCTCCCCGTCCACATGACCTGGGTTGCTGTGCGTAAGAGAAACCTGGTGGACAAGTGGCGGCAAGGACAGGCCCATCTGCTTCATCCAACCAAGTCTCTGTTACACATGCCAGGTCAAGTCCTCCATCCATGATCAAGTCATGGGTGGCAGTGGTCTTATGAATCATTGACCTGGCATTGCACAGCAGCACCTTCAGGTCATGTGGGTATCCCTTGCTGATTCTAGTATCCGTCCAGTCAGGACCAGACCCGGAGGCAGGGATAGTCCTCAGACGACTAAACCTGCCTCCTCTGTAATGACATGGTCTGGTCTTAGCGTAACTCCTCCTCCTACCCGTGATCACTGAGATCGGTTGTCCCCAAACAAATTCCCAGGCCCAATAAACATCCATCCCACCCCCACCCACCCCACATACAAAAAATTCAAAAGAAAATTTTAAAAACATTTTAAAAGCACTCTGCACCCCTCCAGCAGTAACAGCAACTGTCCTAGTGCGGCCCGTCAGGCCCTGCACCAGGTGGTAAGTGGCAGGAAGAAGCAGGGCCCCCAGACACTCACACAGGAGTGTCCTCCTGGGCAGCAGAGCACAGCTGTTCCTGTGAGGCTTCAGGCCCCGCCCTGGGCCAGGTAGATGGTAAGCAGCAAGAGCTGGGCCCTCAGGCACTCACACAGGAGAGTCCTCCTGGGCAGCAGAGCGCAGCAGTCCCTGTGAGGCTTCAGGCCCCACCCTGGGCCAGGTAGGTGGTAAGCGGCAAGAGCAGGGCCCTCAGGCACTCACACAGGAGAGTCCTCCTGGGCAGCAGAGCGCAGCAGTCCCTGTGAGGCTTCAGGCCCTGCCCTGGGCCAGGTGATAAGTGGCAGGAAGGAGCAGGGCCCTCAGACACTCACACAGGAGAGTCCTCCTGGGCAGCAGAGCGCAGCAGTCCCTGTGAGGCTTCAGGCCCCGCCCTGGGCCAGATGGTGAGTGGCAGGAAGGAGCAGGGCCCTCAGACACTCACACAGGAGAGTCCTCCTGGGCAGCAGAGCGCAGCAGTCCCTGTGAGGCTTCAGGCCCCGCCCTGGGCCAGATGGTGAGTGGCAGGAAGGAGCAGGGCCCCCATACACTCACACCTTCTCTGAAGTCTCTCAGCCCCACTCACCTCACAGAGTGTTTGTTGTGGGGGAGGAAGGGAAAGGAGAATGTTAGCCGCTTTGAGACTCCTTAAAGGGAGTGAAAGGTGGGATATCAAACCCAAACTCTTCTTCTTCTTCTTCTTCTAATGATTCTTCTGGAATTATAGAATAATTAGACTTTTTATTTAATCTGATTGAGTATTATTTTCTACCTATCACATTGAAAAGAAGGAATCAAGATCGGGAGGATGTGGAGGAAAGAAAAGGAGAACAGGGAGACTCACAAAACAGTGATAGCTGGTTTGGAATAATACTGTTGTAGTCACTAAGAAGATAGAGTGCATATTAAGGTTTTTCTTTGTATGCATGTTGCTTGTTTTCAGGATGCTGGTTCTTGGGTTCTGTCACCTAGTCATCAGTTTTGAATGGAGAGTGAATTTTCCCAACAACCTAGTGGGAAACCAGAATGTAACCAAGCACTGAAGGACAAACAGAAATCCTCAGCCGCTTGGCATGAGGAGGATTTCCTTTTGGACACTTTGTCAGAAATTGCATGTTGCCTTGCAGCTCAGCCCCCCCAGTCCGCTTTGCTGGAGGGTCTGCATGGAGCAGAGAGGTCCTTCCACCTTGCCCTTGAAGACTCCATTGCCAGTTGTGGGGAAGTTTGAGCGAGTGGAAGCTGCCACGGACAGGATCCAGTCAGCAACCCCCCCCCCGCCCCCCAAGAAGGTGTCTGATAGGTGGACCCCACCACCAGCCTGAGACTGCAAGGGGCCCCTCTGTTTCTGCCCAGGGGTTAGGATTAGCAGCCTGAGTTTCAGTGGCTCAGAAATGGACTGATGATAAGTCTGAGATTGAATAATACTTCCAAGAAATCAACCAATCTACATGTTGTAGATGTGGCACACCCACCTGGTACAAAGAAAGATGTTAAGAGATATTTAAGCTGGCTTTAGGACCATTGTTGAATAGCAGGCAACATGTGAATTCACCAACTGGCAATAAAAATGCCATTATCAGGCCAAATATGTCATTAAAGAGAACACCCTTCAATCTTTCTTGCCAGATAGGTGATTTATAATGCAAGGATCAATTTTTAGTTGATTGGTCAGTGTCCTCTATCAGCTCCTATGCTGATCAGAAAGAAGTTTCACTCATAAGCATGTGCAATTAAGAGTATTCTAGTTTGATCTATCTTGCCTTAAGTTGTGCATCCTCACAAAAGTGGGATGAAAACCAAATTTGGGAGTTGAAATCTACCCTCTTGTGTAGGCAGCAGCATTATTGAACGTGAAATTCTAGATCTTTTATCCTGTCACAAGAAGGAGTGTACAGTGGTACCTCGGGTTACATACGCTTCAGGTTACATACGCTTCAGGTTACAGACTCCGCTAACCCAGAAATACTACCTCAGGTTAAGAACTTTGCTTCAGGATGAGAACAGAAATTGTGCGGCTGCAGCAGGAGGCCCCATTAGCTAAAGTGATGCTTCAGGTTGAGAACAGACCTCCAGAATGAATTAATTTCTTAACCCGAGGTACCACTGTAGTGCTGATGGAAGTAATTAGTTGAAATTACAATTGATTTTCCCTATAAATATAAAAAGTTTAACCAGAAGTCATTGTTCAAATGATTAACAAAGTGTAGTCCTGCTTATTGCTGCTGCTGCTCTTGTTTCGAAAGCAATTTCTGTCCAGTCTGTTGTTGGCTTCCCTGGAGGAAAATGTTGGCCCCTGACACCCTTTGGCTGCAGTATGACTGTTGCTGGTGAGCTTCAGAATAGTGCAGCTAGTCCATTGGAAGGTCCTGCTAATCCCTGAACTCTTGAGAGGAAGCTGTCATGTTAGGCTCTTGTTTTCTGTGGCTGTAATACACCCTCTTCCCTCCACGCCAGCTGCGTTTACTGCCACATCTGTTTGGCAACATCCATTAGATATGGCTCATTTGACAGTTGCTAGTGCTTTCCAGAATAGTTGTAGGGATTTTGAGCAATTACATACACAAAGGACCTATGTTATTGGTGTTCAAGCCACTGTGAAATTTCTAAACCTAAGGCGCATAGACTGATAGTACATTTCTGAATAGCTTCATTAACTGCAAGTGTGTTTTATTTAGCATGATGATTTGAAGCTCTCCAGTAATGTTGAGGTAGAAGAGGAGCTTTGTAGATTCTCTGGCTGCCAAAATTGTCCTTTGGTCACCTTCCTCTTCCAGCCACCTGAGGTTGGCTTCCTGTCCACGGCATTCGTCCAGAATGGTCCACAGCTGTTGAACATACACAGGAAGGATGCCATGGGGACCCTCATGACATAGGCACTCAAACGCCCCTTTGGAAATTGGCGTTTGAGTGCCTGATGCTCATCAGAATGACACAGAGCTGGTACTTTATTTATTTAGTGCAGCGAGGCTCCTCACGGGGTCTCTGCCATGGGAGCATATTCACCCAGTGCTTTTCAAGCTGCACTGGCTCCCTGTGGAGTACGGGGTCAGATTTAAGGTGCTGCTTTTGACCTTTAAAGCCCTTCACGGCCTAGGACCCTCGTACCTACGGGACCGCCTCTCCCGGTATGCCCCACAGAGAGCCTCAAGGTCCATAAATAGCAACACCCTTGTGGTCCCGGGCCCTAAGGAAGTTAGATTGGCTTCGACCAGAGCCAGGGCCTTCTCAACACTGGCTCCGGCCTGGTGGAACGCTCTGCCTCACAAGACCAGGGCCCTGCAGGATCTGATTTCTTTCCGCAGGGCCTGTAAGACAGAGTTGTTCCGCCTGCCCTTTGGCTTGGAGCCAATTTGAGTTGTTCCGCCTGGCCTTTGGCTTGGAGCCAATTTGAGTCCCTCCCTCCCTCTCTTTCTTTTTTTCTTTTCCTTCTCCTCCTGCGATGAGGCTACATTTTAATATTTTAATGTTCCATTATTTTAATGTTGTATTTTTTGTTTTTAAGTTGTAATCATTCATCTTGTTTTTATTATTGCTTGTAAGCCGCTCTGAGCCTGGCCTTGGCTGGGGAGGGCGGGGTATAAATAAAAATTATTATTATTATTATTATTATTATTATTCTTTTATAAATAACCTCCAGCCAATCAGAGTCTGCTGTCACCCAGGCCAGTCAGATGGACTTCACCTGATGCAGGCCACATGTAATAAAACCTTAAAGCAATTGCCCCTCTCCTCTGTCAGAACCACTGCTCCACAGGTTTGCAACACTGGTAACAGTACAAGGCTTCAAACCTTTAAAGTCACTGAAAATTTTACCTTCAAAACACAAACATATCTGAGAGGAAAGTCATCAATGTTTTGTTTTAATCTGTTTAACTCAGCTCTCTTTCTTCCTAGGTTCCAGCTTTTGTTCCAGAAAGTTCCCCTACCTCCTCCATCATAACATCATTCCTTTCTTCTGCCGCCAACCCCATGGTGCCATCTACCACAAAGACTTAACTTCTCAAAATCCTACTCCTTCACAGCAAAATCCCATGGACAGGATAGCATCCATTTTGTGTCATATGGGTAAGCCAAAAGCAATGGCGTCTGCCTGGTAGCTTTAGCTTCCAAGGACCAGTTGAGCAGCCATACGAGTCAGTGGGCACAAGACCAGACTGGAGTCGGCTAAGGGCTGAGTGGCTCCTTTTGCAAGCGCTCGGATTTTGTCAGCTTTTCTGGAAGAAAGCAGCAGTGCGGCATAGGCAGCTGAATCTCCAGAAATGAGGCCCATGTTTGTGAAGTGGCAGCAGGGTGTTTCTCTGCTTGTTCAGAGGAGACTTGGAACAAATACCATCTTGAGTTGAAGCCTCCTGTGGTGGTAACAGCAACAATTCAAAAAGGCTTTCATTTTTAACACTTCACCAAGAGCTAGTGCAGTCTTCGGGACACGAAGTCCTCTGCTTTCACTGTGTCTTTCAAGAGAGGAGAAGGTCAATGGTTTGTTTCGTTCAATGCGCGGAAGTGCGGCAGCCCAAATGTATGCTGTGCCAGTCAGTGTAACCGCCCCCTGCTCTCTCCACCCCTTTTCAAGTGTTGAATATGTGAGCTAGGTAATAAATGGCTTTTTCAGTTTTGTTAGCAGTTAAAAAGTTTTAGGGCAAGCTGGTAACTTGACTAGAAATGGTGTTATGATAGCGCTTTGTTTTAGATCTCTCTCACACAGTGTGCAACTCAGCAGCCTGTAGTGCTTCCACTTGCATTCAACATTCCTCTAGCAACACTTACAGAATATATAGAAGATTTTAGTCTTCTGAGTTGATACCTTCTTATGGATCAAGTGTTTTTCTCCATTCATCCAAGTGGGCCCTTGAGTAGAGGCCAGCAAGAGTCGCGCAGCCGCTTGACAGTTGCTGTCGCCTCCCATGTCCAGGAATTCAAGGCTTTGCCAAAAGAGACCACCTACAAAAACGGATAAAATATTTCACTTCTTGAGCGATTCAAAAAGCCAGTAGTGAATCAGGGTCTTTAGGTGGATTATTCTTCAATACCTATTTGCTGGTTTCTTTATCCTTTCCTCTAGAAGTCTGTTTAATATTTAAGTGTACAAAACACCTGTTGTTGTTTTTCTAAACTGTAACAGTGTTCTGCCTTTTGCACCCGTTACAATCAGTTTTGAGAAATATTAATGGATTGGTAACTTTTTTTCTTAAATAAATTTTGTCATTTGCTAGCACTGATCTGAATTTGGGTTTATTTTCTTCCACGAAAGTTAAACCAATGACATTTGGGGGGAATTGAAGATCCCCTCTGCTACTCAGCCTGCCCATGGCCTTATTTGTATGTATACATTAACTTGCGTGTTACAGGTATATTTGTGGAGACACATTTTTGGAGGATCTTTAATGTGAATATTATTGCACACCAAGGAAATCATTGCACTGCACTTATACATCCTCAGTTATTTGGAGGAATTAACAAAAGACAGAATCCCAATGTCCATTCAAATAAAATATTTTTATTTATTTGCAGCCAGAATGGTGTGCAGTGAGTAAAACGCCTTTGCTTCTTGAAGCTCTGGATTGCAGCATTAGAGGATAGAAACATGGCTAATGATTGCAAGAAAATA
Organism: Podarcis erhardii; assembly: GCF_964252035.2. Lineage (NCBI taxonomy): Eukaryota > Metazoa > Chordata > Lepidosauria > Squamata > Lacertidae > Podarcis > Podarcis erhardii. The sequence goes on from NC_138511.1 coordinate 2,217,301, forward strand.
CCTAACCCCATATTGATTGGGCCAATAGCTTACACTTCCCTTTTTTACTATGGTAAAGAGGAAACCGGCTTCCCTCATAACTTAGTACCTTCAAGGTGTTTAGGACAACTCACTCACTCTGGATTGTACCTATGGGTCCCTTCCAAACTTGTGATCCTGCATGTGTGAAGTTGGAATCTTTTGAGAGGAAACCATTATTGAACTGATCTCACAGCCTTGTCACACAAAAGTTTGCCCCTACTTAGTTTTTTTCATTTCAGCTAGCTATTTCAGATGGAAAAAGTTGTTTTGCTTATGCACAATGAGTTGGAATTGGTTTCTGCTTTCCTGCAAATCAGCCAGAGATCTCCCGGTAGATCCCAAGCTATTTTCTGTGCCCCAACCTGTCCTATTGTACAGCAGATTTTCTAGTTCTGACAACACAGCATGAGATGGGAGTTAAGATAAGGTTACCAGATTTTTTTCAATGAATCCGGGGACACTTTAAATAAAATAAATAAATACAATGTTTGGGACATTGATGCTGCAGCAATGGCGGTGGCAGAGGGGCGGCCGCCACCTTGACCTCAACTGCCACGTTTCCCCTTCCTCTGAGGCTTCTATCTCCTTTCTCCATGGGCCTGGGCAGCCCCTGAGTTGTTGGTTCTTCGGTGGTGGTGGGGAATGGAATGTGAAAGGCAAAGGAGGGCCGAAGGCTTGGGCAGCGCGATGCCTCTTCCCATCGGAGCAGCCCCAATCCCATTCCTGCTTGCACGCAAGCTCTGATGGGCAGCGTGAAGCCTCCCTTCCCAGCTGAGTTGCTGGGGTCAGGGAAGGTGGAGGCAGCCCGGAAGGTGCATCTTTGAGCCCCTGCACCACCATCATATGGGGACCTCCGAGCAGCCCCTGAAGCCAGCCAGAGACAACTGCTCCGGGCTGCTGAGACTGCGTTTCCCGGGGACGTTTGATGAAATCTGGGGACATTCTGGGGATGGAATTTGTCTGGGGACTTATTTGCAAATCCGGGGACTGTCCCCGGGAAACTGGGACATCTAGTAACCCTAAGTTAAAACAAAACAAATTCCTTCCAGTAGCACCTTAAAGACCAACTAAGTCAGTTCTTGGTATGAGCTTTCGTGTGCATGCACACTTCTTCAGATACCTGAAGAAAGAAGCACACTTCTTTTGTGCATGCACACGAAAGCTCATACCAAGAACTGACTTAGTTGGTCTTTAAGGTGCTACTGGAAGGAATTTGTTTTGTTTTGACTATGGCAGACCAACACGGCTACCTATCTGTAACTGAACCTAAGTTAAAAGGTGCTGCTGGGTGTTCTCTCCCCATCCCGCCCTAGGGCAGTGACTCTTATTTCTCTGTGCCACACTTTCAGGATACACATTTGTTCACCTTTTTGTTTTAATTGATAAACAATACCCAGGAAAACAAAAAGACACCACTCCCAGCTGTCATTTCTAAGGCAGAAGCAACTACAGTACTTTAGAACAGGCTCAAGGCCCAACGCGGCTGCTTCATTTCTTCCTGATCCCATGAAGCAAGCCATCCTCTGTCCAGGCTCTCATCTTCTTATCTGCGGGTGAATTAATTCATTGAGTAATTCATAATATATGTGTCAACGTTTCTTGGCGCTCGCCCGGCAGGCTCGGGGCCCCGCTGCCGGGAGGAGAGGCCGGGCGGCGGCGGCGGCGCCGGGAAGAGGCCTCTTCTTCGTCCGGGGCGGGGCGCTCCGGCTTTTCCCGCGCGGCGCCATGGCGGACTCGGGCGAGGAGGTGCTGCTGACCCCGGCGGAGCTGCTCCGGAGCCTGGAGCAGGTGGGAGAGGCAAGGGCGCCTGGGTCCCGGGGGGGGGGGCGGCTTTGCCCGCGAGGCCGCTTTCCCGGCGGGGCGGCGGGGCCGAGCGGGAGTCCCGGCCGAGGAGGCGGGGGCTGGCGACCCGCCCGGGGAGCCCCTGCCAAGGGCGGCCTGGGTCTCCGCGGCCAAGCGGGCGCCTCTGCGGGAGCCCCGTCCTTCGCGAGATGTGCTCGGGCCGGAGCCGCTGAGCGCGGGGTCAGCGGGGCGCCCCGTGGTGATGCTCCCGAAACGCTCATGGCTTGCATGCTACTAAAGCCACCAAACCCACAAAGGGGTTTAGATAAAACCATGTCCGTGAGCTTATATATTATATGTTACTTGTTATTTGCTAAAGTTCTATATCCAGAGACCTCAGGGTGGTTCACAGCTCAAAAACACAAGATAAAACCCCAAAAGACAGAAGGAGAAACAAGAACAAAAGCAGAGGAAACCAATGACATCCCCAGCCTCTCCCACAAATCCATTGAAAAGCATGACTTAAATTTGCATCTGTGTGCATAGATAACCATATGCAAATCTGCGCCGCAGTCTTGTAAGGACCTTGAATTCAGGGTGTTATAAAGGAGGCTGGGAAAACTGGTACCACCACCGCAATGCCCATTGGCTGTTTCTGCTCTCCAGGCCTGGATGAATGAGAAGTTTTCCCCTGAGCTGCTGGAGAGCAAGTCAGAAGTGGTGGACTGTGTGGTCGAGCAACTGGAGCACATGGTAATATGTGGGGCCGATGGGAGGGACCTTAACTCTGTTTGTTTGGAAAAAGCCATGCCCAGATGAACGCTTAAGGCAGGCGTGACTAACCCTTTGAGGGCCGAGGCCACATGGACCCGCAGGCAGGCAGCCAGCCTTCTGGGGGCCACATGTAAAATTGACTTTGGTCAATCTAAAAGACATCCCCATTACATTGTGGGGAAAGGCTGTAGCCCTAAGGCAGAGCATCTTCTTTGCATGCAGAGTCTGGTCCCAGGTTCAGTCCTCAAAGGCATCACAGGTAGGACTGGAGATATTCCCTGTCTGAAACCCTGGAGAGCCATTGTCAGTCACCGGACACAATACAGAACAAGGCAGTATGCATCAATGGTTTGAGTCTGTATAAGGCCGGTAAATTCCTTTGGCATTGCAGAATCAGAGCAGGAGGCATGGGAATGGTCAGCAAAAAAAAAAAAAGGCCGTTTAAAATGGACAGATATTGGGGGGCTACAATGACCTTTTGGTGGGCATCAGGTTCCTGTATAAAGAAATAATTTACTTTATGCATAGAGAGAGATGTATGTCTCATGCTTGCATAAGTTTTTCAAATGGGAAAGTTGGGTGGGTGGGTGGGTGGGTAGGTGTACAGCACCAGAAACAGTTCTCATCATAATGAGGAACCTATGGAAGCAATTGGGTTTGTTTGTCTTTTAAAAAAGTAATTGCAGGCAGCGACAATTTTGCATGCATCCAGTTGGCACACAACTGCCAGCATGTGGGTAGAAGAGGGCAGAACAGGGGCAAGGTGAGTGGCCAATTGCATACTCCGCCGACGCACAGGGGGCCAGAAACGGTGGCCGCCTGTATTACTTTTTTAAAAAAATTGCACGGGGTCAGCACAAAATTTCTATGGCCTCATAGTGGGAATGCCCATAAGAGCTATTTTTAAAAAATCTTTTTGTAATTGACGCATTACAGGAGGTATCATGGGGGCCAGTACATAACCTTAGAGGGACTGTACATAACCTTCAGGCTATGGGTTAGCTGCCCTTCCTTAAGGGTGTGTGTCTTGATTCACTATCCCCATGTTAGGGAGTCTGTGTCTTACTTTGAAGGAGGCACACTGCATCACACTGTGGTGTGACCAAGGAATGGGAACATAGAATCATAGAATCCTAGAGTTGGAAGAGACCACAAGGGCCATTGAGTCCAACCCCCTGCCAAGCAGGAAACACCATCAGAGCACTCCTGACATATGGTTGTCAAGCCTCTGCTTAAAGACCTCCAAAGAAGGAGACTCCACCACACTCCTTGGCAGCAAATTCCACTGTCAAACAGCTCTTACTGTCAGGAAGTTCTTCCTAATGTTTAGGTGGAATCTTTTTTCTTGTAGTTTGGAACCATTGCTCCGTGTCCGCTTCTCTGGAGCAGCAGAAAACAACATTTCTCCCTCCTCTATGTGACATCCTTTTATATATTTGAACATGGCTATCATATCACCCCTTAACCTCCTCTTCTCCAGGCTAAACATGCCCAGCTCCCTTAGCCGTTCCTCATAAGGCATCGTTTCCAGGCCTTTGACCATTTTGGTTGCCCTCCTCTGGACACGTTCCAGTTTGTCAGTGTCCTTCTTAAACTGTGGTGCCCAGAACTGGACACAGTACTCCAGGTGAGGTCTGACCAGAGCAGAATACAGTGGCACTATTACTTCCCTTGATCTAGATGCTATACTCCTATTGATGCAGCCCAGAATTGCATTGGCTTTTTTAGCTGCCGCGTCACACTGTTGGCTCATGTCAAGTTTGTGGTCAACCAAGACTCCTAGATCCTTTTCACATGTACTGCTCTCAAGCCAGGTGTCACCCATCTTGTATTTGTGCCTCTCATTTTTTTTGCCCAAGTGCAATACTTTACATTTCTCCCTGTTAAAATTCATCTTGTTTGTTTTGGCCCAGTTCTCTAATCTGTCAAGGTCGTTTTGAAGTGTGATCCTGTCCTCTGGGGTGTTAGCCACCCCTCCCAGTTTGGTGTCATCTGCAAATTTGATCAGGATGCCCTTGAGTCCATCATCCAAGTCGTTGATAAAGATGTTGAATAAGACCGGGCCCAAGACAGAACCCTGTGGCACCCCACTAGTCACTCTTCTCCAGGATGAAGAGGAACCATTGATGAGCACCCTTTGGGTTCGGTCAGTCAGCCAGTTACAAATCCACTGAGTGGTAGCATAGTCAAGACCGCATTTTACCAGCTTCTTTACAAGAATATCATGGGGCACCTTGTCAAATGCCTTGCTGAAATCAAGGTAGGCTACATCCACTGCGTTCCCTTCATCTACCAGGCTTGTAATTCTGTCAAAAAACGAGATCAGGTTAGTCTGACATGACTTATTTTTCAGAAATCCATGCTGACTATTGGTGATCACAACATTCCTTTCTAGGTGCTCACAGACTGTTTGCTTAATGATCTGCTCCAGAATCTTCCCTGGTATTGATGTCAGACTGACTGGGCGGTAATTATTTGGGTCCTCTCTTTTCCCCTTTTTGAAAATAGGGACAACATTTGCCCTCCTCCAGTCTGCCGGGACTTCGCCTGTTCTCCAGGAATTCTCAAAGATGACTGCCAGTGGTTCTGAGATCACATCTGCCAGTTCTTTTAATACTCTTGGATGCAGTTCATCTGGCCCTGGAGACTTGAATACATCTAAACTAGCCAAGTATTCTTGTACTATCTCCTTAGTTATTCTGGGCCGTGTTACCTCTGCTGAATCATTTGCTCCAAATTCTTCAGGTCGGGCATTGTTTTCTTTATCGGAGAAGACTGAGGCAAAGAAGGCATTGAGGAGTTCAGCCCTTTCTGTGTCCCCTGTTTGCATTTCACCATCTTCTCCTCTGAGTGACCCCACTGTTTCTTTGTTCTTCCTTTTGCTACGAACATACCCATAAAAGCCTTTTTTGTTGCTGTTAACCTCTCTAGCAAGCCTGAGTTCATTCTGTGCTTTAGCTTTTCTGACTTTGTGTCTACACGTGCTGGCTATTTGTTTGAATTCCTCTTTGGTCGTTTCCCCCCTTTTCCATTTTTGTACACATCCTTTTTTAATCTTAACTCAGTTAAAAGTTCTTTAGATAGCCACCCTGGCTTCTTTAGGCACCTTCCATGTTTCCGTCTCATTGGTATTGCCTGAAGTTGTGCTTTTACTACACACACACACAAGAAAATCCTTTTTGCTCCTTCTTCAGCCGCTGCCCTGCAAGCTCTGATAAGCTCCTCCCACAGCTAATCACCTGCCTCAACAGAAACCCTGCCCCCTCTGACCTTTGCACAGGGAACAGCTGGAGGCTGGGCATCAATTTCTCCCCCTGTGTCCTTCCATGTGAGCAAATGTCTCAGCTGCGCAGACGAAAGGGTTTGGCCGACTGTGCCTTCTTCCTCGGTGCAGAACTTCTGATTTTGTGTGTGTGACAGGAGGCGAATCTGAAACGGGCCGAGAGAGGTGATCTCAAGGTCAGCATTCACCGCATGGAGGTCGAGAGGATCCGTTACATCCTCAGCAGCTACCTGCGCTGCCGCCTACGGAAGGTAAGGGCCAGCTGCGTTTTGTTTAGAGGTGCTGCTCTCTGCTCTAAACAGGTGAGTCGCTGTGAGTGTGATTTCCATGCAGAGGTCACATGTCACATCAACTTTCTTTGTGTGTCTTCTGCTACCTGTTGTACAGCTTAGTAAGGTAGAGAATGATCTCCCATATTTTCAGCCAGAATTGGCAAGTGCTTCCAGCCTCCCTTCTCTCTAGAGAGAGACAGACAGAGGGAGTGTGCAGGGAGGCTAAAGGGCCGTGGAGGGCTAGCCTTGGTAACCTCTGATCAACTGCTGCAATATGTTATGCACGAGATAGCCTTTGAAGCATATTTGGAAACCTTTGCTGGTCCTCAGAAGAGGAATCGTGTGTGTGTACAGCAGTAGCAATAAAATGAGGGGCAGAGCTCATGGGCAGAGAGTAGGCCTTGCTTGCAAGAGGTCCCAGGTTCCTTCTCTATTATTGCCATGTCCAAGTCTGTTGCAGCGTGTAGCCCACTTAGCAGTTCTTACGCCATTTATTTCCGCTTGCAGATTGAGAAATACTTTCCCCATGTCCTGGAGAAGGAGAAGACTCGGGCAGAGGGGGAGCCAGCCCTCCTATCACCGGAAGAGTTTGCCTTTGCCAAAGAGTGAGTGAGTGGGCCATGGGGAGGCAGGAAGGTGAAAGCAACGGGTGGCTCTCGCCCCTCATTTCTGTGTTCTTAATTTCAGTTGCATTGTGCATCTTCCAGGTGGCCTGGACTAGCTGCCAAAAATTTAACATACAGACACAAAACTAGGGTTGCCAACTGATCAGAAAGAAAGGCTGGCCGGCTCCTGTGCCTTTAACAACAGCATGCTCTATAGTGGCAGGGGGAGGGGGCCACATTCCCTCATGGATGACCTTCCAGTGGTGGGCTGTACCAGCAACAAATGTTGCTGGTACAGCCCACAGCTCATGTGAATACCATTGGCAGAATCCAACCGTACAAAAGCCAAAGCTTTCTACACACCCCATACCCATGTCTCTCAGTCCAGGTACGCATTGCCGCAGATCCAGCCAGGTCAAAGCATCTGAGGATGCCATGGTGGCTGGTAAGAGTTGGGACTGGGCCGACGGCGGATGGGGCCAGCTAATTCTCACTTGGTCCCCAGACTCCTCCCTGCTGAGTTCTACACGGGCACAAGAGGCTCCACTCCCCCTTTGCACCACACCTTTAAGCTGCTGCAATGCCGCTTTAAACAGTCATGGCTTCCCCCAAGCCATAGGTTAAGGGAGATGAGAGTTGTTTGGAGATTCCCTCCCCTCACAGAGTTTGGGAGGGGCAGAAGGAGGAGACCCCCTGCTTCTTGGCTGCTCCTTGTTCTTGGGATGGCTGCATGCTTGTGCCGCTCTCACGCTTCTCCCTTTCCCAGGAAAAGCCCACGACTGTGACTTTCTTGCAGGTACATGGCAAACATCGAGGCTCATCTCAGAAATGTGGCCTTGAAGCACATGCCTCCCAACCTGCAGAAGGTGGATCTCCTGAAGTCTGGTAAGCAAGGCTGGACTTGGCAGTGGGCCATCCAAATACTCCCCACCACGTGGCTTTGCAGAAGTTAAGAGGCAGGTCCTTGTTCCGAGGGGCTTACAGGGTTGGCAACGTGATGCGCTCCAGCTGTTGTGGGGCTCCAGGTCCCACCATCACTGACCACTGGCCAAGCTGGACTGGGTGGGTGGGGAGTTGGGGATCAGAGCAATGTCTGGAAGTTACCACATGGTCTCCATGCGGTACTTTATGTACCTTTGCTTTTTCATACCATAAATATACATGCCATCCAAATCTGTTACCTTGCCCTAAGTCTAAAATACCTGCATTTTTCAAAATTATCCATTCCTGAACCAACAGATACAGACAAAACAAAACAAATTCCTTCCAGTAGCACCTTAAAGACCAACTAAGTCAGTTCTTGGTATGAGCTTTCGTGTGCATGCACACTTCTTCAGATACACTGAAACAGAAGTTTCCAGACCCTTCTATATAGTGAGAAGGTGGGGAGGGGTATTACTCAGAAGGGTGGTGGGAATGGGTGATTGGCAGATAGCTGTGATGAGCCTGTTGACGACTCTTAACGACTGCAATACCTATCTCGGGTTAAGAACTTAATTCGTTCCGGAGGTCCATTTTTAACCTGAAACTGTTCTTAACCTGAGGTACCACTTTAGCTAATGGGGCAGCCCGTTGCCGCGCAATTTCTGTTCTCATCCTGAAGCAAAGTTCTTAACCCGAGGTACTATTTCTGGATTAGCAGAGTCTGTAACCTGAAGTGTCTGTAACCCGAGGTACCACTGTATAGGCCTCTTTCCAAGACTCTGGTACTTTCCCAATATTTAAAATCTCATTCATTACATCTGCAAGCAGTTGTACCAGAAAGTCTTGTAATTTTTTTATAATACTTTGCTGACAATCCATCTGGTCCTAGCATTTTACCTATTTTAGCTTATTTAACTGCATCTTGCACCTCCAGCACCATTACTGGCGCATTTTTAAAAAATCATTTTTTCTTTTGCAATTTTTGGTAATTTATTTTGCTTAAATATTCTTCAATTTTCTCTTTATTTTCAGTACCTGTTCTGTATACAGTGGTGCCTCGCAAGACGAAAAGAATCCGTTCCGCGATTCTCTTCATCTAGCGGTTTTTCGTCTTGCGAAGCAAGCCCATTGACGGCTTAGCGGATTAGTGCTATTAGCGCTATTAGCAGCTTTTAGCGGCTTAGCGGCTTAGAAAAAGGGGGGGAGGGGAAAAAACCCGCAGGAACTCGCAAAACATTTTCGTCTAGCGAAGCAAGCCCATAGGGAAATTCGTTTTGCGAAGCGCCTCCAAAAGGGAAAACCCTTTCGTCTAGCGGGTTTTCCGTCTTGCGAGGCGTTCGTCTTGCGGGGCACCACTGTAGATCTGTATAATACCTTATAAATTGCAATCTTATCTTTCAGATTGTCTGTTACTTTCCCCTCTATATTTAATTTGTTTATTAAAATTGCGCCCTGTTTTCCCCTTAACTGCCATGCCAGTAACTTACCTGGCTTGTTGCCATATTCAAAAATTTTCTGTTTCATCCTTTTTATTTTCTACTCTATCTCCTGATTTATTATCATTGAATATTGTAACATTTTTATTATTTGTTTTATTGATTCTTTCCCAGTTTTTTTAACCGTTTCTTATTTTTAATCAATTCTTCCAGTATTTCCCTTCTCTAATCTTTTTCTGGTAGGGATTTTGTTGGATAAAATAGCCTCTCATTACAGCTTTATTGGCATCCCAGACCATCTTTATATCTGCTTCTTGATTTAAATTTAATTCAGAATAATCCCTCAGGACTTTTTCTGCTTTTTGTAAAACATTTTGATTATTTAAAAGTCCTTCATTTAATCTCCATCTAAACAGGCAATCTTTTTCTCCTTTTAATTCGAGTATTATTGAATTAATTCGAGTATTATTGAATTATGGTCTGAAAGTGTTCTTGGTTGTATCTCTATTTTTTTGGGTTTGTATTGATAATTCTCTAGAGAGCCATACTGAGTCAATTCTTCCGCTAGACCAATACAGTTCTGAGAAAAATGTAAATTCTCTCTCCAGTGGGTGTTTAAATCTCCAAATACCAATCAAATTAAAGTTATCCACTATTTTAAAGAAAGTTAAAATTCCTTTAAAAAATTTATTGGGTTATACATTTTTAAACATCAAAATGTCACATTATATAACAATAATATCATTCCCCAGTTTCCCCCTCCCCCCATACGACTTCCCTCAACTTCCTCTTCTGGTTTATTTTAATGTAATATCTTCTCCTGCTTCTTCTACTCTTTTCTCAACTTTTTGGTATCTTTAAATCATATTCTTATTGTTCTGTTCTCATATCAACGTCATATTTATACTTTTGAATCTGCCATTCTGATTTATGTTATAATTTTATTATTTCTAATTATTGAATTATGAATCTTGTTGCTTTTGTATCTCTTCTTATTTTTCACCTGTATCCTAGGGAGTTTCCTCCCCTTCTCCTGTCAAGGGCTCCGCTTATCCTAGTTGTTTTTTAGACTTTCTCCAGCATTTCTCCACTTCCGATGTATCTCTGCACCTTTGTTTCTTACCTTTATACGTAAAAGATACCCCTTCCGGGAATTCCCATCTATTTGGGATGTGATTACTTTTCAAAGCATCTGTCAGGAATTTATAAGGCTTTTGGATATAAGGCTTTTTGGTTGCACTGTAAAGCAATTCATCAAGATCTGCCCCAATATTCCGTCATTCTGATACTCCGTTTCCCAGTCCCCGCTCTGGATGGTGCTGTACTTGTTAGTCACACTCCTTGAAGTCTCCAGAGAAGTCAATCTGTCTCACTCCCAGATGATGGAGTGACAGTCTCCCCTTGGAGGAGTGCTTTGCAGACAATTTTGATGGAGAAGCCTTTCCCTCTCTGTGTGTTTCCTTGCAGTACCCAAACCGAATCTGGATTCCTTCGTATTCCTGCGGGTGAAAGAGAGACAGGAGAATATCCTGGTGGAACCAGAGACTGATGAGCAGAGGTAGGAAAGAGACTCCCAAGAATGGAGCTTGCTGAGCTTATCAGTACCCCAAAAAGGAAGGGATGAGCCCAAACGCAAGCATCCAAACGATCTCCCCAGAGAAGTTCCCTCCACCAGCCTTTCCCAGCCTGGTGCTTTCCAGATGTTTAAGGCAGCTACTCCTGTCCACCCCAGCAGGACAAACTCCTGTTCAAGCCGTTGTTCCCAAGGAGCCTCCAACAAGGTGCACGACTTCTGAAAAAGAGAAGCCTTTGCACCTGCTTGCTGGGTGTGTCTCTTTGCTTCCTTGCGGCTGATATTCGGCATGTCCCTTTGCCTTTTTGAAACCTCTAGCGGCTTACACAACAGGCAGGATTGTAGCGACTTCTTGGGCTTTGTGCACTGAGGCTGAGCTAAACCACTAAATGTGCTTGGTTGGCTTCCATCAGCTGCTGTCTTAAATGTTATTTTCTAAACAAGGATGGCTGTTTATGTTTCAGGGTTTTGTTATAGTTGATTTGAGAATTGCAAACTGCTTTGTATGTCACATGGACAGAAAAGCAGGGTAAAAACAACAGATCGTCAGCTTTCTCAGGAGCAGCCCAGTAGGGTTTGGCCGTTGCTCCCCTGCTTCCTTCGTTACACAGCAAATAGTGAAAATGTGGAACTTGCTGCTGCAATATGAAGCAAGGGCCACAAACCTGGATGGCTTTGAAAATGAATGAGCCTTATTCTGTATTCACCCATCTCTCAAGGGCTTCTGGCCACAGCGGCTGTCTCTGTTTTTCCTCCACTGCCAGGGGCAGTATGTATCTGAATGCCAATGGAAATGGATTTCTTTAAATATGTCGTGGGTGTTAAGCCTGATTTGTGAGGCTTCCAGTCCTTCTGCTTGGAAAGGCTTGACGGTTTTTGAGAGAGGCTGGGGAACCTGTGGCTCTCTAGATCTTGGCCTACAGTTCCCACCTTATCCCTGGCCAGGCTTACAGGATGGCAGTTGGAGGCCAACAATACACAGAGCGACATGGGTTCTCCATCCTGTTGTAAGTGTGTGTAAATATTTGCAGATCTCTGACATTTGAAAATATATTTTCACAGTGACCTCAGAGAGAGGGGAGATGGAAATTAGTGCCCTAGTTGAGTTTAATAAATTCCTAGTAACTAGCATGCAAATCAATCCAACATATCTCTAATTAGGAAGAAATTCCTACTATGCTCAAAAGTAAGTGTACATAGGATTGCAACCTTACCTAACCTTATTATGGTCTGTCTCTTTCAGAGAATATGTGATTGACCTGGATGAAGACTCTCAGCATCTGATCAGATACCAAACCATTGCTCCCCTGGTGGCTTCTGGGGCAGTTCAGCTCATCTAAGCAGCATGCAGATGCTTGGACATCCTTGCAAATGCTGAAGTGAATATTTATCCCACATCAAAAGGACTGCCTGGTGACCATCTCTGTCTAGTTCCTGGTAATTCACCTCCCTTGGCTTGCTGGCATCTGGACGACTCTTGATAAAGCTAAAATAGCAACTTGAGATCATGTCAGGGGGAATGTCCCCAGCAGACAGGAAAGAAGGGCTGTTATCCCTGGAAAGAGGATTTTGGAGGTGGGGAAGCTTGACTTCCTAGGCGGTCTGGCTTAAAAAAGAGGCACAGCTGCTGTTCTGTTGCATCTCCAGAAGATGGCAATGTTTCACTGGATCTGTTCTGGGCATTGCTGCCCAGTTCCTGCAGAAGCTGAGAGAACTGCCTGCCAAGTGTGCCTGGAAGGAAGGTGTGCCTCCTCCAAGGCGAAGACTGGGCCCAGCATCCCTTCCTTTTCAGCTTGACTTCTGCAGTAGCTCCCTGGGTGGCGTCAGAAAACACTAGTCGCTTCTTGCAGGGCCAGAAACAACTTCTGAGGACATTAAAGCAGAGCAGCTTGTTCCAGGAGGGTCCATTGTTTCCACCTCTTTCAAGGGTGTTCTCCATCCATCCCTAACCATGCATCAGCGCTGCCCTCGCACTGGGTGTTGGGAAGGGCCATAGGTCAGGGGCAGAGCAGTTGCTTGGCGCACAGACGTCCTGGAAGCAGATTCCTGGTTGGGGAGGTGTCCGCAGGGGCGTTGTTCTTGCCCTCCGTTCAGTGCCTGCCCTCTTTCTAAGCCACTTGGTTCCAGTCAGTGGAGGCAATACTGAGCTAGATCAACGGTCTTTTTGTGTTCTCATTTTGTATTTTTATCTTGTGAAGTGTCCTGTGATCTTTGGATAAGGGATGGTATATATACAAATTTAATTAATGATAATAATACTCACCTGATTGTAGGAACATAGGAAGGTGCCTTACTCAGTCCATCTACCTCAGTATTGTCTACACTGACTGGCAGCAGCTTTCTTGGGTTTCAGAACTTAAACTGTGGCAAAGTAGGTGCCACACTGCTCAGCTGTGGGTCCTTCCCACAAAACACCTTCGGGTGCCCTTGCTTCTGATGTTGCCGTGGGGTCAAGTGAGGACGCAGCAAGAAGTTCGAGGCAGCGGAAGCCTTTGGGCAATTGGCTTCCTTGGTGGTCGGCTTGGTTAGCGTGTGGGGAAGGAATGGCCGTTGCAAAGGGGACAGCACAGGGAATTCTGCGGAGTGGTTTCCCCTGGACTTTCACGGGGCATTGGGAATCCCTCTGACCCAGTGTTTGCCGGTCACTGTCCAGGTGGACACTTGGGAGAGGGCGGCGCATGGCCAGCCGCTGTTTTTAGCAGCTTTGTCTCCTGTGCTCACGTCAAGGCTGCTTGCCTGGAGGATTAGCCAGCAGCACGAGGCTAATTAGAGGAAGTGGGGGGGCCTTGCTCTTCCAGTCCAAGGTCTGCTGGAGGCCAGCAAAGTCCCTTGAGCATAGCAAGTGACCTTCCACAGAGTCGGGGCACTGGCTCATCTAGATCAATATTGTTTGCACTGTCTGGCATTTTGAATGTGGGCCTCCCAGCTCTGCTTGAAGTGGCTACGAATGGAGCCCAGGACCTGCATCCAGGACATGAGCTGTACCACAGAAGTAGGGCCCTTTCTCGAAAAACAGCTGATTTGCTGTTGCACGTTCAAGGTGCCACTATTAGTATATGCGGCCCTTAACAAGTTGGCACTGGTTCACCTGCATGATCTCCTTACCCCACAGAACACCCCCTGGACCACTTGGATCTGCAGCCCTGACACTGTTACAGCAGCCCAAATACCCCTCTTGCATTTGTAAGAAAGATCTCTTTTTGTGTGGCAGCACCCGCACTCCAGAATGCCCTGCCTATTGACACCAGGACAGCACCGTCTGTCTAAAACGTTTTGGCACCTGCAAGTAACAACTTTGTTCAGACAAGCCTACCCAGGTATGCAAAATGCCACTAGGTTTTTTTGTTTTTTGAGTTTTTAGCTTATCGTTGATTTTAATATTATATATATTAAATACAGTGGAACCTTGAGTTGCGGACATAATCCGTCCCGGAGGCACGTCCGCAACTCAAAGCCTTTGCATCCAGAAGTGCTGCGCGATTTAGCGTTTCTGCGCATGCACAAGCAGCAAAACCCAGAAGTAACTGTTCCGGTATTTCTGGGATGCAACTTGAAAAGACGTAACCTGAAGCAGATGCAACATGAGGTATGACTGTATAATATTACATATATTAAGTAGGAGTTGCTGTAAGGAGGCGTAGAAGGTGCCATCAAATGTCCCCATCTGAGGGACTCTGCTCCCAAAAATGTCCCACAAAGCAGCAGAGGTTTCGGCCCAGAGTTTTCCTTCTAGATTATTATTATTTCATTTCTATACCACTTTATGTTTTTAAGAAAAATCTCAAAGTGGTTTACAGCATATTAAACATCAATAAAACAATGCATAATCAAATATTTCTGAAGAAAGTCAAATATAAAGTACACAGTCAAAGCAACACAATTAACAGGAAACCATCTCAAAGATTTCAAAATAAAACATTACAAAGCAGGTCAACTACAGAATACATATTTAACACAAAGTTAACAAAAAACAAAACTTTAACCATTTCAAAAGAAAACATTGCTAAGTGAAGTCAAATATAAAATGCACATTTAAAACAGCATAGTTAACAAGAGAATAAAATATTATAAGCATGACACGGCTGTTTGGCAGGCACAAAAAGATGGGGCAGAAGAATCCAATAAGTGGGATTTGTTGCCAGGCATAGTGATGTTCCTCCAGCCTCATGAGGAGCCTCTTCAGTGGGGCTGGTGAGTCTGGGCCCCACCCCCAGGCCAGGTGGAAAGGGCCTTGCAGGGAGCAGCCTTCACCACTCACAGCTGGGCGATGGGATGAGCTCCATCTGCCCTTCACTTCCCTCTGCAGCACTTGCAAAAACTGCCTTCTTGCCTGTTGGACCCACTCGTGGGTGGAATCTGCACATATAAAAACATTATGAAAATGCTTTTTTTAAAAGCATTTTTGAAAATACATGGAATTTTCCGTAAGGCTCACTATCGCCATCTAGTGTCTCATACTATATTGCACTTAAAACGTTTTGTTTGCAGCTGTATAGCTGAGTCCTTGGTCTCATCTGCTCAATCCCATCAGATCCCCCTCACCTGGTTTAGCCAGGCAGTCCAAGCCGTACCCAGCTGTGGCTGCTGTCCCCTTCTGACACGACACCTTCTAGGAGCCACAGGTGAGAGCTAAGTGCAGGGTGGGAACCAAAGGTGGGCAAACTACTGCTGAAGTAGCAGGATGTGTCCCCCACCAGAAATACTACCCCTCTGCTAACACCCTGTACATCCCAAGCAGTATATAAAATTTCCTAAACAAAGGTGTCCCCCTCTTTTCCAGGCTTTGGCAATGCAATGCTTCATACTAAGGGGGTAGGGGCCTGGGCCCCAAATGCAGCCCTCCAGGGGGTCTGCCTGGCCCTCAGGACAGTCCCCAGGCCATGCCTCACCCTAGCCCTGCTCCACACCCTCAAAGGCCTTTGCCCAGCTGATAAGTGTCCTTGAACTGCCACTTTCCTGCCAGGATGGAGAAATGGGCATTGGTGCCACAAACCTCATTTTTGCACAGCTGGTATGTCTGCTGCAGCAAGGTGGGAGCTTACACCTGTTGGCATGGGGCCGCAGGAGGTTGCCTATGGACTCCCTGGCCTGATAAAGGTTCCCTGACCCTGTGACTCAGTTTCCAAATAAGGTTGCCACTTTTTTGCATGCGAGGCAAAGGGTGGAGGAAAACTTTGCAGGTGAATTCTGAGCTTGCACCCCTCTGTGGCTCTTTGCAGCCGTTGCCTTAAAGTTCACCCCCCCCCCACTCCAGATCTTTTAAACAGCTCAGCCTCCATCTGGCCCACAACTTCCTACACTTATCACAGCAAAGCAAACTGCTGGCCATGGGCTGCCTCCTGCTACTTAATTTCATATGAAAATATAAAGCACACAAAAGGTCATGCCCTGTTTTTGCACTGTCTCCCATTTTACAGCTAGGGGAAACTTAGGTGGAAAGGGAGCTGTTTGTTGTGTTTATCACATTTACACCCCAGCTTTTTCTCCAGGGTGGCATACCCTGTTCTCTTTGTTTAATCCCCACTGCAATCCAATGAGGCAGGTTAGACTGAGAGGCAGTGACTGGCCAGAGGCCACACGGTGACCTTTGTGGCCAAGAGTGGGTGTCTGAGCCCTGATCTCCCAGGTCCTACTCTGACGCTCTACTCTAATCCAACTGGCATCCCCTGCAGATTCTGGCCCGCGGACGCTTTTGCCATAATAAACTTGCTTGTATTTGTGGCACTACTCCTTGGCTAGCTGTCCGTCTGTTTTTTTTTTGCTGCGAAACCAGCCTGCCCCTTTGGAAATGTATTGGTGAGTGAGAACCATGACCTTCGGGAGCAGGCGCTCTCCCTCCCCAGCCCACGATTTGGAGCCTTAGCTGCAAGTTCCTCGCTTCTTATGGAAATGCACTCTACACGTGCTCTGGGGTTTGCTTTTGCATGCAAACCACGTTGTGGGTTGTCTGTTACCTGTCTGGTTGGTTGTAAGCCGCTTTGGGTTGCGCTGGGCAATGCTCACAAGGGGCCTCCGCTGCTGCTGCTCCTCCCCGCCCAGCCAGGCGCACGTGGCAGAGTTGGGTCAGGCGGAGGGGCGTGGCCAGAGCGGTGGGGGCGTGGTCACGCAGGCATCGGCTCCTCCTCCCTTTCCCGCGTCTTCCTTCATTTCTTCCTTCCTTCATTTCGGCAGCGCCTCGAGCCCACGACCCGGGACCGTGGCTGCAGGCGGCGCGATGAGCTGCGGAGAGTGAGTGTCGTGGGAACGGGGGAAAGGGGAGCAGTCTGGGGTGCGCCGCTTTTTCAGGCGCTGCAGCCTCTGCCCTTGAGCTCTGCCCATAACTGGGTTCCCATTGAGGCAACCTTTCCCTTCCTAACGCTGCGGCGCCCAGGGATGCGCTTCGAGGGGGATGCCTGCTTGGCAGCAGGCGGAAAAGCTCCAGTTCAGATCCTGGCAGCTCCCGTTAGGTCTGGAACCGAGCCCTGGAGTGGAGAGGGAAGCCTTTCTGGGAGACGCCTCTGGGCTGACCCAGGGGGGTGGGATATAAATAAATGTAGTACTACTAACTATCCTAATAACAGTCTGAAACATCTGGAGGGCGCCAGGTTGGTGAAGGCTGGAACTGAGGCTGCTGAGCCAGATTGGCTACACCGATATTAATAGCACTTTGTGGTATAAATCGAATTAACTGAATAAATTAAGTAATCATCTCAGTATAAGGCAGCTTCCTCTGGGTCACGGGACTGTCTTTCTACTTCAGTGTAAATTGGGGGTTGAGCCGGCAAGAGGGGAGAATGGGCAACGCTCAAATGCTGGGGGCGTGTTGGAGGGACCCCCTCCAGGTTTTCTTGGTAAAGCCACTCTTAGGAAGAGCCCTGTTGCTTTCGGAGGTGGAAATGTTGCCGGTCTGACCATCCAGGTCGGGAGCTGAATTCAATAAAAAAGCATTTGCTCCTTATAAGGGGAGGAGGTGGTAGGACTGGTGATGGAGTCACCAACTTCTCCATGGAACATTGCACCCTGTGTCTTTTAAGGGGACTTGCAGTGTAGATTTTAGCAGGGAGTCAAGCTTATCTCTGTGCTGCAAAGAGCCTCTTCTGAGTTCTGGGCATCAAGAATCTGCTAAAGGCACAAGAGAAGTAGCCCTTTGAAGACAGATAGCACTGGGTTTCCCTTATTTGGCTGCATGCACACCATAAAGTTAAAGCACCCACCCCAAACAATCATGGGAACTGTATTTGTTGAGGGTGCTGGGAATTATAGCTCTGTGGAAAGTAAACTGCAGTTATCAGGATTTGGGTGTGGGTGTGCTTTAAACAGGTGTTGTGTGTGCAGCCTTAGAGACTGACCACTGATTTTGTTGTGATCTTTAGCCATGGTGCAGGTAGGCTTAACTTTATCAGCTGCAGTCACACTGGTGCCTTGGTGTGATCCCTGCTGGCAAAACCCAGGTTCAAATCCCCGCTCCCTGGTTGGCCTTGGGCTGGCATCTATCACATAGATAAAACAGCGTGAGGCAGCCCTGATCTTCTGGGACGAAACACAGGGATATAGCCAAAATAGGAAAGTATCTGAGTGGTTGAGTGCCAGCTTGACATGCCAAAGATTCCAGGTTCAATCCTTGACATCTCCACCTAAAAAAATCTAACATGGGTAACTTCCTACTGAAAACCTGTAACTTTACATACCACAAATATCCAGAGGGTTGTTGTTGTTTGTTGTCCTTCTTTTGTTCTGCTGTAGTACAAGAGTGCCCTTCCAGACAACTAGAATGTGATAACACTGCGAATATGTATATTAATATGTATATTAATAATAATATTAATAATCCCAAATATGTATATTCATAATCTCTATATTGAGGGGGAATAAGTCACGCCAAGACTTGTGCTGTCTCTGATCCTGGCTAGGTGCTTCCACGTGAGTCCCTAACTCCCTCTCCGGCTTCCAGCCTTTTCCAGGTGTTCAGCACGCGGGCAATGGTGCCCCGAGCCACCTCCGTCGATGGGGCCATGAGGCTGTGCCTGAGCCACACCCCTCCCATTCGCAAGCTGCTGGATTCCTACGAGGAGCTGCGGGAGGGTCTTGGGCACCAGCCTTTGCGCCCTTGCCTGAACAAGTGCCTGGAAGGCGAGAGGCGAGACGCCATCAAGGGTTGCCGTGGCAAGAAAAAGAAGAAGGTGGTCTTTGCCGACATGAAGGGCTTTTCACTCACGGCTGTCCGGATCTTCTCCAAGATTGAGGAGGACCTGTGTGATTTGCACCAAGCTCTGTCTCACCTGACCAACTTCCGGAACAAGCTACGTGGCTCCCGTCCTGAGACGAAAAAATACATGCTGGATTTTCCCCAACCTTCTGCTGATTATTTAGCCTTTCGCAACCGCTTGCAAAGCAGCTGTGTGTCTCTGGAGAACTGTGTGATCCAGGAGAAGTCCCTTTCAGGGACCATCAAAGTCAGAAACATCAGCTTTGAGAAGAAAGTGTACATCCGCATCACCTTTGATTCATGGAGGAGCTTCCGCGATGTCTGTTGCCAGTACATGCCCAACACATACAGCCTCACCGACACGGATGTCTTCTCCTTTGAGGTGGCCCTACCAAAGGCACTAGCTCCTTGCGGGAATATTGAGTTCTGTGCTTCCTTCCACTGTGGCCAGAAAGTCTATTGGGACAACAACCACGGGAAGAATTACAGAATCCGCCCCCTAATGGGTCCTTCTCCTCCCAATGCACTCTCCCGTCTGGCAAAGGGCACCTTCACGGCTGGCGAGCCCCTGGGCACCTCTCGTGCTGCCGCTCTGGTCCTCTCTCGCTTGCACACCTGGAGGGGCTCTGATGACCAAGCCTACTGGTAGGGATGCTTTGGACTGAGCTCTCTCGGCTGAGCTCCAGATCATGACTCTGACCCGTTGCTCTGCTGGCGGCTCTTGCAAAGACTGTTCTGTGGCCGATGCCACATGCCGAGTCTATACTTTGGCAGTGTGCAATTTGATCTTCATTTGCAACCAAGCCATAAGCTCTTGAGGTTCATGGCAGAATTGGGGTTGGCTGCACCAGAGAGACTTTGACGGCCAGAAGCTGGCCAAATCGGAGGTGCAGGTCAAGGAGAAAGCAGGCTCTCCCAATTATTCCACTGTAGATGGGAAATGGACGGTTATCTGGGAGGAGGCTTGCCTGGTTTCATCAGCATGGATTAGAAAAACTGCCTAGGACCGTCATAGCGCCATATTGGTTCTTCGCCCTGCAGGCCATTCTTAGATCAGGGGTGGGGGAGCTTTTTCCTGCACAAGGGCCTCGTTCCCTTCCAGGGAACTTTCCAGGGTCTACATGCCATTGGTGTCTGGGGCCAGAAGTGCAACAAAATGTCCCAATTTCTACATACCCTCATACAACCCCCTCTGTTGTCCATCCATTGTCATTGCTGCCCTGGGCTCCTTTGGGAGCAAGGGCGGAATGTAAATTTAATAAATTATTATTAATAATATCAAGCAAGTTCAAGGACACATTCCAGCCAGGCAATAACCCTCAAAGACGGCCAATAGTGGGTGGGGAGAGGGGTTCTGACCTGCAGAGAATCCTGAAGGTCAGAATGAGAGGCTGGGAAGGCCATGTTTTGGCCCTGGCCCAGAGATTCTTTGCCCCTGACTTCTGTCTGCCTCTCTCTCACACACACAGACAACCCTGACTCCCCATATTGCAATAAAGGTACTGACCTACCTGACCAGGTGGTTTTAAGGATTATGCACGTGAAGAGCTTTGCACGTCTAATATCTCCAACCCTACATGCACCTACCGGAGAGTAAGTCCCTTTGGCAGGACTGACATCAGGAGTAAAGGTGCATAGGATCTTGTGCTGCACAATGCTGATGTAAATGTCAAATTGTTCATTAAATATTGTTCCTGTGTAGACCCTGAGTGATGCTGCTGCTCTGGCGACTGCGACCCATCTCCTTTTCCCTTGAAGTGAGCAATGGTTTAGGAGGTGCTTCTAAGCCGTCCTGGGAAGGTGTGCCTTGCTCTCCATGTGACCCTGGCTGGATTTGAGCCCCAGTGGCTGGAAGTGCAGCTGAAAGCCCACAAACTGGGGGGGGGGGTAACCAGGTGTGATGGCAGCAGGTCTCTCTTCTGAGAAAGTGGGGGGCAGGAAAGTGGTGTAGGCAAAGGAGCAGTAGCCGAGAAAGGGGTGCTGAGCCCTTCCCCTGCTTGCTGCAAGCACTGGTGCCAGCGGTCCGTACCAAGCAGGGGCCACACTGCCAATCTCAGAAGCCTCCTCCCTTGCTTCTCCTCCTTACTTTTGGTGCCTCTTTACCTACCTTAACCCAGGGAGTGAGCAGCTATGGCAGAGGGGAGGAGAAAGCATGGGAAACATCTGTGTGGCTTTGCCTTTCTCCTCCTCTCTGAGAGGTGAAGCTGACTGGATCCAGAGGGAAGGATCCCAGCTCAGTGATAACAGCATCTGCTCCAGGTTAAACCCCTGCCATACCCTGGTGCAGCTGGGAAGTGGCTCCTGCCTGCAACCCTGGGAAGCTGCTACCAGTCATTGTAGACCAGTGCTTCCCAAACGTGGGTCTCCAGCCTGTTTTTGGACTTCAACTCCCATCATCCCTAGCTAGAAGACCATTGGTCAGGGATGATGGGAATTGTCCAAAAGCAGCTGGTGACCCAAGTTTGGGAAACACTGTATGTAGACAATAACAAGCTAGATGGACCAAAACCGAACATACAAAAAAAAAAAAAATCAGAAAAGAAAAAGGGAAAGAAAACAAAGGAAACAAAACTAAACTAAACAAAAACGAAAAAGCACACATCTACAGAAAAAAACCATATCATTATGTACATAAACACATATTGACTTCCTTCCTTTGTTCTAAGACCTCAAAAAAAATTTTTTTTTTTGTATAGTATTATTTTGGATTCAATGTTTGTAATTTTTGTTATGATTCTGCATTGAAAAAAAAATAAAAAAAATAAATGCCACTAGAAATCCCCCCAAAAAGCTAGATGGACCACTGAGTTATCTATGCCCCTTCTGCAAGGAAGCCCTCGAGCAAGGCAGAAGGCAAAATCCTCTGTACCTGCTATGATCCTGTCACCTCTGCTGAACTACTCTCCTTACCTTATGGTGCCACTATCATGACCTCCCTAGTGGTGCAGCAATAAAGCTGCTAGCTAAGCAAGGTCCAGTATGGTTTTGCATTGGATGGGGGGCCATGTGTTGAGATTCTTGCATTGCCGGGGTCCCTTCCAACTCTACAATTCCAGGGTTCTGACTTGTCTGTGAGGAAAGGGTACATTTGTGGCTGTTTAGTTGAGAAACAAGGCAAGCAAGGGGGGGACATAGAGAGAGAGAGAGATTTAAATCTTTCATATTCCACTTTTCCAGCCCAAAAGTTCCCAGAGTGGCTCAAGGATTGTCATTTCATAGAATTGCAAAGAGTGGGTTTTCACAGGGAAAGCACAGGGGCAAAAAACAACAACAAAGCACTCTGACAGGGAGCTTTAAAGCACAGACCTGTGCCTAGAAACACAGCACAAGAGGAAGTCTGAATAAGCCATCCCTCTGTGATTTGGCATTTATTCATGGTGCTTAGAAAGAAGTCGTCCACCCCACTCTCGCTTTACTAGAACCTGGGATCATCCAGGCAGGCTCTGTGCTAAACATGTTCTCTGCATAAGGCAAGTTGGTGAATGCTGGCAAAAGGAACTTTCCAAAATGATGAAGCTGTTTCAGACTCTTGCTCTTTTGTGGGTGGGCTTCTCTTGCGCACCAACAAGTTCAGGTTGTGCAACTGCAGTTGAGTTGGAGTTCTTGCGCAGCAAACCCACTCCCTGCAGCCAAAGATTTTTGTGCTAAGAAAAGTGTTGGGGACATGCACTGGAAGGTGTAGATGTGACATCTCCCCACAAACAAATCAGAATGATTGCTCCCTAAACAGCATACATTGTACAACCTCCCCACACATTTGTGGAAGCAAATCAGGATGAATGCTCAATAAACAGGTTGGCAGTGACCAGAGTCTCTTTCCAGATTTTGTATGCCCTTCTTAGCTCTTTCATCTTAAGCTGGCCATTAATCTGGTTCAAGAAACCTGGATTTCCTGTGCCTGCGTCATGGAACTCAAATCCTTTTCATTCCTGTGTCCTCTGCCGCTGTGATTAGCAGGTGACATGATGGGGAAAGTGGCAAACCAGAACTGACATCTGCATTCCCCTAAGCCAAGAGAGGCCGTTTAGAAGGAAAGCCTTTCTTGCAGAGGAGATTTTGTCTCTGCAGCTGCTCCTGGAAGCAAGCGTGGTCCTTTCCACAGCAGGTGGAGTTGGGACCACTGCAGTGGGCATCTACAAACAGCAGCATCTGCTGCCTCCATGCCAGAGATGCTGGTGAATCGACTTGGGAGCTTACCTTCTGCATGAAAAGCAGGTCCTGTACCACTGAGCCATGCCCCTAGTTTAGAAGAACATACAGGCATTTCATGCCTTGGAAGCAGGGGCTCTACAACAGAGGAAAGTCCCATCTGCACATGCTGCAGAATGAGCTGGCAGACTAAGCAGAGTCAGTTCAATGTGTTTCTTAAACTTTCCCTCTTTAAAGACAAAACAAATCAGGCCTCCCTGCAATTAGTAAAGTAGTACATCAGAGAGAGAGAGAGAGAGAGAGAGAGAGAGAGAGCGCACATAATATAAGCCACTTCTTGATGTGCTATTTTTCTACATGCAAGGAATTTTGTACCAGATGAATACATAGTACAATTTTAACTTGGCAATAACCACAGAGTAAAAGGTCTGGCCCAAGCTGAGGTGGATTCTTTAACAGAAAGTCTGCCAAAGAAATAGAAAGACAGTTTAAACAGATTTAGGAGAAAAAATTGACACCTTTTAATTTGGCGTCATTGAATGTATGCAATTTGTGCTTTTTTTCTTTAAAAAAATGTTTAGGGTTACTCTCATTTTGACTCAAAGCTACTAGCATTAGTTTGACCAAACTGCGGGAGGCAGTGGAAGACAGGAGTGCCTGGCGTGCTCTGGTCCAGGGGGTCACGAAGAGTCGGACAGGGACTGTATGACTAAACAACAAAAACAACAACATTTTGACTCAAGAAAATCACCATTTTATAGTTCAAATCAGGAAAAATAAATACAGTAAATGGACAAAAGTACAAAGATTCACGAAATGTTTGGGCGTTATGCGTACCCCTGAGTCCCCCCAGAAAAAAAGCACTGAAGCACATTATGACATATCTCAGGTAATGAGGTTTTTTCTTTTTCTTTTAAGACCACTATAGTCAGTATCTAAGTTCTACTCAGAGTAGACCCACAAAGTTATTCATGTCTGTGGGATAAATGGATAAGAAAAGGCTTAGCAGAAGCAACCATGCCTCACCTTGCTGTTGTAACTGTTTGCATTGCAAAGACAGAGGAAACTCGTGATAATATGTAATACATTAAGTATAGAAATTGCTGAGAGTAGCCAAAAGGTATTAGAGCATGGGTAGGCAACCTAAGGCCCGGGGGCTGGATCCGGCCCAATCGCCTTCTAAATCTGGCCCGTGGATGGTCCGGGAATCAGCATGTTTTTACATGAGTAGAATGCGTCCTTTTATTTAAAATGCATCTCTGGGTTATTTGTGGGGCATAAGAATTCGTTCATTCCCCCCCCTCCAAAAAAAATATAGTCCGGCCCCCCACAAGGTCTGAGGGACAGTGGCCCAGTCCCCTGCTGAAAAAGTTTGCTGACCCCTGTACTAGACAGTCTGTGGGTGACTCAAAATCATGAGGAAAAATGCAAGAGAACAGTTAGAAAGGCATTGCACATGATTAAAAGGGCTATGAATATTAGTCAAACCGCCCCTGGTGGAGCTATAGCTAATTAACATGAACATGTGATGTATGTAACAGGGGGGTACATATCAAGGAGAAAATATGTAATAGGCGGACCGGGAAGTCTGTAAACTTCAATTTCTTAACCAATAGGAGATTGTAGAAGAGAAATTTGGACAGGCTTTAGGGTATAAAGTAGTTGTGATGTAAATAGGACAGTGCCCTCCCTCTTTGCAGCATGAGCGGAGAGTTGTCCGTGCAGCGCTGTCTCGAGAATAAACAACTTGTGGTTTTGCCTGATTGTGGTGTCAGACTCCTCCCTCTCACAGAGCAATTGACTACCTCTGGGGAAGATCCCTGGGGCAAATTTGTCCAACAGTGTTCATTAACTTCAATGGGTCTACTCTGAGTAGGACCAGCACTGGATACAATCCTGAATAAAAGCACATTTTCCTGCACACAGATGCCAATGTGCAGGGCTACCTTTTGGATTCTGTGACATCATGTCTCCCTCGACTTGTGACCTCATGTAGTGATTATTGCTGACAATGAGGCTGCTGAAGAACAAGAGAGGAGTATTTGTATATTTGGGCCATCCTAAGGCCTAGGACTTGCCGATCAGAATGTTGGCAGTTTGAATCCCCGCAACGGGGTGAGCTCCCATTGCTCGGTCCCTGCTCCTGCCAACCTAGCAGTTCGAAAGCACATCAAAGTGCAAGTAGATAAATAGGTACTGCTCCGGCGGGACAGTAAATGGCGTTTCCGTGCTGGCCACATGACCCGGAAGCTGTATGCTGGCTCCCTCGGCCAATAAAGTGAGATGAGCACCGCAACCCCAGAGTCGGTCACGCCTGGACCTAATGGTCAGGGGTCCCTTTACCTTTACCTAAGGTTAGCAGAAGCCTAAGATGGCAAAAAATAAATGCCTCCCAGAAACATCCCACCGAAGTCTGGGCATGCACAACAGCCACAGAATGGGGGGGGGGGTGGAGTGTCCTGCTTGGGCCCTGCCTTAAACTATTATACCAAGGGGCCCATTTTCTTACGCTTGTGGTTTCTCCATGGTGATGATTTGCTAAGCATGGGTTTTACTGGATGAAATGTAATGGGCCTGTGTGAACGACACTGGAGCCCCAGGATTGGCGTTGGGCTAGATGACCCTCAGGGTCCTTCCAACTCTACAGTTCTATGGCCTTGTGACTACCTTCCTGAGTTTGCTGGACTCCAGCTCCCATCATTCTGTGAGCATTAGTCTCTCTGGCTAGAGCTCATGGGGGTTGGAGTCCAGCATTGGGAGAGCCACAGGTTCCCCATTCCTGCTGCAGTCTGGTGCCCATGGAAGTAATGCCTGTTAACTTCAGCGTGACTTGCAACGAAACATACATAGGCTCAGGCTGCACAAATGTCACAGCCTGATCCTCCGAGGTTTGCTTGCACCCAGAGCAGAGACAAATATTGGTGCTGGAAAATCCAGACACCTCCAACTAATTCAAGTGGATCACAACCCAGAGCAAGCCTTATGGAAATGAACAGGATCTGGGTCAAAGCTTGACCATGCTCTTGCACAGCTGCCACTCATTTCAGTGGGACCTGCATGGGGGATGTTTGCCGTAGCTCAGATCTGCCCATCCTCTTCCACTCTACAGTGGTGCCTCGCAAGACGAAAAGAATCCGTTCCGCGAGTCTCTTCGCCTAGCGGTTTTTTCATCTTGCGAAGCAAGCCCATTGATGGCTTAGCGGATTAGCGCTATTAACGGTTTAGCGGCTTTTAGCGGCTTATCGGATAAGCGGCTTAGCAGCTTAGAAAAAGGGGGGGGGGAGGAAAAAAACCCCGCAGGAACTCGCAAGACATTTTCGTCTTGCGAAGCAAGCCCATACGAAATTCGTTTTGCGAAGCACCTCCAAAACGGAAGACTCTTTCATCTAGTGAGTTTTCCGTCTTGCGAGGCATTCGTCTTGCGGGGCACCACTGTAATGCCCTGAAAAGCATGCAAAAATTCTATACCAGAAACATTCTGATCAGCTTGGCTCAAGGAAAGACACACACATACAACTGTGATTAATAAAGATTTATTTTTGTGTGTGGAAAATGTTTCAGTTTTTTTGAATAAAACAACAGCAACTTGTTTTGCTAATCAGAGTAGCATATTGTTACAGGTTTGTGGGTGTCAGTCTGGATTGCACCTGTGGGTCCCTTCCAAACCTGAGATCCTGTGTATGTGGGGTTAGATTTCATGAGAGGAAACCTGCTAAACCAGTCAAACCAGTCCCTTGCTTATGGTACTGGCCTGGGTTGCTATTTGCATGCCCTAAGAGGTTGCTAGAGAGACCAATGGGCAGGCCTTTTCCTACCTCACCTGACACGCCACATCATCCAAGGATGGGAAACAATAGGCATTTTTGTCCTCGATATGTCCTGTCCAAATGTTGTTGTACTAGCCATTGGCCATGGCAAATCTGAATAAAAAATAAATACAAGCAAAAGGGGTGTCGTGCCACAAATAATGGTCTCTCTTTAGATCTCTGCGTCTCCCTTACAGTTCAGTGCTATATTGTCCAGGGTCTTCTTTCTGATCTTTTCTGGCCTCCAAAGCAAAAAGGGTGACTTGTTGAGTCACTGAAGCATTTGCATCACCAAGAAGCAATAGGACCTTCTCTGTTGGGGGGAAGACAAATTTCCTGTAAGGTGAGAAATTGCCTCCTGGGTCCAAGTATAGTAAATAGTAATATAGTAAATAGTACAAGATGTCTTCCACCTGCAGATGCCCACATATTCAGAGTCTTATCTTCATACGGTACCCTGTTATATTATCTGTCCAGGACAGTGGAGGGCATAACTTGAAAATGCAGCTAAGCAAAAGCAAATCTAAGTGAGGCTGGCCAGAGATTTGACAGGTAACTGGCTCTAAAATGGACTGTTTTTAGAAGAGGGCACCAAGGAGAGCGTTTCCTGCTTGGCAGGGGGTTGGACTCGATGGCCCTTGTGGTCTCTTCCAACTCTATGATTCTATGATTTAGAGAATTTAATCACTTGCAGATCATGTAGTGATTCTGTCCAGTGGCACCAATCCCTTAGTTGGCATTTGTTTATAGATATAATCTCCTCTATCTTAGGGAAATAATAAAGAGTTCAAATAATATTGTGTGTTAGATTTCCACTACCGGCTGTTCACCAATTCCGCATAACAAGTCTTTTCAGCTAATTAAACCAGGTGCAAATAGCTCTTGCAGTTAATGTTGGCCATCCACATTCCATGTGTAAGAGTTCGGATGCTGTTCCCTTGGGTGCGGAAAACAGTCTCTTGAGAAATTGGTTTTGCACCATTTCTAATCCTTTAATAGTGCTCTCATCCTCGCCCCAGATTGTCCTTGATATGTCTTCCTTCTTCTTCTTCTTTGGCGATCACTCGTAGCCGAGTAAGATTGTCTTCCATAAACACGGTTTTAACAATGAGCCCGTAAGTGACTGTGGAGGCTAATTCTGGATCCACACGTCCTTCCACAGTGGGGACATTGGTTTCCAGGTGGGAACTGATCACGGTGTGGATTTTTTAAGCGTGCCTTCCTCTTAGCACCTTTCTCCCTTGCATCCTGAGTTTGAGTGCCAATGACACCTTTGGTCAAGGCTGTTCTCCAACTGCAGCACTTGCAGGCCAGTGTTTCCCAGTTGTCAGTGTTTATACTACAGTACATTTTTCTAGATTTCACTTGAGACAGTCTTTAAACATATTTTGTTGACCACCAGCATTACACTTTCCGTTTTTAAGTTGGGAATAGAGTAGTTGCTTTGGAAGACAATCGCTAGGCATCCGCACAACATGACCAGTCCAACGAAGCTGATGTTGAAGAATCATCGCTTCAACACGGGTGATCTTTGCTAATTCCAGTACACTGGTATCAGTTCGCTTGTCTTCCCAAGTGATGTATCAAATTTTCATAGACTCCGTTGATGGAATCTTTCGAGGAGCTGGAGATGGCGTTTATCAGTGGTCCATGTTTCACAAGCGTACAGTAATGTTGGTAGTACAATAGCTTTGTAAACAAGCATTTTGGTTTGCTTGATATGTAGTATCCCTTTAACTCAGGGGTAGAGAAACTATGTCCTCTCCAATTTTGTTGGACTCCAGCTCCCCTCAGCCACAGGCAGTATCACCCATGGTCAGAGTTGTTGCAAGTTCTGGGAGGAAAGTATCCCAAGGACTCTGGGATGTCATGCAGCTTTTGCCAGAGGCAGTGATGTCACTTGACTTGGAAGGCTTCGGCGTTAATTTCGAGGCTCCCTACGGGAAGGAGCAACAGCACCTCTGAGCACGTTAAGAGTGCAGTGTCCTCCTTAATGGGCAAACACGTCCAATGTTTCTCAAACTTGGCTTCCCAGCTTAGCGAGGAGACTCTTCATCTCGGGGTCGTGAGGGGGTTGGACTAGATGACCCTCAGGGTCCCCTCCGCCTCTACAACTCCCCCCATCCCTGACCCCCCCCCCAAGGGCCGAGCGGAGTCGCGCTCCAACCACAGGCGGGCCTGAGAGGGCGCGTGCTGCGACGCCTGCGCAAACCTCGCGCTGCGTCTCTCCGCCCCGCCCACCTTTTTGCGTCGCGGCGGGAGAACGACGTGTCCTCCGGAGGGGCGGGGTTGGCTTAGGAACACTATTCGACGCGCTGCGCGCGCACAATAAGACGCCCCTTTCCGTCAGTTCTCCCTCAACCCTAGCGCCGTTCTCATTGGACGCTCGCGGCACTTCTGGAAAAGCTGCCGCCGATTGGCTGCCTCGCGAAAAGGCGGAGCTCGAGGGCGCCCCTGGTGGGCGGAGCGATCGGCGCCGGCGAGTCTCCCCGGCTGGTGACGCTGTGACGTATTAGCGGCGGTTTGTGCGCGCAGGCGCACCAGCTCGCGATTCCTGGCTCCGGCGGCGGCGGCGGCGGCGGCGCCGCCTTCACCTCAGCCGGACCAGTTGGGGGAGGGGCAGAGCGCGAGCGAGCCAAGGCAGGTGAGTGCCCCGCCCATTCCGCCAGACCACGCCCCCTCCCTGGAGGACCCCCCACCGGCTCCCTCCCCGGCCGCCTCCGTCGGGCCTGGCCGACTGACGGGCCGCCTAGGACGGGGCGGCTGGACGAGCGCGTGGAGAAGAGCGGGGCGGCCGTTCACACGTGACGGCGCCAGGCTTGCGTGACGTTGACACGTGTACACCGCTCTTCCTCTGCTGAAGGCGGGCGGGCGTGTCTCTCAGAACAGCCCTGCGAGGTAGGTCAGCGGGCGGGATTTGAACCCGGCTCCAACCCCCGCACCTCCGATCTGTTCGTGGCGCCTGTCTCCCCGCAGGGGCAGCCTCTGCCTGGGCCGGGGGCCTCCAGGGCAGCGCCTGGCCCCTCGACGCCTGCCTCCTGCGCCTGCCTTCCTGGGAAGCGGGAGCCTTGGTGCTGCCCAGCTGTGGCTGCGGGACGGTTTCCCCTTATGAGCCAACGTAGCTCTGGTCTGCTGTGGTTATTAACAGGAATCGAATCAAACCACTGCCTACGACATTAATCATTAGTTTCTCTTGCTGTTAATCATAATTGCTACATTATTAATTACTGCCTACCAGCTTGCCCCTTCCCTCTTCCCCTCCACACCCTCCCAGAACTGATGCCAAATGCTCTTGACTTGCATGATGATTGATGTCAGTCACCCTGTGTATGAAATACAATGTGCGTGTAGGTGATTTAGTACCATGTACGGGGGTGGTGCTAGTTTGTTAAAGGGGAAAAAAAGATTCTAATTACAGTAATTAATGGATTTCTAGCCCGTTTTCAGGGTTGAAAGCCACTTGCAAGGTGAATTACAGCACACTTAAAACACAGCATATAATCGAACCATGTAAACAATGAGCAATGTTCAGTTCACAAATTATTAAAATAAGATAGCCTCAGCAGATAAAACTTCAGTTAAAAGCACCCAAATGCAGGCTGGAGTATAATAAAGGATTGCTTAAAATGTTTTGTAATTGTTCTTATTATGCTTCATAATATGCTTTCTATTCACTGCTTGGATAATTTCTTATTTTTATACATTATACGTGTGTACTCAGATGTAAATCTCCTTGAGTTCAGTATGACTTACTGCTAGGTGTGTAGGATTGAGCAGCAGTCTTTCAAATTCTCCCAAGGCTAGCCATGCGTAGGCTTTGCATAGTGTGTGTGTGTGTGTGTGTGTGTGTGTGTATGTGTGTGTGTGTGTGTGTATATATATATGTATCAGTATTATATCAGCTGTCCATGTGGTAGAGACATGCGAGTTGCTCTAGTGAGGACAATCCAGAGCGTCAGTGCCATAAAGGCCTTGTTCCTTTCATCCAGCCATGGAAACTCAGCTGGCAGGAGGATTTCAGGTGCTGAACCGAGTGCTTGTATACTTGTGTGTGTTGGCCTGTATTATACATTAGAATATGTATTAGAGTAATTCCCTATCTTTTTTGCTTTCAGGCTGTGAGTCCTTATTTGGCCAAACACACATGCGATGCCGTTATTGGCAGGCTTGGGTGAAAGGCCAAGATTTGCAGAAATACTACTTCTACTACTACTACTGATAATAATGGGGGAAATACTGAGGAATAGGGGATGAATTCCCAAAACAGGCCAGTGAGGACTGAGCATACACAATGGGTGTGGAATGTTGATTGACAGTTGAAGGGGGAAATAGAAAATTAGGCGAGGAGAAGAATGGAACTGAGAACAGTTTTTTAAATATATTTTTTATTTTTAATATTTAATTTTGTATTGTTTTTAACACTTGATTGGAAGCCGCCCAGAGTGGCTGGGGAAACTCAGCCAGATGGGTGGGGTATAAATAATAAATTATTATTATTATTATTATTATATATAGGGGATGTCTGACTCAAACAAGGAACTGAAAAACACCACTGTTGTTACACCTTTTTGTTGCAGGCTGTACTTGTTACAATATACACAAATAATTACAGGTACACCACAATCAGAGTTAAGTGCTTCAGAGTCTACTTAATTAGTGTGGGAAATATTTGCAGCCTAATTGTACACAGCTTTTATATTTTAGAGTTGCATTTTAAAATATATTTTGTTAACCATTTCTAGCAGTTCAAAGTTTGGACCAGAAAGGCAGGACACAAGTCTTTCTAAGGAATGAATATGTTGTTTACTGATAAGTAATTCTCACCATTTTTAGTGAACTTACTCCCAGGGAAGTGTGTGTATGAATGTGGCTCTACAACACAATTTTGTGCATATCAACTCAGAAGGAAGCTCCACTGAGTTCAGTGTGGCTTATTTTGAGGACAATTGTAGCTCATACTTTCCTCTCAGTAAAATCAGTGGGTCGACCATTGGTCCATCTAGCTCAGTATTCTCAGACAATATTCACTGACTGACAGCAGCTCTCTAGGATTTCAGGCACGAGTCTCTCCCAGCCCTACCCTGAGATGCCTGGGATTGAACCCAGGACCTTCTGCTTTCAAGGCAGATGCTCTGTTGCTGAGCTATGGCTTCACAGTGGCTTAATTTAAGTGGATTGTGAGAGTGTGAGATGCCTGCAAGTCACTGGGGAGCAGGTTGGTTGTGGTGCTTTTAAAGAAACAAGCATTTCCAAAATCTACTAGCAGCAAGGAGGATTCTCTCACACTTAGCAGATAATGCTTCTTCTAAGGTGATGCCTGCTGTGACATGTGTGCGTCACGTAAAAACTGGATAAAACAATCATACTTTTTCTGAACAACTGTTTAATCAGGTGACAGCCTCATTATATAGGTGTGCTTATGTAAAAAATGTGTTAAAGTAAATGCCAGGAACTTGTTGATTGCAGGAAAATGATGATACATTTTTAAGTTGCATGAGGCCTAGGTAGCAAGCATGGTCAGGGAATCCACATTTTTTAATGATTTGCGCACTTACATTTGCATGTGCACCATGGTAGATGTTCTTTACCTACAAACTGTGGGAATGAAGATGATGTTTGGAGATTTATTGAAGATACTCCATTTGCATGTGTGCAAATGGACACACCACCCTATGAAGTTCTCAACATCTTCAGGTCTTGGGCCAATCTTAAACAACGCCCTGCATTATAATAATAATAATAATTAATAATAATATGTTCTTCCAAGGAGGCAGGGGTTATAGTATCCCAGTGGCCCTAGATTTCAATCCATAGTTGAGAGCATTTTTTAAAAAAAACCAACAACAACCCTCCCTTCCCTGAAAGGCTGAAGTACATGTCTGTAAGTCATGGTAGAAGACCATTGGGGGCTTGGTAAGCTTTTCCTAAAGGAATATCGAGTCAGACAAGTAACTTGACAGCTAAAACATATGAATAATTATGTGGAAGTAGCATTCCACTGTGTTCAGTATTCCCCAATAAGTGTCCTTAGGTTTTCAGTGCAATTGGTTGCTCTCCTGCTTCATAGAATCATAGAGTTGGAAGAGACCACAAGGGCCATCGAGTCCAACCCCCTGCCAAGCAGGAAACACCATCAGAGCACTCCTGACATGGTTGTCAAGCCTCTGCTTAAAGACCTCCAAAGAAGGAGACTCCACCACACTCCTTGGCAGCAAATTCCACTGTCGAACAGCTCTTACTGTCAGGATGAAACCAAACCTAGCGGCTCCACATCCACTTACAGCAGCAATCCAAAATGGAAGGTCTGGTCACAGTCCCATGGCAAAATACAGATACAATGTGAGACAAAGTCCAGAAGTAGCCCATGATCAAAACACAGGGAAGTCCTATCACCAGCGAAAAGCTTCCTTGGAAGATAGCTTTCCATTCCTACCAATCTGCTGCTTTGGGCAGTTGCAGTGCATGGATAGGCCCCCTGGCAGTTCACATGGCCTCTTGGCAAGGCTCAGGCAGCCACCTGCATGAAGTAGGGCACCCCAGACATCCTGCAATACATGCAAGTTCCATGGCAGATGTATGAGTGTCCATTAGCAAACCAGTTAGGCTGGAAAGGTCTCTGTTAAAGTAGATAGTCGGGAAGCCTCTTGCTTAAATTGACCCTTGGTCCCAAACCAGTCAGTTGACTCTTCTAAACAGGAACATAAGACGGGCCTTGCTGGATCAGACCCAAAGACCTATCCAGCATCCTGCCTCACATACTGACCCAGTTCATATATCACTTGAAGCCATAGCTAAGAGTAAACTGAATGGATGCAAGTGAACCATGTGCTTGTGCCTCTGCTGAAAAGTTCTTGCTCTGCTCCTCCCCTGCTGCCATGCTGCTGGGGAACAGGCCATAGTCTGCCTTGCCATAATATCCCTGATGTTTGTTGTCCTCTAAGCAAACCATGAGAGGTCAGCCAAGAACAAGTCTTGGTTACTGTTTGTGGTTTGTTTATATTAACGAAAGTTGGCTTTTACTTGATTTAATGTGACTGCATACCAGGATTGTACCTTGGAGGTCACAGAAACAAGGAGGATCTGACTTTGCTTTTACCAGAAGAATAAAAACTAGACTTTGCAATGTAATAAATCAGACAGCTGCTCAAACAAGGACTTCCTTTGGTTAAAGTTAGGTCATTGCAGTAGCTGAACATTAAGAGCCCACAGAAAGCAACATGGGAAATGGCAGGTGCAGATGTCCAAAATTGGATTCCAAGGAATGCTAGAGGTGAAGGAAATTATTTTAGGCTTTTAAGGCTGCAGTCCTAAACTCTACAAGGAAATAAATCCACTGAGCTTTGTGGGACCTCTGCATAGGACTGTGCTGTTCACCAGGTTCCCTGAATCCCACTGAAGTGTAGCCCAGAATACAGTGGTACCTTGGGTTACATATGCTTCAGGTTACATACGCTTCAGGTTACAGACTCCGCTAACCCAGAAATAGTACCTCGGGTTAAGAACTCTGCTTCAGGTTGAGAACAGAAATCACGCAGCGGCGGCGCAGCAGCGGCGGGAGGCCCCATTAGCTAAAGTGGTGCTTCAGGTTAAGAACAATTTCAGGTTAAGAACAGACCTCCGGGACAAATTAAGTACTTAACCTGAGGTACCACTGTATGGAGTTTCCCCAAAGCATATCTGCCTCTCCTCATAAACTCCAAAATTCTAAGGAATTCAATTGAGGCGGCCTTGAAGGTGGTCTTTTTAGAAGATAATGTTGTGATAGTCATAGGTGCCAACTCCCTGGGCCCCTGGGTGCCTGAGCACCCACAAAATTCCCCATGAAAGGGCCAGGCACCCACAAATGTTAGTGCCAGGGCCATGCACGCTGCATGCCACCCGCGGCCCCAGGGGCAAGTTGGCACTCATGGTTATAGTTCTGCTGAAGTCTATTCTGCTGCATCTGACTGGTGGCTTGTCCACAAAACCCCAGAGTTAGAAAACTAAAGACTGCAATCCTTGCCATATCTGTTCAGAAGTAAGTCCTATTGAACTTATTGGGCTTACTCCCAGGTAAGTGGGGTAAGGATTATAGCATAAGGATAACTCCTTAGTTTTCTCATTCTGGAGTTTTCTGGACAAGCCCTCACCATCATGCTGGAAGAGAGGAAAGAGGGAGCTTCCCAGGTTAACACCTTGGTTTTTGACAGTAATACGTGGATTTTATTTATTTTATTTTTAAAAGGAAGACAAAAGGCATATGGAGTCCAAATGGAACAGATAAGCAGTGAAGGAGGTGTTGATATGTGCCATATAAGATTTTTTTGGAGCTCATCCTGCTTAGTGCTGCCCAGAGCTGTTGGGGGCGGGGCTGAAATTTTAGGTGCTGCCTTATCCATCTAGTTTTTCAGTGAAATGCCTCACGTATTTTCAATTCCTTTCTTGGCAGCTCTTGCAGGGGTTTTTTTTCTAAAGAAAAACCCATGCAGATTTTTGACACATATAAAATATGTATATTTAAAGTCAGTTCTCTATGCTGCCTTGCACCAGAGCTTAACCAGGATCCAGGATGGGCCTCTGCAGAAAGAACAAGCTTGATTCTTAATTGCTTGGTCACTAGGGGCAGAAAGCAAGTATGCCACCCCCCCCGGGCAATAGTGCCATTGAGTCCTCCCTTTTAATTTGGACCTGGGTACTTGAAGGACTGGGACACGGGTGGTGCTGTGGGTTAAACCACAGAGCCTAGGGTTTGCCGATCAGAAGGTTGGCGGTTCGAATCCCTGCAGCGGGGTGAGATCCCATTGCTCAGACCCTGCTCCTGCCAACATAGCAGTTCGAAAGCATGCAGTGCAAGTAGATGAATGGTTACCACTCTGACAGGAAGGTAAACGGCATTTCCGTGCGCTGCTCTGGTTCACCAGAAGCGGCTTAGTCATGCTGGCCATGTGACCTGGAATCTGTACCTCAGCCAGTAAAGCGAGATGAGTGCTGCAACTCCAGAGCCGTCCCCGACTGGACCTAAACGGTCAGGGGTCCCTTTACCTTTACTTGAAGGACTATATTCTCCCATAGGTGTCCTTCATTTCCCTCTGGCTCCTGAGGTTCTGCTTCTGGTTCCCCTGGCAGTAGAGCATTAGCATGTCCATGGGGAGCATTGCAAAAAGCACTATCTAAATGTTATACAGTGTTCTTAAGGGACCTATTAGAAAAAAAGCTTATGGACAGGTGGGAAAACTTAAAATAAGGGAGTGGTTTTCCTGTTTGAATGTCTCTTGCTCCAAATGATGGGCAGTTTGTTGTATATACGAATTGTCTTGCTAGATCAGATCTATGGTGCCCCTAGTCTACCAATCTGTTTACAACTGTGGTCTGACAGATGTTCTGAATGCTCACAAGCAGGACAGACACCTGATGCCCTTTTCCTGTTTGTATGGCCGGGCACTCCAGTTGTTGTTAAACTACAATTCCCATTAGCCCCGGCAAGCATGGGCAATGGCCAGGGATGATGGGAGTTGTAGTTCAGCAGCATCTGCAGGGCCAGAGGTTCCCCTTCTGTTTACACACGAAAGCTCATACCTTAAAAGCTTATATTTAGTTGATCTTTAAAGGTGCCACTGGAATTATTAAAAAATATTTTTTCATCTTTCATCTTGTTATTTATTATCCCTTCTATTTGGTTATAATTGCTCACTCTCTGGAGGCTAATCTAATCCCTTTGAGCATAATATTTTTTTTCTATTTTTTTTAACATAATATTTATTGAAGTTTCAAATAAGACAAAACAAATAAACAAAAAGACAGAAAAAAACATACAAAACAAGTATACTTACAAAACAAAACAAATTCCTTCCAGTAGCACCTTAAAGACCAACTAAGTCAGTTCTTGGTATGAGCTTTCGTGTGCATGCACACTTCTTCAGATACACTGAAACAGAAGTTTCCAGACCCTTCTATATAGTGAGAAGGTGGGGAGGGGTATTACTCAGGAGGGTGGTGGGAATGGGTGATTGGCAGATAGCTGTGATGAGCCTGTTGACGACTCTTAACGACTGCAATAGGTCTTACAGGAAAAAGCAAGGGGTGAAAAGGTGAAAAATGGCTTTGTTATGTATAATGAGATAAGAATCCAAGGTCTTTGTTCAGACCAGGTTTCTCCATGGTTTTAAGTTTGGTGATAAGTTGTAATTCAGCAGCTTCTCTTTCCAGTCTATTTCTGAAATTCCTTTGTAGTAAAACAGCTACTTTGAGATCTTGTATAGAATGTCCTGGGAGATTGAAGTGTTCTCCTACTGGTTTCTCTGTCTTGTGATTCCTGATGTCCGATTTATGTCCGTTTATTCTTTGGCGTAAGGTCTGGCCTGTTTGTCCAATATAGAGAGCTGAAGGACACTGTTGGCATTTATGGCATACACGTCTAACATTGTGTATTATTTACCTCAGTCCTTCTACTTAAACCCTTTTTCCAAGGTCGGCCCAAATTCCCTTCCACGAATTTCCCAATTTTATATTAATACCAAACCAAAAACACAAAATAAAAAGTATCAGAAAAAATATTTATACAACCTTTGGATTCATCAAACCCCACCCTCCCTTTCCCGGTTTCGATCCCCAAACCAATGTCCATCAGTCCATCTGCTATCAGCCTGGCGATCTCACATCAGAGGCTTTTAAGTCTCTCTCAGTTCCTCTTTGCCAGTTCTTTGGATAGTCCTTTATATTAAACCCCGAATCTCGGAGGAGCACAATCCCAAAAAAGTCCATATTTCTTCCGGCCAGACCTCCATGTTTAAAAGAGTTCATGAATTTAAATGTCCCAAACGCTCGAACTTCCATCTTAATCAAATTTGTAATCCATAAATCTTCAGGTCTCCATCTAGGTAGGTCACTCCATTCTTCATTCTCCAATTCAAGACAAATCTTGATCATCCAATTCTTATTTTCCTTTATAACCTTCCTGCCAGGCCTCTGGCCTTCCTTAGCCTTCTGCAACATTATGACTCCTCCTTCCTTTCCCTCTAGATCCTCATGTTTCTCTTCCACTTGTTCCACTTTCTCAAATTGGTCAGATTTCTTTTCCTGCTCAGCTGCAAAGTCTTTTGTTTCCGCTACAGGGGCTTTTGGTTCAAAGACAAAGACTTGAGTCAAGTCCTTTCCATTTTCAGTAAGGTTATTTACTGTTTCATTCAGCCCCATGACCCCTGTAGCCAAAATATTACTTTGTTCTTGAAGCTTTTCCAAAAGATAAAAAGTCTTGTTATATAATAATAATAATAATAATTTATTATTTGTACCCCGCCCATCTGGCTGGGCTTCCCCAGCCACTCTGGGCGGCTTCCATAA
The DNA here is from genome assembly GCF_964252035.2 of Podarcis erhardii. NCBI lineage: Eukaryota > Metazoa > Chordata > Lepidosauria > Squamata > Lacertidae > Podarcis > Podarcis erhardii. Next base: position 2,255,430 of record NC_138511.1, read on the forward strand.
AAACCAGAAATACACTAAAATATCACAGATTAAAAACTTCCCTGAACAGGGCTGCCTTAAGATGTCTTCTGAATGTCAGGTAGTTATTTATCGCTTTGACATCTGATGGGAGGGCGTTCCACAAGGCGGGTGCCACTACCGAGAAGGCCCTCTGCCTGGTTCCCTGTAGCTTTGCTTCTCGTAATGAGGGAACCGCCAGAAGGCCCTCGGCGCTGGACCTCAGCGTCCGGGCAGAACGATGGGGGTGGAGACGCTCCTTCAGGTATACTGGGCCGAGGCCGTTTAGGGCTTTAAAGGTCAACACCAGCACTTTGAATTGTGCTCGGAAATGTACTGGGAGCCAATGTAGGTCTTTCAAGACCGGTGTTATGTGGTCTCGGCGGCTGCCCCCAGTCACCAGTCTAGCTGCCGCATTCTGGATTAGTTGTAGTTTCCGAGTCACCTTCAAAGGTAGCCCCACGTAGAGCGCATTGCAGTAGTCCAAGCGGGAGATAACTAGAGCATGCACCACTCTGGCGAGACAGTCCGCGGGCAGGTAGGGTCTCAGCCTGCGTACCAGGTGGAGTTGGTAGACAGCTGCCCTGGATACAGAATTGACCTGCGCCTCCATGGACAGCTGTGAGTCCAAAATGACTCCCAGGCTGCGCACCTGGTCCTTCAGGGGCACAGTTACCCCATTCAGGACCAGGGAGTCCTCCACACCAGCCCGCCCCCTGTCCCCCAAAAACAGTACTTCTGTCTTGTCAGGATTCAACCTCAATCCATTAGCCGCCATCCATCCTCCAACCGCCTCCAGGCACTCACACAGGACCTTCACCGCCTTCACTGGTTCTGATTTGAAAGAGAGGTAGAGCTGGGTATCATCTGCATATTGATGGACACCCAGTCCAAACCCCCTGATGATCTCTCCCAGCGGCTTCATATAGATGTTAAAAAGCATGGGGGAGAGGACGGAACCCTGAGGCACCCCACAAGTGAGGGCCCAGGGGTCTGAACACTCATCCCCCACCACCACTTTCTGAACACGGCCCAGGAGGAAGGAGCGAAACCACTGTATAACAGTGCCCCCAGCTCCCAGCCCCTCTAGACGGTCCAGAAGGATGTTATGGTCGATTGTATCAAAGGCCGCTGAGAGATCCAGCAGAACTAGGAAACAGCTCTCACCTTTGTCCCTAGCTCGCCGGAGATCATCAACCAGCGCGACCAAGGCAGTTTCAGTCCCATGATGAGGCCTGAATCCCGATTGGAAGGGATCCAAATGGTCCGCATCCTCCAGGCGTGCCTGGAGTTGTTCAGCAACCACGCGCTCAATCACCTTGCCCAAGAATGGAAGATTTGAGACTGGGCGATAGTTGGCCATACTGGCCGGGTCTAAAGATGGTTTTTTAAGAAGCGGTTTGATGACCGCCTCTTTCAGCGGATCTGGGAATGCTCCCTCACAGAGGGAAGCATTCACCACCCCGCAGAGCCCATCGCCCAGCCCTTCCCGGCTTGCTTTTATTAGCCAGGATGGGCAAGGATCCAGGAGACAGGTGGTTGGTTTCACGCGTCCAAGCAGCCTGTCCACATCCTCGGGGGTAATGGATTGAAATCGATTCCATGCAACTTGACCAGACAGAGCTCTAGCACTCTCCCGCCCCAGCCCTGCTCCCACGGTGGTGTCTAGCTCCTTCCGAATATGAGTGATTTTATCTGCAAAAAACTTTGCAAAATCGTTGCAGGAGATCTTGGGGTCTTTACAAAGCCCCGGTGGTAAAGGTGGTTCCGTTAAATTACGAACCACCTGAAAAAGTCTCCTGCTACTATTTTCTGCAGATGCAATAGAGGCGGTGAAGAAAGTCTTCTTCGCCGTCGCTATCGCCACTTGGTAGGCTCGACGTTGAGCTCTAACCTGTGTCCGGTCAGATTCGGAGTGAGTTTTTTGCCACCGACGCTCTAGCCGTCTCAGCGATTGTTTCATCGCCCTCAGCTCCGAAGAAAACCACGGAGCTGTCCGGGCTCCATGCAATCGGAGAGGGCGCTTCGGAGCCAGACAGTCGATAGCCCTGGTTAACTCCGCATTCCAGCGGGCCACCAGGGAATCAGCTGAAAGGCCATCAACATGGGATAAGGCATCCCCTACCACTCTCTGGAAACCATTTGGATCCATTAAGTGGCGAGGGCGGACCATCCGAATTGGTCCCACCTCCCTGCAGAGGGGAAGGGTCGCGGAGAAGTCCAGTTGCACCAGGAAGTGATCTGACCATGGCACTTCTTTTGTTTCACTTTTACTTAGTGTCAGATCACCCACGTCACTAGAGGTGAACACCAGGTCTAAGGCATGTCCATGACTATGAGTTGGGCCAAACTTATTCAGGGACAGCCCCATGGAGGCCATGCTTTCCACGAAGTCCCGAGCAGCCCCTTGTAAGGTTGTGTCGGCATGGATGTTAAAATCCCCTAGGACAACCAAACTAGGTGTCTCCAGGAGAAAATCCGCCACGACCTGAAGCAGCTCAGACAGGGAATCCTTGGTGCAGCGGGGAGGTCGGTACACCAAAAGGAATCCTGTACTGCCCCTATTGCCCAACTTCCAGAACATGCACTCAGAAAACTGGATCTTCCCAGTAGGACGCCTGGTGCAAGCTAGTGACTTCCTAAAAATCACTGCAACCCCCCCTCCCCGCCCACATGACCTGGGTTGCTGTGCGTAAGAGAAACCTGGTGGGCAAGCAGCGGCAAGGACAGGCCCATCTGCTTCCTCCAACCAGGTCTCTGTCACACATGCCAGGTCAAGTCCTCCATCCACAATCAGGTCGTGGATGTTCAACTCAGTGAGTATTTTTCCACTTCCAGCCATTCTTGCAGTGTCCCAAATCCCCCTCTAGAGGGATTATGGATATTTACTATCCTTTTAGTTCCAGTCCCAAAAACAAAATAGCTTATTTTTCGACAGTTTATAACCAAAATGTAACAAATCCAACTGGCAAAGGCAGCAAACACAATGTTACTTTGTATTCCCCAACTTTGACAGCTAGTTTGACAGCTGTCAAAGTCTTCTGTATCTTTCCAACAGGCTCTCTCGCTGATCACTCCCGGGTCCCGGGGGGTTGCGCAGCTCTCAAAATCCACTCTTATCCTCCAGCAAAATTACTTATACTGTCCAATCGTGAAATTAATAACTTTGTTCAGTTGCAATAAAAAGTATTCTCTCGACCTTAGTTATTTAATCCTTGCTTTAAGTTGCCTACAAGGCGGGGAGACGGACTTCCTTTTTGTATCTTCCCCGGTCGTACCAAATTCAAAGAAAAAATTTCCTTTTTAAGTCCAATTTCTGTATTACTCACGGGTTGTTGCTTTTCGGTCCGAATGTTCTCAGGAAAAAGTCAGCGTTCTCCGTCCATGGCATGCGGCTTCACTCAGCAGGGAAAGCGGAGGACTCTCAGCACCGCGCCGCTCCCCGTCCCCCGTTCCGAAGCCTTTAAAAAGGCTCCTTCACAGGTCGGGGGGGCGCAAATGGTGCCCGCCGAGTCACCAAGTCCACAGGCTTCTGTGCCTGTGGTTTCTAAGGGTCCCCGTGTCGCCGGCACGGCAGAACCCGGTCCCTACTGAGCCGATTCCCTCCGGAGCTTGGAGGGAATCCGCCATTAGACGTTGGCGCTAACCCGGAAGTCCCCCTTTGAGCATAATAAGCAAATAAGAGCTTGGGAGCAGTCCAGTGGTAGCCATCCCACACCTGCCATCACAGAGGCTCTTCAAGCATCTTGCTCTCAGGGAAGCCGAGAAGAAGTTGCAGCAGCTTCTCCAAAAGAAACAGTTGTCGGGGAAATTAGGTTGAGAAAATAATTTTTGGAATTATACTTGTTGTTTTTTGTTTGTGTTTGTCTTTATTGTAATTGTTTTGTATTGGTATGTTTTACTGGAAAATTCAATAAATATTATTCAAAAAACACACACAAAAGAAACAGTTGTCTTTTCTGTTTTATTATTTAAATAGTTGCTGGTTCTTATTGTGGGGAAATGTTTATGTAAACCACTCTGTGAAAATGTTAGATACCTAAAATAAATGAATAATAAAGTGCATGTCGTCCCATTTGACAGTACTGAACTCCATAGGTTAATTGTCACAAAAGTGAGCATATTGATATAATATCACTGCTGCCTCACTCATTAGGGACCGCTAATGTGATCCGTTGAGGTTTCAATTTCATTGTCCACTTCCCTTGCTTCTCTTAATGAGCATGATGGGGAGAACTTTGTAGGCTATCTCTTATCTGCCACAGTTGTGTAGTACAACAATGATATGTATTTGTGGTTATTTGATGATAAATGGAATTATTTTATTGAGCCCTGAGCAATGCAATCTGGAAGGAAGATTACTTGAAACAGAACCTATTCTGATACCAGTGCATATTTCAGATAGTGATGTAAAACAACAACAGGAACCTAGGTAGCAAGCATTGCTGTTTAAGTCTACAATTACCAGTGAGAAAATGTTTCCAGCTCTGCAAGCCAAAATTGTGATGGAAGTGAATATGTCTGAGTTTAATCATTGTCACATCCTGCTCTTGTCTGCTCTTGCTTTGCTTCCTTCCCCTGTTTGTATATGGCAGAGTTTTTGAATTGCACAGAATGCTGCTAAGAGTTCTGTTCTTGAAAATCTGCTATGCAGCGGGGGACCACTAGGGGCGCATCAGAAGATGGCTGACAATAACATCTCTCCGACCCACACAAGGTAAATTGGAGGCTGTGATGGGAGTAAATAGCCTCCCTACCCCCCCCCCAGGATTGTGGTGGGGGACTGCCCTTGCCTGCTGTGCCCTATACCACCCCCGAATTTGTGGGGATGGGGGCACTAGGCACAATGCCCTCCTGTGGGATTTCTGCGCTCCTGGACGTCGTCTCTGATCCGCGCCACTAGCTGCAAGAACTTCAAAAGAAACAGTTTGGATGAAGCGAATGCACATATTTCAAGGAAGAAGGGGGAGTAAAGACTGCTAACAGAAGAGATCTCTGATAAAACAAGAGGAGTTGGAAGAACAAGTATAAATCATGAGAAGATACGCCAAGACTCGGTATGGCAAAGGGACTGATGGGGGAGGGGGGAAAAACTTTCCTTTCTTTCCCTTATGTGATTAAACAAGAATCCCCCCCTTACAAGTCAGAAATGTCGTTTTAAGGACTTAAGCTGTGGATTTAAGGCTGTGTGGAGATAAACTTTCGAACCAAAGCATGTTTTAAGAAGACCGTGGAATGTATAAGGGCTTTGGAATGACGCAGTTAAAAATTTCGTCGCCATATTGGGAAGTTCTGTCGGAGGACTTAAGTCTGAGAGGAGAAATAGAGCTGTTTTTATATTGTGGGTGAAACTCCTCAGTGGGACTTAAGAACGACAGTTCTGTAATAAATGATGGAAAGAGCGCTGTTATCTATGAAGGCGATGATATATGGAAACCATCTCGATTTGAGGATTGGAAGAACGGAAAAATTCACACAGGAGGATTATTGGTGTTTCTCGGCTTAAGGAGACTATCAGAAGAGATCATAAAGAAAAAAGAGAAAATATATGAACATGATGTGATGTGGAAACAGCAAGATAAGACTGGATAGAATTATGAACTTTATTTGGACTGATTTGGACATTAACGCAGTGGCAAGAAGATGATCAGAATCCCCCTTCGGATCTTGAAATATGGGTTCCCTCAACAAAATTTAAAATTCGGCTTTGTAATTCGGAATTTATGTGATGTGATTTGATTTGATTGGCCGGTTAATAATATTTTTTTATTATTATTTTTAAAAAGAAAATCTGCTATGCAGATTTTCTGGGACAGTGAAACTTGATGTCTCTGGAAGTTTACCCACTCTTGATTCTTTCTGTCTTGGGGACCACAACGTTCTGATGATGTTGTGATTAACATATTTCAGTCAAAATAATTTTGAGTCAGCTTTCCTGCTTATTTGTATCAGGTGCACATTTCTAGTCAATCAGTTTGGGAAACATACAAATGGCTTTATACCACTGCCAATTACTTAGAATCAGGCTGATGGCCTCAGGCAGTGATTTCTCTTGACTCTGATATGTTGCTTCCCACATGGAGGAAGCCATTTCGTCATTCCCAGCGTGAACCATGGAATCTCTTGGAACATTTTCCAAAGATTACACACCCCAGCTGGGTGTACATGCTCTTGACTGCAGTTCCATTCCATTGGTGATGCAAGATCATACACTGTTCCAGTTGAGGGCAGCCAGTGGTGAGTTTCTCTCTGGAGCCTCTTGTTTCTGTTTCTCCGCCCCCACCAGAAAAAAAGCAACCACCCCTTGGATGTTGCTTAATAAACAGTCTCCTGGGCTAAAGCTCCGGTTCTTCACCACCTCCCTCTGTGACTTCTATTCAGCTTCTGTGAGTAAAATTCTGAGTGAGCAGCAAAGTACTGTTTGACTGTTTCCAAATTTTGGAAAAAGAGTCTGTGGCCTTGGCAGGGCTTTGGATTCGGTGTAAATAGCCACTCAGTCAGTTCAAACTGACTGGGACAGGGATCTTCTGTGTCCTTAGCTTCCGCCAGGGTGGGATCCTGGGCAAATGGGAGAGTTGGTCAGGGGTTTTATATACAGTGGTACCTCAAGTTACAAACGCTTCAGGTTACAAACGCCGCTAACCTGGAAGAGTTACCTCGAGTTGAGAACTTTGCCCCAGGATGAGAACGGAAATGGTGTGCCAGCGGCAGCAAGAGGTCCCATTAGCGAAAGCATGCCTCTAGTTAAGAACAGTTTCAGGTCAATCAATCAATCTTTATTCGACCGATAGTCAGAAATAAAACACAGAAATAAAACACAATACAGAATTATAAACTAAAACATCATAGGGGTACATGAATAAGGTAGGGCCACAGCACTCAACCTCTCACAGATAACCCACATCAAGGCATTCAATTGTACGTTTCCGACGCTTGAGTGCCAGGAAAAGGAATTTAGCCACTGACAAAGTTGTTTTCCTAGAAGACTTATTTAGCAGATATGCTGTCTGCTTTCCTCTTTGTCAGGGACTAAGCTGGGGTAAGTATGGGGTTATAAGATACTGTCTTAAATCGTTGTAGAAGGGACAGCTCAGTAAAATGTGCTCTGTGGATTCTACCTCACCCAACGCACAATGGCATAATCTCTGGTCATATGGGACTCCTTCATATCTTCCCTTCAGAACCGCCGAGTCAAGAACATTCAGCCTAGCCGCGGTAAATAGTCTGCGGTATTCCACGTAGTGGATATCCGCCAGGTAGCGAGCTGGAGCAGCTCGGTACATCTGCTCCCCCAGAAACAGCCCAGGTTTCACACGGGCTATGTCCTCCTGTCTCGCAATATCCCTTAATCTTTGGGCGATCACCGCCTTTGCGTGGCTATACATCATGGACTCTATATAAAGGGAGGACAACCCGCACTTCTGCACTTCCTCCACTATCTCCCCTTCCCATGGAGATTTAAAGTTATCCCTCAGAATCAAGGGGGCCAAACCCACCGGTATGAAACAAAGCTTAAGCCAAAGCCATAACTTCGCTTTCAGGGCCACATACCTAAAGACTTGGCAACCGGTTTCCAATCTCATGATCGCACCTGCCACGGAGGGGGGGATCCTGAGTATGGCCCTGAGGAATTGGGTTTGGATAGATTCCAATTTTTCAAAGTCCCTATGTGAGCCCAAGGCAATGCCCACCAGTAGAAGAGGGAGGACTTTCATTTTAAAGAGTCGCAAGGCAACTTTGACAGTTTGTGCCTGTTTCTTAGAGTACAGGGTTCTAATCACCAAGGCTGCTTTCGATGCGTTCGAGGCTATATATTCTCTGTGCGCCAAGAAGGATCTGTTTGATCTAACAACCTGACCCAGGTATTTGAAGCAACTGACCTGCTCTAAAGGAATACCATTAATTGACCATAAATTAGGTTTCGGTCGAGCGGCAAAGACCATTATTTTGGTCTTGGCATAATTTAGTTGGAGCTCATGTTGGGTCACATATTCATGAAGAGCTCGAAGCATCCTCCTTAATCCGATGGGGGACGTAGCTAATAGGGCGGCATCGTCCGCATACAGCAGGACAGTTTCAGGTTAAGAACAGACCTCCAGAACGAATTAAGTTCATAACTAGAGGCACCACTTTATTTATTTATTTATACCCTGCCCATCTGGATGGGTTTTCCCAGCCACTCTGGGCGGCTTCAAGCAAAATATTAAAATACAGTGATTCACATAAAGAGAGAGAGAGTTGTAGCATCTCCATCATGCCTCTAGGCTTAGTTGATGTTGCAAGTGCTGATGGGCAGATACCTGGGCTAGAGTAATAGTGTTTTTAATTAGTGTTTGTTACACTCTGCTTTTTCAGAGAGGTTAAAGAGGCTTTCCTGGGTCTCTTCTAAATCGCAACCAGTGTGTTTTTACATGTGTCCTTTTATTTAAAATGCATCTCTGGGTTATTTGTGGGGCATAGGAATTTGTTCATTTCCCCCCCAAAAAATATAGGCCAGCACCCCACAAGGTCTGAGGGACAGTGGACCGGCCCCCTGCTGAAAAAGTTTGCTGACCCCTGCTACCTCTTTGCTTCAGCAGTATAACACAATCAAGTGCTCCCTTAGATTCAGAATGGCCAAGCCTTTCAGATGCATGCTACTTCCATTACAATACATTCCAGGTATTCTGGAAGAGTCTGACTTGGAAATTTTATGATGCCCTAATTCAGCTAGCATCTGATTTAGCATGTTGGGGTTATATATATGTATGCATGTGGTATTTGTCTATCTGCCTGCCTCTGTATTTATTCATTTATTTCATAAATTTTACTCTTTGATTATAGAAAAAACTCCAAAGTGGTTTACAGAAAGATAAAACAATAAAATTATCACTAAAAAAATTACACCATAATTTAAGACAAACAGAAAATTAAAGCCAGAGTAAAATAGACTAAACAAATTAAAACTCATACAAGCTTTCTAGACACCTGGGAGGCTTGTCTAAATATGAATGACTTCAGCAGGCTCCAAAAGGAAGACAGCGAAGGTGGCTGCCTGATTCCAAGAGGCAGGTCTGTGCCTTCCTAATTGCATCCTAACCCGAAGGACAGTAACCTGAAAAATCTTGATTACAGCTTTGAAAATGATCAATTTGTGACATTGTTGGCCCAGTTCAAGTGCTAGGACTCCACTTAAATGACTGAGGACTCAGGTACCTTAAGGGACATTGGCTCATCTGCCCTGACAAGGATCAGCTCCTGAAGTCCTGCTCATCTGCCACCACTGAAGTACAGGCAGGGGGTGAGTTTGGGAAGCAGATCCTTTTGCGTTATGGTACCAATGCTTTGGAAAGCCCTTTCCAATGAAGTCCATGGGGCTTCCCATGCTATATGGGAAGGAGGGAGATGTCGTCGCGCCACCCCTTGGTGTGTGGAATGCCGCAGGGCTCAATCCTCTCCCCAATGCTTTTTAACATCTTTATGCGCCCCCTTGCCCAGATTATCTGGAGCTTTGGGCTGGGTTGTCACCAATATACTGATGACACTCAGCTCTATCTGCTGATGGATGGCCACACCGACTCGATCCCTGACACACTGACCAGATGTTTGGAAGCTGTGGCTGGATGGTTTCGTGGGAGCCGATTGAAACTAAATCCTTCAAAGACAGAGGTCATCTGGCTGGGTCGGGATGGTATGGGGATGAGGGACCAACTCCCTTCTCTTGCGGGGGCCCAATTAGTGCCATTGCCTTCCGTTAAAGAGTTTGGGTGTAATCCTTGACGCCTCCCATTCCATGGAGGCGCAGATTACAACAACAGCCAAGGCGACATTTTTCCACCTTCGCTGCATCAAGCAGTTGGTCCCTTACTTTTCCCACCCTGACCTGGCCACAGTGATCCATGCGATGGTCACCTCCAGGCTTGACTACTGTAATTCGCTCTACGCGGGGCTGCCCTTGAAGCTGTCCCTGAAACTCCAGCGGGTGCAGAATGCTGCAGCGAGGCTCCTCACGGGGTCTCTGCCATGGGAGCATATTCACGCAGTGCTTTTCCAGCTACACTGGCTCCCGGTGGAGTACAGGGTCAGATTTAAGGTGCTGCTTTTGACCTTTAAAGCCCTTCATGGCCTAGGACCCTCGTACCTACGGGACCCCCTCTCCTGGTATGCCCCACGGAGGACCTTAAGGTCCATATATAGCAACACCCTAGAGGTCCCGGGCCCTAAGGAAGTTAGATTAGCTTCAACCAGAGCCAGGGCCTTTTCAACACTGGCTCCTGTGGTGGAATGCTCTGTCTCTTGAGACCAGGGCCCTGTGGGATCTGATCTCTTTCTGCAGGGCCTGTAAGACAGAGTTGTTCCACTTGGCCTTTGGCTCAGAATCAGTTTGATTCCCTCCCCCTCTTTCTTTTTCCTTTCTCCTCCTATGAAGAGATTGCTCCCTAATTGTTTTAATGTTGTATCTTAATCTTTTAAATTGTATTTTAATCAACTTGTTTTTATTATTTGTTGTTAGCCGCCCTGAGCCCGGTCTTGGCTGGGGAGGGCGGGGTATAAATAATAATAATAATAATAATAATAATTATTATTATATTCATTTTGCCAGCTAATTAAAACCTGGCTCTTTGGGAAAGGCTGATGGCTGACCTCTCTAGTGTTACAAATGATATAGTATTGTTTTATTGCCTTTATAGATAGGTTTTACAATTTTAGACACTTTGGACTCCTGTATTTAGAACATCTCTGTGTGTGTCATTAATGTACAAATAAATTGCTACAGCAGTCTTTTTTTAAATAAACGTTGTCTCCATTCATTAAGTTACTTACTTATTTTGTGAAACAGTTCAATTTTAGAAAAAGGAAATACTCTCTCTCACTCACTCACACACCCACACCCATGGGAAAATAAAGAAGTAGAACATGTTCAATTTCAGAACACATTCTGTCCCTCTTCACAGGTTACTGCTTTCATTTTGAAAATAGTTGCATGTTAATGCGCTAGGCTTGTAAATCGCTTCTTGCTTGGTTACCCCCGCCAGTCAGAATCACCTGTAGCCAACTAGGCAGGGAAGTTGTCCAATAGTTAGGTCTTATTCATTTCCTTTTTATGACCACAAATCAGACAAGCTGGGAGCAATGTTTGTGGACTACAGTCATACCTCATGCTATGTCCACTTCATGTTATGTTCTTTCAGGTTACGTCCCGCAGCGACCCGGAAGTACTAGAAAGGTTACTTCTGGGTTTCGCCACAAAATGACGTCACACACATGTGCAGAAGCAGCGGATCACAACCCGCACGTGCGCAGATGCGCCGCTGCGGGTTGCACTCTTTTCATGTTGCGAACAGGCCTCTGGAATGGATCCCATTTGCAAGCAGAGGTACCACTGTAGTAACTTTAGTGGACTTTGTCAACAATACACAGATCTGACTGGCAGGATGAGTTGATCCTTCCCAGGTACTCGAGCTTCCCCTTCGCTGCTGTCCTGGAACTGGTTAACTCTGCTCCCCTTATTACGTTCCCCTCTCCTGTTCTGATATTTCAGTGGCATGGTGTGCCTGACCCTTTCTCTTTCCTCCCCTAGTGTTTGAGACCTGTGAATGCTGCAGTCTCACAGAGCATCTTCCAAAGAAGAGGAAGCACCTGCCAGTTGTGACTTGATCCCAGACGCCCTTGGAATGACACTTGCTACAGACTCCATGAGAGATTCGGAGCTGGCCCTTGTGTCTCAGTGGCAAGAGCTCTAGCTCTGTAGCCCACCAGGCTTTCCTCCTAATGCTGGGCAAGAAAAGGAGCTCACCTCAGCCTGGCAAAGAGACGTTTCATGCCCTTGACAGCTCAGAGGGGCTTCATCCTCACAGCTTCCTGGGAGCTGCTCCCAAGCACATCTCTCCTTGCCCTTGGTGCACTTCGCTGTGGCACTCCTGGTGTGACCTTCGTGCTCTTAAGCCTTTTCCGTTTCTCTTTGCTCTGTTGCCTGTTTCCGGACTGGATCTTGGGGGTTCCTCACCACCCCACAACTGTTGGAGGAAGGGTGTGAACTTTGAAATGGCACCTGTGAAATGCCAGGGACCTTCTGCACACACAAAGTTGCCACTGGTTGACACAAGAACTGGCTGACTGCCCAGGCATCCTCTCTCTGCCTGCCTCAGGATCCCACAGGACACTCGCTTTGCCTGCTGCTCACCATGTTTCTACTACTGCCCTTTGATAGCTTGGTGGTTAACCTGCTGGGCATTTCCCTGACCGTACTCTTCACTCTGCTCTTGGTTTTCATCATTGTGCCAGCCATTTTTGGAGTTTCCTTTGGCATCCGCCGCCTTTACATGAGAACCCTGCTGCAGATATTCCAGGTGAGTCAAAATTCCTGATGTTGCTGTGAGTGGAAGGCAACAAGAATTAATACCCTCCACTGGATGGGATGTGTCAGCAGTCAGGGTGACTCAGAGCTTTTTGACAGCAGCAGGCTTAGCAATCAACGTTCAGGCAAGGCTTTATTTGCTCTAGGGCTGGCTCTAGCAGCTGTTGTCAATGCCAAGACTTAGCCCTGGAACGTATGACGTTGGAGTCAACGAAGATGACCCTGAGCAGGTGCAAAGTGCTACTAAACAAGTAACTACAAAGTTTCCCCATGCATCGGCAAGGGGAGAGAGTTTCCAGATCAGAGGGCAGGGTCAAAGAGCCTGTTAGCACTGCCGTCAGTTTTTCTAGAGTTTTAAGAGTGGGCTTTGTGGACCACCTTGCACAAAAGGGTCTCCCTAAGGAGGAGTGGGCACAAGCTCCCCTCTGACACCGTCCAGATCACTTTCTATATGGGCTGTGATTGGTTTGGGAGGCAGACCACCCCCCCCACCCCAGTCTGCTTGTGATGGGCAGCTGTGTGAGCAACTGTGCTCGCGTAAGCAAATCATATATCATGTTGAGTTTAGCAATTGAGAGAAGAGCAGTCAATGAAAGTGCCTCTGCTCTGCATAATTTTTTTTGTTTCCCTGAGGTCCACATCTCCTGGAACCTAAATGCACACCGTGGGCCTTTGTGCTCCAGTTCTCTTTCTGATCATTAATTCTGCCAGGCTCTTAAGTGCTGGGCTGGCACAGGCATACCCTTAACTCCATCTAGGAAACATGCTGAGGGTTCCAGCGCACCCTCCTCTCTCCTTCTCTTCTTGTCTCTCTCCAGCCCTTCTGTCAGCTGGTTTCAGCATTACATTTACTATTTCTAAAGTGATTTCAAATCAAAGTGTTCTGCAGTAGACCACATCATCACCATTTGAGCTCAATTTCACCCGAGTTGGTAACAGGCACACACAACAGATGCTCTTAAATGTCTTTTTAAACATATGTTTAGAAGTGAGGGGTTCAAAGACATGTCCAATTGCATACCCTGTTCTGAATTGCTTAACCCTGCTTAATTGTGGGCTTACACCGGCTCAGTGCATGTGGGTCACTATTGCAGCTTTCTCTTCATTTCAGTGAGGAAGCTTTGGGCAGACTCTTCTGAACTCTGAGAAGCATAACTTAATCAGTTTTAGAATCCTCATTTCAGAACCATACCAAGAAATGCTGCAGTGTTCTCAGCCTGAGAGATGGTTGTGTGCTTCCTCCACTGTACTTTGGTGGAGAATAAGCCTGTTGATCGAGGAGGAGTGTGGGCCTGTGGTGCAAGTTTAGTGCCCTGAATATTTTAGTCCTTAGCTGTGTACCAGTGCAGCAGGGAGGAGGAACAGAAGGCAACCAGGAGTCCAGTTGCGGGTATATGGTGCCTTGGAGGGGAGAGGCTGACCTGGGCATAAGGGGGAAATGGGGCTGGCTTCAGGCAATCACTTGAAAAGCTGCCCAGGGTTGTGTCTTGTTCTGTGGCTGGTTGGGGCAGAAAATTAGGAGCACTGGAGGTGGCAGGGCAGGGAGAACTTTGCCTGGCTAGGTTGTGTGAACCCAGAACTGGCCCAGCAATTGGGCAGGGTGAGGCCACTGCCTCAGGTGGCAGAAGCCCCCCAGGCGGCACTCCCAGGGGTGCCCCACTGCCTCCGTCAGTGATGATGAAGCACTTCCACCAACAACGCCAATTTCAGGCAAGACTGCAGCCATTTTGAACAAGATCTCACCAAAAACCAGCCCAATCTTGTTTGAAATTGGTGGTGCCCAGCAGCGCATGTGGCTGCGTTTGCAGGTATGGGCAGGGGGTGGTGAGTGGGCAGGAGCAGTGGCAGGGCGGGACTTCCCGTTTTGCATCAATCTGCCAAAGAGGATGTGGTGTCCCTGCATGAGCCACGTTGACGTGCATCATGTCAGTTCCAGAGGTCAAGTAGGCAAAAGCTGGCAAGGGCATTAGGAAACAAGCAGAGCTCTGGCCCTGACTGGGTTAAGCTGGCTTCTTGCTGTTCCTCATGTAACTTGGAAGTCAGCTGGAGAAAGGATGTGTGTGCAGGTATGGTTTTCCCTTTCCTGAACTTCCAAGGATTTGCTTTTTTATTTCAACAAATACCATATTGACCTGAATAAAGCTGCACTTCCCCCCAAATTCTAACCGTGAAAAGTTAAAGTGCGGCTTACATTTGTGACCCTATGGTATGCAGCCAGGAGCATGGGGCAAACAGTGGCACCCACCCTGCGCGTAGTCCCCCGTCCCCTCCCCCAAGACCGGGAAGGGAGAGAGCGAGGAAGGGGAAAGGCTGCTGACAGTGCAGCACCCACCCCCACCCCCACCCCCACACCCACACCCACACCCACACCCACACCCACACCCAGATGCAGCCAGGAGCAGCAAGGAAGGGAACGACATATTCAGGTATCCCCCCCCCCGCTCCAATTTAAAAGCTGCGGCTTATATTCAGGTGCGGCTTATTTTCGGGCCAATACGGTGCTTTGGAAAAGCTTTGACTGGACCAGCCCTTTCCTATTTTTCAGGCCTCCCGCTTCGTGGGCTGGAAGCCTCCACAGGCTGCTATTGTTATGATCCAGATCCACAGATTGTTTTTCCAGTCCCATCCTTCCCAGAATTTGATTCGGATATATTTATTTATTTTAAGCATTTCATGGGCTGTATTTTTCTGAGAGGACAGCATCTGAAGCAGGCTACCAAAAAGAAAGAAAGATTACAAGCATCAGTAAGCAACACTAGCATTTCAATTGCCATCAGTAAAACAGGCAATACAAACCAGGCACTGCAGCCAGAGAAAGGCATCCACAACCAGATTAAACCAGCAACCAGTGAAAGCATCCTGTTTGCCTGTGAGACAGGCCTTTGTTTATTATGAGGGGCCAGGTCTGCCCTTGTCGGAGCAGGGAACTCAACAAACCCCACTAGGCAAAGCAGCCTTGTGTCCTGTTCATTCTCCTCTAAGTCGCTGCTCCTCCTAGCCTGGTGTTGCCCACCCTGATTCATAGTGGCTTTCCGAGGTCCTATCCCAGCCACTCGCAGTCTTACCAGCTTAGGCTGCTGGGGGTTGCTTTCCTGCACACCTAAGAGAGAGCTTCCTGGAGCAGACGAAGGGCCCATTGTCCTGTTCCTCATCCAACAACAGACAACCAAGCATCCAAAAAGCGAGTGATGAAGCCAGTGGCCACCCCTGTTTATCTCCAAGATCTGGTATTCAGAGGTGAACTACTAAATGGAGATGTGACTGTTGCCCATTGGTAGGGCAGAAGGCAGGAAGGCAACTAGTAGGGGGGAGCCAGGGCCAAGTCAGTCTACTTTTGTCCCCATCCTTCTCCTTTGCCGAGTTCCACAAGGGCAACATGGAGGCAGTGGTGATGGAGAAGGAGGAAGCTGACTTGGTTGTAGGCAGGCTGGTCCAGGGGTGGCTAAGAGCAGACTGAAGTTGGTGGGACAGTTCCCCATTCACCCTAATGGACCAGCCTCCGCTGTGTTCACTCTGGTGGTTGGTCCACCCATCCTCTTCCCTGAACTTGTCCAGCTGTTTTGAAGGCCATCTGTGTGAGTGTCTCTTGCCACATTTCACAGGAGTGAGTTCCAGGTCAGTTGTGTGTGATTGGTAGGATTCTCCTTTTTCCACTCTGTTGTCTTGCAGTGGGCAACGCTGAGGATTGAGCGTGGGGCCAAAGAGAAGAAGCACCCACTTTATAAGCCCTATGTGAATGGTAAGAGGCCTTGCTGCCGTCTCTCTGGGGGAGGAGGGGGTGCGTGGTGGGTTTCGTTCCCCTCACTGTGTGTCTGCTGCAGGAATCATTGCAAAGGAGCCCACTTCCTTGGAGGAGGAGATCAAAGAGATCCGGCGGAGTGGTAGCAACAAGGCCCTGGATGCCCCCGAGTTTGAACTCTCAGACATCTTCTACTTCTGCCGCAAGGGCATCGAGACCATCATGGATGATGAGGTGACCAAGCGCTTCTCGGCCGAAGAGCTGCAGTCTTGGAACTTGCTGAGCAGGACCAACTACAATTTCCACTACATCAGCCTGCGCCTCACAGTCCTCTGGGGCCTGGGCGTCCTGATCCGCTACTGCTTCCTCCTGCCACTCAGGTAGGGCCTGGGGCCTCTCCTGGGAAAGACTGAGCTGGGTGATGGCCCCACCGCAACCGGGGCTCCCTATGGTCCAGGGATGGGGAACCTGTGGCCCTCCAGCCAGTGTTGGACATCAATGCCCATCTGCTCCTGCCAGCAGGGGTAGTTCTTAGGGATGATGGGAGTGTAGCCGAGCAACATCTGGAAGAACCTCCCCACTTGCTCCAGAATGAAAGCTGGGGGGGGGGTGTTTCATGTTGTGCCTGCCCCATGGTGGAACTATGTTAGTGGCTGGGGTACCAGTGCAGTTGGTGGTCCTGCATCCTCAGGGTTCTCATCTCTCCCCCCCCCCCCGCAGGGTAGCTCTGGCTTTCACTGGCATTAGCCTCTTGGTGACTGGCACAACCATGGTGGGTTACTTGCCCAACGGAAGGTGAGTTCTCAATAGTGGACCCCTACAAAGATCACCACCTGGCAACAGGTGCTGAAATACTCTTAACTTGCTTCGGGTACTGGGATTAAGGAGCAAACATCAGAGGAAAACTAATGGATTTAAATGTGGACTCCCTGTTTCTGCTCTTGTCTCTCTGGTCAGGCTCTGTTGATTCAACCTTCATATCACCATTTTGCCCTCGGGCAATTAAATGTGGAACAAAAGTGGGCAAGACTTTTTTTTTGTATTCTTCTCTATTTGGGTGGTGGGAAGGGGGAATTGCCCTCAGCATCTCAAGAAAATTTGAATAACTGAGCAAGAATCTTAAAAAAAAAGGCAGAGCAAAGGAAAAATAGAACTCTGTTAAGATGATGCCATTCTCACTAAAAGGTCAGAGCTTATCAGTATATCCAGAAGGCTAGCCTTTCTGCCTTTCACCCCAACCCTCTTGAGTCACACCAGTCCAAAGGGGGCTTCCCTGAGATCTCCCTCTTTTTGGATGTGTGCAGCTTGTGCAAAAAGCAACTTGTGAGGAAGCACCCCCATCACAGGGCTGCTGTTGCACAGGCTTCACACGGCAGGCTCCAGCCCTTTCTTAAAAGTGGGTCCATTGACCAAAGCCACCAGTCCAGGAAAATGGCAGGATCCTTCTGTCTGCACCCACTGGATTTGGAGTTGTTCCTCATCAGGGGATAATCAGAAGAAAAGGATGGCTGCGGTTTTCTCTTTTAAAGCCATGCTGCCACCTGTTCCTTCATGTAGTCCTATCTGGTTGGTGATTTTGAAAGACAGCTACTTCCAGAGGGAGGTGCTAAAGGTTGCCTGGTGTGTGGCCATTTGGAGATGTGTGTCTTCCTCTTTTCTTTAGGTTTGTAAGTGCTATTTTGAGGAAAGCAGGGGCACTAGACATAGATGGTTACTCTATGCTATAGCCGTTGTGATAGTGTGGTTTTAATAGATTTTTAAAATAAACATATGCACATAGTTTTAATATTTAATATTAAGCATTCTATTACGGTTTATACAGTAGTTGTTGTTATTTTCTTTTTTCTAGCTGTTCCTATTTTATCTGCAAGCTACTCTGAGTACCTATTAGGGAAAAGGGTGGAGAATGAACGAATGAATGAATGAATGAATAGCCACAACAACAACTTTCAATTTAATCAGGTGTTTGCCCTTTAGGTGCAAAGAGTTCCTGAGCAGGCACATTCATCTGATGTGCTACCGGATCTGTGTGCGAGCTCTCACAGCTATCATCACCTACCACCACCGGTATGGAGGGGATGGGAGGGAAGTTGTAGTACACATGCCCAGAAAAGGGGGAATGTTGACTGGGGCCTGTGTGTTGGCTGCATTTCTGTGGCTTTCATTTTAAAAAAAACAGAAAGAGGAGAGAACAAGTTTTTAGATCTTATGGCTGCAAAAAGAATGCCTGATAATGTGAGAAGCCAGGAAGGTGGTTGAACAAGAATCCCAATAGTCAGAGGGTACGATCAGTGCCTTTACAGCTCCTCCTTATGTCTTCTTAAATAAAGCATCAGCAAAACATCTGTACAGCAACACTGAAACACGCAGAAGCAAAACAAAGCTATTATTAAAATCACTGGCTGTTCAAGGGACATTTTAAGCAACTGCATAGGCCTGTTGACATTAGAAAGTCTTCAAGAGAAATGTGAAAGTCAAAAGCAATGGTGCCTGATGACTCTCTGTGTCCTGGCTCACGGCCTCAGTATCCGCTCTAAGTACTGGATACATGGTTCAACCATTCATAAGCTGTGTTCATAAGCAAAGATGCTGTCCCAACACTTCCCAGGTTCCTCCTGCTCTGCTTTTAAAGACGCTTGCCTAGAGCTTGCACAGCTTCTCCTGATTCTGATGCTATGGAGAACTAGGGCTGCATGTCCTCCGTGTGCTAATGGCACTGTGCTCCGAAACACCTAAGGACCGCTCCCAGTGGTTTCACATAGAGGTTAAATAGCATTGGCTACAAAATAGTGCTCTGTGGAACCCCCTAGCACAGGTGCCAGGGAATGAACACTCTTAAAGTGCTCCTCTCATGGGGAGGAATAGAACCCCTGTGCCCATTGCACAGAGTCAGTCTCAGGGGAATACCGTGGTCAGTGGTCTCAAAAGCCAGTGAGAGATTGAGTCATAGTAACAGAGCTGTACTCCCCTGATACAGGGGCAACCACAGAATCATAGAATCATAGTTGGAAGAGACCACAAGGGCCATCGAGTCCAACCCCCTGCCAAGGCCTATTTAGTTCTGAAAGTCAGGTTTAAACCCAGATTTGAGCTGGATAATCAGTGTCATCTGCCACTGTCCCCAAGAATGACATGTTTAGCAATGTAGAATACATTGTGCAAACATGGGACACAAATTAATAAAATTTGTATGGGTCATAGATCTGAGGTTTCTTTGACTCAGAACTTCAGGATTGTTGGTTTGTTTGTTTTTTAAGTTCAGAACACATAAAAACCTGATTGTATCTACTGTGTGTGAACTGTGCCATTATCTGTCTGGCAGGGCATTGAGGTTGCTTGTTCCTTAAGGATAGAAATTGGGGGAAGAAGGACACATGGAAGGAGGCCCCCTGCTGAATGCTTTTCCAGGACAGGCTGAGCTTGTGCTTCAGCCTTTTTCTTTTTTCTTTTTCTTTTTTCTTTGGTTAATCTCTTTTTCTTTCCCAACTTCAGGGAAAACAGACCCCGCAATGGAGGAATCTGTGTGGCTAACCACACATCCCCGATTGATGTCATAATTCTGGCCAGTGATGGTTACTATGCTATGGTGAGAATGGAGAACCGTGTGCATGTGTGTGTGTGTGTGTGTGTGTGAGAGAGAGAGAGAGAGAGGGGGGGGGGGGAGGAGGATCCCTGTGTAGCAGCAGAAGGTTCTTGAACATAACATTTATTGAAAATACTGGATTCGTTTTTGAAAAATCATGGCCATTGCCCAATTCTGTCAGGCAGCATTGGTGGGTTGTTTTTAAGCCAATCTGTCAATGTGCCCCTCCCAACAGCCATGGGGAGGAAGCATGTTCTGTTCATGCTGCTACGATGTGCCCACCACCCAAAGGAACAGTCATAAGATAGGAGTGTGGAGGCCGTTTGAACTCTCCTTGAGCATCCTCGCTGCTCCTGCCTTTTCCCTCAACCTTGGGAGCTCCTCTGCAGGCAGATGGGGGAATCCTTTGGCACCCTTGGTGGTCTCTGGAGAATGTCAGGTGCTTGGGTGGTCTGCTGCAGGTATTTGCACACTCCTGAGCTTCTTAGCCAAGAGAGGCCTGTGTTCCTCTGCAGCCCTCCCTGAGGACCCTGTGCTTTTGGACAAAGGGAGGACAGGTGTCTCCCACATTCCATGATGGGTGGGTAGCAGTCAGGTCCCACATTCTCACCTTCCTTAACGCTTGGCATTCCTGCGGGATGGAGAGTTTTATACAGACAAAGGTATCTTCCTCTGCAAGTAGAGCTGCTTGATGTTGGCATGGCTGTCTTAATGGTAGGCTGCTGAACCAAAGTCTCCCCCCACACCCTGACTGACCTATGACCTCTTTTCTGTTCCTCAGGTGGGCCAGGTCCATGGGGGGCTCATGGGGGTAATCCAGAGGGCCATGGTCAAGGCTTGTCCCCATGTCTGGTTTGAACGCTCGGAGGTGAAGGATCGCCACCTGGTGGCTAAAAGGTGGGTGCACAATCTGTCCCTGCTCCATATGCCCAGCAGGCAAGGCTTGTGGGTTGTGCTGCGTATGGTCTGGGGAGTTGCAGCTCTGACTGGTGACAGACTTGGCTACCTGGCTGATTTGAAGTTGAGGAGCTTGCTTGGTGGTTGCTGGGGCTGCAGGAATCTTCTTCTGGATCAGCCAGGCATGTATCTCTCAGTGATACACACACATGCTCTCTCTCTCTCCTTTCTACCTGCAGGCTGTCCGAACATGCTCATGATAAAAATAAATTGCCCATCCTTATTTTCCCTGAAGGTAAGCAAGAATTAAGGAAGAAGGGTTAAGTCCCAGGGCTCCCTATAGTCATAGTGCCCCAGCCACAGGACGGATGAAAGCATCCTACTAAACATATAAACTGTAGAGGCAAGTAAAGGCTGGAGGGACTCACAGTCCTGAATTCCAAGTACCTAACAGAAAGCAGCCACTTGGGTGGGTAGAGACTGAAGGCCACTCTATCCCTGCATCTCTATGGCCCACAACTTCTTGGCTTGGTATGGTTCACCACTGAAAATACGTTCTGTTTGAAATTGGATGTGCCACTCAGACTTCATTGAAAGCTATGCCCTTGATTTATGCCGCATTCTCACAAATACACAGGCTTCCCCACCCTACCCTACCCCCATGGGTAAGTCCTCTGTCCCACCATTGGTGATCCCTGTTCCTACAGGAACGGCCATTTCTCTTCACAGGCACTTGCATCAACAACACTTCCGTGATGATGTTCAAGAAAGGGAGCTTTGAGATTGGTGCCACTGTTTATCCGGTTGCTATCAAGGTGAGAGCTGTTACCATTGAGCAAAGCACCCTGAAGCTTGCTAGGTAGGCCTTGGGGACTGGAGGATAATGCCACTGTGGTCTGTATGGAGCCAGGAATGCTGGGGAGTTGAGAAGCCCTGGGAATTTCTGGCAAGAGGTTCCAGAATCTTGTACTATGCAACACAGGCCCTGCAACTTTTCACAACCTCTCAGCCTGTTATGCCATTGAAAGTATTTACTCTTGGGCTTTACATTGGACACGTTCCACTGGGGAGTTCTGTAGATGAGCCACCTTGGAATGATTGGGAGTGATCCCCATTTATTCATCGGGACTTTCATAGGAGAATTCCCCACTAGCCTATGCCTATTTGGACTAAATTTCAGATCCATGAAATTTGTTTGGGGCACATTCAAAACTTGCATGAGCATGTAGAGAGTTGGGTAAAGCAGGCCCCTGCACGATGGCACACAGACAGGCATTTCAGCTGCATTGCTCTACACCTTGGCCCTTCTTGAACTTTAAGCTCTCATCAGTCCCAGCAAGCATAGCCAGTGGCCAGGAATGAAGGAAGTTCTAGGTCTTCAGCAACATCTGCAGGTTCCCCACACTTGGTCTTCCCCACAGTGAAAACTGGGCATGTTGTCTCTCATGGGGTTGTTGTGAGGATGGAACAGGATAATCTCATGTAAACTGATCTGAGCTCCTTGAATGAAGAGCTGGACACTGCTGTTTAAGAAGGATGTTGACAAGCTGGAAGGTGTGCCGAGGAGGGCGACCAGGGTGATCAAGGGTCTGGAAACTAGCCTGATGAGGAAGAGGGGTTGATGGAGTTTGGTATGTTTAGCTTGAATAAGACTGAAAGGTGAGGTGATAGCCATATTCAAACATTGTAAGGACTATCACATGGAAGAGGGAGCAAGCTTGTTTTCTCCTGCTCCGGAGGGTAGGACCCAAACCAGTGGATTCAAATTACAAGAAAGGAGATTCCGACTAAACACCAGGAATAACTTTCTGACAATAAGAGCTGTTCAACAGTGGAACAGACTTCCTCAGAAGGTGGTGGACCATCCTTCACTGGAGGTTTTTAGACAGAGGTTCGATGGACATCTGTCAGAGATTCTGTAGTTGCAGAGTGTTGGACTAGATGCCTCTTGAGTTCCCTTCCAACTTTATGATTCTATGGATGCAAATATCATAAATGGAAATCCTTTATTGAAAGGCAGTTCCTACAGGCATATTTCTTGCCGTGTGTTGAATGTGGCATAAACCTCTTTTGCTTTCAGGAGGTGTTGAGTTCTCTATCTTCCCCTCCCTCCCCTCCTTTTGTCCTTCAGTATGACCCCCAATTTGGAGACGCCTTTTTTAACAGCAGCAAATACGGCATGGTGACTTATCTGCTCAGGATGATGACCAGCTGGGCTATAGTTTGCAGTGTCTGGTACCTGCCGCCAATGACCAGAGAGGTGGGTACCTGAACTTGGAGTAGGGTTCTTATAAGAGAAATGGCAGCCATCCCCACCAGGCTCCTTTCTGCAAATTCCAACCAGCCTTTGTTCTTTTTTAGCCTGATGAAGATGCTGTGCAGTTTGCCAATCGGGTGAAGTCTGCCATTGCTAGGCAAGGGGGTCTTGTGGATCTCCTGTGGTGAGTCCTGAAGCTGATGGATCGGGAGGATGGGGAGAAGCTGGGGGTCATGCCATTGGTCCACCTGGCCCAGTGCTCTGGACACATTTTGCTTGGAAAGCAATGGCTCTACCTCTGAGCTCTGCCCACTCAGGGAAGGGCTGTGAGAGTAGCATCTTCCTTACCTGCAGAACGTCCCTAGTTCAGTCCCCAAAGGCATGTGTGGGCAGGGCAGGAGTTGTCCCTTGCTGAAAACCCTGGAGAGCCTCTGTCAGGGTAGACATTCCTGGGTTAGATCAGCCAATGGTCTGCATTTGTATAAGGCAGCTTCCTAAGTTTCTATGTCACAGCCATGTTGGGATGTGGATGGAACTCTATCCTGGCTAAATCTATGGCTGGCTTCCTTGGGCTCAGTCTACATGTTAAGATTCCTGTATTGCAGGAGTTTGGAATAGATGATCCTCCGGGTCCCTTCCAAGTCTATGATTCTATGCAGAATTCCATGGTTCTTCCTACTACATTTTTAAGAGCTCCAAATCAGCTGTATGCCAGTAGAAGAAGCCTCCTTCACCTTTAAAAGATGTGGGGAGGTTGATTTTAAGCTGGAAAAGAATAGGGAGAGTAAAGACTTCAGCAATGTTTCCATGTTTGGCAGCAACCTGCGTAGGATGTTCTCTGTTTAAAGACCAATGTGGTGGGGAGAACCATGGACACTGGCCTCAGCTGTGGCTTGAGCCTCCAGCAACCCAAAGAGCTAGCTGCCTGTAGCCTGCAGCGTCTCTGCAGCCAGCCGCTGCTGAGCCTTTTCTACAGTGGATGGATTATGGGAGTGGGGCTGGCCAAGCAGCCTTGAAGGCGCTGGCTGTGGTGGGGTAAGCCCATGCGCCTGAGGCTCCCTCCTTAGCACTGCCACATGATAAATCTGCACACAGCGGCTGTGAGTAGAATTTGCAGGTGCAGTTTTTCCCTTCCTGCTTGCCAGGGCTGTACGTTCCCTCTTGCACGCTGGTGCTTTTAGCCAACAGGGGAGTAATTTTCTTTTCTTGTCCGTCTGCCCTCTCTCTCTCTCTTTTTCTAGGGACGGAGGCCTGAAGAGGGAAAAGGTGAAGGACACCTTCAAGGAAGAGCAGCAGAAGCTCTACAGCAAAATGGTTGTGGGCAACCATGAAGACCGAAGCCGCTCCTGAGCTTCGTGGAGCAGGGGCTGCTGCAGGACTGACAGCCTCCACCTCCTCCCAGCCTTCTGGAGCACATTCTTGGCTGAGCTGCCACTCCAGGCCAAGGTGGTGCTGCCCAGAGGCTCATCAGCAAGAGGCCTTATTTCAGCTGCAATGGCTTGGCTCGCTGCTTAGACAGCCACAGTGGAGAACTTTTCCCACAATGGGAGTGGCTGGATGGGCTGCCCCACATTTTGTATCTGTGTGACGGTGCTGGAGAATGCCTGAGTGTGTGCGTGCGCATGTGTGCCTGCACTGGAAGCTGCTGTGGTTGCAAGAGCAGCTGGACTTGTTGAGCCCCTGCTGCCTGTGGTAGGTGCCCCCAGCAGCTTCCTCTGCCCTTTGCAGCCCCAGGGAAAGGCTCTGTCCTCTTTGCATTCTGTCTTTTCACTCTTTCTCTCCCCCCCCCCAAAAAGAGAACTGACTGAGACTGCATAGGGTCCCTTTGCATTTTTTAATTAAAATATATAGAGATGGAGCTTTGTGCTGAATAATCCCTCTGCTGTTTTTCAAATGGAACCGCAAAGATGGTGCAGCGCTTTGGCTCTCAAAACTGGGAAGGGGCCTCCTTAAAAGAAGTGCCAGGTTAAGGAAGGTACAAGGCCTTTCCCCTTCCTCTTTGGTATCGTGTGTGTGTGTGTGTGTGTGTGTGTGTGTGTGTGTGTCCTACTTGGACACAAGTGGCTGGGTGCAGAAGTGGCTGCACTCTGTTAGAGGGCAGTGAGATGGCCAGTTTGGGACACAGAAAATATCACCACTATAGCAGGAAAAGGTGTGACCCTGGGTGGGGAATTCTGCTTTGCCCATTCCAGGGAGAGGCCACATATAACCGTGGCCTGAGCTTCACCCACATCAACCCCTGCTAATTCTGGCCTCTGAAGAAAGTTGGTTTTTAACATCTGCTAATGCAGACTCAAGTTTAAGATACTGAAGTCAAGGGCCCTGAGTCAGAAGCAGTCTTCTCTGCCATGTGAGAAAACTTCTGAGGTGCTGCGCTGACAAAGTCAAAGTCCATCTCCTTGCCTCCAGCTCCATCCCTGCCCTGTGCTTTGCCTCCTAGGGCTGCTACTTTGAAAGCAGCGCTTGCTGCTCACAGTGGGCTGGGCTGCTCTCCACCTTCCCTCCTGCCCCTGGTGACGCATAATGGCCTCCTTCACAGGCTGATGAGGGAGCAATGCACTCGGAAGCCACACAGGTGCTTTGGGGCTGGGGGCGTGTTTCATCTTCTTCACATGGAAGCTTTTTGGCCCTTCCCCAAGCCAGATCCTTGTTTGCATTTGCATTCCTAACCCACCTACCTTCTCAGAGATAAATAGAATGGAAACATCAAAACCCTCTGAAGCTGGCGAGAGAGCAGAATGATCCAATCCAACCCACTTCTTGAATAAGCTTTGGTGCTCAGAACCTCTACGGGCAATGAGTGGCCTGCCCACTCACAGACATTGCTTATTCCGGCAGCTCACAGCAGAACAGCCAGGAACAGCTCCAGTCGGGGAACTTGTGGACTGATTTTGTTATGGGCATCCACCAATGGCATTTGGCCTGTGGGCCTGGAAATGGACAAACTGAACAAGAAGTTCTGGGTTTGGGAGCTCACGTTTGAGATTTGCCACGGCATAATGTGTGAAAAGGCCCTCCGTTTCCAGGAGCGGGCTGAGTTGATGGGGTCATCCGCTTTCTCCTCCCTCTACACTTGGCTGTGCTGTTGGGTGGCTCCTTGGCTCACTGGCAGAAGTTCAGCAGCACCCAAGACCAATCCTACATTGGCCTGGAATCCAGTCACCAGTAAAAAGCATACCAGGACACAGAGTTCTGTGCATTTAGGATTCAGAGTGCGGTATTGGCACTGTCAGTTCATTTGGAATATTTTGCCACCGATCAGTAAAAAGAGTAAACCAAGGAAGCAGCGAGGGGGGTGGGCAGAGATACAAGGGGCCCAGACCTAAAGAGATGGGAGCCTACCTTCCTCTCCCCTGCTTTCAGTATTGGGGAGAAACTTGGCTTTGAAAAAAACAGCCTCAGGCTTCTGCTCTGACTGCTCCATTCTGTAATTGCAGCCAGGTGGGTTTGGGGGTCAGTTGTTGGCCCAGCTTTACTGTTGGAGTTTTAAGGTCTTGCTGTAAATATTTGTGGGAGGTGCAGTTGTCTACCTGCTCAGGAGACCCATGAACCCACAATCTTCTCTGGCCCACTTCAGACTGATCAGGCCCCCCTTAACTTTCACTCCCTCATGATGCCCAACCTGATGGGGGGGGGGGAGGGATTTCCAAAATAAGAGGTTAACAAGAAGAAAGAGTCAGTGGGACAGTCTTCCTTGGGAGGTGGTGGACTCTCCTTCCTTGGAGGGTTTTAAGCAGAGGTTGGGTAGCCATCTGTCATGGATGCTTCAGGTAAGATTCCTGCATTGCAGGGGGTTGGACTAGATGACCCTTGGGGGTCTCTTCCAACTACAGTTCTATGATTCTATGTGCCTCTGTACTGAGCCTGAACAGCAGGCATCTGCAGGGCCCAACCTATGTGTTCGGATCAGGAAGGGAATAGACTTACCTCATTCTTTGGGGAGTTGTTTGGTGTTCCTCTTTGCTCCCATTCAGGGATTCCATTTGCTTCTGTGGTGCCCTTGAAGTCAGGCTCCAGTTGCCTCAGACCAGCAGGGGAGGGGGGGGGAGAATTCACCCCCAGCACTGTTCTCACTGTGCGCCATGGAGCATGCAAAAATGTTATCGAGGCACGTAGAGTGAGTTATCCATGCACACGTTTTACCTCTTCTAAAAAGGACCTGCCCCCACTTGTGCCCCATTTTTGCAGGGCCCCCGTCTGTGTCTTGGCTTCTTCCTTGAGTTGAGAGCCTGCTCTTGTTCCTCCAGCAACTGCAACTGCTCTGGTTTCCGTCATGATCTCTTGAGTCTTGTGGGAATGTTGCCCTAAAGAGTGGGGCAGGAGGTGTCTCTCCTTGCCCCCCACCAAGCGCTCACCATTTCCTGGGCAGGGGAGAAGAACACTGCTGTGATCCTCCCTGGGGAAAAGCCCATTCCTTCTTGTGTTTGCTCAACCCTGAACTTTGCCCACATTTGATAAGGAGGATCTTGTTCTTGCAACAAGCACTTAAGGGGGGGGGGTGTCTTCTGTCTCGGTGCCTCTGCTGCTCTCGGCCAATGAATATGCACGTCCCATGGCTTGGGGAAGCAAAGTGTACTCTGCCTTTTTGTGGTTTGACTCAAGAGGCCAAGGTGGGGGGTTTGTGGATGTCAATGATAAGGCCAGCCCCTCACACCCTTTGGAAGGAGGAGAGCACCTGGGTTCGCATGAGCCAGCAGTTGTAGGTGCTTCTGCCTGGGCTATTCTTTGCAAAACCTCACAATCTGGGCCTGAATCAGACCAAAGTTGGGTCTAGCACAGTGTTTCCCAACCTTTTTTGGGCAAAGGCACACTTGTTTCATGAAAAAAATCTCGAGGCACACCACCATTAGAAAATGTTTAAAAAATTAACTCTGTGCCTATATTGACTATATATAAAGTAACTCTCTTTAATAGGCATCAAATAAACACAAAGAAAGTACCGTATTTTTCGCCCCATAGGACGCACTTTTTCCCCTCCAAAAATAAAGGGGAAATGTGTGTGCGTCCTATGGGGCGAATGCAGGCTTTCGCTGAAGCCTGGAGAGCAAGAGGCATCGGTGCGCACTGACCCCTCTTGCTCTCCAGGCTTCAGGAAGCTGTCCGCAAGCCTTGCGCGCCCGGCAGGAGCTCCCGCCCAGCGCGCAAGGCTTGGGGCGGCAGCCTGTTGCCCGAAGCACAGGGAGCCCTCCGGAGGGCTCCCCGTGCTTCAGGCGAGTGTCTGCAAGCCTTGCGCGCCCGGCAGGAGCTCCCGCCAGGCGCGCAAGGCTTGGGGCGGCAGCCTGTTGCCCGAAGCACGTGGAGCCCTCCGGAAGGCTCCCCGTGCTTCGGGCGAGTGTCTGCAAGGCTTGCGCGCCCGGCGGGAGCTCCCGCCAGGCGCGCAAGGCTTGGGGCGGCAGCCTGTTGCCCGAAGCACAGGGAGCCCTCCGGAGGGCTCCCCGTGCTTCGGGCGAGTGTCTGCAAGCCTTGCGCGCCCGGCAGGAGCTCCCGCCAGGCGCGCAAGGCTTGGGGTGGCAGCCTGTTGCCCGAAGCACAGGGAGCCCTCCGGAGGGCTCCCCGTGCTTCGGGCGAGTGTCTGCAAGGCTTGCGCGCCCGGCAGGAGCTCCCGCTGGGCGCGCGAGGCTTGGGGCGGCAGCCTGTTGCCCGAAGCACGCGGAGCCCTCCGGAGGGCTCCCCGTGCTTCGGGCGAGTGTTTGCAAGCCTTGCGCGCCCGGCAGGAGCTCCCGCTGGGCGCGCAAGGCTTGAGGCGGCAGCCTGTTGCCCGAAGCACAGGGAGCCCTCCGGAGGGCTCCCCGTGCTTCGGGCGAGTGTCTGCAAGCCTTGCGCGCCCGGCAGGAGCTCTCGCTGGGCGCGTGAGGCTTGGGGCGGCAGCCTGTTGCCCGAAGCACGCGGAGCCCTCCGGAGGGTGCCCCGTGCTTCGGCGAGTGTCTGCAAGCCTTGCGCGCCCGGCAGGAGCTCCCGCCAGGCGCGCAAGGCTTGGGGCGGCAGCCTGTTGCCCGAAGCACGGGGAGCCCTCCGGAGGGTGCCCCGTGCTTCGGGCGAGTGTCTGCAAGCCTTGCGCGCCCGGCAGGAGCTCCCGCCAGGCGCGCAAGGCTTGGGGCGGCAGCCTGTTGCCCGAAGCACGGGGAGCCCTCCGGAGGGCTCCCCGTGCTTCGGGCGAGTGTCTGCAAGCCTTGCGCGCCCGGCAGGAGCTCCCGCTGGGCGCGCGAGGCTTGGGGCGGCACGGGGCGGCCGGCCGAAGCGAGCGGCGATGGGATTTGGGAGGGAGCTCGCTCGCTGCCCCGCGTGTGCTCGCCGCCGCCGCCGCCCCGCCTCTCGCCGCCGGACTCGCCCGCCTCCCTCCCACGGCACACCAGGCAACGTCTTGCGGCACACTAGTGTGCCGCGGAACACCGGTTGGGAAACACTGGTCTAGCATAGCATTTTGCACCTGCCAGCAGCCATTTCTCACACAGCACAGAGGGAATGTGACCACCCTCATCCAGCAGCTTTGGGTCTGTTAGCAAAAAAAGTGGAACGGCCCCACCCCCGCTTGCAACCTGTTCAGGAAGTGGCAACCCCTGCCAGCTTCCTCTTCAGTCTCAGTGTTGTAGAACTAAGCAGGGAGAAAGATGGGAACAAACCTGGAATTACTTGGTTCTGACTGGCCCTCCTGTTGGCCTCCCTAACTTCTGCCCTTCCAGTCCCCATGGGCATCAGCCACCGCTGTGTGATATTCTACCTCTGCACCCAACACTTTCACTACCTCCTTCCAGAGCTACCAAATCCCTTTGGGGACGGAGCAAGCAGAGCTGGAGGCAGCATCATATGCAGCAGCAGCAAGGAGGGCTGTGGTCTGCATCCTGGCACAAACTTGGAACTAGTTTCCTCATTGCCACGGGAACTGCGAAAGGGGAGGCCCCCCAACAATAGCACAGCCTCCTCACCTTTGGCTCACCTCTGACCAGGTTTGGTGCTGTCCAAAACATCTGGAGAGCACCAGACTGGGGAAGGCTGCCCTATCATAATAGCGTCTGAAAGGCCAGTGGCGAATCCCAGGTAATATTTGCTTATTGGTTCATGGGGAAAACAAATTGCACTTGAAAGCTGGTATGTGAATGTGATATTGAGCCTGCCCTCATAGATTCACCTTTGTGCTCTGCACTGTGTCGAAAGCACCTATAGGAGAATGTAGGTCAGCTTTCACATGGCAGCTTATTGCAAAATGGGAGCTTGTCAGGCATGGAGGTCCAAATGACATCCTCCTCAAAATGCCATCCCATCTTCTCCCCCGCCCCCCATGTAACCCACATTTACTATTTTTGCTGTTGTTTTTCCTACTTACTGGCTTTTCCATGGAAGCAGTAAATCTGGATTAAATGGGGAACTAATACAGGAAAAGGTTTTGATTGGGGTGGTGTTGGACAGCAGCAAGTCCACAGTCATCTTCATCTTGTGGCTCAGAGGTGCGGATCCCACTGCGTCTGCCACCTCCTCCCATACAAAATCCACCACAATGGAGGCCAAACAAAGCCGTGATCAGGAAGCCACTGTTGATGTGCGTATCAGCCCTGTTGTGTATTAAGCAGGGACAAAGGGAAGTGCGGCTCTTTCTAATGCTGAGAAGGTTGTGCAGGGGAGGAGCTGAACCCTTCCTCTCTGGCATTTCAGGGGATTGGACTGCATGCACAAGTCTATGATTCCCCATGTTCTGTTGCTTCTGGCATTTTCCTCTTGGCTCAATCTGACATCAGAGTCAGGCTAGGAGAGGAACAAAATCACCTGGGGAGGCAGATTCCAAAGCAGTGAGGAGGGGGAGAGATCAGCTCCCCTCACCCCACAACTCCCCTTATATTTGACGGTCTTCAGCCCCAGGTGGGCAGCCTCATGCATCTGCCAAGGCCCATGCTCCAGCAGGAGGTCCTCTGGCAACCCTCCTCTTTGCTTGTCCTCTGGGCAGCCAAAGAGGGCAAACGAGCAAGCAGGGGGACAAGGCAAGGAAGAAGGGACCCAACCGAAGGCACTTTGCCCAAACACCCCATAAGCCCAGAGCCAGCACTGTGTCCAGTTTAGCCAGCAATTGACAACCTACCTGGTCAGCTTGTATTTGCCAAAAGGACTTCTTTGTTTGCTTCTCTGCTCTAGTACTTCTGAGTGCTATAGACTTTGCATAAGGCCCAGTTTTAATCTTTAGTCTGCAAAGGGCTGCCTCTTCAGTTACCTGTCAGGGACTGGTTGGAGGCAGAAGGCACTAGCTGGGGAACTGCCAAGGAAAGGAGGCTCAGAGCCTGGGGAGTGGTGATGAGGTGACATGAGAGGTCAGATGGAGAAGACTGGGAGGAAGAGGTGGCGGAACCGGAAGGGGCAACCCAGTTTTGTGAGCAGGGAGAGTCTGTGGCTGAGAGAAGTCCAGACCTGCAATTCATTTGGGCCCAGTTCTCCAACCCTAATCCTAATCCTAAACCTAACCTTAGACACCAAACTGGGAGGGGGAGCCAATGCCACAGAAGACAGAATCAGGATTCCAAATGATCTTAACAGATTGGAGAACTGGGTGCAAGCTAACAAAATGAATTTCAATAGGGACAAATGTAAGATTCTGCACCTAGGCAGGAAGAACCAGATGCCCATATATAGGATGGGGGACACCTGGCTTACTAGCAGTACCTGTGAAAAGGATCTAGGGGTCTTGGTGGACCACAAGCTGATCATGAGTCAACCGTGTGATGCAGCAGCAAAAAAAGCTAATGCTATTCTAGGCTGCATCAACAGAAGTCTAGTGTTCAGATCAAAGGAAGTAATAGTACCACTCTGTTCTGCCTTCGTCAGACCACACCTGTTAAACTGCGTCCAATTCTGGGCACCACAATTAAGAAGGATGTTGACAAGCTGGAACGTGTGCAGAGGAGGGCAACCAAGATGATCAAAGGCCTGGAAACCGAGACTTATGAGGAACAGTTGAAGGAGCTGGGCATGTTTAGCCCAGAAAAGAGGAAACCGAGAGTAGATATGAGAGCCATCTTCAAATATCTCAAGGGCTGTCACATGGAGGAGGGAGCAAGCTTGTTTTCTCCTGCTCTGGAGGGTAGGACTCAAACCAAGAAAGAAGATTCCAACTAAACATCAGGAAGAACTTTCTGACAGTAGGAGCTGTTCAACAGTGGGACAGTCTCAAGAGGTTGGAGGTTCTTAAGCCAAGGTTAGGCGGCCACCAGTCAGGCTGTGATTCCCACATTGCAGGGGGTGGGCTAGATGATCCTTGGTGTCCCTTCCAACTCTACAATTCTAGGATTTTAGGATGCTGGACTAGATGGGCCAGTGCCTGATCCAACAGGCTCTTCTTATGTTCTTGACTAAGCCAAGTCTTAAGACACAAGACCGTAGGGGGGCCTGTGGCCCTACGGATGTTGTTGGACTCCCATCATCCTCTGCCACCATGGCCAGCCGACGGGGATGGTGGGAGATGTAGTCCAGCAACACCTGAAAGGCCACACGTTCCCCATTCTGACTTAGAGGAATATGGATGTTATCTAGGCTGCAACAACCAGTGGAAGGTTTGGCCAGAGAGCCTGTTGTTGAGCGCACCCAGGAAAAGGCTAACTTTTGGGGAGCATTGGGGAGGCTGCCTGCTGCTCTGTCTGTGGCATCCCCTCTCAGCTGGCAAAGAACCAATCCTCAAGGAAGCCTGGGTATCTCGGCATGCCTTCCTGCCCTTGCCCTGGCATCTCATGATCTCTGAGGAGCAAACAGAGAGCAGGCAAGTCTTGGGGAGAAGAGTCCAGGTTACCAGGCCACACAGGTAACTTTGGAAGCATCCATCTCAGCTAGGATGTCCCCCTCCCCCTCAGTCAATACATCTCTCTCTCTCTGATGGGAAAGTTAATAAATTTAGCTCTAGATTAAAAGTATCGATCATTTCATTTGTAAATGAAATATAAATAGGGGGCTCCGTGGGCGGCAAGTGAGGCAGGGGCCGACAGGAGCTGCCACTCGGCTGCTGGGGGGGCACAGGGGGCCCCCTGATCTGCATTCTGCCCTGCTGCAAACATTGATTTCCTATTAGTCTCCCTGCACCACCCAATAGCACATCATTCCAGGATCCGCTATTAATGGCCTTTTGATAAATAATCACTTGTAAGTCAATAAATTTTTATTAAAGAGTGTGGTGCTTTGATTTATGAAAATCCGACGGGGTTTGTCTGGGAGAAAACGGATGTAGAATTGAAGTGGAGGGTCCATCCATCCCGCTGCCACCTTCCTCCCCCCGCCCGCCTTTTGCCATCTGCTCATCAGCTCTTGCAGCCCATAAAGTGATCTTGAACTCCTCTTTCCAGCAGAGGCACAGCACAGCTCAGCTTCACCTTGTGTTACTTTGCAGGTAGAATAGGCTAAAGCTTAACAAAGGATTTTGCATAACCCAAAAAAACTTGCCTTCAAAAAGTTGTGGTGCAGTGGTATTATTATGCAAGTTTTGCAGTCACACAGAGCTCTTCAGCAGACAGGTTGAAACCACATTATAGAATCATAGAATTGTAGAGTTGGAAGGGACCCCACAAGGGCCAGACCCCTGCAATGCAGGAATCTCAGCTAAATAATTCCTCATGGAGGACTATTCAACCTCTGCTCAAAAGCCTCTAATGAAGGAGAGCCCCCCACCTTCCCAAGAAGTCCATTCCACTGTCAAACAGCTCTTACTGCCAGAAAGTTATTCTTAATATTTCTTCTCCCTTTTCTTGTAATTTGAACCTGTCTCTTTGGGTCCTACCCTCTGGAGAAGCTTTCCTGTATTTATGTGTGAAACCCAGCCTTGGACATAAGTCCAGTATAAGTAACAGCAGAGCAAAAATGAAAACAGGAAAGAATGAAAGCGTGATAGTGAAACCCCCATCCCCTCTCGCACACACCATGTAATGGCCTAGCCCTATCCCTGGGCCAGTTAAAAGGTTTTTCAATACTTTTAAACGCATGTCTGCTTTAGGGGCCTTTTAAAATGGTTAGGTTGGGCCGAGGGATTCCCAAGATATGACATTTCAAAAATAAACAATATTCTGCACTAGGCTAGTTGAACTCGGCAAACTACATACCGTATTTTTTGCTCTATAAGACGCACCAGACCATAAGACGCACATAGTTTTTGGAAGAGGAAAACAAGGAGGAAAAAGATTCTGAATCCCAGAAGCCAGGACAGCCAGGGAGAGGCTGCGCATGGCTAAGGCTCCCCCAAGAGCCGTGCTCCCTTTAAAGAGTGTGCGGCGCATGTGTGGGGGCTTTTCCCCGAGGAGGGAGAAGGGCAGCACGACTCTTTAAAGGGAGCACTGAGTAGAGCCTCCTGTCTGCATTCGCTCCATAAGACGCACAGTTATTTCCCCTTACTTTTTAGGAGGGGAAAAGTGCGTCTTATAGAGCAAAAAACACGGTAAATCCTGCAAATCTGTGCCTATTTACTTGTTTGGCACAGTTCACTCAGCTTCCTCTAGTCAAGTAGGGGGAGCCACGTAACCATGTGTGACACTGAAGGTCTCTTCCATGGCCAGGAGAAATCCAGGAGGACAGGCCTTTCACTGGTCATCTGCCATGACAGCCAAATGGAACCTTCACTCCCAGTGGCAGTATATCTTTGAACTTCTTAAGCTTCCTACCCCACTCTTGTCTCCAGACATTTTTCCAAGGGTTGCTCATGCGTTTCCAATCATAAGGGCTTTTCAAGAAATGTCATATAAAAATGGATGTTTGGGTCAGTTATTGATGTCCTATTCTACTTTTTCACAGC
Organism: Podarcis erhardii; assembly: GCF_964252035.2. NCBI lineage: Eukaryota > Metazoa > Chordata > Lepidosauria > Squamata > Lacertidae > Podarcis > Podarcis erhardii. The sequence goes on from NC_138511.1 coordinate 2,289,986, forward strand.
AAAGCATAATGGCCAGAACCAGGGACTGGACCACTCAGGAATATCATGAGCCTGGTCCTGAAAAGGCGGGTTTCCCAAATGCACAAAATTTCTTTGCAGATATTTCTTCGTTGTGCTTTTATCAGGAGTGTAATGTCTTGAACTGAGAGCTTCTGCTCCCCGACGGAGAGTCCAGGGCAAAAGAGCGAGACATGGGGCACAACACTAGAGGTGCCAGGAGGTGAGGGAGGCATGTCACTAGCTGAGGAGGGCTGCAGCAGGGTGCCACAGCCCTCGCAATGCCCAATACCCCAATGCCCACGCAGCTATGAAGCTCATTGGGCTGCCTTGGGCCAGAATATTGCTAATACGAAATAGATTTTTCTAGTCGCTTGTTACTCAAAGGTCTCCAAGCGACTTACAATACATTTTAAAATGTAAACATAAACCCACCACACCTTTAACAGATTCATACACGGCGCACACACACACGAATGCCATGCCAGAGACTGCTCCCTCCCACCCCCACCCTCCCGCCTTCCTGCAACCGCCCAGGGGGTGGCACCCCCACCGCGAGGAGGGTGCCAGGAGAAAAGCGCGCTCTGCCTGCCCGGGCTCTCGGCCTCCGTGTCTTTGGCCTCATCCGTCCCGATGGGCGCCGGCCCTTCCATTTCGTTTAGTTTCAGCGACTAATTAATCTTAAAAAGGGATCCAGATCAAGGTGGTGGAAAGTTCTGCTTGATACTTTTAGAACTGTCTACAGACACACCTTGCCAGGATAGAACGGAGCCGGGAGGGAGCCGAAGCGGGCAGGAGGGCAGACTGGCAGGAAGAGCCCGAGGCTCAGCACCTGCCATCGCCTCGCGGCGGCGCCCCTGGTCCGCGGGGCTCCAGCCATCTTTCTCGCTGGGCAGAGGTGCTCCGGGCCCCCGAAGCTTCCCGGTGCCATTTGTCATCCCCCCCCCCGCCCCCCGCAGCCACTCGAGGCCCTTTGGCCACCTGCTGTATTTTTCTTCCTGCGCTGACGGGGTGGCAGACAGGTGTTAAACTACTTAATCACTTTAAAATTGTTTTAATTTTCTGTTTTGTATTGATCTCCCCAGCACCAATTAATCAGCTCACTGGACCAGGCAGTTAGTACATTAAAAATTGTCAGCTACGCCAAACAGCTTAGAAAATGTCAAAAGCATATTCCAGCGGCAGCCAGGCGGCCCGAGCCCGACCAAGGCGCTGCTGCCGGGCCGAGCAAGGGGCCGCTGGGACGGGCTCCGGGCTTGCCGGGGCGCGGTGGGCGCAGCGTGCGCACCGCAGCTCCCAGGAAGAGCAGCCTGCCAACAGCTGGCCAGGCGGGATGCCGACAAAGGCACAAGTCCCGCCTGCTAAGCATCCCTCTTCCTCTCCTCTGACTTAAGTTAAAATCCAGCTGAGCATCTACCAGCCACCCCAGAGGGGAGGGGAGAAAAAGGGAAAAGAAGGAAGGATAGAAGGAAGGCTAGTTCAGGGGGCTCGCCGGGTCCCTACCAACTCTGCAATTCCATTATTTCCTTCCTTAGATTTAACAGCAAAACAAGCAGCGGACAGCGACAAAACGGGCACGTTTCCAGCCTCGCTTGGAGGGCAGCCTTCCCGCGCCCCTTCCTTTTTCCAAGACTGAAAAACCAGACAAGGGAGCCTCTCTTCTGCTTCACCGGGAAAAGGCAGGGAGGGTTAGGAACGGGAAGACTGAGCAGGCAAGCGGGCGCCCGAAGCCCAGACCGGCCCCCCCGGAGGCTTCCCTGGCGATGGCCTGCCAGGAAGGGAAAACATGGGCCAGCGCCTTGTAAGACACTTTGGGGGCTTTCCCTTTTTTAAACCATCTAGCGGTGTATAGATTTTACGAAATAAAAGTGAGCCAGAGGCTCATCTCGTGCCCAGCATCTTGTTCTCACGGTGGCCAACCAGATGCCCGGGAGAAGCCCCAAGCAGAGCCCGAGCCCCAGAGCCACGCTCTCCTCTCTTAGGCTTTCTGGAACTGCTGTTCAGAAGCATTCCTGCCTCTCTCCGACTGCAGGAAGGGAGGGCGAGGCTATAAATGGTGCAGCTGGGAGTCTGGGTGTGGAGAGCAGCCAGCCCCCCACTGCCCCGCCCGTCATGCCCACACCCTTAGCTAATCGCGCTGTAATGCATTTTATCTGCCATTGATTTTCCTGGTCACGACTTCACAGCTCTGTTTGCTTTCAGCCACCTGCCATTTAATTGTCTCTGAAGGGAGGAACTGTTGGCCCCTTTTGTGGTGGACCAACCCTATCACCTCCGCACAGGGGAGACTGGTCCAGGAGGGCAAATGGGGCATTGCCCCGCCAACCTCATTCTGCCCCCAGCCAGCCCCCCGCCTGCCCTCTTACTTGTCCAGCCCAGTCAGCCCCCACCTCCCCTCCCTCTCTCCATTGTATGAAAGGTTTATATTTCAGGTTGAAAAAACAAAGAAAAAGCCATATACAAAAGTTAACATCAAGTACCAAGCTTTTTCTTTTTCTTTACCATAAATACTAAAAGAGAGAAAAGGAAAGAGAAGAAGTAAAGACTTTCGATTTCCCATCTATCCGCTATATGGACTTTCTGCAAAACACCTGCTGCAGGAAAGCATGCAACTCTTATGCTTTCCATGAACCAACCTTTTTTCAGTCTTCAAACCCAGATATCACAAGTTCATTTTCTGTAAAGTCCATAAGGGGTTTCCAGTCATTGATAAATGTCAACCATGATTTTTCTCTGATGAAACACATCAACTTCGCCATCTCAGCCAAATCCATTCATTTCAGTGGTCATTCTTCTCAGTTGCCACCTCCGCAGCCTCAGCAGGCTTAGCTAGCCCCTGTCTTGATGCTAAATGGGAAGTGCCCCCCCTGCTCTGCCCCCTCTGCCTCTGCCCCACCTGCCCCATGGCCTCTGAGGCTGGCAGAGAGGTGGCGCTGGCACTGGTGCTGGTTTCCCGTGAGATCTCCCTGAAATGCTGGTGCTGCCTCTTCAGCAGCACCGGAGGTGGTGGGGTTGGTGGGGCAGCCAGGGGGGCCGGCTTGGGGGCTTCTGCATCATGAGGTGGCTGCTTCACCTGGTTCTGCCTGTCCTTGGCTCTGGCCACCCCACTCCCAGCCATGGGTCACGGTAAGATTTAGGGATTCTTTGGGGGATGGAGCCACATGCATTTTACTCACACATGACCACGTTTATGCGTGGTGCTGGGAAATATAAATAAATATCATACCCAGAAATGGCAGGAGAAAGTCTGGCCTGCTGGGAGACTGTTCCTGCCTCTCTCCCCCTGGCCCAGGCTTCATAAGAACTACTGCTGCTGCCCACCAAGGGCTATTTGGGGCAAGTTTTGTGGGGAGTTTTTGCTGTAATTTTTTGTATCTTTATTTCTATGCAGTAATTGTTCAGTTTGGTTATGTAGTTTTTGATGTGTTTTGTTTATTTTTATGACTACTTTGCTATGTTTGTAACTATGTAAATCTTTTCATATTGTAAGCTGCCTTGAGCATTGTTTTAACTGTGGAAAGGCGGCATACAAATAAAATGATGATGATGATGAAAGCAGCATGCCTCGGATCATCTCCCTCAGTATCTGCCTGCAGTATTTAGACACTGAATGTGCTTTACAGCCTGACCTCCACCCTTCCTAACCCTCTGAGAAAATGAACATGAGAACTTAAAAGGTGATGCTGGCCAATGTCAAAATGTCCTGCCTGGTCTCTGGTGTCCAGGCTGCTGTGCCCCCAGCAGATGCCTCTGTTGCCCCACCTCTGCCGCCGGGATTAGCACAGGGCTATCTGGGCACAAGCGCGTGATCTGTTGTGCACACACTGCTGACACACGGCTCCGCAGGCAGGGCAGAAGTGGGAGCAAACACACCGCTGCTATTGCCAGCGCATCAATCCTGCAGCCCTGACAGCTCAATGGGCTTTTCCTCCTCGACCCAAGATAAATTGAGATTGATTGTGTGCTCATACATTCTAGTAAGCGGCCTAATGAGTAACTTTTGAACTGACTCTTTGGGTGGCTCTGGCAAGGTGCAAGGCAAACCACAGGAGCACAGAACCAGTGGCAAGGAAATGGCCTCTTCTCAGGCTGGGGGGATCCGAGGGGCTCTGAAACCTAGGGAGCTGCCTTCTACTGAGTCAGGCCATCAGACAACCCAGCTCTGCATTGTCCACATGGAGGGGCTGTGGTCTTCCAGGATTTCAGTCCAGGAGCTCTCTCCCTCCTGGTTGGAAAAAGTTCAGTCCAGCCCTGTGCTATACCTTGTGTATGGTTCCAAATGCCCAGCATCAGAGTTGAGCCTCACTGGGGACATTCACACATGCATGTTTAAGCACTCTTTTTGCTGCAGGAACAACTTGTGTGTCAACGGTCTTTCACAACTGTCACACCCCCTCGCCTCATGTTAATTTCTTCTCCATGGAGTCAGTCCACATATTCAGCTGAGAACAATAAAGTGTTTCAAATTGTGCACAAATTCATCCCCCTAGGAAGGTGTGGCCATGCATGCAAATTTCAGTCAATTGTGGCAGAAAATGAAAAAAGATGCTATAGGCTTTTCTTTTGTTTTTAAAAATACCTAATTTCATGCTGTGCATGAAAACCCCTTAATGCATCTACTTATGATTTGGCTTAATTTACTCTGGAGGGGCTGCTATGCCTCCAAATTCCATCCAATTCTGTGACAAGAAAAAACCCCAACAACAACCATTTTTAGATTGCCCATTCCTTTATAGTGAACGGCAAGAAAATTCAGATCAAATTCAGTCCCAAAAAATAAGTCAAATTGGAAAGACACAGAGCAGCTCTGAAATAGGCTGGACTGCTTCCCTAAACTGCAGAAACATGTCGAATTTTGTGGCTGATGCACAACCCTACTGCATGGTAGACCAAAGGGAAGGGAGGGGAGGGAATATCAGGCTAGTTGAAAGGTTGAAGGGTCCATTTGCTAGAAATTTATTTATTGCCCACTGATCTTTGACAAATTATTGGAGCTACACCCATTTAAAAACATTAATTTTTACAAACGGACATTAATTTCTCCTGCATCCCCCGCTGTTGTGAGTGGAGACTACGCAGGCAGATGGTTTTGACTGGAAATCTTTCCAGAAGAGCAGTCCCGTCATTGCTGATGGCCAGACCATTAAAAAGGCCATTTGAGCTGCCCAGAGGGGGGCCATTTTTTCATTGCCAATCAAAAATGAAAATGCACTGCGGAACAAAGGATGAAAAGGGACAGTGATTTGCATTAAAAATCACATATTCTTATTGAAATGCACATTTAGAAATAATTGCTGCCGTTTAAATCACAATGTACTACATGTTGCCCTTGTGGAAAAGGCTGTGGTCAGGCAGCTCCATTTGCTGTCTAGCTGCTCCCTGTACCTGGGCAACTTCAAGTCACCTTCCTCCGCTCCCTGGTCAGAGTCCTTGATGTTTAAGCTAGACTTGGACTGTATTTTTAATCTCCTATTGGAAGCTGTCCAGAGTGGCTGGGGAAACCCAGCCAGATGGGCAGGGTGTAAGTGTTGTTGTTGTTGTTGTTGTTGTTGTTGTTGTTGTTGTTGTTGTTATACTGGACAACCTTTGAAAGAGAGGATGCTTTCAGAAAGAGGAGCCTCAGAGCACTGGCCACTATAAAGGAAGATACATAACTACCCTAATTGCCACAGAAGGCAGAGGGAATGTTGTCTCCATCACCAGCGCCCCAGCCTCATTTCATACCAAATTCCCCAGAAGCCCTGAAGTCTCTGGTTATTATGCAGAGAAAAGCACACCTCGCAGTTTAATTTGACCAGATGCAAGATTATGGTTCTGGGGACTTCCGGGTTAGCGCCATCGGCGAATGGCGGAGTTCCTCCGATCGGAGGAACAGGCTCCGTGGAAACTGGGTCTTCCCGCCGCAGCGAAGGCGGGGGCCCGCTAGAAATCCCAGGTGGAAGAAGCCTGGGAACGTGGGGTTCGGCAGAGCACCAGGAGCGCCTCCCCTACTCGCGGGGAACCCCATTTTGGGGCTCCGGAGTGAAGTGGGGTGAGCAGCGCGGTGCTGCGAACTGATTGCTACTTTCACGGAGGGAAGCTGCATTGCCATCGTCAGAGAGCGCTGACTTTTTCCTGTTGACAATTGGACTCTAAACAAGTACCCGTGAGTAGAAACGGAAAATTGGATCAAGAAATATTCTAATTTGGTATTGAAGCGGGAAGGTTCAAAACAGGAAGTCCGCCTTCCACTTTTTGTAAATAGACTGAAGCAAAGACCTTTGCAAGCTAATAGCCTGGAAAATTGTTGTAAAGGTCGAAATTTTCTTCATTTATAACCACTAAAATCCCCAACTGGACTGTTTAAGTCTGCAGGAGAGGGAGTAAAGAAAAATAAGTTTTCACCGTCTCTAACCTGGGAACGGGGGTCAGAGACAGAAATTGATTGAGACGTCCATTGACTGTGAATGGAACATTTTGACAGACAGCTAAAAAGAGAAACAAATTGATTCCAATGTTGCCTTTTGCATTTTAAAGAAACAAAATATTTGAAAATTGAAAGTAACTTTTCTTTTGTTGGAGATGCTTAAAAAGATGGTTACAAATAGAAACTGTCTCCTCTAGAGGGAGCTTGTTAAATTGTTGCTCTGCAGTTTACTTGGGACTTCACAGCTGTGAGATTAACATCGTGGAACCAGACAGTGACCTTGAACAAAAATGTGTTTGGAGGAAGTTTTGGTGCTTGCTTTCTGCAAGACGAGCGCTTTGCTGGAGCAGCTGCATGAGAAGATGGATTTGATGAATGAGAAGTTGGATTTGATGACTGTTGTAGTCAGGGAATGTGAACAAATAGGGAATATTGACGCAGAAATTATACAGAGACCAACTCAGGAAACTGGTTCGACTGTGCAAATGCAAGGGCAGATGATAATGGAAGAGGTTGTGATGGTACCACAAGCAATAATAATGGAGAGACCTGAGGCCCTGCAGGAGCATAAGCCATCGTTTTGGAAGATTGAATTTGGAATGCACCGGTGGGAGTCTGGAGCTGAGGAGGATTTTAAACTTGGAGGGACTTTGAAATATCCTGTTAAATACTTTCTGGATTGTATTGATGACTGTGGGGAGTGGGACTGTGGGGAATGGGTTGGTTTGATGAGGGGAGATGGAGATAACTATGGGCTGAAATCACCCAGAGACCTACTCCTCAATGAGTATAAACAAGAAGAAGAAGATTTGCAGAAGGGGCATGGAAGAGATTTAAGAGCCTCAGACGTAAGACTACCAGGTTGATGGACTGTGGAATGGACAGTAAGGACTGACATAACCCAAGACCAGGAAAGAGGGACGTTGGATGAAAATTGGAAAGTCTATAAAGAAAAATTTTTAATTTGGGGAAGTAGTGTAAAATTAATGAATATTAGGGAAAATGTTGGAATGAAACTGTCTGGCTTTAGTAGAAATGATATAAAGAGTTATGTATAAATAAGCATTAAGTTTTAAGTTTCAAGGTGTTTTATGGCAAGATAAGGTTAAACAAAGTAACGCAAATTTTTAGCAGTAATGTTACAGAATAAGGTAAAATTGGGTTATGAATAGGTGAGAATGTAAAGTTATAATATATTAAGATAAAATATTAGGATAAAAACTAAAATGGAAAGGATTTGCTGAAATTGTTAATTGAACTAGAATACAAAAAAGGGAGGTGTGAGGAGGTCAGGGAAACAAGTAAATGAAAGACAAGACATTGAAAGATGGAAATGTTTTTAATTGTTTTTATTTTTTTCTGTATTTTGTTATTTTTTCTTTTTATTCTTTTTTGCTTTTGTATCTTTGTAATGTTTTTGAAATTCTAATAAATATTATTTTTTTTAAAAAAAAGATTATGGTTCTGAACGTGCACTGCCTTCTGAAATCTCTTCCTCCCCTCCTTGGCCCCTCAAAACCTGGCAGAAACATCCTCCGTCTTGACATCAGCGGGGGGGGGGGGGAGACGGATGGGAGAGTAGGGGAAACAGAGCACAGAGTCTTTGTTTTGGTGCACATTCTGGGTGTACACCCTTAAAGGTGTACAGATTTTAAAACAGCTGTGGGAATTGAACCAACCAACTAACCAGCTGGTCTTGCCTTTTGCTTTTCTGGTAATAGGCCTGAAACAGGGGGGCAGAGAAAAGTGTTGAAGTAAGAATTAACACCCTGGTCAACCGGCTTCTGCAGGTGGTGGGGAGTGGAGGGGATGCACTTTTTTCATGGCTTCAGGCCAGCCCCAATATGAAAATGCTGGCAGCAAAAACCCGGCAGAGACTGAGACTTCAGTCAAAAAGCTGCTCCGTCCCACCCACAATTTCCTTGGTGAGATCTTTCCCATTGCATCTCAGAGAAAGAACTGGACCTAAAGCACATCCAGGTAACATCCTTTATTGATCAGGTTGCCTATGACCTGTATGTACAGCACATCCCGCCTTCCACGGAGCACCAAAATGTCCCCCCCCCCCCGCCTCCCTCCGCCCTTTGGGCTGCCAACACCTCACTGTGAAAGATGCTCCTGGGCTGCCCAAAGCTGCAAGGCAGGGAGAAGCAGAACCAGAGTCAAATCTGTCCAAAGTAGGGATTGGTGAATATGTCAGTATTGATTTCTCTCCATTTTTCATTTCCCCATTCTTAAATTCATTTCCTAAAAAGTCCTTGTGAAAATTATTCAGCATTTTAACACGAATTAATCCCAATATACACATCTTTCTATGCAATTTTGCCCAATTTTGAATGGGAAGCTTTGCTTCGAGTCCCGGTTTGTGTGTGTGCTGGCTAAGGAAAGTGGTGCAAAAGATCCTCTTCATATGCCCAGTGGCATTCTGTTCTCTCCAGCTGGCCTGCATGTGCAAGGAAAAGACAGCAACGAGAAGGCAAGGAAGTTCTGCTCCAGCTCAAACATGCAAAACCATACAAAAGCATTCATAATGATTGCTATAGAAAATGTGGAGATCTTCATTCTGAGATTCCCGCCTCTTTTGCCAGATCCCCCAATGCAGCAGGAAGCCAGGCAGCCATACTGGAGCCATCTGCGGATGCCCCAGTGTCCCCCCCTCCCCCCACCTGCTTACTTGCTTGCTGCCTCAGAGAAGAAAATGGCAGGATCAGCTCCTTGACTCTCCCTGAACTGACCTGCATCCAGTATCCTGGATCCCAACTCCAGAGGTTGCTTGACTCTGGCTCCCATCAGCCTTAGCAAGCCTGGCCAATGGCCAGGGAGATGATGGGAGTTGTCTCATTTGGCACCCAGAGGACCAAAGGTTCCCCACACCCAAATTAGAGCATTGGGAGTGCAGCCAGATTAGGAACCTCAGTTGAAAGTGAGAGGGAAGAGGTGGCAACTGGGAGGGGAGATGTGGCAGGTGCTTGTGCCTAACCCTTTCTCTCCTGTAGGTCTTCTCTTGCACTTTCCAGGTGTGGTTTGCCAGTGACTGGGAATGTAGAGTGCAGAGGAGGAATGGCCAGTGAGGAAAGGGTTGTATCCTTAAAAAACATATACAAACACACACTCCTCTTGTTTGGCCCTAATGGACAATTTTAAACCAATCCCAACACATTTCAGGCCACATGAGGCGTTTGCAAGGAGTGCCTTAAAACTATGGTGGATACTGTAATTAAATTAAATTAAATTATAGGGCAAGGAGCATGGAAAAGATTGGCTAATGCAGCCATGAAAGCAGGGGCTGATGGGAGTTATAGTCCAGAGCAGGCATAGGCAAACTTGGCCCTCTAGATGTTTTGGAACTACAACTCCCATCAACCCTAGCTAACAGGACCAGTGGTCAGGGATGATGGGAACTGTAGTCTCAAAACATCTGGAGGGCTGAGTTTGCCTATGCCTGGTCCAGAGCATCTGGAAGGCACGAAGTGGGGGGTGGGATGGATTAAGCCAAGTCAGCAACCCCAGAAATGCTTTCAGTGAGCATTGCAGCTAAATTAACCCATTTATTGTGGGTTATGCCAATTGCTTCTATTTTTGCTTCTATTTTTGCATTGTTTGCCTGAGTTTTTGTGCGATTGCCTAACCCATAGTTTTTCCTCCAAAGGCAAATCCTTTTTATCAGCAGATGATTCCCTCAAACAAAGCTGCTAAAAGCATTTAAAAGCATACATAAAGCTTTCCCACCTCCAGCCCTCTTGAGCCAACCTGGGTCTCCAGCCTGGTGCCCCCAGTTGCCTGGCCTGCAACTCCCACAGCCGTGCTGGCTGAGTCTCTCCTGAATTTGCTTGCTCATCTGTGGACGCCAAATAAGTAAAGTGCCACTCCTTCATTCAGGTGAGCTGGGGAACCCTAAGTCTGTTGGGATTTAATCCAGAAACTTAGAATATCTCTGCATGTGAAAGCCCCAAAGCCATTCCTAATTTTGTATTATCCATTTGGGGTATTTGCACAAGGAAACTGCATCTTGGGTTTTGAAGGGTTAGGGTTTATTTCTCTTCATAATTTTGCAGCCCAGTCTTAGCCCAGAAATGAAGATCTGATGATTTCAATGTGACAAACACCTTCAATTTACACATACAAAATAATGATTCCACGGAAATAAATATTTTTAAATGTACTGAAAACATTTTAAAATGTGTGCTACTGGTGTAATTATCAAAGAAACCCTAACCCTTTTCTTTTATATTCATCTTTTTTTTTGTATGAGCAAGAAAGCAATTACAGCTGTTATGAGGAAGACTTATAAGGACTCTTGGAAACTGATTTTGTTTTTAATGGAAGTTGTTCCTTTTACCTAAAAAAAGAGAGAGATTTCAACACTGATTTATTTAAAAATAAAAGCCTTTGCTTTTTTTTTTAATGCCCACAAACCATGGTCTGGCAAGCAGTAGACAGGACTTCTGCACGTACATGAAAGCCCAGCCACAGCTGCCCTGGCCTTTCAGAAAGTGCCGTCCCTCACCGAGGCTGTGGGATGCAGAACCACAGGACATTTGCAGAAGGAAGAAACCCCTCAGCCACTTCAAAAGGAAGCTAAGGGCAACAAAAACCCTGCACTAGACCCATGATAATTTTCTCAACATTTCCTCTTTCCTGTGATAATTATACAATGCAGTTTCTTTTCTCATTAATTGATGGAGAGTGGACAACAAGAAAAGAAAGAAATGCAGGAAAAATGTTTGGAACAGCACTAATTTTATCCTCTTCTGTATATCCTAGGCTTGAGTCCTGGTACAGTACTTTAGTTTTTTAATTGTAGCTTTTTCCTGTGAGTACAGTATTGGAACAGGAGAAGCTGCATTTGCCAAACTTCTCCCTGCTAGCTTCTCATTTAGCTACATTAAAAGCATATATCAGATCTGCATCAGTTTTGCTGCAGTGGCAGCCTCACCTCAGCAAAGGAATTGCTGCTTGGTGGTTGCTGAGAATGAATAGGTTTTTTTCTGCCTTCCCTGGGAAAACAGAATATTGCAGACCCAGTTTAAGCCTGCAGTTTAAGCCTCTCAAAGTGTTGCCAGGATCTGGTGCTGATCTGGGCCTAAGGGGACTCACATTTGTACCTGCAGCTCCAACCCCAACAGAAGTGTGGGAGGGCAGGCTGTGACACCGGAGTGGCAACTGAAGTGTACTCTGCCTATGTTCAGGAGCACTCTCCTTTATATTTGCCGGATGTCAGTACTGAAGGCGGGATGCTAGGGCCCAGCACTTGTGAGCTCTGGCTCAAATGAAGGGTGAACACAGGTGTAACGTTTTATGAAGGGTGTTGCTGGTCAGTCTCCTCGATACTAGCACATCTTGAACAATTGGGGGGCATGTTTTCCGCATGATTCAGTTTGAACTAGGAAAAACTGGCTGTGGAAGGTGACTATTGGCTCGTGCCTGTGACACAACTTGAGAGCGAGTGCCTCCCGCAACCCCTGGAGTCATTTTGTAAGTGGTTTGAAAATATTTGCTTTTCTTTTTTTATAAAGGGAGAAATTAAAGCCTATGTGATGACACTTCCCTTTGCTGCTGGGTCGGGGCAGCATCCTGCAGCCAGGAAGGCTTCGCGGCCCGAGCGCGGCGTGAGCGCCGCCCCGTCCTGCCGCCCGAGCTGCTCCTCTTGCCGCGGGCCGGAGTCCTCGCTGCCGCTCAGCCGCTGGGCGAGCCCAGGCCGAGCACCGAGAAGGCGGCGCGGTGCTTGCGCAGCAGCAGGCGGATCTTCTCGTCGTCCGAGTCCGGGTCCAGAGGCTTGTTGTATTCGTCGTCCTCGTCCGAGGCTGGGCGCTCGCCCGCTCCGGCCGCCGCGCGGGGCGAAGAGGACGAGGGCTCCAGGGCGCTCTTCTTGCGCCACTTGGTGCGCCGGTTCTGGAACCAGACCTGCAAGGAGGCGGACGGGCAGCGGGTCAGGGCAGCGCGCCAGGCCGGCGGGAGCCGAGCGCAGGCGGAGCCCCGCAAGGCAGGACGCGCGCGGCAGAGGAGCCCTGCCGGCGGGGAAAGATGGCAATCTTACTTCTGAATTGGGGGTTGTCACTTCACCCCAGAGGAAAAGGGGCTGGCAGGGGTTTGTTAAACGATAGCTGAAAAAGAGGTTTATTGATCCAGCGGTGCCTCTTCAGTTTCTTAGGCATACTGGATCTGAATTTTGAATCGCTGTTCTCCACAATGTCCCTGAAGGAGGACCAGAGGGGTCTGAAATGCTCTGGCTCAATAAACCCCTTTCATTTTTTCCATTCTGCTATTTGTTTCCACTTCCACTTGCTTTTTGGAGTTCCTATTTTTGTTGCACTAAATGATCGACAAACCAAGAGTTCTCTGGTAAAAGAACTAGACATTTGAAAGAAATTCCCCCTTTTCAAACTCCTGCAGCATTTTAGTCCTGGCCTAGAGAAATTTTAGTGCAATGGCCTCCCCAGTTTTGAACACAACTGCAGATCCAGTTTTACCACTGTTTAAATATTATTTCAGATCTAGTTTTACCACTGTTTTAAATATTATTTCAATTTTCTTGAAGGAACCAGGGCAGGTGGGTGTCCCTCCTCCTTCTAGACCTTTTTTCTTGGCCCACAGCTTCTTTCTTTCCTCCACTAATATAGAGAAAAGAAGCAATAATTTCATTTGCCATCAAGTGAGCTAAAATTCATTTCTCAGAATAGAGTTTTCAAAGAAAAAATCTTAAAGAATCTTTCATTTCCCTCCAAGTATATATGGCAAAATGCCCCTCACACAATTTCACCACCCACAAAAAGTGTGAAGAGTTTTGGGAGGCCATTTTAACTCTGTCTTAGTTTAAATTATATTGACTTTAGGGCTACAACATTTAAGACAATCCATTTGTTAGATCAATTGATGAAAAACTGGTGCTGTGCCAAAGCCTGCCCTTCTGTTTCTGGAGAGATTTCTTCCCAGGGTGTCCTGCCCAGAGGAAGAGGAGGGGGGAAAATACACATTGGTCTATAAAGCCCTTAACAACACGGGGACCAGTTTACCCGGGAGATGGCATTGCCCCAGGTGTGCCCTCTTGACTGCTTAGACCTGGGGCTACATAACCCTCACTCCGTGTGGCAGTGCCAAAAAGGATACAGGGAAGGGCTGGGAAATCCAAAATGGAAATGTCGCCTCCGGCTCCTGCTTAAAATCTTTTTGTTTAGGCCAGACTACCCAGATATCTCGTGTGCTGATGTGCATTTTAATCTGCTTTTAGCTTAGCACTTATTTCAATTATTATCTGAATGTTTTAAATTGTTGTTTTTACCTGTTCTTATCTGTTTTTACTCATATTCGTATTGCTTTATTCTTTTTGTAAACTGCTTTGAGTTTTGTTTTTGTTTTACAGTCAAATTTTATGAAAACAAATACATAAAATAAAATAAAATAAGGTTGGGGCAGTTTGGGCAACCCAGTGGAATCAAACCTGTACCAAGAGATTCCCTGCCTTCTGCCTCATTCTCAGGCAGCTCTAGAATTCCATTGTGCTTTTAATGGGTGTGGGATTGAGCTTAGCGCATCCCTCAAGGTGGTGATGTGTGGAGTTTCTTTGGCCACATTGACACCATACATTTAAAGTGCTATGATACCAGTTTAAAGAATCATGGCTTCTGGCCCCCACCAACAAATTTGGGAAGCTGTAGTTTGTTAAGGGTGCTGAGAGTTGTTAGGGGGCCCTGATTCCCCTCATGGATCTACAATTCCCAGAGTTCCCTATGAAAAGGGATTGACTGTTAAACCACTCTGGGAACTGTAGCTCTGGGATGGGAATAGGGCTTGCCTAGCGACTCTCAGCCCCTTTAACAAACTACAGCTCCCATAACTGGGGGGGGGGGAGCTGTGAGTGTTTAAAGTGGCATGAATATGGCCTTTTTCTGTCCAGTAAATATTTCTTTAGTGGTTTGCAGCCTCCCCTGCTGCATACACCCAAGAGAGGAAGTTGCCTCATGGCACCCAGGGAGGCTACAGAGTGCAGAATGCTGGAGGGATGCAAGAAAGAAAGAAAGAAAGAAAGAAAGAAAGAAAGAAAGAAAGACCCTTTGATCACTTCAGATATAATATAAGCACCACAAATCGCACACATGTACATGACAAATTAACCAAAATTTTCTCTCCCTTTTGAGAATTTCTTTCTCATTAATGGTTTAAAAAAAGGTAAATAGAAGAAATTTCTGCCACAGCACTGTTAAAGATCTTTTGATTAAAAGGGGCCAGCAGAACTGTTTTTAGAAGTCAGATATTTTGAATACTGCACCTGGGTTGCAGTCTGGCACACAGAATGCCTCTTCTAAGACTGTGTGTGCTGCCATTCATTTTCATTTATTACATTTGTACTTCACCACCTTCCCTCCTTGGAGCTCCAGGTGGTGGGCAGAGGCCTCCTCTCCACTTATCCTCACAAGAATCCTGCGAGGTGGGATTGGCCAAGAGTGAGTGATGGCACAACGCCACCCTGTGAGCTTCATGGCCAAGTGGGGTTTGAACCCTGGTCCAACCCTCGTGTGCCATCTGAAAACAAAATGTGCCTCTTTCTTTGGAAATATTCTTATAGTCATATGCAAATGCATTCAGATTTAACCATGTAACTGGTGGACTAAAACAAATGCAATCCATTGGCTTTCTTTAATTGGGTGGCAGGTTAATTAGTCTGCTTAGACATGCAGCCATTTTCAAAAAAATAATTCGGATGCAATACATAATGACAATTTTGAAAAAGAATAATGTTCCAAAAGTCTATCACTAATAAACTGCTATTCATTGCTAATAAACTACAATTAATTCTTGAACTTCTAAAAACCTCAATAGTAGCATAATTTAAAAACCAAAATAAATCTGCCACTATGTTTTGAGGGCTTGGGACGCGGGTGGCGCTGTGGGTTAAACCACAGAGCCTAGGACTTGCCGATCAGAAGGTTAGCGTTTCGAATCCCCACGACAGGGTGAGATCCTGTTGCTCGGTCCCTACTCCTGCCAACCTAGCAGTTCAAAAGCACGTCAAAGTGCAAGTAGATAAATAGGTACCACTCCGGCGGGAAGGTAAACGGCGTTTGCGTGCGCTGCTCTGGTTCGCCAGAAGTGGCTTAGTCATGCTGGCCACATGACCCGGAAGCTGTACGCCGGCTCCCTTGGCCAATAAAAGCGAGATGAACGCCGCAGCCCCAGAGTCGGCCATGACTGGACCTAATGGTCAGGCGTCCCTTTACCTTTACCTATGTTTTGAGGTGATGTGTGCTAAGAATTTTGCAATGAGACAATGCTTAACGGCTTGACTGACCGAGCTTTGGAAAACCTGAAGCAGCAGCCTGCCAGGGAAGCTTGTGGCAGAGAGAGGGCAGGCCCTGCCGTGGGGCAGCGTAAGGCAACCACCTCAGGAGGCAAATGCCAAGGGGCAGCAGGGGCAACCCCCTGGCTGCTTACCAAGACGGAAACAAGATTCCGTCTCCGCACTCGGCAGCAGCTCTATGTAGGGAAAGGGCCTTGGACAGTTAGATCACAGGTGGGCCACCTTTCTGCACATGAGTCGTTGCAGAGTCAGGTCCAAAGTCTATTGGTTGACAGCTTTTCAACTTGCTCCTAGGACCATGTCATTCCAAGCTCCACCTGCTGATTTCTGCTCATCCAGCACTTGTGAAAAGCTGACAGAAGCCAGTCCTTTCTCCTGTCCTGCTCAGCTGGTGACTCTGAAAGCAGGAGAGCGTGTTTTTAATTCTATAGCACATGTAAACACACACACGCCTCTGTTTTGGAGCCTGTTGTGGTGTGACACAGGCAGAAACCCTGCTGAGGCAAACTGCTCCAGCTCTCCTGCTCCTGTCCCAGTGCCATTTGAGGCAAAGCCCATGGCATAACTCTGTGGGCTTCCCTGCACATATCACCCACGTGAGTGAAAGGGACACAGGCTGCACACAGGCTTGTTATGCATCTTTAGCCCTGATCAGCAAGTTGGCTTTGGGGGATGGGACACACTTTGAGACGGGGGTTAAGGGCAGAGAGCAAGCATTTCATTGGTCACCCCTTAAAGCATGGGCCCTCAAACTTTTTGGGGTTCCCAGAGGCACCGTTGAAAATCTCAGAAACTGTTGTGAGCACCACAAAATACAGAGTGCACAGGACCTAACCCTCCCTCACCACCAAAGAACTGCTTTCCCAGTAAACAAAGCAGAGACAAAAAAAGCAGGAACCCCCCCCCCCACAAACCAAGGAAACCCAAAGCAACCTCTGCAAGCAAAAAAAAAGGGGGGGGAATCCCCAACAATTGGGATGAATGGGTGTTCAGCCATGTGCCTGGGGGTGCTCTGGGGCTCACAAGCACCGCATTGTGAGCCCCAGATTTAAACTGATGTCCCACAAAGTCCCATCAATGCCTCTTCTCCAGCTTGTTCTTTCACCTCCCAATTGGCAGTGCCTCTTTGGAGACTGGATTTGGCCCAAGGGCTGCCAGTTGCTGACCTGGGCGAAGCAGAGCCTATGGGTGCTGCTGCTGATTCCCTGCCCCCGCCCTCCCCCAGCTTGTCTCACAAAGGTACAGGGAGCTCACCTTCACCTGCGATTCACTCATTCCAAGGGAATAGGCAAGTCTGGCCCGCTCAGGCCCAGCCAGGTACTTGGTCTGCTCAAAGGTTTTCTCCAGGGCAAAGATCTGGTGGCCCGTGAAGGTCGGCCGTGTGTGCTTCTTCTTGTGGAGGCCGTCGCCCACAGGCCCTGCAGCTGTGCAGAGGGAGAGGGGCAGCGTGAGGCCTGAGGGGCACTGAAGCTGGCTAGTGCTCCCTTCCCTGTGCACCAGGCAGGATGAGCCCTCCAGCCGTCCCTGCCCCAGACACACACCAAGGCAAATCTATGCCAGCCATCCCTAGGAAAGCAATCAAAAACAAAACTGCCTATCTCATCATGCCCTTAGACCACTCTGCCGCATGACCGTACTTGGAGTGCTGCGTGAGGTTTGGCTCGCCTAACCTCAAAGAGGACCCTGCAGAAAGAGGCTCAGAGAAGGGCTGCCCAAATGATCAAAGGAATGGAGAGACTCTGCTATGAGGAAAGGCTGCTGCATTCGGGACTTAGAGAAAAGACAATATGAGCTGACGTGGTAGAGGTCTATAAAATGATGCCCAGCGTGGAGAAAGAGAGTTGGGAAGAGTTTTTCTTCCTCTCTCCTCACGCTGGAACTTATGGGCATCCAATGAAGCTGTATGTTGGGAGACCCAGGACAGAAGCATAGTGCATAGCTAAACTATGGAACTCCCTGCCACAGGGGGCAGAGCCGGCCACCAACTTGGATGGGGAAATTAACGGAAGACCAGGCTAGCCTACAATGACTACTAGCTGCAATGACTATGCTTTGCCCCCACCATCAAAGGCCTGGCACCTCTGAAGGCAGCTGCTGGGCATCGCAGGCAGGCAGAATGTCTCATGTCCTGCTTGCAGGTTCTCCCTCAGGCGTCCAGGTGGCCACTGTGAGATCAGGGTGCAGGGCTGGGGGGGGCATGGGCCTGATCCCGCACTCTCTTCTGAGGTTCTTAAGCTACCACAGGTAGAGGAGGACCTTTTTTAGCTAAAAGATTCACTTCTGTGCACTGTTCTGTCAGGCCTACTGTATTCGTCATCTGGTGCTGGGCAAGGAGAATGAACCAGACACCCCACAGGTTGAGGACCTTGGGGAACAGGCCCGTACCTAGGGGTGCCTACAGGTGCCCTCTGGCCTGACCCCAGAGGAAGAACCTCGGGGCATGTCAGAGGATGGGGTGGGAGTGCGCCCCCTCCCCAGTCCTTGAGAGTGCAGACAACAAAATCTCTGGGCCCAGGATGAAGGACAGTAGCTCAGGAGGTCTCCATGGGTACAGAATGGGCAGGTTACTCGTGAGAAAGGGACTGCAGTGCACCACAAACCCTGTTTGTGCTGGCAAAGTTGGCATTTCTGCTGCTGGGGCCTGAGCCCCTGAGGGAGCCCCCCCAAGAGTGACACTTCCTGACGGCTGAATGCCAGGGGGAGAAGCAGGGGGAGCAATTCCGGCAAATGTCTCCCTTTGCAAAGGGCACTGCTCTCTGCTCACAGAGCCCTTTCTGTTTTCTGCCGGGGCAACCTATATGCCTCATTGGGGGTCAAGACACGCTCCAGTCAGGTAAACCTCTCTAGGGGGCCTAGCAGGCCGGGGGGTGGGGGGTGGGCATGGCCTCAGGTTCCCCACTCTCAGCCTACCCCTGTCTGCCCCATCATTTGCTCCTCTGCCTGTCCGAAGTGCTGCTCTTAAGATAGAATTCTTATTTAATAGCGTTATTTATTACTTGGCACATGATTACTCCAGAAAGCAAAACAACTTGGTCTACCAAACACATCTGGGTGGCTTGTGTGTGTTTTATTAATCTAGCAGCCTTGGGTTGGGTGCAAATCTGGGCTGGGACTTGTGGCATGCCTTCTCAGCCCCCTTCCCAGCAAAACACCAATGCCAAAGCTATATAAGTTGTTAAGGGCCCCCAATGGAGCTTTGGGGTGTGTGTGTGGGGGGGTGTTGATTTGAGAGACTCTCTCTTCTTCCCCATGAACCTGCCCATCAGCTGAAGTCGCCTTCCCAGGACTTGCTCTGCACTCCAGCCCCCGAGCAGGTGAACCGGGGGTGGGGGGGCAAGGGCATGGCTGGCCCTTTTTATTCTGTGAACCCCCCTGAGATCTTATGATGAAGGGCAGTATATACATTTAATTGATAAATATTAATAGTGATAATAATAATCAGGCAGAGTGGGGCTTTAGATACTTTGGTTCATTGTATCAATATTTTATTGTTGCAAAAAGAAATTATTATAAGAAATTTTGCAGGGATGTGAGCTGTGGCCTTGGTTCCTCTGATCCTTCCCCCATCCCTACCCCCACTTCCGCTGCAGAAGAGCCCCCAGATCAGGCCAATGGCCCACCAGACCCTGTTCTCATCCTGTTGCCAACCAGGTCCTTACAGAAAACCCTCAGGCAAGACCCAAGTAAGAGCAAGACCCAGGCCATCTCCTCTTATCTCCTGCAGCTTCCAGCAACTGGCATTCAGAAGCATCGCTGCCTCCAAACAATTTGCATAAGACTAGTTAGAACTGCGGGACACTGGTGGCGCTGTGGGTAAAACCTCAGCACCTAGGACTTGCCGATCGCATGGTCGGCAGTTCGAATCCCTGCGGCGGGGTGTGCTCCCGTCGTTCGGTCCCAGCGCCTGCCAACCTAGCAGTTCGAAAGCACCCTCGGGTGCAAGTAGATAAATAGGGACCGCTTACCAGCGGGAAGGTAAACGGCGTTCCGTGTGCTGCGCTGGCTCGCCAGATGCAGCTTCGTCACGCTGGCCACGTGACCCGGAAGTGTCTGCGGACAGCGCTGGCCCCCAGCCTCTAGAGTGAGATGAGCGCACAACCCTAGATTCTGGCAAGACTGGCCCGTACGGGCAGGGGTACCTTTACCTTTTTTTAGTTAGAACTAGTCTTCCCTAACCTGATGTCCTCCAGAAGTGTAGAGGTGGGAGGGACCATGAGGCCCATTTAGTCCAACCCCCTGAAGCAGAGAGGAGCTGCAGGAAATGCAAAGGGATGCTGGACTCCAGGGCAGCCTTTATGGCCCAACTTCCCCAACCTTTGCCCAACCAGATGTTATTGGACTCCACTTCCCATCAGCCTCAGCCACAGCAGCCATTGGTTAGGGACGATGGGAGTTGTGGTTGAAAAACATGTTCCCCCCTGGTTTGGGGAAAGCTGCCCCAGAGGAATCTCTGCCTCACCAGATGGTGCTAGACTGCCACTCCCACCGTCCCTGACCATTAGGCCTGATGGGAACTGGAGTCCATCAGCATCTGGAGGGGCAGAGGCTCCCCACCCGCTGCCCTAGAGGATGTGATGGGGCACAGCTCTTCCCTTTGCGGAGGGTGGGTTTGCCATGTGTTTCTCCTTCCACCAGGGCTGTTTCCCTGGCACCTGTGCCCATGCCACACTAGTGCCCCTGGCCTTTTGCACACTTCTTTATGGAGCCCCATATCAGCAGCACCCGGCTACCCGGCGCCGTCTGTCATTCCAAGGGGCACCTTCGTGGCAGCCAAGGATAAACTTTGCTTGATTCCGAGAACCGCTCCCTTTGCCCAGGAAAAGCAACGCAGAGGGAGGGCAAAGGAGCCCGTCACCTTCCTGCAGCTTTCTCAGGCACCTGTTCCAGAAAACCAGGTAACCTCCCCTCCCCCCACTTTCTGCAGTGACCAATCTCCAAACAAATGTGAGGTGGGGGTGAGAGATACATGAGGGATCCCAGGGCTCTCTGACCTAGAAGGCCTGCCCCAATCCAAGAGGTGAAAGGCTGCCTGTGGTTATTAAAACTCTGCACATGCTCAAGGATACTTGTCTGCTTGTCTGCCATGTTATCTCTAGTTACTTTTTCCTGTCATTGCTGTCTCTCACACTCTCAAAACCTGTAAGCTCCTGGTTCCAAAATATGCTGTTTTTCCTCCTGCATGTGACTCTGTGAAAGCACTACAAACACCGATGACTCTACATGCAAACCTGCCTCTTTCTGGTGCCCTTTGACTTCTTAAGCGCCCCCTCTCTTCCCCAGTCAAACAAAGTCCAGCATGTTTAGCTGCCTTTGCCTGTGTTCATTCATCCTTCAACTTTCTCTCTTTTTTCTTCACTGTGTTTTTTCACTTGCTGTTCAAATGCATACTGCAAGCCCCTTGAGGCAGGGAGTGCCCAAGTTGCTCCACATACTTGACTGATGCCATAATGAACAATCATAACTACTTTGCGTATTCCAGGACCAAGTTCTGCCCTCGGTTCAGCCTTGCCAGTTTCCTTTCGCCACCCAAGGCCATCGCCTCACCCTTACAGATACCTCTCCTGGCTACTCCCCGCCCCACGTCCCCCCAAACCCACCCCACCCCATGGCTAGTTTGCTACTCACGGTTGCCACATGGCCGAGCTCCATGCCACTCCTGCCCTGTGTCTGCCCAGCAGTTCCGACCTCTGGCTGAGTATTCGCTTCCGGCTTTGGAGAAGTTCCCCACTTGAGACCCGTAGTAAAGGCTCTGGGTGCCCAGTCCGTTGAACCCACCAACATGGGAGTAGCCCGAGAGAAGACCCCCATTCGGTGGAGCCACTGGCCTGCTCAGGATGTCGCTGATGCCATGCGGTGTGCCAGCAGCCAGCTGGGCACTCAGCCCAGGGGGGCTGAGCTTGTAGAAGGAGTTTTGCACTGTATACTGGCACATCGAAGCCTTCACCTCTGGGAAAGGGGGCAGAGGAGGGTTGTTGAGAAGGAATGTCCCCTGGAGGTTGGTGTCCATCGCTAGACTGCCCACTGGGAGATGAGCCTAGTGAGGTTTGGGGGGGTCAATCATGCAGCTTTTAGATTCCCAGAAGTGCATGGCACATTGGCAATGCCATCTCACAGAGACCCTGCTTCTACTTGGCAGCCTCCCTGCTGGCACAGAGGCAGCTGGTGGTCTGGAGCAGCTCCTGCTGGCCAAGGGAACTGTGGCTCAAGTCCATTGGGTGCCTGGCTAGCGGACCTCCCTGTGCCCCAGAGATTCTGAAGTCAAAACTGGCCAGCCACCAAGTTTAACTTCAAGGGAAGCTTCATTCCCTCTGATAAAAGATGGGGCTTATTAGAATACTGGGCCTCTGATAGGCTGCTGCGCTGGGTCTCCTGGCTCTCATTGGCTGGGCCAAGGACAGGATGTGGATTGGCTGCTCCCAGACAAATTACCCTTTGAAAGATCTACGGTCAACACCAGAACCTTAACGCTTGGATGGGGGGGGGGAGCCTGCCTTTGCCTGGGGTGTGTGATGGATGATAGAGTGGGAGGGGTGGGGTGTTTGTGCAAGAGAGAGAGAGAGACTCTGCACCTTTGTAGGAGACAGACTCTGATTATGGGCGAGTGCAACAGAAGGACCATGGATAGGAAATGCGGGTGCAGCTCTCCAAGGAGCAGGATGAGGTCGCAGCCTCAGGCGGTTGGTTTCGGTGGGCCTTTACAGGGCAGCAAAATGGGAGGTCAGACAAGCCTGAGCCCTGGTCCTTGGGGTAAGCCCTACAGGAAATAGATGGGAATCTGTGCAAGAGATTCTGCTCCTGCATGGTAGGGAATATTGTTTTATTTATTTTTAAAAAGGCTGTTGTGGAACGTCCTGGGGGACTGGGACTGGAGATTGACAGATCTGTCTATTTCACTTTCTCAACAATGTTACTTCTATTTTTATTGATTACCAGTAAAATGCTTGGGAAAGGGCAATATTTTATAATTAAAAAAAAGATTTTAAAAATCAAAAGGAAAAAAGTCTGGCTTAGGTATCTTTTCTGCCTCCATTCCCACTAGCATGGATATAACACAGTGGAATGTACATGAACAAAAAGGACCTTCCTTGCCAGGGGGGTGGGGGTGGCGGTCCGTGGGCCAATTTTGGTCTTCCATGTCTGGTGTGACCCATGGGGCCATTTCCCCCAAACCAAGGCCGCCTGCCCACCAGCCCACATCACAGTGGGGGCTGTCTTAAAACGCTTTGCAATTGGGAAAAGTACTTGGAAGCCGCTGCAGGTTCCCAAGTGCCTGGCTGTTGAGGTCCTGCAAGACCCGCCCAAGAGATTTTCAGACGATGTCAATCACACGATGTCATAATAATGTCATGTGATTGACAGGTGGGTGATTTTGATAAGGACCCAACCCATGTAGCCAAAAAGGTTCCCTACCTCCCAAAGTGATGAAAAGTCCATTGCAATTCTTTCTGCAGCTTAGCTTGGAGCCAAGAAAGAGAAGGAGATTGTGGAGATGCCGGCAGGAACCAATGACTGAACGGGCATTATCACTAAGAGAGTTCAGTGAACTTAGGGATACAGTGGTGACAAGAGACGGATGTCTAGGCCTCATTCACAAATTTACAAATCGCCATGTCTGAATGCTGTTCATCCAGGAGTCCTTCAGGAATGCAAAGGTGAAGTTGCTGATCTCTAACAAAATTATTATTATTATTATTATTATTATTATTATTATTATTATTAAAATATCTAAAACCATCCTCTGTTCAAGGACTGATCTGGACCACAGAGGGGCTGAAGTTAGAATATTTTACTTTATTTTATGTTATTTGGACCTTTGGATCCAGAAAATGACAGGCCAGTTGGCTTAACATCTGTTCTGGGCAAATTGATGGAAAGCTTGATTAGAAGTACGCCCTCCCAAGGATCTATAAAGGGGCCTGTACTTTTAAATTTGTTTTTAAATGATCTGGAGCTAGGAGTGAGGTTTATTATTATTATTATTATTATTATTATTATTATTATTATTTCTTATTTATATGCTGCCCATCTGACTGGGTTTCCCCAGCAACTCTAGGCAACTTCCATCAAATTAAAATGCAGTAAGACACCAAACATTAAAAACTTCCCTATACAGGGCTGCC
The DNA here is from genome assembly GCF_964252035.2 of Podarcis erhardii. Classification (NCBI taxonomy): domain Eukaryota; kingdom Metazoa; phylum Chordata; class Lepidosauria; order Squamata; family Lacertidae; genus Podarcis; species Podarcis erhardii. Next base: position 2,313,804 of record NC_138511.1, read on the forward strand.
TTCAGATGTCTTCTAAAAGACAGATAGTTGGTTATATTTCCTTGACATGGGAGGGTGTTCCAAAGGGTGGGCACCACTACCGAAAAGGCCCAGATAGGATCAGGATTATGGACAACAGCGAACTATTCAGGGTGATAAAGCCCAAAAGGGATTCTGCAAAGCTCCAAAATGATGTTTCCAAACCAGGTGAATGGTCTATGAAATGCCAAACATCATTCAAGGTAAGTACAGTGATGCACACCAGGGTAGGAAAACCCTCAATTTAGAATCAATTCCGAGGGTGTCTGAATTGATTATGACTGACCAGGAAAGGGATTTTGGGGTCATGGCAGGCAGCTTAATGAAAATGTTGAGGCTGGTGTGTGCAGGAGGAGTGAAAAAGTGAAAGGAAAATGGAAATCCAGTGTCCAGGGTCATGGAAAAGGATCAACAATAACGTACCAATGTCAGAATGCCTTTATGCAAATCTGATCACCCCTGGAATACTGTGGACAGTTCTGGGCATCCCAGAAAAAGCATCAGAAAAAGCATCAGAAAAGCATCAGAAAAAGCAGCCAAAATGATTAAGGGGATGAAGTGACTCTCCTGTGAAGAGAGCTTACAACATTTGCGGTTTCTTTATTTTAGAAAAAGGCAATTAAGGAGACTGTGTTGGAGGTGTATTGATTTTACACAGTATGGAGAATGTGGATAGGAAATTTTTCTTCCTCTCTCATTGTACAAGAAACCCAGAGGAGTAATGAAGAATGAGTGAGCGAAGAATGAATGGTGAACGGTTGTACTTCTTCATACTGTGCATGGTTAAACTATGGCACTCTCTGCCACAAGATGTAGTGACAGCAGCCACTTTGGACAGCTCTATATTACTTACTGGGCATCAGAGTATCGGTATCTGCACGCCAGTTGCTAGGAAGAGAGAGCGTCAGGAGAGAGCTATGGTTGCCCGCATGTTCTGAAGATGTTGACCCCAGTGGGAACAGAATAGTTCCAGGTCTTTGGTCTGACCTAACACGGCTCTTCTTATGCTTTTTGAGCTACCCATCTGAAAGCACACATTTTGGGGCAGAAGAATGGGATTGTGCTGTGCAGTATAGGATGAACAGGGAATGCATGCAGTAGCTTTCATGAAATGAATCCTTGTTTAGTGCACACCTTTAATTAAAGTCATGCAGTTGGAGACTTTGCATAAAATAAGAAAGCTTACGTTTACTCAGGGAAGTACATTCTTGATAGGAAAGAGTTCTTTAGTCCTAGCTAACGAGTTTAATAAAACAAAGAAGCTAGACATGCCCCTTTGTTCTCAGAAGATACATCCAAGGTCCAGAGAAAGTGTGAGAGGGGAGGCAGAAATGAAAAAGGACACCACCTAACATGGATCACTTTCCCTTCAGAAGGACAGGTCAGCACAGAGATGAAAGGGACAGAGACTGCCTAGGAGCCTGGAGTCTCCCATGCTCTCTCTCTCTGAACCCCATCCAATCTCTTCTAAGCCAGCCGAAGTGCACTGCTTATATGTCTCTGCAGAGGGTGAGGTGAAAGGGTGTTTTGGGGATGGGTTTTGTAAGTAGAAATCATGGGTAGGGATGAACAAAATCTGTCTGTTTTGATTTCCCTCAGTTTCTCATTTTCCCAATCTTCCATTTAATTCTCCATATTTTCACATCAATCTGCACTAAAAAAAATCCTTATGAAAATTCACTAACATTTTAGTGCAAATTTATTCTGATGTACACATTGTTTGCAAGCAATTTCCCCAAATATAATGCATTTTATGTGTTGTTTTCACAATTAAATGCATTTTGTGCACATTTTCTCCTAATATAAACATATTTAGAGACATTATTTGGTTAGACAATTGCATTGCAAAATTTGGAGAAGAGTGACTTCTCTGTTTTGATTCGCATCGTTTCAAAAAGCACAGATTAGTTAGTTTCACATTAAAATCACAATGAGACTGGATTTCTCTCCCAGCTCCACTCACTGGCTTGCCAGCCCACATACCCCCTCCCCATTCTTGAGGGCCAAAGGAGAGTTCTGCATGATTGTCACACATTTGTTAAAAGAAAGAAAAACAGACTTGGGAGGTTGTGACAGTGAGAAAAGCAAAGGGCTGGAGGAACTACTTGTCCCTTCTCCTTCCTGCCTCTAAGCTTTGCATCCATCTCTGCCTCCCATTGATACTTTCCTCTAAAGCACAGACGCACATTGCTTGATGGGGGCATGCGTTTCCTATGTATTGTCTTGTTGGGCCTTAAGAGTTAGGGCTTATTCACACTTACTTTTTGACCTGCTCTTTCCAAGTACAGGTCTGTTCTTAAAAGCTCTGTGTCAGAGCATTTTCTTATTTTGCCCTGAGATCTCTCCATGAAAACTTGCTCTTTAGCACTCAATCAGACCAAATGTCAACTTGGGTTTTCTGCAGATTGCTATTTGCTCCGGCTGAGCTTTAAAGAGCAGGTTTTCACAGAGAAACCTCCAGAGCAAAAACAAAGGCTGCCCAGACACAGAGCTTTAAAGTGTGAACCATGCCTGGAGAGAGCAGGGGAAAAGGTATGTGTGCATAAGTCCTGAAATGGACGGGAAAGTTCTGCCAGGCGGGGTTTTCCTCCTCAAGCAGTGCTGTAAGCCCAACCGGACAGTCTGCCCAGGCCACTGAGATCTTCAGAAGGGGCTCTCTGGACTACAGAAAGTTTGGCTGATCAGGGTGCAGAGAAGACCTTTCCCCCCGTAGCACCTACTTTATGGACTGAGTTCCCCATGGAAATCAGGAGAGCTTTCCCCATGGAAGTCAGGTGGTGGTGGAGCTTTCCAGGAGTTAAAGATCTGCCTGATTACGTTGGCCTCTCCTGGCGGTTGATATTGCGATTCTTGGTTCTGTTTGCTGCTGTAAGTGCCTGTTTTTAACATTTTATGACTATCTGGATGCTTTTAATGCTTGTTACTTGCCTCTTTTAGAGACTTTCTTGCTTACTGTGAACCACTCTGAGATTTTATAAATGAAAAGCAGTGTAGAAGTTTCAAAATATATAGACAGATAAATAATCCTTGGGCCTCTCCAGGCATCCTTTTGATTTGTGTGCATGATGTCACAGCAATTATCTACAATCCAACTTTCAAGGTTTTTGGTGCCTGCGAAAAGTTTCAGGGTGGACAGGAAGCTTGGCTTCCAGTCAGTGCATGACCCATAGCTTCCTGCTGAAATGATGTAATTTTTCATACTACAGATGTTTGGGATGGGGGGTGATTGTCCTGCTTTTGTTGTACTAGGGCAGAGTGCCCCCCCCGACTCCAATAGTGCATTCATTTTAAGGATGTAATGCAGAACTAATAAACAGAAGTCTGTGGGGATGGTCCAGACTAAATCCACCACCTGTGCAACTATTAGTGTGTCAACAACATGTTGCAAAACACTCCTGGGGAAAAGCCACCAGCCTGGAGGGCCTCCTTGTTCCAGGAGTCAAAGCCATGTGACTGAACATAGAGCAGGGGCCTGAAACCCCATCATGCCCAAATTTTGTGTGCAAAACCAAATAAAAAGTACAAGGTGTGCACTCTTTGTGTAGTGTAGACATTGGGAATGCAGGAGAGGTGAGGGCCAGGCCACTTGAAATGAAGGGCTCATGTTTTAGGTTTGGCTTCAGGAGGAATAATTGGGACATGCAGCCAAATGTCTTGAGTGGTCCTGCTCAGAAAACCAGCCACCTATACCCTTCCCAAGGATACTCCATTTGGTTCCATTCCACTCTAGCTCCACCTTAACAGCATTTTTGTGGCTGCTAAGCATGCTAAGCCCTTGCTGTGTGCCCCTTCTCAAGTTCTTTTATTTTACTTCTGCAAACCCTGGGGCTGCCACAAGACTGCGCACACCTGCCCCTGGTGCCTGGATGGTGCCATCTTGCCTACATAAGGATAGGCACTGGGAGAATAAATTGCCTATGTTTTTTAGCAGGTCATCCACACCATCCCTTTGCAGAGGGATACACCCTCTTTCACTAGACTCTTCCCTCCCCCCTTTTTTATGTTGTTTAGTCAAATTTATTAAGTTAGTCAAATTTATGCAACAGAGGTTTTCAAAGAATGTAATAGTTGCTTGTGGCATGGACACGTTTCACGCTATTACCTCTGCCAGACAGGTGTTTGTTTTCTTACAAATAGCTACTTGACCAGAGGCAACAGTAAGGGCTTCTACACATTATTTTAAATGAGTGGTACAATGTGTGCACACATTACTTGAGCTGTACACTCATAGTTATTCAAATGCAACATTTAATGTGTGTGTAGCTATGTGCACAATAGCTGAGTTGTTCAAATCAAGTGTACACTCTTTCACATCAATGGCTGCAGTGACAGCTTGTTCACTACACTCTTAACTTTCCAGCAAGAAAGAAGGCAGATGTGGCAATTCCTACTGGCTTCTTTGGTGTGTGTCCCCCCTCCTCCGTGACATGTTGCCCCCTTCGGGAGACAGAATTCTCCTTCATGGCTTTGCCTCATTCACTAAAGAAACACCCACAGAAACCAACATCACTTACTGCCGGAAGCACCTTGCACTGAACTGCAATGTTTGTAATCAGTGTTGACCAGGTGGGCTGGGCAGCTGGGACATTGGGAGGGCCAGAGGCTCCCCAACGCTGCTTTGGGGAATGTACCCTTAACTTCTTTCTTGGGGTCACAGAAATGCATTTGCAGGGATCAGTTCCGAAGGAAAATTACCTAAGGGCAAAGCTAGACGCAACATCAATCATGTGATTTGCCCTTGTCTGACTTGGCTTTTTAAAAAAATAAAAATAAAATACTATAGCTATATAGTTCAGTGGAAGCTGCAGGAAACCCACATCATCTGGAGGGATGGGCAAATCTGACCATTTCAGTTGCTCTCTAATTATTCCATTATTTTTCTTAGTTCTATGCATATCCACATCAGTTTGCCGTACTAACACACGCACACACACCAAAAATTCATTAGCATTTTAGTGTGCCTTTATCAGGACGGGTGTCAGGAGCAGGCCACAAGGTGTCAGTGAAGTTAACTATTTATTCAAAAAAACTGAAACAGCTCAGTCCTAGTGGTCACCGCAGCAACCCTTCCCAGTAGGTCTTGCCCCAGTGAGGCAGTTGCGAGGACTGCCGGTTCCTGCCTTCCCGCCGCTCTCTAAGTCTCCTCCTCCTCTGGGTGCTTCTCAAGCAATCTGAGACTCTGTCCACATGTCTCTCTCTGCTCTGCCATCTTCTTGCCTCTTCTGGTCCTGGGAGATTGGGGGGGGGAGCTGGTTACAGCAGGAGGGGGAGGCCCCCCAGATTCTTCAGCAGCCTGCCTCATCTCTGCCCCTTGGTCTCCCTCCTTTCCTGCTTCCCCTTCTGGGCTTCTCTCTGCCAGACTCTCCCTACCCACTAACCCTGTTACCTCTTCAGCTTCCACCACCTCCTCCTCCCAGTCTTCTCCCTCTGAGCACCCACGGCCACCCCACCGCCCCTCTCCAAGCTCTTCCCTTGGGGGCTCTCCAGCTGGTGCCTCCCACCACTCCTCTGTGCCCATGGCAGGATTTCTGCTAATATACACATTTTTTGTCTGCAATTTTGACTAATATACACGTTTGCAAAGCAATTTGCTCTAATGCAATTTCCCTATGCTGAGGAACTGCATTGCAAAATTCAGAGAGCAAATTTAGAAGACTGGTTAGATTTTGTTTAGCGTATTGTTTCAGAAAGGGCAAATGATGATAGTTGCCTTTAAATGTGAACAGCATCAAACTTCTCCCCCTTCCTTAGATGTAAACTGGCAAAATTACAGCAGTCTTTGCAAATCTCCATGTCCAATGTTACCTTTGATACCCCATTTACCACGTCCTGGTTATCTAAACTATTTTACAAATAAAGAGAAGTCAAGTTAGTAAGTAGGGCTGCCAGGTCAGGCGTATCCCAGACCCTGAGATTTCTGGGCCCAGCAAGGAGACCTCTTGATGTCATGCTGGGCCCCGGAAACAATTGGGAGAGGGAGCAGGGGAGTCAGAAGGCCCCCTGCTTCCCCAAGGGTTCATGCTATAATTTGAAGCCAGCTCCTGCTGGGCTGAAGCAGGCAAGCTGCAGGCAGAGTCTTCTGGCTGTTTTATTATTCTTATTGAAGGCGTTCTCACCCCCTGGCGATCCAAGCCCCCCAACTGCCTCCTGGAGGGGGCCAGGCAAAGCAGGAGACTTCAGGCCAGAGCTGGATTTCTGGCGCTCCTCTTAAGCAAGTGAGAGGAAGAAGAGACAGAAGCTGAGGCAGCACAAAGTGGTGTTGGTTTCTTTATTAACTTGGATTCTGGTAGCAGGTGGACAAGGGAGGATGGTCAGGGGTGAGGGATGGAGGTGGGGAGGAAGAGGGAGGGGAGGAGAAGGAGCCAAAAGGCTCAAAAATTCCCGTAACAATAAAAAAGAAACTAAAAGTAATCTCATAAACTTCTAAAAAGCATCTAGAGTGCAGACGGCAGCATTCTCTAGGCATCACCCTCCCCTACAGCTCCTACTAGCAATCAGCGGGCAAAGCGTCGCCCCACAGGCAGGCGAGGGGGGCACAGTTCGCAGCTCATTTTCCTACGCACTACAGGAGGCCAAAGCATGGGGGGCCCACGCTAGAGTCTATGGCAAAGGCTGTGTCAGAAATTTGGGGCGGGCGGGCGGGCATACAGGGCACATGTTGCATGAAGGTGGTGGTGGGGGGGTTGCTGTGTGTACTTTGCATGGTAGTCACTGGGGCAGCTCTAGATACTTTCTGTGGAGATGCCTGGACCACATTCTTGGGTCTTTCCCCAGCTTCCCTTCCCTCGCCCCATCACCCTGCCCCTTGTGCATGAGAGTGGGACCCACATGCTTGCCCAGCCCCAGATTGCTTGGGGGGGTGTCAACGACCCGGGGCTGCTGCCGGCAGCAGCAGCAGCAGCAGCTGCATATGGGGTGGCAGCAACAGCACCAAAGGCCTGGAAGGGGGGTCCCTGGGGGAAAGAGCTGAACTTGTGCATTTCCTTGTCATCTCTTCTGGGTCCAAAGACTGAAGTGGGGGGGGGGGAGTCACATGGCAACCAGCCAGCATAACTCCCCCCCACCCACCCCCCCCGCTCTCTTTGGAATCCCAGGGCAGATGCCTCCTAAAAGGATCGACCTTTTGCTCAAGGAAGGAGTCCCAGGCTTCTGGCTTGGCTGGAAGAAGTGTCATGGGGAGGGGGAGGATTCCCCAAGCACCATGGGGCAGGGAGGGGGCAGTAGAGCATCCTCTGGCAGGGAAAAAAGGCCCAGAGTGCACTGCTCTTCCCTTTATTCATCCTGGGACTTGGTGTGGGAGTGTGTAAGTGGGTTTGGGGGGGAGATTTAGCTACTCCCCAGCTAGGAGTGGTCCAGGAAACTTTGGCAGGTGCCACGTCTGTGCTGAGTTGGGAGGCCTTTGCGGGTCCCCCCTAGTGTAGAAGCGCAGGTAAGGTTGCAACGCAGCTCTGCACCTCTCCTGAGCGACAGATTGTGCTGGGTGGAGCCGGGCATCGGACGCAAGCGGGACGCTGCGCTCTTCCAGCCCGAGGGTTTGGTGCCCGTGGGCCTGGCACAAGTGGACTGGCAGAGGCTCATGCACTAGCCCTTCCTCCCCCCTCTCTTCTTCCACCCACCGCTCACCCCGCCCCCCGAATGTGTGTGTGTGTCTTTGCAAGAGAGAGAGATATGAGCCTGGGAGATCTGCTCTGCCTGGCACCACCTTAGCACTCCCTGCCTCTGTCCCGCTGTGGGCTGGCAGCCCGGGGAGGCTTCTTGGGGAGCCACGCCAATGCCATCCTGCCGAACGTCCCTATTTGTGTTTGCATAGTAGGTATCTGTTCGCATTGTATACACAAGGTTTGAGCCACTGTCCAGGCCGCGCTTTTCCACCCAAACTGGGCAGGAACAGCTGGGGGGCGGGGGGTTTCTCTCCCCCTGGGCAGCCCTGCTCTGCTTCCCATCTCCTAGGCCTGCGGACCTGGACCGAAGGCTGGGCACGAGGGAGGGCTGGGCGAGGGTGGATGGGCCGCCGAGTGCCATCCCGCTGACTCCTTCCCTGCTGCTGCGTCAGAAGAAGAGGGCTCCAGGAAGCAGGCGCCCCCGCACGGCTTCCCCTCCTCGGTCCGGGCTTTAGGTCAGGAGGAAGAACTGTAGCTCATGCGTCTGCAGTCGGTCGGTCATGCGAATAAGACAGTAAAGTTAGGTCTCTTACGGAAATCATGCCATGTAACCTAAAGAGTCATGGAGAGCCAGCCCTGCTCCAGTGAGCTCGTGGCTCCGCTCGCCTGGCCATCGTGGGGGCACAAGAGGGAGGTGGAGGTCAGTGGATTGGTGTCGAGGTGAAGCCCTGGTGGAAAGAGAGGAAGAGGAGACAGGAAGCTCGGGTTAGAAACATTCCAAGGCCACAGCAAAGCCCCTCTGCCTGTCCCTCCTCTGGGCTCGGGGATTGCAGTGCAAACAGAAGGAACCTTTCAGCGCAGACAGAATGATCTCTGCCGCTGCACTTCAAACACAGCACACCCACCTGGGTCAGGGCTCATTCCCACTCTCTCCAGGTAACTCAGAGTCTCGAATAAAGCACTTCCTAGGGTGATTTGGGTGGGTGGGCAGGGGGATCCTGACAGTTAAGCTGGCTCAATACAAGGGGGGAAATATGCTAGCGTAAGGAGGCCCCCAACTGCCATTGCCACAGCCCACAGGAGGGGCCTTAGGTGAAGTTTCTGCTAAATTTTGCCTAAAACAAGGCTCAAGGCAAACGTGAAGGTTTTCTGCAAAGGCTTCCGAAGAAGGCAAACTTTAATTCCTTCTAGAAATACCCTCACCTTGTCGCCAAATTTACGTGAAGTTCTTATTTGAGCTACGCATCTGATGAATCTGAAGAGGAGCCAGTCTGACTTAGGGAAAGCTCTTTGGACCTCAGTACTCCAAGCTTGGGGCCCAGCCTCCCAGCTATTGTTACAATATCGCCAGCAGGGGGCACAATTTGGCTAAAATTGGTCAGAGGGTAAGGCCTGTGGATTTCCTTAAGGGGTTTCCCTACTCTCTTGTAATTCATGCACTGGCATTTCTTATTATCATACAACTGCAAAAAGGAGAAACTGCTCCTGGATGCCAAGTTTCTAGTCCTTAACGATCACTGCACTTTCCATGGATGTTGTGGGAGTCCAGCTCCTACCAGCCAAGGGTGCCAAGTGGAATAAAATATTGCAGGTGGGCTGTGTGTGCAGGGAAGCCCGTCCTGCATAATCAATCACAAGATGTAGTGCATGCACACCATTTGAATGGCAATGCCTACCAGTCTGGGGGGGAGTCCAGCCCCCCCAAATATTTTACAGGACTGACCTCACCCCCTACGAGTTGGCTCCTATGCTACCAGCCTCATGGAACACTGCCAGTGGCCAGGGATGTTGTCAGCTGTAGTCCAACAACCTCTGCAGAAACTCAGGTTTTTCCAGGTGAGAGCAGTGCCATCTGAGCATGCAAAAGCTGCTCTCTCTCTCTCTCTTCCTTTGCAGGGGGCTGGATTAGAGGACCCTTCTAACTCTTCAGTTCTATGGCTCTATGACTCTATAGTGAAGGAAGGCGACAGCACTCAAGGCAAGAGGAGGCCTTCCTGTTCCTATCCCCCCCCCCCCCCGAGGCAGACGAGAACTAAGCCTTGTGCTGCTCAGGACAAGCCCTGTTTAAGCGCACAGACCTTGGGCTCCCAGCAGGGCAGAAGGAAGCAGCTGTGAGAACAACGCAGAGAGACAGCGACACAAGCAGGCACAGACAGGCCCAGGGAGCACAGGGACTCCCAAACACATCTAGGAGGATTGGCAGCTTGAAAAGCAAGTGGAAAGGGAGAATTTGGGTGGCTGAAGCTTCTCTCACTATAGTGCTACACGCCTCGGGAACATTTTCCCCTCTTGCACTGCCCTTCTGCCCAACCAAGCAAGGCTCAGGAACCAAGGGCTGCTCCCCCACTCCTGGCAGCCTTCAGATCTGTTCAGCAGGCAGAAGCTCAACCGATGTAGCTTCTGTTGCATCAGAGACTGGAAGGAGCCACAGGTCAGTCCTGCCACAGATGTTGCTAACCAGGCCCTTCCAAGGATTGCCAGATTGCATGAAGGCTGAAGGCTCACACTTTCAGCCCTTGTATAAAGGAAGGAGCTTCGGCAGATATGGCTTCTCCCATCAGAGTAGGAAAAATGTACCTCTGCCAAACTTGACTATTATTATTATTATTATTATTATTATTATTATTATTATTATTATTAAAGGCACAGAGGCTGTACCTTTGGCAAGTTGTGAACAGTCAGTAAGATTGTCATCGATGCTTGAGTTGAGACTCCTGCCTTGCAGGGGTTGGACTAGATGACCCTTGGGGTCCCTTCCAACTCTACTATTCTGTGATTCTATAAATATATATACACACATACACCCCCATACATCAGGGAGAGGAACTAGATCTGGCAGGTGAACTGGATCATGATTTCCCCAAAAGGAGATTGACGGGTGGGCAGGGCTGCTGCCTGCCAATGGAGGTCAGGTGACCTTTGGTCCTTCCTCCTTTGCCAGGCTCTCCATAAGGCAGCTGATTGCCTGCTCTTGTGAGGCTCCTCTTGCAGCCCTTTGCAGGATCCGCCAATCAACTGACTGGTGGTGTCTGCAGACTCCCTTTCGGCTGAGCGAGGTTTTCACCTGCCATCCCATGTGATGTCATATATGAGCTTAGGCATAGGGTAGGTGGGGGCGGCATGGCTGAAATGGTATGAATTTTGGCACGAATCACTGCTCTGGGCTTGCCAGCCAGGAGGTTTACCCAGAATGGGTTCATGGAGGGATCTGTTATGGGAGGCTTGTTCTCTACTCTGACACTCCCTAAAATCAAATCTTCTGTGGGCACAGAGTGAAGGGCAGCCCTGCTTTTCTCAAGAATGCCACCTCTTCCGGACAGAAGAGCAGGATGAGGATCCTGGTGCCACCAGACCCTCAAGAGTAGCACAGAAGCGCTTTGCAGGCACTCCTTTGTGTCGGGAAGGGAGAAGGCTAAGGAGAAAAAGGCGAGGAAGGGGTGCAGGATAGCAGTTTACAAAATTATGCATGGCATGGAAAAGTTTCTCTCTCTCACACACAGTGCAAGAACTCATGGGCAGTCAATGGCGCTGAATGCTGGAAGATTTAGGATGGACAAAAAAGTCCTTTTTAGGCAGTGCTTAGCTGAATGGTGGAGCTCCCTCCCACAGGCGGCAGGGATGGCCACCAACTTGGATGGCTTGATAAGAGGATTGGGAAAACTCATGAAGGGGTGGGCTGTCAGTGACTACCAGCCACAAATGCAGGGGGTTGGACTAGATGTCCCTTGGTGTCCCTCCCAACTCTTCAATTCTATGATTCTAAGGCAATGATCTGCATTCTGTGCTGGAAACGGCAGGAAGGGAGAGTGCTCTTGAGCTCAGATCCTGCGTATGGCTTTCCCACTGGCATCTGGCCAGACGCAGGTGCTGGACTAGAGGGGCCAGTGGCCTCATCCAGCAGCCCTTCCTCTCTTTTTACGTTAGAGAAAATGCTTTGCATGCAAACTGTCCCAAGTTCCATCACTGGCCTCTCCGGTTAAAAGAGAAAAGGCTCAGGCAGCCACTGAGGCTGATGGGAGTCGGAGTCCCACGATGTGGGCTGTGTCAGATTGTGTCAAGCTGGTGCCCTCCAGTTGTTGTTGGACTACAACTCCCATTGTTCCTGACGATGGCCCATGCTGGCTGGGATTGATGTGGCCGAACAAAGGCCAGCATGGATGATAAGGAATTCTGTGCAGGCTGACACAGAAGAGACAGATGACTCTGCCCCTTTTCCACCAGCTTGCTAGACAGAAGAGGCTAAGAGGCAACATTTGCTTGGAAATGCAAGCTGCTATCCTCTGAATAGACCAGCACTAAAAGATGGCAGGCTAGTAGGACTGTTTGAGGACCAAAGCAGCTGTGGACCCCCAAGAGGCCCTGAAGGTGCTTTGAGACTCCCATTTTAACACCCACGTCACATGTCCAGAACAGAGGATGGGCCTGCCCCTTGTGGAGTCCTAGATGGATGTGTTCAGGGCTGCCCCTGAAGATGGCGTTGAGGTGGTAGCCAGTGCATAATGTGGCTGCTGGGCTGCTAAGTGGGGCGGCTCAGTGGGGCCAATCAATGTGTTATACTGGCCTATAAAGACCTAAATGGCTTGGGGTCTGAGGACCTAACAGAGCACCTTTGTCAGTATCAACCGTCTCAGGTCCTACAATTGGCAGCTGAGGCCGGGGTGGTGGGGCTGCCTGGTTGGTGCTGGCCCAGGACAGACAGGGCCTTCTTAGAGGTGGTTTTCCATTTGCGGAATGTGCTTCCTGCTGAAGTGCAGCCATTATTATTATTATTATTATTATTATTATTATTATTATTATTTAAAGGTAAAGGGACCCCTGACCGTTAGGTCCAGTCATGGATGACTCTGGGGTTGCGGTGCTCATCTCACTTTACTGGCCGAGGGAGCCAGCATACAGCTTCCGGGTCATGTGGCCAGCATGACTAAGCCGCTTCTGGTGAACCAGAGCAGCGCACGGAAACGCCGTTTACCTTCCCGCCGGAGCGGTACCTATTTATCTACTTGCACTTTGTGCTTTCAAACTGCTAGGTGGACAGGAGCAGGGACCAAGCAATGGGAGCCCAGGCCTTCAGCCATTAAACTGTTGTTGTGGGGGTTTTTTCGTGATTGCTTTATTTTACTATTTTTATTATGCCATTTAAAAAGAGAATTTACATGGCATAATAAAAATAGTAAAATAAAGCAATCACGGAAAAACCCCCACAACAACAGTTTAATGGCTGAAGGCCTGGGAGAAGAGTTTGCCTGGTGCCTAAAGACATGCAATGATGGCACCAGGCGAGCCTCCCTGGGGAGAGCTTTCCACAAGTGGGGAGCCACTGCAGAGAAGACCCGTTCTCCTGCTGCCCCCCTCCGGGCCTCACATGGAGGAGGGTCTTGGCTGACAAGCGCAGGGTCCAGGCAGGTCTTAAGGTGTTGAGGTCCTGAGTTGTGCACGGCTTTATCAGTCAGTACCAGTACTTGGAATTGGGCCCAGAAACTCATTAACTTTCCGGAGGAATCAAAAACATTCCAGGGATTTGATAGCTGAAAGGCCTTTTTTAAAAAAACAAACAAAACTCTGCTTATAATTCTTTGAAATTTGTTATTAGTGTTAATGTGTTTGTTGCCCTGGGCTCCTTTGGAAGGATGGGATACAAGTTGAAATAATAATAATAATAATAATAATAATAACAACAACAACAACAACAATAATAATAATATACAGTGTTACCTCGGTTTACGAACTTAATCTGTTCCAGAAGTCCGTTCTTAAACCAAAACAGTTCTTAAACCAAGGCGTGCTTTCCTGAATGAGGCCTCCTGCCGCTGGTGCCCTTCCACCTTCCACCATTCGGCTTCCGTTCTTAGATCGAGGTAAAGTTCTCAAACCAAGACACTATTTCCAGTTTTGCGGAGTTCGTAAACCAAATTGTTCGTAAACCAGACTGTTCTTAAACCGAGGTACCACTGTACAGGCAAAGGAGAGGGACTCCAAGGGAAACTGCTAGGTCCTACTACAGTTGACACACGGCCACCGCCCCCCCCCAGCTGCTAGTAAGAACAAAGGGGTGTTTACCTCCAAAGAGGCCACTCGAGGGGTGGGGGGTGAGGGGTGTCACTGCTTCCCCCTTTTCAGGCTGGCTCGTTTCACTATCTGAGCCCCCATCCTGCCCCCGAGAAGCTCCGATCTTGAGACACTCCCTTGAGCCTCCTCCTGGGCAAACGGCAGCGAGAGACAGGAAAGCGGCAAACGGTCACAGAGAAACCCACGAGGGGGGTGGCAGACGGACGGACGGACGGACGGACGGAGAGACACAAGGAGAAGGAGAGTCAGATGGTGGCAGGGGACTCCTGCAGCAAAGTGCCTGGCATGGGCAGCAGGAGAGGGTCCTGCTGCGCCAGGCAAGGGCGGGGGGGGGGGAGAGAGAAAGAGCAGGGGACAGACGACAGAGAGGAGGACGCAGCTGGAGCCCTGGGGCTGGGAGGCCCGTGGGGCTTGGGTACCTTGCTGCCTGCACTCTCCTGCTGCCAAAGGGCATGGGCCAGGAAGCGGCCAGCCTGGGCTTCCAGCGCATAAGGCTCCTGCAGGGAGCCTTCCATAATCACCTCTTCGTGCTGCCGTGCGTCGCCTGTCCCGTCCGTTTCCAGCCGCCGCACCACCTTCCGGATAATCTGCAAAAAATAAGTGCAGCACTTTTAGACAGTCTCCTGCTGCCTCAAGTGATGCCCACCAGCCCTCGGAAAGCCTGCCTGCTCTCCCTTCCAGCCCAGGATGCCTGGAGTGCCTTCCCGCGAGGCACAGCCCTTGATCTCTTGTTCTGGAGCCTGGACCTGCCCCAAATGGTGGGGCAGGGCCCCATTTGCCCATATGAAACAAACTCCACTACCTCCAAATTTAATTTTATAGCAGTAATACCTATTCATCACTCACAGACACCTTTGGAATGTTGAAAGACCATGAGGGCATCATGTTTCCCTCTGTGAACTAAGGCATCAAGACATTATCTTGCAAGAATGTGTACAGCTGCCTTCCTCAACCTGGTGCTCTAGGACTACAATTCCCACCAGCTCCAGTATTATATGGCTGTGGCTAATGAGAGTTGTAGTCCAAAACATTTGGAGAGCACCAGGTCGAGGAAGGCTGGGCTTTGACAAGGGAGATATATCTGCTCAGCCTTAAATCCTTATTGGGTGATGTTGGATCAGCCTCTCTCTCTCTTCCTAACCTACCTCACAAGGTTGTTCTGAGAATAAAGAAAGGAGGCTGACTGCATGAACTGCTCTGGTCCATGCATGCATCAATCCCTGCGGGCCGAGGCTGCTGGAAATTGTAGTGCAAAACATCTGGAGGGCACCAGGTTGGTGAAGGCTGCCTTACGATGCCCCTATAAGGCAGGCCAGCATATGGTCTCCAGGTGAGAGCCAGCCATTTGCTTAAGATCACCTGCTGAGTTTGGGGGAAAGGAGAGATGGGACATCCTAGGGACATCCTGGTTCATAGCTCAGACCCTGGGGCAGCAGTTCTATGTGCCCTTGCCTGGGAGTCATTCCCACTGAATGCAGGGAGATTTAATGTTGGAAGAAGGATAACTAGGATGGCAGCATGAGCTGCTACACTCAGATTTCCCCAACCTGGTGCCCTCCAGATGTTCTGAACCACAACCCTGACCATTGGCTGTGCTGGCCGTGGCTGATGACAGTTGGGAGTCCAAAAGGTTTGGATGGCACAGGGTTGAGGAAGGCTGACTTACCGTATTTTTTGCTCTATAGGATGCACTTTTCCCCCTCCAAAAATGAAGGGGAAATGTGTGTGCGTCCTATGGAGCAAATGCAGGCTCCTTGGCTTCAGCGATAGCAACGCGAAGCCTCCGAAGCGCAGAGGGAGAGCTCCCCCCCCCCTGTGCCCCAGAGGCTTTGTGTTGCTTTCACTGAAGCCCCTGGAGCGCAGGGAACTCCCGCTGCGCTCCGGGGGCTTCAGGCAGCTATCCGCAAGCCTTCGGAGCGCAGCAGAAGGGGCTCCATTTCTCCTGCCGCTTCGCTGAAGGGGCGCTGAGCAGAGAGGGGGAGAATTATTTTTTTCCTGTTCTCCCCCTGTGCGTGGGGGTCCTGTGCGTCCTATGATCCGGTGCATCCTATATAGTGAAAAATACAGTAGATTGCAAAGTCCTTTGGGCAGAAACGTTTCTTTCTGCCGTTGCAACTCAATAAAGTGCAATGTGCATTGATAGTGCTGTATTAAATAATCATCTTCAACATCATAATCACATTTATGTTGTAACCGCCCTGAGACCTGCGGGTACAGGGCGGTATACAAATTTAGTTAATAATAATAACCATTGCTAAGAACTGCGCAATGCGATCTCCCCTCTCTCCAGGTGGCAAAAGAAGACAATTGCCTGGAGGACGGAATGTCAGTCTCAGGAGGCGTATCTTGCATGACATGCGACACGGGCTGACATTCCTTGCTCTGCACAACCCCACCCAAAGGCACAGGAGGCCCTCCCCTCTTCTGTATCTGGCCACCCTCCCCACAAGACAAGGGAGCGAGGAATTCAGCAAAAGAGGTCCTACACCCTTTGGATTTCTCCTTCTCCCTGTTATCGGTAGGTAGCCGTGTTGGTCTGCCGTAATCAAAACAAAATAGCAATAGCACCTTAGAGACCAACTAAGTTTGTTATTTGTATGAGCTTTCGTGTGCATGCACACTTCTTCAGATACCTTCTCCTTCTCCCCGCTCAGCATTGACCTCTGCCTGCCTCCCAGCACCTGGTGCTGGCCCTGCGCCCGATTTAGACCAACTGGTATTTTTAGGACCTTGCAGAAAGCTACAAGCTCACTCTCCCACCCAGTGCTGTGGCAGGTCATTCACCTCCCTCTTCATTCAGCTCCTGCATGAAATTCCCACAACAAGGTTTGCAGGGAGCAAAGGCCAGCGGGGCTGAAGCCAAGTCAGACTGGCAAGATCAGAACAGTTCCCATCTCATCTCAGTGCTCCCACACACATTCCTTTGGATGACCAGAGCTTCTCTCTCTTACACACATAAGGACCCCTATAATTAGATCTTTTGCAATCATCATCATCAGCTGCTGCTAGTGAAGCAGGTGGAGAATCACGATCAGGAATTGACCCACAGGCTAATTCCATCACCCCACCTTATTTCCACATCCACCCCAATTTACCCTCAAAATTCAGACCAAGAGCTACCGTGAGTCAGAATATGACTCAAGCAAGTCAGTCAAGCTGCATCCTACAGGGCAAACTAAGGTCACCCTCTCCCCCCCCCCCGCATGCACATACTAGAAGCCACCCCCCACAAAAGAAAACCCCAACACAAACTCTCTTGGGCTGGGTAGTCCTGACAGAAATTTCTTCAACTACTGCTAGCAAGACCCCATCAAACAACCAAGCCTATCTGTCAGGGTTCCTGCCAGCACACTCTGGGATAAAGTCCAAATGTGTCACACTGAACGCAAGCAGGCAATGTGAGGAGCAAAACTCTGGCACAAAGGAAAAGAGCCTGGAGGCGCAGGAGCCCAGCAGGATTCTAGCGTGAGGGGGAGGAGGGGCTTCTGGGGAGCCTGGAGCCGACTGGCCCAGCTGCCGCCTCCTGCTCTGCCCTCCGTCTCCCCCTGGCAGGCCACTCACCTTCTTTGTGACAATGTTGCCCTGCTCATCTGTAAATTGCTCTTCGGTCACTTGTTCCCCTGGAATATCCAGCGCTTCATTCCCCTGGAGGGTTGGGAAAGCAGAAAGGAGAGTGAGCAAGATTGCTATGGGACCACAAAGTCCTTCACCCTCCCAGAACTGGCCCAGAGCAGCGGACGTCCTCTCAAAGCCCCACGGGGGGTTCAAAGAAAGTCAGCTCTTGGGGCAAAGCCAGCGCTCTTCCTCTCGCTCCATGCCCTGCCCTGGTCCCTGGCGCCCTTCCGCCACACTACCAGTGAGTGAAGCCTGGCACGGCGTCCCTGAGTGCCATCCAGGGCGGGTTGGTGGGCCGGTACCGGCCCGGCCAGTCTTGGGGAAGCCTCCTCTGGCCAGCTACCTGGACAATGACTCGCCGGCGCACCACCCGTGTGGAGACGGGCTCCTCGTCATCACTCAGCCCATCGCTCTCGCCCAACTCCTTGTCCAGCTCCTGGTGGATGTGCTTCAGCATAAAGCGGAAGGAGCCCTGGGCAATGTGCAGCAGGTTCTGGCAGCTGACCAGGAAGAAGCCAAGCAGCACCAGGCTGATGAGCAGCTGGGTCAGGAAGCCCCACATGGTGCTGCCACCTCCCGCCCCACCCCAGCCAGCCCAGAGCCTAACGCTGGCCTTCCCTCATGGCATGAGGGCACTGCCCAGGCTACTGGCAGGAGCAGCCTCTGGCTCACGACTGGGAAGCGGGTAGGGGCCGGGCTGGGGAGGAAAGCTGCTGTAATTTTAGCCTCCCCCGACCAGCTGTTTGGAGGCTCTGGCCAACCCTCCCTGCCCCCTCCTTCGGGGGGGGGGGAGTTTGTCAATGTCACCCAGTGCTCTGCCAAAGCCCAGGCAGGCCAAGGAGGTGGCACGAGGCCTGCCCCAGCCTGCAATCCAGCCTGGTGTCTCTTGGTGCCCCTGGGCACGAAGAGCTGAGAAGCATGCTTTGCCTGAGCCACCTAGGAGAGGGCTGTGCACCTATGTCTTGCACAGCAGCCGCCCCCCCCCCCCGGTTCTCTGGCATCCTGGGCAGTTCTATTTCTGGCCCCTCCATACCTGGCTCTGGGTGAGAACCAGGCGCTACCCAATTAGGAAGCAATGAAGAGGCCGGCTGGCCAGGATATAAATAGAGCAGAGAGGCTGAACATGGCTGCTGGGCCAGCCCCCTCCCCCAAGCAAGGGGGGGGGGCAAATGAGCTTCTTCTGCACAGGAGTGCAAATGTCAGCAGAGCAACCTTCTCATTTAGCTGACATACCCCCCCCCCCCCGCACACACACCTTTTTTTAGCCAAAGGCATCTCCCCCCAAGCTGCTGGCAAAAGCTAATAACTATCACTACCATATCAAATAAGAAGCAACAAGTGAAACAAATTGGAAGCCAAACATCCCAGCAGAGTGTCGGCAGGCAACTCGAGTGATGCTGAAGCCCCCTGAAATAGTTCTCTCTGGATCCCAACAGCTAAATCTTGGCAGAAGATTTCTGCAGCCTTGGTCCCCCCCCCTACCCCCCCCCCCAAGAGACAGCATGGTTTTAATGGGTGCAGTGAAATACTGTACCTGTCAGGGGAATCTCTCACCGCTTGACACACCTGATGGGTGCAATCTTATCAACAATGTTTTGTTTCATTTTAAAAATGATTTTAGTGATGTGTCAAATTTGATTTTTTAAAAATAACCCCCCCCTTATTTCTGTCCATCTCAGTGAGTCCTTGGATGTGCAAATCCTCCTCCCTAAAAAAATAATTATTATTATTATTATTTATACCCCGCCCTCCCCAGCCAAGGCCGGGCTCAGGGCGACTGAAACCCTTCCCTTCCCTTCCAGGTGTGGAGGGAAGGGAACACAGAGACAAAGGGCTACACCTCCTGCAGTTCCAGGGCAGAAATCCCAGGTTCCACCCCACCATCTCCAGGTAGAGCTGGGAGAGACTCCCTGCTTGCAACCCTCTGGAGAGCTGCTGCCTTTCAGAGAAGACGATGCTGAGCTGGGGAATCCATAGTCTGGCTCTGCAGAAGGCAAGTTCCTTATTTCCTGTTCCGTCCCCCCCCTTGCTCTAGGTCCCTGTGCTGGGGCTCGTAGGTGGGGATGGTGACTGTGAAAGATGCAAAATAATAAATTAAGTCAGCCTTCACCTTCAGGATATCAAGCTTTGGGCGTGTTGTATCTTTACATTTCATGGCTCCAGTGCCACCAGCATTTGAACGATGCATTCCGTCAGCAAAGATAGATATTTCAGAATACACTGATGCAATATTCCCTAGAGTGCCTCCATTTCAGCAGTGTATATAGTTTAAATATTCTTGTATAGCCTTGTTTTGTTTGTAAAGCTTTAAAATCTTTTCATATCTGTGCTACAGATATACATGAGGTGAAATTTAATCTCATGCTGTGATGCTTGTTCCACATGTTGTTCTGAGGGTTCTCCCATCCCCTCCCCCAGCCCATTCTCTGTTGTGCAAGTGGAAGTCCTTACGCAGGGCTGGTGAAGGTGGAGCTCCTTTGGTGAATCCCGCCCACGATGCTTATCTAGGGCCTTGACTTTGTTTATTCTTTTGCCTCTACGGACTGATCAGGGGCTGCTTTGTCTGGATGGGAATCGCGAGGGAATGTTGCACTCTCCTACCTGTGGTTGTCCAAATATGCTGCTGTCAGCTTCCTCCAGCCACTTAGCCAGGCCCTGCCGCCTCCCAGGCTGGAGCCCCCACTCCCTCTCCTCCGAGGAGTCCATCCGGGTGTGATCCGGCCTCTCCCTCTCCCGGCCCCGCACTCTGTAGGGCACCGACTGCCGCAGCGCTGGGGGGCTCAAGGACACCCCCTTGGGCAGGTCTGACAGACTGGAGATGAAGGTGCTCTCCACGGCCCAGTTGCCCAGCCTAGGGAGCAAGGAGAGAAGCACAGGCTCACCAGCTCTGCTCACGTGGAAATGCAGGCAAGCCAAGGGAGGCGAAGCACAGGGCTGCCTCATACGGAGTCAAGACAGCTTTATGGGACCATCACTAAACTGTACTGTGAACCCCACATTTTGTACTATCCACCCAAACTGAGTAATTGATACACCCAACCAGGGTTCGTAGTTAACACCTAAAAATCAAACACTGTGTGATTCACTCCAAACAAACCCTGCGCTTTGATTGGTTCACCTGGCGCAGTACTGTCTACGCAGACAGCGATGCCCAGCACCACAGGCCACATTTAACTGCAGAATGGACCCCATTCCTGAGCCTGTCCCCCAATGCACGCACCCAGTAAAGGACAAATAATCTGCAGAACAGAGGGGTGACTCCTGTCTCTCATATCCTAGTAACCCCTTGCTTGGAGTGACTGCTGCAATGCTCTCTATGCAGGGGGCCTTTCAAACTAGCCACCCAATGGGTTCCCGTTAGCAAAGGAGTGACCAGATGGGTTGGCACCCAGAGTAAAGTTCAAAAATCCAGTGGTGCCCATGGATCTAACAGCCTCTGGTCTCCTCTGACTGGCAGCAGATCTCCAGGCCTTTCCTGTGTTAGGCGAGGTGTGTTTTGAGGGGAGATACAGGTAATTGAACCTAAAAACAATACATTTATTATTTGTATCCAGCCCATGTGATAGGGTTGCCCCAGCCACTCTGAACAGCTTCCAACACATAAAAAAGCATAATTAAACATCAATCATTAAAAATACAGCCAATACAGGGCTGCTTTCAGATGTCTTCTAAAAGTCAAATAGTTGTTTATCTCCATGACATCTGAAGGGAGGCTGTTCTACAGGGCAGGCGCCACTACCGAGAAGGCCCTCTGCCTGGTTCTCTGTAACCTCATTTCTTGCAATGTGAGAACTGCCAGAAGGCCCTCAGGGCTGGACCTCAGTGTGTCCGGCCTGAGTGAAGGGGGTGGAGATGCTCCTTCAGGTATACAGGGCCAAGGCTGTTTAGGGCTTTAAAGGTCAGCACCAACAGTTTGAACTGTGCTGGGAAACATACTGGGAGCCAGTATAGCTCCTTTAGGACCACTGTTATATGGTCCCGATGGCAACTCCCAGTCACCAGTTTAGCTGCCACATTCTGGATTAGTTGTAGCTTCTGGGTCACCTTCAAAGGTAGCCCCATGTAGAGTGCATTGCAGTAGTCTAGGTGGGAGATAGCCAGAGAATGAACCACTCTGGTGACAGTCTGTGGGCATGTAGGATCTCAGCCTGCATACCAGATGGAGCTGGCAGACAGCTGCCCTGGACAGAGAATTGACCTGCACCTCCATGGACAGCTGTGAGTCCAAAATGACTGTCAGAATGTGCACTTGATCCTTCAGGGGCACAGTTACCCCATTTAGGACCAGGGAGTCCCCCACACCAGCCTGTCCCCCAGAAACGTTCAACCTCTGTCTGTTGGCTGCCATCCATCCTGCTGCTGCCTCCAGAGACTCACACGGGAGATTCCCCATGGCTGGCATCCCTGCAAGCGGGGAGTGCATTACCTCTCTTTGCCCTTGTCGATGACCCGACTGACAGTAGGTGACTCGGTGATGCGGGCCTGCACCCTCTGCTGGCCTGAAACGAGAGAGACTTTACTGTGGGAACCCGGCTTCCCGCCCAGAGGCCCCCCTGGCGCTCGCCACCTGGCCTCCTCCCCTCTGACCTCTGACCTTCCTCCTGCTCTAGCATGTCCATCAGGCCATTCATGGCGTCTGAGTCCACTGTGTCGTCCTCCACCAGGTCCATGGAGCCCAGCGGGTCGGGGCCATGCGCGTCCTCCAGGAGCTGCCCCGGGAACCGGCCTTCGCTCGTGGCGTCCGAGTCCTCGGCCTTGCTGCACTCCAGCGAGGAGTCTTCGGCAGTCACCAGCGAGGGCGTCAGCCCCGAGGACCACACCTGCATGTCGGACATCTCCATGAGGGCGTCCTGCTCGCTGGCGGCCATGGGGACGGCATCCATGACGGCCACCTCGCTCCAGTACTGGTCAGCGCGCAGCGGGGAAGGCAGTGAGTAATGCAGGGAGGCGGGGGAGAGCAGCTCGTCCTGCAACGAAGCATAACCTGCATGGGCAGACAGAGGGCGACAGGCTAAGGTGCTGCAGGGCGCAGGGCAGGACACGCAACCTCTAGCCGTCGGGGCATGCGGGGGGGGGTCACACTTTGTGCGCCAACGCGCATCGGTCCAAGAGAACACAGCCATTGGGGCGGTGAGCAAAGCCAGCTAAACCATTGGGGGTGGGCAGGTGGAGAGAGCGCCCCCAAAGATGGGCTGCCACCCAAATGGCAGATTTCAAATGGAAACGGGAAGCAAAGGCCCCATGTCTTTACCGATGCCAGGGCAGCTAACCTGTAGCCTCCCAGATGTTGCTGAGCTACAGCTCCCATCATCCTGGACTTCTGGCCATGATGTTGGCTGGGACTGATGGGAGCTGGAGTCCAGCTTTGCTGGGCAGGCCAAAGGTTCCCTGCCCCGCCCTGCACCATGCCGTGTTTCTGGTGGGCCCTGGAGCCCTTGCCCTCAGCTGCCTCCTGGGGTGTCCCCCTAGCACTGGTTTCCCAGAGAATAATGTAGGGTCCCTTGTCAGGCGTAAAGGAGAGCAGAAATGGGGCAGTGGGGAGTGTTAAAAAGAAAACCTGATCAGGAAACAAATGTCACCAAGCCAAGCACTACCGTACATAAGGCTCAAGTACCACTGATGCCTTTCTCTCTCCTTCACTCAGTTTTTGCAAATGACTGATTAGTCATCAGTATCAAACATGAAGATCAGGAGAGGGACTTGTAACTCAAACAAGCCTTTTTGTGCAATTGCATTATAAATTCTATTTCAGCAGAAGTTAGAAACAAACAAGACAAACACCTTGTCATGATAATATAATAATAATTTATTACTGAAACCCTGCCCATCTGGCCAGGCCTCCCCAGCCACTCTGGGCGACTTCCAATGGGATATTAAAAACACAATAAAACATCAAACCTTGATGCCTTATGTACGAAAACTCCCTTCAAGTCTTTAATAGTAACATAAAGAGTCCAGAATGTAGCACCTCAACATGTCCTCCTATTTTATATATATCAAACATATTGATTGCCTTTATATATGAGAGGCAACAATGAAATAGAAAACAATCTTTCGTTCATTTTTTGAACTGCTTTCACTTTCTGTCACTCTCCAAAGCATAGTTTTTTGACTTGAAATGTGCTGGTCTACTAAAAAATTTCATTTTAATATTAAAGACTTAGGGATTATCTATATGTTTTGTTTCACTGAAAGCTGTTTTCTTTCATTTGGTTTTTGATTCTCTCCTGTTCACAAAAAGTGAAGGGAGGCACTCACTCCTTTCCAAGAACCCACAGCTTCAAAGAACTGGCCTCCCCCTATAAGGCAGATGAAATCAGGGCCGGCCCTACTATTAAACCAAGTGAGGGAGCGGTGCCAAGATCCTGGAGAATGGAATGTGTGAGAGAGTCCCAAGGTGTGCCATCAGCTGCAGTGTGTGGGTGGAAATCAGTAAAACGTCCTGGAAAATCCAGACATATGGCAGACCATGCCGGCAGTGCCATTTTTGCCGATGTTCAAAAAAAGAGAGAAAAGCTAAAACCTTTTCACTGTTTGAAATATGGCAGCCCTAGCCCTATGCTAACTCCCTCCCCTCAAATGCAGAGAAAGCTGCTGTCCAAACCCCAGTGTTGTGGAAAGATTCAGCGGTCAGTTTAATAAGCTTGGCTACATGGAATGAGAGAGAGCACCATCTTGGCCTTGGGTATGAAGAGACAGCTGAAGACTGACAATTGCCCTTTGGGGGAGTTGGAGGTGATTTGAAAGAGGAGAACACATTTATCCCACTCCTGCATCTGGAAACTGAGGGTTCTATCCAGTCACCTCTGTCCACCAGCACAAGGTCTTTTGCACAAGTGGAAGAGTCAGTTTTAATATTGCACAACACAGGAACTCAAGACAACAGTTGCACTAGCAGAAGCCTGCCGTGCCACAAATTGCACAATCTGTTGTGCAACTAAGGCCACATTCATACCATACACTGAAAGCTTGTTTTCTCCCGCTCTGGAGGGTTAGGACTCAAACCTATGGCTTCAAGTTAGAAGAAAGGAGATCCCAACTAAACTCCAGGAGGAACTTTCTGACAGTAAGAGCTGTTCAACAGTGGAACGGTCTCCCTTGGAAGGTTGCGGGCTCTCCTTCCTTGGAGGTTTTTAAGCAGAGGCTGGATGGCCATCTGACATGGATTCTTTAGCTGAGATCCCTGCATTGCAGGCGGTTGAACTAGATGACCCCCAGGGTCCCTTCCAACTCTACGATTCCATGATTCTATGAAAGCACCACATTAAACAGCCATGGCTTCCTTCAAATAATTCTGGGAGCTATAGTTTCCTAAAGGAGCCAAGAGTTATTAGCAGGGTCATCTTCCCCTCTCAGTGCCACAGTTCTCAGCCTGGTTTAACAGTCAAGCCCTGTGGAACAAATATGCCACTAACTGACTTAGCTCCACATGAGTGTTTGGGTATTGTTTAAATACCTGTTTGATCAGAGCCAGCAGCCAGACAAAATAAAATGTGTGTAAATGCTGTGGGAAGCAGAGTCTCTTTCAAACCTCACTTTCATTTCTCTTCAAAATGACTGTCATTTAAGCCAGAGAGGGAACCAGGTTTTTGAGACTGGGGCTCAAAGGTAGAGAAAATATGCCTCTGACCATATGCAAAAGGAACTTCTCTCAACACTGAGTAGCTGCAACCAGTCTTGTACTTCAGGGATTGGGGAAAACGGCTGTAAAGAATCTAAGCAACTCAAAAGCATTCCCTGAAGATCTTAGGTACTATAATTATACTCTTACCCCTTTGCTGTTGGTTCAAAGCAGCTTCACCTGCAATGCCTCTCTCTCTCTGGGAATTTGGTGTGGAGGAGAGCAACTCTCCCACATGTTCCCACACTTTGCACTCGGAAAGAAGAAGGACTCGGCGGGACAAGTGCTGCTAAGCCAGGTTGCCTATGGCTCTGAACGTAAGTGCACAGACAGGAGAGGCTTCCGGGATCAGGTCCCCAAGTGCAAAATTACCAGCTCCGAAAACAGGGTGCTTTGGCTCACATGTTCCACTGTAGCCCAAAGCCCAAAGCCAACAAAGAGTTTTGGGGCATTTTAAAGACTCCCCCCTTAATTAAGGTGTGCTGAAGTAGCTGCAGAACACCACATGGGCTCTTCTAGGCTTCCGTGGACTAGAGTCCTCTTTGCCATAGTACTTTTGGTGCTGTTCTTTTGGGGTCCTGCTGTCACTCAGTGCTGCAAAAGGTGGCAGAGGGGGAGGCAACTGGATCTGTGGGGCACAGTTCCTATGGGGCATGCGGCAGGGAAATTCCCAGTAAGTTGTGCCCCATGTGCCTTAAATATGTGTGCCTGGAGGTGGGTGTCATGGATGGCTCCGTCTTAAACTTGGGGTCATGGTGTGAGCTCTACGTTGGGCAAAAGATCCCTGCATTGCAGGGGGTTAGACTAGATGACCCTTGTGGTCCCTTCCAACTCTACAATTTGATGATTTGAATTTTCCTGTTCAGGCATCAAAAGGAGTCACACTGTCCAGCATTCATAAGAAATCTATATTTTGATCTGGCAGCATCCAAACTTTGCAACTCCCTGCCTATTGACATCAGGCAGACACTTTTGCCATATTATTTTCAGCGCCTGCTAAAAACCTTTCTGCTTCTGCAACCCTGTCCAGACCTGTAGAAGCTGCATTTTTAGCTTTTGAATGATTTTAATGATTTTGAATAATTTCTAATGATACCTGTTTTAAACTGTTTCTATTTAAAATTGAATTGCTTTTTAAAAAAACTGCTTTAAGTCTCCCCCCCCCTTAAAACCCAGTGGTACATCCATTTTATGGAGTAAATAAATACAACGTGCCGGCCTTCTGCTGGCTCATTTGCACCCAGCGGGCACTGACATGCTCCCTTCTCCAGCTCAAAGCATTTAAAGGGTTGAAGGGAAGAAAGAGCTCTTGGGCCACCTCAGAAGTACAGAAGTACATGGGCAGCTTGGTCTGTGAAAAGGACCCCATCTCCTAGGGGCCAAGCCCTTTTGGGCCCCCCAATGTTTTTGGGGAGGGGTTTCCCCTATGTTCAAAAGTGGCAGAGGAGGCTACAGACGGTGAGGCTTCAGTGGCCAACTCCTCGTCCTGCAGTGGAGGGGAAGGAGCGAGGAAGCAGCCCCTGGCCGGTGGCCATTGAAGGTGCTGCCGCACTTGGCTCCACCCCGGCTCCTCCGATGCCCTGATGTCACACGTGCGACATCATGCACCACATTATGTTGCCCCCTCTTCTCCTTTGGAAGCTGGTGCTTCTGCAGTTTCATCTTAAGCATGCATGGGTTCGCTGAGCCAAAATGGGAAGGTTTGCTCCAAAATCACACAGTGCACAAAACCCACAAAGGATGAGGAGAAATTCCATTTCCAAAACAATATGGGAATGGAGACAGAAGCATTCTCTGAAATGGACACCTCTCTTATTTTACCAAGGCTGTTCTCCAACCAAGGAATGTGCAAGAAATGCATATCCTAGTACAATGCACCCAGAGTTTCCACTGGCTCCCTACAGTTGCTCTTGACCTTGGGCAGCCCTTGGGCAGCTGCTGCTCCCAGATGCCCCCACCAGATTTCAGGCAGCCAAGGAATGAACCACCCACCTGCTGCAATTTTGCAAGAGGGACAGAGGCACCCACAGTGGGCATCTGGGCCACAGCAGCTGCCAAGAAGCCTGGGAAAAGTGTGAGACGCACCTCAGTGTATCTCAGCAGGGAAGGGAGGAGTCAAGGAGAACCAGGGGTGCTGGAGAGCATTTGTAGCCCCCCTTACTTACACCTGGCTACAGTTGGGCATGAGGATTAAAGGACTTACTCTGAGACTTCATAGGAAAGGTGAGTTTTTGGATTCTGAAGAGCCCTTGTAGCTTTAATCTACTCATGTTCACTCCTTGCCAGACTGATCTCCCACCCCGTTCTCTTCTTTGCCTCCCCCACTATTGACATTTAGGCTGCAAGTTCCTTGGGGACCAAGACCTATTTATTAGCGAAGCTCTATAAAGCACCATGTCGCTTATTGATAGTGCTGTGTAATTATGGATAAAGAGCAAGGGGAAGGGCAATTGCTTCACCCGGTGGCAGGGGAATCAGGGGAGCAAAGGCCTCCTGCAGGTGTGCCGTGTGTGTGTGAGGGGGACTCTTGCTCCATGCAGCTTTTCCACAGTTGCTGCGCCTGGACTTTGCCTGCTCAGCCGTGCGGGGGTGGGGTGGGGGGTTGACCTTTGGGAGAGTCAAGCTGCCCAGGGGGGCTTTGGGATCAGCAGGCTGAAGGGAAGCCCTTCCCATTTCCCCAGGCTCTGCTAGCAGCCGTTGGGCAAGGAAGGGAAGCCAGGAAGGGAGGGCGGGTAGCAGCAAAGGGCAAAGTGGCAACATTCAGCCTGGCATGGCTGCCAGGTCCGGCCAGGCACAGCATGCATTCATCAGCAGGGCAAAAGCTCTCGGACGGATGGCTCAGGTCAAATGAGAGAGAGAGAAAGAGAGAGAAACAGTGGAGACAGGCAGTGGAGGAGAAAAAGGAGGAAGAGGAGAGAGGTCAGGACCAAGACGGAGGACAACGGTCAGGATAGGCGCCAACTGGCCAGCCAACTCAGGCTGATAGCATGTGGAAGCACGCAGATTGAACTGGGATGGGGAGGGGGGGAGGGAATGAGTGCGCACACCTCTGAACCCCCGTGCGCAGCACTCTTGACCACAGGGTTGGCTGCTGATCTGGCTCCCAGGGCCCACTAAGCCACACCAGCCCACACCCTCTTCCTGATGCGCAATGCGTCTAACTGATAGCTGGAGCCCAGGGTCCAGGCTTCAAAGCCCAGAACCTCTCTGCACCCATCTCCAGGCACACCTTGCGCCAACCCAAGGCCTGATCCCTAGAGGCCTTTTGCGCTGCACCATTGCAGGGCCTCTTTCTCTCTCTGCACCAACCTCAGATTCCCTCTCTCAGGGCAGCCTCTCTCTGGATCTACACAGGTTTTCCTATCTCTGTGCACCGCAGAAGGTGTGCTCCTTACCCCTCCCCCCTGCATTGCCACAAGTCTGCATTCCTACCGCCTATCTTTCTGCAAAAGCCGCTTCCTAATGCCAGGGTCCCAGTCTGGACCCCCCCCCCCCGCTATTCACTTTATGGACCACCAGCGCCCTCTGTATGCAGCGGGGCACATGGCACCACAGCCACTTTGCCCCTTGGACTCCAGGACCCTGGGCTCATCCACCCTTCCGCTTGTCTCGCTGCTTCCCCCCAGGAAAAGCTCCTCCTCCTCACTGAATGGGTTTCCCATGGATGGGTGTTTGTTCTGCTTCAGTGATAAAGAGTGGGTTTTCCCAAGGAAAGAGGTGGGGCAAACTGAAAACTAGGAGACCAGTGGAAATGTGGATGTGTCCTCACTCCCGGCTGTGGCCCTCGCTGGCCCTCCCAGCTATGCTCTTGCCTCCCTTGCCCAAAGCCACCCAGCGTGCCCCAGCACCACGGCATTCCCTGGGGGTCTGTGGATTTATTCCACCCCACCAGGGTGTGAGCTTAGAGTTGGCTGGTTCTAGCTGGGGCCAAAGGGGAAGGAAGCTGCCAGCCAAGAGGGGTTTTTAGCAGGCAGGTAGCTGGTTGATCTCAGGGACCACAAAATGGGCTAAAGGGGGCAGCAGAAATCCAGAGGGAGGGGGAGGGAGGGGCAGTCACACTGAAAAGACCTGCGCAAGCCTAAGCCTGGGCACATGACTCCGGGTTCACAAGAGACACCAGGCAAGGATCTGGTGCGGCAGGATCTGGGCCGGCACTCACCATTCATCTGGGAGGGCGACAGGGAGTAATCCCGATTGGAGTAGCGTTTGTCTCCCTTCAGGCTACGACTTTGCCGGGAGGAGCCTTCCAGCATGTTGATGATCTCACTGCGGTCTATGTTGCGCAGAGCCGTGTACAGGTTTTCCACTGCCAAAGGAGAAGAGGAAGGAGACATATCAGCCAGACGTGACAGCAGGGGATTCATTTTTGCAACCATCTATCATGGAATGCAGCAGGAACAGGTTGTCCAGCACGTGCAGGAGGCGGCGGCTGCTGCTGCTGCTTCTTCTTCTTTTCTCCCCTCCCCCCATGCTTTATTAATTGAAAATTGTATAACAAAAATGATCATTAGATGTTGAAGACAGCATAAAAAGTAAAAATAAAAATAAAAATTACAGTCGTTCGTTCCTCAATTATTTGCTTTTTACACCATTTTGCAATTGATTTCAACGTGACCTCCCATCTTCCAATATATTCCCAGATTCTATTTCTTGGATGCACACTCACTTTATTTTCTCCACATTGTTTGGCTTACTTTAAGTATTCTATTATCCTATTCACCCACAGAAGTTCAGTCAATACCTGTCAACGGATTAATATTTTGATAATGTTCCTTTACACAAACACTATATATGTCCCACTCTCTGTTAAATTTTTCATCTGTAACGTCTCGTAACCTTGCTGATAGTCTCGTTAGTTCAGCATACTCTCTCAGTTTATTTTGCCAGTCTGATTTGAATGGGATATCTTCTCCATTCCAGCCTTTTACAATTAACATTCTGGCAGCAACTGTAACATACATAAAGACTCTCCTAAACTTTTTGGGAATTTTATTACCCATAATTCCTAGCAGGAAGGCTTCCGGCTTTTTAGGGAAGGAACATTTGAACATTTTCTTCAGCTCGCTATAAATCATTTCCCAGAACTATCTAATCTTTTTACAGTTCCACCACATGTGGATTCATGTGCCTTCAGCCTCCTTGCATTTCCAGCAAATGTTTACCCTAGATCTAAACAATTTGATAGTACAAATCCTCCTCTTTCTCTTATATCCTCCTCTTTCTCTTATATCAATCAATAATTTATGTTTAATTCTAGGTTTTCCCCCATTCCGGATAAATCTTGATATATCCTTCTGCCAATCTTTGAAGCAGCCTGCCATCCCTATCACCGGAATGGACTGAAACAAGAAAATCATTTTTGGGAGTATGCTCATCTTTATTGTGGAAATTCTTCCCCCCAAAGAGATATTTAGCCTGCTCCAAATTTCCAGTTTGTTTTTGGTTTCCTTCCAAGTGTTAACATAGTTATCCTAGAATAAATTGATATTCTTAGCTGTGAACCATATACCCAGATATTTCACTTTTTTGCTAATTTCCAGGCCGCATATAACTTGTAATTCGTTTTTTCCCTTGCACATCCATATTTTTTTTACCAATAATTTGATTTTCTTTGTGTTAAGTTTAAAACCCGCCACTCTCCCAAATTCATTTATCAACTCTAGTGTTCTCAATAGACTTTCCTTTGGGTTCTCTGTCATTTTTATCAGGTCATCAGCAAAGGCTTTGAGTTTATAAGATTTCCCCCCAACACTATACCTCTTATCTTCCCTTCTTCTCTTCTCTTTTTATTCAGGATTTCCAATACTAAAATAATGGAGACAAGGGGCATCCTTGCCTGGTTCCCTTCCTTATATTGCATTCCTCTGTGATGTTGCTATTTATAATGAGTTTCGCTTTTTGTTCTGAATAGCTCGCCTGTATTCCTCTGCAGAAAGTGTCACCAAATCCCACGAGGTTTATTTGTGTTTTCATGAAACTCCACGAAACAGGCTTCACTTGTCCACATAATATTTGGATCCGGTGGAATGAATTTGCGCCTTGAAAAGCATGTAGAGCTGGAAGAGGATGTAGGAAAGACTGTCCTTCTTTTGACTTCCTTTCAACTCTAGGTACTTTTCAAGGAAGAAAAAGTAACCCTCCTCACAACCAGGGAGGAAATGAATGCTGGCAGAAGATCCCCAAGAATGTACCTTTAGGGAGACTAGCCATGCACAAATGAGGAGCATTGCCCCCCCTCACTGCTGGCCCAGACCAGGAAAGAGCAGGCCTGAGGGGGGTCCGGCATGGCCAGCTGCTCCAATGTGCGATGCATTCAATGTTTTGATGGGTGAGGGTGAAGGAATGCCATGTATCGAATGTGGCCATGTGCAAAGGAAAGTCCCCCGGGGGAACCTTAGTTCTGGTGGTGTGTGGCCTCCCTCTTCAGGACAGCAAGAGGTGAAGCCCATGCGCCCCCAGCCCCCTTGCTAATACGCACTGTTGGCACTCTGGCCGCCACGGCTGGTCCACAGGTTCAGCAGGGCCAGGCTCTGCTCCAGAAGGGAGTTGGGATTCTCCACACGGATCCTATTGATGTCATCCACACCAAACTGCAGCTCCCGGGCCAGTTCTGGAGGGAGTGGGGGGTGGCGGGGCCAGGAAAGAGACACAAAGCACAGCAGCCATCAGACATGGGGGGGGGGGAAGCAGGAAGGCCCTGCGACCGGCCCTCTGTGCCGGGGGCAGTGAACCATTTGCAGCCCGAGGGCCAGCATGCAGAGCAACCTTCCAAGGGCCACATGCCAGGGTGGTGGGAGAGCAATGGAAGGGACTCTTCTGCTGCACAGGGGGCTGGTGTCTGCACACAGGTCGGTGCTCCTCTCTGCCTTGTCTCCAGGCAAGCAAGAGGCGTTGTCAGAATCCAGGGACACATCCCAGCCAGCCCAAAACTCTGTGCATGCAAAACAAGGGCTAGTGAGGGGTGTGGCCCAAGGGCAGCACCAAGAGTCAGACAGGAAGGCCTGAAGTTCCTCACCCCTCCCTGCTGTTGGGTATGCCACACTTGATGCAGTTTAGCTATATATTTAGAAAAATATTAAAATGCTGCCCAGAGTGGTTGGGGCAACCCAGTCAGATGGGTGAGGTACAAGTAATAAATTATTATTATTATTATTATTATTATTATTATTATTATTATTAATAATAATAATAATGGTTTACAAGAAGTATGTGCGAAATCACACAAGAAAAACCATACACAACTGTTGTAATCAGATATGGAAGGATGTGCTCCTGATTGCTGAGGGTTAATGGAGCAGAAACGGTTCCAGCCTGCATTTCCAAGTTGGCACAGGAGGCACCTGCTGAATCTCCCCAGGCAGAGTCTTCCCTACAACTGGGCCCATGACACTGAAGGCTCAGTGCTTGCTGTTGCCAAATGAGCCTGGCCAACTTGGGGAACGACCAGCAAGAGGCTCCTGCAGAACATCCCAGTGACCGAGCTGGGAGACAAGGGTTCTGGAGACTTTTTTGCCAGGTGGGTGTTCACAAAAAAAAAAAAAAACCCACAGGGAGTGTGTGGGATAATAGCAGGAAAGATTCCCACCCAGCAAGCCCAGAGTGCTGAGAACTCAGAGCGTCTGAGGTCAGTTGTGGGAACAGATGGGAATATTTGTGGCATGGAAAATGGCAGGATGTCAGCAGGAAGTTACGCAAGAAGTGCCAGTTGGAAACGAGGCTGTATGTCTGCCCCAAAACACTTGCAGGCACAAACAGTATTGGCAGCAGCATTGTGTATAAGCGCCTCGATGCCTCCAGAAGAACAAATCATGAAAGTACAATGAAAGGGACGCCTGGAAGGGCCTTTCACCCCTTTTTTTGCAAGGACACCAGTGTCACTCACCAGCCCAACTGAGGCCCAAATGCTCTGCAATGACAGCCATCTTCATGTCTGTTCTGTCCTTCTCTGTGCTGCTTACTGAGCCTGGGGGGGGGGAAGGGGGAAGCAGAGTAAGTTTTGGGCAAAGACAGGGCACAAAACTCACGGTCACTGCTGGGGTCTCTGGCATTGTGCAGGTTGTTAGCAGGTTGTTAACAAGGTCAAGAGGCTGATTGGTCCCTTTCTCAACTTTGTCCTGGTCTCAGTCACAAATCCTGTTCAGTTTCTCTACTTCTACTACTACTACTATTATTAAAATTTCTATACTGCCTGAAGCTGTTACCATCAAGTAGTCTGGCACTCAACCCACCTGGGATGCTAGCTTTCCACAAAGGAAACAGAGGAACATATAAACTCCCTGCCTGCAGAAAGCTCCTATCATCATCATCATCATCATCATCATCATCAGTTGCTTTTCAGTTGTACTGAAAGCGTCTCAAATTAAAACCAGTTAAGAACATCCAATAAAAATCTAGAAACACAGCTGAAGCGATAGAAGGGTGCACAGATCCCACCTCACTGAGAGACACCAGAATGTCTCCCTTCAGACTAATGGCAAAAGGCCGTCTTGAATCCCAGTTCCATTTCCTGATCTATGAGCTGCCCTGCCAAGCCCCCTCTTCTGGCCCCAAGGACTCTTACCCAGGGTGCTCTCGCTGGGGAGGCTGTATCTCTCACGCAAGGCTAGCGGCGTCAGCGTTCTCCTTCGCTCCTCACTGCCGGAACTCTGGGGGCATCAAGGAAAGGCATAACCTCCAACATTTGTCCGATAAAAATAGGGACAGCCCATTCCATAATGATAATTTTACTATTTATACCCCACACATCTGACTGGGATGCCCCAGCAGCTTCCAACATATATAAAAACATAATCAAACATGTATCACCAAAAAACCCTTCCCTATACAGGGCTGCCTTCAGACGGCTCAGGGGGTCAGATAACTCCATACCCTCCAACATTTCTCCAATGAAAATAGGGACATCCTAAGGAAAAGTGGGACATTCCGGGATCAAATCAGAAGGCTTCTCTAAATCAGGGATGTCCCTGAAAAATAGGGACACTTGGAGGGTCTGGAAAGGCTGGTGATTTTCCTGCCTCCAGGAGCCACTGAGAGAGGAAGGAGCAGAGAGACATGGCAAATTGGAGGAAGCCCTGGCTTACTGCACTGAAATCTTGCAGTTTTGCTTGACCTTGTGTTAGTATTAAACTGAATGTCTAATTCCTTACCGTACTGTGGTACCTCGGGTAACATACGCTTCAGGTTACACACTCCGCTAACCAAGAAATAGTACTTCGAGTTAAGAACTTTGCTTCAGGATGAGAACAGAAATCGTGCGGCAGCAGCGGGAGGCCCCATTAGCTAAAGTGGTGCTTCAGGTTAAGAACAGTTTCAGGTTAAGAACAGACCTCCAGAACGAATTAAGTACGTAACCAGAGGTACCACTGTACTGTGCTAGGGCCCATCCAGCTGCAATTAGTGAAACTATTAACAGTTCTTTAGACAATGTGTTATATGACTTTCCCCAACCCTTTTCTATCTGGTGATGTATTTATGCATACATATATTTTATGTAAGCTGCTTAGAGACCCTCTGGGTGACAGGTGGCTAATAAGTTTAATCAGTACTATTTTTCTAGAAAAAGAGAGGCTGGAACTTACCAAAACGCCTCCCTTGTTCTCTTACAATGGTGATGGTGCCCATCTGACAGCCACCAGAACTCACCCGAGAGATGCCGGAACTGAGTTCCAGCAAGTTCCTCCTGGGGGAAAAGCCCTGCGTTTAACGACTAAATAAATAACATGCTCAGGCGCGACTCACCTTGGAACAGGGCGGCATTGTGATGTTCAGGTGGCAGAGGACATGCTGGAGCTCCTCGTACTTCATGGCTTTGCGGAGGAAGGACAAGGAGCCGCTGGCTTCCCGGCTGCTGTCTCGCACCTGCCCCCAATATTATTATTATTATTATTATTATTATTATTATTATTATTATTATTATTATTATTTACTACTACTACACAGCTTTTCTTCCTGACAAGGACTCAGTTAAGCTTATGAATAAAACAGAAACAACTAAAAACATTTTTTGAAACCCAATAATTTAAAAACAATTATACATTTATTTAACTAAAACAATATGTGTGTGTGTGAGAGAGAGAGAGAGAGATTAAAAACATGCAGCAAATTACAATAAAAACAGCACAGTACCAGCCCTTTCACTAAATGCAGTCAGTTCCCAAAAGCCTCCTGGAATGAGAATTATTATCATGATAACAATTATTTATTTATACCGCCTTGTTCTCAGAAAGGGACTCCAGGACAGCAGGGAGGGAGGCTGTATAACTTCTCCCAGGAGGGAGTTCCAATCTGAGAGCAGCCACCAAGAAGGCCCTCTCCCACGTCCATGCAAGTGGGCTTGTGAGGGTGGCAGGACCGAGAAAAGGGGGGAATGTGGTTTTTCAGAGAGCTTGGACCTAAGCCTCACAGGGCTTTATGGGCCATCATCAGCCCTTTTGAGTCGTGCCTGGAAACGGAGCAGTAGGCAGTGGGGCCGTTGTAGGAATGGGACTGAAGGCTCCCTATAACCCCAGGAAGTGAGGAGAACAATGGACGGGAGTGATCTATTCCTCAGAGTCAGGATCAGTGCTGATGGGCTTTCTCAACAAGTGTTTGGAAACGGTGCTCCACAAGTTTTCTCCAAGCTTGCGATGTCTTTTTTGGCCCCCTCCACACCTTGCTCCCTTCACTGAGCTACAATTTCCAGAGTTCCTTAATGAGCTGAACAGATGGGGAGACCAACACCAACTGGACGCAGGTTCCTCACACATCTCCTGGCCTATGCACCTGCAGGTGGGCTCGAGAGAAAGACTAGGTGGGGCGCTGGTCCTGAGCCACAGCGATGTGGGACTTGTGATGTATTGGAGCCACGTCCTCTCTGAGGGGGAGATGGCACCTGCTCCCCACTGCAGGGACAGGACGGACCGCTGGCTTGTGCTTCCACGCTGGTGATGGGAGGGTATTGTCCACTGTGCAACGGGAAGCAGGTGTGGGTGTGCTGCCCTCCAGCTCCTGACACCTGAAGCAGCTGCTCCACTTCATCCAACAACAGGCCTGGGCCCTGTATCTGGGCACTACAAGCTTTTAAGGTGTGGGTTTTTTGGGAGGGGTTATTGGGTTGTTGTTGTTGTTATTTTGTGTATTTTGTGGTTTTATATTCTGATTTTATTCTGTGAACTGCCCTGAGAGCTGTGTATATAGGGTGGTATATAAATTCAAACAAGCCGGGAAAACATGATTGCCAACCAGATCATGATGAATTTCAGTGGCATCACAAGTGAGAGCAGCAGCAGGCTGGTCGATCAGAGCCCAGCGCTTTTACTCCAAAAGCATCCTGCTGACCCCCTTGCCTCTCACCTTGACAGGGATGATCAGGCGGTTCTCCCGGAAAGACTGGAACAGGAAGCTGCGCTGCTGGGTGGCCTTCTTGATGGGCACCAGGTTCCCAGAAAGCTCTGTGTGCAGGGGCATCCCCTCCACCACCTGCAGAAAAAGGCAGTAAGGTCTCCAAGCCTTTGAAAGGGTTATGCTCCACCTCCAGAAATGGCAGCTCATCATGAAATGCTGTCATGGCACAGGTTTAAGGCCATCCTAGAAGCTATGTTGGGCAGGTACTTTGCTCTGGCATGCTTGTTTTTTAAATCAATCAATCAATCAATCAATCAATCAATCAGGAGGCATTTGAGCTAAACTCCCCCTCCCCAGCAAACCCCTTTAAAATTGTTGTGGGTCTTAGAGGGCCACTAAATAATTTTTCTGCCTGTTGTAGCAATTGTAAACAAGAAGAGTTGGGATTTGATATCCCGCTTTATCACTACCCGAAGGAGTCTCAAAGCAGCTAACATTCTCCTTTCCCTTCCTCCCCCACAACAAACACTCTGTGAGGTGAGTGGGGCTGAGAGACTTCAGAGAAGTGTGACTACACCAAGGTCACCCAGCAGCTGCATGTGGAGGAGCAGAGACGTGAACCCGGTTCACCAGATTACGAGTCTACCGCTCTTAATTGCATTTTTGCAGACACACTACAAACCATTTGAATGAAGGTCACAAATCACTGTCTGGAAACCACTGCAATGTACAATTCTAATGCTACTAACAATGGGCAAGGGCTATGACAGCACTTAAAAAGCTCCTTCTAGACGGCCGCCTGTCCCTCAGCCAAGAGCTTCAGCAGGGCAGGGCCCCAGGTACCAGGGGAGCTACCTCAATGTCCCGGCTGCGTGCCACTTCAGTGAAGTTTTCATGCTGCTCAAGCGTCTTGTCCACTTTGTCGTCGGTCATGCAGTAGCAGCGCAGGCGGCCCTCGCGGCCCTCGTTCATTTTGGCAAACACCACGAACTTGGCCATGTAGGGCACAGCCGCCAGCTCTTTGTACAGCAGCATAGCAAAATGGATGGCTTCGGCTGTGCACGGGCAGTCTGCCAGCCAGAACCTGGGCAGGAAGAGGAAAGGGGCACATGGAAGAAGCCACAGGCTCACCACCTGGCCGTCTGTGCACGGGCAGTCTGCCAGCCAGAACCTGGGCACATGGAAGAAGTCACAGGCTCACCACCTGGCCGTAACCAGAAATTTAGGAAGCTGAGCTATTTCCCAGACTTTCAACAACAACAACAATTTATTTATACCCCACCCATCCGGCTGGGTTTCCCCAGTCACTCTGGACAGCTCCCAACAGAATATTAAAAGCACGCTAAAACGTCAGACATTAAAAACTTCCCTAAACAGGTCTGCCTCTGGTTAACCTTTTTCTATGTTCCAAAGCTATGCCAGTTTAATTGTCACTTTGAGGTGCAATGCACACAACTCCCCCAAATGGCCCCTCAGGCTCACCTGGCAGAAACATTGGTGGTGAAGTTTGCACACTCGTTGGCATAGACAAGCTTTGTGGTCCCTGTGATGTCCTCCCATTGTGCTGGGGCTGTTCCTCCTGAGACAAGAGAGTGGGGAGAAAGCACACAGGTGTGCACAGGAAGTTTTTGGAGCAGGCAGACTGACCTGGAAGGGCCCTCGCAGCCTTCAGTCCAAAATGCACTTTCCCAGATTTTAGCCGGGAAGGCTGGTCCATTAGGTCCAACCTCACGCTGCTCTCCAACCAGCCCAATGTGTCGCTGGTTGCCAGGCTCCTCTAGCATTGCCTTTGCAGAACTCTGAGGAAGAGGATGGGAAACAAACTAGAGGAAGTTGGGTTTGCCTGGCACTGGCCTGGCTACCTTCCACTTCAGCAGTCCCAGCGGGCCCAAGCCAGCCCTGGACTTGAGCTCGGGGGGCCGGGAGGCTTTAAGCAGAAGCCTGGCTGCACTGATTGGTGGCCCCTAGCCCCAAGAACCTCCTCAGGTGCACAGCACAGTTTTGCATTTGAGTACATTAATTAAAAAGGGGGGGGGGGAATGAATTTTTCAACACTTGAATGTTCACACAGCACTTAAAATGGAAAAGGCAGAAACCACCGGGGAAGGGGGAGAACTGAGCCAGTGCTTCATTCCGCTGGCATGCTCAGTTTCCACTTCAGCTGCAAAGTCCTGAAGAAAAGGGGCCTGCTCTGCAGTTGGAGAATATTCTGTTGTTGTTTTTTTAAATAATATTTATTACCTTTTCCAACAATTTAAACACTACAAAAAATAAAAACAATACAATACAATACAATACAATACAATACAATACAATACAATACAATACAATACAATACAATACAATACAATACAAAAAACAACAACAACACTACATTACACTAACAAAACACTAACATTAAACTAACAAAACAAACACAATTTAAAACACATCAAATAATTTCAATATCTTATCTTTCATTCCCTTATTTCCGCGACCTCCTCACACCTCCCTTTTTGTATTCCACTTCTATTAATTTTTTCAGCAATTCCTTTCCATCTTCCTCTATTTTTAATCCTATAATTATCTTAACACATTCTAACCTTATTTTCCCTTTAATACTCTATTGATCTATTTATCCTTAATTCCTTATAACATTTCTACTAAAGCCATATAACTTCATTCCAACATTTTTCTAACATTCATTAATTTTACAGTATTTCCGTAAATAGTCTTTAAACTTTTTCCAGTCTTCTTCCACCGACTCTTCTCCCTGGTCTCGGATTCTGCCAGTCATTTCCGTCAATTCCATGTAGTCCATCAACTTCATCTGCCATTCTTCCCGGGTGGGTAAATCTTGTGTCTTCCAATATTTTGTGATGAGTATTCTTGCTGCTGTTGTTGCATACATAAAAAATGTTCTATCCTTCTTTGGCACCAGTTGGCTGACCATGCCCAGGAGAAAGGCCTCTGGTTTCTTCAGGAAGGTATATTTGAATACCTTTTTCATTTCGTTATAAATCATCTCCCAGAATGTCTTAAACCTTGGGCATGTCCACCAAAGGTGAAAGAATGTACCTTCAATCTCATTACATTTCCAACATTTATTATCGGGCAAATGGTAAATTTTTGCAAGCTTGACTGGTGTCATGTACCACCTGTAAATCATTTTCATTAAGTTTTCTCTTAGGGAATTACATGCCGTAAATTTCATACCTGTGGTCCATAACTGTTCCCAGTCAGCAATCATTATGTTATGTCCAACATCTTGTGCCCATTTAATCATAATTGATTTCACCATTTCATCCTGAGTGTTCCATCTCAGCAACAAGTTATACATTCTTGACAAATGCTTAGTTTTTGGATCAAACAATTCTGTTTCCAATTTTGATTTTTCCACCTGGAAGCGAACTTTTTTGTCCAATTTATATGCCTCCATTATTTGGTAATAATGAAGCCAATCTCGCACTTTATTTTTCAATTTTTCAAAACTCTGCAATTTTATTCTGTCTCCATCTTGTTGCAAAATTTCCCAATATTTCGGCCATTTGGCCTCCATATTGAGTTTTTTTTGTGCCTTCGCTTCCATTGGTGACAACCATCTTGGGGTTTTCTTTTCTAACAAATCCTTATATCTTATCCAAACATTAAACAATGCTTTTCTAACAAAGTGATTTTTAAACGCTTTATGTGCTTTTACCTTATCATACCACAAATATGCATGCCAACCAAATACATTATTAAAACCTTCTAAATCCAACACGTCAGTGTTTTCAAGAAGCAGCCATTCTCTCAGCCAGCAAAAAGCAGCTGATTCATAATATAGTTTAAGGTCTGGCAGGGCAAATCCACCTCTTTCTTTAGCATCGGTTAATATCTTAAATTTTATTTGAGGCTTCTTGCCCTGCCAGACAAATCTTGAAATATCTTTCTGCCACTTCTTGAAACAATCCATCTTATCCAAAATTTGCAATGTTTGAAACAAAAACAACATCCTTGGCAGCTCATTCATTTTTATTACAGCAATTCGGCCTAACAATGATAACTTCAAATTTGTCTATATTTCTAAATCCTTTTTCACTTCAGTCCAACATTTTTCATAATTCACATTTTTGGCTGTCATATTAACCCCTAAATATTTCACTTTCTTAACCAATGTTAATCCTGTCTCCTCCTGAAACTTCTCTCTCTCATTCACAGTTAATTTTTTCTCTAAAACCTTAGTTTTCATCTTGTTCAACTTAAAGCCTGCTACCTGTCCAAATTCTTGAATCAGTTCCAATACCCTTTTAGTACTAGATTCTGGCTTGTAAAGTCAACACTAAGTCATCAGCAAATGCTTTCAGTTTGTACCGTTTAACTCCCACTTGTATACCTTTAACCTCTTGGTCCTTTCTAATCATATTTAACAAAACCTCAAGGACCGATATAAAGAGCAATGGAGAGATTGGGCAACCTTGTCGTGTCCCTTTCTCAATCTTGAATTGTTCTGTCACCACATTGTTCACAATTAGTTTTGCCTTTTGTTCTGAGTAAATTGCACCTATACCATTTTCAAAACCTTGACCTACCCCCATCCCCTGTAGATTCTTCTTCATAAAACTCCATGAGATGTTGTCAAAGGCTTTCTCTGCATCCACAAATATCAAAACTGCCTTGGTATTGATATTCACTTGTAATTTTTCTAGAATATTAATTATATTCCTCGTGTTGTCAGACAAGTGTCTGCCCGGGAAAAAGCCCACTTGGTCTTTATGAATTTCTTCTACTAGAACCTTTTTTAGTCTTTTAGCCAAGATGTCTGCAAAAATTTTGTAATCCACATTGAGCAGCGATATGGGGCGGTAGTTCTTAAGCCGTGTCTTTTCAGTCTCTGTTTTTGGTATAAGTGTAATATAAGCTTCCTTCCACGACTCAGGTGCCTTTCTCCCTTCCAATATTTCGTTACAGACTTCCTTCAATGGTTGTATTAGCCATTCTTTCAAAGATCTGTAATATCTTGAAGTCAAACCATCTGGTCCTGGAGATTTACCTAATTGCATATTCTGGATGGCCCCTTCCACCTCCTGATCCGTTATTTTATAATTCAACATTAGCTGTTTTTCCTGAGAGATTTTGTGTAGTCCGTTTATTTTCAGAAATTGATTGATGTCTATTTCTTTCTGCTTCTCCTGTGTATAAAGTTGTTTGAAATACCTCTGAAAACACTTCCTGATCTCCACTGGGTTCTGTATATTCTTTCCTTCCACATCCAAATTCGTAATAGTATTTAGTTTTTGTCTTTTTTTCATTTGCCAGGCCAATAATTTTCCAGACTTATTTGCCGATTCAAATGTCTTTTGCCTCATCTGTTTAATCTTCCATTCTATTTCCTGATTCATCAGCTTTGTATATTGTACTTGGTATAACTTTATCTCTTTCAGAATCTCCTGTGACTTTGGTTTTGCTCTCAGTTTCTTCTCTCCTTCCTCTATTTTTCCCAGGATTTTATCCTTTTTTCATTCTGAGTTCTCCTCTTAATTGCATTCTGTTGTATTAGGAATCCCCTCATAACCGCTTTGCTTGCGTCCCAAATTACTCTTTTTTCCACTGTAGTATTCATATTTATTTCAAAATAGTCTCTTAGAGTTTTTTCGGCCTTCTTGGTCACCTCTTCATTCCTAAACAAGGTATTGTTTATCCTCCATCTAAAGGAACCAGTTGGCATCAATTTCATTTCCATCTTCATAGCATTATGGTCAGAACAGGTTTTGGGACAGATCTCCACTTTGCTGGTCTTCGGAACCAATCCCCTAGTTACCCAAATTTGATCAATTCTTGTCCATGTCATTTTAGCCTCAGAGAAGAAAGTTCCCTCTCTTCCCAGAGGGTTCTTCACTCTCCAAATGTCAACTAAGTCCATATTTTCAGTCATGTCAAAGAAAGTTTTAGGTAGTGTACCATCTTTGTTGACTACCTGTCTCTGTGCCTTGTCCATATTTGTAGACACCACTCCATTCATATCTCCCATCAAGATCATGTTGTAGTCCATATAATCCATCAAAATCTCATGTAGCTTCTTAAAGAACTCAGATTTGCCTTCATTTGGCGCATAAATACCTACAATAAGGAATTTCTCTCCTTGTGATTGAATTTCAATTGCAATAAATCTTCCTTGGTCATCTTAAAATATGAATTTTGGTGATAGGCTCTCCTTTGCATAAAGGACCACTCCTCTTTTTTTAACTTTATCTGATGAAATAAATTCTTGGCCCAATCTTTTATTACTCAATATCTTCCTATGTAGCCTTATCACATGTGTTTCTTGTAAACAAATCAAGTCCAAATGTTCTTTTTTCAATAAATGAAAAACTCTCCGCCTTTTTTCCAGGGAATTCAGTCCATTCACATTCCAGCTCGAAATCTGCAATGCCATCATGTATTTACACTGATATTCCTCCAACTGCACCCAATGCTTGCTCTTCTTCTGTTGGTGGTGGTGGTGGCACGTTCACTGGGAAATCCAGTCCAAAGGATAATGTTGATATATCCAATATTCCCCTATTTGGTGATCCTCTATCCAATGCTCTTTGCTCTGATCCTCTATCTGATGATCTTCTATCCGTTGCTCTTGACTCTTTTCCAAGTCCTTTCTGCAGATCTTCTTCGTATTTATCCAAAAACTTTACTTTATCTTCTACTGATCTTATTTTTATTTTACTTCCTTTGAAGCTGAAAGATAGACCTTGGGGAAACTCCCACCTAAAGATGATTTTGTTCCTTCTCAGCAGGGCAACCAGATCTCTGTAGTTAGACCTTAGATCCAGAAGATATTTCGGGATGTCTTTAAAAATTTCCACTCTTGACCGTTGTACTTCTAGGTTCTTCTGATAATGCCAGCCCAAAATTCTATCTCTCTCTTCTTTCGTTCGAAGGGTAATCAAGCAATCTCTTATTCTGTTCTTCTCTTTTTTCCCTCCTCTTCCAAGTCTAAAGGCCCTCACAATTCTAAACTCTTCTCGGCCCAAGTCCAAGTCCCAAAAGTCAGCAAATTCCTGTGTGAGAAAATCTGTCAAACTTTCCTTCTCCAATTCAGGTAGGGCTCTGATCCTCAGATTCGTCTGTTTTTCTTTAAGTTCAATCATAGCAAGCATCAGCTTATGTTCCTCAAGTTGCCTCTGTAGGGCTGGGACTCTCTCTGCCTCAAGTTCTGTTACTTTACATTCAGCAGCAACAGCTTTCTCCCTGGCTTCTTCCGCAGTCTGCCGTATCAAAATAGATTCCTGTATCAATTTCTGGATAGCTTCTGTGTTGATATTCACCTTTTGTCCCAGATTATTTATACTTTCTGTATTTAAGTCAATTTTAGTAGTTGCAGCATCCACTTTCACATTTATCGCGTCTGTTTTTTGTTAAGCTGTTCCAATGAATCATTTATTTTACTTAATGCAATCGCCAAGGCTTCTTCTGTCGACATTCCTCTTGATTTTGAGTGAACTGATATGGAAGCAGCCGCAGAAGGAGCAGGGAGACCTGGTGTTGAGCCTCTCCTGGGTTGCTGCAAAGTCCTCCCAGACCTTAATGTTTTTTCTGCGGTTTGCTGGTCTGTTTTTTCCTTTCCATTTGCCATAACACTTAAAAATTCAAGGTCAATCCCAGAGTCTCACAGTTTTTTATCTTGCAGCTGGAAATTCCCCTAGCTCAGCTCAAAAAACAACCAATTTCAAAAGCTTCCACTAGGGGGAAACAGTTTCTATTTATATTAATCAATATATCAGTCAATAGTGTCCTCTTTTAAGCACAGTTCAAGAAATCCAAAGTTAGTATCAATTTTCAGTTACTTTTACTCCTTTTTAAAAGCAACCAGAGACAGTAGAAACAATGTGTTTCACT
This sequence comes from Podarcis erhardii, assembly GCF_964252035.2. Classification (NCBI taxonomy): domain Eukaryota; kingdom Metazoa; phylum Chordata; class Lepidosauria; order Squamata; family Lacertidae; genus Podarcis; species Podarcis erhardii. The sequence goes on from NC_138511.1 coordinate 2,357,898, forward strand.
TGTAGCTAACTGTCAATAAACATTCTAAGCGCTGTCAGTGTATATTCCAAAAGACGTCAGTCCTGCTAGCAGCCCGTTTCCAGGGTCTGAGCGGCGGTATTTTAACACTCTTCACTCTCTCCTGCAAGTGTAATTAGTCCACAATTCCCCCCCCCCTTCTCCTGCCTCCAAGGGGGGGGATTTAATGTTCTTTACAGATGGAAATTCAGTCTTTTACAATAGGCTTTCCAAGACTTCAGCTTGCAGCCTCATTGCTTCAGTCTATTTACAAAAGGGGAAGGCGGACTTCCTGTATTGAACCTCCCCGTTACGATACCAAATTAAACTTTTAAAAATCCAGTTCTCCCGCCTCAGCTCTACTCACGGGTAATTACTTTAAAGCCAAATTGTCCACAAGAAAAAGTCAGTGCTCTCCGGCAACAGCTATGCGGCTTTGCTCCGTGGAAGAAGCAGTCGATTCGAAGCACCGCACCACTCACCTCACGTCGCTCCGGACCCCCAAAACCGGGTTTCCCTGCGAGTAAGGGAGGCGCAAAAGGTGCCCGCCGAACCCCACGCTCACAGGCTTCTCCCGCCTGTGATTTTTTGCGGGTCTCCGACTTCGCCGTGGCCCAATTCCCATGGGGCAAATTCCTCCCAATCAGAGGAATTCCGCCATTACCGGAGGCACCAACCCGGAAGTCTCCGCAGTTGGAGAATATTCTGTGAGCTCTGTGTTGATATTTATTTCTAATGTTTACGGAATATATTTATATGCCACCTCTCCAGCCAGTATGGCGTGTAATGGTTAGAATGTCAGCCTAGGACCTGGTAGACCAGGGCTCAAATTCCCACTTGGACATGAAGCTCCCTGGGTGACCTTGGGCCAGTCACTGCCTCTCAGCCAACCTCCCTCACTGGGTTGGCGTAGGGATTAACGGGGTGGGGTGGGGTGGGGAGAACCACATATGCCACCTTGAGCTCCTTGGAGAAAAAGGGAGGATATAAATGTAACAACAACGTTTTATTCCAGTCCACCCAGCGATGCAGGCAGTCACACTGGTTCTTCTTCCAGCACATCCTGGTTCCTTCCTCCCCGTGAGGTTACGCAAGTCACAGGGATGGAGAGATGCACCCAGGCGGCACCCCCCCTCCATTGCTCACTACCGTGCATAATTTCTTGCCAAACCACCAAGCAACCTTCCTCGCTGCCGCTCTGCTGCTCACCTGAGATCACAGCATACAGGAAGCTGCCTTGCACTGAGTCCGGCTGTTGGTCCCACCAGCTCAGAACTGCCTACATTGAGTGGCAAGAGCCTTCCCAGCTCTCCCTGGAGATGCCAAGGATGGAACGTAGGACTATGTGCATGCAAAGCAGATGCTCTGTCACTGAGTTACTGAGGATGAAAATAAAGACAACCACCAGGGAAAGACTGGCCTGATCTCAAGCACCAGTCAGAGAAGCTGCAGCTGCAGGAAGCTTTGCTGTATTTGTTCATTTCCACAAAGGAGGTCATGGTGTCGTCCTCCCCAGCCCACCCCTCCCCACCTGACCTCACAACAACCCTATGAAGCAGGGGCAAACGAAGGCTAACCGACACCCAGGGCGGGGCATGCGTTGTGCTGCAACATACGATGCATGCATTGCGTTGCTGCATAGGGCACATGTGTGGTGTCACTGTGAACAACGCATGTGTGAGACACCGCCCATGAATTGTACGTAGCGGTTTGCTGCTGGCACCACCCAAGCACCGTACAGATGGTGGCGGGATCCTCTGCTTGCGGCTGTAGTGGCACCGAAGGGATCCCACCACCATTCATAAAGTGCTCAAGCGGCGCTGGCGGAAAACTGCTATTTACAGTGCATGTGCGGTGTCACTACGTACAGCGCATGTGCGCGACACCGCGCATGCGTTGTACGTAACGATTTGCTGCCGGCGCCACTCAAACACCGTACGGACAGTGGCAGGATCCTCTGTTTGCAGCTGCGCCCACGGGGTGTCTTGTCACCCCCCCAACATGGCACCGCCCCCTGCGACGCCATGGCCGTGAAGTAGCTGAGGCTGAGGGTGTTGACTGGTCCCATGGCACCCAGCAAGCTTCATAGCTGAGTGGCCATTTGAAACCTGGGCTCCCAGGTGCTAGTCCAACACTCTAACCATTACTCCACCAGAAAGAACACTCTGTTCCAACTGCCAGCTGCTCTGGGATGGCCGAAGGGAATCTTGCTTTGACCCCCTCCGTCAGCCGCAGAACTGAAGGTTGTTGGGTCATCCTGGCATGTGTGAGTTCAGGGTTCTTTGCGTTATTACCTGTTACTTGTAAGTCGCCTTGAGAATCAATTGATAATCAATTTTATAGTTTATGTAGAAGCTTGTTCTTAAACCCAGCAAATCTTAGCACTGTCATTGTGACTTCACTTTATTTCAGACTTAAGATCTTGTCTGGGCTGATCCAAAATTGATGGCGTGGAGATTTGGTGTTGGAAGAATTATGATTAGGAATCTTTTGGCTCAGTTATTTTAAAAAGTTTGCTTCGATTCTGGGGTGTGCACATTTTTGCTGTTAACTTTGCATTGTTAATAGTAAACTGCTTTATGCATGGAAATGATAAAATACATAATTACAAAAGAAATGGATAGGGGGATATTTTCCCAAGTACAAAACAAGAATAAATACCTTGCTGGGAAAATGCATTGCATCTCCAGCACAGAAGACATCCACCTGGGCAGCCACCTGTGGGGGATTCCCTAGCTCAGCCTTTGCCAACCTGGTGCCCTCCAGATGTTTTTGGGCTCTGCTTTCCATTAGCCTCAGGCAGCCCAGCCATACAAGGCCAGGGCCGATGAGAGCTATCATCCAAAAACATCTGTGATGAAAGGACAAGACTCCCCAGAGGCAGAGGGCGTAGCTGAGCCCCTGAACCATTAAAAAGAGCCAACCAGCAGACCAAAACTGATGAAGGGCCCCTGAAAGAGCAGCCCACCCAAGAAAGAGACAACACTAAAAGATTTGCAGGGAGAGCACGAGTGCCAGTGGGGTAGATGAGCTTCCTTGAAACTGCTGCCTGGCTTACCTTTTCCCGCTGCCTCCTCTTTTCCATTCTTAGTGGTACCTGGCTCTCCCCCCAACCACCCTTCCTTCTCCCGCATGATGTCCTCCTAAAGCGAGTGCAGAAAGCATTTCCCCTCACTCTACCGCTGCTGCCATCAAGGAGCATCTTTCTGAAAGCAGAGTGAGCGCAAATCTTCTTGCCCTCACCCTAGGGGTGAAATCACAGGCAGTTGCTGCCAACAGTGGAATATTTGCTCCCTTCCATTGCCTCTCCCACCAAATCCCTGAAATCTCTCTGCCATCCGCCTCAAGCTGCAACTTTGGAACCTACAAAGTGAGCAACAAAATGAAGAGCAGGAGGGAGGCTTGTGCTCCAGCCCCAAAAGACGCCACCAGTTATCTCTACTCACCTATGACACTGCAGAGGAGCCGCAGGCTGGTTGTATCGCCCTCCCCACTGTCCCGGGGGTTCTCCCTCCATGAAGGGGGCAGGGGGATGCGCAGCCCAATGGGGCGGTGGAATTTTCTGCGGCGTGGCTCCACTGTCACTATGGGGCTGAATGTTGCCTGGTTCCCCAGAAGTTTTGTCACCAGCTCATCTGGCACCGGCTGCGCCTGCAGGGAGTGTGGGATGTAACATAAGCAGTCAAGTACAACATTTCCTGTTTGACCAGAGTGGACACGCAGGGGAATGTTGCTCCAGCCAGGAGGACTTCCTGTCACGCCTCGTCTGGAGCATCCTCCCCCTGCGTGTGACCAGGTAGATGGGCGTGACCCTGGCAGGCCCTACAAAGGGGCCAGTCACGCAGCCATTTTCCTCTTCCTCTCAACTCTTCTTGATACCTTTTTTGCTGTGTGTGGCTCTCAGCCAGCAGCACATGGGCTCATTCCTCAAAAGAGGGTGAACCCACACATTTCTCTGTATCTGTAACTAAAGCCTGCCTTCAGGATCACACTGTGGACTGTGTGAGTAAACCTTATCATTAGTTTCTTAAAGAAGACTATTGTATCATTATTGTTTTTAAGAGGGAACAAAAGGGGATTTACCAGGAATAAATCCAGTCTGGACAAGCCAGACTGGATTGCTTAACTCAAGTGATTCTCACAATTCACGGTCCCACAGACGCCGCAGTGGTCCAGTGTGTGTGTGTGCGTGTGTGCACACGCGCAAATGCTATTTCCGGTGCTCCTTCCAGCGTGGAGGAGGCGTGCGCAGCTTCCCATTGGCTGCAGGAGCTTCCTGCAACCAATGGGAAGCTGGCCAGTGTCCCGGAAGGCAGTCTGCCGTGAGCAGGTGACGGGGGTCCATGGGCCGGTTAAACGACCCCCATGGCCGCTTGTGGCCCATGGGCCTTAGGTTGCTGACCCCTGTATTAATCAATATATCCTCTCCTACTGTCCTCAACATTCCCACAGGGAGACATGCCAAAAGGGCCGTGCTCCTGGAAGGTGGGCCCTCCTTGCTGCCAGGATGCCAGCCATGTGCTCTGCTGTGGCCTCTTTCAAAGGCAACTCCAGAGCCAGACCCCTGAATAACCCGAATGTCCACCAGAGATCTGCAAAAGTGGGAGATCCAGTAAGCAGCCCAGCATTTGTCCCTCTGAGGACCAGACTGGACAATGCATTTAGTGTGTGCTTGCACTGAATGGATCTGGTTTTTGTTACTCTGTTAGCGGCTGAGCCCCATGCAGCCACACAGTCAGGACTTGGTTGCATATGGCAACCAAGTTCCGCCTCCAGCCATGGCAAATCCCACTCAGCCCCTCCTCCGGTTTCTGATATTTTAAGTGTTTTTACAAAACTATTTTCATTACCTTAAGGTCAAGAAACTTGTTTTGCTAAATAAACAAGTAGGTTGCTGAGGATGCTGAATGATGCTGAAGCACAACTCCAGTTTTCGCCATCCAGCCCTGGCTGCTATTCCTGAAACCCAGCGCTCAGTCAGATCCCTTGCCTAGATCTCAATGCCTTTCCATTATTCCCTGCCAAAATACAGGCAACCCCCGTTTTGTGTGCGTTCTAAGGACGTGCCACTGTGCACGCATGGGCCATTTTTGGAGCCTGAAGAGGGTGTAACAGGGTGGGGCAGGCTTATGCGTGCTCCATCAACATGCACACTGACCTGGAATGCAACCCCTGCACAAATCGGGGCTTGTCTGTATTCCATATTTTTTGATCGCCTATATTATGTTGCCTATATTATGTGGGACGCGGGTGGCGCTGTGGGTAAAACCTCAGCGCTTAGGACTTGCCGATCGTCAGGTCGGCGGTTTGAATCCCTGCAGCGGGGTGCGCTCCCGTTGCTCGGTCCCAGCGCCTGCCAACCTAGCAGTTCGAAAGCACCCCTGGGTGCAAGTAGATAAATAGGGACCGCTTACTAGCAGGAAGGTAAACGGCGTTCCGTCTGCTGTGCTGGCTCGCCAGATGCAGTTTGTCACGCTGGCCACGTGACCCGGAAGTGTCTGCGGACAGCGCTGGCCCCCGGCCTCTTAAGTGAGATGGGCGCACAACCCTAGAGCCGGACACGACTGGCCTGTACGGGCAGGGGTACCTTTACCTTATGTGCACATATAATTTGCATTGGTTATTTTGGCTGTGTTTGCTTATTACGAAGCCCACCAAGCCTGCTCCCCAAATTCAGAACTACACCCACAAACTCCCATGTCCACACCATTCCTGCTTCAAGTCTCCCTGGACTGCTCTGCTCTAGAGATAGATGCAAGAGACAGGAGGTTGTCCTTGTACCTGCAGAGCTAGCTTGACCTTCTTGGTGACTGCTGTTTCTGGGAATGTGGCCTGGACCAGAGGCACCAACGTGCTCTGCAGACAGCCACCCTCTGGGCCAATCAGGTCACAGTCCTGGGACACGCGAGACATGACCACAAAGTAAAGAGGGAAATCCGTGGTGATGATGCGGCAAATCCTCTTCTTCTCCAGCTCCTCAAGGCTCTCCAGCTCTGTAAGAGTTGGCAGTGGCATAGTAAGATCACACAGCAAGGGTTTCCTGAACTGCATATTGCTGATAGTGTGCCACGAGCAATAAATCAATAGAAGAACTAGACTGACCGGTCATGAAAGGCTCAGAACCCTGACCCACAGACCCACAGTTTGACTTAGCATGCACACTCCTTACGACTTCAAATCATTGCAATCAGAATAATTTTTTAAATTTACATTTTCCTTTTGAGTAGAACCACCAGCAGACAGATGAAACTGTACTGGAGGTGAGGGGGATTAATGGCAGCTTAAGAGAGACAGGAACAGCAACAAAAAATGTCACACCAAAAAATCAGGGAGCATAAAACAGGCACCAGCAACTTGCTAGGCCAAATGTCTGTCAAAACCATCGGAAGGGGACAAAGCAATTTCCCAAGGTAGGGAGTTGGACTTCTTAGGGGTGGCCCCCAAAGGCCTCCTCCCTCATCCCAGAGAAGAGCCTCCCAGCAACCTGCAACACACAAGCAGGTAACTTGTGGGCAAAGGAAGCCTTTTAGGTAGCCTGGTCCTATGTGGTTAGCAGTGGCATAGGAAAGGGGGTGGGGGTGGGTGCAGGCTGCCTCGGGTGTCCTCACTGAGGAGGGTGACAAAATGGCAAAAATATGTGTTTTTGAAAAAATAACTTCCACATCCACTGCCCCCCCCTTCCTACGCCAATGCAGGAGCCCTCTCCCCTCGAGTGATTTCCAGAAACCAGAACCATTGCCGCCTCCAACTTCGGAGGCAGAGCACAGCCTTTATGGCTAGTAGCCTTCGACGGCCCTCCCCTCCATGACTCTGCCTAATCCAGAGGCATAGCTGGGTGAGGCGGGGGGCACTGGGGGCCACACCGTGGGGCCTGCAGCATGCCTGAGCCACGCGTCTCTCCTGAGGGGGAAGCGGTGGGCGAACTGCCTGCAAGCTCAGCCCTGCTTTTTCGAGCAGCGTGGGGCTTGCGCCTGCCCACCACCTCAACCGCCCTACAGAGAGGCTCCATGCAGCATGCCCTGCCTTGGCTTGCACCGCCCCCATAGGTGGCTCTCTCCACCCCCGTCTGCAGGGTGCGCACACGGCCCCGGGCACCCGAGTGGCTAGCTATGCTATGCTCGGTGGTTAGGGCAGGGGTGGAAAACCTTGGGCCCAGGGGGCAGGCACAAGCAGCCCTCCTGATCTCTCCTCGTGGCCCTTGGAAGTCTCTGTAGGCCACCCCCCCCCTTGTTTTTGCCACGTTGGAATGTATCCTTGAAGATAATGCTTCTTGCCTGCCTGAATGGGGGCAGAGCGGGCTGAGAGTGGGCAAAGAAACCAGTTTACTGCACCAAGTTGAAATTCACATTCATTTCTCTGCCTGCTTTTGCCTCTGGGCTCTGGGAGGCTGCCCAGAAGCAAAGGGGGCTGAGGATGGTCCCTCTGCCCCTGAGCTGAGGCTTGGAAACCAGCAAAGCTATTGTCACTTCCTTGCTCCTTGGGCAGTTTTGAGCCTCTTCCCCAACTGGTTTCCCCTGTTCCTGCCAGGCACTCGTACCTTCATCCATGCCATTGAGGACCTGGTCCAAGTAGCTCTCCCCATAGCGGCTGCGGTGCTCCTTCCATATGGATCCATTCTCACTGCGCAGAACCACCAGCTCCCTGTCACCGCGGCCGTGCGAGGCAAAGTGAGGGATCTCCACTATTACAGGGCTGTAGGAGAGTGGGGTGTCAGGGCCCAAAGCGAGTGGCCATTATGCTCACCCGAGAGTTGGGGAGAAGCACCTCTGCTGTGCAACTTTCTCACATAACATCAAATGCCCCACGGGATTGTCGGTGCTGCTGTGCAAGCAGGAGGATATTTTTTCTGCTTGTGTTGGTGGGAATGCTCTGGCATCCAAATTCTGGACAGACAATTTTCAAGAAATCTTTAAAAAATTTAAATGTCCCACCCAAGCCTCCTCACAACTTGCACTTTCGAACTTGTGGCATGATCAAATGACAACTTTCTGATCTAAGAAACATCTTCCATGAATGCAGCGAGAACTTCTTTGGCCTGGAAATGGAAGCTTCAACTACAGGACTTAAGCTTCTTGCTGTGGTACAAGAATATGTTCTTGTCCACATTCTGCTTCTTCCATGCCTGGAATGCAGAGAGCCAAGCGGGTTTCCCCGCTCCTCTGAGCAAATGTCAATTCGGAGAAAACCCAAATTGCCATTTGCTCCATTTGCTGAGCACTACGGATCAGTTTTCTCCAGGGGAAAGCAGCAGGAGAAGAGGAAGTGTATGTAGATTCTGGCTAGTGCAGAAAAAATAACTAACAAATTACGTGCTTTTAAAGGTAAGGAATACCTGGAGTGTTTTTACACCACTGGGTGGGATTTCATTTCTTATGTGTCAGATTCAGATACACTGAACTTTCCCCCACCATCAAATTGTGATATTTGGCTTTGATTCTATGTTTTGCTTCTTTTACTGTTTTACATTATCTGTTTTCTGTTTCTTTGGAAAATACAACCTCTATACTGCTCCTTCTATGTTTTGTAACTTTGATTTCGGGGTTTGGTTGGTTTTGGGTACTCTTGATTTTACATTAATAAAAAACCTTTATAATATTTATTTTTAAGTGTTGTGTAGAACTAGAGTCACAGAGCTGGAGGGACCCTGGAGGTCATTCAAAGTGACCCTGCACTTCAGCTGCATCTGGAGGACCACGGGCTCCCCATCCCTGCTCTGCTCCACAGCATCTCTATGCTGAAAGCCATGAACATATAACATACACAGAGAGATAGGATGCTGGGATTTCAGTTTGGATGTGCCCCCAAGCACTGCATTTGAGATTATACGCATTTGGCGCTTAGAGGTACCACGAGGGCTTTGATGTCTTCCTGATGTAGGAACAGCAGGGCCACCCACCACCTTCCTTTTCCTGCCCCAGCACACATGGCGGCGAGTGATTAGAGCTCAGAGTGCCAACTGGCCAGCCACCCGCTAGTGAGGGCAGCCAGGGCACTGCCCAGAGAGGAGAGTGTCTAGCCTTCTTCACCTGAGGAACTGTGCTCCGGCAGGGCCCAGGGCAATGATCCTGCTGGCCAACCCTTCTTCCTCGGCCAGAGGAGGTGGGGCCTGCAGTTTCTGGGGCTTGACCAGGCGGCAGGTGATGCGTGTGGGTGCTGCGCACGTCCTGGGTGGGATGATGACGCGGAGGCCGTTGTGCCTGCTCCCACGCATGGACCCGCCACGAGCATCCACCATGAAACTGACGAGGAATCTGGGGAAGGGGCAAAAAGGCAGGATTCAGTTGTCAAATGCACAGGTCACAGCAGGGCTTCCCAGAGTCCCAAAGCAGAGAAGCTTGGAAATGCACCCCCCTTCACCCCAGTGGTTGCTCCTCAGCAGGAGGATCTGCAGGGAACCCAGCTGCCATTTGTTCTGATTCTGCGCTAAGCAGCAGGTTTCCCAGAGGAAAGTGGTGCAGCAAGCAAAGGTGTGGCTGAGCTTCCTATGTTCCTTATTGGGGAAGAGCATCTGCCTTGAAAACAGAAGGTCTCTTGGCAGGTGCTCTCCCTAAGGCCCAGGAGAGCTGCTGCCAGTCAGAGCATGCAGGACACAGCTGGGCTTGGCCGTTCCTTGATTTGACTCAGGATAAGTCATTGGGATAGCTGCAGGGGCTGATCTGCCTCACGTCCCTGGTGCCTGAAGGACATGCTCCACTTTGGGGTTTTGCAGGGAAACATCCCAGGGCAAGTGGGGATGTGAGAAGCAGGAGGAACTCACCCTGTGTGGACTGGGCTGGCCACAGGGCTGATGTTGTCGGAGGTCTCTGTGGCAGGGCTGCTTGGGATGAGAGACTCCTCGTCAAATTCCTTGGAAGCCTACACGGGACAGAATCAGAGGACCCGTTCAAGCACAAGCCTAGATGCCTCCACCGACAACCTCTGTGGAAACTGAGGGCTCCCCACGCCCCCACCTCTGCCTTCTTCTTTTATGGGGGTCCATCTTCCTCCAGATCCCAGCCATACAATTTTGGGGCCCCTCCCTCAGCATGCCAATGCTCCCACCCTACAGCCAGGGGTGAGTTGGGAGGGGACATTGGGCGGCAGCCTGCTTGAGACACATGTCTTCAAAGCACGTGGCCTTTGCCCCCCTCCCAGAGCCATGGAGGCCAATGGACATGACTCAATGGGGACAGAAAGCCCCTCTAGTCCAGCACCTGCAAAGAGCACTCTCCCTCCTGTGGATTCCAGCAACTGCTGCCCAAAAGAGATCCAGCCAGCCAAGTTTCCTGCTTGGCAGGGGGTTGGACTCGATGGCCCTTGTGGTCTCTTCCAACTCTATGATTCTATGATTCTATGATGAGAGCTTCTCTGGGACAGGCATGTCAGTTTCAGGGCACCACTGCTGCAAAGGCATCATTTCTGGTCGCCAGTGGCTTAGCCTCCGAAGAGGGAGAAGCCAAGGGCCAAGGGCCACTGTGGATGGACGCTGTGGGTCCCTCCCAGGTCCTTTTTACGGCTCTGCGGCTCTGCCCCTCCAGTTCTGCTGAGACAGACAGCCACCCACCTGTTCTGGCTCCTCGGGTCGGATCAGGACCGTCTCAGGCGTCACACACGGGATTCGCGGGATGGCAGGAGACTCTTCCCTCCTGAGAAGCAGAACACAGTCAAGCAACTATTGCTCAAAAACCTGATTTATATGTGGAATTCTTCTTAGCTTGTTTTGCATATAGAACTTTAAAAAACTTATGTACTGAAGTTCTCACCCTGGGCCAGCAGGGGGATACTGTAGATAGTTATGCAAATAAGGGATCGAAAGTGATGTTCAATGATTGGATAGTTTTAGAAAGTTGTAACAATTATGTGTACTGGAGCTCTATATAAACAGGCTGACTGAGCCCTTCAGCACAGTTCTGTTCTGGCCTCTGAATAAAGAAGAGCTGTTTGAAGAATCGCTGTGTCGTCTGATATGTTCACCCACAACTTAACAAAACTGTTTCTACGTTCTTCTGGTTTTATGCTTGCAACCATCCCATTCATTTCCTAAGTGGGCATTTTATTGCCTTTTCCTGCACTGGAGCTCAAAGTGGTGTACATGGTCCCCCCCCCCATTTCCTCCTCACAACAACCCTGTGAGGTTGCTGCCCTGGACACAGAATTGACCTGCGCCTCCATGGACAGCTGTGAGTCCAAAATGACTCTCAGGCTGCGCACCTGGTCCTTCAGGGGCACAGTTACCCCATTCAGGACCAGGGAATCCTCCACACCTGCCCGCCTCTTGTCCCCCAAAAATAGTACTTCTGTCTTGTCAGGATTCAACCTCAATCTGTTAGCTGCCATCCATCCTCCAACCGCCTCCAGACACTCACACAGGACCTTCACCGCCTTCACTGGTTCTGATTTAAAAGAGAGGTAGAGCTGGGTATCATCCGCATACTGATGAACACCCAGCCCAAACCCCCTGATGATCTCTCCCAGCAGCTGCATGTAGATGTTGAAAAGCATCGGGGAGAGGACAGAACCCTGAGGCACCCCACAAGTGAGAGCCCAGGGGTCTGAACACTCATCCCCCACCACCACTTTCTGAACACGGCCCAGGAGGAAGGAGCAGAACCACTGTATGACAGTGCCCCCAGCTCCCAGCCCCTCAAGACAGTCCAGAAGGATGTTATGGTCAATGGTATCAAACGCCGCTGAGAGATCCAGCAGAACTAGGTCCCTCTCTCACCTTTGTCCCTAGCCGGCCGGAGATCATCAACCAGGGCAACCAAGGCAGTTTCAGCCCCATGATGAGGCCTGAATCCCGACTGGAAGGGATCCAAATGGTCCGCTTCTTCCAGGTGTGCCTGGAGTTGTTCAGCAACCACTCTCTCAATCACCTTGCCCAAGAATGGAAGATTTGAGACTGGGCGATAGTTCGCCATCGTGGCCGCATCTAAAGATGGTTTTTTAAGAAGCGGTTTAATAACCGCCTCTTTTAGCAGGTCTGGGAAGGCTCCCTCACGGAGGGAAGCATTCACCACCCCATGAAGCCCATCGCCCAGCCCTTCCCGGCTAGCTTTTATAAGCCAGGATGGGCAAGGATCCAGGAGACAGGTGGCTGGCTTCACTTGTCCAAGCAGCCCGTCCACATCCTCGGAGGTAACAGATTGGAATTGATCCCAGGCAACTTGACTAGAATGGTATTTATTACCATTCAAACAATAATTGCTCCTTGTTAAATTCACCCCAGTGGAAGGGAGGCCAGCTGAAGTCTCTGCTGGAGGGACCCAAATGTCTTGGGGCCAACCCCAGCTTCCCCCAAAAGGACAACTCCCGCCTTGCTGCTTCCCTGCCCTGCCCAGCATGTCTTACGTGTGGTCCAGTTTGGGGACAAACTCCACAATTTCTCTCTCATCCTCCTGATACTGGAAGTCCCGCTTCTGTGGCTTTGTAGCGGGCAACTCATCGCCTGAAAAAGAGAGAGGGCTGAAAATAAAAGGGGGGAAGAAAGCCCCACCAGCAGCATGATGGGGGGGGGGGCACTTGGCTCAGGGCCAAATCAAGCAGCACAGCAGTGCTTGTAGCCAACTGGGCAATGGAGGGACGTTGGCCCTCCTGCAGCTGAGGCTTACTCAGTGTAGACCCCTTGAGATGAATGAGCCTAAGCTAGGCATGCTGGGGAACTTCAATGGGTCTACTCTGGGCAGAATTAACTTTGGATACAACTCCAAACTCAAGGAGAAGTTGGAAAGGAGAAGGGCTGCCAGATCCCCCAGGAAGTCTCCAGATGTGCCTGGGGGGAGGGGCGTCACTCTCCAAGGAGGAGAGAAGGCCTTTTATTTTTATTTGTTGTTTTTTTAATTAAGAAGATTGGGGGGGGGGGAGAGATGGCAGATGTAGTTGACTGCTGGCACTCCTCTTAGTGGAGATTATTATGCAGCGATTCAAGGTACCGAGATAAGGGAGTTCAAGGATAAGCCTCAAATGCTCAGAAGAAAAAATCATTACACCAGAGACAGAAGTTTTCAGGGTGGAGGAGTGTCTCAAGCGAGGACTCACAGGCCCCTGCATCACATAATAGCCCTTAGATTAGATTCTTTTAACTATTTCTGAAACCTGGAAATAACTATAAATCCGATTTTCTATCTGCCAATTAATCAGCACCCAGATGACAAATGGGCTGCTGGGGAATGAAAAAGCATTATTTAACAGGCTAAAAAAAAACCAAAAAGCTTATCTTAATCACTGGCAACTAAGAAAGAACACAACTGATAACATGGCTCTGAATCTGTTTAAAATCTTCACTTTATACTGCCCCTAAGTCTCCATCTTGTACATGCTGTGTTGGCTGCAAAAACAAAACTGAACCTTGGTGGAATCGACGCACATATAAAAACCGCTTTGAAAATGCTTTTTTAAAAAGCGTTCTTAAAAATACATTGCATTTTTCATGTGGCTCACCATCGCCCTCTAGTGTCACATTGTATACTGCATGTAAAACACATTTAAATCATATTATTTGCAGCTGTATAGCTGAGTCCCTTATCTTTGTGAGAAAGGAAGGAGCATTTAAAGAAGCAGACACAAGTTCCTGGAGGCAAAGGCAATGCTGAATGCCTCCTCCCTCACTGGTGTCCTCTGCCAAGGGCTGGAGGAACAGCAAACAGAACCAAGAGCTGAGATGCGCAGAACATTAAAGGAGACGGGATCAAAGATACACCAGATGAACGAGCGCACAGGGCCTTTGGGGAAAGATGTGGGCCCAGATCTGCCTGACCATGAGATGACATCCATACAGCTGTCTGGAGGACTGAAGCAAAGTGGGGGTGAAGGGAATTGTGAACAGAGGCCTTAAGAGGCAACCGGAGATGGCAGCAGCGATGGAGCCGAGAGAGAAAAGACTTTGGGTACAAATTAAAGGGAACACAGAAGAAAAACCTCTAAGCTGTGGAGGATCAGAAGGATTTTCCTTTTCCTTTTCAACTAAGACGAAGCATGGTCAACAGGAAATAGGACTGGAACATAAGGAATTGGGTAGAATCCTAGAATCCTAGAGTTGGAAGAGACCACAAGGGCCATCGAGGGCCATCGAGTCCAACCCCCTGCCAAGCAGGAAACACCATCAGAGCACTCCTGACATATGGTTGTCAAGCCTCTGCTTAAAGACCTCCAAAGAAGGAGACTCCACCACACTCCTTGGCAGCAAATTCCACTGTCGAACAGCTCTTACTGTCAGGAAGTTCTTCCTAATGTTTAATGTAGAAATTAATGAAGGCACAAGTTTAATGTTTAATGTAGAAATTAATGAAGGCACAAGTCAATAAGGAAGGACATTGTTAAGATTAGTCGGAAGGACTATTTTGACATGTAATGATAATAATAGCTGGAGAGCTCCTGTTGGACTTTTTGGATGGAAAAAGGTGGATTTCAGATGCCTGGGATTGAAGATTGAGAAAACAATGCCAAGCAGATTGGGAAATAGCTGGAAATTAATAGAGATAGATGTTATGCTGGAGTGCATATTTTGAATAATTGTCATAATTGGCAGACAGAAAAGCGGAAGCCCTTCTTATTTTCTTTCTTAAAACTTCTCTTATCTTCTTTTTATATGAGCTCTCATTCTTCTTCTTCTTGTTGTTGTGTTTTGGTTAATTCCATCTACATTTATGCTTTGTTTTTGTAGTTTTCTTAGGCTAATGAAGATAAATGCAGGAAGGCGATGGCTGGAAGATGGAGAGCCATGTGTGAGGGCAGAGCAGAGAGGATCTCCCAGAGTGGGAGGCTGGGGGAGAGGAGGGGGAAGCTCCCAGGTGAGAACTCATTCTTCTGTGTGGAGAATAAAGGTCAAGGCACAATGGTCATAAAGAGCCTTTTATTCTCTTTCTCTTCTTCTTTATTTTCTTCCTTTTCTTATTCTTGCTTCTTTCTTAATTTTCTTCTCTAGATTAGTCTTGCTTCTATTGTATTTTTTTGTGGGAAAAAATAGATTATAAAAAAGAAGACTGTGCGTGCAGCTTGCAAGCTTCAGCCCAGCAGGAGCCAGCTGCAAAAATTTATAGACTTTTGGGGCCTTAGCCCTCTCTGCTCTCCCAATTAACCTTCATCTCCAGGACTCAGTGGTGGGAGGGAGCACAAAGGAAGACAAAGAACTGGGCTGGGCTGAAGGGGAGGAGAGGGTGATGAGTCCGCATGCATACCTGGCTCATTCGTTAGACTTTGTGGGTTTTGTGTGAATGACATACTCTCAGCAACTGTGTTTAATGCTTAACGTGCCATGCCTAGTGACATCTGCGGGGCCCACTTCCTCAGGGCTCCTGAAATCTCAGGAACTGGGATGCTCCTAGACCAGAAGCAAAAGTGGGGTGAGTGTCCACACCATGAGGAGTGATCACTCTTTCAGACCAACTTAGACCACCATGGCCTTGATGCCTGTGAATGGCCTGGCCAGGTTGGGCTCCAAGCTCAGGTGGCCTGGAGGACTAAGCCAGGGGTCTGATAAAATGTTTGGGGCCGGATGACATGTGACCTTCATAGCATAGTTCTAACAGTGCTGGGCTGTTTCAGATTTCACCCCAGGACATTAAAGGAAAAGAGGGTGCTTTAACCCTTGGTCATGATCCTGACCCAACCAGCCCTTGTACCCGAAATGGAAGCAAATGGGATCCTTTCGGTGAGTGCAAATTGCAGGCACAGGACAATTAATGGGCATGGAGCGGACAAGGATTGTATCAACTACTGATTCTACTCAGAGTAAAACTGTGCTGGGTCCTAATCTGAATCAGCCCTTCTGCCCTGGCAGTTTTAGGAGGGGGTGGGGGTGCCCTGCATTTGTGGCCACATGGAGTTTGGTCCACAGTGCAGGGGTGGGGGGGGGAGGAAGGAGGAGCTGCTGAGAGCTGGTCAGTTACTGGGAAGGATGGGTTGCTGTCACCAACTTCAAGGAAAGCAGGGAGGTTGGGGGGGGGGATGGCTCAGATCCTTGTGCTGTCTTCCCTCCCACTTAAGCGACTCCTCCGATCCTTGAAGGAGATGGGAAGTGAGGTGGAAACGCAAATGTGGAAAGAGGGGGAGAAGGGGGTTCAGGAGTGATGGTCAGCAGCAAGGGGAGTCCGGGAGCAAAAGGAGATGGTTCCCTTCTATGGGAGACAGGCAAAAGCCCAGGTTTCTTCCTGGGATAGCTCTCTAAGCCCTGGCACAGATGCCCTGGCATGCCTCCCACCTGTGGACCAGTGTGCAGCAGAGCTCAGCAGCCATATGGGTGAGGGCTCTCTCATGCAGCCCCCTTCCCCACGCCACCCTCTCCCCACCATCCTCACAGCCACAGACACAATGAGTGGGCAGGTGGGCGAGCTGGCCCCCTGGGAAGCCAAGGGCAGCATGGGATGGAGGCATGTGAGGCCTGGTGGGCCCGCATGGGGTGGAATGGGGCAGATGGGTTGGGCGGGTGAGCCAAGCCCACAACAGCAACACACAGTCCGTACCCAGGAGAGTTATGTGAGCCGTGCCTGGAAAGCAAGAAAAAAAGAAGAGCAGGTTTGAACTGTGCGCTCCAGGTTGGTGGGCGCAAACGCACAAGTACATGGTGGCGGGCCTGGCACCCTCTGTGCCTCAGCTCAAAACCAAACACCTGCCAGGCCGCCTGTCCCAAGGTGGGCTGGTGTTTGGCATCATTCTGAGAGAGGCGGGAGGCAGATATCTTGGGGGGGAAAGGCCCCGTCCCTGATGGCAGCCAGGCATGAGATCCATGCCTGCTATTCAGCTGTGAGCCCGGCATTGCAGGGGGTTGGACTAGATGATTGCTAGGGTCACTTTCCAGCTCTACAAATCTATGAACACTGAGTGCCCCTATGCAGCTTCACCTCTGGCGTCTAAGATTCAGCAGGCACTTCCTCAAGCAATTTCAAGCACATCTTATGTATTTATTTGATTCACAACATAAAATCTAGGCCTTCATATGGGCCAGAAACTTGTTTCAAAACAATAATCTAAGCCGAAGATTCTCAGGATTCTCACTGCCCTATTCTGTGCTTTTGATGTGCTCCCCTGGGATTGAGGCAAACGCAGAGACCCGCTGGTGGCGCATCCTTTTGCAGGGACTTGAACTGCTCTAAGCTGTGCAGAAAGCAAGCCTTGCTGGTCATGTTCTCCAAGCTACTGTAAGCTGAATTCAAAAAGGAAGTGGAGGCACCGTCACAAACTTATTTCCAAATAATTTGTGAAGGCTTGAAAAATAGAGGCTACTTATGTTTATGCTGGGGGGGCAGGTAGGGAAATGGATCTGGGCAGGCAGGAGGAGTGGCAGATAAAATCAAGCAGGGAGAGAAAGGTTGCGGAATGTTCCGTTTCAGTTCAGTCCTCTTTTCTACCAAAAAATACCCAATGCAGCCATTAAACAGGAAAAGCTGGCACCTAGTGCAAGGAAGGCAGGATTCAGGCTGTGCACACAACTTCCCAAAGATTTCCAGGAACTGTCCTTTGAGGGGTGCTGGGAACTATAGCTCTGTGAGAGGGAAACTGCAGTTCCCAAGTTTCTTGGGGTGGGTGGAGAATGCGCTTTGGTGTGTGCACAGCCTCTGTCACCCTCGTGCCCGTATCTCCCTCCCAGAGCAGCCCCAAGCACAGGGGAAGCCAGAAACGCACCTTCGTCCTCGGACACGTCCAGGATCTCGTCCACCGTCTCTGGTAAACTCATGTGGTGCTTGTCACTGAATGACTACAAGAGGCAACAGGTCAGGCGGGAGCACAGCTTCAGGGTCACCACAGCACTGCTCCCCCTCCCCACCCCACCCTCCAAGCCCAGGTCAGGCTTGACTGGGGGACTCACCAAGAAGCTGGACTCATCAGTGACAATTTTCAGCACATCGGTCACAGAAATGTAGCCCAGACGCTTGGCAATGGCCAGAGGTGTGGCCCCATTCTGCAGAGAGAAGAGGGCAGGTGGGAGAAAACCACTCAGCCAACAGCATACAAGCCTCAGGTCAGGCCTGTGTGTAAATATCTACATTTTTTTGCACCAAAAGCTGAATTTAGCAATTTGCAAAAAGTATGCAAACTTGCATCCAAGTTGCATAACGGGGAAGGGCCAGGAGCTTTTCTGGGCGATGGAAACCCGCACTTCAGCCACTGAAAATCTCAGTGCAGAGGGAACTGTAGCTCTGAAATGGGGGTTAGGGATTAGGGAGCTCCTAAGAACTCTCTTCACCCTCAGCGAACTACAGCTCCCAGAATTCTTTGCAAGAGTGGATTTTAAAAAGTTGTATCAATATATTTTTAATGTATGCTACAAATGTGACCAAGGATTCTTCCTGCCTCTAATAAATTATTATTATTATTATTATTATTATTATTATTATTATTATTATTATTATTATGTACCCCATCTATCTGACATATTTTGCCCCAGCCACTCTGGGTGGCTTCCAACACATATAAAGGCATAATCAAACATCAATCATTAAAAACTTCCCTTTACAGGACTGCCTTCAGATGTCTTCTAAGAGTCAGGTTGTTGTTTATTTCCTTGAAGGGGGCTATTCCACAGGGCGGGTGCCACTACCAATAAGGCCCTCTGTCTAGTTCCCTGTAGCTTCACTTCTCTCAGTGAGGGAACCGCCAGAAGGCCCTCACAGACAGACCCTGGTGTCCGGGTTGAACGATGGGGGTGGAGACGCTCCTTGAGGTATACTGGGCTGAGGCTGTTTAGGTCTTAAAGGGTCAGCACCAACACTTTGAATTGTGCTCAGAAACATACTGGGAGCCAGTGAACATCCTTTGGGACCAGTGTTCTATGGTCTGCGCAGCCTCTGGCGAGACAGTACACAGGGAGGCAGGGTCTCATCCGGCGTACCAGATGGAGCTGGTAGACAGCCTCTTTGTCAGGGAGAAGGCTAAACTTAACTGTTCTACCTTACACTATATAAGGTGTACCTTATACTAGCTTTCTGCATGCATGGATTGTTTATGTGTGAGCATTCAAAATTATGCCCACCCCCCACCCCCGTTGAAGTATTGCAGTCCAGGATTTGACTGCCTCTTTCTGTAGCGATAGCAGCAACACTGGGAGAAGCACCAGGTGACCCAGCATGGCCACACCAACACCATCCAGTTAAAGCACCATGAAGCCACCTCAACAGCCGTGGTTCCCCCAAAGAATCCTGGGAACTATAGTTTGTGAAGGGTGCTGAGAGAGGCCCCTGTTCCCCTCACAGAACTTCAGTTCCCAGAGTAGTTTAACCCCCCCCCCAATCCCCCTTTGCAGGGGACTCAGAAAAGTGTAACTCAGTGAAAGAAACAGGGGTCTCCTAATAACTGCCAGCGCCCTTAACAAACTACAGCTCTCAGAATTCCTTGGGGGGAGGGAATCATAGAAGGGTTCGCAAGGGTCGTCCAATCCAGCCCCCTGCAATGCAGGAATCTCCGCTCCAGGGGAAGCCAAGGACTCGGGAATGGAAGGTGTGGATGTGGCATGAGCCTCCACCTGAGGACCCTGCAGCAGCCCCCATGCCCAGGCCCTCAGGAGCCCACACTCACCGAGCTGACTTCATTGGGCGAGGCACCATGCTTGAGCAGGAGGGTGACGATGTCGGTGTGCCCTTGCTGGGCCGCTTGGTGCAGAGGAGTGTATCCCAGCTGGGAGAGAAAGAGAAAGAAAACGAGTACACCCAAGAACAGCTTGCAATGGCACTTAGCTTTATAAAGCATACCCCAAGCATGTTCTCTCTCTCAAAGAATTCTGGGCACTGAAGTTGGCTGAGGGCTGCTGGGAACTAGCTCTGTGAGGGCCCAGAATTCGTTGGGGAAAGAAAGTGCTTTAAAGGCATAGTGTAACACACCTTTACGAGGACCAATGATGGCAGGAACCTAGGAAACTGGTTCGGCAAGGCTCAGTATTGTCTGCCCTGACTGGCAGAGGTTCCCCGGGGAGCCAGGCAGGAGCACCCCCAGCCGTCCCTGGAGATGCCGGGGGCAGGGAATTGAACTTGCTGGGAGCTTCGGGGGGGGGGGGGCAGAGTGAGCTGCAGTCCCTCCTTCCCCGCAAAGGGCAGCAAGCTTTGGAGTTCTCCAGAACTCTTCATCAGGGAAGGTGTTGCACAAAGCAAGAAGTGAAGGGGGGAGGTGTTTCAAGGAAAACAAATAAGGAAAGGGGGGGCAAAAATTAGACAGGATATTGCACCCATGAAGTCAGCTTGTAGCTGCAGGTTGAAAATGGAGATTGATGACTGAATCCTAACTGTGGATTTTCATCGTAGGGACCAATGTGGCCAACTTTGCTTTTTACTTAACCGATGTGAGTGATGGTTTCATTTTGTGTTGGTTTCAGGCCAGGAGTCTCAAACTCAAATGAACCAGGATGGGGACGAATTCCTCATCCCAAGGTAGTCAATATAATCAAGAGGCAGGAGCACTTTCTTCACCCCAAAGGATAAAGGGTTTGGGGTGCCACAATTCAGAAAACAGGCAAGCAAGCAGGGGGAAGGGAGGCAAACATGCTCCCCTCCTAACACCCAGGACACCAAGGAAATATGACTGGCAGCAGGTGAAAGAAAAGTGCTTCACACAACGACAGAGTTTGATTTTTTGAATTCGCTGCCACCAATTTGTGGTGATGGTCACTGGCTTAGAAGGCTTTCAAAGAAGGACTGGATGAATTTCTAGAGGAGGAGGAGAAGATCAGCTGAACCCGAACAAATAGATGGAACCTTCAATGCACACAGGCAGGCGTACTGCCTATTTGGAGTTTCCTCAATTTCTCCTTTTCTGTCGTCTTATGTTCAGTTATCCAAATATCCAAATCACCTTGCAATTATTATTTTTAAAGTCAATAAGGCTCATTAACATTTTAGTGGAAAACTTCCCTTATATACAGGGTCTTTTGTATACAATTTTACCTAACAGACACATTTCTGCTAAGCAATCTTCCCTAAGAGAATGCATTTCTTTAAACTGTTTTCACTATTATACGCATTTTTGTCCACAGAATGTGGCCAGAGAGTGTGTTGCATAATTTGGAGAAGTGCAAATTTGGAAGGATGGGTGTGTTTTGGTACATAAATGGATTCCTAAAGTGCTATTAGGTGGTTCCAACTTTAAGTGTGACCTGAAACAAATTCCTCCCCTGCCCTCTTTCTGGATACCTGTTGCTGCAGACAAAGAAGAAGGAAGGACTGTGGCCCTCCTGCTGTTTGCTGGCTTCCCAAAAGACAGAGGGAAGCCCCTGAGAAGCAGGATGTTAGGAAGGGCGCAGAATCCTTTCTAGCCTGACAGGCCTGCGGACTCAGGACTCACCTTCTGGAGTGCCCAGGCCAGTGGGAAGGGGAGCCAATGCAAAATGGGCAAGGCCAGCCCCCTCCTCCCTCTCACACACGCACCCATCCATAAACACACCAGCAAGGCCAAGAGGACAGGCCCCACTTTCTGAGCACAATGCGTTCCCAGGAAATGGTTTGTCATGCGAGGGTTTGCATAATGAGCTGGTTATTTCCCAGTATTTCCTATGGGAATATTTCTAATCTGTGATTTGTCTGTTCTCCCACCCTCCATGGTTCCTGCCTGAAACTGCTGCAGCCGATCAGCAAAAGCCAAACAAAGGAAAAGCAGGTTTTCCTGATCTCTCCTGCTCCCTGATTCATCATAGAATCACAGGATTGCAGAGCTGGAAGGGACCTCAAGTGTCATCTAGTCCAACTCAGTCATTCATGGAGTGAACTTTGGCTCTCATTCTTTCTGTTTGGATAACTGAAGTTTCGGATAATGAGTGTTCTGAGAGCAGGATCCACATGTAATTCATGTAAGGCATGCACAGGTCACCTTACCCCATGGATGCCTTCTTCATCGCTTTGATCTACAGAACTGGCACTGTTACAGGCACCACATAATATATGTTCCACATTTCTTAAAAGTCAATATTTAACTGTGGCAGCACCTACACTTTGGAACTCCCTGCCTATTGACAGCAGGTAGGCACCTTCACTGCACTCCTTCTGGCGCCTGCTAAAAACATTTTTATTTAGGCAAGCCTACCAGATGTGTAGGGACGCGGGTGGCGCTGTAGGTTAAACCACTGAACCTAGGACTTGCTGATCAGAAGGTCAGAGGTTCGAATGCCCGTGACGGGGTGAGCTCCCGTTGCTCGGTCCCTGCTCCTGCCAACCTAGCAGTTCGAAAGCACGAAGTGCAAGTAGATAAATAGGTACCGCTCCAGCGGGAAGGTAAATGACATTTCCGTGCGCTGCTCTGGTTCGCCAGAAGAGGCTTAGTCATGCTGGCCACATGACCCGGAAGCTGTACGCCGGCTCCCTCGGCCAATAAAGCGAGATGAGCGCCGCAACCCCAGAGTCGGTCACGACTGGACCTAATAGTCAGGGGTCCCTTTACCTTTACCTTTTACCAGATGTGTAGAATGTTGATATGTGCTTTAATCTGTTTTTAGTCTATCACTGATTTCATAAGCCACTTTGTGAGGTTTGTTTGTTTTACCATCAAATGGTGTACAATTTTTATTAAAATAAATAAATGAAATGAATTTGTCTTGCTTGTCAGCTATCCTTGGGACATTTAATGATGAGTGACCATACAACAAATAATAACAGAATTCTTATAAACCAAACAGAGCAGAAATAAAAATAAGAAAGACAAACAAGTGATCATAGCAGCCTTTCTCAAACTTGGGTTCCCAGATATTGTTTGACTACCACTCCCATCATCCATAACCAGCAGGAGCAGCAGTCAGGGATGATGCTTGAGAAAGGATGCCTGCAAGAGTCTTTCCACACCTTGGTCTTTGAATTGACATCCGCTTGATGCTGCAGCAGAAACTTCACCAGTTTGATGTTCCCGTAGTGAGAAGCCACGTGCAGCGGAGTATAGCCCATCTGCGAGGCACATATAAAAAGGGCAGACTTTCAGGTCAAGGCTTGGTGGTGGGTGACAATGAATGGTTAGAGGGAGAAGAGGGAGCAGACTGGGAAGAGGAGGGGTCGGAAGTGGAAGAGGTCACAGAGCTTAGCGGGCAGGGAGAGTCTGTGCCAGAGAGAAGTCCAGAATCAGGGGCAGAAGCTGAAGCAGGAGGGAGGGAGGGAGGGAGGGAGGGAGGGAGGGAGGAGGTCCAGAGGCAGAGAGGAGTCCAGCTGGCGAGGATTAACAAGTAGCTCCCCCTCCTGCTGCAACAAGCTCCCCTCCCTGCTGGTCTCCCAGAACCAGGAGAGGCATGAAGAGGGCAGAGGAGAAATGGGCATCACACAGGCACAGCCTCAGATTGCTTCAAGAAAACCCTGCAGAGGAGGGAACTGGGGCACCTGTGGGAAGGTGAGGACCTTCAGTCTCCACAACTATCTCATGAGGGCAAGAGCGATCAAGGGCGTGCTGCTGTGCTCTTTAGGCCTGGCACTCCTGTGCAGATTCTGGTTTTCCTGATAAAGAGTTAATTCCACTTGCTTCATGTGGCTGACTGTTGGCTTGCCCCGTCTCTCTGCCACCAGCAACCTTGGCTGGCTTAGGTCCTGTAGGCATGTGCTGTAGGAGCTTTCCCCAGCTTTGCGCTCTCTGAGTGTGGTTGGACCACTGTTCCCATCAGCCACAGGCAGCATGACCAGCGGTAAAGGATGATGGGAGCTGTAGTCCAGCAACATCTGGAAAGCACCCTGGAAAGCTATGGTGTTCTGGTGGTGGTCCCTTCCGCTTCCCAAGCACAGGAGATACCTGGAGCCTACAAATGGCATAGCACAGCCTTCTCCAGCTTGGGGCACCCCAGGTGTTCTGGACCACAATGGCCACCAGTGCCAGCCAGACCAGAAAGGACACTCTAGACTCTGGGCCTCTCTGTCTGATGGAGGATGCCATGGCATTCGAGGGGACTCACCCGCGTTGTTGCATCCACTCGAACTCCGGCCCGGAGGAGGACATCTGCCACTTGGACATGCCCCTCCTGAGCCACCAGGTGGAGGGGGGTGAGGCCGCTCTGGAAGACAAGCAAGAGCCAGGTTACCCACAGAGGGTTCCGTGGGGAGGTGGGCAGACACCGGGAACCCCTGCTAGGGCCCTCCCAGCTTTCTAGGCAGAGAGCCTTCTCAGTAGTGGCACCGGCCCTGTGGAACACCCTCCCATCAGATGTCAAGGAAATAAACAACTATCTGAGATCTGAAGGCAGCCCTGTTTGGTGTAGTTTTTAATGTTTGATGTGCTATTGTGCTTTTTATTCTGTTGGAGGCCGCCCAGAGTGGCCGGCGAAACCCAGCCAGATGGGTGGGGTATAAATAAATTATGATGATGATGATGATGATGATGATGATGATGAAAGACTCCCAGAGGCTTGAATATGGCATCTGGAAGAGCGACACCTGCTCTTTATTGATTGGTTGGGGGGGGGTGGATGGCGAAATAACAACAAGCATTCATCCTGTTTTCATCCTGATTTTCTTGCACTGCAATTCTACACCTTACCATTGCTCATTTGCCCCACACTTTAGTGAATTTCCCTGATACTTTCCTAATGGTAAAAGGTCTGGAGTCTTAAATTTGGGGGATTTCTTTAGTAAGGGGTGTTAAATTTCTGATTTCTTTCCGCAGGGCCTGTAAGACAGAGCTGTTCCGCCTGGCCTTTGGCTTGGAGCCAATTTGATTCCCTCCCTCTCTTTCTTTTTTCTTTTCCTTCTCCTCCTGCGATGAGGCTACATTTTAATATTTTAATGTTTCAATATTTTAATGTTGTATTTTAATTTTGTTTTTAAGTTGTAATCATTCAACTTGTTTTTATTATTGCTTGTAAGCCGCTCTGAGCCCGGCCTTGGCTGGGGAGGGCGGGGTATAAATAAAAATTATTATTATTATTATTATTATTATTATTATTATTATTATTATTATTATTAAAAAAAATGCTTTGGAGCTTGAGGAGTTCCAATCTGCTATTATTTTTGTGATTGGACAACATTTAGCTTGAGAAGTCTACAACAGAAGAAACACAAAAGCGGCTTTTGGAAAACCCAATAATTTTAATGTTACCTTTTGAAAATGTCAGGTAATGCTAAATAAAAATATATAAGAGATAAGAGAGAATATAGAATACAACTGCAAGTACTTAGCAATTTCTATGAAATTTTACACACTCTTTACTTACCAAGCAAAACTAAATTATATTAATTTAACCAAAATATCTTTTGAATTCCCAAGCCATGTTACAACGCTTTACCAGCCCTCATTTTTGAAATTGAAAGTTGAAAAATTCTGCATGCCCTATAGGCCCATGCAGAGAGGGGGAGCCAGCAGCCCCTTCTTGGGGTGTCCATTTGGGGTTCACAGGAGCCCTCCTTTGCCTGTTTAAGTCCTTTCTCAAGGCCTTACTAGCAGTTTCCTCAGGGTCCCCAATTCGGGAATTGGGGTCCCCAAGCTGAGCTCTAGATCAGGGGTCAGCAACCTTTTTCAGCAGGGGGCCAGTCCACTGTCCCTCAGACCTTGTGGGGGGCCAGACTATATTTGGGGGGGGGGGGTGAACGAATTCCTATGCCCCACAAATAGCCCAGAGATGCATTTTAAATAAAAGGACACATTGTACTCATGTAAAAACACGCTGATTCCTGGACCTTCCGTGGGCCGGATTGAGAAGGCGATTGGGCCGGATTCGGCCCCTGGGCCTTGGGTTGCCGACCCCTGCTGGAGTCTTCCCACAAAAGAGGCAACAGAGAACACACTGGTGCCACCTAGTGGCCACTGGTAGAAGTAGAAACCTAACAGCTGCTTGGCAAGTTTAGGGCGGCGGGGGGGGGGGGGGGAGACTCATCATGGTGCCATCCCCGAAGATGGCAGCCCTGCTGGAGCAGACCCCACTCCTGCCTTGCTCTGCATCCAACAGTGACCAGAGAAGATTCTCTCAAGAAGAGCAGGATGTCAAATAGGGAAAGTCTGCAGCTCAGCAGGCAGCCCCTGGTCGCATGCAGAAGGTCCCAGCTTCAGTTCCAACATCTCTGGCTTGGGCAGGGAAACACTTTGAAACCCTGGAGCATCACTCCTGCTCAGTGGAATCATGGGATGGCTGGTGAAAGAGCAGGTTCCTATGCGCAACCCCCTCCTGTGCTTTGCCCCTTCCCCAGTACCTGTCCAATGAAGTGGTAAACTGCTCTCAAACATGGAAGCTCTATTTAGTTTCCATGGTTGAAAGCCACTGGCAGAAATAGCCTCCATGAAGAAGATGAAATAAAACAGCTTCTTGGCTTATTCTGGCAGAGGCTGACTCCCTCTTCTCTCCTTGCCTTGTCACCAGGATTCAGCCCAGGGCCTCTTCCCCAGGGGGAACCGCCCAGGAGTCGCGCAGGCCAGAAGTGAACTAGAAGCAAGAGGCCCCAGTGGGTGCAGCGATTGGTACAGTACCCTTGACCTTTAACGGGTGGCTTTAAAAGAGGTTTGGACAAAGTCATGGACTGCTAGTCAAGATGGCTCTATCCTGTGCGCATGGCTGGAGGCAGTGCTGCTTCTGAACACCAGCTGTTGGAAACCACAGGAGGGGAGAGCACTCAGGTGCTCAGGTGCTGCTCCCTGGTTTGCCCCAGATATATGGGTGGTCCCTGCTGGGCTAGGGAGCCATGATCCTGCAGGGCTCTTCTGATATTCTGAGGTGCCTTTGCACATTAGGGTACATGCCAAGAATGCAAAAGCCAGAGGTTTCTATACACATGTGTGAACACACACACACACAGCTCTCCATCCTATCAAGCAACAGTCACAATCATGGTTGAAAGACACATTGAGTTGAGCTGTGTAGGAAGAACCACTTCTGCTCATACAACAGACCTCCCCCATCCTTTCCAAGGCACCCTGCACCCCAAATATGCTTCAGATGGTGGGGGGGGGGACACACAGGGGGATGGGAAGCTCCATTGCAAATAACTTAGAAAGGCGTGGGGAAGCCCCCCAAGAGCCAGACAGAGAGGCCTGGAGGGCGCCATTTGCCCCCCACCTGAGGTTCCCCACTCCTGCCTTATCAGGGTTGTGTACTTCCACCCCCCCCCTTGGGAAGCAGACTTGTCCCTGCAGGGCACCTGCACACTCACAGGAGCCTTTTGCTCCACTCACCTTGCTGCCAAAGTTGCCATTGGCCTGCTTGGAGAGGAGAAGGGCCACCATATCGGAGTGGCCTTCCTGGGCCGCCAGGTGCAGTGGGGTCACAGCTTGCGTGGATTCGGCGTTGGCGGAGGCGCCATACTGCAGCAGGCTGCTGGCCACCTCCATCTGGTTCTGCCTGGCGGCAATGTGCAGGGGGGTGTATCCGTTCTGCAGAGGAGAGAGATGACCCCACCCGCCAAAGGCAAGTCAAGCCCCAGAGTCTGATCCGCCGGAGTCAACGGTGGCTCCTGCCAACCCCATGACTCCCCTCTGAGGCTGCTCCCTGCAGGCAGGAGAAAGGGGCAGCTGTGCTCAGGTTTCCTCTGCCCCCCCCCCCTCCATGGCGCTGCCCTTCAAATCTTTGAATCCTAGACAGAAGTGCGGCATGGAAGCAAAACCTGCCCCTTACCCAGGCCACGCTGTGCGGGGATGCTCCTTTGGGCAGCAGCACTTTCACAATGTCCAGGTTGTTGTGGTGAACAGCGACGTGCAGGGGCGTGAGGCCATTCTGCAGAGAGAGGAGCAGGGGCATTTGAGCATTTTATTTTAGGCAAGAATTTCTGACATCACCTTGTAGCAGGTGAGCATCCTGATCTATACATTGTGAATGGATGTTCAAAGGGGGTGTGAAAGGATATTGGTAGGGGAATCTGCTTACTGTACACGTCAGGGGTGTTTGTGAGGAGGGAAACTCAGACTTTGACCAATTTGAGAGAAAGAAGACACTGAATTCTTCCCGCTGATTTTGGCATCCACACCAGTTTCTTTCTTGTTGGAATTGTCTGCATTTGGGCCTTCAATATTTCTCCTTTTAGAAACTCCCATCCTTCTTGGACTCCCTTCTCTTTAAGTATTTCTGACCATTGGATCTCACCCAGTAGTTCCTTAAGATTTTTGAAATTGGCCTTCTTAAAGTCCAGAGTGCAGGTCTGGCTACGCTCAGCTTTCCCTTGCCTCTGTATCATGAAACCCAGGAGGACAGGATCACTTCCTCCCAAGTTTCCAAGTATTGGGGGGGGGGATCATTGCAGTTGCTGATTCTGGACCACCAAGTGAAGCACCCAAAGACTCTTCAAAGAGCATATTGCCACCATCCCATCTTGGTACAACTAACATAAGACACACGTGACCATCGCCAGGTCTGAATTCCTCAGGGCCACTGCATCTCCCGCCAAGGCCCCCGACATACACACCTTCCCCGCTGCGTTGGGCTGGGCATTGTGCTCCAGCAGCACCTTGGCGACATCCACTTTCCCATATTTGGAAGCAACGTGCAGAGGGGTAAATCCTTTCTGGGGAGAAACAGGGAGCATCAGTGCCTGGCTGGGGTGGGAGAGGAAGACAACAGGTCAAGCAGGATCAGGGGGAGTGGGGTCAAGAAGGCCTCAGGGGGAGGCAACCCAGGCAGCAGTCCAGGTTTCTCTGCTCACTCCCTGCCCTACAGGCATCGCAACACCCACAGCACGCACAGGAGAGAGAGAGAGAGGAGACATCTAAAGCAGAAACAAGTGTTAACACAGAATTTCAGCTTGGTCAATACTGTAGATGAGCATGTCAGATCTCCTGCCTCAGAGGCTGATCTCCTGCCCCTCGAGGCACCCTGCCCTACTCCTGGCCCGGCCTGGGGATGAGGCTCTTCCATCACCCTCCGAGTTGGAAGAGGCGTCCCCTGCAGCTTCTTGTGCTCCACAACCCCAGAGCAGCATGTGGTAGCAGGACAGGCCCTTTAAATATTGTGCACAGCGCCTCGTGGGGGCAGTCACTGCCAAGTCAAGCCTCTGCCAGCCTTCCTAAGGCTTCAGGCAGCTCCAAGTCTTTGCTGAGGTGAGACCCTCCCAACCTGGGCTAGCAGCACCCACAGGGAGCTGTCTGGGGCCTTGCTTCAGCAGTTTGGAAGGAACATGACCCAGCGCTCCCGTTTCCCTACCTTGGTCATGACCGTCTGTGAAGCCTGCTTGTCCAGGAGGGCGCAGGCGCAGTCGAGGTGGCCCTCGCGTGCTGTGATGTGCAGGGGCGTGTGCCCGGCTGTTGTGGACAGATTAGGGTCGGCGCCGCTCTCCAGCAGCAGCTTCACCATTGTGCAGTGGCCAAGGCGGGCCGCACAGTGCAGGGGGGTCTGGTCATCCTACAATGGGGAAGAAGGACAAGACACTTCAGATGAAGACAACAGCACTCTGTCCTCAAAAGAAATGTGTATGCGCACCCTACATAGTATATGCCTTTTTGAACTCGTTACTTGGTTCGACATCTGCACCACAAAGTTCAGAGATGTGTGCATTTAGGTTTGCATCTTATTCCAGGAAAGGAAAGTCCATGTCATGATACCCTCTGAGCCTTCCGACCAGCAGTGGGAGGAAGAGACAATGCAATAGACCCTTTAGACACCACCACCCCGAAACACCCAGAGGTTGCCTCTCCCTCACTTGCAGAGAGCAACGGACCATTAAAGACGGGGAGACTCTATCCCCACGGGAAGATGGTGAGACGGTCTGATGATGTCTCCCAGGGAAAGGTGGCACCAGCAGGAGAACAGAGAAGACTCTTCTCCCTGGGCAGAGTGTCGCAGGGACAGCGATTGTGGCAAGCATTCTCCTCCGCTGCTTAAAAGCTTGGCAGGGAGGCAGGAAGACTCACCAGAATAACTGCACTGTTTCTGTGCAGTCTTGAAGCCCTGTTCCTGATCTTGAACACCTGGGCCTGGGCCTTGATTCTGAGCGAGATCTAAAGATCTACATGGGGATCTGCTGCCCCAGTGATCCGGCTGCCTGAGGTGGTCGCCTCGCTTTGCCTCATGGGTGAGCCAATCCTGGTTGCTACCCTTTTGCCTTGTAAGACCAGCTGGACTAGAGCCTGCTCTTTCTGAAACACTGAGCTTGAAGCACTAGCCCACAATAATAAATGTTCAATTATTTACTTACAAGAAAGTGCACCTGTTGTCTAGGGCCAACCCTGAGGCAAGGTGAGGAGGCTGCCTCAAGCAGCAGGATCCACAGGGGCAGCAGATTCAGCCTCTAAGGAATGCATTGCCCGCTGCTGCCACCGCCATGGTAGCAGCAACAGCTGCAGTGCCCTCCTTGGAGACTGGGTCCGCCTTCTCCTCCGCAGCGCCCCCCCCCCATGCCACCTCCCCTGGCATGGGATGATGCCTCCATACAAGCAAGTGTGGGCCACTCATGAGGACAGGAGTCTGGGTTGCAACTCCTGCTGGCCCAGAAAGACGAGGATGCTCTCACCTTGGCCTTGGCATTGACTTTGGCCTTGTTCTGCAGCAGGTACTTTGCCACTTCCGTGTGCCCAGCCCGGGCTGCCATATGTAGGGGGGTCTCCACCTTCTTTGAAAAGGGGGAAAAAAGAGGTTGCATAGAATGTCATCTGTTTCAAAAGATCTCATTCGGTGACCATCTGATCAATCTCTATAAAAGCCAGTGGGGCTTGAGATTCTTGCACCCTGTACTATTCGTGCAGTGCAAACAAAGGCTTGACCCAAGCCCAAAGAGATGGGAGAACTTAATGCACTCCCCCTGACCCCATTAAAAATCTCCCTGATGGTAGAAAACAAGCACATTTTACTCCCTATAAATTCCCATAAATTAAAATTGCTATTGATGCAAAATGCCTTTTACTAAGGGCCCACAATCTAAGCATACACATTATTACAAATCATTTCATATCTGCAAAAATTATGATATATATATACTTTAACACAACTTTGTTAATATATTCAGAATGTTTATCTGAGCATATACTGTTCTCATTTTACCTAACTGTTGCATGTTTTATGTCTAAATATAATAAATAAAATTCAAATAGTAATAGTAATAGTAATAATAGCTAGCACATAAAGATAAAGGCTAGGTAAGAGCTATCTCACTGCCCTGCTCCATTTCCACAAACCAGGGTGTTTTGAGGTGAGACAGAGCATTCAGATACGTTGCATTCCACATGCAATTTGAAGTGGTGCAGTCTAAGGTAACCTCTGCGTCAGACACTAAAACCACATGGTTTCCCCCAAAGAATACTGGGAGCTATAGTTTGTTATGGGTGCTGGGAACTGTAGCTCTGGGAGGGACAAGCTACAGTTCCCAGGATTCTTTGGGGAAAGTCGTGTGCTTTGAATGCACTGTGTGGGTGTGACCTAGGAAGGTTTAGGAACATAGGAAGCTGCCTTATCCCCAAGAAGCCACTGGTCTCTCTTTCCCAGCATTGTCTCCCCTGGGTGTCAAAGACGGGTCTTTCCTAGTTCTACCTGGAGACACCAGGGACTGAACCTTTGTTTATACACACATCTTTCTGGGTGTGTAAATCAGATCTGAACCTGGCTTAGAAATTGCTCCGGGCTTGGATTCTAAAGTCCTGGGGTGCAAATCTCCTCTCTCTTGCTCCTCCTCAGCCCCTGAAGCCAGTGGCGCCATTTCTGGTGGGAATAATGCCCTGCATGTCCAGAGGCCAAAGGGATTTGTAAAAAGAACCATTTCATTGTTCAAAACAAGAGGAACCTGGCAAAGAAGAACCAGAGAGCTGGCCAAATTCTCCCTGTCTCACCTCTACCCAGACGGAGGGCTCACCTAAGAGAATGTTTCTCTGTATAATTCTTTCAAGCCCCACACACAGAAAACAAACTTGTCAGCGAAGACTGCTTTGTGTCCAGCAATATAAGGCTATTTTTCAAAGAACATTTTATTTATTGTATTTATTGAATTTATATACCGCCCTATAGCCGGAGGTCTCATTCCCTTATGAGAGCCCAAACCTGTAGCGGTGCAGTCGGGGCACAGATCTCCCTGCCACCCTCCTGCTTGGTTGGACTGTTGGATGAAGAACTGGGGACCAGGACTCAAATCCCCATTTAGCCACCAAGCTGGCTGGGAGACCTGGAGCCAGTTGCAGTCGCTTAGACTAATCTACCTCACAGGGTTGTTGTGAGAGGAAGGAGAAGCATACATGCCACCTTGAGCCCCTTGGAGGAAGGTGGGATATAAATGTCATCATTGTCATCAACTAAAACACATGTGCATGTGTATGTGAGGGGGGCGGGGCGAGGGCAAAGGAGCTGCCACCTCTTGCCCGCCCTACGGTATTCTGAGGAACCTCCTTCCACCCACCCTAACATTTGTTTTGTGCAACTCGGACTCTCCAGCGAAATGTTCCAGTCCCAAATCTCTGACAAATCCCCAGAGCCAAAGCTCTCAGGGTTGAGTCTTTGGCTATGAAAGCCTCAGCACAAATCCTGAGGGGTCCCCAGAAGCTGCGGGGGTCCACGTCTTCCCCACTTGCCCTCTGCGCTTCTCCCCACTCACCACGTTGGAAACATTGGGAGAGGCTCCTCGTTGCAGCAGGATCTTGACGATGGGGAGGTTCCCCATGAAGGAGGCCACGTGGAGAGGGGTCAGCCCAGACTGCGGACAGGAGAGAGGGAGCAAAGGGATGCAGGACGCTGTGCAGCGGAGACACACGACACACACAGAACTCTGCCTCGTAACCCTTTTGCTACCCAGCCACGTACCCTCCAACATTCCTCTAATGAAAACGCCCGAAGGAAAAGTGGGACATTCCGGGATCAAATCAGAAACCAGGATGGCTCTGTGAATTTGGGACTGTTCTTGGAAAATAGGGACACTTGGAGAGTCTGCAATCAGCATCTTTGGATAACAATCCAAAAATATACATGAATTACTACATATCAGTTGACTGATCAACTAAAGATTTAGGATGCAATTTATAAGAAATCCATCTTCTAGGAAGGCAGCACCTGCACTTTGGAACTCCCTGCCTAATGACACCAGAGAGGCACCTTTGCTGTACTCTTTTCGGTGCCAGCTAAAAACATTTTTCTTTAAGCAAGCCTACCCAGATATGTAAAATGTTGACATGTGTTTAATCTGTTTTTAGCTTAGCATTGATTATTTCTGAAAAATGTTGTAAATAGTTGTTTGTATTGATAATTTCATTGTTTTATTCTTTCAGTAAACTGCTTTAAGGTTTATATAAAGTGCAGAAAAGTTAACTAACTAAATAAATCATATACCCACTTACTGGGGAGTAAGTTCCATGGTATTCAATGGAACTTACTTCCCAGCAAGCATGCACAGGACTGCAGCTTTAGGACCCAAGCAGCCAAGAGCACCCTTGTCTCTAGTCTCAGGTTGTGCTATTGCAATCGGAGAACAAAAAAGAAAACGTTGCCTTTCCATGGACCTTGTGCTAGAATGAGTCACCAGTAGTTGGGCAGCCTTGGTTCAGACACCAGTGTAGGAAGACTAAATGCATCATTACAGATTCACTGAGCAGAGGTTGATCCATGGCTATTAGCCAGGACAACTGAATAGAATCTCCATGTCCGGAGGCCCCGGCAAAAAAGGAAAGAAAGCGAAAGGGCTGTGTCTGACACACACCCCTTCCCTGGTCTGCCTGTGGGCCTCCCAAAAGCATTTATTGGCTGCCCATAGTTGGAAGCAGGATCTTGGACTAGACAGACCCTTGGCCCGGCCCAGCACGTTCGTCCAGTATTCTCATTTACTTAAGGCATGAAAACCTCTGAAATGGCTTCTACAAGCCAAGCTAAATGGGCATTTAAATGCAACTGTTTCAGTTAAAAGGTAGATGATTAATCAACTGAAAATTCCAAAATCAGTCAGACCCCCCCCCCAAAAAAAATCTCCACATAGCCACAAATGCCAAGAGATTTCTATTTGTCATGAGCCAAACTGAGTCAGAAGCAATAGGCTTGGAACCTCCATTTCCCCTCTCATGGACGGATGGGAGTTGGTTGAAAATTCTGCCTAAGGCCGCAAAAAAGCAATCAACCAAAATCTGTGGGTAGCCGAGAAAACGCCCCAATACATTCCAGGCATAATGTGATGAATAAAAGGTGTGACGAATTGCTGAAAGGTATCTTTGAACTATTGCAGACTGTTTTTCTCTTGGCTAGATCAAGTTATTTCCAAGAGTTCCTTATATTAAATGCTAAAGGTCCTATGACTGTATCGAAACCAGGTCTGCCCCTCCCGTAAGCCAAACACAGCGACCCACAAGTTAGGGCATTTGATCTGCCAGTGCCTGGAGATGCTGGGCTTCAGACCAGAGGTGAGCTCTGGGGCTCATCATGAAAGATTTGCTGTGTTTGGCTTGGTGGGGAACATGTTGTGTGGTCTTCATCTAAACGGTGTTTTCCCTGGGGACAAATCCTACAAATTAGTATTTGGGGGTCCCCTTGGTGGTCCCCCTAACTTGCAAGGTCGTGCAAATTCAGAATTCACTAGGGCGACTTCGCCTCTCCTTGGATGCTCTGCGCCAATGGAAATGGTGGCACATTTAGAGTCTGGCTCAATGGCGTCTACACTTCACTTTTCGTGTCTAGGCCTCTGCTGGGCTTGGTGCCCTGGCAGGTGCCTAACCTTGCCGCCTCTGGATATCCGCCATGATGTTTGTCCTAATTAATCCAAATTAACAGAGAAGTCCAGAAAAACCCCATTGCATATGTGGCCGTGGTCACGTCAGTGTGCCTCACGGCTTCCCGTGCTGCACACATGGGGCACCAGGTACCTCGGTGACAGCATCAATGGAGGCTCCCGTCTTCAGCAAGAGCTCCATCACCCGGATGTGGTTCTTCTTGCAGGCGATGTGCAGAGGGGTGAAGCCATTCTGCAGGCACAGAGAAAAGGAGAGGCCCTTCAGCCTCCCTGGAAGAGAGACACATGGCTCCCCCTCCTGCCACTTGCCCGCCCACTCACCAGCGCCCGAGCATTGGGCTTCGCCCCCTTTTCCAGCAGGACTTTGGCCACTCGGTGGTGGCCACAGTGGGCGGCCACGTGCAGCGGCGTCAGGTGGTCCAGCGTGATGTCGTCAATGTCAGCATTGTACTGCAGCAGAAGTCGCACACAGTCCAGGTGGTCTCCCTGGGAGGCCATGTGGATGGGGGACAGGCCGTTCTGTGGCAAGGAAATGCAAGGTTAGAGCCTGGCGTGACCCGAGGACGGAGACCCAGACCATCAAGGGTCTGGAAACCAAGCCTTCTGAGCAATGGTTGAGGGAGGTGGGTGTGTTTAGCCTGGAGAAGAGAAGACTGACAGCTGTCTTCAAATATCTCAAAGGCTGTCACACAGAAGATCTTGCATGCTTGTTTTCTGCTGCTCTGGAAGGCAGGACCTGAACCAACTGATTTAAATGACCACAAAGGAGTTTCTGACAAAACATTAGAAAGAACTTTATGGTGCTAAGAACTGTTCAACTGTGGAATAGACTCCCATGAGAGGTGGTGAACTGTGCTTCACTGGAGGTTTATAAGCAGAGGTTGGGTGGCCACTTGTCATTGATGCTTTAGTTGTGATTCCTGCATTGCAGGGGGTTGGACTGGACGACCCTTGGGGATCCCTTCTACAATTCTATGATTCCATGATTCTATGATTTAAAGCACTCTTGTGCCACTTTAGCAGTCATGCCCCCCCCCAAGAATCCTGAGAATAACAGTTTGTAAAGGGTACAAACAGAGATGCATTTCCCAGCACCCTTAGGAAACTACATTTCCAAGGATTCCTTGGAGAAAACCATGACTGTTAAAGTGGCATAAGAGTGCTTTAAATATGTGGTGTGGAGGTGGCCCCGGTAGCTGGGAAACAAGAGCCACAGTCCGATGCCAGGGTGGGTGTTAGCAAAGGGGAAAACCACCTCTGTCTCTGGGGAACGTGATTTTGCTTGCCCCACGGCTATTCCCCCACTGCCCATCACCTTGGTCTTTGCTTGGATGGGAGCACCGTGATCCAGCAGGATTTCCACAATCCGCACATGCCCATTCCTGGAGGCGCAGTGCAGTGGTGTCAGCTCATCCTGCAACAATGGGGAATAATAATAATAATAATAATAATAATAATAATAATAATAATAATTTATTATTTATACACCACCCATCTGGCTGGGTCACTCTGGGCGGCTTCCAACAAAATATTAAAATAGAATGAAGGTCAGGGGTGCAAATCAGCAGCGAAAGAACCACATGCCACCACCTTGAGTTACTCGGAGAAAAGGTGATATTACCTCCCCTGGACAAAAACCCAGAAATTTTTGAGGAAATTGAAAAATATGCAATACTTTTAAAATGACTTTTACAGATCAAAAATCACATTATTACTTTAGGAACATAAAATGTATTATATATTACTTAGTTTGACATTAAATTATCTGGTATATTAAAAATACAGTGTATTGAGTTAGTCATTCCTTTTTATATTTTTTATTAGAAATGGATCTATAAGATGCTGAGCTGCAAGGAACCTTGCATGTCTTTCATTTTGCCAATTTATGAGCAGCAGGGAAAAATAATAAAAGCAGATGAAACCGTCAACATTATGGTAAAAAAGAAAGAAAATTATTATGTATTCTGAAAACTATTATGGGTCATATTCAACTAAGTCCTACTTAGGGTACACCCGTTAGAATTAACGAACCTAAATTAGTCATATCTATTAATTTTAGCAGGTCTACTCTGATTAGGATGAGCGCTGAAGACCACCCAATGCCCCTTGTCTCTACTGGGCCAAGCAGACATCAAGCACTCATTCCTATAATGGCTCTGAAAACAAGGGGCGGGGGGGGGGGGACGAGACAAAACTCAGCGAATAGTGCATGAAACTTACTCAGTCTCATTTTCTGAGCTATCACTATCAGTTTCTGCTTCTTCCTGTTGGGGGAAAAGTGAGGATTTTCCTCCCTCCCATGTTCTGCGCTTGCACTTCTCATGCCTGGAGTTCTCACTAAGCTGCAGTGTAAGTCTGAAGAAGTCCTTCTCACTAAACTCCTTTGCCAGACTCCTTTGGAGTGGCTTCTCTTTGAGACACCCGTCCCTCTGTGGGTGAACATGAATTCATGCAGAGATGCAGCAGCTTCCTCCTCCATAGGCAACATTGGGGGAGTCATTGAGCCACACAAAAGGGAGAAGGAAGAGGACTCCAATTTCTCATTGTACACAGTTCACTCTACAACCGAGAGCCACAAGGGGCTTTGCCCCGTCTGGGCTGCCTATATCCTCATGAGGAGGAGATCAAATCCAGAGCAGTGACTCTTGTGGGGAGGCCACGGACACCCTCTTCTGGGCCTGAATATGTCTGGCTTCTCCTGCGAGTCATTAGAAAGAAGGGGAAATGCCCAAAGGTGCTAAAAGG
Source organism: Podarcis erhardii (assembly GCF_964252035.2). Taxonomy (NCBI): domain Eukaryota; kingdom Metazoa; phylum Chordata; class Lepidosauria; order Squamata; family Lacertidae; genus Podarcis; species Podarcis erhardii. The sequence continues at coordinate 2,395,097 of NC_138511.1, forward strand.
ATTTCTGCACTACAATATGAGTATCATATTCGAGAGCTCTCCAAAGAGAGAAGAGAGTCACTGGGGCTTCCGCAAGGAGCAGCCAAACTCCTGCCAGCAGCTCTTGAGGTTCACCTTTCTCTTTGGTCTGAAGATTGGTGCCCATGATGTCCTCATGTTTAGGTAAGTAATGTTGTGCGCACATTAACAGTAAATAAGGTAAAACAGTACAAAGCAAAGGTGTTGGTAAGCATAATAGAGGAATTAAGTGTTATCTTGGGAGGGGGAGAGTGTGAGATTGGAACAGGGGTGCCAACTGCTGGGGGCCCAACCCTTTTGGGACCCCCAATATTTTGGAGGTGGGGCCACCCCCAATGTTCAAAAACACCAGAAGAGGCCAAGCAGCTTCAGTGGCCTCCTCCTCCTGCAGCAAAGGGGAAGCAGCCTCAACTGGTGGTGATGGCAGGAGGAGGAGGAGCTGCTGGCCATTGAGCAGCGCTGCCACTGGGTTTGGCTCTGCCCCTGGCTCCTCCTGACATCAGGATGTTGGGACGTCACACATGTGGTGTTGGCCCCTGCAGTCTCCCTGGCAAGTTGGCGCCTCTGGCTTGTGATGTTGGTAGTGAGTGATGATTGGATGAGAGTTTGAAAGGGAGTTTGAATACTGATGAGAGGGTCTGTTTGGGAGTGTGTGGTTGCTGGAAGGAGAGTGTGGATGGTGGCAGGGTTAGTTTGATAGAATAAGGACTGCCTTGTTGTTCACCATTGTCTTATAGAGGACAAAGAAACAAATAAGATAATACAAAACCGAACCTATAGGCTTCTGTCCGCTTAATGATCATAACACCCCTGTTTCTCCTTTCTGCTTTCATAAATGCTTGTAGTGTGCACTCATGCCATTTGACTACGTTAGAGGCAGGAGATATTCAGGGATAGCTCAGCCAGTGGATCATGAGACTCTTAATCTCAGGGTGGTGGGTTTAAGCCCCACATTGGGCAAAAGATTCCTGCATTGCAGGGGGTTGGACTAGATGACTCTCGAGGTCCCTTCCAACTCTACAATTTTAATTCTTGAAAAAACATAGCATCTGTGTTGGCAGCAGAGAAAAGGAGGGGCTGTGGACCTCGCAGAGGGCGAGAGGTAGTAAGGGGCAGCTGGGGGGGGTGTGCAAGGACCACATAGCTGAAGGGGTGGTGGCCTGACAGGACTGCCCTCCTTTTCTCCTTACTGCCTCTCCTGATGCAAGGCCCTGTCTTGGTCGGAAGATTCAGAACAGACAAAAGAAAGGACTTTTCTTCCATGCAGCACATAGTTAAACTGTGGAACTCCTTCCTACAGGAGGAAGTGATGGCCACCAACTTGGATGGCTTTCAAAGAAAATGAGGCAAAGTCATGGAGGGGGAGAGGGCTCTTGATGGCTACTAGCAGGATGGCTATGTTCTGCCTCCAAAGTTGGCGACAGCAAGGCTTATGGGAAGCAACCATAGGAGAGCATCAAATTCTGCTTGCAGGTTTCCCTTGGGGCTTCTGGTTGTCCCCTGTGAGAACAGGATACTGGATGAGAGGGGCCATTGGCCTGATCTTATGTCCCTACCTTGGTGCGGGTCTCGATGTGGGCTCCCCGGTCCAGCAGCAGGCGCACCATGATGATGTTGCCCCGGCGGGAGGCGATGTGCAGTGGAGTGATCCCATTCTGTGTTTGTGGAGAGAAGAGCAGAGGGAGCTGCCTCATACCCAGCCAGACCACTGGCTCATCTTGCCTAGCAATGCCTCTTCTGATGGCCCATGGCTTTCCGAGATCTCCAGCTGGTCAGTCCCAGTTAGGGACTGGACCCAGGAACTTCTGTATGCAAGCCAGCCCTCTCCTAGCAGCACATGTGGAGCCATTTCCAAAGCGAGGGACCCTCTCCTTTCTGGACAACTTTCCAAACACCAGTGGTGGGTGGGACCAGAGCATAGCTGTCAACATTTCCCTTTTTTAAAGGGAAATTCCCTAACCTATTGGTATTGGGGGACTTCAACATCCATGCTGATGCGACCCCCTCCTCACAGGCTCTGGACCTGGTGTCTTCCATGGCGACACTAGGGCTCTCCCAGTTTGTTTCAGGCCCCACACATCAAGCAGGCCACACGCTGGATTTGATCTTTGGCTAGATGTGATCATGTCTCCTTCGATGAAGGTGCCATGGTCAGATCACTACCCTCTGAAAGCCAGGATTGATTTTCCACCCCCACCCTGCTTAGGTGGCGAGCTGATTTGGGCTCGCCCGCAGAGGCTGATGGACCCTGATAGATTCCGTCAAGCCTTGCGGGACCTTGCTCCCCCTGGCGACTCATTGACTGAGCTTGTTGAGGGCTGGAATATCCAGCTCCTGGCAGCCATCGATGAGATCGCACCGAAGCGCCCTCTGCGACCCCGCAGAAACCGGGCTCCCTGGTTTACCGAGGAGCTCCGGAAAATGAAGTGGGACCTCAGACGGCTAAAGCGAGTATGGTGGGCTGCCCATGACGGAGCCTCAAGAACATCTTATAGGGTTTTTATGAAAACCTATGAGATGGCAGTGAAGGCCGCTAAGAAGTCTTACTTCTCGGCCTCCATTGCATCCGCTAGCTCTCGTCCGACGCAATTATTTAGTATAATTAGGTCTTTAACGTCCCTTGAAGGACAGCCAAATTTAAATAACAATCTGACACACAGCTGTGAGGCATTTGCGAGCTTTTTTGCGGAGAAGGTCCTGTTGCTCCGCCATGACCTCCCTGCCAATTTGGATACAATAAAGGAACTGGAGGCCCCTCAACTGTCCTCAGGTCCAGTATTGGAACACTTTGACCAGATATCCCCAGCCGATGTGGACAGACTCCTCCGAGCTGGAAAGCCCACCACCTGTCCTCTCGACCCGTGCCCGTCTTGGCTGATTACAGCGTGTCCAGACAAGGTGCGGGCCCCCCTGGGGGATATCATCAATTTGTCCCTTGGCACCAGGATATTCCCAGAGGAACTGAAAGAGGCAGTGGTGCGCCCGCTCTTAAAGAAAACATCATTAGAGCCCTTAGATCTATCCAATTACCGCCCGGTTTCGAATCTTCCATTCCTGGGTAAGGTGATTGAGAGAGCGGTTGCTGAACAGCTTGGTAGGTTTCTGGATGAAACATCGGCTCTGGATCCATTCCAGTCCGGCTTCCGCGCTGGTCATGGGACCGAGACGGCTCTGGTTGCCCTAACAGATGATCTTCGTAGACAGCTGGATCGAGGCAGGTCGGGGCTGCTGATTCTTCTAGACCTGTCAGCAGCCTTCGACATGGTCGATCATGAACTCCTGGACCACCGTCTTGCCGACGTGGGGATCCAGGGCACAGTCCTTCAATGGCTGCGCTCGTTTCTCTCTGGTCGGGGACAGAGGGTGGCGCTTGGGGGGAAATTGTCATCGCGCCACTCCTTGGTGTGTGGAGTGCCTCAGGGTGTGATACTCTCCCCGATGCTTTTTAACATCTTTATACGCCCCCTCGCCCAGCTTGTCCGGAGTTTTGGGCTGGGTTGCCATCAGTATGCCGATGACACCCAACTCTATCTGTTGATGGATGGCCATCCTGACTCGGCCCCAGACACACTGACCAGATGTTTGGAAGCTGTGGCTGAATGGTTACGTGGGAGCCGGTTGAAGTTAAATCCTTCGAAGACAGAGGTCCTCTGGCTGGGATGGGACGATATGCGATTGAGGGGGCAACTCCCATCTCTTGTGGGGGTGCAATTAGTGTGTGGAGTGCCTCTTCAGCAAAGCTTGCCGGCAGCCAGGCTCCAGCCCAATCCCACCCGCACCACCAGCGCTCCAATTCTGCCACAAGCCTTAGAAGCTGGCTGTGATCCTCAAGGACACCACAAAGCTAACTTAGCACTTGGTCAGCTCACTCCCAAGAAGCAATCTGGCTCCCTCACACATCCATTGATCTTCAGACCCAGCAACTCATCTCACTGTATCTCTCACGGCTGCCTCAAGGCTGTCTTGGGAAAAAGACCTGCGTCTTGCTTTTCTGGCTCTTCAGTTTATGCTTATGGGACTTGAGTTTCTCCTGGCCTTCCCTCCCGTCCCACTGGACCGACAGCCAGCTCTGCTACAGCCCCAGAGGCAGGGCCACTTGCAGATGGGCATCCACCAGGGCCTGACAAGAGGTCTCTGATCTACGCTGAGACTGAATGGACCCAGCCCCCAACCACGAGTGGCTGAAGGGCCCTCCGAGCCAAGTCCAAGACCCAGAACAAGCCGTAACCCTTTCTCCTCACTCCTGTCCTGCTTCTCAGGGACCGGTGAGAAATTGTGATGAAAGAGCCCAGAGGCGACTAAACAGGGCATTTGCACTAAGGGAGGGGGTCGGCTTCTTTCTCAAAGGGGGTCTTCTTTGCTGTCTCTGAAGTAGTGCAGGTGGAGGAGCACAGTGGAATGTTCCTCTGTACAAAAGCATTCCCTGAACATAGAAAAGGAGCATGTCCGGGTTCTAGCGTAACCTCGCAGGCAGGTTGGCTTTCTATGTGCTAGTTTTTTTATTTAAAAAACCTCTTTTTGCATTTTTTGTACAAAGGAGCATTCATTCATTCATGCAAGCCATCCCCTAGAACAGTCTGATGTGGCAGATAGGAAGCTGCCTTAAACAGAGTCAGTCCATTGATCCAGTCAGCTCAGTATTGTCTACACTGGCTGGCAGCAGCTCTCCAGGCTGTCAAAAAGGTGTCTCTTCCAGCCCTACCTGGAGATGCCAGGGATTGAGCTTGGGACCTTCTGCCTGCAAGGTAGGTGCTGTGCGCTGAGCTGTGGCCCTTCCCTTCCCCTTCTGTAAGAGCTGGGGCCATGTCAAGGGGCCTCCTGAAAGAGCCGGCAGAGGACTCTGGACACCCACCTGGGGAGTGAAATTGACGCTTGCGCCTCGGTTCAGTAGCAACTGGGCCACGTTGAGGTTCTCGTAGTGTGCAGCAATGTGCAGTGGGGTAAAACCAGTCTGTGGGAGAGAAGAGGGTGGGGAGACTCCAGGTGAAAATAATGCCATGGCCTGTCTGCAAAACGCAGGAAGTACTTCAAAGCTGGCTCTTCTGCCAGCCCTTTTCTTTAGGCAAGATGCCAGTCTTGGGTGGCTAGCCCCATAAACTACCTTAGGAGGGATTGCACCTGGAAACTAAGCCTTGCTCAATCTAAGGCAGCCCCTCAAAGGCAGCCCTTGGCCCTTACTGGAACTCCCTGCCTACCTTGGATAGGACGTCCGCATTGGGGTCGTTCTGCAGGAGCACAGCCGCCGTCCGAGTGTCATCATTGCGTGCAGCTATGTGCAGTGCTGGCAGCCGCACTTTGCCCTTGGTCCCGTAGTTAATCAGGTGAGCCACCACATTTTCGTGGCCCTGCTGCAGAGCCACAGCCAGAGGTGTGAATCCATCCTGCCGTGGATCAGGGAGGGGGGAAGAGACACATAGTGAGCCAAGGGTTCCATGTCATCCCAAAGAAGCGCAAGGGCAGAGCATGGAGGGGGAACACCGGACAAAGGGGGAGCTACTCACTTCCGTGGCAACGTTTTGGTTGGCGCCATTCTCCAGCAGGAACTTGACCACTTCCAGGTGATTCTCCTGCGCTGCCATGTACAGAGGCGTAAAGCCTTTCTGCAAACACAGAATCAGAACCTGCATTGCCAGCTGCACAAAACAACCCCCACCGATCGCTGCTGATCACAGAACGGCAGGGAGGCACAAGGGGTGAAATGGATTGGCTTATGGGGCAAAGGGAAATACTCCAAAGTTCAATAGAATCAATGGTCGCATAACATAACAGCAAAAAGTGTGTTTCTGAGTCCCAGCTCTTTGTCACATGGTGTGATGACCAATGGAAACCAGAGCGGTGCTATGCAGAGAGAAATAGGGTTGCTTATCAGCAGCTCCTGCTGAACTTTACAGGGAGAAGGCTGAAAACTGGGACAAAAAGTAGGGGCAAGGGGAACCTGCCCTTGCTTATGCTTTTGGAAGTTTCATTTCTATGTCTGGAAAACCGCCACTGTCACTGTGGATGGTGAGACAGTGGGAAACCTGTCCTTGGAAGGCAAGGACCCCGAAGAGAGCAATACAACTGATCTCTTTTCAAATAAACTAACATAAGGAACCTTCCCAGTGTGTGCCCTGGGCTAACTGGTATGGGGAGGTGGACTGGGTTAGGGGCATCATTTGGATTCTCCACTGTAGGCACCAAAATGCCTTGGGACCACCCATAAAATAACAGAAAAGGAGACGGTGTGGGGCTGGAGTAGGATTTAGGATGAGGGAGGGAGGGAGGGAAGGAAGGGAGGGAGGGAGGAAGGAAGGAAGGATTTGGAAAGAAGGTTATCAACGATGAAATTTTAAACAACAGTTCTGCATTTTTTATTCATTTCAGTTTCTACTCAAGATCCTGCTTAGCAAAGAATAATCTAGAAAGGAAACAAATAAACTGCTAGCCTAATGCAAATCTCGGTCTGTGCATATTAAAACCAAATGGTTGGAATTGCCAGCTGTTTACTCACCTGCTTAGCAAAAGTATCGCCAGCATAAGCGGAGAGGCTGAGCATTAGCTCTAAAGCGCTCACAAAATGAGCATGGCTTCATGTTTATGCAACCAAAGGCAAGCACACTCAGTCTCCTTGCTTTGGGAAAATGACTCAAAAGTACAAATTGCAAACAGGATCAGAAGGATTTGGGGGAGGGGGAGGGGTCTGCTTGCTGATCTCAGTCAGAGTGACCGACAGCAGTGAGTCCTGAAAATAGAGAGCTTGCCCTCTAGGCCCCCTAAGCCTGTCATTCTGCATTCCACCCCCCACCTTGCCTCAGTGCTTCCCTACCCAATTTCTCTCCAACTCCCTGGCATTTGTTTGACCTTCAGATACCTGCTTATGTAACTGAAAGACACAGCAGACTGTCACGGAGGGGCAGTGCCTCCCCAGGGCCAGCAGGGGGCTCCTGCGCCAGATGATGGTCCCTATTCCATCCAAACAGGCACAGAGACATGACGACCCACACTGCCCCCCCCACCCGCAGCTCTGCCGGAGCAGGTGACATGAGGATGGTTGGCTGCCTGGCAGAAAGAGAGTGACGCTGGCAGGGAGATAGCCGGGAACTGAAGCAGCTCAGAAGCATCTATGTGATGCACATAGAGGGACGTGAGAGAGAGACCTTGGATGGCTTTGAATCTGCAAGCTTCACCCAGCCCAGCCAGATTCAAGCTAAGCAATATTTACAAGGCTGCAGGCTTGAAGTGGGCAGATTAGTCAGCCAACTAACACCATTGGTGATTGGTTTGTAATAGACCCGGGGCCACAGTCTCTCTTGCAGGGACCACATAATGGTGGCAGGTAGGGTCAGGGAGGGGAAAGTGGGCAGAACGGGCAGAGCAACAGATGGGACTCATCTGTTTGCACAGTGGCAGACAGTCCAGCCGTGGCTTCACACCCTCCCGGAGTGCTTCTCTCTCACTTGGAAGGAGGACAGAGAGGGACGGATGCCGGTGGGTGTAGGAACCAGAGTACTGCACATCGACATTTGCTACTCTGCTTACTTTTGCCTGAGCTTCCCCCACCACCACCATTTGCTTGTGGCCCCTGAATGCTTATCCAGAAGGCAATGTGGCCCTTAGTCTGAAAAAGGTTCCCTAGCCCTGTTCTAGTATTACTACTACTACTACTACTTAAAAACAATAATAAGGCACACAGCTTGGCTGGCTTGCCAAGTCTGGCAAAGGACTGCTGGATCATGTAGAATCGGTTTCCTTGTGCGCCCAGTACTCTCTGCCCCCTGCTTGTTAAGGGGCCTGGCCCACTCCTGGTCTTTTCCCGCAGAGCCTTCAAAGCCCTAAAGCTCCAGAGCCTCCCAGCTCCTTGCCCAGGCGAGGCCACTGCAGGGAGAGGGAGAGGCAGGCAACTTACCTGGGACTGTGCATTGACATTTGCCCCAAAGTTCACCAGCTCCCTCACCACATCCTCTTGTCCTGCCAAGGCAGCGATGTGCAAGGCCGTGTTCCCTTTCTGAAAAAGCCAGATGGAAGAAAAGGGTCAAGCAGGGTACAAATTGCAAGCAGTCTAGAAAAAAAACACCTTTAAAGACAGACAAACAAACAAACAAACCCCTATGGATCTATACATTGAGAAAACAGCAGAAAACCACACACACACACACACACACACACACACACACACCAAGTTGGGTAGCGTATCACTAGCGTATTTTGTTCTTGTTGACATCCATCTGTCTCCAGATACAATGGAGTATGCCTCTGGGGGTGAAGTCAAACCACTGTGCTAGTAGCACCAAAGTGACCTCCCCAGGGAGCAAACCTGGGCAGTGTGTCTGGAGATCCTGGGCTAGCCAGGCCTGCTGATGTGGTCCAAAGGAAAGCAGAGCAATTCCTTTGACACCAGCTTGGCTGCAGGAGTTGCCAGAAGGAGGTGTACAAGGCACCATCTAACCCTCTTAGGGACCACTCCAGATTTGTGTAGGGTTTAGTCCTTTTCTTCTTCTGAATAAGCGTCTCCACCTCCATTGTTCAATTCTATGAATATGCGACAACAGAGTCAGCTGAGCTGGCTGATAGCCACTCTTTAACCCACCCCAATTAACCACACAGTTAGGGGCTGCTAATGATCATAAGTGAAGTGTCCACAATTGCTAGGGTCCTGCAGTCTAAATCAAGCTCGTGGGTAGACTTCAGGCTGGTGGGATTTACTTTGAATCAAACAAGACATGGTGTTAATTATGAGAAAGCAATCAACATGCACTTAAAAACAAAAAAAGCAGGATTGGAACTGTGCAATGTTTAACCCTTTCTCTCTGTTGTATTTCCAGCAGAAATCCTTTCCCCCGGGGCAGCAAAGAGCAACTTTGTGGGGAGATTTCTGTTTGGTCTTTATAAAGGATATATATAAGGGATACTAGCCCAGGAGAGGCTCATTTGCTGGTCTCAGCAACCATGAGAGCTCTTCTTGTTGGTTGCAGGCCACCTTTGTCTGTCTCCAACCTCAGTTTCAAAAGAGCCATTCCCACCCCAACCTGGGGGGGGGGGGGCTTACCTTGGTGGTGGTTTCCAAAATTATTTCCTTGTGCAGCAACTCAGCCACCATCTTCACATGTCCCTCCTTGGAGGCCAGGTGCAAAGCATTCAACCCATTCTGGAAAGAGGAGAGACTCCATGAGACCAGGGCCGGAAGTGAGCTTGCTCGCTCTTCACTGGCTCTGCCTTGCGACAAGTTCAGATTCAGCCAGGGCAGGGGCTCAGATGTTCAACCCAGAGTGTTGGGGAGAGGGGCAACTGTTCCACACACACCACATGCTTCATCAAGGGGAGCACTACAGGTGTCCTGCAACATTTCTGGTGTGTGTGATCTCTTTATTATATTTCTGCCACATGCATATATAATTATGCAGGATCAATCTAAACTATAAAGTTGAAAACATCAAGGAATAGGAATTACACCTAGTAATGCTGAGGTATAAGAAGACAGAAAAGGCAACCATTTTCAGCTTAAAAGAATAATTTTGGTTTGTCATTTGTTCATGACAAACAGCACATTGTTGTTGTTGCTGCTGCTGTCATTATATCATTTAATCTTGTCAATTCAAGTTTGCTACTAGTCACAGCTGTTAATCCTACTAACTACAGGTAGAAGAAATTCCACGGCAATGGTTCTGAACTAAGCTTTTAGCAGGACAGGTCATTGATTCGTCTTCCAACTGGGTCCCAACAATGGCACCAATAAAGTCTCCAAGTTTCTTCTGGCCATGTTTTGAATATGCACGCACACACTCAATTTATTTGTTTAACTCTACCAATTGTGAAGGTAGAGTTTCTAAGGATATCCTGGCACTGAGAATAACACTGCATAGTTAAACTGCCACAGGAGGAAGCAATGGCACCAACTAGGACAACTTCATGGAGGACAAGGCTCTCAATGGCTCCTAGCCAGGATGGCTGTGCTCTGCTTCCACACCTGGAGGCAGCCATGTTTCTGAATCCCAGTTGACAGGAGGGAAGAGGGCTCTTGTGCTCGAATCCTGCCTGTGGGCTTCCTGCAGGATGCTGGCTTAGATGGGCCACTGGCCTGATCCTGCCAGAACCTTTTCCCACTCTACAATATCCTTTCTGAGGTGAGGCAACCAGAGCTGGGCAACGGCTGAATCAGTCTGAGTCCGTGCGCAGAACCAGCCAGCATGGCTCCACCTTGCCAGCCCCCCTGCTGCCCCCCTGAGCAAGAGGCCACCAGAGCAAGTGAGCAGAGCCCCCTCACCACCTTTCCAAGCACAACAGAGAGACCCTGGAAAAGCGGCCAGGTGAAAGGGGAGACATTTGAAACTCCTATGCACAGGTTGGGGGGGGCACCACCTCTAGACCGTCAGTATTTCGCAGGAGGAATCCAAGGGTGTACTTTAGGTCTGTGCAACTGAAGTGGATGAAAGCTAGTCTGTCACGCTGGGACAACAAAACCATTTAACAGCAACAGCAACAACCTGTTGGGATGAATGAATGGTTAAGAGGGAAAGTGTGGGATGAATGAATGATGTGGAAACACCCCAGAAACAAATCAGCATGAATTTGGGAGGAAAGTTCATGGCTGTATAACCCCCCTGCAAGCAAATCAGAATGAATGCTCAATAAAGTCTAAGCTCTGCATAAGCTTTGTGCAAGCGAATCAGTGTACCTGCTCCGTCAATAGGTCATCTGGAGGATAAGCCCAAAGTAACATCACATCCGCTCCAGACATTGTAAAGCAGTATTGTACTGGTTTAAGCAGCCGTGTCCCCCCCCCCCAAATCCTGGGGACCACAGGGAGAGTTGATAGGAAGCCCTTATGCCCCTACAGGTAGGGCTACAGTTCTCAGAGTGGTTTAACAATCAATCTCTTTTCCCAGGGAACTTTGGGAATCGTAGCTCTGTAAGGGGAATTAGAGTTTCCAAACAATTCTCAGCACCCTTTAACAAACCAGAGTTCCCAGAATTATTATTATTTGGGTGGGGAGGGGGGGCCCACAACTTTTTAAATGGGTATCATAGTGCTTTAAATGTATGCACTATGTGTGGCCCAAGACTGATGGCCATCCTACTGGTCCCTAAACCCACACAGGTAAATAACATCTTTGCCTTGAAGCCCCAAACTCCCTGCAAGCGGACACAGGCTCCCCCCACCCACCCCAAACCATGTGGATTCTTCCTTCCTTTTCAGCTAGGCACCACACTGGCATCCCAGGGCAATCCGAGGTCTCTTTCTCTTTGCTGCTGGGCATCTAAAGTGGCACATGACAGATGAAAGATGCAGATGCAGGTCCTCTGAGAATGGTGGTGATGGAATCGAGGCTGGTGCAGATGGTGATGGTGATCAGATGGTAGGTTAAGAGGCCGTGCTCAGTTTTGTGTGAGAATACAAGGCTTGTGGGCTAGGTCTGACCACACGCATCCCTCTTTTATCTCATACAGGACATGTGAGGTTGGACCTTGACCACAAGTGTAATATTCCCCAGGGTGGAAAGGCAGGTGCGCTATCAGACCATGAGAGGCCAGCAGTGGACGGGCACCTGGGTCTTCACTTAACAAGCTCCAGAATTTGTCATGACTGGCAGATGATCAGTCCCAGAGCAGATGCCCCATTTGACCAAGAATCAGGTAGTGCACCCCCCATGCCCATTTGACTCAGGGGGCTTGCTCACCAATTTTCACTGGTGGTTCATCCCAGAAAGCCACATTTCCATTTATTCAATTCCTTAATAAGACTATAGATGGCCAACTTATATAAAACCCAATAGAATAATTAAAACATCATAAAATTACAATGTCACAAATGACAGAGCAAAAGACCAGCACTGAATTTTATTTATCAAAAATTATTGGCAAAACAAAATCATTCTGAACAGGTAATGAAATATCAGAATTGTTTTAATTCAGCTGGAGCAGCATTTCAAAATACTGGTGCCAATACTATGCTAAAAATCTTAGTTTGTGTAGACACCAAGGGCTTCTGCTTTCCCCATTCCTAGAAAAAGCACAAGTCTGAGCAGTTTTCCCCTTCCTTTTGTAGGGAAAACCCGCTCCTCAGTGCTAAATCAGAGCAAACGTCAATCTGGAGAAAACCCGAATTGCCATTTGCTCCAATAGGGCGTCGAAGAGCAGTTTCCCTCTAGAGAAAGCAGTGAGACCAGAGGGAGTGTAGATCAGCCCTAAATGAATAGGACCATGGGGAAGTCAGGAGGACTCCTCCAGATTATTATTGCAGCTGATCTGGGTTTAAGGAATGAGACAACCCTTCAGGTGAGCAGTTTGGGGCTTTGTCCACTGGCAGCTACACATTGAACTTAGAATCATAGAATCATAGAGTTGGAAGAGACCACAAGGGCCATCGAGTCCAACCCCCTGCCAAGCAGGAAACACCATCAGAGCACTCCTGACATAATAGAAATGAACTTGGTTCAGTAAGATACAGGGCAGCCAGCGCAGAACTTAGATGTTTAGTTTCAGGACTCAGATGCAATGCGGTTCTGGACACAGAATATTATTACTAGTGTAAGAGCATAACAAGAGCCTGCAGGGTCAGGCCAGGAGTCCCTCTCGTCCACTAGCCTCACAGTGGCCAGGCAGATGCCTCCGTGGGAAGCCCACTAGCAGGATTGAGCCCAAGAGGCCTCTCCTCTCCTGGGGCTCCAGCAACTGGCATTCAGAAGCATCTCTGTCTCCAACTGGGGCCCCTGATAGGCTTCTCCTCCACAATCTGTCCAGTCTTCTTTCAAAGCCTCTGTTGGTGGCCATCCCTGCCCTTACCTTAACTATGCGCCATGTGACGTACTTTACTTTATCTGTCCTGAATCTCCCAACATTCAGCTTCATTGGATGTCTACATTATTATTTATTAAATGCCAAGATTCCAGTCGTTGTAAAAGGGAAGGGTGGATGAAATAGTAGAGGAGCTGACAGGCAAAGGATCCAGGTTTAGTGGCTCAAGCACAGTTGCCTTGTGTGGCTAGTGCAATGTCTCTTTTCCCCCTGGCGCCGTTGGGCCCGTCCTCTCACTTAAAAATTAGAGTGCGCACCCAACTCACACAACACCAATCCCACAAATCCCCACAGACTACCTCAGATTATCTTGTAGGGGACTTGCGTGAGGTAAACATAATAATTAGGAGTCTCAGACAGGATTTGTACAAATAAACAATAATGATTTTATTTAACAAGGAAGTTTATGACACAAGTGAATAAAATTTAGGATACTTCAGTTTACAATGTTATTTCACTTCAAGGTTTTCTCAGTTGTTTCACACTTAATACTTTGGTTCTTAACTTAATACTTTGGTTCTTAACAAGGTGGTACTTTCTGTCAATTAGACACCCCTTAGACAACCCTACTCCTGCAGTACTCCAAGTAATAGACCCAAGGTTCCACTGGTTTGGGACTCTTACTAGAAGTATCTCTCCCCTCCTGACTGGAATGAGACCTAAGTAGATGGTCTCTTTCCAGCTTCTACTTCTCCTGGCTCAGCCTGGCTTTACTCTCACAAGACACCACACACTGTCCTTCACCCTAAGCTCAGAGACTCCTTTCTCTAGCTTGTGATATCTTCCTCAGAGTGGATGTTTCTACCCAGAACCAACTCCCTCTCCTCTCCCTCCTCTCTCTCTGCCTATCCTCCCAACCAAAGCCTCCTCCCTCCAAAACTCACGCCCTGTCTCTCCAAATCCTCTCCTTTTCAACTCCCCCTCCTGGAACCTCGGCCAATCAGAGGCTGCCATACATTAACCCTTTTCTGACATGGGGAAAAGAAAAAGAAAATACTTGGGGACCCAACCTGCCCCAGCAAAAACAAACTTTTCCGTCGCAGCTAGCAGTGCAGAAATACTTCAAAATCCACAGCAGAGGTAGAGATGCCTTTATTAGGACCAACCAAAATGGCACAAAATAGCAAGCCAGCTTTTAGGTTCTCCAGGACACTTAATCTATGGTTACCAGATGTCCCCGTTTCCCAAAGACAGTCCCCAGATTTACAAATCTGTCCCCGGACAAAATCCGTCCCCGGAATGACCCCGGATTTATATTTTAAGTGTTGTAGATTTATTAGTATGGAATGAATGTTGCGTGATTGGTTCAATGGCACAAGACACATCATATGGGGACTTCCGGCGAGGCAAAATGGTGGGCATCACGGCAGCGAGCAGCTCCTGAAGCCAGCCAGAGCCAACTGCGCTACCAGGCTGGCTCCAGGCTGCTGAGGCTGCCGCTGCCGCTGCCAAGGGGAAACCGGGGACACCCAGCGCATCAACTGGGGGAACTGCTGACCACCACCACCCCATGACCCAAATTGAGCTGGGAGTGAGAGTGCCCAGCCCCCCAGCTGCCCAGGAAAACCCCGGAGCTGACGCAGGGAGAAGGAGGAGAGGAGAAGGGAGAGAAAGAGGAAGGAGAAAAAAGAGGGGAGCCACCGCTGCAGAGGAGCAGAAGTAGGAGAGCACCGGGAGGGCAAGGACACGTAGCCAAGCCCAGGCCCCCATCAAGCCTACTCCACGGCAGCCAGCGCTCCAAGGGAGCAGGTCGGGGCCCAGAGGAAGGCTGCATGACAGAGGAGACTACAGAAGAGAAGATATTACTTTTTAAAAAATAAAACTTTTTTCAATAACTTTTTTTTCTCTTAAAAAGAAAAGTGTCCCCGGATTCTTTGAAAAAAATCTGGTAACCTTATCTTAATCAGACAGGAGGTGAAGCAAAGCAGACTGCGGGGGCGGGGGGGGGAGTAACGTGGGGAGAGAGAAAAAGCTGGCTTGGGGGTGAAGTCTCCCCTCTGACACCACCCTTTTTGTGTAGCAATCCAGAGTAAATTATGTAGAAGAGGAAGATTGCTGAATAAGTCATTGGGGAAGAAAGCATAAGGAAATGAAAAACTAGCACAGTTGCATCGTTTAAGGTTTCAGATCACGGCTTTTCCTGGAGAGGATGTGGGGTCTTGGTGCTGAATTTTGATTTCCCAGACAGTCTACAGGTATAAACTGTTAATGCCACTGCCTATCTCTCACTGAAGACAAACTTGTAGCATCTGGTAGCAACCCCTCCTTGCCCCAAATTTCTACCACTCCACCTCATGAATGAAACTTCCTGAACAGGGAGGGGGGCTCAGTAGTCTGACACACAACTCGCCCTGCGATGTGGGAGCACCTCAAGGCAGAAGGCCTCGCCTGTGGCCTGGAAGGGGCACTCAAGGGCGGGAAAAGCTTCCTCTATGGCTTAGACAAACAGGCCCTCAACATGGGAGCCACACTGACACCAAGGCCTGGCTCTATTAGCCAGAGCAGTTGCAGTCCTTTCAGGTCAGGGAATAAGCGAAACATTCTGGAAGAGCACCTAAGGCAACAGGAAGGCGAGGTCCGTGTCTGGGAACAGATCAATAAAATGAAATTGGCGGCAGGGCATTTGCTAGCTCTTAGCAGCTGCAGCCGCAGCACCACTGAGCCAGCTGTGATGGCTCCCTTGGCTTCCTCCCGAAAAAAAGCTGTACTCACACCCAACATGCCTAGAAATTAAGGCAGGAACAGAAGAGATCGTTGGCGCTGCAACATACAACCCCCCTAACAGGGGCTACCCCACAACTATGTGCTGTATCCAAGACTGCGGGGAGAAATGTTTCCCTGCTGCCTTCTGGCCAGGGGCCAAAGAAAGGCTCTTCTGGGTACCCTTGTTCCTCAAAGAACCGTTTAAGTTCCTTACAAAGTCCCAGCTGATGCCTTGCTCCAGAGGCAGACTTTGGTAAGCTAATCTTTCATAATATGGCACCCTGAGTTTTGCACCCCCAAATGGATCTTCTCAATTTACACCCCCTTTTACAGGGGAACCACCCATACCACCCTAAATCTGGCACTGGTTGCTCCAAAGATATTATGGGAAATTAAAGTGGCAGCCCTAATTGTTGAGCCTGCTATCAGAGTTCATGAGAGGCAGCCAGGTCTCACACCTGCAGGATCTACTTTAGGGTAGGCTCATCCTAGAGCCCTAAGATCCACCAACTGGAGCCAGGTGCAAAGAGTGGGTCAGGCAGGCGGCCACACATGAAGAATTGAGCAAGAGTGGTTTTTATGGCTAACTTTAGGCCCATTAATTTCAGTAGGTCTACTCTGAGCAGAACTTGATTGGATACAACTCAGCATGTGTCTGAGAACATGCTCAGCCCAGGAATTTGTGATCAGTACCAGCAGCAAGCTCACAACGCCTTCCCCACAAAAATCCACTCCGGTTCCCCACCTTCTGCAAGTATTGTTTTTTATGGAAGGGAGAGAAAGCTTTTGAGGTGTTGTTTTTGTGAGGTAACCAGGAGTTAAAATCCTTTCTTGCTGATCTG
Source organism: Podarcis erhardii (assembly GCF_964252035.2). Lineage (NCBI taxonomy): Eukaryota > Metazoa > Chordata > Lepidosauria > Squamata > Lacertidae > Podarcis > Podarcis erhardii. The sequence goes on from NC_138511.1 coordinate 2,411,431, forward strand.
CTGCAAACCACCCAGAACTCTCCCAGTAGATCCCAATCTACCTGACACAGGAGCCGGAATTCCAAGACAGGGCGCTGTGCCAGGAGCGTCAGTGCAAGGCTTGGGAGGAGGCATGAGAAAGCTTTAAAAAGAATCAGGCTCCGGAAAGCCTGTTCCAAGGGCCTTGCGTGTGAGCGCTACATTGTTGCTACCAATTTCTGGATGGTAATTTTCCAATTATGTGGGCAATTAACTCCTTAACAAGCTGTTGCTCTTTGAAAAAGAAGCAACCCAGTTAGTCGTCAAAGATGCAATTGTATACTGTTATGTACTAAGCTTGGATCCTAGAACAACAGGCAGGTAGGATCCTAGAATGCAACAACTGATTGGCCTGCAGGAGAACACCAATCAGGCTCCAGGAGAGAAGCAGAATCAGCCAATCAGACGGGACTCATTGTGTAAATAATGTATATAAAGGCCTGAGTTTTGGGGAAAATTCAATCACTGTTTTACAAGCATGAAAGAGCATGAAATCACTGCAGGACTCTGAGTATATTTCACATACTCATTTTAATAAACTTCCTGCAACAAAGACTAATGAAGGCATCCCAACCTGCGGCCCTCCAGATGTTTTGGCCTACAACTCTCATGATCCCTAGCTAGCAGGACCAGTGGTCAGGGCTGATGGGAATTGTAGTCCAAAACATCTGGAGGGCCGAAGGTTGTGGATGCCTGGACTAATGTGACCATCTCCTCCTGAAGGGTCCAAGAGCTGTCTTGCATTATGAAAGTGTACGAATATATAAATAGTGACTGCAACTACTCCCCTGCCCTGCGCCTTTCTCACTTAAACCAGACAGCTTGGGAAAACTGAAGGTGGTTGGATCCACCCTGCCTCTCCTAAGTCCAGATAATACCCAACAGACACAATTCCACACATCCAGAGGGAATGTGATCCTGTTAGACTTCTCCCCTTTTTTTGGTCTCAGTTCTCTAAAAGAGCTGGGGTGGGGGGCACCTTGAATAAGTATTTATTTCTGATCAGTGATGGGGAAGAAAATCTACCCAGGAGCTGTGTGTGTGCATCCATTACCACAAGGCCTCCCTTCCTCTTCTGGGGCGGGAGCCCGGCTTGACAGCGGCACTTCATGATAATGAGCACAACAGTCTCTCTCAATTAAGAACAAAAGGCAGCTGCCTCCAGAATCAAGGGCTGGATTTGTGCCTGTGCCTGTGCCTGCGCTGGGGGAAAAGAGACTCTCCAGAGGAACACATCTTCTTCCTCAGCAGAACAGGATCAAACAGCAGTGCAGCAAGATACAAAATCACCCAACATGACCACAAAGTGAAGTGGCTGCTTCAAGGGAAGGTTGTGCAGTGAAATTAGGGATAAGGGAGGAATTCATTCTGTGTGCATTTTAAACTGGAACTTACCAAATTCACTCTAGACAGACCAAAACACAACTTTCCTCCAAGCCCGGGAATGGAAAGGGAGCAAGCTGGGTTAACTTTATCAGAAGAGAGATGAGGAGGAGATGCAACCCTGTTGGGTCTCCTTGATCTCTCAGTGGCATCTGAAACCATCAACCATGGTGTCCTCAGGGAACAACTTCGGGGGTGGAAGGAAGATGGAGGCACTGGACTGCAGTGGTTCCACTTCTACCTTCAGCATATTTGGCAGGAAACAGCACGGGGGGACAACTGCTTGGAGCCACAGCCTTTAGACCGTGGGGCCCCTCAAAGGTCCATCTTGTCCCCCGTGCTGTTTAATGTCTATATGAAGCCATTAGAACCCGTCAACTGGGGATTTGGAGCATGGCCTCATCAGCATGCGGAAGGCACCCGGCTCTCTCCCCATTTCCCACTTAAATCAGGAGAGGCTGTTTGAGTGCTGAAACTAGCAGCCTAAAGGCTTTGACGGCTGGAGAGGGTGGGCAATAAACTAAAGCTAAATCTAGACAAGATGAAGTTCCTGTGAGTAAGTGGTGCTCAGTTTTAGGTATGGGGATGTTGGCCTGTTCTGGACAAGGTAGCATTCCCTCTGAGAGAGCAGGAACGTGGCTTGTGAGGTGCTCCTCAATGCAAAGCTTTCTCTGGCGGGGCGGGACACAGGTGGCGTCACTTGCAAGGAGCACTTACAGCCAATTACACCCATTCCTAGCCCAAGAGCATTTCATCTCAGTGATCCATGCTCTAAGCACCTCCCGGATAGATTCCTGCAATGCACTCTACATGGGCAGCTCTTTGGAAGCTGCAGCTCATGCAGAATGACGCTATGCAGTTACTTTATGGTGTGGCAAGAGATGATATCACCCCCATCCTCAAGGCAATGTGCTGACTGCCTGTGAGCTGTCAGACCCAATTCATAGTGTTTGTACTAGTCGCCAAAGCCCTAAGTGAATGGGGACTATTAAGGGGACTATATAAGGAGGGAGGAGCTTGGTTTTTTAAATAGCAGTTGGATGTTCTATTAATCACATGTTTTGTATACAGGTGTAACCTTCACTTATAAAACAATAAAATACTTTTCTATTTAATGAAGTAGGCCAACCCTGCTGTGTTTGAGCATCTCCTGCTTCTTCTGCTAGGTTGGGCCTTGGTGCTCTGCTCCAAAGTCACAGGACTATAGAAATCTGCTTGTTGCAGAGTCAGAGTGCTGCTCTGCGTAGCTGAGCACTGCTGGCAACAGCTCTCCAGGGTTTCAGACAGAAGACAACCCCAATCCTGCTGGAGATGCCAGGGATTGAACCTGAGACCTTCCACACACAAAGCACTCAAAGTGCTCCACTGCTGAGACACAGCCCTGACCTGACAACACCTCTGACACAGGGCACTTTGAGACTGCTGCTGTTTTGCAAGAGGGATTCAGTTGCTTCTGGGCAAATTCAGGTTGCACCATTAAGGTGATCTGGCACACTTGGACAACAAATCCACTTCCCTCCCCTTGAACTTTTTCTGCAATAAGAAAAGTGACAGGATAATGCACCAGAAAGTATGAGGTAACACTTTCTCATAAACAAATCTGAACAAACGCTCAATAAAAAGCCAACATCACAGCCCATCCCTACAAACGTTGCACAAACAAATCCAAATGAAAGCACCACTAAACAGGCCGCCATCTTGAAGCTGCCATAGACACACATATGTTCCGAATGGGAATTTCTCCTCATTGAAGATGCTTGGTCAGAGCTAGTCCAGAACATGCACCTCTGTGGCCCAAAGCAGCCCAAGGTCCTAGCATTAAGGTCAAGGTCACATAACCTCTGAGCTGTCAGGAGCCCAGGCTGCCGTCTTGATAACACAGCACGCAAGTCGTAATTATTGCAAAGCAAACAATTAGCCTCTGATGCTCTAGCCGAGCATCCGTCTCTTACGATTCAGTTGACCCTTCTGAAGACTGCTTCCTGCTTCTGCAGAATATTCTGAACCTATGACCCCTATGTTTCTGGGTTTGTTTTCTGTCTAATATTTTCCCTATTCGTCTACTCCTTGGGCTCATGGAGTTAACTGCCTCCTCTTCCAGTGAGGAAATGCTTACCCTCCTGCCTTCCAAGCCTCCCTGTGCTTCTTGATAGAGCTGGCTTCTCTCCAGCCCACCCTCTGCTAATGACAATAATAATAATAATAATAATAATAATAATAATAATAATAATAATATTTTTATACCCCACCCATAATATTAAAATACAATAGTATATTAAACATTAAAAGCTTCTGTAAACAGGGCTGCCTTCATTTCATTGTCAAGAAAGGGGGGAGGGTTGACAGCCGACTGCTTCCAGCTGTCTGAGAGAAATGCAAGCCTCTCTGTTGCTGACTGCATTCTAACTCATGCTGTACTTCTCTCCTTTGGGCAGGCAGGTTCATGACATGAGCTCAGAAGCAGGTTAATTACACACCAGAGGTGTGAAATGCTAACACCGTCTCCCTAGCAGAGTCATGGGAGTGATGACTCTAGGAAGCCTGCAAGGGAAAGAGAAGTGAGCCGTGCCACTCGGTAAAAAACATGCAGCCACATCTCCACACAGCAGACACAAAGACCTGGTTTCGTAGTCATTCCTCTCTCCTGGAAATGCAGTTGTGTGAGAGGGACAAGGGATCTCCAAGAGAGAGTTCTCAGCAACTTCAGCAAACTACAAGATTCAGAAATGACAAAAGGAAGGACTTCTTCACGCAGCGCAGAGTTAAACTATGGAACTTACTCCCACAAGAGGCAGTGATGCCCACCAACGTGGATGGTTTGAGAAGATTGGGCAGATTCATGTCTAGTGGCCATGATGGCTATGTTCCAGCCACTATAAGAGAACCAGGGAACTACGGGTGGGGGGGAGAGAGAGCTGCTGAACTCAGGTCCTGCTTGTGGGCCTCCCATGGGCATCTCTCTGGGTGGCCATTCAGAGAACAGGATGCTGGACTAGGTGAGCCATTGGCCTGATCCTGTAGAGCTCCTATGCGGAATGTGCTTCCACAAGAGGCAGTGATGGACACCAACCTGGATGGCCTTAATTGACACCTTCCTGAGGCATACGGCTACTCATGGCAACTAGCCTGGGTGGCTATGTTTCTACCTCCACTGCTGGAGGCAGCATGTGTTGGAGCACCAGTTGCTAGCAAACACCAGGGGGAAGACTGCTGGGCCGCTCAGGCCCTGCTTGCAGGCGCCCCATAGACATCAAGTCGTCCATTGTGAGAAAAGGGTGCCAAGACGCTCTTCCTACACTCTTTGGCTCTGCAGATGGCCTCAAATGCTGGACTGGATGATGCAGCAGAGCTCTTGCTATGTTCTGATGTTGTTCCAGGAAGTTTGAGAGCCCAGAGATATTGGCTTGTTTTTGTTTTTATCATGTATTTTGTGTTTTTTATCTTGCATTTTTTATGTAGTGAATGGCCCTGAGATCTATGGATAAAGGGTGCTATACAAACTCAATCAATAAATAGCACAAAATAAATCATAGGAATAATAGGAACAGAGAAGCCGCCTTAGGACTTGCCCAAACTATTTCCCATGCCAAGAAAGGACAGCTTTCTCTTTGCCCTGTGCTTTCCAGGCACAGGTCTGACTGGTTTTCCCCTTGCCCTGCTCTTTTCCCATGGAAAACCCACTCTTTAGGGCTAAATCAGAGCAAACAACAATTTGTGGAAAGCCTCCATTTGCCGTTTGCGTCAACTGAGCGCTGAAGAAGGAAAGCAGCAGACAAGAGGAAGGATGGGTCAGTCCTTAGTTATACCTAGTACTGCCGCCTAAACATTTCCAGAGAGTTCTGGAGGTAGGGGTGGGCAGTAAGGGGCTGTGGGGCAAAAGAACATAGCATTTTTTACTGAAGGAAAAAACAGCGCCCTCCCCCCCTCCTGCTGCGTCATCTGATAAGGAATGGTAAGCACACCTGAAGCTGTCTGAAAATAACTAGGAATTGAACTTCCGGGTTGGTGCCTCCGGTAACGGTAATTCCTCTGATCGGGAGGAATTTGCCCCGTGGGAATCTGGGTCTGGCCGCCACGGCGAAGGTGGAGACCCGCAAAAATCACAGGCGGGAGAAGCCTGTGAGCGTGGGATTCGGCGGGCACCTTTTGTGCCTCCCTTACTCGCGGGGAAACCCGGTTTTGGGGGTCCGGAGCGACGTGGGGTGAGCGGCGCGGTGCTTAGAATCGTCTGCTTTTTCCACAGAGCGAAACCGCATAGCTGTTGCTGGAGAGCGCTGACTTTTTCCTGTGGACAATTTGATTCTTAATTTTAATTTATTTTATTTACGGCTATTAGCCCATAAAATATGTACAGGAGCAATTTGATTCTAAAGTAACTACCCGTGAGTAGAGCTGAGGCGGGAGAATTGGATCTTTAAACATTTAATTTGGTATCGTAACGGGGAGGTTCAATACAGGAAGTCTGCCTTCCCCTTTTGTAAATAGACTGAAGCAATGAGGCTGCAAGCTGAAGTCTTGGAAAGCCTACTGTAAAGGACTAAATTTCCACTGATAAAGAACATTAAACCCCCCCTTGGAGGCAGGAGAAGAGGGGGGAAAGTTGTGGATTGAGTATGCCTGCAGGAGAGAGCGAAGAGAGCTAAAATACTGCCGCTCTGACTCTGGAAACGGGCTGCTAGCAGGACTGACGTCTTATGGAATGCTTATTGACAGTGTTTAGAATGTTCATTGACAGCTAGCTTAAAAAGAGAAATACATTGTTTCTATTGTCTCCAGCTGCTTTTAAAAAGGAGTAAAAGTAACTGAAAATTGAAACTAACTTTGGATTGTTGGAAACTGTGTTTAAAAGAGGACATTACTGATTAATATAAATAGAAACTGTTTCCCCCTAGTGGAAGCCTTTGAAACTGGTTGCTTTACAAGAGCTGGGCTAGGGGAATTTCCAGCTGCAAGATAAAGAACTGTGAGACTCTGGGATTGACCTTGAATTTTTTAAGTGTCATGGCAAATGGAAAGGAAAAAACAGACCAGTCAATTGCTGAAAAAACATTAAGGTCTGGGAGGACTTGGCAGCAATCCAGGAGAGGCTCAACATCAGGCCCCTCTGCCTCTTCGGCTGCTGCTTTTGCATCAGTACACTCAAAATCAAGAGGAATGTCGACAGAAGAAGCCTTGGCGGCTGCATTAAATAAGATAAATGATTCACTGGAACAGCTTAACAAGAAAACAGACGCGATAAATGTGAAAGTGGATGCTGCAACTACTAAAATTGACTTAAATACAGAAAGTATAAATAATCTGGGACAAAAGGTGAATACCAATACAGAAACCATCTAGAAATTGATACAGGAATCTACTTTGATACAGCAGACTGCGGAAGAAGCCAGGGAGAAAGCCGTTGCTGCTGAATGCAAACTAACACAACTCGAGAGAGAGTTCCAGCCCTACAGAGGCAACTTGATGAACATAAGTTGACGCTTGCTATGACTGAACTTAAAGAAAAACAGACGAATCTGAGGATCAGAGCCCTACCTGAATTGGAGAAGGAAAGCTTGATAGTTTTCCTCACACAGGAATTTGCTGACTTTTGGGACTTGGACTTGGGTCAAGAAGAGACTAAAATTGTGAGGGCCTTCAGACTTGGAAGAGGAGGGAAAAAAGAGAAGAACAGAATAAGAGACTGTTTGATCACCCTTCGAACTAAAGAAGAGAGAGATAGAATATTGGGGTGGCACTATCAGAAGAACCTAGAAGTGCAACAGTCAAGAGTGGAAATTTTTAGACTTCCGGGTTAGCGCCATCGGCAATGGCGGAATTCCTCTGACTAAGAGGAACCCGCTCCGTGAAATTCGGGTCTTGCCACCGCGGCGAAGGCGGAGACCCCTTAAAAATCCCAGGCGGAGGAAGCCTGGGAACGTGGGATTCACCTGACACCAGGAGCGCCCCCCTACCTGCAGGGAAACCCCTTTGGGGGGCTTCGAAACGACGTGGGGTGAGCGGCGCGGTGTTTTGAATCGACCGCTATTTTTACGGAGTGAAGCCGCACAGCCGTTGCCGGAGAGCGCTGACTTTTTCTTGTGGACAATTGGATTTCAAACAACAACCCGTGAGTAGAACGGGAAATTAGGTTTTTTAAAACAATTTAATTTGGCAAGGAACGGGGGGGAGATCTAAACAGGAAGTCCACCTCCCCCTTTTGTAAATAGACTGAAGCAAAGAGTTTGTTACCTAAGGTCTTGGAAAGCTCTATGTAAAGGATTAAAACTTCACTGATTGAAACTATTACCTACACTCCCTTTGGAAGCAGGGGAAGCCTGCTGGAGAAGGTAAAATTTAGGAACTGAAGAGTCACGTCTCCAAACCCGGGAGAGGTCCGTGAGGAGCCCATCGACAGTGAATAGAAAGGTTTGACAGCTGTCAAATTTGACAGCTGTCACATTTGACAGCTAGCTGTTAAGATACAAAGAAAGACTTTGTTTCCATTGTCCATTTTTGCGTCTAAAAAGAAGGAAAGGTAACTGGAATTGTTATTAATTTACTTTTGGGACTTTTGGGACTGTGCTGGAAGGATTCATAGAATCATAGAATCATAGAGTTGGAAGAGACCACAAGGGCCATCGAGTCCAACCCCCTGCCAAGCAGGAAACACCATCAGAGCACTCCTGACATATGGTTGTCAAGCCTCTGCTTAAAGACCTCCAAAGAAGGAGACTCCACCACACTCCTTGGCAGCAAATTCCACTGTCGAACAGCTCTTACTGTCAGGAAGTTCTTCCTAATGTTTAGGTGGAATTTTCTTGTAGTTTGGAACCATTGCTCCGTGTCCGCTTCTCTGGATTGCTCCGTGTCCACTTCTCCATTGCTCCGTGTCCGCTTCTCTGGATTGATAGACTGCTTTCCGCTAGAGGGAGTTTTGGGACATGGTCATAAGAATGCAGCTGGGAAATTAGCCTAAAGATAAAAACTCTGAGAAATTAGCTTTGACCTTGGACATTTCAAGGATGTCGGCGGAGAAAAAAAGTTACGCTTGAATTGAATAGGACATTTTATCTGCTGGGAAAGCTGCATGAACAGATAGATGCCATGGCTACCAGCGTTGATATTTTGGGAACAAAAGTAGGCATCAGTAAAGAAGTCGACAAGAATCCGGCACAAGAATCTTTCTCAACTGAACAAATTGAAGAACCAGAGAAGGAGAAAGTTGTTAAAGTGATGCAAGGGGGAGCTTTAACCCTACAGAGACAATCGGAGGATTACAAGTTGAGGCCTTACATGACTGTAATTAGGAGAAGCCAATTTTTGGAGATGGGAGCCTGGCTTGAATTGGAAAATGAAAAGTGGAGAGATCACCCTATGTGGGGATCAAATGACTTTTGGGATATGAATTTGAGCCAGGAGGGGACTGAAGTTTCTGGGGCCTTTGGACTCGGAAGAAGTGTGAAACAAGATCGGGAATACTTTATGGGCCCTATCTTTAATTATGGAAATCTGGCAGACTTGATAAGAAGGAATATGACCATCGTTGGGTTGGAGCTCCCCCGAGAACTGTTTCTTAATATTAAAGATTATCAAGAAGATTGGCAGATGGGACATGAAAAAGACTTAAGAGCCTCGGATTTGAGATCTCCAGGTTGATGGACTGTTGTAAGCCGATGGAACTGTTGGCAGGGGCCGAGACCGGGGAGGGGAGATGGTGAAAGAAAATTGGGAATTTAAAGTGTATAGATTGAGAATTTTTTTAATTTTTTTTAAAATTTGCTTTTAATGAGAGATGGAGAAATCGTGGAATGGAATTTTTATGACCCTTGGGGAAATGTCTTAAGAGAATAGGTTTAAATATATCAGTTTTAACGAGAAATAAGATTAAATAAAGTAAAAGTGGGTGGCTAATTGGTGAAAGAGAGAATGGAAAATTACAGTATATTAAGATAAGTTATTAGGATAAAAATAAAGATGAAGGATTTGCTGAAATATCTATTTGAACTAGAAAACAAAGAGGGGAGGTGTGAGAAGGTCAAGGAAATAAGTCATAGAAAAAAATTATGTAAAGGTTTAACTTGTTTTTTCTGTTTTGATTGTATGTATTTTCTAATTATTATTTTTTTCCTTTTTATCTGTTTTTGGTTTTTTTTGGTTTTTTATTTTTTGCATTTTTTTCTTGGAAATGTTTTGTTTTTCTTTGTATTGTGTTTTCTGTTTTTTACGTTGCAATGTTTTAAAACCCTAATAAATATTATTCAAAAAAAAAAAAAAAAAGAGTGGAAATTTTTAAAGAGGTCCCGAAATATCTTTTGGATCTTAGGCCTAACTACGGAGATTTGGTTGCCCTGCTGAGAAGGAATAAAATCACCTTTAGGTGGGAGTTTCCCCAAGGTCTATCCTTCAGTTTCAAAGGAAGGAAAATAAAAATAAGATCAGTAGAAGATAAATTAAAGTTTTTGTATAAATACGAAGAAGATCTGCAGAAGGGACTTGGAAAAGAGCCAAGAGCATCGGATAGAAGATCACCAGATAGAGGATTAGAGCAAAGAGCATCGGATAGAAGATCACCAAACAGGGGAATATTGGATATATCAGCATTATCCTTTGGACTGGATCTCCCAGTGAACATGTCACCACCACCACCAACAGAAGAAGAGCAAGCATTGGGTGCAGTTGGAGGAATATCAGCGTAATTACATGATGGCGTTGCAGGTTTCAAGTTGGAATGTGAATGGACTGAATTCCCCAGAATAAAGGCGGAGAGTCTTTCACTTATTGAAAAAGAACATTTGGACTTGATTTGTCTACAAGAAACACATGTGATAAGGCTACATAGGAAGATATTGAGTAATAAAAGACTGGGCCAAGAATTTATCTCATCAGATAAAGTCAAAAAAAGAGGAGTGGTCCTTTATGCAAAGGAGAGCCTATCACCGAAATTCATATTTAAAGATGACCAAGGAAGATTTGTTGCAATTGAAATTAAATCACAAGGAGAGAAATTCCTTATTGTAGGTATTTATGCACCAAATGAAGGAAAATCCGAGTTCTTTAAGAAGCTACATGAGACTCTGATGGATTATATGGACAATAATATGATTTTGATGGGAGATATGAATGGAGTGGTGTCTACAAATATGGACAAGGCACAGAGACAGGTAGTCACCAAAGATGGTAGACTACCAAAAACTTTTTTTGACATGACTGAAAATATGGACTTAGTTGACATTTGGAGAGTGAAGAACCCTCTGGGAAGAGAGGGAACTTTCTTCTCTGAGGCTAAAATGACATGGACAAGAATTGACCAAATTTGGGTAACCAGGGGATTGGCTCCGAAGATCAGCAAAGTGGAGATCTGCCCCAAAACTTGTTCTGACCATAATGCTGTGAAGATGGAAATGAAATTGACGCTAACTGGTTCCTTTAGATGGAGGATGAATGATACTTTGTTTAGGAATGAAGAGGTGACCAAGAAGGCCGAAAAAACTCTAAGAGACTATTTTGAGATAAATATGAATACTACAGTGGAAAAAAGAGTAATTTGGGACGCAAGCAAAGCGGTTATGAGGGGATTCCTAATACAACAGAATGCAATTAAGAAGAGAACTCAGAATGAAAAAAAGGATAAAATCCTGGGGAAAATAAAGGAAGGAGAGAAGAAACTGAGAGCAAAACCAAAGTCACAGGAGATTCTGAAAGAGATAAAGTTATACCAAGTACAATATACGGAGCTGATGAATCAGGAAATAGAATGGAAGATTAAACAGATGAGGCAAAAGTCATTTGAATCAGCTAATAAGTGTGGAAAATTGTTGGCCTGGCAAATGAAAAAAAGACAAAAACTGAATACTATTACGAATTTGGAAGTGGAAGGAAAGAATATACAGAACCCAGTGGAGATCAGGAAGTGTTTTCAGAGGTATTTTAAACAACTTTATGCACAGGAGAAGCAGAAAGAAATGGACATTGATCGATTTTTGAAAATAAATGGACTACACAAAATCTCTCAGGAAAAACAGCTAATGTTGAATTACAAAATAACGGATCAGGAGGTGGAAGGGGCCATTCAGAACATGTAATTAGGTAAATCTCCAGGACCAGATGGTTTGACTTCAAGATATTACAGATCTCTGAAAGAATGGTTAATACAACCATTGAAGGAAGTCTGCAATAAAATATTGGAAGGGAGAAAGGCACCAGAGTCGTGGAAGGAAGCGTACATTACACTTATACCAAAAACAGAGACTGAAAAGACACAGCTTAATAATTACTGCCCCATATCGCTGCTTAATGTGGATTACAATTTTTTTGCAGATATTTTGGCTAAAAGATTAAAAAAGGTGTTAGTAGAAGAAATTCATAAAGACCAAGCGGGCTTTCTCCCGGGCAGACACTTGTCTGACAACACAAGGAATATAATTAATATTCTAGAAAAACTATAAGTGAATATCAATACCAAGGCAGTTTTGATATTTGTGGACACAGAGAAAGCCTTTGACAACATCTCTTGGAGTTTTATGAAGAAGAATCTACAGGGGATGGGGGTAGGTCAAGGTTTTGAAAATGGTATATGTGATTGGATAATGAGCTGCTTGTGCGTAAAAGCTGAATCCCTCAGAGCTTTGGCGTAGGTCTCAAAGCTCTGCCTTTACGGGAGCCCTCAAAGCATGACTCCCTCAATCGCTGGCAGAATCTGTCAGTGGGCGTTTCCAGAATTTGCGCCAACATAAGAGTTCCTTAACGGAAACTCTCCTTCGGGATTCTCGGCGTGACAGTTTCCTGCGAGGAGTAGGTGTACCCAGAGAAGGTCCTGAGACCTCCCCGCTGTTTTCACTGGAAGTCTCTGGGAGCCATCCCTCCGACTGAGTTTCTCCATGAACTCTCTCTCTCCCCCTGCTGGTTCCTTCCTCCGCATCCGAGGGTCTCCTAGCCTCCTTGAGCCCCTCCACCACCTGACTCTCCGATGGCAGTTCCCTGACATCCACCTCCCCTCCAGGGCCCCCCTCACACCCCCTCTCCCCCTCTTCTATGGGTGGTGAGGATGGAAAACCCCTGAAAGAATCCTCCTCATCTTCGGATGACTCGAAAACCGCCCTCCACCGACTACTGTCCCTTCTCCCCGAGTACTCTTCCTCATCGGATTCTTCTCCCTCTCCCGACCCTGATTCTGGGAACCCTTCAAACTCCTCTTCTTCGTCGGTGGTGCCGAAGTGTTCTTTCCAGAACCGTGTCACGGGCTGAGGTTTCCTTGGGAACCTGCGATGAAACGTTTCTACTAAAACCTCATCATTGACCGCTTCTGCCGGTACCCATGTGTTCTCTGACTCCGGTTCCCCTTCCCATGCCACTAAATACTCCACCTGCTTACCCTTCCACCTGGAATCAACTATTTCTGCCACGTGACTGCGGCGTTCCCTCTCTTCTACTGACGGTGCCAGGGGAACCTCACCCTCACGTCCCACAAACTCCCGACCCTCTCGGTATGGTGACAGTAATGATCTATGGAATACTGGGTGCAGTTTCATGTTGTTTGGCAACCTGAGTTTGAAGGCCACCGGATTTACCTGTTGTATGACCTCAAAGGGTCCCAGTCGCTTGGGCCTCAATTTCTTACACCCGCCCTTGAATGGCAACCCTTGTGTCGACAACCACACCCGGTCCCCCACCCTTATGGTCTCTCCTTCCCTTCTGCTGCTGTCTGCCTGTTTCTTGTATTCTTCCTTGGCCCTATCCAAATTCATTTGGAGCTGACGATGTATTGCTTCCATTTCTTCTACAAAGTGTTCCGCTGCCGGTACGCTCCATCTTTCCCCTCCTTCCCCTGGAAATGCCCTAGGATGGCACCCATAATTAGCCAAAAAGGGACTCATTCCCGTGGACACATTCTCCGCCTTATTGTAGGAAAACTCGGCCAGAGCCAATTTCTCTACCCAATCATTCTCTCTGTCATTCACATAACACCTCAGGTATTGTTGTAGAATACTGTTTGCCCTTTCCGCCTGCCCATTAGTTTCTGGATGTCTGGCAAAAGCTGTTCTTCCGACGCGAACGCTTTCTTTAGCCTTTCAAACGCTTGCTGCGCCTCTTCCGTCCAGGCAAATTTCTTCTTACTACTGAGACAATCAGTGATGGAAGCCGTTAAGTGGGCAAAGTTCTTGATGAACTTCCGATAGAAGTTTCCAAACCCCAGGAACCTCTGCACATCTTTCCTGGTTCTGGGTGTCTTCCATTCCAGTACCGCTTGGACCTTGCTGGGATCCATGGCCAATCCCTTGTCTGACAAACGGTACCCCAGGAATTCCACCTCTCTGGTATGAAACTGACACTTCTCCAGTTTCACCCACAGCTGGTTTGCTTGCAGCCTGCTTAGTACCTCCCTGACATCTCGCACATGCTGCTCCTCATTCTCTGAGTACACCAATACGTCATCTAAGAATGCCACACAGTTCTTGTAAAGCAAAGGTCCCAGGACATGATTCATGAAGGATTGGAAGCAGGCTGAGCCCCCCTGTAGACCGAAAGGCATAACGAGATACTCAAAGGCCCCCAAGGGGGTGAACATGGTAGTTTTCCATTCATCTTCTTTTCTCATCCGTATCAGGTTATACGCCCCCCTCAGGTCCAGCTTGGTAAAAATCTTTCCCTTCCTCACCCGGGTCAAAATGTCATCAATTCTGGGCATGGGGAAGGTCACGGGTTCTGACACTGCATTTACGGCCCTGAAATCCACTACAAGCCTGGGTTTATCCGTGTCTTTTTTGTCCACAAAGAAAACTGGGCTACCCCCCACCGCTTGTGACTCCCTGATGAAACCTCGTTTCAGGTTCTTGTCAATGAACTCCCTTAACTCCTGCATCTCCCTGTCGGACATGGCGTACAGTTTGCCCACTGGCAGCTGGGCTCCTGGGAGTAGGTTAATTTGACAGTCAAAGGGTCTGTGCGGGGGCAGTCTATCTGCTTCTCTCTCGCTGAAGACGTTACCCAGGTCGGCGTATTGTTGTGGTATTTCTCCCTTTTTTTCCACCTCCATCCCTGCCAGAGTGGCCATGGCTCCCCCCTGAGTTTCCCTTCCCTTGCAGTGTTCTAGGCAATGAGCTGACCCAAAAGAGACTATCCACTGGTGCCATCCCACTAGCGGGTCATGCAGCGCCAGCCAGCTCATTCCCAATATGATGGGCGCTCCTCCCAGGGTGGCCACATGAAACGCAATCACTTCCGTGTGCCTTGCCACCTTCATTATCATGGGAACAGTCTGTTGGTTCACTTCTCCTCCCAGCAGTTCCCTCCCATCAATCGTTGTCACCTGCAAAGGGTTACTTAAAGGGAGCGTCTGTATCTGGTGTTCAGCTGCAAACTCCTTACTCATGAAATTACAGGAGCTGCCTGAGTCTAATAGAGCTTTTATCGTTAGCGGATGTCCATTGGGTAGCTCTAGCAACACCTCTATGACTAGAGCTGCTCTTGGGGGTTCAGGCTTGGGCACGTTCACTTATCCTTGGCCTGGCTGCTGTGCCCTGATGCTGGCAGCCAGGCGTTGGCTTTTACCTGCTCCTTACCCCCCTCCTCCTCACTCCCAACAGCTCCCGCCATCCCTTGCCATCCCTTCCTTTGAGGGCAGACTCTGGCAAAATGTCCTGGCTGTTGGCAGAGGAAACATTTTTTGGCGCCTTTCCCCTCCTTCTTCCGCCCTTCATTGGCGTTTGAAATTCCGCGCGCGCTGCCCCAATCTCCATCGGTTCTACAGGCGGGGAAGGTTGCTCCGGCATCTCAGGAATGCGGAAATCGCTCCAACGCTCTCCTCTCCCTTGCCGCTTCTCCAGAGCCCTTGCTTCTTGGCGCGCTCCAATCGCGAGCGCGGAATTGGTCAGCTGATCCATGGACTCCGGACGGGGCGCGCGGGAAAGCTCGTCTTTTACCGCTGGGGATAGCCCTTCTTCAAACAGCATTTGTATCGGGTCCGCAGACAGGTCCCACCCCAATTTATGTATCAGCATGGTAAACTGTGTCCAATACTCTCGGACGGACTGATTCCCCTGTTTACACGCCATCAACTGTCTGCGCACCACCCCCTGTTCAATCTCGCTGGAAAACATCAAGTCCATTGCGAGGAAAAACTTTCTCAAGTCCTTTAAGGCGTCATTATTCGCTGCCATCAGGGGCCTCACCCAGTCTCTAGCCCCCCCCCTCGAGATTCCCAATCACAAAAGCCACTCTCGATTCCTCATCGGCAAAGTCATCAAACTGCAGATTGAGGGCATACTGCATCTCTGTCTTAAAGGCTTGGTAATTTCTTGGGTCACCCCCAAACTTTTGCACCAACCCTGCTACCTTCCTTGCGATGGGGGTGGTTTTCCCCTTTGCATCCTGAGCCCGCCTCTCCTCAAGCCGCGCCGTTTGCAGTGCTAGCTGGTGTTCCAACGCTCTGTATCTTTTTTTTTTTTTTAATAATTTTTATTAATTTTACAACATAAACAAAAAACAAACAAACATAACACGACTTCCCCAAACCTCCCCTTCACTGCATTCTTGTTTTAAAATTTTTTTTAGCAATCCTTCATCCCTTTTTATATTTAATTCTCTCTAAAAATTTTTAAATTTCAATTTTTACAGCTGTAATTCTTTATCCCTTGACATCTTAACATTCCGAAATTTTACAACAATTTTTAAGATAAATTTTGAATTTTTTCCAGTCTTCTTCCACTGTCTCTCTCTTCTGGTCACGGATTCTGCCGGTCATCTCTGCCAGTCCCATAAATTCAGTCACCTTGGTCTGCCATTCTTCCAGAGTAGGTACTTCTTTAGTCTTCCAATACTTCGCCAAAAGAATTCTTGTTGCTGTTGTTGCGTACATAAAAAATGTTCTATCTTTCTTTGGAACCATTTGGCCTACCATGCCCAAGAGAAAAGCCTCCGGTTTCTTTACAAATGTCCACTTAAGGATTTTCTTAATTTCATTATAGATCATTTCCCAGTAGGCCTTAATCTTCGGGCAGGTCCACCAAAGATGATAAAAAGTTCCTTCACATTCATTACACTTCCAACAATTGTTATTGGGCAAGTGATATATCTTTGCAAGCTTGACTGGGGTCATGTACCACCTATAGATCATTTTCATTATATTCTCTTTTAAGGCACTACATGCCGTGAATTTAATACCTGTGGTCCATAACTGCTCCCAGTCAGCAAACATAATATCATGACCAATATCTTGTGCCCACTTAATCATGGCTGATTTAACCGTTTCATCCTGTGTGTTCCATTTTAGCAGCAAATTATACATTCTAGACAAATTCTTAGTATTGGGTTCTAGCAATTCTGTTTCTAACTTTGACCTCTCCTTCTGGAATCCTAGTTTCCTGTCCTGCTTAAAGGTCTCATTAATCTGGTAATAATGTAACCAGTCTCGGACTTTAGGTTTCAATTTCTCAAAACTCTGTAGTTTCAACTTTTCACCATCATATTCTATAATTTCACAATATTTTGGCCAGTCTGAATCCATGTTCAATCTTTTTACCGCCTTGGCTTCCATTGGTGACAACCACCTGGGGGTTTTACTCTCTAACAAATCTTTATATCGGTTCCATACATTATACAGTGCTTTCCTAACAATATGGTTTTTAAAGTTTCTATGTACCTTTACCTTGTCATACCATAAATATGCATGCCAACCAAAGTTGTTATCATAACCTTC
Source organism: Podarcis erhardii (assembly GCF_964252035.2). Taxonomy (NCBI): domain Eukaryota; kingdom Metazoa; phylum Chordata; class Lepidosauria; order Squamata; family Lacertidae; genus Podarcis; species Podarcis erhardii. Next base: position 2,428,505 of record NC_138511.1, read on the forward strand.
CAGATCCAGAATATCTGTATTCTCAAGAAGTAGCCATGGTTTCAGCCAGCAAAAAGCTGCTGCTTCATAGTAAAGTTTTAAGTCCGGCAGGGCAAAGCCCCCTCTATCCTTTGCATCAGTCAAAATCTTAAATTTTATTCTGGGTTTTTTGCCCTGCCAGACAAATTTAGATATATCTTTCTGCCACTTCTTGAAACAGTCCATCTTGTCTAGAATTTGCAATGTCTGGAACAAAAATAACAATCTTGGCAATACATTCATCTTGATAACAGCAATTCGGCCTAACAAGGAAAGTCTCAGCCTAGACCATATATTGAAATCTTTCTTCACTTCCAACCAACATTTCTCATAATTATCTTTAAATAAGTTCACATTCTTAGATGTTAAATTCACCCCCAGATATTTTACTCTTTTTGCAATTTCCAAACCGGTTTCTCTTTGAAAACTATCTTTTTCCCCCATCGTTAGATTTTTTCCCAGCACCTTTGTCTTATGCTTATTTAATTTAAAACCTGCTACTTGACCAAATATTTCAATTAATTCCAAAACTCTTTTTGTACTGGCTTCTGGCTGTTGTAATGTCAAAACTAGATCATCTGCAAATGCTCTTAACTTATAATGTTTAGTTCCGACCTGTATTCCTTTAACCAGCTGGTCCCTTCTAATCATATTCAGGAAAACCTCCAGTACCGATATAAACAATAGTGGGGATATTGGGCATCCCTGTCGTGTCCCTTTCTCCCAACGCTCTGTATCTTTCCTCCAGACTTGGACCCGCTCCAGCTCCACCTGCCCCTCCGGCTTCGGTTGGGATACTCATGATGCCTCTCCTTTGCACAAGCGGCTTTCAGGGACTGACAGATTGCTGTGATGGGATAATGAGCTGCTTGTGCGTAAAAGCTGAATCCCTCAGAGCTTTGGCGTAGGTCTCAAAGCTCTGCCTTTACGGGAGCCCTCAAAGCATGACTCCCTCAATCGCTGGCAGAATCTGTCAGTGGGCGTTTCCAGAATTTGCGCCAACATAAGAGTTCCTTAACGGAAACTCTCCTTCGGGATTCTCGGCGTGACAGTTTCCTGCGAGGAGTAGGTGTACCCAGAGAAGGTCCTGAGACCTCCCCGCTGTTTTCACTGGAAGTCTCTGGGAGCCATCCCTCCGACTGAGTTTCTCCATGAACTCTCTCTCTCCCCCTGCTGGTTCCTTCCTCCACATCCGAGGGTCTCCTAGCCTCCTTGAGCCCCTCCACCACCTGACTCTCCGATGGCAGTTCCCTGACAGTATAGGTGCAATTTACTCAGAACAAAAGGCAAAATTAATTCTGAACAATGTAGTGACAGAAGAGTTTAAGATTGAGAAAGGGACACGACAAGGTTGCCCAATCTCTCCATTGCTCTTTATATCGGTCCTTGAGGTTTTGTTAAATATGATTAGAAAGGACCAAGAGGTTAAAGGTATACAAGTGGGAGCTAAACAGTACAAACTGAAAGCATTTGCTGATGACTTTACAGGAGCCAGAATCTAGTACTAAAAGGGTATTGGAACTGATTCAAGAATTTGGACAGGTAGCAGGTTTTAAGTTGAACAAGATGAAAGCTAAGGTTTTAGAGAAAAAATTAACTGTGAATGAGAGAGAGAAGTTTCAGGAGGAGACAGGATTAACATTGGTTAAGAAAGTGAAATATTTAGGGGTTAATACGACAGCCAAAAATGTGAATTTATTTAAGGATAATTATGAAAAATGTTGGATTGAAGTGAAAAAGGATTGAGAAATATGGACAAATTTGAAGTTATCATTGTTAGGCCGAATTGCTGTGATAAAAATGAATGTTGTTTTTGTTTCAAACATTGCAAATTTTGGATAAGATGGATTGTTTCAAGAAGTGACAGAAAGATATTTCTAGATTTGTTTGGCAGGGCAAGAAGCCTCGAATAAAATTTAAGATATTAACTGATGCTAAAGAAAGAGGTGGATTTGCCCTGCCAGACCTTAAACTGTATTATGAATCAGCTGCTTTTTGCTGGCTGAGAGAATGGCTGCTTCTTGAAAACACTGACGTGTTGGATCTAGAAGGTTTCAATAATGCTTTTGGCTGGCATGCTTATTTGTGGTATGATAAAGTAAAAGTACACAAAGCTTTTAAAAATCATATTGTTAGAAAAGCACTGTTTAATGTTTGGATAAGATATAAGGATTTATTAGAAAAGAAAACCCCAAGATGGTTGTCACCAATGGAAGTGAAGGAACAGAAAAAACTCAATATGGAGGCCAAATGGCCGAAATATTGGGAAATTTTGGAACAAGATGGAGACAGAATAAAATTGCAGAGTTTTGAAAAATTGAAAAATAAAGTGTGAGATTGGCTCCATTATTATCAAATAATGGAGGCATACAATTTGGACAAAAAAGTTGGCTTCCAGGTGGAAAAATCAAAATTGGAAACAGAATTGTTAGATTCAAAAATTAAGAATTTGTCAAGAATGTGTAACTTGCTGTTGAAATGGAACATTCAAGATGAAATGGTGAAATCTGATATGATTAAATGGGCACAAGATGTTGGACATAACATAATGATGGCTGACTGGGAACAGTTATGGATCACAGGTATGAAATTTACGGAATGTAATGCCCTAAGAGAAAACTTAATGAAAATGATTTATAGGTGGTACATGACACCAGTCAAGCTTGCAAAAATTTACCATTTGCCCGATAATAAATGTTGGAAATGTAATGAGATTGAAGGTACATTCTTACACCTTTGGTGGACATGCCCAAGGATTAAGACATTCTGGAAGATGATTTATAACTAAATGAAAAAGGTATTCAAATATACCTTCCTAAAGAAATCAGAGGCCTTTCTCCTGGGCATGGTCGGCCAATTGGTGCCAAAGAAGGATAGAACTTTCTTTATGTATGCAACAACAGCAGCAAGAATACTCATTGTGAAGTATTGGAAGACACAAGATTTACCCACCCGGGAAGAATGGCAGATGAAGTTGATGGACTATATGGAACTGGCAGAAATGACTGGCAGAATCCGAGACCAGGGAAGAAGAGTCGGTGGAAGAAGACTGGAAAAAGTTTAAAGATTATTTACGGAAATACTGTAAAATTAATGAATGCTAGAAAAATGTTGGAATGAAGATATATGGCTTTAGTAGAAATGTTATAAGGAATTAAGTATACAGTGGTGCCTCGCAAGACGAAAATAATCCGTTCCACGAGTCTCTTCGTCTAGCGGTTTTTTCGTCTTGCGAAGCATCCCTATTAGCGGCTTAGCGGATTAGCGCTATTAGCGGCTTAGCGGCTATTAGCGGCTTAGAAAAGGGGGGGGAGGGAAAAAACTTGAAAGACTCGCAAGACGTTTTCGTCTTGCGAAGCAAGCCCATAGGGAAATTCGTCTTGCAAAGCGCCTCGAAAAACGGAAAACCCTTTCGTCTAGCGGGTTTTTCGTCTTGCGAGGCATTCATCTTGCGGGGCACCACTGTAAATAGATTAATAGTTTAATAGAGTATTAAAGGAAAAAATAAGGTTAGAATGTGCTAAGATAATTATAGGATAGAAAACAGAGGAAGATGGAAAGGAATTGCTGAAACAATTAACAGAAGTGGAATACAAAAAGGGAGGTGTGAGGAGGTCGCGGAAATAAGTGAATGAAAGATAAGATATTGAATTTATTTGATGTGTTTTAAACTGTTTTTGTTTTGTTTTGTTAGTTTAATGTGTTAGTGTTATGTAGTGTTTTTGTATTGTATTGTATTGTTCTTCTTTTTGTAGTGTTTAAATTGTTGGAAAAGTAATAAATATTATTTAAAAAGAAAAGAAAAGAAAATAACTAGGAATTTTGCTTTTGTGACAGTGGAGGTAGTACTCAGCCCGATTGCTACTTCCACTGAGTCAGATCACGTTCCCATCTCTCCTGCTCCCTGTCTCCCAGGACCAGACAAGGACTGGAGAGGGAGGAGCAGAAACAGGTTGCACGCTGACGCAGCCTTCACCTGCTTGCACACAGCTCAGGTGGGCGAGATACATAAGCGGAGGTGGGCGGTGGGGCCTCTCTGTTGTGGCAGCTGCTTCATTGGGTGCACACCTGGGAGCAGCTGAGAGATGGGATGGACATGTCTTTCCCTAACATGCTAAGTGCACTTTTGACAATAAAGAGCTGATTCCTCACTTTGGGCATTCCGTGCCCAACTGCGCTGTGACACCAAGATTCCTATTTGTAAGGTCCAGCAACTATTTCCCTGGAAGAGCCTCCAGGGCATGCAGGGCAGAGATGGCAGAGAACTGGTTTCCATGCAAGCCCACTCCATCAGCAGGCTGAAGCAGCCCAGAAGTGGCTCTGGGGATGAGCCGGGTGAGTCACCGTCTGCCTGTGGAGGCCCTTCCCCCACCTTGCATGCAAGCCTGCCAGTGGGGAATGCAAAATGGGCTCCCCAAGGGCGCTGGCTCTTGTGCTCTCCCTTAATGAAGGACTCTGGCTTGTCTGTTTGGGTTCTGGGAGACAGGAAGAGCCCTCTCCAGAATATTTTATGCAGCAGGTAGAATAGCCCAAATCCTTCCCCTGCAAAAGTCACCTTGTTGCTTGGACTTTCTCTTGCACACACGCCTTAGAAGCAAACGCAGGCAGGAAGAAGATAAACTGCCAGATGTCTTCTTAGCTACATAAGAGCAGCCCTGCTGGAACAGAGAAAAGGCCTGTCTAGTCCGGCATTCTGTTTATTGAGCACCTCCACACAGCTCACAGGTGAGGCAGGAAGAAGGAAAGCCCTCTCACATCCAGGGGCATATTGGAATAGTAAGGAGCTTTTTTCAGACAAAAGGCCACATTTCCCTCTGAATAAGCTTCTGGGGCCACATGCCAGGGTGGGCAGGGCCAGCTGTAAAAGTGGAGGGATGTGGTGAGGGATACATTTGGGTGCTACACGACTCCCTTGTTTCTATACTTGATACATCATTTGCCCAGGCCATGATCCGGGCCAAGAAGAGCCAATGGGTGGGCAAGGTCACCCTGGAACCTAGGAATCTTGTGGCACCCTTTGACCAGCAGCTCTGACTGTTCATCACACTGGGCAGCTCCACACAGATCCAGAAGGTTTCCTCTTTCAGGCCAGGAATCCTGGACATTTTCCTTCAGCTCGAGAAATGAAGATGCAGAATTCTGTACTCAACTTCCGCCATGCAGTTGTGCAACCCTGTTGTGCAGGAAGCTACGCCACCTAACTCTCTCCTGGTTAGGCCCTGAAAGCCCTGAAGAACTGAGGTTGAGGTTACCTCAGGGATTGCCTGAACCCTTACAGCCCAGTCACTGAGCATCTGCAGGAGCGTCACTGGTTGTCTACCGAGTTGGTGGGGATCATTTGACAACAGCAGGAAGCCAAGCCTTTAGGGTCCTGGGCCCAGGATTGTGGGATAATCTGCCCATAGAGATTCTGTTTCCACTTTTAACCTCCTGGTGAAAACACTTCTATTCCGTCAGGCAATTAAGAAAACACCTTTCCACAATAGTCAGCTGGCTTCTAATTTTGACATTTTATATGATTTTTACTGCCTGGTTTTATGTACAATTATAAACAGCTCTATTTTTTTTTTTAAGTTTATGCATAGTGGTAAATAAATATGTTTACAAATGATTATTTAAGGCAGAAAGCATTCCATGGCAAGAAAGGTCTCTCTTCCCTCCACACAATCCCTAAAGTTCAAGCCATCTGGATGTGCACTAATTATATTATCTATTTTACTTATTTATCTTTAGTAAATTTGTATTTAATAGATCTCAAGGCTCTTCACAACATGAAAATACAAGATACAAGCCATAGTTATTCATCAGTGAGTGAAACATATTCTGCACATGCCCAGGGGTGCTCTTTTTATTATTATTTCACACATTCTGGAGCTTAGACTGCAATAAAAATTCTGCCTGGCAGAAGAATGATGGAAACTCAAGAGCTCTAAAAAATGAGGGAGCTGATCTTCTACCTCTTACCTGGCACCGCAGCTGGCGCAAGCTGGAGGGCCATGAGGCCACCTGAACAGCATCTGATTAGACACCAAGGGCAGAACGCAAGCCCATGGCTGGATCAATCAAGACCAAGCCAAAAGCTGGTGAACCAAGGATAGGGGGTGTCAGGGAAGAGCTCATGGCCTACCTGGTTGCAGGTGTTAATATCCACACCATTCCTCAAGTGGTCCAGAGCCTTGTCCAAGTTTCCAGATCGTGCCGCCCGTAAGAAGCTGGTTGCAGCATCAGCCTTGGAAAGAGAAGAGGCATTGTTAGTGGGTGTATTGGGCTAACCTGCAATAGCTGAAGTGCAGCTCTCGCTGATGTGGTTAAGCAGCATCTGGGATTCCAATTGCAGGTGGGGGCTCACCTGATTGCTCCTCCACACAAAAATAAACAAATCCTTGCACACAGAAAGTTAGCGTCTCAGGGAGTAGGACTTGGTGCCAGCCAGCACCCAGGGAAGGCGAGGCCAAACCCTTCTAAGTCTAACCAGCATTTTGACTGAGGGAAGAACACTGTTAAAAGAAGCACAGACCTGCCACCCAATATGGCAAATGCGCGTACAGTGGTACCTCGGGTTAAGTACTTAATTCGTTCCAGAGGTCCGTACTTAACCTGAAACTGTTCTTAACCTGAAGCACCACTTTAGCTAATGGGGCCTCCTGCTGCTGCCGCGCCACCGGAACACGATTTCTGTTCTCATCCTGAAGCAAAGTTCTTAACCTGAAGCACTATTTCTGGGTTAGCGGAGTCTGTAACCTGAAGCGTATGTAACCTGAAGCGTATGTAACCCGAGGTACCACTGCACCAAGTTTTTCCCTCCCCCTCCGTAACACGTGGCACCACTCACTGTATGTCTTGATATCACTAAGCAGCAAGTTTCCCTGCCCCACACCACTAAAACACACATTTTTACAAAGTAATTTCTCCAAATATAATGCACTTTTCTATGCTATTTACACTTACCCTACAATACAGTATTTATTTTTATTTCTTTATTAAATTTGTATACCGACCTATTCCTGTAGATCTCAAAGATAGGCATCTTTACACGCATTCCTTGTCTAGAGAACTGCACTGAGGACATTCAGAAAAGTACAAATGCTAAAGAACAGCTGTGCTTCAGTTTGCATATTGTTTCACAGAGTGTGGATTTGGTAGGTTTACTACCGTTAAATGTAAACTGAATCTAATTTCTCCATTTTCAGCAGAAGCGTTGCATATCTTATGACACGAAGCTCCGCAAGAGGTGTCCTTCCTCAGCTCCCCTGTGGAGGTCAGGGGCTTCCCTTCAAAACAAGCAGGGGGAACCTTTAGTCCTCCAGACGTCCTTGAAGTACAGCTCCCCTCATCCACTGGCCAGGCTCAGGCTCGCCAGGGATGCTTGGAGGGCTCCCCCCTCCTGCTTCAGAGTATCCAATTAGAATTAAAACAAAACAGGTTGGGTTTTTTTGTATTTAGTTTTTGGCAAATTTTTAAGTTTTAACATTTTATTTTTAAAAAAAACCAACAGATGCCTTAAACAAAAACATTAAATGCTGATGAAACTGAAGGCAATATTGCAACTGATCACTGTGCTTTTACATCTCAGAGGGATTTCTCCCCTTCCAAAGCTCCTAAATCCAACAACATCCATAATGCCAGCCTAAGTATTCCTAACTCAGAAATACATAGGGAGATAGATGCTGCCTTGTGCCAGGTCCACCAAAGGACCGCCTGACTCTGTATGGCCACAATGACCAGCTAAGCAGAGAAGGAGCTGAACGTCCTGATTTGGGGTGAGCATTGGGAGCTCTCCGCTTAGGCTGACACAGCAGATTGTTTTTATCGCAAGAGCTGACCGTGGGCTGATTTTGCACTCACAATGCAGTCAACAAATGACATGCTGTAGCAGACCTACCAATTGCCTTGTCTTAAGTGGGACAGCCCCACTTTCTTTGGAGGTGCCTTGGACTCTGCCTTTGTCCCAGGGCACCCCGATTACAGCCCTACCTGGAAATGCTGGGGATCCAATGAGGAACCTTCTGTGTACAATGCAAGTTCTCTACCGTTGAACTACAGCCTTTCCACAGATGCATTTGCCTTTTTTTTTTTTTTTTGCTTTTTTTAGCATTTATATCCCACACTACCTATATTCTGCCCAGAACAGCTCACAAAAAAGGGTAAATAGAAAAGTTAGCATGTAAGTTCATGAACATGACCAGATCTTTTTTCCAAAAAATGAAAAACAAACATAACATTGGTACATTCTTATAAACAAGATATGATAACCAAATCTCACATTGTTTAAATTAAGTTTTAGTGATGTGTCTGTTCCGTAATTCTCACCTCTTTCAGAAATATCGAATTCAGCCTGCCTACAGCTTTCCCTGGGTGCTCACAGGTAGAGACATCACAGCTGACTACAGCAAACCCTCCAAAGTTCAGCCAAGAAAGATTGGGACGTGGGCCTCTTGCCTCCTCCCCCAAGCCCAGTAAGAGCTTGCCCAGCTTTGGGAAGGAGGAAGGAGGACTCCAGCGTGCTGCCAGAGCCTCGTGCCTCCTTTCCCAGTGGGTGGTTTTTTTAAAAATCCTTAATAGATTTTCAGCTGAAACCATAGATCTGGCTGAGTCAGACCACTGATCCATCTAGCTCATCGCTGCCTACACTGACAGGCAGCAGCTCTCCAGGATCGCAGGCAGGCAGGCAGTTGGTTTGTTGGAGCCCTTGGCAAACATGAAAGCTGTACAATATGCTTATGTGCAAACCCTTTGGTTTTCTTTAAGTGGATGTAAAAGATGGCCTGAGAGAGGCCTCATGGTTGATCTTTGTTTTACAGTATGCTTGCCCCCCCACCCACCCCCCGCACTTCAGACACCTGCTAAGTCAGTTTGTCCAGAGACAGCAGCAGGACAAAAGGAAACAGCACCTGCACAGCCTAGGCAGCAAAGTCTCTCTGAGGTCACCTCCAGACTATCAGTACTTTGCTGGAGGTATTCAACCACATGCTGGGAAATTGAGGTTTGTGCAATTCAAAGGGGAATAAAGTGCTCTGTCACAACAAATCCACTTTTTAAAACAAACAAACCAACGGACTCTTTGCTGTTAGAAAACTGACAAGGAAATGCACTGATAAGTGTGGAATTAATGAATGGTTAAGAGGAAGATGTGCAACCCCAGCACAGGCAAAAAGGGACAAAGGCTTGCTGTCCTATGTCTGCCCCACAACAAATCAGAAAAAATGCTCATGACACAGACAAAACTGGACACGGACGTTATGCAAGCAAGTCATGCCCTATAAGCAGAGGTCATCCGGAGGAGCTCCAGAGCCACTTTCAGCTCTCTTCAAAGGGAAACAGTGTCCCTCTCGGACCCAGGAGGGGCAGGCCCCGCAGACTAGAGCAGCAGCCGGCATTTAGCACTGAAAACGGACATGGGTCCCTTCTCTGCTGCTTAGCTTGACCCTACCCAAATTTGAACTCTTGCATAAGCCTTTGGGAATGGAAACCCCCCTCCCCCCCTTACACTTCTCAAAATGAAAGTAGAGCAGGCAGGTGTCCGAGCAGATGAGATAACCAAGATGCTCTGGCTATAATTAACTGCACACTTCCTATGTGGGACCCTGGCCCAAAGAAGGAGGCCTCTCGAGACCAGGAGAGGGGAGAGGCAAAAGAGAGCTGGCACCACAGGGAGGAGAGAGATTTGTGAATGGAGGCAGGCTTTGTGCAAAGGCCCTAGAAAGCCACAGCTCAGTGGGAAGAGCACACGGCTGTTGCGTGAACATCATCCCAGGTTTCAATCCCTGGCGTCTCCAGGTGGGTTTGGGAAAGGAACCCCCCCCCCCCCGATTACTCAGTTATAGAGATGGGTGGACCAATGGTCTGGCTCTCTTTAAGACAGCTTCCTCCATGCCTGAAAGCTAAGTAGGGGCTGCTGACTCTGGACGCAGAAAGACCACCTTCCATTCTGCCCATCAGTGCAGATAAATATTGAGCTAAATGAAAGAAGAGCCTGACTCTGTATGAGAGAGAGCCTTATGACCCCATGGTATTTCATGCCAGGACTGGTCCCCCTGGCCTTGAATGGCGGACAACAGCGCCAGCCCTGCCATTGGTCAGGGTGAGGCAGCCACCTCAGGCAGCGGGTGCTTGGAGAGGAGGGCAGCCAAGTGATGGAGGACTGAGGGCAAGATGTTGGAGGGCAGAGGTGTTTGTGCCACGCAGCCTGCCCTGCACTAGCCTGCTAACCTACATTACAATGAAGGACGCTGTCCTGTCATCAGAAGATAAGATGAGCCCTCTGGATCAGGCCAATGGCTCACGTCACCCAGCATTCTCTTCTCCCAATGGCCAACCAAATGCCTATGGGAAGCCTGAGAGCACAGCCACTGTGCGTAGTAGCCATGGAAAGCTTGATCCTCCAAGAATTTGTCTACTCTTCTTTTAAGGCCATTTCTATTTCCCATGGGAGTGAAGCCCACATTTCTGCGTGCCCATCCACTTTTTCCAAACTACACATCACCTCTGCCATGTCTCCTGTTAGGGCTCATCCATGCTTCTGCTTGTCCTGTGCTTTCTAGGCATGAGTCCAACCATTTTTGCCTTTGCTGCGCCACTTTCCCCCAAAAACCTGCTCTTCAGCGCTCTTTAGTCATGGGATGGCACCATTGTCTGCTTCACCTCAGGTAACGAAACATCTTGGGCCATTGCTGGCAAAGACTGTACCCTAAAGGGTTTCTGCTGGTGGCAACATAACCAAGAGGGTTGGGCAGAAGAACTGTCTCCTTGCCACTGCTTGAAAGGGTGGAAATAACTCCACCCATTTTTGCACAGTGAAATATGCAAAGATTGGGATGTAGACTTCTCAAATCCTCTGACCACTGCTGAGTTTTCCAAACTTGCTGGCATACTGAGTGTAGCACAGCATTATTTTTTTTTAAATTTTAAATAGTTCAGCTGGAATATCATCACTTCCACTGGCCTTGTTATTAGCAGTGTTTTCTAAGGCCCATTTGACTTCACTCTCCAGGATGTCTGGCTCAAGGTCAGCAACCACACTACCTCTGTGTATTCTTGCCACCTCTTCTTGATGTCTTCTGCTTCTGTTAGGTCCTTACCACTTTTGTCCTTTATTATGGTAATCTTTGTACGAAATGTTCCTTTCATATCTCCAATTTTCTTGAACAGATCTCTGGTTTTTCCCATTCTATTGTTTTCCTCTATTTCTTTGCATTGCTCGTTTAAGAAGGCATTCTTGTCTCTCCTTGCTATTTTTTGGAAATTTGCATTCAGTTTCCTGTATCTTTCACTATCTCCCTCACATTTTGCTTGCCTTCTCTCCCCCGCTATTTGTAAGGCCTCGTTGGACAGCCACTTTGCTTTCTTGCATTTCCTTTTCATTGGGATGGTTTTCATTGCTGCCTCCTGTATAATGTTGCGAGCCTCCATCCATAGTTCTTCAGGCACTCTGTCTAGCAAATCTAAATCCTTAAACCTGTTCCTCACTTCCACTGTGTATTCATAAGGGATTTGATTTAGATTGTATCTTACCGGCCCAGTGGTTTTTCCTACTTTCTTCAGTTTAAGCTTGAATTTTGCTATAAGAAGCTGATGATCTGAGTCACAGTCAGCTCCAGGTCATGTTTTTGCTGACTGTATTGAGCTTCTCCATCTTTGGCTGCAGAGAATATAATCAATCTGATTTTGATGCTGCCCATCTGGTGATGTCCATGTGTAGGGTCGTTTCTTGTGTTGTTGGAAAAGAGTGTTTGTGATGACCAGCTTGTTCTCTTGTCAGAACTCTATTAGCCTTTGCCCTGCTTCGTTTTGAACTCCGAGGCCAAACTTGCCAGTTGTTCCTTTTATCTCTTGATTCCCTACTTTAGCATTCCAATCCCCTATAATGAGAAGAACATCCTTCTTCTTTGGTGTCATATCTATAAGGTGTTGTAAGTCTTCATAGAATTGGTCAATTTCAGTTTCTTCAGCACCAGTAGTTGGTGCATAAACTTGGATTACTGTGATGTTAAAAGGTCTGCCATGGATTCGTATCAAGATCATTCTATCATTTTTGAGATTGAATCCCAGTACAGCTTTCACCACTCTTTTGTTGACTATGAGGGCCACTCCATTTCTTTTATGGGATTCTTGCCCACAGTAGTAGATATGATGGTCATCCGAACTGAATTCACCCATTCCCGTCCATTTTAGTTCACTGATGCCCAGGATGTCAATATTTATTCTTGCCATCTCATTTTTGACCACATCCAACTTACCCAGGTTCATGGTTCTTACATTCCAGGTTCCTATGCAATATTTTTCTTTACAGCATTGGACTTTCCTTTCACTTCCAGGCATATCTGCAACTGAGCAACCTTTCAGCTTTGGCCCAGCCGCTTCATCAGCTCTGAATCTACTTGTACTTGTCCTCTGCTCTTCCTCAGTAGCATGTTGGACGCCTTCCAACCTGAGGGGCTCATCTTCCAGCGTCATAAGTTTTATATGCCTGTTGTCTTTGTCCATGGAGTTTTCTTGGCAGGGATACTGGAGTGGCTTGCCGGTTCCTGCTCCAGGTGGATCACATTTGGTCAAAACTCTCCACCTTGACCTGTCCGTCTTGGGTGGTCCTGCATGGCATAGTTCATAGCTTCTCTGTGTTATTCAAGCCCCTTTGCCACGGCAAGGCAGTGATCCATGAAGGGGTACTAGATCCATTCTAAAGTGACAATCAAAGCTCTCTCAGCTTTGGGTACTAGCCCTAACTTTGCGGTGGAAAGCCCACTTTGCAAACAGAAGGTTCCACGTTCAACTCTTGGTATCTCCAGGTAAAAGGGTCAGGAAGCAGGTGATGACAGCAAGCTGCTATACACGGAGCCAGATTCCTGTTTTGGTTAGCTCACTATGGTCTACATGAGGTTTGGCTATCCTGCAGCCCTCCAGATGTTGCTAGACTACAACTTCCAATTCCTTGACCAGTGGCCAAGCTAGATGGGGCTGATCGGAGTTTGAGTCCAGCAACATTTAGAAGGCCACAGGGCAGCTCCCCATAATCCACACTGGCTGGCAGCCAAAAGGCCACATTCTCTTCCAGGCAATCTTCTGGAGGCCACATGCCAGTGTTGGGCAAGCCAGAGGCAAACATGGGTACAGCAACAAATTAAAACATTACTTTTGTACAGTAGGGTAGCTTATACACCCCTCCCCCACCCCACCCCCCTTTGAGGCAAGCCAGAGTTGACAACAAGCAATCCAGGAGGGTGAGAAGCAAGGCCTGAGGATGGTGTGGCCTGGGAAGAGAGGCTGTGGCCGGGAGGGGATCTGGTCTGAAGAAGGTCCCCAGGAGTCTGAAGGGGCACAGGACTTCCCTGGTATCTGAGGTTCTCCGTCCTGATGCACACCCTTCCAGCACAGAAATACAGGCAGTTGCCATATACAAAGTCAGACAGTCAGTCAATCTAGCTCTGTATTGGCTACACTGACTGGCAGGGACTCTCTAAAGCTTCAGACAGTCTCTCCTAGCTTTCCCTGGAGATGCCAGGGATTGAACCAGGGACCTTCTGCACGCAAAGCAGATGCTCTACCTCTGAGCTATAGCCTTTAGTTTCTCCCCACCACCACACATGCACATCAAAATCGTCTCTTTGAGCTTCAGGAGGGTCCCCTGCAAATCAGGTGGGAGGATGCTTGGGTAGTGAGTACCATTATAAGTACCCAAGAGAAGGCCTCTGATGCCAGCATCTGTGAGATTCTGGCAGGTGTGCCACCCTGGTATTGTTCTGGCATCACGAAGCCCCACAATGGCAAATGTGGGAGAAGGCCTTCTGCAAGTGAACGGTCTACCTCTTACAGGCCTATGGGATGCATCCATCGCCGGGGGCCTCAAACATTTTGGCTGGCCTCGACTGAAGCCATTGCTTGTGGGTCAACGATGACCACTCCATCCTGCTCTTCATCCAAGTCCTCTGGCACCTGCAAAGGACTCAGGAGAAGACAGCAACCAGGCTCTCCCTTCGCTTCAGATTCTTTCAGAAGTGGCAGGAATCTCTCCAGCTGCTTCTGAGGATCTCCAAAGGCTGTGGCGTAAAGAGAAAGGCGGAGGTGTGGGGAGAGAGAGCTTGGTCCCACCCGCACCTATCAGAGTATGCTAGAGCCCTTGGTGGAAGGCAGTTTCTGGCCCAAGGAGGAGGAGCATCCCAATTTCCCTTTATTTCACTAGTTTTTCCAGCTCCAAGTTCTCCGCATTTCTGCATCAGTTTGCAATTTTTTAAAAAAGATTCTTCATGAAAATTCATCGGCATTTTAATATAGATATATTACTGTTACACAATTTGTATATACCACTTTGTATATATGCATCATATGCATAATTGTATGCAATTTTGTCTAACAAAATTTGCAAACAAATTTTTCTACCACAATGCATTTTTTGTATATTAGTCTTACTAATATATGCATTTACATGCACACTTTCACGTATGTAAGTATGCATCGTGGTACACATTATTTGTCTGGGGAACTGCATTGCAAACTGCCGAAGTGTGTGTTTTGGTTTGTGATTTGTTTCAGGAAGCTGAAGTTTCCATGTAAATCACACACCTCTCCTGCCCCCAAGTTCTCTGCAATGCACAGAGGAGGGGGTGTCCCTCACTTTGCGCTGGGCAACCACAGGGGTAGCATGGCTTGCAGATCAGCCATCTGAAGGCAAACACACAGATTGCATGCCATCGCTGAGGCTTACTGGAACAGCTGCAACCAAGGAACACTGGCCCTTCCATGCAGAGTAGTGAGTGTGGCCCCACAAAGGGTGACTGCAAGAGAGAGAGATGGTGGAAAGAGGACCAGGGAAAAGTAAAATAAAGCCATTAGCTCACTAAACTTGGACAGGGGAGGACATCAGTTTGCTTGTTTTTCCCGTGCAGAAATGGATTTAGAAGCTTGTCTAAGAGAAGTCTTGTGTGCCCTTCTGCTTGCTCAGTTTTTTATCTGCTGGAGGACAAGACTCTGCAGCTGCCACCACCCTCTGGTCTGAACTTTACATGTTGTCCTAAGGTCCAAACAACTAGGCAGAGCCAAAAGGGAATTTCTCACTCCAGAGGCCTCTAAGGCAACTCAGAAATGGGGAAAGGGTGGCTTGGTATGTCAGCTGGGGGGGGGGGGAGATGGACTCTCCCCTTCTGTGTGAGCTTTCCCCTGCCCTCGAGAGACACATAAATAAGTACATGTGAAGCAACATGCAAACTGAACTTTGAGGGCTGAAATGCTACCCCACCTCCACCCCCCAGTTCTGACAGGCAGGCAATTTCCAGAGCAAGAGAAGCAGGGCGGGGGGGGGGTGAAAGCAGAGGGACAGGAGGCTTTGTGCGAAGGAAAAGCACATTTTATACTCACAGCACTGCCTGGCCCAGACTTCCCTTGCCGTGCTGCCATAGCCCAGCGCTTGAGCCGAAACCTGAGCCCAGCTTCAATCTCTCCCTCTCTCGCTCTTCCTCCCTTAGCTATTCCCCACCTTTGGGTGAGCCGGAAAGTTGCGTTGCATCCTGTCTAAAAATATAGGCTGCCTTCCTCCTGCCTCTGTGGCCGCTGCAGGGTGAGCCAGATGCTAATGGAAGATGTTCCGCTTCTCCTTCTTCTTCTTGCCATCATTATGTCAGGCAGGGATATTTAATAGCTGCCTGCCTCTCAGCAACAAGCGGCTGCTGGCTGCCAACCCATTGGCGGCGGGGGGGGGGGGTGTCAGCAGAGATGCAGGTGCCAGGGCCTCAGGGGGAATGCTGGTCAGCAGGCAGGGGAATCAATGGGTGGCAAGCTTGCCACAAGCAAAACAGAGCCAGGCCAAGGCATTCTGGTGCCTAAAGCAGGGGCAGGCAAAGGGCTCAGCTCTTGTCCAGGGGAGACTCTCCTGCACAAACAGGGATGGGCAAACTCGGTCAATTTTGGCTTCTCCCAACTCCTTTTTCCGATTTCTTCAGTGTAGTTCCCCACATTTACACATCAGTTTTTGATCCATTTATTCTTTAAGTTTCTGCTTAGAGATTTTCCTAGTGTACACATTTTTGCAAGCATTCCCCCCCCTAATATAATGTGTTTTTAATGTCCTTAAAATATGCATTTGAAGGCAATACTCCCCCCACCCCCAAGCACTACTGGGTCAAGTTGGTACTAGCTCAAGACTAGGTTACTTGAGATTTATCCCTTTTATCCCCAGTAGATCACTGTGGTCTGAGAAAAAGCTTCTCCTGCAAGTTCCGAAGATCCCACAAGCGGTTATTCTGCAGTAACTCAGAGCAGGGCTTTTAGTGTTGCTGCTCATGTTCGGTGGAACAGCATTCCTGTCCAGATGTGTCAGGAACCCACAAACTGCACTTTCCAGCGGAAGACGTTTTTCTTCCAACAGACTGTCTCACCTTGACTCTCTGCCACAGCTGTCAGCTCTGTACTGTTTTTAAGTTTATCTGCCATTATTTCCTGTGCTGTTTTAAACTGTTTTGGGGCTGATTTTATTGTATTTTTACATTGCCATGAAATGTATGTACAAGGAGATAACAAAAACAACACTTGCCTGCGAGTGCTCCAGTTGGAGAACAGCCTTTACCAAAGGTGTCATGGGCTTTGAAGACACTCGAACTCAGGACGCAAGGGAGAAATGTGCTAAGAGGAAGGCACGCTTGGCAAAGCCACACCGTGATCAACTCCCCCCAGAAACTAATGTCCCCACTGTGGAAGGACGTGTGGATCCAGAATTGGCCTCCACAGTCACTTAGGGCCTCATTGTTAAAACCGTGTTCATGGAAGACAATCTTACTTGGCTACGAGTGATCGAGAAAGAAAGAAAGAAAGAAAGAAAGAAAGAAAGAAAGAAAGAAAGAAAGAAAGAAAGAAAGAAAGAAATGTTTTTAATTTAACTGCCATTATTTCCTGTACTGTTTTAAACTGCTTTTGGGCTGATTTTATTGTATTTTGTACATTGGCATGAAATGTATGTACAATGAGATCATCATCATCATCATCATCATCATCATCATCATCATCATCATCTTTGTATGCATTGTATTCTCCTTTCATCCAAGCTCCAGGTGGCATACATGTTTCTCGCACTCCCTTGTTTTCTCCTCACAACAGCCCTGTGAGGTAGGTTAGTCTGAGAGGCAGTGAATGGCCCAGGGACATCCAGTGAGCACGACTGGAGGAGGAGGGGTTTGGCCAAGAATCGCCCAAAAACTAGCCCAATGCTCAAATCTCACCACTATGCCACATGGGCTTTCTTGCTGTCTCTGTTCCTCTCCACTACACAGGCTTGGCAAACTCTTGCATCACTGGGGTCCAGAAGAGTATTTTGGAGAGGAGGGACCATAAGCAGAAACTTCCAGACAGAGTCTGTAGAACTGGGATGGCGCTTGCTCCATTATTCCACAGACCTGGGGCTTGCAGTGTGGAAAGGGAAGCCACCCAGAGGTTGGTGGGCCACAACACCAATCCCCCTTGACCCCTGGCTATGCTGACTAGGGCTGGGGGGAGGGGGATCCCAGCATCACCTGGTGGCATGACAGCTGCTGCCCCTGCCGTGTGGGGTGCTTGTGTGCACACAGACATGCACATCAACATCCCAGGCATGTAGCTGAAGAACATCGTAAGGGGAAGAGCCCACATCACAATTCCAGAGCAAAAAGCACAGGAAAGGACAGGCAGCAGGGCCAGTGTGCCCTGGGAGAATGGGTGTGGCCAGAGGAGAGTCTCAGGAGCTGGAGAGGGAGGCCCAGTTGCCCTATTCCGTCTGCAGAGCTGAGGTTCCCCACCCATGAGCTACAGCATCTGTCTCAGTCCAGGGTCTGTTCCAGTCTAAGCTGGAGATACAAGAGCATGTTAAGGAAGAGGCTCCCCTCCGTGCAAATGACCTTGCCATGACCTTTAGTGATGGACTCTGCAAGGAGAGGGCACTCCAGGGAACCAGTAATGGAAGCAATTTGACATCTGGATCTCTGGACTGCACTGCAGGATTTAGAAAACAACACTCTCTGGGTTTGCATCAGTGCCAACCTTGACTTTTAAAGTGGGATTTAAAAAATGGTCCCGTAGGTGGCAAAGGTGCTGGGGGAGCCTGGAGAAAGCCAGAGGGTTCAGGGTAGAGACCCAGCATTACCCGCCACAGCATGCCAGCATTTGTCAACCTGGTGCACCGCAACTCCCATCAGCTCCTTTATGGGGTGATGGGAGTTGTAGTCCAAAACTCCTGCAGGTGCTGGCTGGGCAAAGGCTGCCTTAAGGCTTGTTCCTTCAGCAGACCAGCAGCAGGGCTTGTGGCACAGAGGCAGCAGCCTTCTAAACTCACTTCAAGTGAAATATCAAGCAAGGGGAGGCAGAGATGGGCTGCAGACTGGAAATCTGACGGGGGATGACAGCGTTCCTCACCCTGGTCCTCCCCACCCTGATGGCCTGAACTATGTTTTAGATCAAGGGGAGGAAAGAACAAAACACATAAAGAATCAGGGCTTCCAAGTCACCCTTTAAGTAACCCCAGCTGCATCCCTAGATCCTTGGAATGGAACAGCAAGAAATAATAAAATAAAATAAAATAAAATAAAATAAAATAAAATAAAATAAAATAAAATAAAATAAAATAAAATAAAATAAAATAAAATAAAATAATAAAATAAAATAAAATAAAATAAAATAAAATAAAATAAATACCACAACACCTCTGTGCATCAAATGCTGCAAAGTGCAATGGACATAGCAGGGCAGCTCAGGCTGCTTTCCCAGACAGATGCCATCACCCAGCAGTTCCACCCAACTCCACATAATTCTGCACTGGACTGATAAGGAAAGGTTCTAGAGAATTCCACCTTCTTTCATGAAGCAGACAAATTTATCAGCTACAAGACGTTTGGTGCTGTACTCAGCATGTGTGTCAAGTTGCCGGTTTTTGGACTGCAGCAAAGAGCAGGCGCTCAGCACAGACCCATTGAGTTCAAAGGCCAGAAACTCCAAAGAGGCATCTGGCTGGAAGCTGGGAAGGCGGCTACATCCAGAAGGGCTCTTCTTAAGTTCTTTACCCCCAAGCTCTTCTGAATGGTGCCTGGTGCAAAAGACATACACCCAGAATGGAAGGATCCTGAGCCCCAAATTGTGGTTTGAGTAACCAGAAGCTGAGATCACAGCCCTACTGTACAAAAATCCAGTCTAAAATAAAGCTAGAAGTCAGAACAACCCACTTCCAGAGCAAAGCCGACTCCTGCTGCCTGTTCTGGCGAAATGCACAGCTTCTCATGCGTGTCCCAAGAGACAACAGCCATCTTCCCATCAGGAAGTTGCCTGACTCCTAACTTAGCCCACCCAAGAGCAGAGGACAGTGTCTTATTCAGAGTCAGACTATTTCCCCACTGAGCTCAGTACTGCCTACACTGGCTGGCAGTGGCTCTCCAGGTTTTACGCAGGGAGTCTTTTGCAGCTGGACCAGGAGATGCGGAGACTAAACCTGCTGGGACCTTCTGCATGCAAAGCAGATGCTCCCCCTGAGCTAAGGCTCTTCCAGCCTCAATGCCGCTCTCTGCTCCCAGACAATTAGCCCATGGATCTAGCCTGGAACCAGCCGCTTCCTTTCGTCTGCAGGCTCAGAAGTGCATCCTGATGTGGGCTCTTATGTCTTAGCACCAAGCAATCTTCCTCAAACCAAGAAAACTCAACACTTCCACCTAATGGCAAAATGGCGCCTCTACAGTCAAGACCCCTCAAGCACCAGTGTGGCTTGGCGCATTGCTAAGTGTCATCTCATCCCTGGCCAAGATTTCATGGCTGCCTGCTCTGCAGGTCTTTTCCTTGAGTCTCGTGCTGTTCTTTCCCCCTCGCCCCAGCTTCCAAAATCAGAATTACTCCACAAGTATCCATCAGTTGCTGCTGTTTTATTTCTTGCCAGCAGAATTAAGAAATGAACCTGATGTTAGATTAGACACGGACATTTGACTGAAGATCCCTCTAATGCACTTAGCCGTTTTCACAAAGCAGGAGAAGCAAACGTAAAGAGAGAGACAGGAAAACAGGAGGATAGATCCCTGGTGGAGACCCTGCCCCAAGGACCTTATAGTTTAAAGCAAGAAGGAACAGCAACAAGGGATGAATGCAAGCAGAGGCAGCCAAGCGTACTTAGGTTTTTGTTAATCTTCAAAGCCATAATGGGAATTGTTCATTAACTCCTCATGGCTATGAACTGCTAAAGCTGCCTGAGACTGAATCTGACCCTGGGACCCTCCAGCCTCCACCAACATGGTGCCCTGAGGATGCTTTGGGTGACAAGTCCCATCAGCGCCAGCCAGCAGGGACTTCCTGGTCCACAGCTCAGACTCTCAGGCAGCAGTTCTGTGTGCACTTGCCCGGGAGTAAGCCCCACTGAACACAGGGAGATAGTTGGAAGTACAACAGCAGGGACCGTTCAGTTTGTGTGACTTATGGGGTTAATTCTGTTGCTGGTGTGGCTGGAAGCAGACTTTGACTGGCTGGAGATTTTAGTCTGTTGGGAGTTAGCAGTTTCTCCCTGGATTTTGTCTGCTTTATTCCAGCTACTCTGCTAACAGAGACACATGCCTAGGATTGCAGCATTTGCTACTGCATTGCATCCGCTCTATACAGTGGTACCTCAGGTTAAGAACTTAACTCGTTCCGGAGGTCCGTTCTTAACCTGAAACTGTTCTTAACCTGAAGCACCACTTTAGCTAATAGGGCCTCCCGCTGCTGCCGCGCCGCTGCTGCGTGATTTCTGTTCTCATTCTGAAGCAAAATGCTTAACCCAAGGTACTATTTCTGGGTTAGCGGAGTCTGTAACCTGAAGCGTCTGTAACCTGAAGCGTCTGTAACCCAAGGTACCACTGTAGTTAATAACAGTCTTATGTAAACTGCTTGGTGAGATCCATCTGAAAAGCAGTATATAAATATGGTAAATAAGTAATAACAAATCACACCAAGCAGGGGAGGGACATTTAGGAACACAGGAGGAGGCTGTCTTATACTGGATCAGACCACTGATCTATCTACCTCAGTATTGTCTGAGCAGCAGTGGTTCTTTTAGGCAGGTGACACTCTGAGCCCCACCTGGAGATGCCAGGGACTGATCCTGGGACCTTCTGCATGGAAGGCAGAGGCTCTGCTGCTGAGATAGGGCCAGGGCTATTTATCCAGGAAAAGAGGTGCCAGAACTCACCAGGAACACCAGAGAGGGGCTGGAACCTCTAGCGAGTTCTAGGCTCGTGACTCTAGTGAGCCCTGCATATGGCCCTTCCCTGGCAGTGTGGTTCTTTTCCTGGAGGGCGTCAACGGCTGCTATTGCTTTGTCCCATCTCCACTGCTGCAGGCAGGATGCCTCTGGGCACCAGTTGCTGGGAATCACAAGCAGGGAAAGACCCTGCCTGCCTCGCCCTCCATGAAGGAGTCTAACCCTCCTTGAAAGCCATCCACGTGGATGGCCATCATCCTCAGCTTGGCTGGATCAGCCCAATGGTCCATCTAGCGCAGCATCCTCTTCTCAGAATGGCCAGCCAGATGCCCAGGGAAAGTCCCAAAGTGCTTTCCCCACATGTGCTCAGAGGCAGATCACGTTCAACAGGAGAGAGAGAGAGAGAGAGAGAGAGAGAGAGAGAGAGAGAGAGAAGCCACCATGCTTGGAAGCCACTGCCATCCTTCATTAAAAGAATTCATGTGTCTGCCGATTGCCACAGGCAACACACACATTTCCCCAGCATGCACACACAGTTAAAAACGTGTGTGCAGGAGACTGTCACACATGACGTTCTACATCAGTCTCGTCTCCTGCAGATGTTTTGGATGAGCGGAAGCTGTAGTCCAAAACATCAGGAGGACCCAAGGCTGGTGAATGCTTGCCTGTTTCCTGCACAGACGAGCCTCTTGTGTTGGCTTTGCAATACGTGAAGTGCCTCTTGTTTCCAACAAAGCTGAAAGAGAGCAGCCAACAGAGCTTTCTCCCAACCTCCTGGCTTCCTTTCTGCCATCCCCTCTGCCAGCTGAAACCTTCATATAGCTCCCTCTGACCAAGCATCTTGATTTCCCACTTTTAGCAAATTTGATGGTGGGAAAAATGAGTTTTGAACGAGCCAGGCAGCTACTGGCAAGGAGGCCTGTTTCCAGAAACACAAAACTCCTTTGCTGCAATTTGATACAAATGCTGAAGCTGCTCGGGCAGCAAAGTGGGGGGAACTTAGCTTTAGAAAGAGCCAGCCTCCGAGAGTAAGGCTCCGTGACACTAAGTGGGGGTCACTAAGGACAGTCTCACTGTGGTGCATCCAAGGATGGCCCCTGACCGCCTGCCCCAGGGGCTGGCACCAAAGTCACAGCCACCGTTCTGTGCGCAGGAGCATACTTGTGAGGCCCTTCCGATGGACTGGGTGAGCTGGTGCAGAGGCTCAGAATGTTCCGTTGCTCACAGAATCTAGCAGCTTGCAGTCCAACTTTTGTGAGGCGAGGGAAAGCGGTCCATTTGGCTGGGAATTAAAACCTCACACAATGGGAAGCTGAGGAACTGGGGAGAAGTCTCAGAATGTAGGGAACCTAAGGAGTATGAGCGAAGAGCCTGAGAGGAAGTACGCAGAGCAGGAAGAACTGGAAAAGAGAAGCCTGAAGGGAGTGTGGTTGGAAGATGGGGGAAAGGGCACCAAAGCAAGAAAATCAAAGAAGAAACCTCACAGCACAAACTCAGGAAGGAGCTTTAATTTATTTATTGTCTTTTTACCCCAACTTTTCTCCACAGAGTTCAATGTGTTGCATATGTCTTGTGTCTTCATCCCCACATTTTATCCTCACAACAATCATATGAGGAAGGCTAGGCTGAGAAAGTGTGACTGGCCCAAGGCCCCCTTGTGAATTTCGGGTGGCTGAGGGAGGATTCAAATCCTGGTCTCTCAGGTCCTAGTCCAACACTCTGACCCAGCCTTTCTCAACCTTAGGTTCCCAGACATTGTTGGACTACAACTCCCATGATCCACAGCCAGCAGGGGCAGCAATCAGGGATGATGTGAGTGCTAGTCCAACAACATCTGGGAACGGAAGGCTGAGCAAGGCTCCTCTAACCGCTCCACAACACAGGCTTCTTATGCCTGGTTGGGGCAGGGGGAGTCTTAAGAGACAAGGCACTTCAAGGAAGTTGGGGCAAAGCAGGCAGTGGCCCAGAAAGCAGGCATGCAAAGGAGCTTGGGAGTCAGTCAGGGAACTGAAGAAAGGAGGAACCAAAGGGAAAGGAGGGGTGGGAGGTGTCTGCGGAATCTGTGCATCGGGCCCAGGGAAAGGAGGGCTCTGAAGAATTAGCAGGAAATATGTAGGCAAGGGAAGAAGAAGAAGAAGAAGAAGAAGAAGAAGAAGAAGAAGAGGAAGAAGAAGAAGAAGAGTGCCAGTCCAAAACATCTGGAAAGTACAAGGTTAGAGAAGGCTGGTGACGTTAATCAGTCTTCAGCACCATGCAGAAGTGTGTGCAGGAGCCGCCCTCACACCCAAAAGCTCCTAGAACTTTGATAAGGAGTTCTTGCTCATTAATCTCTGAGCAGCAAACCTGACATGGGTGGCACTTTCCAAATAGCAAGGTAAGGAGATGCTCTGGAAGGCCACAGCAACCTCGGCCAATAGCCGGATCCCAGAAAACGGGGCCCCTCCTGCAGGAAGTAAGGCAGCCATGGCTGCCTTTGCCCCCAGCCAGCCTAGTCATCCAACCCTGCTCTCCACGCTTCAGGCATAAACCGGGAGACAGGATGGGCTACAAGGGGAGGCAGGGGGCAGGCAGCGCAGAGGAACAATATTGGAACATAGCAAGGTGCCTTTTATGAGTCAGACCCTTCATCCATCTAGCTCTATATTGCCTGCACTGACTGGCAGCAGCTCTCTGGGGTTTCAAGCAGTGTTCTCTCTGAGCCCTACCTGGAGATGCTGCTGGGGATTCAACCTGGGGCCTTCAGCAGGTACTGCAAGCGCTCAGATTTGGTGCGAGACCACTTTCTCTGCTCCTCTGTAGAAGAGGCTGCCTGCTACATCTCTGCATGATCCTGCTGCATTGGGCAGAAGGAATCACCCTGCTCTGACCAGTGTAAAGATGCTGCAGAATTACATACCCTCAACTGAGTCTGACTGACGCATCTCTGAATAAGTTTTGACTTGGAATTGCACCTGCTTTCTCCCAACAGTGACTCATGCAGAAGGCCGCTTTTCTGGAGGCAGGCAATTTTGACGCACTCTGCAAGCAAAGCTTTTGGGGGTGCCAGCCTCTCACAAAATCCTCCATTGCTGATTTAGTGGTGCAGCCACCAGGGATCTGTAGTGTTGCTTTCCCAGCTTATGATGGACTTACAAAATTTTGAAACCACAAAGTACGACCAAAATATTAGAAAAGGGGACAATGCTTTGCAATAAGGGCCATACAATAACCTGCAAAACAAATCAATCAAGAGAGCAGCAAAAATATACCCCCAAGAGACTGCAAAATGCCCTGGAGCAAGCTTAGAGGCAGTTTTAGCAGTCATGTCCCCTGACCCTGGATTTTTAGCACCACCAGCAAACAGAGGAAGAAGCCACAACACAGACTGAAATGGGTGGGGCTGAGAACCTCCGCAACAGACACACACACACACACACACACACACACACACACACAGAGGGAACCCATTTCAGAAGCCATTCCCTCCAGCTTCCCAGCAAAAGTCTGCTAACAGAGCATTAATTCTACCAATCTGTTCCCTCTCAGCTTTTTTAGCCGGGTGGAAGCAAGACAAGTTCACACCTGCTTGGCCTAGACATTCTGGACGAAGAAGGCTCAGAGCAGAGAACTGTCTGCTGTGATCTATCCAAGCCCAAAGAGAGAACTCTGGCAAGGCAGCCAAACAAGGAGAAGGATTCAGCAAGAGCAAAGAGGAGGCATCTTTCCTGCAGCCCAGTTCCTGCCAGCTCAGCATATCCAGGCTGGTGGCCAGGCAGCAAGGCTTTCAAAGCACCAGCCCTGGGTCTTGCCTCCAAGGAGGTTTGCCAGCTACTCTGGAGAGTGTGGTTTTGAATGCAAGAAATGCAGGGAGTCCCTAATTCTCTCTCTCTCTCTCTCAGCTCATCCAGACTTCCTTTAGTGCCGCGTTTTGAGGCACAGGTCCGTGCTTTAAAGTTCTGTGTCTGACCGTGGTGATTTGGTTTGGTTTTTTGTCCCAGCGCTCCTCTCAGAAAAAACAGCATTTTACTGTTGAATCGGCACAAATGGCAATTGGGTTTTCTGCTGTTTGTTCCGATCAATGGTAAAACACAAGTTTTGCCAGGGGCAGCACCAGGACCCAAAACAGCAACCATCACTCAGACACAGATCAGATTGCGCCCAAACCTGTCTACAGCAGCTAGCAAAAGAAGTGCAGAAACAGGCAGCTGGTGTTGTAGGTTTCTGTTGCATTTCAAAAGCCTGCAGACCCTGTGTGACCATTAGCAATAGTGGTGCCTTGTATACCAAGGCAAGCCAGGCTCCTTCCAAAAAGCCTGCAGACACCTCTCTCTTGATGCTGTTTTGGCTACATAAGAGTCCACCCTCAGAAAATCAGTTTGCTACTATAAGGAGGTACCGCCAGCCAGTCCTTTTTTTCCTGGGGGTACTCAAGGGTACAGCGTACTGGCCCCTATCCCTCCCCCCAAATATTAGAAGTGTGGCACTTCCTGCAACAACTGCATGGTGAATACTGGCACCTTCTTTTCTTTTCTTTTCTTTTCTTTTCTTTTCTTTTCTTTTCTTTTCTTTTCTTTTCTTTTCTTTTCTTTTCTTTGAAAAAGCACTGCTGCCTGCCTGCCTGCCTCTAGGTCAGGGGTCAGCAAACTTTTTCAGCAGGGGCCGGTCCACTGTCCCTCAGACCTTGTGGGGGGCCAGACTACATTTTGAAAAATAATAATGAATGAATTCCTATGCCCCACAAATAACCCAGAGATGCATTTTAAATAAAAGCACACATTCTACTCATGTAAAAACACGCTGATTCCCAGACCATCCGTGGGACAGATTTAGAAGGCGATTGGGCCGGATCCAGCCCCCGGGCCTTAGTTTGCCCACCCATGCTCTAAGTCAAGTCTAGGATTGAAAGGACACCCAAGCAAAATCTGCTGTACCAATACTTACTCTGCACTGGCTCCATTGCCATACGGAACCCGACATCGCCGCTGCTTGCTCCAGGAAAGCAAGTGGACCCCCCCAATGCTTTCAGGCTTCACACTCAAAGAATGGGGCTCACTGCTGAACTTTCTTCCGCCACACAGACGCTCCACACCAGGAGGAGTGGCAGATGATAGAAGGAGGAGTGGCAGAGATGGGGCACAGCATAATCGGCAGGCACAGAGAAGCTGCAGCGCCTGCTGCAGGGGAGGCCCCCCTTCTGGGACTGTGAGATTATACAGAAGGCAGGACAACAGAGCTCATGAACTTTGCCTTATCGCAGAACACAGTCCATAAACAAGCTCACGGCTTGGGATGATTTCGTTGTAGCCATTAAATAAAGCCTCACTGGCAGATGTAGCAAGGAGACCAAGCAGATAATAAGCCTTGGCATTGATGTAGCGTTGTTTTAATTTTAAAAATGTTACACCTCACCCTTTGTCACTTTGCTCTAAGGTAGCTTCCCACATTCCTAGCCTAATGTAGAGTGCATTCCTAGTGGGCAGAGCAATTTGCATACATTAGCCCAGTAATCTTCACAACAGCCCTGCAAATAGGCTATTGCTTTTATTGTTGTCACTGTGTGTTCTTCTTCTTCTTCTTCTTCTTCTTCTTCTTCTTCTTCTTCTTCTTCTTCTTCTTCTTCCCTGCCCATTTGACTGGGTTACCCCAGCCACTTGTTAGTTGCTTGTTACCTACAAGGGCCCTGTCATTGTCTGCATTGTAAATCAGGGAAGGGTTGTAGCTCAGGTGTAGAGCACCTGCTGTGCATGCAGAAGGTCCAAATGGCAACATTCCCAGGGGGTGGGGGTGAGAGAGACTCCTGCTTAAAAACCTCAGCCAGCCACTGTCAGCCACTGTAGACAACACTGCGCTAGATGGACTAGTGGTCTGGCTCAGTCTATGGCAGCTTCCTGAGTTTCTAAACTAGTTGCCCCAAGTTCAGACTGCATCGCTCTTACAAGCCACTCTGGAGTTCCTGTAGCAATAACTTTCAGCACTTTGGAACTAAACTAAGTTTTTCTGTCTGAGCAACTTTTTCTGAATGCTGTATAGATATGGCTATGAATCTGACCTTTGGGGAGTTTGTAAGTAAACCATTTTTAACTTACCAAACACGTGATCTTTTTCTATGCTAGGGAAGATGGAAACTTTGGAACTCATATTTTAAAGGTCTAATAGTCAATATTGCCACTGGGCTGGGCTGGGCCCAAACCTGGATCTTGGCATCCAGGGAATTCTCCTTTCTATATATCTCTTTTATGTCCTTTGCATCAACGTATTTGCCCTAATGAATCAGCTTCCATGGAAAAGCTCTGAGTAGTCTGGGGAGCTCCAGAACTGTGAGTCACATTTGTTTCAACATGGCAGTAATGGGAGAGTTTCCTGAGGGACTGTGTCCCATACTGATCAGTGGGAAGCAGCAAAGAAATTCCACCCCAGAGGCAGAAGCACTTTCCAGACTGCAGCTCAAGTCCCTTAGCCTTATAAAGAAACTGGCAGCATATATATATTTTCCATGGAGAGTAGAAGCCTTGCTAATTTTCAGTATTTTGAATGCACCTCTGCAATTCTCAATAGAAATCTGCATTCTAGGATTTACAGCATCGTCACAGACACAAAGGTATCTTCGCCTTCAAGTCTTGCACTGTTTTCACTCATTCTTAAGAATGATTTAATGGATGTTATGTCTCCTTGCGTGGGGAAGGAGACTGACAAAGATTATAAAATAAAGATGAGATAGAGGCCCTTGCACAGCTCAGGCCAAAGCATGACTAATCTTCAAGCTTTCGTCAGGTCATCTCCGCTGGCCTTTCACTGTCCAAAAGGCTTCTCTCCACTGGTTTTGCTTACTTGTTTGCACTTCCCGCTTTGCCAAGGGAAAGAGCCCCAAAGCATAGAAAGGGCAGGAAGGGAGAGCAGACAAGAGCCATTTAAAAAGGGGAATATAAAACAGCAGCACAGAGTTGAATAGCAGATCCGGGGGCCACAGAGAACTCAAACAGGATTTAATTCTAGTCTGCATGTTTAAGTGAACCAACTAGATTTACATTTCCTGGTCTAATATGCAGGTCGGAATGCAGTTTTCCTAATTTTGCCGTACAATGTGTAAAAAAATGTGTAATGATACAGAAGCTAGAAGGAACAGACTTAGGAATGAATACCTCTGAAACTGGCAAAGACAGGAAATGGATTATTTGTCCTTAGTAAGTAAGGACAAGGAGCTTGCACTGCACACAGTATTTGCTTGCCTGAAATGTTCTGCAACCTTCCTGAAGACTCCTGGAATTCCACCCACATTTACTTTCTTTTCATACAATTCCAAGAGCTACCAGGAAAGCTACAAAGACCAAACCTCCAGCTATCTGCCCTCAAGAAATCAAAATCGCAAAAAGAGGCACAGCTCTGGTATGACCAGGGGGAGAAAAGCTTCTTTCTCCCTGTCCACCTTTCTCAACCCCAGGAAGATGTTTCTCCACTTCCTTCTGAGTGCAAAATTAGATATTATACAAAAAATGCATGAAGATTCTCCTGCCACAAAGGGACACAGATTAGTGGTCCTCAGAGGACCTTTGCTCCCCCTTTGCTCCCTGCTGGTGGTCCTCCTCTTTACATGGGGAAAGGGAAGGGCCGCTTGTGCAATTTATAAGTTGAAGGCTCTGAGAATGCTGGGAATTCGGATGCAGACCTAACTGGGTAGCAGGGTTGTGCTTCCAAAGGACCTGTTCACTGAGCATTTAACCTTGATTTGCTTGCAGGAAGATTAGAGGACTTTATGTCAAAACAGGTTCTATCCCACACTTCCCATCATTTCCCCATCACTTTCCTTATTGCAAAAAACCCCCTGATTTTTGGAGGAAGTCATAGAATCTGAGAGCTGGAAGGGATCCCGAGGGGCTAGTGCAACCCCCTGCAATGCAGGCATTTCAGCTAAAGCATCCCTGATAGATGACCATCCAAGCTCTGCTTAAAAGCCTCCCAAGGGAGACCATTCCACTGTTGAATAGCTATTACTGTCAGAAAGTTCTTCCTGATGTTTAGCTGGCATCTCCTTTCTTGTAACTTGAAGCCATTGGTTCGAGTCCTACAAGCATGCTCCCACTTCCACGTGACAGCCCTTGAGATATTTGAAGCTAGCTATCATGTCTCCTCTCAGTCTCCTCTTTCCCAGGCTAAACATACCCAGCTCCTTCAACCATTCCTCATAAGACTCAGTTTCCAGACCCCTGATCATCTTGGTTGCCCTCCTCTGCACACATTCCAGCTTGCCAACATCCTTCTTAAATTGTGGTACCCAGAATCAGACACAGTATTCCAGGTGTGGTCTGACCAAGGCAGAATAGAGTGGTACAATTACCACAAAGGGGTTTGTTGTTCAAGAGTGCAAAATTAGCAATAACTGCATAACCTGAACTTGGCAGTATGTGATGGAATCCCACCCAAAAATAACACCAGCCTGGAAGTGCCCAGAATAATCTATGTAATATTCTGGCCTTGACAGTAAGGCCACAAAACTTAACAGCTCACAACAGCTTCACTCTGGTCCCATGTAAGTCCCTTGTAGCCGAGGGCTGTAGCTCAGTGGTACAGCATCTCCTCCGCATGCAGAAGCTCCTGGGTTCAATCCCTTTCATCTGCAGGTGAAACCCTGGAGTGCAGACAATACTGAGTTAAAAGGGCCAGGGCTCTGCCTTCTCATAAAGAGAGTTGCTATCATTTTAAAGGAAAAGCAGCTGTGGGAGTTGCCCCTTCTTTCAATGAGGGTGGAGTGTTGGAGCACTTAACCCTCTCACTCCCTATTATTTTCTTCACTCACAATGGCTTGTCCTGGACTGCCACGGTCCTGCATCTTACCCCTTCAAGCTAGGAAACGAGGAATTTTGAGGGATTCATTCATTTGTCCGTTCGTTCATTCATTCATTTATTCATTTATCTATCCATCCCTCCATCCATCTTCACATCTCTATATCCCACCTTTCCTCAATTGACTTGTAAGTGGCATCTATGGCTCTCTCCTTTCCCATTTTATCCTTACAAAACCCTGTAAAGCAAATTAGGCTGAGAGAGACTGGCCCAAAGTCACCCTACTAACCTTCATGGCTGGGCGAGGATTTGAATCCAGGCCTCCCAGGTCCCAATCCAAGACTCTGGCCACTTAACACCGTGCTGCATCCCCTTCCAGAGTGAAAGCACCCACATACAGACCTCGCACAGATACTGTTTGCGCATCTTTAGGCTAAGGCCTAGTTTAGCTGTCATTCATCAGGGCGTCAAAGCCAGGCAGGATGCAATGATTTAATACAGGGATCACTAATTGTTTTCGTTAGCTATTTGCAGATGGCAGAGGCTCCAACCTGGAGAGATTTATCTGTCTTGCTCCATCAATTACTTTGCTACTTTAATTGTGATTCCTTCCATGCACTCACCCATTGATTGGCCTGTTTACATCTCACCTCCCTCAACCCATCGCTCTTTCAGCTCTTGTCAGGGCTGGAGGAATGAGAGACTGCCCCCTCCATCACATGCAGCTAGCTATGGCATCCTCTTTGGGACAGAGATACCCCTGACAGGACTGAGAGATGGGTTAATATTCTAGAGAGAAAGACACCCCACTGTCTTTCTAATGCAACAGCAGAAGTACTATCTATGCACTGGGAGTTTGATAAGGAGGGGGCAAGTTAACGCAGAATGAGCATCTGCACAGTTGTTTAAAGAAAAAAGCAGCAGAGGAAAAGCTTCATTCCAAAATAAGGTCTGCTAGGTGCACGGACCACTTGATGCAATTTTAAGAACCATTTATGTCAGGAACCTCAGGCAAAAAGATATTGGAACCTGAGGCCAAAAGCTTTAGCAGGCTGGCTGTTTTCTGGGATTCTGTTCAAGTCCAGAAAAAGTGAGGAATGTGATATTGGGAGTATAATTCTTGGGAACATCAACCTGGGGGGGGGGGGGGACAAATTTCTAGCCTTTGAGGCTGTGAAGAGAGTGGCTGCAACAGTTGCTGTGGTGAACCTTGGCTTGGCCAGTGCCAAAGGAGTCTCCATAACAATTTTTTTGTAAAAGTAAAAATCCCTGCATCTAGAAAGTTGGCATGCTGAAAAGAAGAATTCTGACAGGCTAGTTTTTCATGTGCTATCAGGTATTTTTATATTAGGGCATCCTCTTGCAGTCTGGAGCGGGACCCCATCTCATCTATTGCTTGTGAGAAACAATAAATACAGAAGGCCCTCAAATGTTCAAATCATGTCACATGCATAGGTTCCCTCCTTCTCGTTACAGCAACTTTGTAAAGTAGGTCAGAATTCATGCTTCTATTTCCAGGTGGGGGAGCAGAGGCTAAGAAAGTATTAGACAACCCACTCCAATTATCAATGTCCTCATGAAGATAAGATTTGAACAGTTGCAGCTCAGTCTCCTAGCCATTTAAACTATACCGCTTAGGCCTAAGAGTGCAGAAGACTATGGTGTATCTGGCCAAATCCCAAAAGCTGGAGAAGCAAGGGAGCAGGATTTGCATTTGTCAGGAGGACTGGATCTCAGGGCCCTCTCAGAGCAGCAGCAGAATAAGTTCTGCAGGTAAGCAGATACCTGCAAGTCAGCCACATTTGCATCCTTGATTCAGCTCAAAGAATTGCTTCCTTTCAGTGCAGAAACAACTGGTACAGGGAGAGCAGCGCTGCAGCTGCTCCGACCCCAATCTATCCAATCTGGAGTGGCTTTAGATGATACAGCGCCATCTGGCGGCCACTTGAAATGTCACTCCACAACAGCTGTCCCCCCTCCAGAAAGAGAGAGAGAGAGAGAGAGAGAGAGAGAGAGAGAGAGAGAGAGATGAAGCTGCTGGCCATCTTTTCTGTGTCCTTGCTGTGGTACAGCAATCTGTGCAGCCATACCATGCAGCCAGCTGGCTCCACATGGTCTGACTCAGTATCAGGCAGCTTCCTATGTTCCTGTATTGCACTTCCTACCATGCCCCTATTTTGCATTTCCCACAATGCACCTGTGTTGCATTTCCCACCATGCCCCAAATGAGCAAACTTCCATGGTATTGTGGGAAATGTAAACGGGGCAGCTTTCCAACCCAGCTGCTGTTGTCAGATAAGGCTGCAGCCTTGGACGGCCACTGACAGCAGCATCCTGTCAAGGAGAGCTTGCAGGGCAGCAGCTGAAAAAGGAGCAAAAAGGGTTTTCTGGTGTGTGTGTGTCTTGTGGCTGATTAGCTGCTCTCCCTGTGCAAAGGTCAGAGGGGGCAGGGTTTCTGTTGAGGTAGGTGATTAGCTGTGGGAGGAGCTTATCAGAGCTTGCAGGGCAGCAGCTGAAGAAGGAGCAAAAAGGGTTTTCTCGTGTGTGTGTGTGTAGTAAAAGCACAACTTCAGGCAATACCAATGAGACGGAAACATGGAAGGTGCCTAAAGAAGCCAGGGTGGCTATCTAAAGAACTTTTAACTGAGTTAAGATTAAAAAAGGATGTGTACAAAAAATGGAAAAGGGGGGAAACCACCAAAGAGGAATTCAAACAAATAGCCAGCACGTGTAGACACAAAGTCAGAAAAGCTAAAGCACAGAATGAACTCAGGCTTGCTAGAGAGGTTAAAAGCAACAAAAAAGGCTTTTATGGGTATGTTCGTAGCAAAAGGAAGAACAAAGAAACAGTGGGGTCACTCAGAGGAGAAGATGGTGAAATGCAAACAGGGGACACAGAAAGGGCTGAACTCCTCAATGCCTTCTTTGCCTCAGTCTTCTCCGATAAAGAAAACAATGCCCGACCTGAAGAATTTGGAGCAAATGATTCAGCAGAGGAAACACAGCCCAGAATAACTAAGGAGAAAGTACAAGAATACTTGGCTAGTTTAGATGTATTCAAGTCTCCAGGGCCAGATGAACTGCATCCAAGAGTATTAAAAGAACTGGCAGGTGTGATCTCAGAACCACTGGCAGTCATCTTTGAGAATTCCTGGAGAACAGGCGAAGTCCCGGCAGACTGGAGGAGGGCAAATGTTGTCCCTATTTTCAAAAAGGGGAAAAGAGAGGACCCAAATAATTACCGCCCAGTCAGTCTGACATCAATACCAGGGAAGATTCTGGAGCAGATCATTAAGCAAACAGTCTGTGAGCACCTAGAAAGGAATACTGTGATCACCAATAGTCAGCATGGATTTCTGAAAAATAAGTCATGTCAGACTAACCTGATCTCGTTTTTTGACAGAATTACAAGCCTGGTAGATGAAGGGAATGCAGTGGATGTAGCCTACCTTGATTTCAGCAAGGCATTTGACAAGGTGCCCCATGATATTCTTGTAAAGAAGCTGGTAAAATGCGGACTTGACTATGCTACCACTCAGTGGATTTGTAACTGGTTGACTGACCGAACCCAAAGGGTGCTCATCAATGGTTCCTCTTCATCCTGGAGAAGAGTGACTAGTGGGGTGCCGCAGGGTTCTGTCTTGGGCCCGGTCTTATTCAACATCTTTATCAACGACTTGGATGATGGACTCAAGGGCATCCTGATCAAATTTGCAGATGACACCAAACTAGGAGGGGTGGCTAACACCCCAGAGGACAGGATCACACTTCAAAACGACCTTGACAGATTAGAGAACTGGGCCAAAACAAACAAGATGAATTTTAACAGGGAGAAATGTAAAGTATTGCACTTGGGCAAAAAAAATGAGAGGCACAAGTACAAGATGGGTGACACCTGGCTTGAGAGCAGTACATGTGAAAAGGATCTAGGAGTCTTGGTTGACCACAAACTTGACATGAGCCGACAGTGTGACGCGGCAGCTAAATAAGCCAATGCAATTCTGGGCTGCATCAATAGGACTATAGCATCTAGATCAAGGGAAGTAATAGTGCCACTGTATTCTGCTCTGGTCAGACCTCACCTGGAGTACTGTGTCCAGTTCTGGGCACCACAGTTCAAGAAGGACACTGACAAACTGGAACGTGTCCAGAGGAGGGCAACCAAAATGGTCAAAGCCTGGAAACGATGCCTTATGAGGAATGGCTAAGGGAGCCAGGCATGTTTAGCCTGGAGAAGAGGAGGTTAAGGGGGATATGATAGCCATGTTCAAATATATAAAAGGATGTCACATAAAGGAGGGAGAAAGGTTGTTTTCTGCTGCTCCAGAGAAGCGGACACGGAGCAATGGTTCCTGTTAAGTTGTGGGTTGACATAGCAGACAACACAGCGATCTCTCCAAAGCAGCTCTTTATTTTGTAAGCTGGAATAGAACTGACTGCAAACAGCTCAGCCAGCCTGCTTCTATAGGCAGCTGGCTGTCAACATTGTAGCAACAACAACCCAGGGTTTCCCGCCTAAAATAACTGACGTGGACCTGAGTGAAAACTATCTACAGTATCCCCCTGCTGGCCCAGGGTGAGAACTTCAGTACATAACACCCCTCCCCACCGAGATAAGGCGTTAGTTACAATCGTAATGGTTTCCTTATATACAGCACTATATGTAATGTTCAATTAGACACAAAAGCATATCGGTTACATTTCCCATACTTAGACCAACAGTGATACATGTCCAACAACATAGTCCTTTAAATAAGTTGGGCGCTTGGAAACTCTGCCAGACCGCCGGGGACTGGTAGCCAAGTCCGGGGGGACACACAATTCTTGCTGAGGCTATGGTGCGACCCTAGGTGGCGTTGAAACCAAATCCCCTGGATCCACTGCTGTGGGTGGAGCCTCCACAAGTGGAGTGATCTAAGTCTGTGGTAAGTCTGGCAGACCCTCTGAAGCGGCTTGGTTCGGCTCCACGCTGGCAGTCTGTAAGTGTCTCTTCTGGAGCCACGAGCGCAGTTGGGGGCACCACGGTAGTGTCCAAGTCCCCAACCCTGCGCCTAAGCTGGTCTATGTGCCGGTGCCACAAGCGTCCGTCTTCGAGTGCCACCTGGTACGAGCGAGGTCCAGTGACTCCCACTACTGTGGCTGGCACCCAAGGAATGTCCCCCACATAGTTCCAGGCAAAGACCTGGTTTCCTGGAATAAATGACCATGGCGCATTGGCACAGCCTGGGGGTTCGGCTACAGCAAAGGCCGGGTGCAGCCGGTCGAGTGGTGACCTGAGGCGGCGGCCCATGAGCAGTTCAGCAGGACTCCGCCCTGTGGCCGCATGAGGGGTGATGTGTTGCACGAACAAGTATTCGGCGACCCGCTCGTGCCAGTCTCCCCGGTCCAGGCGCGCCAGTGCCTCTTTTGCCGAGCGCACCATTCTCTCCGCTTGCCCGTTGCTGGATGGATGAAAGGGTGACATTAGGGCATGGCGGATGCCCAGTCCCAAAATATACCGCTCAAAAGTGCCTGACGTGAACTGCAGTCCGTTGTCGGAGACAAGGACATCAGGACACCCATGCGTCACAAACAGGCCTCACAGCACCCGGATGACGGCCTCGGTAGTGGTGGAGGGCATCAGGGCGACCCCCAGCCATTTGGAATAGGAGCCCACCACTACCATAAAGGTCCGGCCATGAAAGGGGCCAGCCAGATCAATGTGCACCCTCGACCAGGGTGTCTTTGGCGTCTCCCAGGTGTGTCCCTTAGCTGCCGGTGGTGCAGGCCTCGACTCTTGGCACGCTTGACAGGCGGACACCCAGGCAGTGATGGCATCGTCCATGTTAGGCCACCAGACGTAACACCGAGCCAACGCCTTCATTTTGACAATTCCTGGGTGGCCAACGTGCAGAGCCTCCAGGACGCGCTGACGGAGTCCCTGGGGAATCACGACGCGGTCTCCCCACAGCAGACAGCCACGGTGAGCCGAGAGTTCATGTTGTCTGGTTGCGAACGGCTGGAACTCCGATGCAAAAGGCCCTTGTGGCCACCCCCTCCACACCCAGTTGAGCACCCAGCTGATGGTGCGATCCTGGGCAGATGCGGAGGCCACAGTGGCAGCCGATACAAGCGCTGCCGGAAGATCCTCAATCAGGAGGAGCGATGAAGCTGGAGCTGGGTCTTCCACAAAAGCTGGAAGAGGGCAACGGCTGAGGGCGTCGGCATGGCCCATCGATTTCCCTGGGCGAGCCGGTAGTGGTAGGCAACCAGGAAAACAGTCCATCGCAGCATGCGCGGCGAGAGGACCGGTGGAGTTGGACAATCACCAGCGAGGAAGCCCAGGAGCGGCTTGTGGTCAGTGATGAGGTCAAAAGTCCTGCCATAGAGGTATTCATGGAACCTCTTCACTCCAGCCACAAGTGCCAGTGCCTCCTTGTCGAGCTGGCTGTAATTCCGTTCCATCGGAGATAGCGTCCTGGAAAAGTAGGCGAGCGGTGCTTCTCTTCCGTCTGGAAAACGGTGACTAAGGACAGCACCGATGCCAAAAGGTGAGGCGTCGCAGGCAAGGACCAACGGCCTGGATTCACTGTACTGTACCAGCACACAGTCCGATGAAAGGAGAGCCTTGACCGCGTTGAAGGCCGCTGTCTCCCGATGACCCCAGGACCATGGCGTTTTTGTGCTGACGAGTCGGTGAAGAGGCTTTGTGGGGCAGGAACATGTTATAAAAGTTCAGCAGTCCCAGGAACGGCTGCAACTCTGTCTTGTTCTTTGGGATGGGGGCCTGCTGGATAGCGCGGATCTTGGATGTGGTCGGGTGAAGGCCGGAAGCGTCGATAAGATAGCCCAGGAACTCTACCTGTGGAACGGCGATCTGGCACTTCTCCCTCTTTACCTTGAGCCCGGCCTCTTGGAACCTGGTCAGCACGGCACGGAGGCGCTCGAACAGCTGCTGGTGTGAGTCTGCGGACACCAAGACGTCATCAAAATATGGTACCACGCCTGGAAGCCCTTGCAGGAGATGCTCCATAAGGCTTTGGAAGATGCCAGGAGCCACACTCACCCCGAACTGCAACCGGTGGCAACGGAATGCCCCTCGGTGGGTGACGATCATCTGGGCTTCAGCAGTGGCATCATCGACGGGCAGTTGTTGATAGGCTTGGGCAAGGTCCAGCTTAGCGAAGACCTTACCCTCACCCAGGGAATGCAGCAGGTGTTGGACAACAGGAACCGGATAAGCGTGCTGCCGAAGTGCCTTGTTGATCATGCACTTGTAGTCAGCGCAGATTCTCACCGACCCGTCTGGCTTAACAGGCGTGACGATGGGGGTTTCCCACTTGGCGTGGTCAACCGGCTCCAAAACTCCTTGGGCGATCAGCTTGTCCAGTTGTTCGTCCACCTTAACCTTGAGAGCAAAGGGAACGCGGCGTGGCTTTAGCTTGATGGGGGCGACTTGTGGATCAAGGCTAAAGGAGATGGGCGTACCAGTATACTGCCCCAAGGTGCCGTCAAAAACCTCGGCAAAGTCTTTGACCAGACCCTCAGTCTCTGCGTTAGAGATGCAGTTGATGCCGGTGACTTCCAGGCCAAGGGCATCAAACCAGTCTAGCCCTAGGAGGCTTGGCCGCTGACCTTCGACCACCACCAGCTGGAGCAGGCCCGAAAAATCCTTGAAGGCGATCCGGAACCGGCCAACGCCTACCACGGGAATGTCGTTTCCCTGGTAGTCTCTCAGGTGTACGCGGTGAGAGTCGAGTTGCCTTTTAGACACTCTGGGTACCAGTCTTTTGATGGTGCTCCAAGACACGATGGACAGGGCAGACCCGGTGTCGATCTCCATGTCACATGGAGCTCCTTCAATGAGCACCGTGACGTTCAGCTTGCGTCGCATAGGCGAGTCGGTTTGGCCAATCGTGGTTCCAGACGGGCAGCGGCAGTTGGTGAGAGTGGAACAGTTTTCCTTGGCAGACTGGAGTGAAGACTTGGACTTGCGAGTCGGTGAAGGGGGGGGTGTCAGACGGAATCGATCGGCAGACCTTAGCGATGTGGCCCCTTCTGGAACACTTCCGACAGATGGCGTCTCTGAATCGACACTTGGCACAGGAATGGTTGCCTCCGCAGCCGGCACATTCTGGTTGGCCCTTGGACTTCTGTTGGAACTTCCTGCGCTCCCGCTTTGTCTGGTGCACGTCATCGTCTTCACTGGAGGATGCCTCATCACTGCTGGCCTCTTCGTGATGCACTGGAACTGGCTTCCTAGCAAGACGTGGGCTGCTGTACTTGCGGATCTCCTGGGCGGAGCGTTCAGCAGCTTCTGAGGCCACAGCCTCCTCAATGGCTTTCTGTAGCGTGAGGTCTGGCTTGGCGAGGAGACGCCGTTGCAGATGGATGTCCCGGACCCCGCAGACGATTCGATCCATCAGGGCATCGTCTAAGTCTCGGAACTCGCAGCGCATTGCAGCCTGTCGCAGGGCAGTGGTGTAGTTGTTGATTGACTCCCCCTCTGCCTGGTTCCGGTGGTAGAACGCATGGCGGGCAGCAATCTTGGACGGCTTTGGTGCGTAGTGGTTGCGGAGCTTCTCTTGGATCGTGTCCCATGGTGTTGCCTGGACTGCTTCAGGCGCAACCAATGCTCGGGCCGTCTCAAACACCTCAGGCCCACAGAGGCTGAGGAATAGGCCCCGCTTCCGATCCTTTGATACTGCTGTCAGCTCGTTGGCTTGGAGGTAGCAGTCGAACCGAGCGAGGTAGGAGTCCCATGATTCAGAGGCTGGCGCAAACGGCAGTAGAGGCACAAGTGAAGCCATGATTCTGATGTCGGCGTGAAGGGCGATGGATGGAACACAGTGCTCTAGCCAGAACAGTCAGCTCTGAAATGGTTCTGTCCAGTGATGTCACTCAGTGATTTCGCTCTGTGATTCAGCTCAGTGATTCAGCTCAGTTCAGAGGCTGGCCACATCTGGCTGTGCTCTGATGTCCATCGATCCCACCTTCGTCGCCAGTGTTAAGTTGTGGGTTGACATAGCAGACGACACAGCGATCTCTCCAAAGCAGCTCTTTATTTTGTAAGCTGGAATAGAACTGACTGCAAACAGCTCAGCCGACCTGCTTTTATAGGCAGCTGGCTGTCAACATTGTAGCAACAACAACTCAGGGTTTCCCGCCTAAAATAACTGACGTGGACCTGAGTGAAAACTATCTACAGTATCCCCCTGCTGGCCCAGGGTGAGAACTTCAGTACATAACAGTTCCAAACTACAAGAAAGAAGATTCCACCTAAACATTAGGAAGAACTTCCTGACAGTAAGAGCTGTTCGACAGTGGAATTTGCTGCCAAGGAGTGTGGTGGAGTCTCCTTCTTTGGAGGTCTTTAAGCAGAGGCTTGACAACCATATGTCAGGAGTGCTCTGATGGTGTTTCCTGCTTGGCAGGGGGTTGGACTCGATGGCCCTTGTGGTCTCTTCCAACTCTATGATTCTATGATTCTATGATCCACCCACATCCGCAACTGAAATACGCATTGCTATGCTGTCAGACACCACCCTGAGTCGGCTTGGCATCTGGGCTCCCAGCTGTCCTAAGAAGAGGACAAAGGGGGCCCACCTAGTCCAGCAGCCTGCTCCCACAGGGGCCAAGCAGATGCCCCACTGGGAAGCCCCCAAGTGGGAAAGGAGCACAAGAGCAGTGCCCTCCCTACCCATTTCCCCCAGCAAATGATATGCAGAGACATGGAACCATAGGGCTGTAGAGTTGGAAGGGGCCCCGAGGGTCATCTAGTCCAACCCCCCACAGTGCAGGGATCACAGCTAAAGAATCCCTGACTGGTGGTCATCCAACCTTTGTTTGAAAACCTAGAATGCAAAAAAGAGTCCACCATCTTCCAATGTAGTCCATTCTACTATCAAACAACTCTTCCCATCAGAAAGTTGTTCCTAAAGTTGAGTCGGAATCTCCTTTCTTGTAATTTCAACCCATTGGTTCAGGTCCTTCAGAGCAGTAGAAAACAAACCAGTTCCCTCTCCCGTGTGACAACCCTTGAGATATATGAAAATCTCTTCTCAGTCTCCTCTTTTCCAGGCTAAACGTCCTCCACTCCCTCGACCATTCCTCATAAGGCTTCTTCCAATCCTGGAGGTACTGTATCACCCATCACAACTAGCAACCATTTTGTGGAAGTGAATTTCCATGGTTTAACGGTGCGCTGTGTGAAGACTTCCCCTGATCTGCTCTGAGTCCCCCACCATTCAGCTCCCTGCCTAGTCCATCTGCAGCGCTTCCATGACAAGTCCAGGGGCAGAAGTTCTACGCTTCAAGGATGCCATCTGGGATGCCCCAATGTCAGTCCCTGTCCACTAGGTCCTGCAGAACCCTGGCCCCACAGCTGCCCAGGAGCCAGGCCCGCCAAGCTCAGTGCTGACTACACTGGCTGACAGCATCTCTCCATCTTCTTCAGGCTAGGGACTGAGCCTTTTGCAGGCACGGCTGCTGCTGTCCCCACCCTGTTGGGTGAGGTGGCTTCTGCTGTGCTCCTA
Organism: Podarcis erhardii; assembly: GCF_964252035.2. NCBI lineage: Eukaryota > Metazoa > Chordata > Lepidosauria > Squamata > Lacertidae > Podarcis > Podarcis erhardii. The sequence goes on from NC_138511.1 coordinate 2,468,954, forward strand.
CTCCCTATCTGTGATTGCTGCGCTACACTTGATCCCTGCAAGCCTCTGGCCAAGTTGGACTGACAGGCCCCTCACCTGACTTGCTGGATCCTGACTCTGGCTAATGATCTGGAGAACTTCCCAGTGGGCTGTATTAATAGGCTAGATCCTCCCTCCAGATGACCCATTTATTGGGAATTCGCCCCAATCTGCTTGCACAAGGCTTGTGGGAGAGTTATGCAATATCCACTTTTGTGGGGCACTGGTTTTGGTTCTTATGTATGGGATTTTTACAAAAATGAGTATTCATCTCAAATCGTTTGCATGGAGGTTACATAAGTCTTCCAGTTACAGATAACTGGAATAAGTCTTCTGTTTCAGTGTACATAAGTCTTCTGTTTCAGTGTATCTGAAGAAGTGTGCATGCACACGAAAGCTCATACCAAGAACTGACTTAGTTGGTCTTTAAGGTGCTACTGGAAGGAATTTGTTTTGTTTTGTATAAGTCTTCCAGTTCATAAATTGCTCATCTCATCATTTGGGGGGCATATCGCTGACTGTTTCCTAACCACACGAAGCCTCTGGTTTTTTAATGTGTGTTTATTGTGCCTGGACAACAGAGCACTTTAATTGCACAAACCTGTTATGCAACTGAGTTTCCTGTGGCCGCCCGGAGGTGATGCTGGTGCCCCAAATCCATCACCTGGGGCAGGTGCTCCACCCTGCCTCATGCAAGGGATGCCTCGGCAGTGGCAGGCAACAGGGATGCCTTCCATCAGCAGCCATGCCTGCAGGTCAGCCAGGCGGCCTCCTCCTACGGAGGACAGCCCTGTGTTGAAAGGAATCTTCTGCTTGAAGGACTGTCTGGTCCAAGTCCAGTCAAAAGATGAAGAACCGTAAGACGGTACAGCAGGAGGATGTTCATGTTGCCCATTAGCATCTGGAGCACAGAAAGAGCAGGTGTGTGGCTCACCTGGCTGAAGTTCAAGGGGACATGGCTTTTTCAGAAAAGATTCCTGTGCAAGTCAAGGCAATGTGCACAGGGTAATTTGCGTCAGGAAATTTTCAGTTTGCCCTGGTGGAGAGGGATCCTAATTTAGCATGTTCATTCTACTTGTACTCCGCAAACATTACTGAAACCTTTGAACATGCCAAGCTTGCCTCATATTGATTTGTAATTGGTACCCCTTCATGGTTACGCATGGACTGTGTCCCAGTTCACAGTGCAGTGGCTGGACTGCGACCTGGGAGGCCAAGATTCAAATCCCACTCAGCCAGGAAACTGACTGGGTGACCTTGGGCTGCCTCTCAGCCTAATGCACCTCACAGGGTTGTTGTGGAGATAAAGTGGGGTGGAAGAGAACCCTATATACCACACTGAAATGCAGTAGACAAAAAAACGACTAATCTATAAATAACTTATGAAATGGAAAGCATTCCATGGAAAAAATAAATCACTAGAACAATTTCCACTTCATATAACTGCAGTTTTACCCTGCTATGGGGAGGTGTATTGTACGTATAATAAATTAATTATAAACATGCATCCACTCACATAAATTAGCATATGCAAATAGTATGATGTCCTGTGCCCTCTCTCGTCCTCCTTTCAAGTGATGCACAATTTCCCTCACATCTACCTATAAAGCAGGACACTTGAATTCTATCTGCATCCACAGAAACATGAAGGTTTTGGTTTTTCCTTAAAAGAAAAATACTGAGAAAATAAAAAAGTCAAAAACAATACCAAAAACAATACAAGCCTGCCTCCTGCTTCATTCTGAACTAGCAAGGACACACCACTGGATTCTTGTGAGGTGGAGAGGGAAAACCAGCCTCCTTTTAGGTCAGGGGAGACAGCAGCAGATATCAGTCCACAGCAACAGATCTGTGACCACATCTCAGTAACTATCCATCACCCACAAACGGCAGGGGCCCAAAACACAAATTCCCAGCAGCCTCTCCTACCTCGCGTGCCCTTTGCTGTGCTTAAAATAATCTGGAGGCCTTACAGGCTGCTTCCACCTCTCCTTGTGTGCGAGGAAAGCCCCAGGGAACAGCCCAGGCTCTGCATCCAACAAAACAAAAATCCCACAAGCATCTCCAGGCCAGCTCTTCTCTCGGTTACACAGCAACCAGGAGAAGATGCTGGCTGGCTTGCTGTTCCTGGCCGGCAAGCAAAGGACGACTAGGTCACTACAGACAGGCAGAGGCATGGTCCCCAGGAAAGACTGGAATGAAAGGTGGGGGGGTGAAATATACTCAGAGTCGCAAAGTGATTTCATGCTCTTTATTCAGCTCATAGTGGTGAGGAGGAATGAATGAATGTCCCCTCAAAGTATCTGCTTTATATACATTATTTACACAATGGGCTGCACATGATTGGCTAATTCCAGGATTCTACTGTAGGCCAATCAGGTTGTGGATTCACTTCTATCTGGAGCATGATTGGGTGGTTCCTGCTAACCAATCATACTGCTGCATTGTTCTAGGACCAATCGGACTGCTGCATTCTGAATCCTATTGTTCTAGGACCAATCAGACTGCTGCCTTTTGGAGCCTATTGTTCTAGGACCAATCAGACTGCTGCAGTTTGGATCCTATTCAACTCAGTACATAACACCCCTCCCCTCTAAGTTCCAGTCCTGCCCGGAAGGTCGCATTCATAGTCCTCAAGGTACGCCGGTGGCCTACGTGTGCGTTGCGGCCTGGGGTGTTCCCTGGTCCGGGGTTCAGGTTCTGGCTCGTGTTCCAAGGATGGGGCTGTTTGGTCTGGCGCAACCGGCTCGCTCAGTCGTGGTTCTGGTTCCGGTGTCCTTTCGGCCTCGCGGGTCCTCTCTGTATTTACTGATTCTGCCTCTCCTGCTTGCCCCTGCTGCTCTATGGGCCTCACTGCCCCACTGTTCCCTTGGGACTCCTCTGACCTGTCCTCCTCCTCCTGGTTTTCTCCCGGGAATCGTCGCCGTATCTGGTCGCAGTGGCGGCGCCAGCATTGCCCCCCATCTGTTAGCACCTCGTACGACACGGGGCCCGTGACCCTGGTGACTGTGGCAGGTACCCATGCAGGGCCTGCCCCAAAATTCTTTGCGTACACTGGGTCCTGGGCCTCGAAGGTCCGGGGGTTCCTGCCTTCCCCCACCACTACCTCATCCTGAGCTCTATCGGGGTGAAGGCGGTCCAATCTGATTGCAAGGTGCCGACCCATTAGTAGTTCAGCGGGGCTCCGGCCAGTCGTTGAGCTGGGGGTGCTGTGCTGTGCTAGAAGGAATGTGGCAAGGCGGTACTCCCAATCCCCTTGCGTCATGCGGCGAAGGGTGTCCTTGGTGGTCCGCACCATGCGTTCTGCTTGGCCATTGGTGGCAGGGTGGAATGGCGCCGAACGGATGTGGCGGATGGCGTTCTGCACTGTGAAGGTTTGAAATTCTCCTGATGTAAATGCAGTCCCGTTGTCTGAGACGAGAGTGTCAGGGAGCCCGTGGGTTGCAAACAGCCTGCGTAGTACCCGGATGGCTGCGGACGTAGAAGTGGACGGTACCAGTGCGACTTCCAGCCATTTGGTGTAGGAGTCCACCACTATGAAGAATGTTTTCCCCTGAAAGGGGCCAGCGAAGTCCACATGCAGGCGTGACCATGGTGCTCGGGCGGACTCCCAGGACTGGACTGGGGCCCTTGGGGGATCTGGGCGGGATTCCTGGCAGGCCTGGCAGTGTTTGACCCAGGCCTCTATCTCTCCGTCGATCCCCGGCCACCACACATAACTCCTGGCAAGGGCCTTCATTCTTACTACCCCTGGGTGTGTCTCGTGTAGGGCTGTGAGGACCCTTTTGCGGAGGGGCTGGGGAACAATGACCCTGCTTCCCCATAACAGGCACCCCTTGTGGGCTGACAGTTCATGTTTGCGGGTTGTGTAGCCGGCGAATTCTGGCCCGGGGCTGCGGCTGGGCCATCCCCTCCACACCCAGTCCAGGACCCGGGAGATGACCCTATCTTTCTTGGAATGGTGTGCAACTTCTTGTGCCTGAATGGGGCGGTCAGGAAGCAGCTCCAGGCTCATAACCTCTTGTGCAGGTGCTGGGTCGGGGCCTGTTTCCGGTAGTGGTAGCCTGCTGAGGGCGTCTGCATGGCCCATCGCCTTTCCAGGGCGGTGAATCAGTGCATACTGGTAGCTGGCAAGGAAAATTGACCACCTGAGGACGCGAGGAGACAGCACTTGGGGGGTCTGCTTTTCGGGGGCAAACAAGCCAAGCAACGGCTTGTGGTCAGTCACCACGGTGAAGGGCCGCCCGTACAAGAAATCATGGAATTTTTTTACTCCCTTCACGATTGCCAGACCCTCCTTGTCGATTTGCGAGTAGTTCCGCTCGGTTTCGTTGAGTGTCTGGGAAAAGTATGCTACCGGTACCTCTCTTCCATCCGGGAGTTGGTGTCCCAGGACAGCGCCGATGCCATAGGGCGAGGCGTCGCATGCTAGCACCACCGGCAGCCTCTCGTCGAAGTGTGCCAAGACCGAGTTTGAGACAAGCAAGTCCTTGACTGCCTGGAATGCGGCCTCCTGGCGCTGGCCCCACACCCAAGGGGCCCGCTTGTCCAGGAGTCTGTGTAGGGGCTCCGCTACCGCCGCCTTGTGGGGAAGGAAGGAATGGTAAAAGTTCAATAATCCCAAGAAGGCCTGAAGTTCAGTCTTGTTCTTGGGCGCTGGGGCATCACAAATGGCCCGTACCTTGTCCCCAGTCGGGTGAACCCCTTCTGCATCCACCATAAATCCCAGAAAGTCCACTTGAGGCACTCCTAGTAGACATTTTTCCCGCTTCACCTTGAGACCCGCCATCTGGAAACGGTGCAGAACAGTGCGGAGGCGGTCCTCAAACTCCTCTGGTGTGGGCCCGGCAATCAACACATCATCAAAGAAGGGGGTGACACCAGGAATCCCTTTAAGGAGAGAGTCCATTAGATTCTGGAATATGCCTGGTGCCACGCTGACCCCGAATTGCAGCCGCTTTACCCTGAACGCTCCTCTGTGCGTCACAATCGTCTGTGCCTCTGCTGTGGCCTCATCTACTGGCAGCTGTTGATATGCTTGGGCCAAGTCCAGCTTGCCAAAAATTTTCGACCCAGCCAGGGTGGCAAGGACATGGCTGACCACTGGCACTGGGTATGCATGGGCCATGAGGGCCTTGTTTATGGTACATTTGTAGTCTGCGCAGATGCGGACCGAACCATTAGGCTTGACGGGTGTGACGATTGGGGTTTCCCAGGGGGCATTAGGCACCGGCTCCAGCACTCCTTGCTCCACGAGTCGGTCCAATTCCTCGTCTATACGGGGTTTCAGGGCGAATGGGACCCGGCGGGCCTTGAGCCTGACTGGTCGTACTGCGGGGTCAAGCTGTAGAGCAACGGGGGGGCCCGTATACTGTCCCAATTTCCCATCGAAAACCCCCGGAAACTCCTTGCATATGGCGTCCACGTCCACTTGTAAGCTCATGTGGTTCACCCCGGTGATGGCTAGTCCCAGTGGTCCAAACCATGCCAACCCCAGTAAGCTAATGTAGGGGCCCTTGACCACAAGCAAGTCCAGTTGCCGCGTCCGCCCTCGGTATTGCACCCTGAAGGTCCCCACCCCCATTGTGGGGACCTTACGTTTCTGGAAGTCCCGGAGGGTGAATGGGGCCGGCCTGAGTTTGGGACCCCCAGTAGGACACAGTTTCCTTAAGGTCCTTGCCGAGATTATGGATAGAGTTGAACCCGTGTCAAGCTCCATGCGGCATGGGGCCCCCTCTATCTGTACCTCTACATAAATTTTCTCTACGTTGGGGTGGGGCAACTGGTATACCTGGAAGTCTGTGAGCTCCGTCGAGTTGCCTTGGTGCGTTGGGCCCCGGGACCTGGGGCTCTTGGATTGGTCATCTGATGCCTGGCTTCAGGTGGGCCGAGCCCGACACACCCGGGCGATGTGTCCCAATTTTCTGCACTGCCTGCACTCTGCGTTGCGGAAACGGCAGGTCCTCCTCTCGTGACTTTCTCCACAGCTTGCGCAGTTCCCTCCTTCTCGTCGAGGCAGCTGTGGTATGTGGGCTGCTTGAGTGCGCTGCTGTACTCGGTGCACCTCCTCCCTGTCGGATCCCAAGTCGTTGGTGAGGTCTTCGTGGTGGACCCTCGGTTGGGACGGCTGGCTCAGCCGTGCCTCTTGCGTCGACCTCTCAGCAGCTTCCGTTGCCAGGGCCTCCTCCAGAGCGACCTGGAACGTTAGGTTCTTCTTAGCGTAGAGGCGTCGTTGCAGCTTCTCATCCTTCAGGCCACCGACGAGGCGGTCACGAAGCATGTTCTCCAGCTCTGAGAAGTTGCAGAACCGGGCAGCTTGGCGGAGAGAGGTCACAAACCCAGTTATGGTTTCCCCAGGGGCTTGCCGCTTTGCGTAGAAGGCATTTCGACAAGCCACCACTGAGGGCTGTGGCGAAAAGTGCCCCTTCAGCTGTTCCATTATTGTTTTGTATGGAACAGTAGCGACGTCTTCAGGCGCAAGGAGAGCCCGGGCGATTTCAAATGTCTCCTCTCCGCAGACGCTGAAGAATATTGCCCTCTTCTTGGCGTCTTCTTCATCGGTGACCCCTTTGGCTTCTAGGAGGAAGGTGAAACGGGAGGCGTACGCTTCCCAGTCTCCAGATGCTGGGTTGAATGGCGAGAAGCTGCTGTCAGTTGCCATTCTGAGTTCCTTGTGTCCCGGAGCTGAAGCCTGGATACACGGTGCGAGGCAGCGGTGCGGCAGGTGGCGGTGCTGCGGTGCTGTGTGTGGCAGTCAGCTCAGCGGGATCCCACCTTCGTCGCCAGTGAAATATACTCAGAGTCGCAAAGTGATTTCATGCTCTTTATTCAGCTCATAGTGGTGAGGAGGAATGAATGAATGTCCCCTCAAAGTATCTGCTTTATATACATTATTTACACAATGGGCTGCACATGATTGGCTAATTCCAGGATTCTACTGTAGGCCAATCAGGTTGTGGATTCACTTCTATCTGGAGCATGATTGGGTGGTTCCTGCTAACCAATCATACTGCTGCATTGTTCTAGGACCAATCGGACTGCTGCATTCTGAATCCTATTGTTCTAGGACCAATCAGACTGCTGCCCTTTGGAGCCTATTGTTCTAGGACCAATCAGACTGCTGCAGTTTGGATCCTATTCAACTCAGTACATAACAGGGGGGGAAGTCAACTCAGTTTGCATTTAAAGAAGAACATAACCAGGAGCTCAGAGTAACTCACAGAAGGGAGCAGGGCAGAAGCAGCAGTCATGCGCAGGATAGATGCAGATTCCCAGCAGAAACAATCCAGGGCAGGCATGGGGGAGGTGTGGCCACCCAGATGCTGATGGACTCCAACTCCCATCAGCCCCAGCCAGCACAGCCAACAGTCTGGGGTGGTGGAAGTCACAGTCCAGTGACATCTGGAGGGCCACAGGGTAGCCAGCATGATGCTCTTCAGCTGGACCACAACGCCATTGTTAGAAACTCAGATATAAAAGCGAGTCGCCAAATGGCAACTTAAACTTGGGTTTCAGTTGCCTCTGTAGAATGTCTAGCTGCCATTTCCTTTTGCAAGATTACAAAGCAAAAAACAAATTGTTTCTCTTGTCAACATTAATATATTTAACAATTCAGTCACATTTTTTACCAGTTAGAGTAAAAAAAAAAATTCTCAAGACATGTTAACTCTGCATCTTTTGCTGCTGTGCTGCCACGTGAGTCAGCCAACTAGTGTAGTGGTGCAGCAACAAAAGACACTGCTGCCCACCAGCCAAGGAGATGGTGAAGATGTCAGTCACCAAACCTGGCGACCATAAATCTCCACTTGGTCACAAGTGGATGGTCGTGAGTTACAAAAAGCGACTGGCAACCAGGGAATTTTGAACACTGCACAATTCCCAGGATTCCTGACCCCTGGCCATGCCCCTACAACACCTGGAAGTCATCATGTCGGCCATCTTTGATTCCAGGGGTTTTGGTAGGGGGTAATTTGGCAGTGGAACCAGTGGCCCAAATCCGCCTTGCCCAGGACACCTACATCCTTGGCAGTGAGTCTGAGTCTCTTGCCACACAGATCTTTGGCTGCTTGGATTGTCACCTGCCTCAAGCAAGGCTCACAACTGAGCGACACTGGCACCAAGCATCAGAGGTGCCTGATGCTGTGCCCAAGGGCAAATCACTTCTTAATTACTGCTTACAGTGCAGGTTCCTGCTTCGGCTTGGGCTGCTGCCAGCCCCGGGGACATGCCAAGGCCCTCAGCTCTGCTCGTGGTTAATTGACCCCTGCTATCGACCTGGCTTGAATCCATTGACCCTGTTTGTGACCGGAGAGAGAAAGAGAGGGGTTTTGTTTCCTTGCTGGGCGGATGTTCCAAGAGCAGCAGTGACAAAACCCAAAACCTTGTGCAGGGGGGCACATGATGAGACAGTAAACGTATCAGTCCTTGGTAGAGCAGACACTCCAGAAGAGGGGGTGATTCAACTAGAAAGAGGACTCAGATTTGCATGTGCCCATTTATATGTCTCAGTGCCATCAGGGTTGCCAGGGAGTGGGCCCCAGCCAACAGAATGGCTGGGGCAGGTTCCATTGGGGGTGGGTGCACTGGGACACCAGATGCACAGGGATCACAGGGAGGAGGAGTTATGCTAAGACCAGAACACATCATTATCGAGGAGGCAGGTTTAGTCATTGTTTGAAGACCGGAAGGATGCTGGAATCAACAAAGGAGACCCACATGACCTGAAGGTGCTGCTATGCAATGTCAGGTCAATGATTCATAAGACCACTGCCATCCACGACTTGATCATGGATTATATATACACATACACATTTTAGATAGATATAGATAGATGATAGATGATAGATAGATAGAGAGAGAGAGATAGATAGATAGATATAGATAGATGATAGATAGATAGATAGATAGATAGATAGATAGATAGATAGATAGAGATAGATAGAGATAGATATAGATAATTGTCCAGTAGCACCTTAGAGGCCAACTAAGTTTGTTCTTGGTATAAGCTTTCGTGTGCATGCACACTTCTTCAGGTGGTGTTGTTGTTGTTATCAAAAGAAACCTGAGGCATCTCCCCTGACGTATGCCAGCGGAGGACAGGCAACTTCAAGACCCCTCTTGCTCTCATAGGAACACAGGAAGCTGCCTTAGAGTGAGTCAGACCACTGCATTTGTCTCCCAGTCCCAGCCCTGCCTGGAGAGGCCAAGGATCAAACCTGGATGTGGAGTGGACGCTGTCCTCTGCACAGGAGGACACATGGGCATAGCCAGGGGGCAAGGGGCACAGCTGCCCCCCCCCCCCCGCAAATCAAGTAAATAAATAAAAATACTCAACTGATCAATCATGTTGAAGATAGCTCAGTTCTGCCCCCCCCCGCAAAAAACAACCCTGGCTACGCCCATGGGGGACACAGAAGCACGCAATTTGGGGGCACTTGGGAGTTGAGAGGGTGATCTCTCAGGACTGCTCATCACTACCTACAGAAGAACAAGGAGAGCCTGGAGGGGAAAGGAAGCCAAGAGAATGCAGCATGATCAAGAACTTAGGTCAAATTCTGAGCTGTCAGGATGACCCACAGCTAGATGCAGCCTCCGTCAATGGTGCCTTTTTGAGATGGGGGGGCTCCCCTCTGGTCCATGATGCTGCACCCCCCTCCCGACTGCTCCCAAAGTGCCATTCAGTAGCATCTGTGGGTTCCTGCACCTCCAGCCTTCAACTCTGGAACTGCTTAGCCCTTGAAATAAACGCTTCCGTGGCAGTATCAGGGACTGGAATCCAATTCATTTCTGATCAATATCCTGGCTACAGCCCAGGACAAGGCTGGAACTTACTCAGCTTATTACATTTTCTCCAGATATATGGCAGGCCACTTGGAAACGCTGGCACAGCAAAAATACCCAGGTTTGGTGGTGTGTGAGAGACTTGGGCTCCATTCACACCATACATTTTATTTATTGATTTCATAAAATTTATATACTGCCTACTGGTAAGAAGAAACCTTAAAGGGGTTACAACACTTTAGGATGGGTGGATGATGCCCTGTATGCTTCCTTCCAGCGACTCCTGCCACCAAGATGGTACCAGACGTCTTGCTCCGCTTTCCTTTGGAACACATCCGCGAGGGGAGTCTTGTCATCTGGGCAGCCCAGGACCCCCAGACACATCGCCCAGCCTTGCACCCTGGTGAAGGTCACTTCAGTGCTATGAGCACAACAGTTTGACTTCACCCCCGAGGCCACTCGGTTGTCTCTCGAGACAATGCCACCTTTCCCTCCAATTAGCTCATGGTTCTCCTCGTTCCTCCTCCCCACAACAACCCTGTGAGGTAGTTGGGCTGAGAGGCAGTGACGTGCCCCAGGTCACCCAGTGAAACTTCATGGCTAAGTTGGATTTGAATCCTGGTCTCCCAGGTGCTATTCCAACACTCTAACACTCCAACTCTCTAACCACTACACCACACTGGCTCTCTCTGTTTAAAAGAATTAAAAGCATCTAAAACTTTAAAAAAAAAATAGAAAACTTTGAAACAAAATTTTAAACAAATGTAGTAGAATAGTTTCAGCAGGCATCTAAAACAGTACAGCAAAGATGTCTGCCTAATGTCAACAGGGATTTAAATAATCATACAGATTTAAAATCAGATGAGGCCCTTTTGAAGCAATGTGCAGGTGTCAAATGACACCTGTCTCAGAGGTCAAAGGCCAGAGGGCAGAGAGAGGGACGGTTTCACAAGATGAATTTTAATAAGGAGAAATGTAAAGTATTGCACTTGGGCAAAAAAAATGAGAGGCACAAATATAAGATGGGGGACACCTGGCTTGAGAGCAGTACATGTGAAAAGGATCTAGGAGTCTTGGTTGACCACAAACTTGACATGAGCCAACAGTGTGACGCGGCAGCTAAAAAAGCCAATGCAATTCTGGGCTGCATCAATAGGAGTATAGCATCTAGATCAAGGGAAGTAATAGTGCCACTGTATTCTGCTCTGGTCAGACCTCACCTGGAGTACTGTGTCCAGTTCTGGGCACCACAGTTCAAGAAGGACACTGACAAACTGGAACGTGTCCGGAGGAGGGCAACCAAAATGGTCAAAGGCCTGGAAACGATGCCTTATGAGGAACGGCTAAGGGAGCTGGGCATGTTTAGCCTGGAGAAGAGGAGGTTAAGGGGTGATATGATAGCCATGTTCAAATATATAAAAGGATGTCACATAGAGGAGGGAGAAAGGTTGTTTTCTGCTGCTCCAGAGAAGCGGACACGGAGCAATGGCTCCAAACTACAAGAAAGAAGATTCCACCTAAACATTAGGAAGAACTTCCTGACAGTAAGAGCTGTTTGACAGTGGAATTTGCTGCCAAGGAGTGTGGTGGAGTCTCCTTCTTGGGAGGTCTTTAAGCAGAGGCTTGACAACCATATGTCAGGAGTGCTCTGATGGTGTTTCCTGCTTGGCAGGGGGTTGGACTCGATGGCCCTTGTGGTCTCTTCCAACTCTATGATTCTATGATTCTATGATTCTATGAACGGCAGCAGCAATACTGAGCTTCTACCTGCCTTTAATTCTTCGCCACTTAATTCTAAGTGTGCCAGGCAAAAACATTTATTTTCTGCCAGGCCTTCGGCTTTTAAGGATCTGTGTTTTCCTTGACTAGGCAGGATGCTTTAATCCTGCCCTTTAATGCCACGATCACCTTTCAGATTTTTCTGTTTTCCTTTTTGCTGGTTTAAATGTTTATTGTTGTAAGTCACTTTGATTGGCTTTTACAAATAAAATAAAAAAGTGACCAATAAGTTTAAGCAATCACTTGCATCCAGTTGGTGGCTCTAGGGGATTCTAATAGAAAAACAAAGTAGATCCTGAAAAGTTTTGCTTTTTTCCAAGTCCTCATGCAACGCTCTAACCACTAGGTAAAGGCGAAGCTCCAACCACTACACCACGCTGGCTCTTTGCAAAGCATCGTCCTGCCATCAGCCAAGCATGAGTTGGAGTTATCCCATTTTATTCCCACAACAACCTTGTAAAGTAGGCCAAGCTGAGGGGGAGGGGGGGCTCCCAGGGAGCTTTGTGGCGCAGCAGAGATCCCAGGCCACCTCTGGCCATCCGCCACTCCACCTCTGGCTCCAGACTCCTCTGACAGCCCTGGGCCTGGAGCAAACTTGGGGCTCCTCTCGCCACCACAAGCTGCCTTTGAAGACACCGTTTTGCCATGAGGCATATTAACATCCATGCATAATTAAGCGAACCTGAGGAAACTGGGCACACAGAGGAGAATCCACCCCTTTCATGTTCTCGGCTGCTCTGCCATCTATAATTAAACCACTTAATGCCCTGGGATGTTCCGTGGGTGGCATGCAAGGAGGGGGGAGAGTTTAGGAATGAGCCCCACGGCAGATGCTCCGGTGCCATAAAAACTGCAGCATCTGTAGCAGGAAAATCTAAGCCCTGTTACATGCAGCAGACAAGCGGAGGAGAGAGGGTTCTCTCTCTCTCTACACAAACACAGTCCATTGCAGCATATATTGTGCTAAAACCCAAGGCATTATTTCGGTGATGATTTCCTTTTTAAGAAATGCCTGTTTCCAGGATTCTGTCACACCCTGGCATGACCGAGTCTCAGACCACCTGATCGGTCAAAGCCTGCTTGCCATGAGGATGATGCTGGCTAGCAGCTCACAATTTTGGGAAGGGAAACATTCCAGAAGCCAGAGTGAAACTGCACAACTTCCACTCCAGGGTAATTGCCAAGTTATCTGAGAGAGGAAAGGGGTGAGCCTGCCTCGTCTGTGCTCACTCATCAGCACTTACGAGCACTTCAGAGGGGAGGCTGGTGGGAGTTTTTTATTTTTTGTCCAAAGCCTAATTGAATTATGTAAGATGCCTCTGGATGCAGGCAGCAAACTCCTTGGCTTGGATGCAAGTCAGAAAGATGTGTATAATGAACAGCTACGAAGGAAGAGGGCACAGCAAGGCTCAGGAGACTGCACTGGGCCCGTTTTACTTAAAGCAAACGCCAACCCTTTTCGTGCCTGAAAATCTTTTTATTTTTATCTATTTATTTTGCTACTTATACCCTGCCTTTTTCTTCAAGAAGCTCAGGGTGACATCCATGGTTCTCCCCCTCCGCTTTTAATTGCCACAACAATCCTGTACGGGAGGTTAGGCAGAGAGGCAGGGACTGGCCCACAATCACGCAGCGGAGCTTCATGGCCGAGGGGGGATGTGAACTCTAGCCTCCCAAAGTCCCAGGCCAAAACTCTGACCACAACACCACGCACTCTTCCCTTGAACACCAGCAGAATTAGGGTTTTGTTCTGGCCTCAGCTGCCAGAATGGGTACATTTCCTCGATAAAAATCACACTCGAGTGTGCATCAGACGTTTATAGCACTGCAGCACCTCTCACTGCAGCCCTCAGAAGCTCATGACCAGAGCCAAACAAAACCACACACAGGTGACTGGGGGAAGGGGAGTGGGGGGTTTGTAGCAGTGCCCCAAACACCTTCCCCTTTTCAGCAATTTTTCAAAAAGGCCTTGCAAAACTGCTCATGCAATGCCCTCACTTCCCCCACCTTGATTCACCCTCACTGATCTTGAGGAGGAGGCCCAGGAAACAGGCTGTCTTTCATCCCCCTCCCAGTCCAATGTGATGGAAGCAGGAAGAAGAAAAAAAGAGAAGCCGGGAGAATCAAAAGCCTCCCCATCATTCCTATCATCTTGGGGGGGGGGGGGTTCTATCGCAAATATGAAACCAGAGAATATTTAGTAAGCTCTGCTTCTGACCCATAACAGGGCTATGCAGCAAGGTTTGTTTGTTTTTCATTATTTATTTATTTACTTATCCACCCTGCCCATCTGACCGGGTTGCCCCAGCCATTCTGAGCGGCTTCCAATATATATATAAACATAGTAAAATATTACACCTTAAAAAGCTTCCCTATACAGGGTTGCCTTCAGATGTTTCCTAAATGTTATATAATTACTCATCTCCTTGGCATCTGAAGGGAGGGCGTTCCACAGGGAGGCCATCACTACCAAGAAGACCTGTAACCTCACTTCTCACGGTGAGGGAACCGCCAGAAGGCCCTCGGCGCTGGACCTCAGTGTCTGGGCTGGACGATGGGGGTGGAGATGCTCCTTCAGGTATACAGGGTTGAGGCTACTTAGGGCTTTAAAGGTCAGCACTGACACTTTGAATTGTGCTGAGAAACATACTGGGAGTCTGTATAGATGATGTTGATGATGATGATGATGATGATGATGATGATGATGATGATGATTTATTTATTTATTTATTTATTCATACATACATACATACCCTGCCCATCTGGCTGGGTTTTCCCAGCCACTCTGGGCGGCTCCCAACAGAAAATTAAAACAGAATAAAACATCAATCATTTAAAACTTCCCTAAGTAGTTTTATGGTCCCAGTGGTTGCTCCCAGTCACCAATTTAGTTGTAGTTTCCAAATCACCTTGAAAGGTAGCCCCACATAGAACACATTGCAGTAGTCCAAGCACGTGCACTGGATTCTGCGCCACTTTGTGGGTTTCCAGCATGCACGGGTGATGTCACATGGCAGGAAGAGGCCTGATGGGGCCCACTGTGGCTGTGGGTAGGCCTGACAGGGCCTGTCATAGCCTCAGGAAACCCCAACAAAGGCCCTGCAGTGGAGGCGGAGGCTCAGCTCCAGTTGCCACTGTGGCACTAGAGAGAGGTAAGTGGGTGGGAGCTGAGCACCCACAATCAAAATTTTGTGGGTGCCCAGGCACCCAGGGGCCCCCACAGATGGTGCCAGTGAATCCAAGCAAGAGATAATCACTACTTACAGAGTGTACAGGCAAGCAGGGTCTCATCCTGCGTACCAGATGGAGCTGGTAAACAGCTGCCCTGGACACGGATTTGACCTGTGCCTCCATGGACAGCTGTGAGTCCAAAATGACTCCCAGGCTGCGCACCTGGTCCTTCAGGGGCACAGTTACCCCATTCAGGACCAGGGAGTCCCCCACACCAGCCCACCCCCTGTCCCCCCCCAAACAGCACTTCTGTCTTGTCAGGATTCAACCTCAATCCATTAACCACCCCCCATCCTCCAACCACCTCCAGACACTCACACAGGACATTGGCAGGTGCTGCCTTTTGGCCAAGTGCAGCCATTACCTGCCCGCCTCCAGCATCAAATATGACGTCAAGCGTCAGGGAGGTTGGCATGGCTTGCCCCAAACAGCCTTGCAGGCAAAATCATTAGACCAACTGATGAAGACATAAGGCAAGTAATTCCCAGCAGTATCACCTGAGAAGACCTGAGAAGTCCGTGAATCCATGTCAAGTTTGGCACATGACCAAAGGGCCAGGCACTTGCATAGGATTGGGATGGAAGGATGATGGGACCATTCTTCAATGACAGACTCTCCTTGTGTATGATGTGCAATTCAAATATTAAACCAGAACAGTTTAACCGCTCACCCACTCCAGTTTTCTGTCTCTCTCTTTTCTGCATAATTTCTGGGACTGCTCTCAGAAATTTAGCTTATTCATTTAAATCAGTGGTGCTCACAGTATCCCTTGGAGACTTGGTCACGTAGCCAAATTGTATTGTGGGAACTTGCATGATTAACACAGCCACTCATCATTTCAGGTGTGGCATTGTGACACCATCCAGTTCCCTATGGGTTCCCTGATCTGCTGAAATCACCTATGTAACAAGTTCAACAAACAGGAAGCAGAAGCACACAGGGGAATATGGGGGGGGGGTGATTATTTGCGTACTCTAAAAGTTTGGGGGTAAATCATTACTCTCATCCAGAATAATCTGTTGAATAATTTCTGTCTCCCTATTTAAAAGTTTATTAACCACTCCAAGAGAGGGACAAAAAGCCTTGCGGGGGTTGAGTCTGGCAGCATGCTGAGACAATCTCTTCGAAAAACATTTCTGTGCACTGGAGGGTCACCTGGAATTCAGCACTGGAATGCCAAGGAATCCCTCAGGACTTCGAGATCTGTGCATAATCAGCCTGCTTTTCTTGTCCTCTCCACTGCACACAAATCCCACGTCAGTGACGGGAATTGCATCCGTTTGTGCAGCAAGCAAGCAGCCTGACAAGCCCTAGAGGCAAAGTCTCCCGCTAGATGGCGCCTACCGAGCAAGAGGGATGATCAGGGCTTACAGGACACACTCCACTGGAAAACGGGAACAGCTGGGCCAGCTGCCAAGACGGTTCTGTGATGTGGGAGGTTGCTACGACTGCAGCAGAGGGACAAGCGTGGCTCTGGGTGCTCCAAGCCCCTGGCCCATTGCACGTGCTGGGTGGAACTGGCCCTTCAGCATCTAGGCAGATGGATATCTGCACTGCCCAGTAAACGTTAGGCTCTCCACTAGGCAGGGAACGAGGGTCACGGTTTCTGAACCACTGCAAGTGACCATAAGTTGGTGAAAGAAACTATGCTGGCAGATGAAAGTGATGGACTATATGGAACTGGCGGAAATGACTGGCAGAATCCGAGACCAAGGTGAAGAGTTGGTGGAAGAAGATTGGAAAAAATTCAAAGTTTATTTACAGAAACATTGCAAAATTAAGGAATGTTAGAAGGATGTTGGAATGAAGTAATGTGGTTTTTAGCAGAAATGATATAAAGGATTAGGTAAAAATTGATTTTTTAATTAGAGAAAGATGAGAATGTAAAATTACAGTATATTAAGATAAATTATTAGGATAAAAACAAAGCTAGAAAGGATTTGCTGAAATATCTAATTGAATTAGAATACAAAAAAGGGAGGTGTGAGGAGGTCAAGGAAATAAGTAAAGGAAAGAAAGTTATGTAAAAGTTTGAGTTGTTTTTTCTCTTTTTTTCTCTTTTTTTCTTTTTTCGAATTGTTTGTATTTTTGTATTGTATTTTCTGATTTTTATTTTTTTTCTAATTTTCTCTTTGTAATCCTTAAAATTTGAATAAATATTATTTTTTTTTTAAAAAAAAAAAAAAGAAACTATGCTTGCATGTTTGGCCAACATGACCTTGGTGGTAGTGGTGGCCTCCAGCTTGGATGCCTTAAAAAGATGATTAGAAAAATTCATGTCAGTTGCTACTAATGCTGATAGATATGTTTCTCATGGCTCCCTTTGAGCCCACTGTTCAATGTCTTTATTAGTGACTTGGATTGAGGTATTGATGGGATGGTTACCAAATTTGCAGATGACACCAACCTGGGAGGGGTAGATAATGCCACAGAAGACAGAATCAGGATTCTTAGCAGATTGGAGAACTGGGCACAAGCTAACAAAATGAATTTCAATAGGGACAAATGTAAGGTAGGAAGAACCAGATGCAGAAATTTAATATTGGGGGTTGGGGTACCTGTATTGTGAGTAATACATGTGAAAAGGACCTATGAGTTTTAGTGGATCGTAAGTTTACCATAAATCAACAGTGCGATGCAGCAGGAAAAAAGCTAATGCTATTCTAGGCTGCATCAACAGAAATCTAGTGCCCCTATCAAGAGCAGTCATAGTCCCACTCTCTCCTGCCATGGTCAGAGCACACCTGGAAGACTACTGTGTCCAGTTCTGGGCACCAGAATTTAAGAAGGATGTTGACAGGCTGGAACATGTGCAGAGGAGGGCAACCAAGATGATAAATGGAAACTAAGCCTTACGAGGAGCAGTAGCTGGGCATGTTTACCCTGGAAAGAGGAGACTGAGAGAAGATATGATTGACATCTTCAAATATCTAAAGAGTTATCACATGGAAGAGGGAACAAGATTATTATTAGTATTATTAATTTTATTAGTATTAAAATTTATATGCCACCCTATACCCGCCAGTCTCAGGGACTTCACAATATAATATCACAAAACAAAAACACAAAATACATAATCAAAATAAAAACAAAAGCAACCCAATAACCCCCCCTCAAACATTTTAAAAGGGCATTGATTTTTCCTTCTCTAGGACCCAGTCTAATGGATTCAAGCAGGGGTTGGACTAGATGATCCTTGGGATCCCTTCTAACTCTACAGTTCTATGATTCACACCAGGAGTGGGAGGCATGCAAGGACAACATGTGAGTGTCAGGCAGACAAAGCCCCACTGTGCCCCCGAGACGTGCCTGGAACGAATGAGGCAGGAGATCTGGGGCTGCTCCTTCCCAGACTATGGAGGATGAGAGGGCTCAGAGGCCCAGCCTGCTGTGAGGAGGAGACTCATCAAGAGAAAAGAGGGCATTCGCTCCCTCCAGAATTCACTCCCTCCTCTTCAGGCTAGAAATTCCCATAGTGACTAGAATTCTCACAAGAAACTGAACTTTCTCCATCTGTGCCTAAAAACTTGGCGAGTAGGCAGGGAAACTTTGCAGATCCTGTGTGGTCCTGAAACAGGATGCTGTCCTGCCAAATTTTTTTTTTTTAATAAATATTTATTAAAAATTTTTGAATACAATACACAAAAAAGAAACAATATAACATGTATCTTAACATAATTTCTTAACTTCTTTGGACTCCCTCGCGTCTCCCGCTCCTGCGTTCCTCACAATAAAATTTTGCCAGCAATTTATCACCTTGTTTCGATTCTTATTATCTAGTTTTCCCATGTTATTTCTCTAATTTTAGATATCCTTTGTTCAAATCCTAAAAATTTAATTGTAACCTAATAATTATCCAAAAAAAATTTATCTTTTCTTAGAGCTCACTTATCTTCATAACTCCATCTAACTTAGTGGTGCCAAATTATTTATGATCTAGCATCCTTCTTAACATTCATACAATTTACAATATTTTTGTAGATAAATCTTGAATTTCTTCCAGTCTTCTTCAACCGTCTCCTCTCCCAGGTCTCCGATTCTGCCGGTCATCTCGGCCAGTTCCATATAGTCTATCAGTTGCATCTGCCATTCTTCCAGTGTGGGTAAATCTTGGGTTTTCCAGTGCTTGGCGACGAGTATCCTTGCTGCCGTTGTTGCATACATAAAAAATGTTCGGTCCTTCTTTAACACCCTCTGGCCGACAATACCCAGGAGGAAGGCCTCTGGTTTCTTAGGGAAGGTATACTTAAATACCTTTTTCAGCTCATTGTATATCATCTCCCAGAAAGCCTTCACTCTAGGGCAGGTCCACCAGAGGTGAAAGAACGTTCCTTCGCTTACTTTACATTTCCAACATTTGTTATCGGACAAATGGTATATTTTTGCAAGTTTGACTGGGGTCATGTACCATCTATATATCATTTTCATAACATTTTCTTTCAAAGCATTACATGCAGTGAAGTTCAGCCCAGTGGTCCACAACCTTTCCCAGTCCTAAAACATGATATTATACCCGATGTCCTGTGCCCACTTTATCATAGCCGATTTTACCGTTTCATCTTGTGTGTTCCATTTAGCAGCAAGTTATACATTCTTGAAAGTACCTTAGTCTTAGGCTCTAACAATTCCGTTTCCAGCTTCGATTTTTCCACCTGGAATCCTAACTTTTTGTCAAGTTTAAAAACTTCCTTAATCTGAGCGTAGTGTAACCAATCTCGCACTTTATCTTTCATTTTCTCCAAACTCTGCAATTTCCAATTATCTCCATCTTTTTCTAGTATTTCCCAATACTTTGGCCAATTGGCCTCCATATTGAGTCTTTTTCGGGCCTTAGCTTCCAATGGTGAAAGCCACCTTGGAGTTTTATTTTCCAATAAGTCTTTATATTTTGTCCAGACGTTAAACACTGCTTTTCTGACAATATGGTTCTTGAAAACCTTGTTAATCTTAACCTTGTCATACCATAAATATGCATGCCAACCAAAAGCATTGTTAAAACCTTCCAAATCCAATACATCAGTGTCTTCAAGAAGTAGCCAGTCTTTTAACCAGCAGAAAGCTGCTGATTCATAATACAACCTTAAGTCTGGCAGGGCAAAGCCCCCTCTTTCTTTCGCATCAGTTAATATCTTAAACTTAATTCTGGGCTTTTTGCCCTGCCAGACAAATTTGGAAATATCTCTCTGCCACTTCCGAAAGCACTCTGTTTTGTCCACAATCTGTAATGTTTGAAACAAAAACAGCATTTTTGGCAATACATTCATCTTAATAGCAGCAATTCGGCCTAACAAGGAAAGTTTCAATCTTGTCCAACTTTCTAAATCTCTCTTAATTTCTGACCAACATTTCTCATAGTTGTCCTTAAATAGACTCAAGTTTTTTGCTGTTATATTCACCCCTAGGTATTTTACTTTTTTAACCACGTTTAACTCTGTCTCTCTCTGAAACCGTTCTGACTCTGTAACTGTCAAGTTTTTTTTCTAGTACCTTAGTTTTCTGCTTGTTTAGTTTAAATCCCGCCACCTGACCAAACTCTTGAATCAATTGTAATACTCTTTTCGTACTAGGTTCTGGCTCCTGTAAAGTCAAAACTAGGTCATCTGCAAAAGCTTTAAGTTTGTACTGTTTCACTCCGACCTGAATTCCTTCAACCAACCGGTCCCCCCTAATCATATTCAAGAGCACCTCCAGGACTGAAATGAATAACAGTGGGGAAATAGGGCAACCTTGTCGTGTTCCTTTTTCAATTTTGAACTCTTCTGTAACCACATTGTTAACTATCAATTTAGCTTTTTGTTCTGAATAGATTGCATCTATCCCATTTTCAAAACCCCGTCCCACTCCCATCCCTTCCAAATTTTTCTTCATGAACTTCCAAGAAATATTATCAAAGGCCTTCTCCGCATCTATAAAAATTAACACAGCTTTTGTATTGATGTTTGTTTGCAGAAGTTCCAAAATATCAATAATGTTCCTTGTGTTAGCAAACAAGTGTCTGCCTGGGAGAAAGCCTGCCTGATCCTTGTGAATTACTTCATTTAAACTTTTTTAAATCTGCTTGCTAAAATGTCTGCAAATATTTTATAATCCACATTTAAAAGGGAGATGGGACGGTAGTTCTTAAGTTGTGTCTTTTCAGTTTCCAGTTTAGGTATCAATGTGATAAAAGCTTCTTTCCACGATTCCGGTGCCTTCTTCCCCTCCAAAATTTCATTGCCCTCCTCCATCAGTGGTTGTATCAGATAGTCTTTCAGTGTCTTATAGTACTTGGAGGTGAGCCCATCTGGCCCTGGAGACTTGCCCAGTTGCATGTTCTGAATGGCTTGTTCAATCTCTTGTTGTGTTATTTTACAATTCAGGATTGATCTGTTTTCTTGTGACAGTTTTGGTAGTCCATTCTTTATCAAAAATTGTTCTATCTCGGTCTCATCTTCCGGCCCTTGAGTATATAATTTTTTGAAGTATCGCTGAAAGCACTTTCTAATCTCCCCAGGGTTCTGAATGTTCTTTCCTTCAATCTCTAAATTTGTAACTGTATTTAATTTTTGTCTCTTCTTCAACTGCCATGCTAGCAGTTTCCCACATTTATTAGCCGATTCAAATGACCTTTGTTTCATTAGTTTGACTTTCCACTCTATTTCCTGGTTTATCAATTTGGAATATTGTGCTTGATAGAGTTTAATTTCTCTCAGAATCGGCTGTGACTTCGGATTTAATCTTAACTTTTTCTCACATTCTTTAATTTTTCCCAAAATCTTATCTTTTTTCTCATTTTGTGTCCTTTTCTTTACAACATTCTGTTGTATCAAGAACCCCCTCATCACAGCCTTACTTGCATCCCAGATGATTCTTTTTTCCACCGTAGTGTTCAAATTTATCTCAAAATAATCCTTCAAAGCTTTTTGGGCCTTCTTGGTGATCTCCTGATCTCTAAACAGATTGTCATTCATCTTCCATCTAAAGGAGCCGGTTGGTAGTAGTCTCATATCCATCTTTACTGCATTATGGTCGGAGCAGGTTTTTGGGCAGATTTCCACCTTTCTGGTCTTAGGTGCCAGACCTCTAGATATCCATATTTGGTCAATTCTTGTCCATGTCAGTTGGGCTTCAGAAAAGAATGTTCCCTCTCTTCCCAAGGGGTTCTTTGTCCTCCAAATGTCAATCAAGTCCATACTGTCAGTCAATTCGAAAAAAGTCTTAGGTAGTCTGCCATCTCTTCTCACGTTTTGACTTTGTGACTTATCCATGTTGGTTGATACTACCCCATTCATATCTCCCATCATAATGATGTTATCATAGTCCAGATAATCCAGCATGCTCTCCTGCAGCTTCTTGTAAAATTCCGATTTCCCCTCATTTGGTGCATAGATTCCTAATATCAAAAGCTTCTCTCCTTGATGTTGTATCTCTATTGCCAAAATTCTTCCTTGCTCATCTTTAAATAAAAGTTTAGGTGACAGGCTCTCCTTTGCATAAATCACCACTCCTCTTTTCTTCACTCGATCCGAAGAAATAAATTCTTGGCCTAATCTTTTGTTTATTAGCACTTTTTAATGGAGCCTAGTCACGTGTGTTTCTTGCAGACAAATAATGTCCAATTGTTCTTTTTTCAATATGTGAAATATCTTCCTCCTTTTTTCCGGGGAGTTACATCCGTTAATATTCCAACTCAGAAGTTGCAGAGACATCCTGAATAAATCTGTTATTCCTCTGGTGGTGGTATCTTTTTCTCTGGATCTTCAGGTTCCAAGGATGGGGGTACAGCTAATGGTCCAGGCCCCAAAGGTGTTTCAATTCCTTTCTGAAGGTCCTCTCCGTAGGCAATCAAAAATTTATCTCTGTCTTCAAGTGTTTTGATTTTAACCTTCTTCCCTCTGAAAGTGAAGGATAATCCCTGAGGAAATTCCCACCTAAAGATAATTGAGTTACTCCTTAAGAGTCTAACCAGTTCAAGATAGGTGGATCTAAGGTCCAAAAGTTGTTTCAGGATATCTTTGTAGATCTCAGCTCTTCTATCCAAAAAGTCCAGTGACTTTTCGTAGTGTAGGCCCAATATCTTGTCTCTTTCCTCCTTCGATCTCAAAGTTATCAAACAGTCTCTGGGCTTGTCTTTCCTTGCAAATTTTCCAAGTCTAAAAGCCGACACAATTTTAAAGTCCTTTTCCTCCTCTAAAGACCAAAATTTAGCAAATTCTTTAGTCAGGAACTCAATTAAGTTTCCTTGTTCAAGCTCTGGTATAGACCTTAACCTTAAGTTATTTTCCCGATTCCGCAGTTCTATCATAGACAAATACATCTGTTGCTCTCCGACTTGTTTATGCAGTGGTTTTACCTCTTGTTCTAGATTTTCAACTTTTTGGCTAGTTGCCTCAGCCAATTTACGATTTTCTACAGTGGCCTCAGCTAACTGTCCAATTGATTTTACGTTCAAGGCCACTTGTTCAGTTATTTTGTTTAGACAGGCTGTATTTTGGTCAATCTTGGACGTTTGTTCATCTGCTTTCTTGTCCAAAGATTCCACTCTCTTGTCCAAAGATTCCAATTTTTCAAAGATTTTCTCTAAAATTGAAGCAGCTGCTCCTGCAGCCATATCTTCCAACTGTAGTTGCTCAGTTTCTTCTTCCCCTGCCAGCGGCAGGGTAGACACAGTTTCTTCCCCCGCCGATGGCAGAGTAGGCACAGAAGATCTGCGTGTCTGTAAGGCTGAGGTTAGAGTTGTTTGTCTAGTTTTTACTTTAGAGTCCTTTTTTCTTGCGCCACTCATTCCAGTTTTATCTAATAGTCAAGGTCAAACCAAGTTGTTCCCATGGGAATGCAACGGCCCAGAGAATAAGCAGTCAAATAGGAGGAAAGGAAAGAGAAAGTAAAGTCACAGCTGAAAATCCAAAGTCCTCTAGAGGGAGCTCAAAATGTCTTGAGAGAAGAAGCCAATTCAATATAAAAAACAATAACATCCAGTTTAATGTCCAGGAACCTTCAATAAGTTGTATTTAGCAGAGTTGGTTTAGCCAGCATAACATTGTCTCTAACAAGTGCCAAGTAATGTTTCAAAGTAGCAAGTCCATCAGCATCAGGTTGTAACAAGCCCCAAATACAAAGTAGCCAAGTCTGCAGGCTGACAGTTCTGTTATTCAGGCAGTCCAAATACCTGGGTTTCTCAGTCAGAATTGTAATTCCCAAAGAAGATGATTAACACAGTCCAAATAAAGGGTAAATCACTTAAAAGAACTAAGTCCTTCCTTTACACAAAAGCAGCTTCAATGAATGTTCAGATCAGTTAGCTTTAGGGCCTCTTCAAAGGCTCCACGTCAAAATCTTTTGCTTTGAACTTTAAGCAACAGCGGAAGACGGACTTCCTGTTTGCATCTCTCCGCTTTTAGCCAAATTTCTAGTAATTTAGGTTCAAATTTATTATGGTCCTTCCTTACTCACGGGTTGTTACTCTTCAGGATCCGATATTTCCAGGAAAAAAGGTCAGCGCTCACCGACAGCAGCTGTGCGGCTTCACTCCAGAGAAATAGCGATCGACTCACAGCGCCGCGACCCCCTCCGTGATCAGAGGCTCCTTACGGGGTCCCTTCTCAGTTTCAGGAGCCGCTTCTGGCACCCGCCGGGTCCCACAGCCACAGGCTCTTGCCGCCTGTGGTTTTTCAATGCGGGTCTCCGCTTTGCCGTAGCGGGCGACCCGTTTCTGCGGAGCTTCCTCCTCAGCCCAAGAGGAGGACCGCCATTGCCGTTCGCGCCGCCTCCGGAAGTCCTCTGTCCTGCCAAAATAAACGGGAGCGGCACAAGGACATCCTGGCAGATTGTATTCCGTGTTAATCAGTGTGAGGGAAGCATTATTTGGATGCTCTTCCCAAGCACCAAAATATCTTCAGCCTGTATCTGTGCCTAGGAGCACAGGGAGCTGTCCTGGAGCAAGGCAGGCAATTTGTTCATCTGGCCCACGGCTGTCTACCTGGACCGGCAGGGTCCCTGGCAGAGAAAGCCCTTCCCCATCACCTGGTATCTTCAACAAAGCCTTTGGCTGATTACTATCCTATGGCCTTTTAAATGTATCTGTGGGAAGGGGGCCATTATTGTCTTGTTGTTTTGGTTTAATTATTTACTTGTGTTTTATTTTGTATTTTATTCTGTGAACTGTCCTGGGATCTCTTTATGAAGGGTGGTATGTATGTATGTATGTATGTATGTATGTATGTATAAACAAACAAATGTCTGGCATCATGAGTGGTGCAGCTAGGTAATTCTAGACCAGCCTTCGGCAACCCGGTGTGTAGGAATGATCGCTGGGTGTGGAGCACACACTCCCTCCCCCCCCCAAACAAAGCCACAGCTGTCTGAACACCATGCCCCCTATCTAACCTTTGCACTCTTAGTGGTCTGCCGTGCCCTGTCTGTGACCTTTGTCTCCTTCACCATACATTGTGCAAGGGGAAAGTGACGCGGTGGAAACAGGTGCCAAAATACCCTTGTACCACCCCACGATCTCAGGACTGGAAAATGTAAAGGTCACAGTCCAAAATGTATCTGTCTGGTTTTGCATATTGTGCCAATAAAAAGGGCCTCAGCAGAGCTAGCTGGCAGCTTGCCTGTGCACAGCTCACCTGCATTACCAACTCCTGCCTCATGTTCTTCACTTCGCCAGTGCCTTCACCAAACTGGTTTGGACTACAACTCCCAGCCAGCTGGAGCTGATAGGGTTTATAATCCAAACAAGTTTGGAGAAGGCTGCTTTAGAACCCACATGTAGAGATCCCCATTCCCATTCCATGCTTTACAACTGCTCCTAGGTTCCTAATATATTAGTGCAAAAACAGTGCACCAAGCCTGATTTTAAAAACAAAAGAAAGATTCTAAGATGTGCAGTTCAGATTTTCAAACCTCTCTAAAATCATAAGCTCCACCATGACTTCGGGAATAATATTGAGTTTGCTTCTGCTGCTCTGCTGCTAAACCCATTTGCCTGGGATTAAGCAACATTTTGTTATGGGGGGGGGGTCTATTTTTAAAGTGAGAGAGAGAAAGAGAGCATCTGTAACCATGTACTTTCCCAGCCTGCAGTTCTGACTATATTTTTTTTTAAAGAATAAAAGGATGTCACCTTCAATTTAACTGGAGGTGCCTTTAGGGATTAAACTTGGGGTCCTCTGCATGCACTGCAGGGGCTCTACATCTTGAGTCGCGATCCCTCCCCTCAAGAAAGGAAGGGTTGAGAGTCCTCTAGACATTAGGCAGCGGGCATCCTACAAAATCCAAACACCAAACTTCATGCAGAAATCCAGGTTCCAATGGCCCGCCACCCGGCGTTTTGGTGGAACTAGGAAGCTGTTTTTACTCAGTGAGACTCGTCATCCATCAAGCTCAGTATTGCCTACACTGACTGGCAGTAGCCCTACCTGGAGATGCCAGGGATTGAACCCAGGAGCTTCTGCATGCAAAGCAGATGAGCTACAGCCCTTGGCTACAAATGACTTATTTGTAGCCAAGTTGAAGTTGTTGTGGTCTGTCAAAGCTTTGTGGTCTTATTGCCACAGCCCAAATATTGGACAGACTAGTGTTATTTGCAGGTGGGATTCCATCACATACCAGCAACTTCATGTTATGGAATTACTGTATAGCATATTTTGCACTCTTCAACAACAAACCCCTTTCCCCAAAAATTCAGACTTTTTGCAATGAGGAAAGTGACGGGGAAATGATAGGGGAAGTGTGGGATAACTCTCGTTTTGCCACAAAGTCATCTAACCTCAAACAAGTGAGGGGTGAATGCTCAACGAACTAGTCATCTGGAAGCCCCTCAGGGGCACAACATTGCCACCCAGGCAGACCCACATCTGAATTCCCTTTCGCTGGAGTCTGCAATGCCAGGTTGCAGAAGACTTTATCAGCTGTGCCTTTGTATATATTTCCTTGTATATCAAAGAGAAGAGCCAAGAGCAGGGAGCAAAGCAGGAGCCGAGATCCTCTTGGCACCAGGGAGGAAAAGAAGCAGTTTGCTCTCTGCTCAAGAACCCTGGAGAGCGCGGCAGGCAACAAGGGCACCTTCAGGCGTTGGAAAGGGGACTGCTGAACTGCTTCCCCATCAAAGGAGCCGCTTCGTGTAAGCCTTTTGAGTGCCAGGCTCCCCGGGGCTCTTTATGAAACAGACACTGTCGCTGGAACAGCCTCCTTGTTCGTCCCTGTTCCCCATCCTCACTCGTGTGCCAAACAGATGAGCCACTCACTCTGCTGTGTGGAGCACCTCCTCTCCCCCGCTCTCCGCAGGCCAAGCCTCACAACTGAATTCACAGAGGAAAACATTTTGGAAAGACCTGGGAGGGGAGGGGAAGAAGTTATCCCAGCACAACAAAGGGGCAGGCAGGCAGGCATCTCCCATTTTTTGGCACAGCCTGAGCCTCAAACAGCCCGGCTTTAAAGTCTCCCCTTCAGGGCCATCCCCAAAATGTGGCAGGGTGAGGCCACAGCCCCAAGGGGCTGGTGCTCGGCTGCAGCAAAATCTCTTCCCAGCCTCCAAAGGGAACCCCAGACCCCAAAGAGCATCAGGACAGGAGAGGATGCACACAGGGAAGCTGCATGGGCCTCCCCAATTTGCTGAGAGGCTGGCTCCAGGTTGGGACAGTACCAGTGTTGGACTGGGACCTGGATTGAACTGAGGGGAGGCACACACAGCCCGAGGAATAACCTCTTAAGAGAAGATGTGCAATGGTCTCCGCAAACCACCATTCTCTGAGAGAAGCCATGATAACAGTTCATTGGTTATAAAATAGAGATCTGCATGTAGCAAGTGATCTCTTGCTCGCTTGTCTCTCTATTAGCACCTAGAATCATAGAATCATAGAGTTGGAAGAGACCACAAGGGCCATCGAGTCCAACCCCCTGCCAAGCAGGAAACACCATCAGAGCACTCCTGACATATGGTTGTCAAGCCTCTGCTTAAAGACCTCCAAAGAAGGAGACTCCACCACACTCCTTGGCAGCAAATTCCACTGTCAAACAGCTCTTACTGTCAGGAAGTTCTTCCTAATGTTTAGGTGGAATCTTTTTTCTTGTAGTTTGGAACCATTGCTCTGTGTCCGCTTCTCTGGAGCAGCATAAAACAACCTTTCTCCCTCCTCTATGTGACATCCTTTTATATATTTGAACATGGCTATCATATCACCCCTTAACCTCCTCTTCTCCAGGCTAAACATGCCCAGCTCCCTTAGCCGTTCTTCATAAGGCATTGTTTCCAGGCCTTTGACCATTTTGGTTGCCCTCGTCTGGACACGTTCCAGTTTGTCAGTGTCCTTCTTGAACTGTGGTGCCCAGAACTGGACACAGTACTCCAGGTGAGGTCTGACCAGAGCAGAATACAGTGGCACTATTACTTCCCTTGATCTAGATGCTATACTCCTATTGATGCAGCCCAGAATTGCATTGGCTTTTTTAGCTGCCGTGTCCCGCTGTTGGCTCATGTCAAGTTTGTGGTCAACCAAGACTCCTAGATCCTTTTCGCATGTACTGCTCTCAAGCCAGGTGTCACCCATCTTGTATTTGTGCCTCTCATTTTTTTTGCCCAAGTGCAATACTTTACATTTCTCCCTGTTAAAATTCATCTTGCTTGTTTTGGCCCAGTTCTCTAATCTGTCAAGGTCGTTTTGAAGTGTGATCCTGTCCTCTGGGGTGTTAGCCACCCCTCCCAGTTTGGTGTCACCTGCAAATTAGATCAGGATGCCCTTGAGTCCATCATCCAAGTCGTTGATAAAGATGTTGAATAAGACCGGGCCCAAGACAGAACCCTGTGGCACCCCACTAGTCACTCTTCTCCAGGATGAGGAGGAACCATTGATGAGCACCCTTTGGGTTCGGTCAGTCAGCCAGTTACAAATCCACTGAGTGGTAGCATAGTCAAGACCGCATTTTACCAGCTTCTTTACAAGAATATCATGGGGCACCTTGTCAAATGCCTTGCTGAAATCAAGGTAGGCTACATCCACTGCGTTCCCTTCATCTACCAGGCTTGTAATTCTGTCAAAAAACGAGATCAGATTAGTCTGACATGACTTATTTTTCAGAAATCCATGCTGACTATTGGTGATCACAGCATTCCTTTCTAGGTGCTCACAGACTGTTTGCTTAATGATCTGCTCCAGAATCTTCCCTGGTATTGATGTCAGACTGACTGGGCGGTAATTATTTGGGTCCTCTCTTTTCCCCTTTTGAAAATAGGGACAACATTTGCCCTCCTCCAGTCTGCCGGGACTTCGCCTGTTCTCCAGGAATTCTCAAAGATGAGTGCCAGTGGTTCTGAGATCACATCTGCCAGTTCTTTTAATACTCTTGGATGCAGTTCATCTGGCCCTGGAGACTTGAATACATCTAAACTAGCCAAGTATTCTTGTACTATCTCCTTAGTTATTCTGGGCTGTGTTTCCTCTGCTGAATCATTTGCTCCAAATTCTTCAGGTCGGGCATTGTTTTCTTTATCGGAGAAGACTGAGGCAAAGAAGGCATTGAGGAGTTCAGCCCTTTCTGTGTCCCCTGTTTGCATTTCACCATCTTCTCCTCTGAGTGACCCCACTGTTTCTTTGTTCTTCCTTTTGCTACGAACATACCCATAAAAGCCTTTTTTGTTGCTTTTAACCTCTCTAGCAAGCCTGAGTTCATTCTGTGCTTTAGCTTTTCTGACTTTGTGTCTACACGTGCTGGCTATTTGTTTGAATTCCTCTTTGGTGGTTTCCCCTCTTTTCCATTTTTTGTACACATCCTTTTTTAATCTTAACTCAGTTAAAAGTTCTTTAGATAGCCACCCTGGCTTCTTTAGGCACCTTCCATGTTTCCGTCTCATTGGTATTGCCTGAAGTTGTGCTTTTACTATCTCCCTCTTAACAAACTCCCAGCTGTCATGAACTCCCTTTCCTTTTAGTATTACTGTCCATGGGATCTCACCCACCACTTCCCTAAGTTTTATGAAGTCGGCTTTCTTAAAGTCAAGAAATTGAGTCCTAGTATGCTTGGCTGCTCCTTTCCACTGTATAGTAAACTTCAGAAGAGCATGATCACTCGCGCCTAATGATCCTTCCACTTCTACCCCACTAACCAGGTCATCAACACCGGTTAGGACCAGATCTAAAATGGCTGTTCCTCTTGTTGCTTCTCCCACTTTCTGGACAACGAAGTTGTCTGCAAGGCCAGTGAGGAATCTGTTTGACCTTATGCTCTTGGCTGAGTTTGACATCCAGCAAATATCCGGGTAATTTAAGTCCCTCATTACTACTATCTCCCTTCCTTTTGCATGCTTGGCCATCTGTTCCAGGAAGGCATCATCTATGTCCTCCGTTTGGCTTGGGGATCTATAGTAAACTCCCACAATGAGGTCCCTGTTATTCATCTCTCCCTTAATTTTGACCCAAATGCTCTCACGTTGGCTTTGAGGTTCTAAATCTTGGATCTCTTCACAGGTATACACATCCCTGACATATAACGCCACTCCTCCTCCTTTCTTGTCTTGTCTGTTTCTCTGAAATAGATTGTATCCCTCCATTATTACATTCCAGTCGTGGGACTTATCCCACCAGGTTTCAGTGATGCCTATTATGTCATATTTAGTTTGCTGTACCAAGAGCTCAAGCTCATCTTGTTTATTACCCATGCTTTGCGCATTAGTGTACAGACACTGAAGTCCATTAATCATTCCCCCGTGTCTCTTATTTAAGGATTTTTTCCTCCCACCACTAGGTCTGTGTGCTGTTTGCTCCATTTGGTCTATGACATTTGGATGATCATCTTCATCAATTGATAGACTCCTACCTTCAGGAGCACTATCTCCCTCCCCCACGTTAGTCAGTTTAAAGCCCTCCTGATGAGGTTTCTGAGATTTTTAGCAAAAACATTCCTCCCAACTGTTGTGAGGTGCAGCCCATCGCTTGCCAGAAGTCCATCTTCAAGAAACTGCAGTCCGTGATCTAAGAATCCAAACCGTTCCTGTTTACACCATTTGCGAAGCCAGCTGTTCACTTCCACTATTTTTCTCTCTCTCCCTGGGCCACGTCGTTCAACTGGGAGGACAGATGAGATGACAATGTGTGCATTTAATTGCTTCAATTTCCTGCCCAGAGCCTCATAGTCTCTTTTGATCTTCTGGAGGCTATTGCTTGCAGTGTCATTGGTTCCCACATGAACCAAGAGGAAGGGATATTTGTCAGTGGGTTTTATGATTCCTTGCAGTCGTTCAGTTACATCTTGGATCTTAGCCCCGGGGAGACAGCACACTTCGCGAGACATCTTGTCAGGCCCACAGATCACTGCTTCTGTTCCCCTCAGTAGGGAATCCCCTATCACCACTACACGCCTCCTCTTAGGTTTGGTCGGGGTTCTTCCGTGGTCTGTCCGTTCCAAGGCCGCCTGCACATTCCCTGAGGACTGACTTTGCTGCTCGTCTTCATATACCTGATCGACTGTAATGAGGGAGAGATCCTCAAATGGAGTCTGCTCTTTGTCTTCCATTCTAGGGGAGAGGACCTCAAAGCGATTGTGTATTTCTAAACAATCAGAGCGAACCCTGGGCCTCCTACTTCTTTGAGTCACGTTTCTCCATATATCTGGCTCCTGTGTTGGTGAACTAGCCTCCTTCTCCTTCTGCACATGTAAAGGTAAAGGGACCCCTGACTATTAGGTCCAGTCGTGGCCGACTCTGGGGTTGTGGCGCTCATCTCACTTTACTGGCTGAGGGAGCAGCCGTACAGCTTCCGGGTCATGTGGCCAGCATGACCAAGCCACTTCTGGCGAACCAGAGCAGCGCACAGAAACGCCGTTTATCATACAAATACCCAAACGCACTGTTTCAGATATATGAGTTCAGAACAGAACATGAATTTAGCAGATTTCTGGTGGTGGTTTTTAAAGTAGTGTTACAAACCACTGCTTCCTGGACCGGAAGCATACCAAACTGCAGAGAGCCAATGCAGTATTATTATTAGCATCAGCTCAATCCTAGATTCCCCCAGCCAAGCTCTCTAGGCTACAACTCAAATCCCGCTGTCTCCAGCAGCCACTAGGAGTGTTCAGAGCCAGCTCCATGCAACAGCCTTCAGAGCAGTCCAAGAAGACATCGTCCTTGGAAGTGCCTTTGCTGTCCTCCTGGGACAGGACTCAGCTCCACCTCTCAAAGGGAGCGCACACACTGAGCACTGAAGCTGCTCTTGTCAGGGTCCCTGCTTGTGGGAAACCACAGTGCAGTGGGGGAAGGCCTGGATGGTTTCAGGAGGCAGCAGAGTGGAAACGCCAGGCAAGATGGACCTAACAGGCTCAGTCCACTGGGAGGTCCTCCAGAGCACGCCTTGCTGAAATGAACAGGAGCTGCACACACTTGCACTCAGCTCCTTTTAAGAACAAAACACTAACTGTGCTGGGTGAGGCCCGCCTCGTCCAGCATCCTACCCTCCAAGTTGCCAGCTGGATGCCTCTGGGAGGCCCACAAGGAGGACTCGAGTCCAGCTGTGCTCTCTCTTCTGCAGCTCTTCAGAGGCACAGCATTCCCAGGACTGGAGGCAAAGCATAGCTGTTGTGGCTAGTAGCCACTATGTTTATTTCAAGGAGGCATGTGCAGGAGATCTTCCCAGTGGATTGAGCTCCATGTGAGATCTTTGCAGATAGGGCAGCACGCAGCTATATTCCTGCCTTCAGTTCTTAACCCTGTCATCCCAAAATTTCAAGCTGTTTATAAAAAAAAAATACAAAAATAAACTTCTAAAAATATGGGTGTAAGATTTAAAACCATCAACTACCACCAATCAACCACCTCTCTGTCTCGTCTCCCCCCAACCTCACCCCCCCCCAACACCTGCTTGAGAAACTCACTGCCAAGCTTTCCAACCTGATCTGATGGTACAAGCTCTGGGGAATTTTGTCAGAGCAACAGAGAGACTTTGGGAACTCTGCCTGGATGAAGCCAATGCCAGCCTGTGGCAGATGGCCTCAAGGCAGCAGCCCCCACCTCCCAGCTGAGCAGCTTTGCAAACAGAATGAAATTGTTGCTTGCCCACTAAGGGGAGAAAGAAAGAAAAATAAGCTGTCCACAGTTCCCAGGTGCCACAGCTAGCTATGAAAACAGTGCGTCCTTCCCACAAGTAACAGTGTTGCAATGCCCACCTATCTGGAAGAAGCGGTGTTTGATTCGAGAAACCATCCTCCAAACCACAGACAAACGGGGATTTCTTGCTTGGCTGATAGGAAGGAAGGTAGTCAGACCTTGGTCCACCTAGCTTAGATGGTCCGCAGCAGGGGCAGGGGATCTGGTGCCCTCCTGGTGTGGTTGGAATGGCCAACAGCATGATGGGACTTGAAGTCCAGTAACATCTGGAGAACCACAAGACTGCTGACTGGCAACAGCTATCCTGGGGCCTTCTGCATGCGCAACAAATATCTTATCATGGAGCTGCACTTCAGACCTGAGCACAGCAAATAAGTTATGAATGACACACACAGATTATGCAAAGAAGTTATGAATGACACACACAGATTATGCTCTTCCCTCTGTGGCTGTTTGTTTCCTAACACAATTCCAAATTTTGTTTCATACCAGCTACCGTAATTGAATGCTATCTTAGTTGCCAGCCTTACCTCTGCCCCCACAGTAGTGGGGGCAGTTTCAAACATTTAAAAACTTCCCTAAATAGGGTTACCTTCAGGTGTCTTCTAAAAGTTGCATAGTTACTTGTCTCATTGATATCTGATGAGAGGGCGTTCCAAAGGGAGAGCACCACCACCAAGAAGGCCCTCTGCCTGGTTTCCTGTAACCTCATTTCTTGCAGTGAGGAAACCACCAGAAGGCTCTCGGGGCTGGATCTCAGTGTCCGGGCTGAATGATGGGGTGGAGACGCTTCTTCAGGTATACAGGGCCAAGGCTGTTTAGGGTTTTAAAGGTCAGCACCAACAGTTTGAATTGTGCTGAGAAACATACTGGGAGCCAGTATATATGGTTATATGTTATATGGTCCCGATAGTAACTCCCAGTCACCAGTTTAGCTGCCACATTCCGGATTAGTTGTAGCTTCTGAGTCACCTTCAAAGGTAGCCCCACGTAGAGTGCATTGCAGTAGTCCAAGCGGAAGATAACAAGAGCATGCACCACTCTGGTGAGACAGTCTCTGGGCAGGTAGGGTCTCAGCCTGCGTACCAGATGGAGCTGGTAGACAGCTGCCCTGGACAAAGAATTGACCTGCGCCTTGACAGAATTGACAGCTGTGCGTCCAAGATGACTCCCAGGCTGCGCACCTGGTCCTTCAGGGGCACAGTTACCCCATTCAGGACCAGACAATCCCCCACACCCACCCGCCCCCTGTCCCCCCAAAACAGTACTTCTGTCTTGTCAGGATTCAACCTCAATCTTTTAGCCATCCATCTTCCAACTGCCTCCAGGCACTCACACAGGACCTTCAACGCCTTCACTGGTTCTGATTTAAAAGAGAGATAGAGCTGAGTATCATCCGTATACTGATGATCCCCCAGCCTAAACCTCCTGCTGATCTCTCCCAGCAGCTTCATATAGATGTTTAAAAGCATGTGGGAGAGGATGGAACCCTGAGGCACCCCACAAGTGAGAGCCCAGGGGTCTGAACACTCATCTCCCCAACACCACTTTCTGGACACAGCCGAGGAGGAAGGAGAGGAACCACTTTAGAACAGTGCCCCCAGCTCCCAAGCCCCCTAGACGTTCCAGAAGGATACCATGGTCAATGGTATCAAAACCACCAAGAGATGTTAGTTAGTTAGTTAGTATACCGCCCTTCATCAGAAGTTCACAGGATGGTTCACAATATAAAAATACAAAATGAGAATACAAATACATAATAAAACAAAAACAAAAGCAAGCCAATAACCCCTCCCACGAGCACATTTAAAAAGCCATAGAATGTTAATTAGCCCAAGGCCTGCTTATACAGCAGCATCCCCCCACCCCCGCACCTAAAGATATGTAATGAAGTCACCAGGTGAGCCTCCCTGGGGAAAGCATTCCACAAATGGGGAGCCACTGCAGAAAAGGCCCGTTCTCCTGCTGCCCCCCTCCGGGCTTCTCATGAAGGAGTCACCTGGCTGGACTGCAACAGGGAGAAGGCACCTGTGTTGCCCCACCCCCTCTGCCTTTGGCGCCCAGCCCACAGGGAAGGTGACCCTTGGGCTGAAAAAATTCCTGGACCGTGGACCAGAAAGGCAAGGGAAGAGATGCAAATGGGAGGTGGCGATGCCACTGATTCAGACACTATCCTACAGGCAGAAGCCACTTCAGGATGTGCTACGGTATGCGGCCTTACCTGAGTCAGACCATTGGACCATCAAGTTCAGTACCACATACACTGACCAGCAGCAGCTCTCAAAGGTGTTAGACCGGAGACATTCCTGGGGCAGGAGGGGCTCTGTTTGCCATCCCCATGAAGATTCATGCTACAGGGCCTTCTCCATGCTGGCACCCTGGTTCCAGAACTGCCTCCCCTTGGAGATGCATTCCTCTTCTTCACTTTACAGATTTAGGCTTCAGCTGGAAACATTTTTTGTTTTCTCCTTAGGCATTTATAAATTGAGGCCAGGTTGCTTTAGTACAAACAGCTGCAGATTTTCCGGAAGGGTTTTGAATGGTTCTAAGCTTTACAGATATTTTACAGTTATAGTGGTTGTTGTTATGTTTAGCTATGATAAGTATGTTATGGTTTTGTATTCTATGCTACATTGCCCTGGGAGAAAGGCTATTTGGAAATGTAATGAATGAATGAATGAATGAATAAATAAATTGTGCCCATTAGTTTGCCAACGCCAGGATTTCTGTGTTATCACCAACAACTGTTTTGTGAATGACTGCTGTGAATAATGTAATCTCAAGGCTCTGTCTGTATTTCCTACACTTCATTTCTCTCTGACCTCCCCAACCATGTGTGTGTGTGTGTGTGTGTGTGTGTGTGTTAGTAACAGAAGATAATGCTTACTGTATTCAAAGCACAAAGCTTACGCCACAATACATTTGTTAGTCTTTAAGGAGTTGTTTTTGTTGCAAGTGACTATCCCTCTGGAATTTTTGCTTTTCTGCTGATTTACAAATATGCAAAAATAGCCTCTAGGAGGCATGCAGAGACACCAGGAGCAGCAGCATTTGAAGGATCTCCAGCTAACTAACAAAAAAAAAAGCCCTTGCCACTCTATCTTCTACAGTGGTACCTCTGGTTACGTACTTAATTCGTTCCGGAGGTCTGTTCTTAACCTGAAACTGTTCTTAACCTGAAGCACCACTTTAGCTAATGGGGCCTCCCACTGCTGCTGCGCTGCCACTGCACGATTTCTGTTCTCATCCTGAAGCAAAGTTCTTAACCCAAGGTACTATTTCTGGGTTAGCGGACTCTGTAACCTGAAGCGTATGTAACCCGAGGTACCACTGTATTTCCTTTCCCAAGACAAGCTCTCCCCCCTGCTTCTCCTTCAAGAGGACTGACTTCTGAGCCCACCCGCATGCAGCCCCCATCATCAGGTGAGAACAGCCAAACTTTGCATCCTCTGGGAAACCTGGAGCTACTGCACCAGCCTTCAAGAAGTCTTTCTCAGGGCACTGGGAGAATGTTTGCACCCTGGGTGCAGCTTGGCCTGGGTGCAGCTTGGCCTGGCAACCGTGGGTGCCAATGGGCCAAAATTTGTGGTTGCCTGCCCCTTCATGGGTAATTTTGTGGGTGCTCAGGCACCCAGGACCCCAGCGGCTTCTTCATTCCTTGAAACAATGACACAAGCTTGAAAAATCCCAGTTCTCTCTATTGCCTCAGATTGTTCCAGCGCCCAGTCACTTAGCTGCCTTGAATAAAGCCAATGGTCTTCACTCCAACTCCTTGGAAGCCTGAACCCCTCTTCCTTTGTCCTTTGCCGAACTGTGGCTGCATACAGATCATACGATTTAAGCACGCGCACACCCCGGAAAAGGAATCCTGGGAAATGCAGTCTGCTAAAAGTGCTGGGAATTGTCGCTTTGCAGGGGCCAAACGACAGTGCCCAGGATTCTTGGGTGCGTTAAATGTGCTTTGATTACGTGGCGTGTACGAAGCGCCTGTTGTGCTGCTGGCATTTGCCCTAACCAGTGTTTGTCCTCGTCTGCTCTTTTTCATCCGCACTGGCACCCGGAGAAGACAGGAGCTGTTGTCTCCCGCATCAGAAAGGAGCCCTCCGGGGAAAGCGCACCAGACGCGCCATGCTTCTGTCCCTGACTTGGGCCGGTGCACGAGCGCAATCTTGCTCCTGTCCCAAATCCCGGCCGCCGCTTGCTGTCGGAGACGGATTGGGCGGGGGGGGGGGTGTCAGGCCAGCAGTCTTCCTGCTTCCCAGCGCATGAGCAATATTCTGAGAAAGAGGTTTCGTGGCCGCTGCAGCAACTGCGCGCCCCGCACCCGCTTGAGCCGCCTCACTGCAGCGCTTTGCTGCTTCTGCTGGAGCCACGAAATTACCTGCATGCAGTCCCACTTCAGCGCACACAAAAACGCAGCTCCCTGCACAGATGGACAAAATCCTGTCCCGTTTCTCTAGCTGCTGCCCCCCCCGCCCCCAACTCTGCCTGTGCCCTCCTGAACACTCTTTCCCCTTCTGCCCGCCCGCCACACACACACCGTTGTTTTTGCTCCTCGCTTTAGCGTGTGTTACGTTTCCGTAATAAAGACGAGAACTGCAGAGCTTCCAGGTCCCAGATTTAAAACACACGGCCCCGTTTCTCCTCCATGGATATTTATGGATCTCGCTCTCTGCGTTTTGGCTACTCATCATTTTATTTTAGTTATTTTTGCCAGCCTCCAAAATAGGATAATGCAGCTGGAGGACGCTGTAACCTAATTATACGATGCAAAACGAAACCCCGAAAAACAAGAACTGCTATGGACGCCCCACCCCCCCACCCCCCGCCCCCAGGAGCCTTCCTTTGGCTCTCAAATCGGTGTGCTGCAGTTTGCAAGAAGGAAGGCTCCACTCAGCAGCCGCTTATCGGGACAGGGCTGTGTAGCAGCGGCAACAGCCGGCAGCAACCTGGTGCCCTCCAAACCAATTCATGGTTTCTTTTAAGCTGATAAATTGATTTGTTAAATCTAAAGAAGATCGATGGGGGGGACAAACCCTCAACAGGAGTGCACTGAAGTCAATGCAAGATGTTGCGCTTTACCTGTACATGATCTCAGACATCCTCCCAACAACCCTGTAAGGTAGACTGATTATTATTGATCCTGTTGCAGCTGCTCTCCCGCGTTTCGCAGCCACACCAGGAGCTGCTGGGGAATGAACTGGGAACCCTTTTCATTCAAAGCAGATAGGAAGCCAGGCCAGTGGCCCATCTAGCTGAGATCTAGTAATCCCCAGGGTTCCAAGCAAGGATATTCCCAGATGCTGGTCCTGCAATAAAAGCAGGTGCTCTAACACTGAGCTGAGGCCCTTCCCCCAACTTGCCTGCTATTTCTCAGGACAGGTGACCTGACTAGGGAGGGAATATAGCCCATATTCCAATGGTCACATGGAGGCACATGGCAAGCCATGCATGTACACACAGTAAGACCCTTACTCTATATCTACACTGCCCACCTGGCCCAATACACACACCATCATGACCACAGGCATTTTTCTTGCAAAAGTACGCAGTGCTAGCAGCCCTCACAGTGTGCATTTGACTTCTAGAAGAAGCACCACCTGTTCAGCCTGTGAGTCGCTCTGTCGAGACTGCCAGCTGAGAGAAAGGGAGAAAGGAGGTAACATTTAGTAGACTCCTGCAGGGCCACAGGGTGGGCCGCAGCGCAGGAGCCGAGCTGCATTGCTGCTCTGCAGGCTGTTAAATTATTCAGGTGCTCCTGCACGAAGGCTGCATGAAAGAAGGTGACTGAGCTGGTTTCAGGAAACTTCATTTGGCAGTCAGTTCCTCCTGCCCAAGTAGGCAATTGCCCTCCTTTGGCAGGGGCTGAAGCAGTGGCTGCCAACCTTTTGGGGGCCTGCAAGCACATTTTGCAAACTGCAGAAACTATCATAGGCACACACCCCACAGCCTATTCCATGGGTTGTGGGAGAATGCTTCTTTCAAACCTAATTTGGGCAGGGGGGGGGCACCACGTTGCCAACTCTGGGTGTAAAAGGT
The DNA here is from genome assembly GCF_964252035.2 of Podarcis erhardii. Lineage (NCBI taxonomy): Eukaryota > Metazoa > Chordata > Lepidosauria > Squamata > Lacertidae > Podarcis > Podarcis erhardii. Next base: position 2,507,874 of record NC_138511.1, read on the forward strand.
TCCTTCTGTACTCCAGAAGTCTCATGGAGCAAGCTGGCTCAGCCTTTGCACAATCTGAAAGGAAGGTCCCGGGTTCAGTCCCTGGCATCTCCAGGTAGAACTGGAAAGGGCTGTGCCCTGAAACCCAGGAGAGACACCTCCAACAGGTGTAGGCAATGCTGAGCCCAGATGGGTCAGTGGTCTGACCTCTGTTCCCTTTTGAGGCTGAAACAGAAATGCAGCTGGTTCAACACCTCCCCACAGTATGTTTCTCAGCATGAGAATCACACTCCTTTCTAAGCTGCCTTCTGGGAACCAGGTGCTCATGTGGACAGACCAATAGCTGAAAATATTTTCCTTTACCTGCTGTTATTGGACTATAACTCCCATCATCCCTAGCTAGCAGGACCAGGGGTCAGGGATGAGGGGAGCTGTATTGCTGCAACAGCTGGGGACCCCAGTTTCAGAAACAGTGTTTGGACAGTAGGCTAGTTTCTACACACACTCGCATGCCCCTGTAGCCCACACCCCAGGTGAACAAGAGGGGGGGGGTTCCACCCGGGAGGGTGCAAAGCAGGGCAGGCAAGGGATGTGGCTCAAGTGGGTGAGTCACCAGGGGAGAGTCCTGAGAGCCAGATAGAGAGCGCTGGAGGGCCACATTAGACACCTCACTCCTGTCCTAAACAAATGGAGTCTCACAAAGAGGGGAGACACAGAGGCGCTAGTGCTGCCCTGGGGGGAAGGGCACTGAGTCCCCCTGGCTCTCACTTCGGGGTGGGGCACTTGAGTCCACACACGTGTTAACAGCCCACCTGTCCTTTGATGTGATTACTTATCATTCACATTGCATGATCAGTGTGCATGGCCCCTTATATATATAGGGAAGAATGGTATTTTAAAGATTCTGTGCCTCTCTTCAGTTTAAAAATCTCCTAGGGTAGTTACTAAGGGGTGTAAATAGAATAAAATGTAAGCATATAAATACTGTATTGGCCTGAATATAAGCGTCACTTTCCCCCCAAATTCTGACTGTGAAAAGTTAAAATGTGGCTTATATTCATGATTTATTGATGAAAAGGCAGTTGATTAATCAAGATGAAGTTTTATCTGAAGCATTTATATCCTGCCTCTTTCTCCCCTTGCTCAGCACATCTCAACATCCAGTTCCTCCCTGACATCCTCAAAGTCCAAAAACAGTTACTAAAATCAGCACCTTCAAGAACATTTAAGAAAATGTTGTTACCCAAACCTAAATGTGACTGCCTTTCTGAGATACTGCAGGACATGTGAGCTAACTCATAATTTAATAAAGAAAGACGTTTTGCTGTCTTCTACAGCAACATGAAAGAACAAAAACAAAATAGAAACTATAAACAAGTGCTGACTTAACTCACAGTTCCATTGATTAAAACTGGCCTCAGCGAGCCAGTCAACCAAAGTTTCAAGTTGATGACTCTATCACTTAATGTCTGCACTCCTACATAAAACGCATTAGGACTGTGAAGCACAGATGCTTCCAGTGTGGACCAGCCATGCTAATCTAATGAAAACAGTCAAAGGTTAACCAAGAGTACCATGGGGGGGGGCACTTTAAAAGCCTTGACCTGAAGAAAAGCTACACTCAGCTGTTCCTGAAACAAAATAAAAAAATTCCTTCCAGTAGCACCTTAAAGACCAACTAAGTTAGTTCTTGGTATGAGCTTTCGTGTGCATGCACACAGCTCATACCAAGAACTAACTTAGTTGGTCTTTAAGGTGCTACTGGAAGGAATTTTTTTATTTTGTTTTGACTATGGCAGACCAACACGGCTACCTATCTGTAACTGTTCCTGAAAGCTCAGGACAATGGACAGACCCTACAGCCTCAAATAGGGGCCCCTAAAAGCTATCTATTATTTATTTCACTTATGAATCAGTTCTTAATGAAGCACCTTGAAGCACTTTCAGTTATAAAAACAGTTTAAAAATGGTATTCATGTTTAAAACTTAAAGGATTACATACGTAAAATCAATCACATCTATGAAAACAATTTCACACAAGGCTGCTGTACACAAATCCCCACAAATCCTAAGAGTGAAGACTCATATTGCTGAGTGCTCGAGGCACATGAAAAAGAATTCTTCTGATACCCAGAAAGCTAACATGCCAGAGTCAAGTCCCTGACAGACTCATTTTTTAAGTTCAATGATTCTTTTGTGTGAGAAAGTGGATGAGCACTCAGGTTTGTGAACTCCATCCGTGTATTGTGAAGTGAAGCAGCCCAAATACAGAAGAGACGAGCCCAGTGAACTCGGCCAAAGATTTCTGTACTTGGCCATGATTTCAACAAATAAGAAAAGCTACTCTTCTTAGACAAGAAGGCCACTTTAAATATCTTCTCATTCCTTATTACAACCACAGACCAGAAACAAAGCAGTTTCAAGAGGTGTGCCCTAACTTTGCAGCCACACTGGTGAAAAGTGGCCCTGGCAGATTACTCAGTGGAAACTTTGGCTGATTAACCTACCAATTGAACCCTGCAGCCTTACTTGAAAGTAAATCATATTTGATTTTATTGGAACTTGTTTCCACACAATCCATTCAGGTTCAGGATGCATCAAATCATAGGATCGTAGAGCTGGAGGGGATCCCAATGCTCATCTAGTCCAACTCCCTGCAATACAGGGATCTCAGCTAAACCATCCATGAAAGATGGCCATCCAATCTCTGCTTAAAAACCTCCAAGGAAGGAGAGTCCACAACCTCCCGAGGAGTCCATCCTAATGTTGAACAGCTCTCACCAACAGAAAGTTCTTGATCATGTTTAGTCAGAATCTCCTTTCTTGTAACTTGAAGTCATGGGTTTGAGTCCTACCCTCCAGAGCAGGAGAAAACAAGCTTGCTTCATCTTCCATGTGGCAGCCCTTGAGATATTTGAAGAGCGCTCTCATATCTCCTCTCAGTCTTCTCTTTCCCAGGCTAAACATACCCAGCTCCTTCAACCATTCCTCATCATCTTGGTTGCCCTCCTCTGCACACCTTCCAGCTTGTCAACATCCTTCTTAAATTGTGTTGGCCAGAACTGGACACAGTAGTATTCCAGGTGTGGTCTGACTAAGGCAGAAGAGAGTGGGATTATTACTTCTCTTGGTCTGGACACTAGACTTCTGTGGATACAACCTAGAATAGCATTAGCTCCCCCCCCCCCCGCTGCATCACACTGTGACTCATGTTAAGCTCTATTAGATCCTTGTCATGTGTACTACTCACAATCCAGGCACACCCCATATTAAATTTGTGCATCTGGTTCTTCCTGCCTAAGTGCAGAGCCTTACATTTGTCCCTAATGAAATTCCTTTTGTTAGCTTGCACACAGTTCTCCAATCTGTTAAAGTCATTCTGAATTCTGATTCCGTCTTCTGCAGCATTAGCTACCCCTCCCAGTTTGGTGTCATCTGCAAATTTAATGAGCATCCCCTCAATTCTTTCATCCAAATCATTTATAATGTTGAACAACAACGGGCCCAGGACAGAACCCTGCAGCACCCCACTTGTCACTTTTTTCCAGGATGCCAATGAACCATTTATGAGTACTCTTTGGGTTTCGGTCAGTCAACCAGCTACAAATCACCTAACAGTTACCTTGTTCAGCCCACACTTACTAGCTTCCTCACAAGAATATCATGGGGGACTTTGTCAAAAGCCTTACTGAGATCAAGATACACTATGTCCACAGTATTCCCCTGATCCACCGAGCTTGTAACTCCATCAAAAAAGGAAATGAGATTCGTCTGACATGACATTTTTGAGAGTAGTAAAAGCACAACTTCAGGCAATACCAATGAGACGGAAACATGAAAGGTGCCTAAAGAAGCCAGGGTGGCTATCTAAAGAACTTTTAACTGAGTTAAGATTAAAAAAGGATGTGAACAAAAGATGGAAAAGGGGGGAAACCACCAAAGAGGAATTCAAACAAATAGCCAGCACGTGTAGACACAAAGTCAGAAAAGCTAAAGCACAGAATGAACTCAGGCTTGCTAGAGAGGTTAAAAGCAACAAAAAAGGCTTTTATGGGTATGTTCGTAGCAAAAGGAAGAACAAAGAAACAGTGGGGTCACTCAGAGGAGAAGATGGTGAAATGCAAACAGGGGACACAGAAAGGGCTGAACTCCTCAATGCCTTCTTTGCCTCAGTCTTCTCCGATAAAGAAAACAATGCCCGACCTGAAGAATTTGGAGCAAATGATTCAGCAGAGGAAACACAGCCCAGAATAACTAAGGAGATAGTACAAGAATACTTGGCTAGTTTAGATGTATTCAAGTCTCCAGGGCCAGATGAACTGCATCCAAGAGTATTAAAAGAACTGGCAGATATGATCTCAGAACCACTGGTAGTCATCTTTGAGAATTCCTGGAGAACAGGCGAAGTCCCGGCAGACTGGAGGAGGGCAAATGTTGTTCCTATTTTCAAAAAGGGGAAAAAAGCCTAGTAGATGAAGGGAACGCAAGGTGCCCCATGATATTCTTGTAAAGAAGCTGGTAAAATGCGGACTTGACTATGCTACCACTCAGTGGATTTGTAACTGGCTGACTGACCGAACCCAAAGGGTGCTCATCAATGGTTCCTCCTCATCCTGGAGAAGAGTGACTAGTGGGGTGCCACAGGGTTCTGTCTTGGGCCCGGTCTTATTCAACATCTTTATCAATGACTTGGATGATGGACTCAAGGGCATCCTGATCGAATTTGCAGGTGACACCAAACTGGGAGGGGTGGCTAACACCCCAGAGGACAGGATCACACTTCAAAACGACCTTGACAGATTAGAGAACTGGGCCAAAACAAACAAGATGAATTTTAACAGGGAGAAATGTAAAGTATTGCACTTGGGCAAAAAAAATGAGAGGCACAAATACAAGATGGGTGACACCTGGCTTGAGAGCAGTACATGTGAAAAGGATCTAGGAGTCTTGGTTGACCACAAACTTGACATGAGCCAACAGTGTGACGCGGCAGCTAAAAAAGCCAATGCAATTCTGGGCTGCATCAATAGGAGTATAGCATCTAGATCAAGGGAAGTAATAGTGCCACTGTATTCTGCTCTCGTCAGACCTCACCTGGAGTGCTGTGTCCAGTTCTGGGCACCACAGTTCAAGAAGGACACTGACAAACTGGAACGTGTCCAGAGGAGGACAACCAAAATGGTCAAAGGCCTGGAAACGATGCCTTATGAGGAACGGCTAAGGGAGCTGGGCATGTTTAGCCTGGAGAAGAGGAGGTTAAGGGGTGATATGATAGCCATGTTCAAATATATAAAAGAATGTCACATAGAGGAGGGAGAAAGGTTGTTTTATGCTGCTCCAGAGAAGCGGACACAGAGCAATGGCTCCAAACTACAAGAAAGAAGATTCCACCTAAACATTAGGAAGAACTTCCTGACAGTAAGAGCTGTTCGACAGTGGAATTTGCTGCCAAGGAGTGTGGTGGAGTCTCCTTCTTTGGAGGTCTTTAAGCAGAGGCTTGACAACCATATGTCAGGAGTGCTCTGATGGTGTTTCCTGCTTGGCAGGGGGTTGGACTCGATGGCCCTTGTGGTCTCTTCCAACTCTATGATTCTATGATTCTATGAGGTTTTACCCACAGCGCCACCGGCGTCCCTGCAGAGGACCTACCACTTGCTTATTCTTCTAGTATTTTAACATCTCCATTCAGAGCACATTCAGTGTGTCTGGAAAAGTCACAAGACAGTATCATATTTTAATGCTGGGCTATAGATAAGGTTCTTATCTCTTCATGAATTCTAGTCTGAAACTAACCTATGACCGACTGTTGGCAGAAGCTCGTTTTGGGCCACCTCTGTGTCCACAGAGGCACAGACACAGCTGCACTGGATGCTGGCTGCAGACCAGAATCCATCTTTGTCATACCATCTTCAATGGGCCTCATCTCAAACATACAGCACCTCAGCTAAACACCACCTTTGGCTCAGTGTGCAACCAAGTCATGTGACCTATGTACGACACAGGGGTGATCTATGGTGCAATCACAACTTTGCTGCTTGCACACAGATGCCACCCAGACAGAACTTTAATACCTGCCAAGTTTTGCTTTGGGGGCTGTTGGCAGACCAGAGAGATTCAAAACCAACATCTGGGTAGGTGGGTGGGGGGTGAATTCTAACTAATCAGTTATTGCCATTTGTGTGCATATGCATTTTACCACAATGTACACATATGCACTAAGGCAGCATACAATCCCCGGATGTATCTGTGGTGCAGAATATGTGTGCACACTGTAAACTACACAAAAAACTTCTTCCTGAGCCTCTGCTCCTTAAGCAGCATGGATGTGTCTGGGGTGAGGGGTCCCATTCATAGCACAGGCAACCAAGCCAACTCAAAGTGGAAGTCAAGCCTCTCTTGATACTTTAGAAAGACTCAGTGGCCAATCTACTTCAGTGTTGTCTGCATTGACTGGCAGCAACTCTCTCCATAGTTTTTGGCAGAGAATCTCTCCCAGGCCTACCTGGCAATGCCGGATGTTCCACCGCCCTTCCCCTAATTCTTCCCCCTAGGCTGCCTCTCAAGCAGCCCAGCTGAGGGCGTGTGTGCAAGTTACATCTTCCGTAGCACACTGAGTCTCCTGAAAGGCAAGGAAACATTTCCTATTCAAAGGAAAGTCACTTTGCCTTGCTCAGAAGCATTCTGCATTAGGAATCAAAGCAGACACTCTAGCAGAGGCAGCCTTGCAACTGTCCCCTATGCACAGGCCTCATTGAAGGCTATATCTATAGTGCCATTCTCTACCCAGTCTACTCTCATTCATCTGCCACAGCTTTTTGGAAGGATGGAACCCTGGGAGGTGTAGTTTCATGTGTTTACTTGTCAGAGTGAATCTGGAAAGCAAGAGGGAGAACCCTGGGACAGTTTAACATGCAGCCGATTAAGAGTGCCATATATAAATAGCAGCACTGTTTAAGAATGGGTTTTCCTGCATCTGTTTGACTGCCAAATTAAGCATTTGGCCGACGAGTTTCCAGCACGAGTTTCTCTCCCTTTCTTTTTGCAAACTCACTTCCAGGCAATAAAAATAGATACACAAAAACTTGTTCCTAAATGACATTTGTGTCAGGGGGGAGAGAGTCTATCCCTGGAGACCCCCTCCCCTTTATCTTCTGCCCCCGACTCTCCAACTCACTGCTAATCAGGCTGGTCCTGAACCTGGAGGAGCATCAGGTGGGCATTGAACTTGCTTAGCACAGAGCAGCACAGCAGCCAAGGCAGCCATGCAGCCACCAGGGGCAGCGCTTGCCCTCCTGCTTGAGCTGGCACAACTCGTCAAGGGGCACAGACCAGACTCCCCCTCCTCCTTCCCCAGCCTGGCTCACAGAAATGTTAAGGGTGCGGCTGCTCTTAAAGACAGCTCAGAAACTTCATCGGGTCCAAATGCAGTGGCCAGATTATGGGCCAGGGTTGCTTTTAGAACTCACGTAACCCCACTTCTCAAGCAGCTTCATCAGATGCCAGCACATTTCCAAACCCAATTTAAAGTGCTCACATTAGCATCCCAAGCCCTCGATGACTTAGGCCCCCAGTACTTGACAGTCTCCTTCCCTACAGACCCCCACCCCGAGTATTAGGATCAACGGAGGGAGAGCTCTTGGCAGTTTCAACCCCCTCAGAAGTTTTTTTTTGGGGGGAGGGGTGGCCCAGGAGAGGACATTCTCTGTGGAGCCCCTAAGTTGTGGAATGCCCTCCCCACAGAGGCGCATCTGGCTTCTCCACAGCTTCCAGAGAATGCTGAAGACTCATCTCTTTGCCACCTTTGCCACCCAAGATGTGTGTTTTCGGGACCCATCCTGTTCTTGTGAATGTGATAAATGTTATAACTATTTTTAATTCTCAAATTGCTGCAATCCACCCTGGGACCTTATTGGTGAAGGGCATGTCATAAATTTAAATAAAAATAGTAATAGTAATAATAACAATGCATTTCCCCTATCCTTCCCTATTCTTCTGCTATTCTCTTTGAAGAGAGCAGTTCATACTGTCTGCTACTGGATCCATGTTCTGCAATGATGGAGTCTGGGGTGTGGAGTTTCAGGGCCAAAGAGGGGAAAGTGGGGAGCAGAATTCATCTCATGTGCCTCTACACATACAGTAAACCATGGTGCCTGTGGAATCTATTAGGTTTCCCCCTCAGAATTGCAAGATCCACCAAGCAGAGCCAGGTGTAAGCCACACATTAAAAATTAGGGGAATTCTGAGCCCAGGACTTTAAGGTCTTTCCATCCAAAAACTCATCTGCCAGGAACTCCAAGCTGTCCTCCTTTCCACAGTATAATCTGCACTGCATAAGAGAGCAGGGGGTCATTTTGTTGCTGCCATTGTTAAGCAAACTAGGAGCCAGAAACCCTTATTGAACTGCTGTGAATCTCCTGGTAGGTCCAGATTTACGGTAACTTCTGCCCACACCTGCACTAAATGCACAAAGAACCCCACTGAGTGCCCCCCCTCAGCCCCCCCCACTTGCCCCCACACCAATGCTGCACCCACAACACACTCACGTTGCCAAGAGGCAATACAGGGAGGGTCCTGATCCCCCTGGAGTGCCCACAAAGTGAAGCATCTCCATGCACACCACCAAATGCGCATGGGCAGTATTTTTCACACATTCCCCTTGAATGCACATGTGCTGGGGGGAGGGGGGGAGAAGGCCAATGCAGCAATGTCAGGGGGAAACACAGCCGCACCCCTGCCGCACCCCATGCATTTAGCATGTACATGGAGTCACGCACAAGGAGGGTTTGGGGACACAGAAACAACTTTCGCTATGCTCTTCTATTAAATGAGGCGTGTAACTATCATACCAACTTAACTTCAAAGCTTAAAAAAAGAAAAAATTGCTCCCGTTGTGCGGCTTGGGCAGCCGGAGCTGGTCATGCAAATTACTCAGCTGCAAAAAATAAATGGAGGAGTTGGCCAGGGTTCATAAAAATGTTGCTGATTCACAAGGAAATTCTGTTCCTCCTGCATTTTCCACGACTCTTGGGACTTGTCTGGTGCCTTAATAGCTTCACTGCCATTCTTTCAAAGCCCTCGGGTGGCTCTGCCCACCAGATGCCTCACTTTAACACACAAAAGATGGGCTTCCAGCCAGGTGCGTGACCCAGCTCTTGTCAAGCTGGGGAGGGGGGAAATCGCCATGGCACCTCATGTAAATAAGAAGCGCACAGGGCAAGGGGACTTGTGCCACAGACTCATGACTCTGGACATGCAGGAGAGAAGGTGGGTCAAGAAATACGGATAAATTTGCAAAGCACTCGTCCCAGTTCCAGGAATGGCACAAGCAAGCAATGGTGCCCTAGCCATCTCCAGATGTGTTGCACTACAGCTCCAATCAGGTGGGTGCCAGGTTGGAGACGTCTGGTTTATTCTAGCTGGGTGGGAAGGGCTCTTTAAGGACTCAGGGAGCAGATCACACCCAGCCAGGCTTCCTGTACCACAGAGGCCAAACACGGAACCTGGGACCTTCTGCATGCAAAGCACAGTCTCTATGACTATCTATCAGTTTATAAATAACCATGATAGCTCTACAGAAGCTCCTGTTTCAGAAGCAGTCTACCTTTGAATACCAGCTGTTTGGAAGGAAGCAACAGGCGAGAACTGTTTCTTTATGCTCTACTTCAGGGATTCCTAGACGCACCTTGCAGGCTAAACAGAAAGCTGCATGAGAAGGATGAGCCTCATCTCAGAGGAGGAGCCCGTGCTCTGCAGACAGAAGGTCCTAGGCTCATCTGCAATGGCATCTCCGGGTAGGGCTGGCTGGGAGGGACCCCTGCCTGAAGCCCTGGAGGGAGGCGCCAGTCTGTGAGGACAATACGGAAGGAGATGGACCAACTGAGTAACTCAACAGGAGGCTGCTTCCTCTCTTCTATGGACCTAGGTAATTATGTTCTTATAGGTACACTTACAAGTCAGAACCCTCCTGATCATGGGAGTCAGGTGATTCCCAAGAGCCAAGCCCATATCATTACCTACTGCGTGCCTATAAAGTCTCTAACATTTCCTCAGCCTGGGGAAGGCGAAGTGGGGGCCGACCTGCTGTTGCTTCAGACATTGCGGGGCTCCAGCTCCCAGAATTCCTGACCATTGGCCTGTCTAGCTGGGGCTGATGGGAGCTGGAGTTCCCCACCCTTGCACTAAGGGAATACTTGTTCTCTCTCTGCCCGTCCCCTTGCCATCTGCCTCTATGACACCTCCTCTGTGCCGGGTACTTGGCACCTCTTCATTGGCTGGCACCTGAGCCTGGGCATGACTCAGGCCTGGGCAACTAGCAAGTTTTAGCCTCAACTAAGGGGGCCAAAGCAACATGAAAATCAAGGTGGAGAGAGATCAGGAAGCAGATTGCAGCTCTCCATAGGAATGGCCTGTGCCAGCCCTAGGGGCCTCCAGATATTCTTGGACTGCAACTTCCATCAGCACCAGCCAGCATGGCCAATCATCAGGGACGGTGGGAGTTGTAGTGTAGTTTGGCTCTGCTGCCTATGGCTGGAGGAAGTGGTAGCCCAACAAAGCCAGGAGGGTGTGAGAAGCCTGATTCGGCATATCTCACTGCACACATCACCAAAAGACTGTGCTTGCCTCCTTCTGCCCAACCCCCTGGAAGCCAGACTAAATTAACTGTCTCAGAAACTCTTCTGGGTTCTAATCTGCTGGGAATCATTTATTCTTTGCCAGGGGAACCTAGTAGTTCCCTGTGCTCTACTTCACCTGCAGAATGCCCTCTGACAAGGCAACCTTGTCATCCCATTTTTTTACCAGCATCACCCCTTCCAGCTGCTCATGATTTTAATAGGGCTTCTTGATAACAATGTTTTATCGCCAATGCCAGTAGCTATAAGATCTGTTCTCTCTCACGAAGCTCTCTGGAACCCATGCCATGGATTTAATTTCTACAAATGGGCGGGGGGGGGTGGATTCAACATGCTGCCTCTGTAAACAAGCAAAAAACTAAGGTTTTAGAGAAAAATTTGACAACAATGGAAAAAGAAAGGTTTCAGAAGGAGACAGAGCTAACTGTGGTTAAGAAAGTGAAATACCTAGGGATTAATATGACGGCTAAAAATTTGAATTTATTTAAGGATAATTATGAGAAATGTTGGTCAGAAGTTAAGAAAGATTTAGAAATTTGGTCAAAATTGAAGCTTTCCTTGTTGGGTCGAATCGCTGTTATAAAGATGAATGTATTGCCAAAAATGTTGTTTTTGTTTCAAACTTTGCAGATTGTGGACAAGATGGACTGTTTCAAGAGGTGGCAAAGAGATATTTCTAAATTTGTCTGGCAGGGCAAAAAGCCCAGAATAAAATTTAAAATATTGACTGATGCTAAAGAAAGAGGGGGGTTTGCCCTGCCAGACATGAAATTGTACTATGAATCAGCAGCATTCTGCTGGTTGAAAGACTGGCTACTTCTTGAGAACACTGACATTTTGGATTTAGAAGGGTTCAACAGTGCTTTTGGGTGGCATGCATATTTGTGGTACGACAAGGTAAAAGCTAATAGAGCATTCAAAAACCATATTGTCAGGAAAGCTGTGTTTAACGTCTGGACAAGATATAAAGACCTATTGGAAAGCAAGACCCCAAGGTGGTTATCACCTATGGAAGCTAAGGCTCTGAAAAAACTCAATATGGAGGCCAAGTGGCCGAAATATTGGGAGATATTAGAACAAGATGGAGACACATTGAGATTGCAGAGTTTTGAGAAACTTAAAGATAAAGTGCGAGATTGGTTACATTATTATTAAATTAGAGAGGCCTTTAATTTGGATAAAAAAATAGGCTTCCAGGTGGAAAAATCAAAATTAGAAACAGAATTGTTAGAACCTAAAACTAAGATACTTTCGAGAATGTATAACTTGCTGTTAAAATGGAATACTCAGGATGAAACGGTCAAATCAGCTATGATTATGTGGGCGCAAGATATTGGTCATAACATTATGTTTGCTGACTGGGAACAGTTATGGACCACTGGTGTGAAATTTACGGCATGTAATGCCTTAAAAGAAAATATTATGAAAATGATGTACAGGTGGTACATGACCCCAGTCAAGCTTGCAAAAGTATATCACTTGCTTGACAACAAATGCTGGAAATGTAAAGAAACTGAGGGAACATTCTTTCACCTTTGGTGGACGTGCCCAAAGGTCAAGGCTTTCTGGGAAATGATCTATAATGAACTAAAAAAGGTATTTAAATATACCTTTCCTAAGAAACCAGAGGCCTTCCTCCTGGGCATTGTCGGCCAATTGGTGCTAAAGAAAGACAGAACACTTTTTATGTATGCAACAACCGCAGCAAGAATACTCATCGCAAAGTATTGGAAGACACAAGATTTGCCCACTCTGGAAGAATGGCAGATGCAAGTGATAGACTATATGGAATTGGCAGAAATGACTGGCAGAATCCGAGACCTGGGAGAAGAGTCGGTGGAAGAGGACTGGAAGAAGTTCAAAGAATATCTCCAAAAACATTGTAAAATGTTTGAATGTTAAAATGATGTTGGATATAAAGATAGTATGGCATCAGTGACATAGCTAAAAGGAATATGCAAAAAAGTTTTAAAAGAAAAGGGTGAAAAGGCCGGAGTAATATTATGTCAAAATTAAACAAAATGATATAAGGGATTAAGTTATAAAGAACATGTAAAAATGGATTTAAAAGGAAAGGAAAAATCGAAGACGTAATAGGTTGAAATGTATAATATTGAATAAGATTTGAAAGAGGGTAAGGAATTGCTGAATTTGATTGTGTAAAGGGGAACACAGAAAAGGGAGATGTGAGGAAGTCAGGAAAGAGGGTTATAAAGATAATAAGCAAAAAACTAGATTTTCTTTGTTTTCTGTTTTTCCTTATTTTTTTTCTTATGTTTTTTATTGTGCTTCTTAGTCTTGTTGGATTGTGTTGTTTTTTATTGTCTTTCTCTTTTGTTTTGTTTGATTGTGATACTTGTTTTATTATATAAAATCTTAATAAATATCTTTTTTAAAAAAAAAACAACAACATGCTGCCTCTGGCTGCATTGCAGCCCAGCTCCAGAGAGTTGCTGGCCTAGTTAGGAGTCACCTGAGTGCCCAGGATTTGCAGCACATTTCAAACACCAAAGGCCACGCCAATGTGGTGTAGTGGTTAAGAGCGGTAGTCTCATAATCTGGGGAACCGGGTTCGCCTCTCTGCTCCTCCACCTGCAGCTGCTGGGTGACCTTGGGCCAGTCACACTTCTTTGAAGTCTCTACACTTGGGCCAGTCACACTTCTCTGAAGTCTCTCAGCCCCACTCACCTCACAGAGTGTTTGTTGTGGGGGAGGAAGGGAAAGGAAAATGTTAGCCGCTTTGAGACTCCTTAAAGGGAGTGAAAGGCAGGATATCAAATCCAAACATTTCTTCTTCTTCTTCTTCTTCAACTCTCACAGCCACTTATTAGTGCTTAACATGCAGAAGGAAAACAGGCCTTTCCCTTCAGATCTGTTGCTGAATGAGTGGAGAACTTTCTTGGCCTGATCTTTATCTGCTGGGGGCCAACTTTGGCAGATGGACGGGACTACCACCTGTCAGTCACCAGTCATATGTCAGGACCAAGCAACCAAGCAGCTTGTTCCAAAGGAATCGTGGACTAGCCCACCTGCCAACAGATGCATTTAGCCATTTGCAGCACACTGGTAGCCTAAACGGGAGGAAAACAGACCACCCCTCTTCCAACTTACAGAAGTTTTCATGTCTGCATATCACAGTCCCCTGGCAGCACCAAGTTCCAGGTCAACCACTACGGGTTCAGTTTTCTCAATGAGAAGACTGCTCTTGAGATTTATGGGATTTCTGTGTGACAGCAGTCATCTTCAAAACAGCATCAGCCCAGATCAAACAGAATATACTTGACAGTTGCAAAACTGCAGATTTCTTTTTGCCAAACCAGTGTTCAAAATTAGCCAGGTACCAGGTATATTTTGCACCTGCCTATTGACCACTTGTGACCAAGTGAAGCTGCTTGGGCGCTGCCAAGATGGTGCCTGACATCACCACCATCTGGAAGTCCATACCTGGGAATCTTTGGGTCATAACTGTTTTCACACACTGATGCCACATCTTGTAGAATTCTATCAGTTATATTTTATCTGCACAATCAGAATGAATTTCTGGAACCAAAATGCTTTTTCTGTGCAGCCTGAGCAGGAGCAGTGAACAAAGTTATAACTAATTGTCTCAGCTTGTCTTCACTTACCCCAGCCCACTGCCCTGCTCACAGTTGTGAAGAATATCCCTATGTTATGAATGGTCTGTGTCACTATTAAGAAAAACAGATTGGAATAGGCCAACACACACACAAACATACACACAAACACAGTCCCTGGATCAAGTGTCCCTGAACTGAAAATGGATATTGGGTCTTCTGATGGAGGTAAGAACCTGCTTAGCCACAAACAAGCACAGAACCTGAAATCGGAACTCTTGCAATCGTGGGTCTCCTGGGGTTGCTTTAGGGTGTGTGGAGGACCATTAGAAACATATTGCCCTTTTTCCAGTTTCCAGAACAATCCTGTGAGAAGCAGGATTTCTCTGACATTCACACAGCTTCAGGCTGACTTGTTCCGATTCTGCAGAGAAGCCCGCAGGTCAACTGGCCCAGAAGCATGGAGAGTGCCTAGCTACCCACTTGCTCCAACAAGGATTAGAACAGAACTGAAGTCTTGGGAGCCTCTGCCTCCAGTCTGCCTCTCTGAGGCTACACCTGTTTCGGAAACTGAAGTCTCTTAAAGGCCAGCCCTCTGCCTGGAGATGAACACTTCGCCCATGCTCTGTAGCCTCCTGCCTGGTGTGCTCCCAGGGAACACAGTAGGATGCACCTGGTTCCCCAGGGCAAGGCACTTACTGTATGAGAGTCTTGGCTCCTGGTTCACAGGGTGTTCTTGGCTGCCAGCCTCGGGTTCAGTGGCCCCCTATCCACCAGCCCAGCTCCTTAGCCAGTGACAAGGCAGCCTCCAATCTGATGCCCTGGTCACTGCTGGACTCCAGAATCATGAAACAGATTGCAGTCAACTTACTTTGACCCACATTGAGTTTTCTGGTGTGTGTGTTTCTTTGTGGCTGATTAGCTGCTCTCCCTGTGCAAAGGTCAGAGGGGGCGGGGTTTCTGTTGAGGCAGGTGATTAGCTGTGGGAGGAGCTTATCAGAGCTTGCAGGGCAGCGGCTGAAGAAGGAGCACAAAAGGGTTTGCTTGTGTGTGTGTAGTAAAAGCACAACTTCAGGCAATACCAATGAGACGGAAACATGGAAGGTGCCTAAAGAAGCCAGGGTGGCTATCTAAAGAACTTTTAACTGAGTTAAGATTAAAAAAGGATGTGTACAAAAAATGGAAAAGGGGGGAAACCACCAAAGAGGAATTCAAACAAATAGCCAGCACGTGTAGACACAAAGTCAGAAAAGCTAAAGCACAGAATGAACTCAGGCTTGCTAGAGAGGTTAAAAGCAACAAAAAAGGCTTTTATGGGTATGTTCGTAGCAAAAGGAAGAACAAAGAAACAGTGGGGTCACTCAGAGGAGAAGATGGTGAAATGCAAACAGGGGACACAGAAAGGGCTGAACTCCTCAATGCCTTCTTTGCCTCAGTCTTCTCCGATAAAGAAAACAATGCCCGACCTGAAGAATTTGGAGCAAATGATTCAGCAGAGGAAACACAGCCCAGAATAACTAAGGAGATAGTACAAGAATACTTGGCTAGTTTAGATGTATTCAAGTCTCCAGGGCCAGATGAACTGCATCCAAGAGTATTAAAAGAACTGGCAGATGTGATCTCAGAACCACTGGCAGTCATCTTTGAGAATTCCTGGAGAACAGGCGAAGTCCCGGCAGACTGGAGGAGGGCAAATGTTGTTTTCAAAATATTTCAAAATATTTTCAAAAAGGGGAAAAGAGAGGACCCAAATAATTACCGCCCAGTCAGTCTGACATCAATACCAGGGAAGATTCTGGAGCAGATCATTAAGCAAACAGTCTGTGAGCACCTAGAAAGGAATACTGTGATCACCAATAGTCAGCATGGATTTCTGAAAAATAAGTCATGTCAGACTAACCTGATCTCGTTTTTTGACAGAATTACGAGCCTGGTAGATGAAGGAAATGCAGTGGATGTAGCCTACCTTGATTTCAGCAAGGCATTTGACAAGGTGCCCCATGATATTCTTGTAAAGAAGCTGGTAAAATGCGGTCTTGACTATGCTACCACTCAGTGGATTTGTAACTGGCTGACTGACCGAACCCAAAGGGTGCTCATCAATGGTTCCTCTTCATCCTGGAGAAGAGTGACTAGTGGGGTGCCACAGGGTTCTGTCTTGGGCCCGGTCTTATTCAACATCTTTATCAACGACTTGGATGATGGACTCAAGGGCATCCTGATCAAATTTGCAGATGACACCAAACTGGGAGGGGTGGCTAACACCCCAGAGGACAGGATCACACTTCAAAACGACCTTGACAGATTAGAGAACTGGGCCAAAACAAACAAGATGAATTTTAACAGGGAGAAATGTAAAGTATTGCACTTGGGCAAAAAAAAATGAGAGGCACAAATACAAGATGGGTGACACCTGGCTTGAGAGCAGTACATGTGAAAAGGATCTAGGAGTCTTGGTTGACCAGAAACTTGACATGAGCCAACAGTGTGACGCGGCAGCTAAAAAAGCCAATGCAATTCTAGACTTCCGGTTTCGGATCGCAAGCAGCAGGGAGCGCGGAAAAAGCCGCTAAGAGCTTTTCCGAGCTTCACGGGGGCTTGGGGACGACGCAAAGGCACTGCGACCCCCAAAACCTCAAGGGGGGCCCCCCTGAGGGATTAGCCATCCAGCAGCGTTGGAGCGGTTCCGAAGCTTTTTCGGTTTTTTTTTCTAAGGATCCGAGAGCGACGGGACTGAGAAACGCGAAATGGTAAGCTCTGCAGACCCCGTGCAGCAATGCCTCTAGCTCCCACTGAAAAAGCGACAAATCTCCGTAACTTCAAGAACAGAATCCTTAGTGCTTTTGGAGTAATTCTGAACGAAAAATTTGGATCAAGCCCTAAGTGAGATCTGGATGTAAAGGGATTTAAAGTGATCAACCCGACCTGTTGTTTCAGAGCAAATATGGCACAGGGCATATAATCGTAAGAGAGAAGAAAGGAAGTGACTAAGCGCCCGCTGTAGAGAACAGAAGAGTGAAAGTCCTCAGCAATTTATTTAGCGAGGCAAAGGAAACAAAGTATTATAAAAGTAACTGAACAGACCTCTAGAGACTTTGTATTTCTTTTGGGGGAGAAGGTACTAAAACAAGGGAATAAACGGAATAGAGTGGTTACAAAGGAGAAACATTCTGAAGCCACAAACGAAATACAGAAACGCAAGGGGGAAAGAAGAGACAGGAGAAAGGATGGAATAAACAAACAGCTTAAATCTTTTACCTGACCCCTCTGTTTTTGAAGTTTAATATGGAAGTTTTTATATGAACAAACAAGAGGGTAAATCTTTCCTCCCTCTTCTCCTTTAATTTTTTTAACCTGGAAGCAACCTCCCCCCTCCCCCCTTAAAGAAGTTGGAGTTTTGTCTCCTTCCTTTCTGCTTCGTTCCTCTGAGCTATGTGGAATTATTTGGATCTACTTATGGACTTCAATTTAAACAGTAGCTTCCTCCTCTCTGGGTAACTGGACTGAATACACGAGACCCTTAAAGACTCTGATATGTGGATTTTTGTGGAGCTGAAATATATTTGAGTTTGAGAGAGGAGTATATCCAGAGTATTGGAGGATATATTTATATATTTGATATTTGGTTCCTCTCTTCTCTTCCTTTTTTGGACCCTTGGTTTTTTGAACTCCTGGCGATTTCCTCAGGATTTCAGGACATTTGGCTGTTTTTTGCTTTTTGTTTTTCGGGGTTTTTTTTGGGGGGGTTGTCTTTTTTATTATTATTTTTTCCTATCCTCATAACTCGATATTGGATTAAGCCAGCAAGTGGCTGAAGAACACAGATCTGAGGAGGTAGAAGCTAAGTAAAAATCTTGCCCTCCCTCTTTTCCACCTATGGAACCCCAAATGTGTGGACCCCATTGAACTGTGCAGCAGAGACTGGGTTCACCTCTTATCTACCTATTTAGTGATAATTTTTCTCTCTGAGAACTGCTTTGATATCTTCACTCCTTCCTTGGCTGGAGAGATCTTTTTGGGGGGTTTAACTCTTAAATAATACTATAGTCTCCTAGTAAAAATTTAGAACTGGATTAATCTGAATAAGGGGCGGAAGTTTAAGTAGAAAGAAGGAAAAAAGAGCCCTTACATAAGACAAAATTAGATAAAAGCTAATTTTTTGTTGCTGTTCTTATCATCGGTTGGTTGCTTTGTTTACCTTGGTCGGTTTCCATATTGTTTACTTTGCTTTTCTTTTATTATAAAAGCCTTACAGCAAGTTTGATAGGATATTGAAACCATTTAAGTTAACTTAGCAACATAAAAGCATTTATTGGAACTTAAAGTGTCTGAAGACGAGCCTGATCTACTATAAGCATAGAGCTGGCTTTCATATATTCCTTCTAAACGTTAAATGGTTGAGAATTTGCAATTTGAATGTTTAAGAGAGTGTTTTTGAATCCATTGCTCGATAATTAATTAGACAGGGCTTAGAGTGTGCGCCCTCTAGGGGAGAGAATAAATACTGCAGGAGACTTGATTCAAAACCAGTGAAGGAGAAAATGGCAGGGAAAGAAGGAAAAAAGATAGGAGGAACACCATTGGAAAGGAAAACATCCCGATAAGAAGAGATAAAGGACTTAGATATCTTATGGTTAAAAATAAAAGAGGAGTTCAAACAGAGTGAAATACATATGGGGGAAAAACTAGGAGAGATGCATGAGTTAATAGATAAGAGAATAGAGGGAGCAGTAGGAGAATTGTCATGCAAAATTAAAGACTTGACAAGTCGGTCAAAGGCTATGGAGGAAACAAATAAAAAAATACAGAAAGAAATGAAAGAACAAAGAAAGGAGACAGACAGGATAAGGGATGAGATAGGAGAACTAAATAAAAACCAAGACCAAATCTTAGATAACCTGGCAATGATTGATATGAAACAAAAACAGTTAAACTTGAAATTTAGGGGAGTAGGAGAAGAGATAAATGAAAACATTAAGGGAAAAAATGATCAAAGAGCTAGCGAAATGGTTAGAATTGAAAGAAGAAGAGGTTGCATATACGATGGAAAACGCTTTCAGAATTAAAATAAAGACCAAACAAGTGAAATTAAGAAAAATTGCAGGAGACTGCTTGGTTATCTTTAACTCGATAGAGATGAAAAATATGATATTAAAAAGAAGCTATCAAAAAAAATTAATTATTGACGGCAGACCAATCATCATCTTTAAAGAGATACCAACCAGACTCCTGCGCAAAAGGGAAGGTTATAAACAATTGGCAAAGGTCCTAAAAAAGAATAATATACAATATAGATGGGAGTTTCCTGAAGGAATTTCCTTTTTTTACAAAGACAAAAGATTCAGGATCGCCGAGACACAAGAAGTGAAGAAATTTTTGCGTAGATATGAGAAAGAGCTAGGAAGAATAGAGGAGAGATATGAAGGAAGAAACGAGGATCCAGAGGAGAGAAGAAGGAAAAAGGAAAGAGGAAAGGACCAAGAAGAGAGAGGTAGAGGAGAGGAAGCAGACGAAGAAGAAGAGGAGGAGGTAGCAGTAGAAGAGGTAGAAGAAGAAGAGGAAGAGAACAGAGAAAACAAAACCACTCGAATTTAAAACACTAATTATTTGTAGACTGAAAAGTAGTCATTATAATGAACTTGAAAATTTTGTCGTGGAATGTGAATGGTTTGAATGAAAAAACCAAAAGGAATAAAATTGTAAATGTGTTGAAAAGAAAGAAACTGGACGTAATCTGTTTACAGGAGACACACGTGATTAAAAAACATAAACATATCCTGGTACATAAAAAGTTGGGAGCTGAGTTTATAAACTGCACAATGGAAAAGAAAAGAGGAGTGGCAATATATGTGAAAGAAAAATGGGACCCCAAAGTGATCTGTAAAGATAATGAAGGAAGGATCTTGGGAGTACAAATTAACTTCCAGGGTGAGAAACTTAATGTGATAAACATATATGCCCCAAATCTGAACAAGCCAGAATTCTTTAAGAAACTGGAGCAAATGTTATTGGAGTTAGAGTCTAATAAGACGATTCTAATGGGAGACTTTAATGGAGTGCCAGAACCGGAATTAGACAAACAATTAGGAAAGGGAAAAAATAAACAAGGGAAGCTGCCAAAATCCTTTAAGAACTTGGAGGAAAACTTAGATTTAATAGACATTTGGAGATACAAACATGCAATAGAGAAGCAATTCACCTTTTTTTCAGAATCACATAAGAGTTGGAGTAGAATTGATCAAATCTGGGTCTCTAGGGAGCTTACATTAAGAACTACAAACTGTGAAATTCAACCTAGAACTCTCTCGGACCATAACTCGGTTGTACTGGAAATAAAAGATAAATCACAGGGTGGATTCAGATGGAGAATAAATGAATACTTATTAGAGAACGAGGAGGTTGTGGAAAAAGCCAAAGCCACCTTAAAAGATTATTTTAGCCTGAATCTCAATACTGAAACAAGTTTGGACATAGTCTGGGACGCTAGTAAAGCGGTCTTAAGAGGGTTTTTTATACAGCAAAATAGCTACAGGAGGAAAGTAAGAGAACAAAAGAAGGAAGAAATTCTTAATCAGATGAGAGAGTGTGAGAAAAAATTAATAACAAATCTGAATGATGAACAAAACAGGCAAACAATAAAAATGTTACAATCTCAATACTCAATGTTAACAAGTCAAGAAATAGAATGGAAAATCAAAGTAATGAAACAAAAATACTTCGAATCAGCTAACAAAACGGGTAAACTATTAGCATGGCAATTGAGATGAAGGCAAGAACAAAGTGTAATAAACAAGATAAAAATAGAAGAGCATTTGATTGAAGACCCAAAAGAAATAAAGGAGAATTTCCTCAAATTCTATGAGAAGCTGTATAAAAAAGAAGAGAAAGAAATAGTCCAAATAGAAAAATATTTAGAAGACTATAGTGGGAAGACCATAACAGATGAAGAAAGAACCCAACTAAATAACCCCATAAAAATAGAAGAGATTCAGGAGGCAATAAAGAAGATGAAACCAGGGAAAGCCCCAGGACTGGACGGATTATCAGCCAAATACTATAAAGTATTAGAACACCAATTAACACCAGTGCTATGTGACATCATGAATAAGATATTAAAAGGAGGAAAGATACCAGAGTCTTGGAAAGAGGCTTATATAACGATGATCCCTAAACCAGATATGGAAAAACTGAATATTAAGAACTATAGACCTATATCACTATTAAATAATGACTATAAAATCTTCGCGGAGGTGTTGGCAAGCAGACTCAAGAAATGTCTAGTGAATTTAATACACAAGGATCAGGCAGGATTTCTTCCAAACAGGCAACTTAGAGATAACGTAAGGCATGCTATAATGCGCTGATTTTTATCGATGCTGAAAAGGCATTCGATAATGTTTCATGGCAGTTCCTACTGAAGAGTATGGAAAAAGCGGGGCTAGAGGGCGAGTTCATGAATGGAATAAGAGCAATATATTCGAAACAATCTGCAAAATTGATTATAAATAATAACTTAACAAATTCATTTAAAATTGAAAAAGGAACAAGACAGGGATGCCCTCTATCCCTGCTCTTATTTATTATGGCACTAGAGGTAATTACAAATAAAATAAGAGCAACATCAGAGATCCGAGGGATCAAAATAGGAACAAAAGAGTATAAGTTAAACGCGTATGCGGACGACTTGATGCTATCCCTGGAAAATCCACAAGAAAGTGTTGGTAAGGCCTTGGAGATGTTAGAAGAATTTGGTAAGGTATCCGGTTTTAAATTGAATAAATTAAAGACCAAAATGCTGACGAAGAATTTGGAAAAGGATGAAAATGAAAAACTAGAGCTACAGCATGGAATTAAAGTGGCAAAAAAATTAAAGTATCTGGGAATTTGGTTAACTACTAAAAATATAAATCTGATTCAAGGTAATTACCTTACGACATGGAAGCAGATTAAGAAAGATCTGGACACCTGGAGCAGAGTGAAACTTTCGTGGATGGGAAGGATGGCGGCAATAAAAATGAACTTACTTCCAAGAATGCTGTTTCTGTTTCAAAACATCCCAGTGATCAGAGGTTCTAAAATGTTTACAGATTGGCAAAAAACTCTTTCGAAATTTATATGGCAAGGAAAAAGGCCAAGAATTAGATTCAAACTTCTTACAGATCGGAAAGAAAGAGGGGGATTCTCGGTACCCAACCTGAAATTATATTTTGAGGCAGCCTGCCTCTGCTGGATCAAAGATTGGATTAATTTGGAAAATACTGACTTATTAGACCTCGAGGGGTTCGACAATAGATTCGGCTGGCATGCCTACTTATGGCAAAATAAAGAAAAAGTACATAAAGGGTTTTCAAGTCACATTATTAGGGGGCCCCTTTATGAAGTGTGGGAGAAAAATAAAAAACTCCTAGAAGGTAAAACACCCTGGTGGTTATCACCAACTGACATCTCAGCGATTAAAAAAAAAAAAAATTTGGAAGGAAAAAGATTCACCTATGAAGACCTACTAATAAGATCAGAAAATGGATGGAAGATGAGAACATATGAGGAGTTGAAAGGTAAATTAACAAGCTGGTTACAATTCCACCAAATAAATGCAATATGGACAGAACACAAAAAAGTAGGGATGAATGAGAAGAAATCCAAATTTCAGATAGAAATAATTGAGGGCAAATCCAAATTATTATCCAAATTGTATGATATATTATTGGAATGGGACACCAAAGATGAAGAAAAAAGGAGGTTATGACAAGATGGGCAATGGATCTGGGATATAATATGGAGTATGATAAGTGGCTGAATTTATGGACTAGTGGAATGAAATTCACGGCATGTGTAACACTGAGGGAAAATTTAGAAAAGATGATGTATAGGTGGTACATTACCCCGGCAAAACTGGGGGAAATGTACAAAGCAGGTAATAAGTTTTGCTGGAAGTGAAAAATTAAAGAGGGTAACTTTTTCCACATGTGGTGGACATGCGATGTAATGAAGAAATATTGGGAATATATTTATAATGAGTTAAAAAAAATACTCAAATATACATTTCCCAAAAGACCAGAGGCTTTTCTACTAGGAATAATTGGGGACGAAATTAAAAAAGAAGACAAAACATTATTTCAGTATGCCACAGCTGCCGCTAGATTATTAATTGCCCAAAATTGGAAAAGTCAAAGCACCCCAGCAATTAGAGATTGGCAAACAAAGTTATTTGAATTTGTAGAACTTGCAAAAATGACACAAAAAATTAGAAACCAAAAAAATACAAAGTTTATTAACGATTGGAACAAATTTATGACATACATTGAAGGGAACTATAAGAACATAAAAACTACAGCAGGACTGATATAGATCTTACGATGTGTAAACCATTATAATTATTAGCTGCAAGAGAAATAAACTACTCATATTAAGAAGCCTGAAACCGGGAGGGATGGAAGTCAATAGGTGTATAAAGGAACGTTTTAAGTGTCTAAAGATATAAAGAGATGAATGAGAAGACAAAGAATTGTAATGGGAAATGGTCGCTATTTTTATGTTATGCTCAGATATTTATTTAATTTTCTTTTCGTGTTTTGGGGGTTTTATGTAATGGTTGTAACTGTTTATTTGTTTTTCTTTTTGGTTACTTAAGTGAAAATTAAGAAAAAGAATTTTTTTAAAAAGGTGGTCAGACCTCACCTGGAGTACTGTGTCCAGTTCTGGGCACCACAGTTCAAGAAGGACACGGACAAACTGGAACGTGTCCAGAGGAGGGCAACCAAAATGGTCAAAGGCGGCATACAAGTGGGAGCTAAACAGTACAAATTGAAAGCATTTGCCGACGATTTAGTATTGACTTTGCAGGAGCCAGAATCTAGTACCAAAAGGGTACTGGAACTGATTCAAGAATTTGGTCAGGTAGCAGGTTTTAAGTTGAACAGGACGAAAACTAAGGTTCTAGAGAAAAATTTAACTGTGAGTGAGAGAGAAAAGTTCCAGGAAGAGACAGGACTAACATTGGTTAAGAAAGTGAAATATTTAGGGGTTAACATGACTGCTAAGAATGCTAACTTGTTTAAAGATAACTATGAAAAATGTTGGACTGAGGTGAAAAAAGATTTAGAAATATGGTCAAATTTGAAGCTATCATTGCTAGGCCGAATTGCTGTGATAAAAATGAATGTATTGCCAAGGATGTTGTTTTTGTTTCAAACTTTGCAGATTTTGGACAAGATGGACTGTTTCAAGAAGTGGCAGAGAGATATTTCTAGATTTGTTTGGCAGGGCAAGAAGCCTCGAATAAAATTTAAGATACTAACTGATGCTAAAGAAAGAGGTGGATTTGCCCTGCCAGACCTCAAACTTTATTATGAATCAGCCGCATTTTGTTGGCTGAAGGAATGGCTGCTTCTTGAAAACACTGACGTACTGGATTTGGAAGGGTTCAACAGTGTATTTGGTTGGCATGCATATTTGTGGTATGATAAATAAAACCCCAAGATGGTTGTCACCAATGGAAGTGAAGGCACAGAAAAAACTCAATATGGAGGCCAATTGGCCGAAATATTGGGAAATTCTGGAACAAGCTGGAGACAGAATAAAACTGCAAAGCTTTGAGAAATTAAAAAATAAAGTGCGAGATTGGCTCCATTATTATCAAATAATGGAGGCATATAATTTGGATAAAAAAGTTGGCTTCCAGGTGGAAAAATCAAAATTGGAAACAGAATTGTTAGACCCTAAAATTAAGAATCTGTCAAGAATGTATACCTTGCTGTTGAAATGGAATACTCAGGACGAAACGGTGAAATCTGCTATGATTAAATGGGCACAAGATGTTGGACATAACATTATGATGGCTGACTGGGAACAGTTATGGACCACAGGTATGAAATTTACGGCATGTAATGCCCTAAGAGAGAATTTAATGAAAATGATTTACAGGTGGTACATAACACCTGTCAAGCTTGCAAAGATCTATCACTTGCCTGAAAATAAATGTTGGAAATGTAATGAGACTGAAGGTACATTCTTTCACCTTTGGTGGACATGCCCAAGGATTAAGACATTCTGGGAGATGATTTATAATGAAATGAAAAAGGTATTTAAATATACCTTCCTGAAGAAACCAGAGGCCTTTCTCCTGGGCATGGTCGGCCAATTGGTGCCAAAGGAGGATAGAACTTTCTTTATGTATGCGACAACAGCAGCAAGAATACTCATCGCGAGGTACTGGAAGACACAAGATTTACCCACCCAGGAAGAATGGCAGATGAAGTTGATGGACTATATGGAACTGGCGGAAATGACTCGCAGAATCCGAGACCAGGGAGAAGAGTCGGTGGAGGAAGATTGGAAAAAAATTAAAGATTATTTACAGAAATACTGTAAAATTAAGGAGCTTTAGAAAAAAGGTGGAATAAAGTTATATGGCTTTGGCAGAAATGTTAGAAGGAACTAGGTTTAGATAGATTGTTAATGCATTAAAAGGGGAAAAAACTAGGTTACAATATGTTAAAATTAACTACTGTATAAGACAGAAAATAGATGAAGATGGAAAGGACTTGCTGAAATAGTTAATTGAAGTGGAATACAAAAAGGGAGGCGTTGAGGAAGTCAATGAAACAAGTGTATGAAAGTTAAGATCGAAAATATTGGAAGTGTTTTTAATTGTTTTTGTTTTGTTTTGTTAATTTAATGTTTTATGTAGTGTTTTTGTTTTTGTTTCTGTTTTTCTATGTTTAACTTTTCTTTTTTCTTTTTATAATTTCCAAAATTTTAATAAATATTACTTTTTAAAAAAAATATGGTCAAAGGCCTGGAAACGATGCCTTATGAGGAACGGCTAAGGGAGCTGGGCATGTTTAGCCTGGAGAAGAGGAGGTTAAGGGGTGATATGATAGCCATGTTCAAATATATAAAAGGATGTCACATAGAGGAGGGAGAAAGGTTGTTTTCTGCTGCTCCAGAGAAGCGGACACGGAGCAATGGTTCCAAACTACAAGAAAGAAGATTCCACCTAAACATTAGGAGGAACTTCCTGACAGTAAGAGCTGTTCAACAGTGGAATTTGCTGCCAAGGAGTGTGGTGGAGTCTCCTTCTTTGGAGGTCTTTAAGCAGAGGCTTGACAACCATATGTCAGGAGTGCTCTGATGGTGCTTCCTGCTTGGCAGGGGGTTGGACTCGATGGCCCTTGTGGTCTCTTCCAACTCTATGATTCTATGATTCTATGATCCTACTCCCAGCAGCTTCTGGCCTTTGTCTCTTAATTATGGAGCAGGTGGAATGTTTTAAACCTCCCTTTAAAAAAAAATATTTGTTTATATACTGAAAGCAATCAATATATTTAATTAATAATGAAGGCTGTGCAATTGCAATGACCAGAACTGTTTTAAAATTCACTTCCAATAGATGCTGGAAAGTGATGCTGTCCACTCACACATCAATTTTTAATTTTTTTCAGTTGACATGTCAACATAATTATCTTCTCAGTACAGGGTTAAATAATTTCTGCTTTGCCCAAATATCCTAAAGAGGCTGTATTTGATTTTTCACTGTCACCTTATGATGGCTTATACTTTGCTTTTATCATATTTTATTATTGATATTATTGTACACACTGCCCTGGAGAACAGTTTAGACATTTTAAAAATAAATAATTCCAAGCCACTGGCTTCAGCAAGTCTGATCTAGTGAAAGTCCTTAATTATGATTCACAGCCTCCTGCAGAAAAGTTGAGCCCAGAATAAAGTTTGTAACTTGAGCATGTAGCAACGAATTCACATGAACAAAAACACACACATGCACACACAAAATGACTGAAACACTGGTTGCGCGAATCAGCCTTTAATCAACAGAAGGAATGCAGCTTTTAGAAGCTACCCGATAGTCCTGGTGGTTAGAGCCAACGGTCTGTCTAACTATACTTAATATGCACTAGAAATCAGGCTTTTAGTGTTGCAGCTCCAGCCCTCTGGAATCAGCTACCAACTGAAATTAGGCAAGTACCTAGTGACCTAGAAGCCTATTGGAGACATTTGCATTTAAGAGGGCTTTCCCTGAAGTGTGACCAGTCATTTTAGGGAATAATTATTGAAATGGGTTTACTGCTTTTAGTTCACTGCGTTTTGAATCTTTTTTATTTTATCTCATTTTATTGTACACCAATTTGGTAACTTTCAGTTGTGAAACAGTTTACATATCTGCAATTAAATAAAATAAAAATAACCATTGCCTACTCCAACCAGCGACCGACCAGCTGTTTATGCGAAGCTCACACGCAGTAGCCTCTTGGCAATTCTTTCACCCAGCAAATGGTAGAGTGCATCTGACCATGGAAGCTCTATTTAGATACCATGGCTAAAATCAGCTACTCTAGACCAGCCCTCCTATATGTCATTTAAATTTCTCTTCTGTTCATCAATTTACTTAGGTGAGTTCTAAAACAATGGAAGAGTCTTTCCCACCACATCTGCTTTGTGCTTTCTCTACACTATTCCCAATCTGTTAATGAAAAATTGTGGTCTTTCTTAACTGTTCTTTTTCTACACCTACATCAACTGTATGTATGGAACACTGCCCAGCAGAGAAGTAGATGCTGTGCTTCCTTCCTCTTAAGACTCATAGAACGAAATGGAAAAGAAGGAATAGTGTAACAGTGATTGGGAAATTAGTCACTGGAACTCATAGCAACAAAACAGAAGCAAAGACGAGAACTTCAAAGAACCCAGAAGCTGGCAGGAGTCAAATAAGCTTTGCTATGGCCCTCCAAAACCCTGCCTCCGTACCAAGGCCTTGTTTGTCAATAGACATAAGCAAGGAACGTGCTCCAACCCAAAATGAGGTGGTGGTCTCAGGTAGGTGGTTGGGTGTCATGAAATGGCAGCAAGATTTTAGAAATTTATACTAGCTATATGAAATAATAATATGGTGATGGTGATACTGTTGAGAGGCACTTGTAGGATGTTCTGCCTCAAGTTGCTAAAGCAGCCTGACCCGCCTTAAGACCCAGGCGCCTTGATCTGGTTGGTGGGGAGAAACAAGCTGCAGTTCTGCCTCAGGCAGCAAATTTCCTGGGCAAACCCTGACATGGAGCCTAGGAAGCCGCCTCAATCCTCAGGGAGAGCATGGATCCACTGAGCCCAGGACTGCCGACAATGACCGGTTTCCAGGCAGGGCACCTTCCGAGCCCCACCTGGAGATTCCACGGATGAAACCTGGGGCTTCGGCAGGCAGCGCAGGTGCTCAGGTGCTTTCTCTACACTATTTCCTGTGTGTGGTGCCCAAGAATGGAGTTCAGGATGTAGATCTTCTTTCCCATGTCTTCATATTCTATTTTGCATTAAAGACCAATTTGTGTGTCTGGTGTAAGTCCGAAGACTCAAGCCAGCCAAGTCAGCGTGTTGCATAGGCTGCTAATACTGAATATAACATAACATGAATATATGGCAAGAGGATATAAATTGACATTCATGTTCCTATATTATGTATGATTTATAACCTTAAAAATTAAACCTGAAAACTGACTAACATGCTCCAACCCAAAATGGCGCAAAAATGAAGAAAAGAGTACATTTGTTTCTGCTACATTAACCCTTTGAATAAACTAACCAAGCTAATCTGCAGCATCCAAAAGGGCTTTCTGTGTGCACCTGTGTGCCTGCCTTTGGCAAACCTGTTTTAGGGGATTGCTTTTGATCTTGACCAAATTTTTGTTCTGGATTTTTGTACCTCCAGGCAGGATGGGTTTTATTAATTTAGTGCTGGCTTTTATTATTTATTTCAAAATGTAAGATTGCATTGGATTTAATCACATATGCTTGCTTCACGATGACTTTTTGCCCCTAAAAGTGACATTAAAATATTTTAAATAAAAATAAAATATTTTAAATAAAATAAAGAGAGGAGCAGGCTGAATAAAGGAGCCCAGACTGAGAAAATATACTCCCTACCCTTTACTGACATGATGAACTATTTAACCAAGATGTTTCACATTTTCTCAGGCAGCATCTAATTGCTGGAAGAAGTCTATAAGGCAATATTGCAGAGGATGGATGAAATGGTTCTTATCCTCAAAACATGCATGGACACATGGATGCAAACACACATATCACCTGATTTCTCACTACTTGGCTATTTGCCACTGACTCCTTTAAGACTCCTTTAAAAGCACACATGAGATGGTAATGAAAGTTCTGTGGGTGGTCTTTGACTGCGACGAACCATTCTTTTTGCAAAAAGGCTGCTTGATGCTGCAGGCCTCAGGTGTTAAGCATGAATGAAAGAACTGGGTGAAATGAGGTTCCAGGCCCTCTAGACTCCAAAACGTGGGACCTAGTGAAACAAAGAAAACCAACTGTAACCTTTCTCCCTTTCTGTATGTATGCTCCATGCAAAGACCTCCAGGCATCTCTCATGATGCTTGCATGTGGGCTTACATTTCAGTTGGACTTGCATAAATTGGTCATTGCCTGTACAACTACAAAACTGCTGCTAGCATATAGGGTTTGTTTTATTCTTAGCCTGTTTGCCCACACACACCCATTAGCCATTTGCAATGTATCACCAAGTAGAAAGAGACTGATTTCTTTGCCATTAAAAAAAAAGTCTGTTTGCCTGTATAAGATTATGACTCCCCATAGGTGACCAGGAGACTGTGTATATAGAAACTTGCTATAACACAGCTTGTTCACACAAATTATCTTCATAGACTTCTGATGCATATAAACACTGAATTCAAAGCCCTGTCTTCATCCAGGGTATTTCATTCTTAAAGTAACTTTGATAGATTCCTGCTATGATCAAAATGAGATAGCTGTGTTGACCCACGATGCCCAAAATCAGTGTGATTTAAAATACTTTTAATAAGAATCAACCAGTATTCACACTGTGGGATGCAAGCTTCGGATTACAAAAAATTCATCCTCTTCCTGGATGATCTGAAAAAGAGAGGGAGGCGGGAATGAATGTTTCCCAGAAAGGATAAGACCATCTTAAGACTGAAACAAAGCTTGTATCCTCCTTTTCCCCACATCCACGCTCTTCAGGCTGAGGAACAATTCTGTGCAACTCAAAAGCTAGCGGATATCCCTAGCAGGGACATTTCTGCAAGAGCCAGGCTAAGGCATCAGCTGGAAATTCAAATGACATCAGCCTCACATACTAATTAGCATGGATCATAATCCACCCGGAAACTGAAAGGA
This sequence comes from Podarcis erhardii, assembly GCF_964252035.2. Classification (NCBI taxonomy): domain Eukaryota; kingdom Metazoa; phylum Chordata; class Lepidosauria; order Squamata; family Lacertidae; genus Podarcis; species Podarcis erhardii. The sequence continues at coordinate 2,538,241 of NC_138511.1, forward strand.
ACAGGAGCAGCTCCTGTTCATTTATATGAAAGAAAAAGAAAAAAGATTCCACCTAAAGATTAGGAAGAACTTCCTGACAGTAAGAGCTGTTCGACAGTGGAATTTGCTGCCAAGGAGTGTGGTGGAGTCTCCTTCTTTGGAGGTCTTTAAGCAGAGCTTGCATCCCACAGTGTGAATACTGGTTGATTCTTACTAAAAGTATTTTAAATCACACTGATTTTGGGCATCGTGGGTCAACACAGCTATCTCATTTTGATCATAGCAGGAATCTATCAAAGTTACTTTAAGAATGAAATACTCTGGATGAATGAAATACTCGCCCAGTCAGTCTGACATCAATACCAGGGAAGATTCTGGAGCAGATCATTAAGCAAACAGTCTGTGAGCACCTAGAAAGGAATACTGTGATCACCAATAGTCAGCATGGATTTCTGAAAAATAAGTCATGTCAGACTAACCTGATCTCGTTTTTTGACAGAATTACAAGCCTGGTAGATGAAGGGAACGCAGTGGATGTAGCCTACCTTGATTTCAGCAAGGCATTTGACAAGGTGCCCCATGATATTCTTGTAAAGAAGCTGGTAAAATGCGGACTTGACTATGCTACCACTCAGTGGATTTGTAACTGGCTGACTGACCGAACCCAAAGGGTGCTCATCAATGGTTCCTCTTCATCCTGGAGAAGAGTGACTAGTGGGGTGCCACAGGGTTCTGTCTTGGGCCCGGTCTTATTCAGCATCTTTATCAACGACTTGGATGATGGACTCAAGGGCATCCTAATCAAATTTGCAGATGACACCAAACTGGGAGGGGTGGCTAACACCCCAGAGGACAGGATCACACTTCAAAATGACCTTGACAGATTAGAGAACTGGGCCAAAACAAACAAGATGAATTTTAATAGGGAGAAATGTAAAGTATTGCACTTGGGCAAAAAAAAATGAGAGGCACAAATACAAGATGGGTGACACCTGGCTTGAGAGCAGTACATGTGAAAAGGATCTAGGAGTCTTGGTTGACCACAAACTTGACATGAGCCAACAGTGTGACGCGGCAGCTAAAAAGCCAATGCAATTCTGGGCTGCATCAATAGGAGTATTGCATCTAGATCAAGGGAAGTAATAGTGCCACTGTATTCTGCTCTCGTCAGACCTCACCTGGAGTACTGTGTCCAGTTCTGGGCACCACAGTTCAAGAAGGACACTGACAAACTGGAACGTGTCCAGACGAGGGCAACCAAAATGGTCAAAGGCCTGGAAACGATGCCTTATGAGGAACGGCTAAGGGAGCTGGGCATGTTTAGCCTGGAGAAGAGGAGGTTAAGGGGTGATATGATAGCCATGTTCAAATATATAAAAGGATGTCACATAGAGGAGGGAGAAAGGTTGTTTTCTGCTGCTCCAGAGAAGCGGACACGGAGCAATGGTTCCAAACTACAAGAAAGAAGATTCCACCTAAACATTAGGAAGAACTTCCTGACAGTAAGAGCTGTTTGACAGTGGAATTTGCTGCCAAGGAGTGTGGTGGAGTCTCCTTCTTTGGAGGTCTTTAAGCAGAGGCTTGACAACCATATGTCAGGAGTGCTCTGATGGTGTTTCCTGCTTGGCAGGGGGTTGGACTCGATGGCCCTCGATGGCCCTTGTGGTCTCTTCCAACTCTATGATTCTATGATTCTATGATTCTATATATAAACCTGCGCGGCACAGAGCTGGACCTTTGGTCCATCTAACTTAGATTGTCTAGACCCCTACAATGGCTGCTGGCATCAGCTTTCCAGAATCTCAAGGCCTCTCCCTACCTAGAGACACCAGTGAATGGATGCATCTGGGACCTTCTGTGTGTAGAGCAAATGCTCGGCCATTGAGCTACGGCCCCTCCCAATGACACCTGCACATGGAAAGGGGGGGGAGGGGGTATTCTAATAACAACACCTAAAATCCATTGCCCCAGGTGGCCACCTCATCTCACCTCTGAATACTGCATTATGAACATCAGCTGGCCCTTTAAAGGGGGCGGAACTATCATTTCACTTCCCCTCCAAAAGAAGGGAATTCAATCTCCTTAAGCTGAAACGGCAAGAACAGCTTCCTACAAAGGGAAAGGAAAAGAAATGCAGTCTCAGGTTTAATCATGGGATACCTGGCATTTGGAGCCCCCAGCAAAAGCCCTCCCCGCCCCTATTGCCATATAATTAGGAGTAAGTAAGTTTGTGAATGAGAAACACATAAAGCTATCTATTAGCCAATAGTAGTTCAATGGAGCTTCAGTGCACAGAGGAAGTATACCACTGAAGACCAGATGGGGGGGGGGGTTTAAGCTGCCTGATTCATGCTGCAGGAGAAGGGCTGGAGCTCAGAGGCAGAAGGTCCCAGGGTCAATCCCTAGCGGACATTTCCAGGTATTGCTGGGAAACCCTGAAGAGCTGCTGCCAGTCTGTGTCGGAAATACTGAGCTAGATGGACCAGTGGTCTGATACCGTCTCAGGCGACTTTCGGGCGGCCACTGAAAGAACAACAGGCGAGCAGGTCTTGCCTTGCAGCCTTATCCCCCTGCAAAGAGGCAGCCAGCAGAACACCGCCCCGTGCCCAGGCGAAGAAAGGACTCCAGGCAAACCTGTGGACCTCCAGACCTTGGGGGACTTCAGCTCACATCAGCCCCAGTCAGACCAGCCAATGGTCAGCATGATGGGAAGTGGAGTCCGACTAGTGGAGAGGCACTAGTCTCGCCAGTTCCCACCCCTGGAGTCCTTCAAAACAGCAGCGTCTGGAAATATACGAACGAGCAGAAAGGGGCAAGAGGAGGAGCACAACATCCAGCACGGGCAAAATGGACCAAAGCCAGGAGGAGTCCAGAACCTGCCAAAGGAACTACCGGGAAGGGTCCCCAAGCTGCTTTATGGCTCCTGGGACCTGGTCCCCTGCTTCTCCCCTCAGTCCCCGCCAGCTGGAGGGCACCAAGCTGGGGAAGGCTGGACTAGTCCGTCTGCAGCCTCCCAAGTCGGGCTTCAGGGTCCCTGGAAAGGGAAGCGGGAGCCCCCAGGAGCTGCAGGCCCCGCGCTTGGCGGGAGATGGGGACTTCTAAGCTGTGGGTATCTTCGCCCCCTGGGCGCCAGACTAGAGGCAAGAGAAGGCTAGATGTTCGGACAGGCGGGTGGAGGGCGGAGAGGTCCCCACCACCGCAGCCCCTCTTCTACCCTAGCCAGGACCTTCCCGGGGCTCCACTGTCCGGCGCGCCTGGAAACTCCAGCGCGGCCAGGGAGAGGCGGCGGATCAAAAGCCAGTGCGCGCTCGGCGACGCCTGATCCCAAAGCCGGAAAACACCGCCACGCCAAAGAAACTTGCCCGGGAGAAGCTACTCCCCACGGGCCCATCCCCAGAGAGCAGACCCATCCGCGCCCCCGGGATCTGCAGGGGGGGGGTTCCACCTGCCCAGCCCAGCCCAGCCCTCCCCTCGCCGCCCCGCGCGCGCCCGGGCCCTGCGCACCTTTTTCTTGCGGTCCCGCGAGCGGTTCCTGCGCTTGCGGTTGGACTCCTCCTTCTCCTTCTGCTCCTGCAAGGCCTGCGCCTCGATGTCTTTGATCTTCTTGAGCTGCTTGGCCGCCTGCGCCATGGCGAGCAGTCGCCCCACAAGCCCCGCACGCGGCCCCAGAGCAGGACCAGGACCAGGACGGCCCCAGACGACGCCGACGCGGCGGCGGCCACTGCAGTCCCGCCGCCCCGCGCCCCAGCAGCTGCGCTGCGGCCGCGCGGGAGGGGAAGCGGCGCCGCGGCCGGAGGAGAGGCTGCTGCTGCTGCTGCTGCTGCTGCTGGTGCTGCGGCAGGAGGCGGGCGCGCCGCGCCGGGAGCTCGGGAGGCGAGGGGCAAGGCGTCCCGGGCGCGGAGGATGGCGCGCAGCGGGGCGCGAGGGCTTCAGTGCGCGCTTCCCGGCGGCCCGCCCGGCCAGCTGGCCCCCGGCATGCCGGCTCCGGCGAGGCGGCGGCTCCTACGGGCCACCTGCGCAGGCGAAGCGAGGCGGGCTGCGGGCAGGTAGGGCGCCTCCGCCTCCGCCGCTGCAGTGGGGGGGGGGGGTTGCTGCCGCCGCTGCTGCCGATGCCGCTGCGGTGGCGCGTCTGCCCAGCTCAGATGCTCCCCGCGCGGCCACTAACCGCTCAGCAGCGGCGGGAGGGGGCGGCGGGATGGGATCTGAATCGATGCAGATGCGGCTCTGCCTGGGCTAAGCAGGGGACGTCTCCTGCCCACCACCACCTGCCCATCTGGCAGGGGCTCTCTCTGTGCTCGCCGCAGGGGGAAGAGGAGGAGCCCCCCCCCCTCGGCTGACCGCCCCCTAAGCATCTCTTTTCAATGAATGGTGTTTCCTGCTTGGCAGGGGGTTGGACTCGATGGCCCTTGTGGTCTCTTCCAACTCTATGATTCTATGATTCTATGATTCTATGAATGGGCTCAACTCTGGAACATCGTGAAGAAAAGAGAGGGTGCAGAGTTAAGTTTCCTTCCACTGGCAGGTCTGCGGGTCAGAGGGCCCCTGAGCAGGTGCAGAGTTCTGCTGCTTTCAACAGGCAAGGCTGTGGGCAGAGAGCCCCCTGCTTTCAGATTGTAGAGGGGATGGAATGCTAAAAGGCATGCCTGTTTTGTTTTTCTTTTGTAGAAATTTAGAAGTGTACAGAAGCCACAGTCAGGAAAGACCCCAAATGCCTTGCAGAGTATTCCAGTTCCTCCCTAGGAAGGAAATTGTTCTCTGTGTGTGAACAGGGCACTGGGCACATGATCCAAGGCCAAACCCAGGTGGGCGACAGGAAGCAGGGAGGGGAGACAGTGGCTTTGATCCTTGGCACACGTCTAGTGTAGGGGAGGCTGTGATCCTAAGCATAGTTACTTGAGAGTAACTCAGCAGGACTTGTTTGTGAGTTGAAATGCATCAGATTGGGCTGCATCAGCATGCCATGACCCAGGCTGAAATCGCATCAGAGCTCACCTGGATGATGCAACAAGCAGCTGTTCCATTATATTCAGCACCTAGAATCATAGAGTTGGAAGAGACCACAAGGGCCATCGAGTCCAACCCCCTGCCAAGCAGGAAACACCATCAGAGCACTCCTGACATATGGTTGTCAAGCCTCTGCTTAAAGACCTCCAAAGAAGGAGACTCCACCACACTCCTTGGCAGCAAATTCCACTGTCAAACAGCTCTTACTGTCAGGAAGTTCTTCCTAATGTTTAGGTGGAATCTTTTTTCTTGTAGTTTGGAACCATTGCTCCGTGTCCGCTTCTCTGGAGCAGCAGAAAACAACCTTTCTCCCTCCTCTATGTGACATCCTTTTATATATTTGAACATGGCTGTCATATCACCCCTTAACCTCCTCTTCTCCAGGCTAAACATGCCCAGCTCCCTTAGCCGTTCCTCATAAGGCATCATTTCCAGGCCTTTGACCATTTTGGTTGCCCTCCTCTGGACACGTTCCAGTTTGTCAGTGTCCTTCTTGAACTGTGGTGCCCAGAACTGGACACAGTACTCCAGGTGAGGTCTGACGAGAGCAGAATACAGTGGCACTATTACTTCCCTTGATCTAGATGCAATACTCCTATTGATGCAGCCCAGAATTGCATTGGCTTTTTAGCTGCCGCGTCACACTGTTGGCTCATGTCAAGTTTGTGGTCAACCAAGACTCCTAGATCCTTTTCACATGTACTGCTCTCAAGCCACCTGCCTTGCAACACGGGGATAATAAATGCTAGCTACCCTTTCATGACTAAAATCAGCTGTCTCTCTTTGCCTAGTAGTCAGACTGGCCATCTTACAGGGTGCTTGATCAACCAAGCCAACCATTTCTCTTCCCTTCACAAACCAGACTGGAATCCAGTGCCTGTCAAAGGCACCATCACTCCAGAGGGGAGGGATCTGGGTGATCACTTGGAGAACAGGATGTGGGACTGGATGGGCCATTGACTGGATCCAGCAGGCTCTTCTGATGCAAGAAAGAATGCTGGGAGTTGTAGTCCAGCAACATCTGGAGGACCACAGGTGCCCCATTCCAGGTGTAGACAATACTGAGCTAGATAGATCAATGGTCTGCCTCCGTATAAGGCAGCTTCCTGCCTTGCTGTGCCAGTTTGCGCAAGCCATTTGCCCACCAAGCTAAACAGAAACCACAAGCATATGGGGCATGAGAAGTCTGCAGAGTATTTGCTAGCTACCTCAGACTGCCAAAATAGGCTGGAAGGTTAAAAGCAACTGGGAGGTGGGGGGGCAGCTATTTATGGGATGTAATCCACTGGGAGCAGTCAAATACAACATTCCTTGTTTTGCTAGAGTGGACATGGAAGGGAATGTTTGGTCCAGCCAGTCGCAACTTCCTGTTCCTCCTGGCCTGGAGCATCCTTCCTTGCATGGGACTAGTGGGTGGGCGTGACCTTTCCAGACCTGATAAAAGGACAAGGCATGCTGCCTCTCTCTCCCTTTCTTCCATCTTCTTTTCGTCCTGCGAACCTCCTGGAATGAGCTGCTGGCTGCCAGCCAAGCAGTCCCCCAGGTCATCTGTCTTATGGGATAAACCTGTTGGTATAAGTTTGTAACTTTAAGCCAAAAGTCTGCCTTCAGGGATCACGCTGTGCTCTGCCTGATTGTGAGTAAACTTTATTTTTATTGAGTATGAATAAGACTGTGGTGTCCTTATTCTTTCAGGAGGGATTCAAAAGGGGATCTTACCAGGAACATACAATTCAATCTGAGGGAGATTGAACTGCATAATAGTAAGAGGTTCTAACAAGTCTGCAACCAGATTTCTGCTGTGCACGCAAAAGGGGAATGTAAACTCTGCTAAGTAAAGGAACTTGCTAGCACAAGTTAGGAAGGATATTAATAAACAATATTACTTCTCCTGCCACCCTGAACATTCCCACACTATTTACATCTTCCATTGGACAGTGTTTGGCTGGCCTTGCTAAAACACAGGTGGGGGTGCTTTGGAAAGAGCAAGCAGCATCACCCCAGTTTGGATGCCGTCTTACATGCACACAGACTTGGGTCTGCCTCTCACACATGTCGTGTTGGAGAGCCTTTCCAAAACTGTCAGCAAGTTATTTGTGGGGCAGGAGAGAAGTGCCCTGCCTGGGGCAAAGCTTAAAAGGGCTCCTTGTCTTTATTTTGGCTTTGTTTTTAATTGGAATTCATCATGGCTACTCCTTGCCACAAATATCTTGGCTTCAGTATTTGCACCCGAGGGCTGTGAAGTCCTTTCCAGGAGCAGCCAGCTGGCAAGGGAGAGAGGGTGTGGCTGACTGCTGGAGAGGCAGAGGCAGGCGTAATGGGAGGCCATCTGCCCTACTCTGTGCCCTTAAGAGCGGGAGGGTAGCTGGAGGTGGCCCAGGGGTCATGCAGCCCCCCAGCTGGGGGGAGAAGGGGAAACCCACAATGGGATTAGATGAAATGTCCTTTATCAGCTTTCTTTCCCTCCTTTGTCCCAGGAATGCAAGGTGGTATGTGTGGTCTTTCCCCCACCCTCAGTGAAAAATGGATCTTGTTGCTCCCAGGAGTTTCTGAACTATAGCTCTTGACCATCAGTCTTGACCATTGGTGTCATGGACTGGCTGGAGGCAAAGGAATGGTGGGAGGACCCTGCTGGGGGAACCCCCAATGGAAGAAAGCTCAGAACCTGCGGAGTGGTGGTGGGACAACAATGAGTGCTTAGAGAAAGAAGACTGGGAAGAGGAGGTGCTTAGTGAGCTGGGGGAGTCTGTGGCAGAAATAAGTCCAGACTCAGAGGCAGAAGCTGAAGCAGGAGAGGCGGATGAGGGAGGCCAAGAGGCAGACATGAGCCAGGCTGGTGAAGAGTCATGGGTGTCTCCCCCTCCTGACAAGACGTTGGATTCACACAGGCACAATCTCTGATTGCTTGGGAAAAACCCAGGGGAGGTGGGGACTTTCAGTCTTGGCAACTGAACCGTGGGGTATGGTAGCTCAACCTACCAGGTATTAGCTACTGTGCTCATTAGGCTTGATACTAAGCCAAGTCAGTGCAGATTGTGTTCTTGATAATAAAGAGTTAACTCCAACACTTAACACCAGCTTGTGATTTACTGCCAGCTCACTCCTGTCAATTGGCTATACTGGCTGGAGCCCCCCTTGTAATGTAGGAGCAGCCAATTGGAAGAGCCCAGGATGCATGATTACCACATGGAAATTCACACAAACATGGGGGGGGGGCACAGGATCTTCACCTTTGGTGTAGGCTGAGAGTTGGCTCAATGTCACCCAATAAGCTTTATGGCTGAAGGGGAATTTGAACCTGAGCCTCCTAAGCCCTTGTCCAGCCTTCGAACCATCCCATGAGGGATCCCCAATGTGGTGCCCTCCAGCCATTGTCAAATTCCAGCCAGCCTAGGGTGCTTTCTGTAAGGAGGGCCCTCGGTGAAGGGCCTCAACCGAAGAGAGGAACACCACTAGTCCACCCCGCTCGGTATTGGGAGCAGCACTGGCTGGGAGCAGCTTTCCAGGGGTTCCAGCAGCGCTATCTTGCAGTCCTGCCTGGAGATGGCAGGGATTGAGCCTGGGACCTTCAAAAGGCCAAGCAGATTCTCTGCTACTGAGCTATGGAGAAAAAGCTAACCGTCTCTTGGAGCTGTCCAGGGTCTGACCTGGTGAGAGACTGGCCTACTTTTCGTCTGGGGTTGCAAATCTTGATATCCTGGCTCAATTGGGTCCCTTTTTCCTGGCATGCTAGCTTTCTGCAGAGGAGGATATTATTTGGGCATGAAGTGGTCTGTAACTTGAGCCTCACCTGGAGGGCGGCTGCCAGTCAATGTAAATAATAGGGAGCTAGATGGACCAGGAGTGTGATTGGGTAGGGGGCAGCTTCCTATGTTCTGTCTTCTGCTGAGGCTCTTCTCAGAGCGCCTCCCTTAGCAGAGTTGCACTACTCATTTAATTCAATCTAAAAAAATGTAGTATAAACACCAACAATTGGGAAACACTTGCTTGCGAGCGCTTCAATTGGAGAACAGCCTTTACCAAAGGTGCCATGGGCTTTGAAGACACTCGAACTCAGGACGCAAGGGTGAAAGGTGCTAAGAGGAAGGCACGCTTAACAAATCCACACCGTGATCAACTCCCGTCCAGAAACCAATGTCCCCACTGTGGAAGGACGTGTGGATCCAGAACTGGCCTCCACAATTACTTACGGCCTTATTGTTAAAACCGTGTGTCAGGGTTTCTGGGAGAAGTGAGGAGATGGCAGAGGAGACGGAAAGCGAGTGGGAGGAGGGAGAGAGAGACGAGGAAGAAGATGACGGAATTCGAAGGGAATCTATGAGCCTAAGCAGTGAGTCAGAGGATTCCCAAAAGGGAGCTAGCATGATCAGGCGAAAAGCAGGAGAAGAGAGAAGCTGTGAAAAGTCAGGGAAGGAGGGGAGAAAGCCCAGTGAAGCACAGACGCTGTCAGAGGGGTCTCAGCCGGAACGGAGTAAAGGGGGTGGAGTTGTCAGCCTCTCGGAGGGAGGAGGAACAGGAGAAAACAGAGAGAGGGGGTTGGAGCAAGGTGTTCAGCCGGAAAGGGTAGAGAGTGGAACAGGGGGCAGTATAGAGGACGAAGGAAAGGTCAAAAGCAACGTACGCGCGCCAAGTTCAAACATAGAGGCGCGCGGAAGTGGGGAAAGCTCAGAGGAGGAGCCCGGCCCCAAAGCCAGAAGGAGGGGGCAGGAGGCGGCAGAGGATTCAGCCTCAGGCGAATCCCGGAAAGAGAGAACCCAGGGGGGCAGAAAGACCCTGCGGAAAAGAAAGGAGAGGAAGAGGTGGTCTAGAGCCAGGCTATTAAGTTGGTGTGGAGGAGGGGAGGAGTCAGAGGGGGACTTCGGCGGTCTAACGTGACAGACGTACAGCCACAATGCTGAACTGTGAAAGAAGCAATTATCTTCAATAAACTTTTCCTGTAAGTAAACTACAACGGAGTAAGGTCTCTCGTGAGCTGGGACCCACCTGGGTGGCTGTGACAGAAAGTCCCCCTCCCTCTGAAAGCAAAAATTTTTTTTTGCGAAGCTCACGAACGGGGCAGCCATGAGTGCTGAGGAACAGCTGGCTGCACTCCGGGATCAGATTACCACTCTCACAACGGCAGTCATTGCTTCGCAGAAGAAGAATGCTGACTTGGAGAAAGCCTGCCAGGATTTGCAAGCAAGGTGGGAAAATGCGGACAAGGCGGGGACCCCGGGCTCCAGAGCGGAGGGCATTGCGCTTGGAAGGAGGGGGGGTGCCCTAGTTTCGCATTTTAATGGCAACTTGCAAGACTATCCCAACTTCAGGGCAGATGTCGTGTATGCACTGCATTTACTCCGTCATGATTTTAGAGATGAGGAGGAGAGAGTGGGATTTATTGTTTCGCACCTGCATGGGGAGGCCAGGGCTTGGCTACGCAATCTGTGGCGCGAAGATGGACCAGCCCGTCGCAATGCAGATGCGTTTATCAAGGCAATGGATGCTTGTTTTCAATCCTCTGTGGATAAGGACATTGCGCGCCGGCAGATGCACGGGCTGAGGCAGGGGAGAGCCACTGTACGCCAATATCATTCTAAATTTTTTGCATTGCTCACCGCCTTAGATTGGCCGAAGGACAGTCTACCGGTCAGGGATCTTTTTTGGGAGGGATTGAGCCCCTCCGTCAAGGATGAGATCGCAAGGGGGGACAGACCCCAGACCCTGGAAGACGTGGTGCAACGGGCTTTGGCTATAGGAATTCGACATGAGGGACGTCCGTGGCACGAGGAGGGGGGGCCCCAAGCGCGCGCGCAAGCAAAAGCTCTCCCTTTTGTGCACAGGGATTTCAGCCGTGCGCACCCCTCACCAATGGGGAAGGAAGGCGAAGAGCCAATGGAGATTGGTGGTGCTAGGGCTCAAAAGCCATCCCAGAGCCCCATCCCTGCTGCAGCCAAAGCGAAGCCTCCTAGAGGGACCAGGAAGTGTTACATCTGCGACAGTGCACACCATATGGCGAAAGAGTGCCCCCAGAGGCTCCAGAAGCACACTGCAGCACTAGCAACTGTGACAGCAGAGGTGCAATCAGAGGAGCAGCTTCAGGGAAACTGCAGTGCCTGGCTGGAAGCAGAGCTACTGGGGCTCAGCCAGGCGGATCTGTAGAGAAGTCCCCAGCATCCTTGCACCGCATGGACCCTTTACCTCCCAAACCAGCAGTTTTACTCACAGCAACACTCCAGCTGCCTGATGGGCGACTTCTCGAGGTTCCAACAACCATCGATTCGGGAAGCAACGCCGATTTCGTGGGATTACAGTTCGTCAAGCAGCATAACATAGCGCTCCTGCCTGCGACGACGCCTCTGAACGTGGTCACGGTAGACGGCAGGAAGTTGCTGGGGGGGCAAGTGGTGCAGCAAACCCCTCCCATGATGATGCAAATTGGAGACCATCGAGAGCTTATTAGTTTCAATGTCACCCACTTATCGGACACGCCCATCGTGTTGGGCATGAGTTGGCTGGACAGGCACAGTCCCGCGGTTGCTTGGTACCAGAGGCAGATCACCTTTTGTTCATCGTATTGCGCCCAGAATTGCATCCAAACCGATCAAGGAGGAGAAGCCGAACAGCAGCTGCATCTGAGTATGGTGCAAGCGGTTCCTCACAAGTACGCGGAGTTCTTGGAGGTTTTCTGCGAAAAGGAAGCTGACAAATTGCCGCCTCACAGACCTTACGACTGCGCGATTGACTTAGTGCCAGGCGCGCAGTTGCCAACTGCCAAGCTGTACTCCATGTCGGAAGACGAGCTGCAAGAGCTTCGGGAGTTCATAGAACACAACCTCAAGCGCGGATTCATCCAGGAATCTAAAGCAGCGGGAGGCAGTCCTGTTTTCTTTGTGAAAAAGAAAGACACGCCCCAGAAGAGGCTCATTGTGGACTACCGGTTCATAAACAGACTAACTAAGCCCAAGGCCTTCCCCATGCCCAAAATTGACGACCTTTTGGCTACAGTCAGGAGGGGGAAGATTTTTACCAAGCTGGATTTACGTGGAGCTTACAACCTCATCCGCATCAGGAAGGGCGACGAGTGGAAGACGGCCATGTTCACTCCTTTGGGCACGTACGAATACAGAGTTATGCCCTTCGGTCTACAAAATGGCAGCCATGTTTTCCAAGCATTCATGCATCACGTCCTGGCAGGTCTCCTCTACAAGAAGTGTGTCTGTTTTCTCGACGATATCCTGATTTTCTCGGAATCGCCAGAGGATCACGATAAGGACGTGAAGGAAGTTCTGCAGAGGCTGAAGGAACACAGGCTGTACGCCAAGTTGGAGAAGTGCCAGTTTGATGTGAGAGAGGTAGATTTCCTTGGCTACAAGCTGTCCGACGAGGGACTGGCCATGGACAAGACTAAAGTCCAAGCGCTGTTGGACTGGAAAAGCCCTCGAAATCGGAAGGAGGTCCAGAGGTTCATCGGCTTTGCCAATTTTTATCGCAAGTTTATTAAAGGTTTTGCAAACGCGACGGCGGCAATCACTGACACCCTCAGTTCCAAGAAGAAGAAGTTCGTCTGGACCGAACAAGCAGAGCGATCCTTTCGGAAGCTTAAAAGCCTTTTCGCCTCCGAGGAGCAGCTGCTGCACGTGAATCCTGGCAGGCCCATGCGGGTAGAGACAGATGCATCAGACAGAGCAGTTGGGGCCGTCCTCTTGCAAGAGGATTCGCAAGGCAACTGGAGACCGGGTGCATTCTACTCCCGGAAGCTCAGCAAGACGGAGCGCAACTACACCATATGGGACAGGGAGTTGTTGGCCATTCATGCAGCTTTCAAAGCGTGGCGACACTTCTTGATAGGAGCCAAGCACACGGTGCAGGTCCGCACGGATCACAAGAACTTGGAGTATTGGCGGACGGCTAAATTGCAAACCCAACGACACATGCGCTGGGCGGAATTCTTTGCGGATTTCGATTTCAAAATAGAATACATCCCTGGAGACTCCAATGTTATAGCAGACGCGCTGTCCCGAAAGCCTCAATACCTGGAGGAAGTAGCTCCAATCGCAGCGAAGTACATTTTCGCACCGCAGGCGTGGACGTGCGCTACCATCGCAGTCGACCTGGACGCGGTGCGACGCGCGCTGCAAGAGGATCAGTTTGCACAATCCAAGATGGAGGAGCTCCGCAGAGGGTCGCCTGACAACAATGAGTTTCAGTTGCAGGATGGACTTTTGACTCGCAAGGGCGCCCTTTACGTGCCCACCGACGAGCTTCGCGCCACGGTTTTGCAACAATTGCACGATGCCCCGAGTGCGGGCCATTTCGGCAAAGAGAAGACGATGGAGTTGGTGGCAAGGGACTTTTGGTGGCCCCAGATGAGAGGAGAGGTGGCGGACTACGTAGCCAGGTGCGATATCTGCCAGAGGTCCAAACCAGTGCATCAGAAGCAGGCGGGATTGTTAGAACCGCTGGAGACACCGCAGCAACCGTGGGAGAGGGTAGCGTTGGACTTTGTTACAGACCTGCCCAGCTCCAGAGGTAAGACGGCGGTGTTAGTGGTTGTGGACTTGTTCACCAAGATGGCGCACTTCATTCCTTGTGCCAAGGTGGCGACGGCAGAACAGACCGCAAAGCTCTTCATCGATCACGTCTTCAGAGTGCATGGACTACCGCAGTCCGTCTTGTCCGACAGGGGGCGCCAATTTGTTTCCACTTTCTGGCGGAAGCTTCTGGGTATCTTGCACGTCAAGATCAACCTGACGTCGGCGAGGCATCCACAGACCAACGGTCAAGCGGAGAGGGTCAACGCGATCATGCAGCAGTACCTACGGTGTTACGCCAACCAGCGACCCGCGGCGTGGGTGGACTACCTGCCGATGGCTGAGTTCGCCTACAACAACACGAAGCACGCATCCACCGGGGTGACGCCTTTCTTCGCGAACTATGGACGTCATCCCAGAACCTTCCCGAGCTTTACAGCACCTGAAGGGGGGGGACCTCAAAATGCCGACCAGTTTGCAGCAGAGTTGCAAGAGGTGCACGAGGAGCTGCGGAGACATTTGGAGCTGGCAAAGCAGGCGTATAAGGTGCAAGCCGACAAACACAGAAGGGCGGGGGAAGACATTCAGGTTGGGGACTGGGTATGGTTAGCAGCCCACGCGATGCCGGCCAGGTCGTTGGCCAAAAAGAAGTTAGAACACAGGCAGCTAGGACCATATCAAGTTGAGGCTAAGATCAATCCGGTGGCTTTTCGCCTAGCCCTTCCGGAGGGCTCCAGGGTGCACCCGGTCTTTCATAGGTCGGTGCTCACTCCCTACAAAGCCCCACACAGGTTTCAAGAGTCAGGAGCACCTCCAGAGCCACGTAGAAGGGCGCCTGAGAGAGGGGAGTCGCCAAGACCAGAACCTCTTAATGAGGTCACAGAGATACTGGATTCACGATGGGGGGAGGAGGGAGTTGAATATTTTCTCGCCAGGGAAGGCACTCCAGTCTCTGCAAATAGCTGGGTGCCGGGTTACGCTTTGGACGAACCCCTGTTGAAGGAGGAGTTTCATGCAATTTTTCCGCACAAACCCATGCCCGAGGAGTATTTTGATGATTGGCTTTTCACGCCCACTTTGTCGGGCAGCACGTTCGGGGGTTTCTCCTCGCCCGAGGGCTCTACGCCCAAAACAAGCCCGACCAGGGATCCCCGCCTGGGGGGGGGAGAGACAAACCCTTATTGGTGGGTGGATCAGCCAAGGGAGGTATGGAGTCAGAGGTGGATGATAGGTCCTTGGCAGGCAGCGCCAGGAGAAGCAGTGAGGGAGGAAGAGACTGTGATGCCTTCAGGGGGGGAACCCGAGTTCGAACACACGTATACGGAGCTGCCAGAGGAGAAGATTGACGTGGACACCCGGTATCCTGAACCGACCCAGGAAGAACCACATTTCCCTCAACCTGCACCCAGCGACCGGGAGGGGGGAAGGGGGGGCTTCGAGGGGGGGATGGATGTCAGGGTTTCTGGGAGAAGTGAGGAGATGGCAGAGGAGACGGAAAGCGAGTGGGAGGAGGGAGAGAGAGACGAGGAAGAAGATGACGGAATTCGAAGGGAATCTATGAGCCTAAGCAGTGAGTCAGAGGATTCCCAAAAGGGAGCTAGCATGATCAGGCGAAAAGCAGGAGAAGAGAGAAGCTGTGAAAAGTCAGGGAAGGAGGGGAGAAAGCCCAGTGAAGCACAGACGCTGTCAGAGGGGTCTCAGCCGGAACGGAGTAAAGGGGGTGGAGTTGTCAGCCTCTCGGAGGGAGGAGGAACAGGAGAAAACAGAGAGAGGGGGTTGGAGCAAGGTGTTCAGCCGGAAAGGGTAGAGAGTGGAACAGGGGGCAGTATAGAGGACGAAGGAAAGGTCAAAAGCAACGTACGCGCGCCAAGTTCAAACATAGAGGCGCGCGGAAGTGGGGAAAGCTCAGAGGAGGAGCCCGGCCCCAAAGCCAGAAGGAGGGGGCAGGAGGCGGCAGAGGATTCAGCCTCAGGCGAATCCCGGAAAGAGAGAACCCAGGGGGGCAGAAAGACCCTGCGGAAAAGAAAGGAGAGGAAGAGGTGGTCTAGAGCCAGGCTATTAAGTTGGTGTGGAGGAGGGGAGGAGTCAGAGGGGGACTTCGGCGGTCTAACGTGACAGACGTACAGCCACAATGCTGAACTGTGAAAGAAGCAATTATCTTCAATAAACTTTTCCTGTAAGTAAACTACAACGGAGTAAGGTCTCTCGTGAGCTGGGACCCACCTGGGTGGCTGTGACACCGTGTTTATGGAAGACAATCTTACTTGGCTACGAGTGATCGCCAAAGAAGAAGACTCATATAGTTAATAAAAAATTATTTACCACTTGATTGTAAAAAACCAAAAACCTCAAAGCAGAATAAATCAAAATTATCAGTAAAAACAGAAAATTAAAACTTTCAAATAACAATTAAAATCAGCAGCAAGCTGAAGACTGATTAAGGCACATATAATATGTATGTATGTATGTACAAAGGAGAGAGCCATTTCTGTGGTGGTTCCCCAAACTAGAGGAAGCATTGCAAGCTTTTAGGCTCCAGAGTTTGCTTAAGACGTGTTTATTACCCCAGCCATTTTAAAGGGTTATGTTGCCTCAGTCTGCTTTTAGCTTCTATAGAGTTTGCTTAAGCAGAGCACATCTAAAGTTACCGTCCAGTTTATAGGTTGGGAACAACTTCTGTAGTTGTATTGCCCCAAATTAGGCTCACGACAATTGTCACAAAGTTGTCAGCATGTTGACTCAATCGATTGCATTGGTGCAGGTTTGGGCTGCCAAAAATTGATTAGCTCATGAGACGCCACCATGGAGCAAAACTTCATTTGTATTCCATTGTTAAACAATAATCACAACCTGAAATCTTTAATTTAAAAAGCTCAAAAGATTTTTGTTGCAATTTTCCGAATAGCTGATGCTGGAAATTTTAATTGGAAACAGTCTTCACCTCCTCCTGTTGCAAAAGGTTTCTTCAGTGGTGTCAGGGAGAAGGCAGATTGGGATCTACAGTGGTACCTCTGGTTACATATTTAATTCATCCTGGAGGTCTGTTCTTAACCTGAAACTGTTCTTAACCTGAAGCACCACTTTAGCTAATGGGGCCTCCCCCTGCTGCCAGAGCACGATTTCTGTTCTCATCCTGAAGCAAAGTTCTTAACCCAAGGTATTATATCTGGGTTAGCGGAGTCTGTAACCTGAAGCGTCTGTAACCTGAGGTACCACTGTATTGGGAGATCACTGGGTGATTTGAAGTAGATCTGCAAAGTTTTCTTATTTCCAACTGTTTGATAATGGCAAGAACAAAATGATTCCCCCACCCCAAAAGAATTTATACTATTGAAATGAAGAAAGTGGAGGGTGGGGGCAGGGATGATGATGATGATGATGATGATGATCATAGAATCATAGAGTTGGAAGAGACCACAAGGGCCATCGAGTCCAACCCCCTGCCAAGCAGGAAACACCATCAGAGCACTCCTGACATATGGTTGTCAAGCCTCTGCTTAAAGACCTCCAAAGAAGGAGACTCCACCACACTCCTTGGCAGCAAATTCCACTGTCAAACAGCTCTTACTGTCAGGAAGTTCTTCCTAATGTTTAGGTGGAATCTTTTTTCTTGTAGTTTGGAACCATTGCTCCGTGTCCGCTTCTCTGGAGCAGCAGAAAACAACCTTTCTCCCTCCTCTATGTGACATCCTTTTATATATTTGAACATGGCTATCATATCACCCCTTAACCTCCTCTTCTCCAGGCTAAACATGCCCAGCTCCCTTAGCCGTTCCTCATAAGGCATCGTTTCCAGGCCTTTGACCATTTTGGTTGCCCTCGTCTGGACACGTTCCAGTTTGTCAGTGTCCTTCTTGAACTGTGGTGCCCAGAACTGGACACAGTACTCCAGGTGAGGTCTGACCAGAGCAGAATACAGTGGCACTATTACTTCCCTTGATCTAGATGCAATACTCCTATTGATGCAGCCCCGAATTGCATTGGCTTTTTTAGCTGCCGCGTCACACTGCTGGCTCATGTCAAGTTTGTGGTCAACCAAGACTCCTAGATCCTTTTCACATGTACTGCTCTTAAGCCAGGTGTCACCCATCTTTTATTTGTGCCTCTCATTTTTTTGCCCAAGTGCAATACTTTACATTTCTCCCTGTTAAAATTCATCTTGTTTGTTTTGGCCCAGTTCTCTAATCTGTCAAGGTCGTTTTGAAGTGTGATCCTGTCCTCTGGGGTGTTAGCCACCCCTCCCAGTTTGGTGTCATCTGCAGATTTGATCAGGATGCCCTTGAGTCCATCATCCAAGCCGTTGATAAAGATGTTGAATAAGACGGGGCCCTAGACAGAACCCTGTGGCACCCCACTAGTGCCACATGATGATGATGATGATGATGATGATGATAATTTATTTTATTATTACAAATGTAACCCTAGTTCAGTTCAGGTATAAAAACAAATTTGGGGGATCAGAAATATTTTATTCCATGTCTCTTTTGCACCTGGATCCTATTTGTGAAAGCATAAGAATATCCTGTGTTGTTGGGGGCCGCTAGGGGCGCATTGGAACATGGCCGACAATAACATCTCTCAGGCTCACACTAGGTAATTAAGAGGCTGATATGGGAGACTTCCGGGTTGGCGCCTCCAACAATGGCTGAATTCCTCTGTTCGGGAGGAATTTGCTTCGTGGAAATTAGGGTCTGGCCGCCACGGCGAAGGCGGGGACCCACCAAAAATCACAGGCAGGAGAAGCCTGTGAACGTGGGATTCGGCTGGCACCTTTTGCGCCTCCCCTACTCGCGGGGAAACCCGGTTTCGGGGATCCGGAGCGACGTGGGGTGAGTGGCGCGGTGCATCGAATTGACTGCTTCTTTCACAGAGTGAAGCTGCATAGCTGTTGTCGGAGAGCGCTGACTTTTTCCTGTGGACAATTTGATCTTAAAACAACTACCCGTGAGTAGAACGGAAAATTGGATTTTTAAACGTCTTAATTTGGCACTGAAACGGGGAGGTTTAAAACAGGAAGTCCGCCTTCCCCTTTTGCAAATAGACTGAAGCAAAGAGGCTGCAAGCTAAAGTCTTGGAAAGTCTTCTGTAAAGGATTAAACCTCCATCGGTTAAAATCATTAAACCCCCCCTTGGAATCAGGAGAAGAGGGGGGAAATTTTGGATCGTGCAAGCCTGCAGGAGAGAGAGCGAAGAAAGATAAATTACCACCGCTTCGAACCTGGAAAAGGGCTGCTAGTAAGACTGACGTTTTGGGAAAGTTCATTGACTGTGAATAAAACGTATGTGGACAGATAGCTAAATAAGAGAAATATATTGTTTCCATTGTTTCCTTCTGCGTTTAAAAAGGAGTAAAAGTAACCAAAAATTGAAACTAATTTTGTTGCTTGAACTGTGTTTAAAAGGATTGATACAAATAGAAATTGTTTCCCTCTAGAGGGAGCCTTTGAAACTGTTACAGGAGTGGAGCTGGGGGGATTACCAACTGCAGAGATAAAAAACTGTGAGAACCAGGGATTGACCTCGGATTGGTAAGAATGTCGACAGAAGAAGCCTTGGTGATTGCATTATGCAAGATAAGTGCCTCATTGGAACAGCTTCATAAGAAGACGGATGTGATGACTATCAAAATTGACAATTTGGGACAAAAAGTGACTGATTTGGGACAAAAAGTGAACATCTATACAGAAACTATTCAGGAATTGTTTCAGGAATCTACATTGACATGGCAAATTGTTGAGAAGGCAAGGGAGAAAGTTGTTGTTGAACCTAAAGTAATACAAGTGGAGAGAGTCCCAGTCTTACAGAGGCAATTTGATGAATATAAGTTGTTGCCTTCTATGACTGAATTTAGAGAAAGTCAGATTTTGAGGATTGGAACCCTGCTTGGGTTTGAGAAGGAAAGTTGGATAGATTCCCTCATGCAGGGATGTATTGACCTTTGGGATTTGGACTTGGGTCAGGAGGAGATTGGAGTTGTGGGGACTTTCAGTTTTGGAGGGATTTTGAAACACGTCCTGAAACATCTTTTGGACTTTAGTGCTAACTACGGAGATTTGGCTGACCTGTCAAGAAAGAATAAAAATATTGCTAGCTTGGAGCCTCCCCGAGATCTACTCCTCGGCATCAAAGGAAGGAAATTAAGAACAAGATCAACAGAAGACAAAGTAAAGTGCATGTATAAATATGAAGAAGATCTGCAGAAGGGACTTGGAAAAGAGTTAAGAGCCTCGGACAGAAGAACACCAGGTTGATGGACCATATGGAATAGACGGAAAGGATTGGCAGAATCCGAGACCAGGGAGAAGAGATGGTGGAAGAAGATTGGAAAAAGTTTATTTATAGAAATATTGTAAAATTAATGAGTGTTAGAAAAATGTTGGAATGAAATTATATGGCTTTAGTAGAAATGTTATAAGGAGTTAAGTATAAATAAGTATTATGGTATTAATGGAAGATAAGGTTAAAATAAGTTAAGTTAATTATATGACAGAAAATAGAGAAAGAGGGAAAGGAATTGCTGAAATAATTAATAGAAGTGGAATACAAAAAGGGAGGTGAGAGGAGGTCGATGAAACGAGGGAATGAAAGATAGGGCATTGAAACGGTATGATGTATGTCTTTTAAATTTTTTATGTTTAGTTTAATGAGTTAATGTTGTGTTGTGCATTGTATATTGTATTGTATTTTATTTCTTTTGCCCTTTTTTCTTTTTTTCTTCTTTTCTTCTTTTTTTGTAAGATTTAAAAGTAATAAATATTATATTTTTTAAAAAAATAAGAGGCTGATATGGGAGTATGCAGCCTCCCTTGTTGCCCAAGGGAATGGGGAACACTGCCCTTGCCTGCTGTGGCCATAAATCACCCCCGGATTCGAAAGAAGGGGGTGAGGGCACTAGGCACAAAGCCCTCGTGTGGGTCCAGCTCTCCTGGACTGGACTCTGATTGCGTGCTGGCTGCATTAGCTCAAAATAAACAATTAGAAAAGAAGCAAATGCACATACTTCGAGTGAATATCGGGAGTAAAGACTGCTAATTAAAGGGATCTCTGGGATGTGGAGCGACGGGCTGGATTCAACAATAAATCAGGAAGAAGAATCATCAAAGGATTGGTATATCGGAGCGAGACTGAAAGGGGGGGGACTTTTCTTTTTTTGTCTTATGTGAGTACCCAATAACCCCTCCCCCTAAGAAAGAATCGTCGCGATTACTGATCACAAGCAGGAGGAGTAAGAACTGTGTGGAAATTAATTACTAATCAAAAATATGGCGTGTGGGAACATCGAGAAAGGAAAGAAAGTTCTCTGTGACGCAGTCATAAAAATAGATTGTTATGGCAGGCCTGCCCGCAGGAGGACTGAGGGGGAGGAGGACTATGGCTCGTTACTATATCGGAATGTGAGATCGGCCTGGCAGGGCCCCCTGAGAAAATTTATGAGAGCAGCAGGCCTGTGGAAATCAGGACAGACTGTGGGAAACGTTTTGTACGGAGGTGTTGAAATGATGTCTGTCTGTTTTGATATGGCTCTTGGATGAGTGTAAAATCCACACAGGATATAACAATGTTTGTTTTCAACCCGCTTGTGGAGACTATCCGAGATCATAAAGAAAACAAGAAGATAAGGAAAACAACAAAGAGAAGATGGAATAGAACTGTGAATGCTATTTGGATAGAACTGTGTATATTAAAGCAGCAGCAAGAGAGATGTTTGGATCCCTTTCGGAGCTCGAAGTATGGGTACCCCCCCCCAAAAAAAATTTGGCTGTGTAATTTGGAATTAATGTGATTTGGAATTAATGTGATTTGGAATTAATGTGATTTGATTGGCCTGTTAATAAAAATTATTTTTTAAAAAAGAATATCCTGTGTTTCTGCATATCATTCTGAGCATGAACCCCATTTCATAAGTAAGTGCCAAACACTGGCTCATGTAGAGATACAAGAGGCAAGCACTGGCAACAAAGCGGAAATTGCTAAACCACATACAAGGGAGAATGAGGTCCAATATCTCACTGTATACAGCTCACACAAAAACTGAGAGCCACGAAGTGCTCTTGTCCAGTTTGCCCTATCTACTGTACATCTTCATTGGGAAAGCAAGCCCAGCCCAGGGACTCATGTGGGATGCCACAGAACAACCATACACACTGCAGTGATGTGGCAAAAGGACCAGCTTTCCAGTGGATATTGATTGGGAAGAGGAATGTCCAAAGCAGTGACTCACACAGAGTTGCAACGGGGGCCTCCTCCTCTCTGGGTAGTTGCTTTTGGCTCAACGAAGCCAAATTATTTCATCAGTGCCTTCCTCAAAACATATTTTGGGAATGATTTTATTATCGGGGCTAGGCAAATTTTGTAATGGATATGGGGGGGTGAAGTTTCTTAAGAAAAGTCATTCCTGGATTGAACCTTTCTGTATTTTAAAATGCTCTCTAATTATGTATCACGGATCAATAACGGTAAGCCACCTGTTGATTCTTTGCTGTGTTCTACTGCATTGTATAATGTTCTCATTACTCAACAAAGTCTTTTTTAAAAAAGATAGTGATTTCAGTTATTTTCATCAAAACTGGAGCTAATAAAAACGTCTGCATAATATTTGCAGAAATATTAAAACCCTCCTAAGGCAAAACTGCTATTGAAATCTGCAAGCCTGTACTAATTTTCCTGGGAGTAAGCCCTGCTAAACTGAATGGGACTTACTTCTGAGAAGGCATGTATAAAATTGTGCAGTGCTGGCATCTGCTGAAACTTGAGAGAAAGTACATTAATGATATGATAGTCATCTTCAACTGTCTGAAGGGCTGTCACATGGAGGATGGTGCAGCCTTGTTTTCTGCTGCTCCAGAGAGTAGAACCCAAATCAATGGATTCAAATTACAAGAAAGGAAGTTCCAACTCAACAGCGGAATGGTCTCCCTCAGGAAGTGGAGGTTTCTAAGCAGAGGCTGGATGGCCATCTGACATGGATGCTTTGACTGAGATCACTGCATCGCAGGAGGTTGGGCTACATGGCCGTTTGCGTCCTTCCCAGCTCTGCAATTCTATGATTCAACATATTGAGACTTGTTCTAGTTGCCAGTGCCCTAGAGCCATAAACGGTGCCAAAATTCCTGAGTTTCCAATCAAGGAAGTGAAACTAAGCTCTGCCCTCCATCAGTTTTCAGATAGGTCTGTCTGAAAATCATGTCATCAAAATTGTTGTTATGTTCATCAATATTATTTTAATAAATTGAAATATTCTTTTAAAAAATCAGTCGGCATATACATTACTACGTTTTCATTGCCCTGTTAAAGGAGTCATTCCTATACAGTGGTACCTCAGGTTAAGTACTTAATTCGTTCCGGAAGTCCATTCTTAACCTGAAACTGTTCTTAACCTGAAGCACCACTTTAGCTAATGGGGCCTCTCACTGCTGCCGTGCCGCCGGAGCACAATTTCTGTTCTCATCCTGAAGCAAAGTTCTTAACCTGAAGCACTATTTCTGGGTTAGCGGAGTCTGTAACCTGAAGCGTATGTAACCTGAGGTACCACTGTACTGTGTAATGAGGAATGAACTGGTGGAATAACTTTGCTCCTGTGAGCCAAGAGCTCCAGAGAGGAGGAGGCTCCCTAGAATCACAGAATTGTAGAGTTAGAAGGGATACCCAAAGGGTCATCTAGTCCAACCCCCAGAAATGCATCATTGCAACTCTATGTGAGTCATCTCTTCCCAGTCAGTCTCCACAGCCTCCCTGTTCTGGGCTTGTTTTCCCAAAGAAGATGTAGGTATCCCAGACTGGAGAAGAACACTTTGCCGCTTTCAATTTGTATCCCACCTTCCCTCCCAATGGAGCCCAGGGCATCAAACACATCAATAACAATATCATTGAAGGCATTCCAGAAACAAAATCCATCCTTTCAGCTGCTGATTTCATGGATGCCGACAAGAGTATCTTTCAGCCAGGATCTTTTGCAATAAGGAGGGGCAGCGGCGTAGCGTGGGTTGTCAGCACCCGGGGCAAGGCAAGTAATTTGCGCCCCCTAACCCGGGGCAAGGCAAGTAATTTGCGCCCCCTAACCCAGGGCAAGGCAAGTAATTTGCGCCCCTAACCTGCCGCCGCTGCCAGCTTCTTCTTGCTGCTGCCTAGGCTGGGGTATTTACGGTAAGGTAGCCACAGCGGCGGCGGTGGGTCCGTGTCAGGTGATCTGAGGCGAGTTGCTGCTGGCGCTGCCGCTCAAACGACGCCGCTTGCCTGGAGGAGGAGGAGGAGGAGGGCAGAGAGGCGAGGAAAATGCAACATGGCCCAGCAGCTGCAGCAGCGGCGGTGGGGCTGTGAGGAGGGGCTGCCTGGCGTGCCCTCTGTGGCCCTGACGCGCGGGGACCGCGGCGAGCGCTGAGAGCCGCTGCCTGCCGGATGCTTCAGCCCGGACGTGCACACAGCTCGTCGGTCCGCGAGACATGGGGCTCTGCTACAGCCTGCACCCGAGGCTCTTCGGTGACTCCGGAGGCGGCGAGCGTGCCCCCCAGATGTTGCGCCCGGTGCGGCCAGCCCCCCCTGCACCCCCCACGCTACACCACTGAGGAGGGGCCTAGTCGAGAGGCAGAGCACCTGCCTCAGCACAAAGGAATGGGAAAGATCATTTTCTGGATAATCACTGCCCGGCAATGCAGGCAATACTGAGCTAGCTGGACCAATGGCGTGGCTTGAAATAAGGCAGCTCCAGATGATGTGGAGCAGCCCACACCAACAGATTTTGGACTACAAATCCCATCAGCCCCAACCAGCACATGCTGATTGGGGTTGTAGGCCAACCCATCAGGAGGCAGAGAAGGTGGCTATCTCGGGTGGCTCACAGCCTTGTGGGAGGGTATGCAGAAGGTCCTAGGTTCAACTCTTGGCAGTGTCTCCCATTATTAAGGCCCACATAATGGAGGATGAGGAAGACCTCTGGCTGAGATGCTAGAGAGGCACTGCCCAACAGAGTGGATGATCCTGGCTTGAAAACAAGGGTTTTCTTGTGTGTGTGTGTCTTGTGGCTGATTAGCTGCTTTCCCTGTGCAAAGGTCAGAGGGGGCAGGGTTTCTGTTGAGGTAGGTGATTAGCTGTGTGAGGAGCTTATCAGAGCTTGCAGTTTGATCCATATCGTACATTTAGGGGAGCTATTCTCAAACGTTTGTTGGGGGAGACCTAGGGTTTTTTGGGGGGGAGAGTTATTTGTCCTGTCTGCACGCTTCTTATGATGGAGGACCGCTGTAGCCACCCCCAACGACACGTTCTCAAGATGGAGAGTGAGGGAACAGCTGCAGTCGCCTGCGGTTCCTGCACAATGTTTGCCATCTTGCCAAAGGTTGCAGGCAGCTTTACCTGCAGCAATTGCATGTTGATTGCCCTCCTAAAAGACAAAGTCCAGCAACTGGAGGAACGTGTGGCTACGCTCCAAAGAATTAGAGAGCTGGAGCTCTTCTTGGAAGCAACAGAGCACACCGTCTCCACCAAGGGGACAGGGGACTCCCCTGAGAAGGAGGCTAGTTCACCAACACAGGAGCCAGATATATGGAGAAACGTGACTCAAAGAAGTAGGAGGCCCAGGGTTCGCTCTGATTGTTTAGAAATACACAATCGCTTTGAGGTCCTCTCCCCTAGCATGGAAGACGAAGAGCAGACTCCATTTGAGGATCTCTCCCTCATTACAGTCGATCAGGTATATGAAGACGAGCAGCAAAGTCAGTCCTCAGGGAATGTGCAGGCGACCTTGGAACGGACAGATCACAGAAGAACCCCGACCAAACCTAAGAGGAGGCGTGTAGTGGTGATAGGGGATTCCCTACTGAGGGGAACAGAAGCAGTGATCTGTGGGCCTGACAAGATGTCTCGGGAAGTGTGCTGTCTCCCCGGGGCTAAGATCCAAGATGTAACTGAACGACTGCAAGGAATCATAAAACCCACTGACAAATACCCCTTCCTCTTGGTTCATGTGGGAACCAATGACATTGCAAGCAATAGCCTCCAGAAGATCAAAAGAGACTATGAAGCTCTGGGCAGGAAATTGAAGCAATTAAATGCACAAATTGTCATCTCATCTGTCCTCCCAGTTGAACGACGTGGCCCAGGGAGAGAGAGAAAAATAGTGGAAGTGAACAGCTGGCTTCGCAAATGGTGTAAACAGGAACGGTTTGGATTGTTAGATCACGGACTGTCAAGGGGTGTGGTGGAGTCTCCTTCTTTGGAGGTCTTTAAGCAGAGGCTTGACAACCATATGTCAGGAGTGCTCTGATGGTGTTTCCTGCTTGGCAGGGGGTTGGACTCGATGGCCCTTGTGGTCTCTTCCAACTCTATGATTCTATGATTCTATGATTCTGTACTTACAAAGCTATAAATAACAGCCGCTGGCCTTCCATGTGTGTGGAAACAGCAGAAAATCTTTCTTTCTTTAAAAAATACCTGTTTTTAAAGGTTCAAAATAGCTTACCGACAAATCTAAAGCCACTTCATTTTCTATGCACCTTTTGCTTCCTTTTTCCTTTTTTTCACTTTATCTTGTTTAACCAAAATATTTTCAATTTTTTTTTTAATCTAAAGCTATTTCCATTGAACAGTAAAATCTAAACACAAACCTGCAATATTAAACAATTAAATATAATCAAACAATAATAAGGTAGATAAGAGAGAGGAGAGACTAGCAAATGAAGGCACATCCTCAAAAACGTGCAGAAACATGAAAGCCTCACACACCTTTCCAAATGCATGTAGTGGTAAAGGTTGGCAGGTTGGGTTGTGGAGCCAGTTCCACCACACTGCTGAGAGGGGCCTGTCCCATCGGCTCATAGACTGAGCTTCCTTCAGAGACAATCTGTCTTCTGTTATGCTCATGAAGAGCTTCCTTTTTCCTGCCTTTCTCATATTTCTCCAGTGGCTGCTGGCAAGCTGCCCTGGACCTGTTCTTAACATGCAGATACCTTGGTGGGGTGGCAGCACTGAGCAACTGGGCCAAGTCCTGCATCAGCAGGAGTGGTGGGAAGCAGGGCTCATGCCTTCAGCTTTGCCAAAAGACCAGCTCCATCAGGCACCTTCTCCCACTGAACTGTGCCAGCTAGCCAGTATAAGAGTTTAAAAAATTGTGCCTGCATTTGATCCCCACTCTGCTTTTCTCCCTATCCCTTTTCCCTGGTGTGTTGTGTCTTTTTAGATTGTAAGCCTGTGGGCAGGGACTGTCTTGTTTTAATGGATTGTAGCTAAGCCACTCTGGAAGCCTGTTTTGCTGAAGAGTGGAGTACAAATGCTCCAAACCAGCCAACCAACAAGTTCTGACTGCTGCATAAAGCCCTAGACAACTTGGGACCAAGATACCTGAAAGGTCATCTCACCACACATATACCTCTGGAGGTGGGAGGGTCTCCTGCTGGTACAGTGGTACCTTGGTACTCAAACAACTTGGAACCCAAACACTGCAAACCCGGAAGTAAGTGTTCCAGTTTGCGAACTTTTTTTGGAAGCTGAACATGCTCCAATTTGAGTGCCACACTTCCATTTTGAGTGTTACACTGAGTTCTGTCTGGTTTTGCTATTTATTTTGCGCTATTGTTTTTGCGGCTCTTTTTTGTTTTGTTTTTGTGGCTGTGTAGAACCCAGTTCAGCTACTGATTGATAGTGTGACTGCAGTACATTGTTTATTGCTTTCATTTTATGGATCAATGGTCTTGTTAGATAGTAAAATTCATGTTAAATTGCTGTTTTAGGGGTTGTTTTTAAAAGTCTAGAACAGATTAATCCATTTTGTATTACTTTCTATGGGAAAGCGCACCTTGGTTTTGGAACGATTTGGTTTTGGAATGGACTTTCGGAATGGATTAAGTTTGAGAACCAAGGTACCACTGTACCAACTTATCAGGCAGTCCGTTCCACAAGATGCAGGACTTGGGCCTTGAGTGTTGTGGCATCTGCCCTTTGGAACACCCTCCCCTTGCCTCTGTTGCCTTTTCAGCACCTGCTGAAGACCTTCCTCTTCCCACAAACCTTTTCTGTAGAGATCATTCCCCGTCTGCACCTGTATTGGAATTGATTTAATATTTTTTCATTGTTTTATCACTTTTGTGTTTGCTGCCCTGGGTTCATCTGGGAGAAGGACGGGACAGAAATTTAAGAGGCAGGCAGGCAGGCAGGCAGGCAGGCAGGCAGGCAGGCAGGCAGGCAAGAAAACAATACCATTGACATTAAGCAGTGAATACCTGCTTAATACCTGGATATTCCCCCAGTATTTCCCCTACAATAGCAGGAGTGAGAAGCTGCCTTGAGCCCCACAGGCACATCTTCCTTCATGGGCAACTTTCTGGCGAACCAGAGCAGCACACGGAAACGCCGTTTACCTTCCTGCCAGAGTGGTACCTATTTATCTACTGGCACTTTGACGTGCTTTCGAACTGCTAGGTTGTTAGGCATAGTTCAGCAATAAAACAACAAAGCACCTGATGTCAGTGAAGTTAACTCTTTATTCAAATAAACAAAACAGCTCAGTCCTAGAGGTCACAGAAACCCTTCCCAGTAGGTCTTGCCCCAGTGAAGCAGTTGCGAGGACTGCCGGTT
The DNA here is from genome assembly GCF_964252035.2 of Podarcis erhardii. NCBI lineage: Eukaryota > Metazoa > Chordata > Lepidosauria > Squamata > Lacertidae > Podarcis > Podarcis erhardii. The sequence goes on from NC_138511.1 coordinate 2,566,296, forward strand.
CCTGCCTTCCCGCCGCTCTCTAAGTCTCCTCCTCCCCTGGGTCCTTCTCAAGCAATCTGAGACTGTCCACGTGTCTCTGCTCTGCCATCTTCTTGCCTTTTCTGGTCCTGGGAGACCAGGGGGGACAGGAGCTGGTCACAGCAGGAGGAGGAGACCCCCCCCCCCGCCCAGATTCTTCAGCAGCCTGCCTCTTTGTCTGCTGGTCCCTCTCCTCCTGCCTCTTTCTGCTTACTAAACCCTGTGGCTGCAAGAAGCTGTCAGCAGGGGACAGCAATCACACACTGGGTACAGCTTCAACTGGCTGGCTAAACCAGATGATGTTAGCCGACCAAACCCTCCATGAGTGAGGGACTTCCCCTGCCTGCAAAGACAGGCTCAGGCAGATCAAGGGCACGAGGCCAAGAGTGGATCTAACGGTCAAGAAGGCAGTTTCTGCACATGCTGTAGTGTAGAGGGAAGTTAGGGGCAGATAGGGCTTGTCATCCCCTTCATGGATCCCTGCCTTGTTGTGGTGAAGGGGCTTGAATAACTCTGAGAAGCTGTGCGCCATGCCGTGCAGGGCCACCCAAGATGGACAGGTCATAGTTGAGAGTTTAGATTAAATGTGATCCACCAGGAGAAGGAACTGGCAAACCACTCCAGTATTTTGCCAAGAAAACTCCATGGACATAAAAAGGAGAAGCTTTGAGAAGAAAGTGAGAGTTTCCAAGGCATGCTCTTGGGGTCATGGAGAGTCGAACACGACTAAGACGAGTAAACAACAACAACAAGGGCTTGTCATGCTGGGATGGTAGCCTGTCTAGAAGAAGGAAAATTCTGAAACTAAAGTTCCTCTGTCTTGCAAGGTATCTTTGTGAGATGAAAAGGCTATGGACTAAACCCTACACAAATCTGGAGTGGAGTCCCTAAGAGGGTTGGGTGGCACCATGTCTGTCTCCTTCCAGCAACTTCCGCAGCCAAGATGGTGCCAAATGTCTTGCTTTACTTTCCCTTGGAAAAACCAGCAATGCCGAGAGCAGGGTCTGGGCAGCCCAGGACCCCCAAACATACTGCCCAGGCTTGCGCCCTGGGGAGGTCCCTTCGGTGCTGCTATTTCAGTGGTGTGGCTTCATTCCGGAGACATACTCCATGGTCTCTCCAGACAGATGGATTCCAACAGCATGTAGGCACCCATGATGCCATTGTATAATTGGTTGCAGCTGGGGTGGGGTCAATCATTGTAGAATGCAATGGCTTTAGGACCGTGGTCAAGTGATCCTATGCTCTGGGTAAGCCTACATGCCTTTTCATAGAATCATAGAATCATAGAGTTGGAAGAGACCACAAGGGCCATCGAGTCCAACCCCCTGCCAAGCAGGAAACACCATCAGAGCACTCCTGACATATGATTGTCAAGCCTCTGCTTAAAGACCTCCAAAGAAGGAGACTCCACCACACTCCTTGGCAGCAAATTCCACTGTCAAACAGCTCTTACTGTCAGGAAGTTCTTCCTAATGTTTAGGTGGAATCTTCTTTCTTGTAGTTTGGAACCATTGCTCCGTGTCCGCTTCTCTGGAGCAGCAGAAAACAACCTTTCTCCCTCCTCTATGTGACATCCTTTTATATATTTGAACATGGCTATCATATCACCCCTTAACCTCCTCTTCTCCAGGCTAAACATGCCCAGCTCCCTTAGCCGTTCCTCATAAGGCATCGTTTCCAGGCCTTTGACCATTTTGGTTGCCCTCCTCTGGACACGTTCCAGTTTGTCAGTGTCCTTCTTGAACTGTGGTGCCCAGAACTGGACACAGTACTCCAGGTGAGGTCTGACCAGAGCAGAATACAGTGGCACTATTACTTCCCTTGATCTAGATGCTATACTCCTATTGATGCAGCCCAGAATTGCATTGGCTTTTTTAGCTGCCGCGTCACACTGTTGGCTCATGTCAAGTTTGTGGTCAACCAAGACTCCTAGATCCTTTTCACATGTACTGCTCTCAAGCCAGGTGTCACCCATCTTGTATTTGTGCCTCTCATTTTTTTTGCCCAAGTGCAATACTTTACATTTCTCCCTGTTAAAATTCATCTTTGTTTTGGCCCAGTTCTCTAATCTGTCAAGGTCGTTCTGAAGTGTGATCCTGTCCTCTGGGGTGTTAGCCACCCCTCCCAGTTTGGTGTCATCTGCAAATTTGATCAGGATACCCTTGAGTCCATCATCCAAGTCGTTGATAAAGATGTTGAATAAGACCGGGCCCAAGACAGAACCCTGTGGAACCCCACTAGTCACTCTTCTCCAGGATGAAGAGGAACCATTGATGAGCACCCTTTGGGTCCGGTCAGTCAGCCAGTTACAAATCCACTGAGTGGTAGCATAGTCAAGACCGCATTTTACCAGCTTCTTTACAAGAATATCATGGGGCACCTTGTCAAATGCCTTGCTGAAATCAAGGTAGGCTACATCCACTGCGTTCCCTTCATCTACCAGGCTTGTAATTCTGTCAAAAAACGAGATCAGGTTAGTCTGACATGACTTATTTTTCAGAAATCCATGCTGACTATTGGTGATCACAGCATTCCTTTCTAGGTGCTCACAGACTGTTTGCTTAATGATCTGCTCCAGAATCTTCCCTGGTATTGATGTCAGACTGACTGGGCGGTAATTATTTGGGTCCTCTCTTTTCCCCTTTTTGAAAATAGGGACAACATTTGCCCTCCTCCAGTCTGCCGGGACTTCGCCTGTTCTCCAGGAATTCTCAAAGATGACTGCCAGTGGTTCTGAGATCACATCTGCCAGTTCTTTTAATACTCTTGGATGCAGTTCATCTGGCCCTGGAGACTTGAATACATCTAAACTAGCCAAGTATTCTTGTACTATCTCCTTAGTTATTCTGGGCTGTGTTTCCTCTGCTGAATCATTTGCTCCAAATTCTTCAGGTCGGGCATTGTTTTCTTTATCAGAGAAGACTGAGGCAAAGAAGGCATTGAGGAGTTCAGCCCTTTCTGTGTCCCCTGTTTGCATTTCACCATCTTCTCCTCTGAGTGACCCCACTGTTTCTTTGTTCTTCCTTTTGCTACGAACATACCCATAAAAGCCTTTTTTGTTGCTTTTAACCTCTCTAGCAAGCCTGAGTTCATTCTGTGCTTTAGCTTTTCTGACTTTGTGTCTACACGTGCTGGCTATTTGTTTGAATTCCTCTTTGGTGGTTTCCCCCCTTTTCCATTTTTTGTACACATCCTTTTTTAATCTTAACTCAGTTAAAAGTTCTTTAGATAGCCACCCTGGCTTCTTTAGGCACCTTCCATGTTTCCGTCTCATTGGTATTGCCTGAAGTTGTGCTTTTACTATCTCCCTCTTAACAAACTCCCAGCTGTCATGAACTCCCTTTCCTTTTAGTATTACTGTCCATGGGATCTCACCCACCACTTCCCTAAGTTTTATGAAGTCGGCTTTCTTAAAGTCAAGAAATTGAGTCCTAGTATGCTTGGCTGTTCCTTTCCGCTGTATAGTAAACTTCAGAAGAGCATGATCACTCGCGCCTAATGATCCTTCCACTTCTACCCCACTAACCAGGTCATCAACATTGGTTAGGACCAGATCTAAAATGGCTGTTCCTCTTGTTGCTTCTCCCACTTTCTGGACAATGAAGTTGTCTGCAAGGCCAGTGAGGAATCTGTTTGACCTTATGCTCTTGGCTGAGTTTGACATCCAGCAAATATCCGGGTAATTGAAGTCCCCCATTACTACTATCTCCCTTCCTTTTGCATGCTTGGCCATCTGTTCCAGGAAGGCATCATCTATGTCCTCCGTTTGGCTTGGGGATCTATAGTAAACTCCCACAATGAGGTCCCTGTAATTCTTCTCTCCCTTAATTTTGACCCAAATGCTCTCACTTTGGCTTTGAGGTTCTAAATCTTGGATCTCTTCACAGGTATACACATCCCTGACATATAACGCCACTCCTCCTCCTTTCTTGTCTGGTCTGTTTCTCTGAAATAGATTGTATCCATCCATTATTACATTCCAATCGTGGGACTTATCCCACCAGGTTTCAGTGATGCCTATTATGTCATATTTAGTTTGTTGTACCAAGAGCTCAAGCTCATCTTGTTTATTACCCATGCTTTGCGCATTAGTGTACAGACATTGAAGTCCATTAATCATTCCCCCGTGTCTCTTATTTAAGGATTTTTTCCTCCCACCACTAGGTCTGCGTGCTGTTTGCTCCATTTGGTCTATGACATTTGGATGATCATCTTCATCAATTGATAGACTCCTACCTTCAGGAGCACTGTCTCCCTCCCCCACATTAGTCAGTTTAAAGCCCTCCTGATGTGGTTTCTGAGATTTTTGGCAAAAACATTCCTCCCAACCGTTGTGAGGTGCAGCCCATCGCTTGCCAGAAGTCCATCTTCAAGAAACTGCAGTCTATGACATTTGGATGATCATCTTCATCAATTGATAAATGCTAATGATGCTAATGATGAACACTGGCCCCTATTCAGGCATCACTCACTTGACCCAGTTACCAATTTCACTGGTATATGTCTCTTTCTAATGGCACTTAGATTAAACCTTGTTATTTTAAACGGCCTCTCCTCGGGAGACTGTCCTGGCCAATTTACTTATTGGTCAGGCATAAGGCATTCTGTTATTGACTACATCCTTGTCTCCCAAGAACTCTTTGATGAATATATTGAATTTACTGTAGATATAAGAACCGAAAGTGACCATCTCCCCCTAAATCTTAAAAGGACTGAATTTTGGGAACCCTCTAGATGTGGGCTCGCCCCACAGACCCCTGATCCTAATGTTCTACAACAAATAGGCAGATCCAGAATTAAATGGTCCCCTTATGTTAATAACAATTTTAGCATTTGGACACAATCAATGGAAGGTCAACTCCTCTGGGCTGATCTGACCTCCAACGATACTGAAGAGACCTCCCCAATTGACCATTATAACACATTAATCCGAAAACTCCAACCGTTATTGTCAAGACTCGGGAGATCTAGCCACAATGAGTCCCCTACCAACAAAAAATGGTTTGACCGCGAATGCATCCAGGCAAAACTTACACTCAGGGAATGCTTTAAGGTCTTCCAGCAAAATCCTAACCCTATCACTAAATTAGAGTTACAACTTAAAAAAAAGAACTACAAAGAGTTACTAAAAACCAAAAAAAGAACCGCAGACTCTCTCATCTGGCAGGCCCTCATAAAAGCGTCAATAGAAAAAGACAATACCAACTTCTGGAAAATTATCTCCAGCCAAACCAAAGCTCCTAACGAGGGCACAATAATCCCTGCAAACTCATGGGAAGAGCACTATAAAGTGCTGTTTAGGGAACACCGACCTTCTGCGCTGCTTAACATCCCCTTAGACAATGATACATCATGGCCCCCAACATCTGAAACTGAAATCACTTCATTAATTCTACAAATGAAATCTGGCAAAGCCCCAGGAAGTGATTTCATTGTCGCTGAACTTCTGAAAGCGCAAATAAACTGGTGGGCCCCGGTTCTTGCAAATCTATTTTCATATATAGATAAGACAACTGAAATCCCTAAAGATTGGGGACTGGCTATAATTGTTCCTATATTTAAAAAGGGTAACCCCTCTGACCCATCTAATTATAGACCAATTAGTCTTCTGAATGTGATCTGCAAACTTTATACAAAACATCTATGCCTAAAATTATGTGAATGGTTAGATCATAATGATTTACTAGAAATTGAACAAGCAGGGTTTACATCTGGACGTTCCACCATTGATCACTGCTTAGTGTTAGATTATTTTGTCTATAAGTATGTGAAACATTGGAAAAAGTCACTGTATGCGGCCTTTGTGGACCTAAAGGCAGCATTTGATTCTGTATCCAGGGGTAGGCTCTGGGCCAAATTGGCCAATATGGGTATTAACAGAAGGTTACTACTTCTGATGATTAAGCTTCATGAGAACAATACCCTCCAGGTAAGACTTGCACAGGACGGCAGACTCTCTAGAGAAATCCCAGTCCAAAGAGGAGTTAAACAAGGATGCCTATTAGCCCCATTTTTATTTAACATCTATGTTAACTCCCTGGTCACATGCTGCTGTGAAATCGAAACCCCCCCCCCATGTTCTCTAACAGCAGAAAAGTACCAGTTTTAATGTATGCGGATGACGCTGTTCTTCTCTCTCAAACCAAAGTGGGTCTGAAACGTGCCTTAGGAAAGTTTAGTGACCAATGTAACACTGAACTGTTAACAATTAACTTTGCCAAAACCAAAATTGTACATTTTAACCGCTCCTTCAGGAAAGATAATTGGAGCGTAAAGGGAAACGCCATTGAACAGACTAAGACCTTCCAATACTTAGGCATTACTTTCTCTTATAATGCCAAATTGTCAACACACCTGACCACATCAGCTATATCAGCAGGAAGAAGTGCAAATGCCATCCTTAGATTATTCAGAAGGAAAGGAGCTGGCTTCCTCCCGATGGCCCTAAAAGTTTTTCAGGCAAAATCTTTAGTCCAACTCCTGTATGGCACTCAAATTAGCCCCTCTGCCAACCTTAAGACCCTTGAAACAGTACAATCAAAATTCTTAAGATCACTATTTGCTACCCCAAAGTGTACACCTAATGCAGTCTTAAGGCAAGAGGCAGGACTGCCCAGAGTGGAATTAAAAGTCTGGGAGCAAGCAATATCCCTCTGGCTGAAAATCCATTACAATCCTAAGGGACTGTTACCTTGCTTCCTGGCCGCAGTTCCCTATCCTCCTTGGCTTATGCAAATAACTAACAAGATCAAACAAATTGGCCTAAACCCTGAAAATCTTGTTCTTGGAACTCAGAATAAGGCAAAGGCAATTATCACTCAGAGACTTTACAATGTCGAATTACAACAAGAAGACGCCCTACTCCCGGAGACGTATAGATGTTTAAAAGCTTGGCCTAATTTTGCAGCTGCCCCTTACTTAACTAACATCACTAACGAAGCTTATAGATGGGCTTTCTCCAGAGCCCACTTTGAGACAATGCCCTCAGCAGTGCTGTACGGCAAATTCACGCGGGTACCAATGCATGCACGTCTCTGCCCCTGTATGTCTAATAAGGTAGAATCTGTCACACACATCCTTCTATTCTGCGAATTTTATAGTGAAGAACGAGCTCAACTTATTTTGCCGCTTTTATCAAAATTTATACCCCTACAACATTATTTGGAATCCTCCCCCGAAATTCTACGAAACTACCTTCTGGAAGATTCCTCAAGCTCAATATCATATGAGGTGGCCAAATTTTGCACTTTAGCAATCAGGAAGCGTAAATCTCTTTTGTTGAATGGCACACTGCGAAGTTCCCTTGTGTAATCTTCCTCTTCTTCTTCTTCTTCTTCTTCTTCTTCTTCTTCTTCTTCTTCTTCTTGATGTTGTTGTTGATTTCTTTTTGTTTGATCTTGTGGTGTTTAGTGTCACTGGCTTTTGCCGCAATAAAACTTGGTCTGGTTCACAGGAAAAGAGCCCAGAAGTCACATATTCAGTCACCAGATATTGCGCTGCCATGATAGATATTTGACGAATAATGATCTATGCTACAATTCAATCCTAAACTGAAGGCCCATATTATTAGATCCGCACTTCTGAAGCCCACCCCATATAGCTGTGTTAACTGATCTTTTAATCTTTCTTATCAATTTTTAGACCCATTATCTATCCTTAATTAAGTATTCTATGTATATGTTTAAATCTACGTTTGGTTCTAGCTCCTATTTATTTAATAATTATTCGCCTGGATTCATACTGTTATACTATTTATGTATATGTTTTGTTTATGCTGGTCTATGACCGTAATAAAGTACTTGACTTGACTTGACTTGACTTGGACACAATACAGATGAATCATTAGAGACGTATGTTTTCCTATCAACTGAGCAAGTAGATAAAAGTTAGTTTTTTTAAGGCCTTGGGACCAAATGTAGCCTTCTACTTGGCCCTCAGGACTCTTCCCAGGCTAAATTCCTTCCTGAGCTGCACCCCTCCCAAGCCCTGCTTCCTTGAGTGTTTTTGCCTGGCTGCAAATCTGATCATGGTTTAGGCCTCATTCACACTATATTAATTTAAGCCAGTATTATCCCACTTTAAACAGTCATGGCTTCAAAAATCCTGGGGATTGCATTGTCATTAAGGCTGCTGAGAGTTGAGTTAGCCGTGTCTATTAATTTCAGTCAATCTACTTTAAGTAGGACTATCACGAGACATAACCCATAAGTGGAAAATGAAACAAAATACAACCAAGCAAATTAAAAGAAGATTAAATACTGACATCCCAAAACAGGAGAAGTCAAACATCAGGGGCTAAATAGTCATTGAAAGCCTACTAGAACTGGGTTTGGGCATGGAGGGGGGTTTACCCCCCCCCCAATCCAGCAAGGCCAAACATACATCTGGAGAAAACATCTGCAGAGAAAGCCCAATCCTATGGAGCCACCAACTTACCTTCAATGGCAGGGAATGATCAGACTCTGCCAGCCCCCCCCCCCCAATCAAAATGGGCAGAAAGTATCATAAAACTGTCCTTCAGATACCCTGGACCATGTGGGATTTAAGAAATGCAAAACCATCACTTTGAATTGGAATCAGAAATGTGCTTATGCAAAGACTCCGAAAGAAGAGTGTGGAAAATGTTGTAAAAAGCAATGAAGAATGTTGTTATTGAAATGTTGCCTCCACCTAGTGTTTAAAAGTGTTGCTGTGCAGTTTGTTCTCTCATCTGGGTTGCTCACTAGCTGAGGTTGCTTTCAGTTGCCAAGCCTAATACTTTTAGGCCAACCCTGTTTGCACATTGATCATGTGTGTGGCTTTAAGCACCGTACAGAACAGAGCCAGCCATTTGCTAGGCATAGTTCCATTGTTTTTTTTATTCTTTCGTCTAAGCCAGGAATGGCTGCTATTTCTCCTCCTCTCCAGTGTGAATTTTAGTAACATGGATGGAACCACAAATCATGCTGCCCCTCCAGAGCTGTGCTTATTCTGCCATTCTGTGGTGGAACAGTATGAAAATGGGCATCAATATTCGTACTTGGAACTGGCCAGATCAACAGTCGGCCCCAAGACTTCTGCTTTGCCCATAGTAGGCGCCAGCAATAGGTCGTGCCAACTAATCTAGCTTGGTCCCCATCTGTCTTCTGCTGAGTTCTGAAAGGGCAATGTGAAGAAACTGGGAAGGGTAGCCAATGCTCCAGAAGACGGAATCAGAATTCAAAATGACCTTAACAGATTGGAAAACTGGGCACAAGCTAACAAAATGAATTCCAGTAGGGACAAATGTCAGGTTCTGCACTTAGGCAGGAAGAACCAGATGCACAAATATAGGATGGGAGACACTAGCTGTACCTGTGAGAAGGTTCCACGAGCTGAACATGAGTCAACAGTGTGATGCAGCAGCACCAAAACCTAACACTATTCTAGGCTGCATCAACAGACATATGGAAGTAATAGTCCCACTCTCTTCTGCCTTCCCTCAGGAGGTTGTGGACTCTCCTTCCTTGGAGGTTTTTGAACAGAGCTTGGATGGCCTTCTGTCATAGATGCTTTAGCTGAGATCCCTGCATTGCAGGGGACTGGACTAGATGACCCTTGGATCCCTTCTATGTCTAACCCCATGCCTTGCTGGAGACTCTTGCCTTCTTGGCACAGGATTCTAAAGGGGAGAGCTTAATTCTCAGAGATAGGACAGATGTCCTATCCCTGACTTTGTGCTCTGCTTGCTCCAGATCTTTCCCCACCTCCCTCTTCTTTTCAGTGTGGGCCTGTAGCACATGGTTATTCCCACTCTCTAGGCTTTGGGTTACAGATTCTCTTTATTCTCTAGATCTAATGTGCAAGTATGCTTAATGGCTGAATTGCTGCCCCCATACCAGCAAGTTCGCAGTCTGAAGCAGCCTCCATTTACGCCTTCTCCAATTCATGTAATAAACCAATGCTTCATTTCTTGCGTGTGAACTTCTGTATCAGGCATAAGGTGAAGGGCAAACCTCTGTACATAAAAGACACATGTACAGACACCACACAAGACGTTCTGGCTCTTTCTGAGCTGTAGGCTGAATACTCGGGCAGTGTACATGCATGTAGGTTCAAATAAAAAAAGGTCACAGGTTCAATTCCTAGCATCTTTTAGAGGTGGTGGGGACCTGTGGCTCTCCAGCTGTCAAGACCCCAATTCCCATCATCCCCAGTCAGCATAGCCAATTGTCAGGGATGGCAGGAGTTGTAGTCCATCAACCTCAGGATCTCCTACCCCCCCCCCCCCGTTAAAAAGGTGAAGGACAGGTGATAAGAGAGCTGCTTCAGACCAAACAGCAGTCTTTCCTGTCTGGGTACCCTCCAGCTGTTTTGGACTACAACATCCATCAGCCCCAACCAGCACAGCCATGTTGGTTGGGGCTGCTGGGAGTTGTAGTTCAAAGCACTTGGGAAGGTACCAGAGTTGGGGAAGCCATAAAGAACCGTTGCAGGTCAAGTACTAAATATGGCGTTAGGTAGGTAAATGGTCTGAGCTCACCATAAATCAGGTTTCTATGACTGAGGCTGGTACATCTATGGAATCATAGAACAGAATCACAGATTAGAGTTGGAAGGGACCACAAGGGTCATCCACTCCAGCTGCCTGCAAATGCAGGCATCTTTTTGCCCAATGTGGTGCTAGAACTCATGTCTTAGCAATGCTGTGTTGCCCATCTGTTAGGATCATTGTTGGTTGTTTGCCTGGCAAAACCTTCCTCTGCAAGGCTGACACTCATTAAGGATTGCTTGGAAAGCATTTTAGAGCATGTTGTGGTCTTGAAAGGCAGGGTGCTGGTGATGTCATGATGATGTACAAGAGCATGCACACTGCAAAAACATGGTAGTCGGGGCAAAATTCAGGCTGAGAATATTTCATTTTTTAAAAATAAGAGAGACTGGCTTTCTGGTCCTTACGGTTGCCAAGTTATGCTTGAAAGTGTCTTGAGAAGTCTCAGAAGCCAGAGACTCTTGTAAGCAGTTTTGGAGATGATTTCACTGCTTCTCCACAATGCCTTGTTTTGCCCCTCCTGTCTAATGAAAATCATGCAAAATAAGAAAGTTAAAATGAGAAAGAACTTTGCTTGGTGTTGACTTGACACACCTTTATGCAGAATTCTGAGCAGGCTTCTTTCAAAAGTAAGAACCCTACTGCTGGACCAAGGCCAAACATCCAACTCGCATCCAGAATCCTGTTCTCACAGGGACCACCAGATGATGCCTACGGGAAGCAGCTGTGCAGGACCTGAGACGGACAGCAGCCCTCTTCCTCCTAGTGCTCCTCATCAGCTGACAGCCAGAGGCATACGACCTCCAATGGTGGAGGCAGTACTGAGTTTTAACCTCCACATACATGCAGCCGGTTAGCAACTGAGAGCTGTGGGATCGTTAAGAGGGGGCCATTTAGAACACACACAAGCACCTTGGGGGAGAGACAGAACCAAGTTAGCATAAATTTCGTTTGCTCTTTCTACTCCTTTTCTTTCAGAGGGAAATCTCACTCCCCCATCTTCTCAAAATATCCCATTTTCCCTACATCCTTTAAGCTTAAAAGCTGTAATCAGGTAATCGTCTTCTAGACTCCACTCCTTGAACAAAGTCCACATTGAATTGGCTCATCAACTGCTCTTTAGGAACATGGATTCTAATAAATTTTGAGATCAAACCTGTAAATGAGTTGTTTTAGCTCTCTCTCACACACATTCCTTCTCACATGAATTTAGCCTAGTAAAGTACGAACTTAAATCCAGGAATCCTGCCATACTGCACTTGCCTTTTAGGGTTGAAAGTAGAAGAAAGCAATAGGTTTGGGAAGAGCAGAAATGTCAGGGGACTCTCTAATCAGCAACATCCCATGATGTCACCTTGATTGGTAGAAGTCAGTTTCCATGTGTTTCAACTTAAGCTTCCAACTTTTAATCCCTGAAGCTTTTTAGCTTAGACAGTTGACATCCTACAAATATTGTAAAGGGCACAGAGTGGGCAACAGCCAGTTTGAAATGGAAACTGCATTTTACAAAATTTAGAATAAAGTGCAGCTCAAAAAATCTGGTGCTAGAAGAATCCAATTTTCACCCACAACCGGGCTGCAGGTGGACTCTGCATTGTGTAGGTCCAGCTCACCTCCTGCTTTACCTTCTTGCCCTTAACCTGAGACCACTTTCCAGTTCAGCCACCCCCAACCTGGTACCCTCTAGGTCTTTTGGACTACAATCCTCAGCAGTCCCAGTAAGCATAGCCATAATACAGCTGTGCTGGCTAGGAGATGTAGCCCAAACATCTGGAAGGCTCTTCTTGTTGCTTAGCTTTCATTTCAGGAGGCTTTGAAAGTGTCTTGAGAAGTCTCAGAAGCCAGAGACTCTTGTAAGCAGTTTTGGAGATGATTTCACTGCTTCTCCACAATGCCTTGTTTTACCCCTCCTGTCTAATGTTCTTGAACAAGCAACCTCACAATGACAGAGCTCAAGTCCCGTCCCCCGTCCCGCCTCCTAACACAGAGGATAGTTGGAAAATTTCTGATTAGACTTTGTAGATACCAGTCCAGGGGCTTAACCCATCCATGGAAGACTTCTATTTTGATGCCCAATCTAAAGTACTCCCCGCCCCCAATATTAGCTAACCAAGACATGAACACATAGGCTCAGTCAAGCCTCATCCCCACATGCCTCAGCGGCTCACTGCAATTTATTGCATGAACTTTAGTATAAGTGGAGGACTCTACCAAGTTGGTGCTTTGAGGGGAACAGTTAGGCCACATTCACACAGTACATTTAAATTACTAGGATCCCAACTTTAGAAAGTCATGGCTTCCCCCAAAGAATTCTGGGAGCTGCAGTTTGTTGTATGTGCTAAGAGTGGATAGGAGATCCCTATTCCCCTCCCCACTCATGGAACTACAATTCCCAGAGTGGCTCACCAACCATTCTCTCTTCACAGGTCAGAAAGGAGAAACATTAAGCTTTGGCGCTGTTCGTTGCCGGCTGAGCATTTGGGGTGTGTGTGACAGCATGTCTAGAGTTTTTTGCACTGATAAACTTCACACACACACACAGCGTCCATCCTGCATGCAAAGTATCCCAAGAGACCCCTTGGCCCCCTTGCTGGCTTTGGCTCTCCAACGTTTCAGAGGAAGAAAAATTTGATATGCAAAACCAGACATCCAAAATGGCTCAACATAATTTATTTTTTTATGTTAAAATGTACAGAGTTCTTTTGAAAGTACTTGCTAGAAAGGGGGGAGGGAAAAAGTGATATTACATACAAGGAGAGGAAGGGAGGCCGGCCGGCCAGGAGCGCATGACATGGAGAATTACAAAGGGTTTATCATCCAGGCACCCCTTCCCCTTTTTAAGCTTACAAGTCACCAAGAACGAAGTACAAAGAAGTTACAAAACAGGAAAAGCAAATATAAACAGACAGGAATAGACGCGGCTTCATTTTGTACATGCGGCTTTAGAGGCATCTGGAACTCTAGTTACACACTCTAGAGATCTCTTTAAAGAGAATTTTCATCTTTCTTAAAATAGTCTTTAATATTCTACAACAAAGATAAAAAATTTTAAAGATGGAATGAAATGAAAAAGCTCTTTTTTTTAAAAGGCATCAAAGTCACTAACAGTGAGTTTTTTTTAAATTTCTTTTAGAAGATTACCAAGTTTATTTTGCTAAAAATACATTATTATTATTATTATCATTATCATTATTATCATTATTATTTCTTAAACAGAAGTGGGGGGGATGACAGGTACCAATATTACTGTGTCGGATTTTTTTTTTATAATATAGAAAAGAACATTGGGTTCTCTACAATAGTTCTACAGTCACAAAGGTTTGTGGAAAAGAGGGAGCTGCCCAATTGATTTTTAAAAACCATACAAAAAACCCAAAACCGAAAAAGGTTAACAGCAGACAAAAAATAATAATAATAATAAAATTACATGGCCCTTGTGCCAACAGCTTTGCTTTTGACACCCCAATAACGCCCCGCCCCCCTGCAACCAGGAAGCAATGCCAGCTCAGATGACCAGGGAAGGGAGGAGAGGGGAGCCCGAGACGTCTTTCGACACAGATGAGGTGAGCCTGGATTCATAGATATATACAGGGACAAGGATCCTACACAGCCTTGTACACATGCTGAAGAACTAAGAGAAAATGAGGGCTGGAAGCCCCTGGGATTCTGCTTTTATACTCAACAGTATAGAGGAAGTCCGTTTTAGTGCAGTTGAACCCCCCTCCCCCCCTCCACAACTGCCTTTCAGGTTTCTTTGAAAAAAAAAATTCTTTACACATCTAAGTCAATCTAAGTGCGTCTGTAGCTCTACAGGAATATACAGAGAACTTTACATTAGAAGGATAAGCTACATGTCCCCCTCCTTATCGTTAGTTGATGATGTGCCCACAGGCCTGGCATCTCTTCACAGGATGACAGGATGATTGCACTGCACGGACTCGCCCTGCCCTCCTGTCTCCCTCGCCTTCCCTCCTCTGGCCCCCCAGGCGCACACAGCTGAAGGAACACCCAAGAGTGACCCTCTGCAAGCTGCTAGAGCCCTACGATGTGCCTTGGGGCAGGGGGAGCAAAGAGGCAGCAGTGCCAGCAACAGGCCCGCCAGGGAAGAAGGTGACAGGCTCTTGACAGCCATTGAAATGTGCGCCCCAACTTTCAAGGGGGTGCAAGAACCTTTGGTAACTCAGTCCGTAAGCAGAGTTGTGTCCAAGTTTCACATTCCAGATTTCCAGCTGCAGGGCTTACTGAGCATCCCATCTCCCTCACTCCACCCCCAAGCGCCCCGCTTTCCGGCTGCACTTAGCTTGTTCTCAAATGCTGCTGCTAGGCAAAGAAGTCTTGGATGAAGGCAACGGGCACACTTTTGAAGTTACATTTAAACTGTATTTTAGTTCAGAGAGAGAAAGGTGGGGACAGAGGAGAATAAACCATTCAGAGTTCCTATTTCTGGAGGGATGGCAGAAGAAGACCAGAAAGTTTGCCTTGGGCTCTATTATCCCATCCTTAAGTCACCACCTCAAAGCCTGCTGTTGGGCCTGAAGTAGGAAAGAGAAGCTAGGGGAGGGTGGGAAGGATCTGACCTTTAGAGATGGTGCCATCTTAGGAGCTGTGCACAAGGG
This sequence comes from Podarcis erhardii, assembly GCF_964252035.2. NCBI lineage: Eukaryota > Metazoa > Chordata > Lepidosauria > Squamata > Lacertidae > Podarcis > Podarcis erhardii. The sequence continues at coordinate 2,581,443 of NC_138511.1, forward strand.
ACAAATGGAGGAGAAAGAATATGGCGGCTGAAAATGAGATAATATGACAGTTTTAAACACTCTGCCCAGATGGTCAGCAAAGTAAGACTCTTTGTTAAATTACGGAACGGTTTTGTGCACATTTTCAATTCCCTCCCTGAAAAAAATAAAAGTAAACCCAAACCCCATTTTAAAAATGGATTTGAACTGTGAAGTGTTTCAGGATCATGAAGGGAAAACAAAGACCCAAACCAAAAGAACCCCACAAAACGTGAAAAGAATAAAGACCAGGCCCCCTAAAAATAAAATAAAACAAACCCAAAGGGAACAAAACCCCATCTAAGATCTACAGCAATATTTAACTGGAAAAAGGTCCATTGTCTCTGGTTTGTCAGTATAAAAGGTTCCTTTATTTATAGAGAGATTTCAGTTAGTTCTTTAAAGACAGCAAGTTTATCTTGCTCATCTTCTCATGTAGGGTCCGTTGAGAGACTGCTTGGGGACCCCAGCAGCATTCATGTAGCTGTGATGAGAGGGCCCAGTGTACATCATGTTCCCGTGAGGGTTTGGCTGCATAGGCTGCTGGGGATAGGCCTGGCTCCCCATCATTCCCATTTGCATCTGCATAGGATACTGGGCTGTCTGGTTCATGTAGGCAGGGTTGCTATGGTAGCTGCTGTTCATCATGGGCTGGGTCATCCGGTAGCTGTTCATAGCATTCAGGGTATTCATATTCATGGAGTTGACGTTGTAAGGGGCGGTTGGCATCAGGTTCACCCCCATGTTCATGCCGCGCTGCACAGCCAGCGCTCGGGGGCCGGCCTGCATGGCAACCGCCGGGGGGCTGCGCCCGTAGAGCTGCTGCTGGTGAGCAGCTGCTGAGGGCAGGGGTGCCGACTTGGAGCGGATGGAAATGTGCCCCTTGACGGGCATCTGCCCCTGCAGCCTTTGGGTGTGGGGGATGCCGATGTTGGTGGTGGACATGTTGCACTGGAGGAGGGGCGAGGCGAGGTTCATGGTGGTGGACGCCAAGTTGGGAGGGGGTGTCATGGTGGCTTGTGCTTGGGGCGTCCCGGCCAACGGATGAGACGGAGCCAGCTGCGCCAGGCCGGTGTTGGACAAAGACACGCTGGTTGCATAGGAAGTCACAGCGGGGGAATGGCTGTAAGGCATGGCATGAGGGTCCATTATGGTGTTGGTCAGCTGCTGCAGCTTGGCTAGGCTGAAGGTGGCTGATGGCTGGGAGTAGCCACCGGCACCAAAATCCCCAGGAATCCTCTCATAGATGCTTATGTTGCCCGTGCTGCCAGATTCCGGGATTTCCATTATCATGGGTGCTGGAGTGAAGCTATTGTTCATGCTACACTGGGACAGGGAAGGCTGCTGTTGCTGCGCTGGAGGAGGGGGCTGGGGCTGCTGGGGCTGCTGGGGCTGCTGGGGCTGGGGGGGCTGTGCCGCCGGCTGCTGGTTACTCGGAGGCCTTTCAACCACGCAGCTCTGGGGGGACTTGATATTGCAGTTTGTGGCGGGCTGGACGCTGCCCTGGGGCATCATGCTGCAGCTGTTGCCCATGCTGGCTATTTGCTGGGTGACGACGCAACTGTTCTGGGTGAGGCTGCTGGAGGACGACAGGCCACCATAGGAACAGCTGCTCTGAGACGAGTTGTTACCGCAGATGCTGCCACCCATGGTCGAGTCGTAGCTGCTGGGGTTCTCGTAGTTCTCTGTTGTGCTCTCGATGCTGCCGAGGTCGCTGAAGCCACTGTCCACCACCTGCTGAGAATGGTCCGATACAGAAGGCACATCCATCATGGGGCTGGTCTCCATGTTCTGCATAGAAGGTGCGGAGAGAGAGCCTTGCTCAGGGCTTATCTGGGTGTAGCCGCTCTCCAGGGCACTGGGCACGCTGGGGCTGCTGACGGAGCGCACCGACTGGCTAGGGTGAGACTGGACAGAGGAGATGGGGCTGTTATGTTCCGAGGCCTGGCAGTCCTCAACCATAGACATCTGAGGATCCTCTTCAGCTTGGGTGTAGCTCTGCAGGTTCTGACAAGCCGCTAGGGTCTCCTCGCAATCCTGGTAGGCTACGTCGTGCTCATTGTTCTCCTCCTCCTGCGTCAAGGATTGCACTGCTTGGACGGTTTCAAGATCCAGTTCACTGTGAGGGATTGGCTCCTCTTCCTTCAGCTCAATTAATCCTTCCTTAGCATGCTGCTCTTCCTCTTGGTCATCTTCGGAACCAGGAACGGGATCTGATCCCACCGATGTCTCATGGGAGGCTTGCTCCTCCTCAGAATCTGCCTCTCCCTCACTCTTGTTCTTGACATCCTCTTCTCTGCTGTCCTGTGTGCTTGTTTCTAAAAAAGGCTCCTGAGCGTCAGGCTCTTCCTTCAGCCCCTCTGTTGCTGCCTGCTCTTCCAGTTCATTCTTCTTGGCAGGCTCCACTTGCCCATCGTCTTCTTCGTCATCCGCATCGTGGTCTTCATTCTGGTTTGCCACAGCTACCACTTCCTCCTCCTCCTCCTCCTCCTCTTCGCGCTCAGGTTCTTCCATCTCCGGCTGCTCTTCTTCCGACTGCCTCTGCTCTCCGAGGCTCTGGGGCTTCTCCACCTCTTCCTCCATGTCAGGTTCCTTGACTTCTGCTACTGGGCTGCTGCTGCTACTGCCTAAAGGAGAAGCCCCTCTTGCTTCACTGGCAGCTGCACCTTCCTCTTCCTCTCCCAGGTCCCCAACTTCTGGAGGCCCTTCTTCTTCTTCTTCTTCTTCTTCTTCTTCTTCTTCTTTCCTTTCCTCTACAACATGCAGAAGCTCTTCCTTCTGCTCAACAGGCTCTTCCTTCTCCTGCACTTTTGGTTTGCGACCTGGTTTCAAAGCGGCTTCCGTGGGGTCACTTGCCTCTTCGGTGGCAGCTGCCAAGACCTTCCCTCTCTTCAGCTTGAAGCCTGGCTTGCGGCCAGGCCTCTTCTTCCAGTGGATGGGCTTGCGGCTTTTGCCTTTGGGCCAGCCCTTCTTCTTCTTCATGGGGGTGGAAGTGTCTGGCTGGAGTGGGGAATCTTTCGCTTCACATTTTCTCAGCACCGAGACTGGTTTCAAGGTAGGAGAGCCTAAAGAGGAGGGGAAAGGAGGAGGGAAAGGTTAAGCAGCTGGACCTCTCGTCCCAATTCCTCACTAGGCTTGCAGCTGAAATATCTGCAGTTGATTAACCACCTGCCTGTTAATATTACATACTGCCAAAAGCTCCATAGAGCAGCTTCTCTAAGATGTTACAGCAAGCTCAAGTTAATGTGCAATTTAGCAAGTTACCACTCCTTATCCGAAATAAATACTGTATTTAAAGCTGCCCTTTTCACTCAATTGTTGCCCCCACAGTTGACTGACTGAAGATTTAGTCTGCTATAGTCTACTAATTAAACCTTGTAGCCCTACCTAAAGAACAAACTGCCCATCTACTATTAGAGGGTGGGGCTGGTGTGTTAGAGGAAGGAGATTCAGCTGGGTCTCCTGTCCTGAAACTGCTTTCTCTCTCTCCCACCTTCCCAGGTATTGCATTTACACCTCAAGCCTCGAAAGGGCACAAGCCCAAAGAGCTCTCAACCAAGGTAAGCAGACAGAGCAAGAGATGCTGGCCAGTGAGGTGTCAATCAAGTGGGAGATGAAGCAAGCCAACGGACTGGTGGAGAAGGAGCACATGGTCACTGGTTGGCTGCAACTATTATCTCCTAAAATAATATTACATGCTGGAATCTAAGAACTATTTCTGCTGCTCAGCTTTCCATGGGAAGAGCCTGCTACTACAAGGACAGGCAGAAAATCACTCCTTGAGTTTGTAGATATAAAATCAATGCCTTTTAATGATGTCAAGAAATGAACAAATGAAACTGCATTGACAGAAGGAATTTTCTCCATTCAGGCCACTACTGTCACTGACTCTTCAGAGCTGTGGGTCACTATGTCTTTTCTTTGCAGCACTTGTAGCAGCCTATAGGCACCATTTCAGTATTTCTGCTTTAATGTTTTGCTTAATGTTCTACTGGATTGTTATGGTGTTTAAATATCATGTACAGACATTTGGTTTGTGATTTTATTATTACAATTTGTGTGATCCACTTGGAGACTTTGTTGTATTAAGCCATGTATATATAATTTAATGAAATTAACATATTCACAGCCACCAACTGCAGCTTCTGCCATGGCATTTGCAAAGACTGAGCAACCTTTCCCAGCTTTGAGATGTACGACTTCCCAGCTCTGTGGCACAGGGGTGTAATAACAACTGTAATAGAAGCAGCCGGAGCCTGTGGCACTCTTAGACAGCAGTAGGGGTGTCTGGGAGCCAGGTTGAGGCTGCACTCCTGGGGGCCTCTTGCACAGCTGTGCTGTGACTGGGACTAGAAGTGAGCTGCAAAACTACACAAAGGCACAGGGCACTGCAGGAACACACAGTGTGTGCAAGGCAGAAAGGCCTATTCATACTTTAGAGCTCAAATTGTCTAACCCTCACTGATACAGCCCATTTCCAATGTTCACAGTGCATTAACTAGTACTATTTATAGCAGCCCAGGGAGGCAAGTATGGCTATCCAATTTGGGGGGTGGAGAAGAACTGAAAGAATAATTCATAGCTTTGCACAAGAGGATCGTTTCCTTGTGGATTGTGGAAGCCTCTGCAAGGTAGGAACTTCCACACATCTCAATCCTCCTAATTCAATCCACAGCATCTAGCTTGCCAACAGCTGCTCCCATCTGGCATACTAGCCTCTCTCAACCTTGGGTGCCCAGATACTGTTGGACTACAACTCCCATCATCCATAGCAAGCAGAAGCAACAGCCAGGAATGAGGGAAGCGGTAGCCCAACAACACCTAGGAACCCAAGGCTGAAAAAGGCTGCTCTACTGGAAGGAGGAGGAATCAGTGGAAGCAGATTAAAATGTTTGGAAAAAGGGCAGTGGAGCATTATAGCCAAGTATCTCACAGTAACTGACTCGTTCACATGCAGAGAGCATAAGCATCTGCCTAACAGGTTACTACAAAACTACACTTAACAGGGCCATCTGGGCTTAGTGACTGTCGTTTAACCTCTTAAAGGTTAAATGCAGCTTAATAGTCTAAATTCAAGACTAGATGCAAAAGCACTTTGGAGAGGGTTAAGAAGCTACAGCCTAGCATGAACTTTGACAAAGGGAGAGTGGCAGGGGGGTGAAGAATGAACCAATTCCAGTTTTTATGGAACTGAACAAATGCAATTTGAAGGTAACAGCCTATTAGATGAAGAAATGTGGACTGCTACTGTCTTATAATGGCTTGGTAACAGATGAGTGGAGGGTTGCAGAGCTAAAACAGATAAACGATCGACACACAGGTAGACACAGAACATCCTCAATGATATTGCTTTCTATTAAGTAATTTAGTTTTATGATCTTATATTCTGTTCTCTGAGGAATGCTTTTACAGCTGATTCCAGAACAGGTATTCCGCTAATCTAGAAAGAAGGTACTTAAAGAGATTCCTGTAAATCTACTCTTGTGGAATCTAAAGCCAATGCAGAGGACATTGCACTTTATGCACTGTGCAGTCCATTCTGTGTACCCCTTAGGAGTAAGCTTTTGACTGAAATACAGGAAAGGATTGCTATAAAGAATGATTCTGATAAAATGCCTTGGATATAAACAAAACATAAAAACAGCTTTTATACGCAGCACCTGCACAAAAACTAGGCCAGTCAGAGATGGTATCCGGTTGCTGAGAGCCTCTGGTTCATGCAGCATATACTTGCTGACTACAGGACTCAAAATGCCTGTGCTTCTACTTTGCAGTGACAGACTGATGTAACTAAATGAACCACACTGAAACTAATGGGCTATTTGATGGAAGTGGGTGCTTCACCTTCCACTTTCTTACCACCAGGTGAAAGGAGGGATAACAGATGCCTGCACTGGTAAGATTGCTTCTTGTTGTTGTTGAATTCCCCCACCCCACCCCTACCAGTAAGCCATGGAGTTCATCCCAGTTCCTTAAGCGGGTTGTATGTCACCAGCTGACCCCCTGGAGCTTGGCCTTGGCCCTCATCTCTTTCAATAGAAGTTTCATTGCCATCCATGGCAGGAACAGGGAACTTGTGGCCATCTGGATGTTTTAGCCTGCCATAACGGGAGGCGGAAACCCAAGAACCCGAGCGGGGGGGGGGGGGGTAGTGTCACAGGTTGCCCTTGGTCCAAGGGCTCTGGCAGCCCTTGTTGTCCTTTGTCTTTTCCCACATCCATGCTCTCCCCACCTTTTCTTCCCTAGTTGTCGCAGCTCATGTATTCCTGGGACTGGGCATCGAGTGCAGGGAGGGAGCAGTTAGCGACCTTTCTTATGGCAAGTTACACTGCACTGAAGCACCCACTGACAACTGTTCTTGAGAAACCTACCAGTGGCTTCGTCGGACTCCTCTCCACCCTGAGATCCTCTCTTGGAGGAGGGCCTGTGCCTGAGGGAGCCTTGGGGAGAGAGGCGACGAAGATATCCTCTTGGGAACAGTTCACTTTCTTCCTCATCCTCCTCGTCCTCCATCTCAAAGGTGGGCTCCAGTTGAGGCATGGGCCTTTCAGAATCAGAGTCCTCAAAAGGCTCATCCAGGACCTCAGTCGTTTCAGAGATGGTTTCTGTCACAACACTGCTGTTGTGATATTTGCGCTTGCGGACCCGCCTCTTCCGGGGAATGGGCTTCTGCACAAACAACCACAACCAAGTGACAGGTGGTTACATACAGCACAACTCAGTGAGGCAAGAGAGAGAAGCCCTATAGCATGCAGAGAGGAGACATCCGGGGAGGGCCACTGTCATTTCCTATGGCCACCAGCTGGGCTCACATTGGCCAGGACAGGAGGAGGGGAGGCGACTGGAGAACATGTCAGTACTCCAGTTTCAGGACTGGCATATTCCACCCCCTCCAGTGTCAAGGGTATGCCAGACCCCCCTCTGCACCTACCATCAAAATATGGATAGTAGAGAACTAACTGTAGCTGCAACGAAGAGGCCTTTGGAGACATTCTCTGCCCATAGAGAGAGGTCCTCAATATCCTAGGTTCCCCTAGGGCCCCCTTTCAAAGTCTAAACCTACTGCCTTTCCCTGGCACAAAGATAAACCTTTAAAAATGGATGGGGAATCTGGGGCCCACCTGATGTTGTGGGCCTACAACTCCCGTCATCCCTGATAACTGACTGGGCTGGCTGGGGCTGACAGGAATTGGAGTCCACCAACATCTGGAGGGCCACAGGCTTCCCACCCTTTCTCTAGAATATGCATCTCACAAATATGTAAGCAGCAATATGTGCATGCTGCAACAGCTGAGCAGAATAAACAAATGGAGTGCAGCAATGGGCTGAGATTTTGCTTCCTGAAAGCCTCTGCATTTGTTTAGAAAAAAGAAAAAGCAGCAAAGTTTCTGGCACTGTCTGATTTAACATGTGTTTGGAAGTATAGGCAATGGCTGCTAAAATCTCAGAAGCCAGAAGACCTGCTGGATAAGAGTCCCAATGGTTGTGAGTGGGATGTCAGTGCCCTGCATGTCTCTCCCTTAACTAGCAAAATGGGGGGGGGGGGTTTGAAAGTTCCCCCCCAGAACTGCTACTTGTAAAACAGTAAATTTGCAAAAAGCTAAATTACAAAATTAAGTTTTTCTGGGCTTATTATTATTAAAAGCATACACAGTCCTGAATATGATCACCTTCTTACACATGCACATAAAGCCTACAGACGCAATAGCTTTTCAGGAACCTATCCAGGGAATGAGAGAGGCTCAACAGGCAAGCAGAAGCTAACACAAGGAGAAAGCTCAAGGTTGTGTGCAGCTGCGGAGCAGACAGAAAGGGAGAAAGACATACCTTTCGCTTCAAGGTGGGTTTGGTGAGAACTGGTGGGGAAGTGGAGCAGGGGCTGACAGGCTCCTCCCCCTCCTCTTCGCTGCTCTCACTGAAATGCCTTGGCAGTGTCCTCTCACCCTCGCGGTGTGGCCGGGGTATTCGGTCGCACTCCTTGGAGAGTCTGCCTTTCAGGGGCTCGTGGGTCTTCAGCTGCCCTCTCCACACTTCGCTGTATCTCTGAGCCACTGAGGGCTTCTCCCCTTTGCCATACTGCCCATGGGAGATGGGGGACTTTTCCTCATCTTTGCCAAAGTGCCCCCGGGGAGCCGGGGACTTTTCCTCACATTTGCCACACTGTCCCTGGGAGGAAGTGGTTCTCTCTTCAGTCTCCCCAAATCTCTCTCGGGAAGCGGCCGCAGCTGCAGCCGCCGCAGCAGCCGCCGCCGCCTTTTCCTGACACTCCCCACAGCGACCTCCCCTGGCCATGGCTGACTTCTCCTCTAAAAGCAGTTTCAAATCCTTCTCTGCAAAGGACTCCCGCGGCTGTTTGTTCTTCCGACGGCCCCTCCGTGGCATCTGGTTGTTTGCAGGAAGACCAGCAAGGGGAAGACTTTGTTTGTTTGGCCGCACAGAATTGGCTGGAGAAACAATGTCTGGCTTTTTTTCACTCTCCAGAGGAAAGTAAGACTCTCTCTCTTTTTTCTCCCAGGATACAGATTTGATCACCTGGTATAAAGAAAAAAAGCAAGCTATTTTATTTAAGACTTTCTTGCAACTGTTACTTCCTACAGACATAAGGTTGCTGGGAAAGTTGGTTCTGCATTTAAAGTACCAGCTTGCAGCCAAAGATTGGAACAATCTTGATCTTTCCTTGATTCCACAACTCCTGGTCATAAAATCCATTTGAGTCTGATTTCATGCCCATTTTTAGCATCAAAACAGCCTCAGTTGCCCTGACTGATTGCCTTTATCAGAAGAGAGAGACCAAGAGGTGGGAACAACCCTTGATCTTTCAATGGCTTTTGCCATCACTGACCATAGTCTCATTTTGAAACAAATCAGGGGGTTGGGAGCTAGAGGCACTGTATTGCAGCAAATCTGCTTCTGCCTGCAGGGTCATTACCAGAAGGTAACACTAGAGGAATGTTGCTCAGCCCCATGAGTTCTGAGCTGTGGGGTCCCACAGGGTCCATTGTGTCTCATATGCTAATTCAACATTTATATGTTAATATCACACTGCTCTCTTCCTCTCCCTCCTTCCATCTAAATCAGCAAAAGCTGTGGGGTTGGACTGGTGCCTGGCTGAAGTGATAAGCTAGATATACTGAGACTAAACAGTGGGTGATTCTCGAGTCCAGAAATAAGGTAGACAGCTTGCACTGTCCCTTGAAGGAACAGGTTTGCAGTCCGAGAGCATTCCTGGATTCCAGCCAGGTGGCTTCTGCAGCTAGGAGTGATTGCACCCAAATTAGGCTGGTTTGTCAGCTATTAGCCTGACCTCAGTTGCCCATGCTCTAGTGACTGAATACAATCCAGAAGCTGCAGCTACAGCAGAAAAAGGTTGCTAGGTTGGTGAGTGGGGCAATTTGATAGGACCATGTGTCACTGGTCCAGAAAGTGCTTCACTGGCTGCCAGTCTGAATTTGTACCAGTAAACAAACCCTAAAGGGCTTGGGACCCAAGACAGCCTCCCTCAAAACCAACCACCTCAGGCCAGAAAACCATCAAAGCAGGCCCTTTCGGCAGTGCCACCCCTTCTGGGGACTTCCTGATTGATGTTGACCCACGGCAGGGCCTTCTCAGTACTGAAGTGATGGCCAAACTTGGCCCTCCAGCTGTTTTGGGACTACAACTCCCATTCATCCCTAGGTAACAGGACCAGTGGTCAAAGATGATGGGAATTGTAGTTCCAAAACAGCTGGAGGGCCAAATTTGGACATCACTGCAGTATTGGTTCCTCACTTATGGAACACCTTCCAAAGTATTCAGAAGGTTTTTAAAAAACCTATTTGACCAGGTATTTAATGGCTACAACATACTAATTTAATTTTCTAGCCTAATGTGTTTATATCCCACCCTTTGTCCAAGGAGCTCAAGGTGGTGTCCATGGTTCTCCCCCTAATATAATCTCCACAACAACCCTGTGAGGTAGATTACGCTGAGAGGCAAGGACTGGTCCAAGGTCATCCAGTGAGCTACATGGTGGGGGGTGGGGGGTGGGGTCTTGAACCTTGGTCTCCTGGGTCCTAGTCCAACACTCTAATCATTGCACCACTCTCTTCCTATTTCTAGCAACCTGGAAATTATTAGGTGTGAGGATACATGGCTGTTTTTAAACGTTCTCAGATGTTTTTAACATCTAAATATTTTGTTAGTTTTTGTGTTTTCTTGTTTGCCTCCCTGCACTCCTTTGGGAGGACGTACATTATCTATTTAAACAATAGATAATGGTTTGGGCTTAGGATAACAAAGTTTCATGTTTATTTGTTCCTACCCCACCTTTTCAAATAAAATTCCTCCCAATGTGGCATATGTAGAGGTAGGGCAAATTAATACAGGCTTGATGGAAAGATGAAGGGGATCCAATTTTCCCATTACATTCCTTAGCAACTCCAGCTGGCTTTTAGCCATCCGCACTTTTAAGCTACCATTCCATCCCTCTGCCATACGGGGCACACATGTGGCTGCTTTGCTAATTACTCCACAATTGCATGCATATATAAATATCTATTCCACACTGACCTCTACCTCTCTTTCCCTTTGCTGCTGCTGCTGCTCTTCATTTTCCCCATCTTCAGCTTCTTCTTCTTCATCCTCTGAAACCACTGAGTTTGAGACAATGACAGGAGTCCAGCGTAGGCATTCTGGATCTACAACTACAGGCCGGAGATTCAGTTTCAGCTTTGCCATGTGGTCTTGGATAAGCTTCTCCCGCCGGACAATCACAAATCTGAGAATGAGGAAAAAATGATTCAGCCAAATTTTGACGTTTAAGTACAGGTAACAAACGTACGGATACAGGGAGGAACAGTGACCAGCAGGAGGATGCGCAAAAGACTGTCACATTACTAAGCAGCTGCCATAGTCTGTTGCATCAAGAAGCAAACAGATCAAAACAGCATTTGAGGTGCACAAATAGGTTAAAGTCAGCTCCAAAATTCCTATAGTGACTCGTGTTACAGGTAGGTAGCCACGTTTGTCTGCTGTAGTCGAAACAAAATAAAAGAATTTCTTCCAGCAGCACCTTAGAGACCAATTAAGCTCATACCAATAGCAAACTTAGTTGGTCTCCAAAGTGCTGCTGGAAGAAATTCTTTTATTTTGTTTCGACTACGGTGACTCGTGAAGTTTTGAAAAAAAGTTGTGTAGGACATTTCTTTCTCACTTCCGTTTTAAACTTGCAGCCCAGAATCAAACTGAGATGACACTAGAACTGATGCAGAGTGCAAGGTAGTGAAGAATCATTAAAGGCAGCTAAGCATCTGTTGCAGGAAAAGAAAATATATCTACCAGTTTTTCTGGCTTCTTGTGCCTCAGGCTGAAGGCATTGGAAGGCTCTTAGTGCCTTGGCTGAAACTGCAACAATCTCAAAACCCAAAATCCTGCAATGCAATGATTGTGTTTTAGCAATAAAAATAAGCTCCAAAGCCAAAAAGCTTGAGCTGAGCTTCCGAATCTCAGGTTTGATTTAATAAAATGCACATTTCTATCCCTATTGTTTGAAAATGCGCTGATGTCTCAGAAATCAAAGTAAATCAGCATATTAATCACATGGTAGTGTTTATATCCCCTTGCAATGCTAAAATTATAGTAAATAAAAGAAACATGCAAATTTGATTGATCTGCAGGATTTAGAACAATTACAGAATTCAGCTGCTTTTGGTGGAGAATTCTGATTGCCTGAGTACAGAATTACTTTTTAGTTAGCCTTAATTATGAGAATAAGCAATTGCGTTTTCAGCAGAAGTGACAGATTTAGTTTGCTTCAGTGGGGCTTGTACTCTTCTGTTCAATGTACTCAACACAAGGTCTGTACATGTTATGAAAATGCTCCCTGTTGTCATTAGCTATGCTGGAGGGTGGAGGGAGCAGTTGGACAAGGCACTGAATGCCTGCACTGTGACTACTAGAAATTTTGGGACAGACAGATGAAGAAAATACTAGAGAATGTTTCAGCTATATGGGATCACTGGTCTTACCTGAAAGGAATTTCTCTATGCATGTAAATATAGTCTCAGTTGAGATGTGAGCTGCCCCTAGTGTTTTATGGCATAAACACAAATTGTTTCAAAAGCAGTTAAATTCTCTCTTTCCCTCTGTAGCACTAGTTTTTGTTCATGACAAAGCTTAAGAGCAGAAATGTTACACAAAAGAAACAAAAACACAGACAAGCATTCAACTGCACAAACGACATTGATCCCATGACAAACTCACACCCCAGTAGGCACTGTAAAATATAGAGTGCAGCCCAGAGAGACCATCATTACATGCACAGATATTTTTTTCAGTTAAGACCAGCAGTCCCTTCTCTTGTGCATGTAAGATGGTCTCAGATGGAGTGTCCAAAACTGTACCCATGTAGGGAAGGCTTTAGCTGCCTATTGGTCTAGGAGTCCGTGCTGCAGCACTTTTCTCCCCAAAGCTGCCTCAGCCAAGGCATATAAATCCATTTTGTAGTGCTTTGTAAATGTGTAGCAACCTCCTGAAGAGGTCTGCTCATTTGGCCCCTGCCCAGTAGCTGAGTGTGCAGTAATTTTAGATGGTGGCATCAAGTGCAACACATTATATGGCATATTTATTCAGACCCTAACTCACTAAGACCAAGTGGAATTTGAAACTCTCTTTCCTAATCTATTTGCATGAGAAGATGCAAATAATGACTGTCTAAATGGCTTTGTACATGCAATGTGAATCTTCAAAGATCTTCTCACATCCAGAGAGTGTCATGCCTTCTCTGTAGGATGTTCAGGTGAAGGACAAAAAGTTGAAAGAATGAGCTCTTACAGTCCATGAAAATGTGTATTGATTTTCAGACTAAAAGAAGAATCAGTCTGTAATACTACTTGGTCTTGATACAGTACATAAAGGTGTTTGGCTACCGATAGTGTATTCAGTTGAGAAACTTGCCTTGCTGAAGTAACAGTGTTAAGAAATACAACCTTAATTGGTAACAAACGTAGAGACTGATTTTAAATGTTTAAATGCTGGTCATTGCAGAGTCTTTAGCTCTGTATGCAATTCCACCTGGGGTACAGGTGGATTTATTATTGTAGCCTCTTTAAGAAACTAAGGAAAGGAAGAGCACCTAAAGAAACCTCCTGAATGTCAGACAAGACAGACCACGATGCTGATGACAATCTTCACAATGTGTTGGGGTGTAAGTCCTTTTGGGGGGGGGGGAGAGACAGAAAATCTCTAATGCTAGCCCTATCCTGCTGCACTCGATTCTGCTTGCACCTGTGCAGAAATGCTGACGATGCTGAACGATAAACACAAAGGCTAGAATGGTATTCACCAAATCTGAAAGCAGGCACTTGTGTTCACTTCATAGAATCACAGAATCATAGAGTTGGAAGAGACCACAAGGGCCATCAAGTCCAACCCCCTGCCAAGCAGGAAACACCATCAGAGCACTCCTGACATATGGTTGTCAAGCCTCTGCTTAAAGACCTCCAAAGAAGGAGACTCCACCACACTCCTTGGCAGCAAATTCCACTGTCAAACAGCTCTTACTGTCAGGAAGTTCTTCCTAATGTTTAGGTGGAATCTTCTTTCTTGTAGTTTGGAACCATTACTCCGTGTCCGCTTCTCTGGAGCAGCAGAAAACAACCTTTCTCCCTCCTCTATGTGACATCCTTTTATATATTTGAACATGGCTATCATATCACCCCTTAACCTCCTCTTCTCCAGGCTAAACATGCCCAGCTCCCTTAGCCGTTCCTTATAAGGCATCGTTTCCAGGCCTTTGACCATTTTGGTTGCCCTCGTCTGGACACGTTCCAGTTTATCAGTGTCCTTCTTGAACTGTGGTGCCCAGAACTGGACACAGTACTCCAGGTGAGGTCTGACCAGAGCAGAATACAGTGGCACTATTACTTCCCTTGATCTAGATGCTATACTCCTATTGATGCAGCCCAGAATTGCATTGGCTTTTTTAGCTGCCGCGTCACACTGTTGGCTCATGTCAAGTTTGTGGTCAACCAAGACTCCTAGATCCTTTTCACATGTACTGCTCTCAAGCCAGGTGTCACCCATCTTGTATTTGTGCCTCTCATTTTTTTTGCCCAAGTGCAATACTTTACATTTCTCCCTGTTAAAATTCATCTTTGTTTTGGCCCAGTTCTCTAATCTGTCAAGGTCGTTCTGAAGTGTGATCCTGTCCTCTGGGGTGTTAGCCACCCCTCCCAGTTTGGTGTCATCTGCAGATTTGATCAGGATGCCCTTGAAACCATCATCCAAGTCGTTGATAAAGATGCTGAATAAGACCGGGCCCAAGACAGAACCCTGTGGCACCCCACTAGTCACTCTTCTCCAGGATGAAGAGGAACCATTGATGAGCACCCTTTGGGTTCGGTCAGTCAGCCAGTTACAAATCCACTGAGTGGTAGCATAGTCAAGACCGCATTTTACCAGCTTCTTTACAAGAATATCATGGGGCACCTTGTCAAATGCCTTGCTGAAATCAAGGTAGGCTACATCCACTGCGTTCCCTTCATCTACCAGGCTTGTAATTCTGTCAAAAAACGAGATCAGGTTAGTCTGACATGACTTATTTTTCAGAAATCCATGCTGACTATTGGTGATCACAGCATTCCTTTCTAGGTGCTCACAGACTGTTTGCTTAATGATCTGCGCCAGAATCTTCCCTGGTATTGATGTCAGACTGACTGGGCGGTAATTATTTGGGTCCTCTCTTTTCCCCTTTTGGAAATATTTTGAAATATTTTGAAAACAACATTTGCCCTCCTCCAGTCTGCCGGGACTTCGCCTGTTCTCCAGGAATTCTCAAAGATGACTGCCAGTGGTTCTGAGATCACATCTGCCAGTTCTTTTAATACTCTTGGATGCAGTTCATCTGGCCCTGGAGACTTGAATACATCTAAACTAGCCAAGTATTCTTGTACTATCTCCTTAGTTATTCTGGGCTGTGTTTCCTCTGCTGAATCATTTGCTCCAAATTCTTCAGGTCGGGCATTGTTTTCTTTATCGGAGAAAACTGAGGCAAAGAAGGCATTGAGGAGTTCAGCCCTTTCTGTGTCCCCTGTTTGCATTTCACCATCTTCTCCTCTGAGTGACCCCACTGTTTCTTTGTTCTTCCTTTTGCTACGAACATACCCATAAAAGCCTTTTTTGTTGCTTTTAACCTCTCTAGCAAGCCTGAGTTCATTCTGTGCTTTAGCTTTTCTGACTTTGTGTCTACACGTGCTGGCTATTTGTTTGAATTCCTCTTTGGTGGTTTCCCCCCTTTTCCATTTTTTGTACACATCCTTTTTTAATCTTAACTCAGTTAAAAGTTCTTTAGATAGCCACCCTGGCTTCTTTAGGCACCTTCCATGTTTCCATCTCATTGGTATTGCCTGAAGTTGTGCTTTTACTATCTCCCTCTTAACAAACTCCCAGCCATCATGAACTCCCTTTCCTTTTAGTAATTACTGTCCATGGGATCTCACCCACCACTTCCCTAAGTTTTATGAAGTCGGCTTTCTTAAAGTCAAGAAATTGAGTCCTAGTATGCTTGGCTGTTCCTTTCCACTGTATAGTAAACTTCAGAAGAGCATGATCACTCGCGCCTAATGATCCTTCCACTTCTACCCCACTAACCAGGTCATCAACATTGGTTAGGACCAGATCTAAAATGGCTGTTCCTCTTGTTGCTTCTCCCACTTTCTGGACAACGAAGTTGTCTGCAAGGCCAGTGAGGAATCTGTTTGACCTTATGCTCTTGGCTGAGTTTGACATCCAAAAAATATCCGGGTAATTGAAGTCCCCATTACTACTATCTCCCTTCCTTTTGCATGCTTGGCCATCTGTTCTAGGAAGGCATCATCTATGTCCTCCGTTTGGCTTGGGGATCTATAGTAAACTCCCACAATGAGGTCTCTGTTATGCTCCTCTCCCTTAATTTTGACCCAAATGCTCTCACTTTGGCTTTGAGGTTCTAAATCTTGGATCTCTTCACAGGTATACACATCCCTGACATATAACACCACTCCTCCTCCTTTCTTGTCTGGTCTGTTTCTCTGAAATAGATTGTATCCATCCATTATTACATTCCAATCGTGGGACTTATCCCACCAGGTTTCAGTGATGCCTATTATGTCATATTTAGTTTGCTGTACCAAGAGCTCAAGCTCATCTTGTTTATTTCCCATGCTTTGCGCATTAGTGTACAGATATTGAAGTCCATTAATCATTCCCCTGTGTCTCTTATTTAAGGATTTTTCCTCCCACCACTAGGTCTGCGTGCTGTTTGCTCCATTTGGTCTATGACATTTGGATGATCATCTTCATCAATTGATAGACTCCTACCTTCAGGAGCACTGTCTCCCTCCCCCACATTAGTCAGTTTAAAGCCCTCCTGATGAGCTTTCTGAGATATTTGGCAAAAACATTCCTCCCAACCGTTGTGAGGTACAGCCCATCGCTTGCCAGAAGTCCATCTTCAAGAAACTGCAGTCCGTGATCTAAGAATCCAAACCATTCCTGTTTACACCATTTGCGAAGCCAGCTGTTCACTTCCACTATTTTTCCCTCTCTCCCTGGGCCACGTCGTTCAACTGGGAGGACAGATGAGATGACAATTTGTGCATTTAATTGCTTCAATTTGCTGCCCAGAGCCTCGTAGTCTCTTTTGATCTTCTGGAGGCTATTGCTTGCAGTGTCATTGGTTCCCACATGAACCAAGAGGAAGGGGTATTTGTCAGTGGGTTTTATGATTCCTTGCAGTCGTTCAGTTACATCTTGGATCTTAGCCCCGGGGAGACAGCACACTTCCCGAGACATCTTGTCAGGCCCACAGATCACTGCTTCTGTTCCCCTCAGTAGGGAATCCCCTATCACCACTACACGCCTCCTCTTAGGTTTGGTCGGGGTTCTTCCGTGAGCTGTCCGTTCCAAGGTCGCCTGCACATTCCCTGAGGACTGACTTTGCTGCTCGTCTTCGTATACCTGATCAACTGCAATGAGGGAGAGATCCTCAAATGGAGTCTGCTCTTCGTCTTCCATGGTAGGGGAGAGGACCTCAAAGCGATTGTGTATTTCTAAACAATCAGAGTGAACTTCTTTGAGTCACGTTTCTCCATATATCTGGCTCCTGTGTTGGTGAACTAGCCACCTTCTCAGGGGAGTCCCCTGTCTCCTCCTTGGTGGAGACGGTGTGCTCTGTTGCTTCCAAGAAGAGCTCCAGCTCTCTAATTCTTTGGAGCGTAGCTACACATTCCTCCAGTTGCTGGACTTTGTCTTTTAAGAGGGCAATCAACATGCAATTGCTGCAGGTAAAGCTGCCTGCAACCTTTGGCAAGATGGCAAACATTGCGCAGGAATGGGTTCACTTCGTCAGGTTCAACCACAAAAGGTGTTGAGGAAGCAATGACCCTTGTGACAGAACGTTGCATCTTCCTGGAAGATGCCAGGTGGTCACAGCCAGTGGGACAACCTCTGAGAAACAAGGTCTCCTTCGCCAATTCCCTTTGAAGAACTGTCTGACATTGCCTTCTCAGCGGCTCATCCTCTGACAAAGCCTCATCAAGGATTGTGAAAACTGCTGTGCCCTCTCAATGCCACCACTGGACAAGGATTGAGACTGGGGCTTCTGCAGGGGCTTCCCTGCCATTACTTCTCTGCCTTTACACACCGACTGCTCCCACAAAAGGCAGTGGCAGCTGACCTGGGGTGAGCTAGCTAAGCCCTGATAAGTTCACAAACAGTGGCTACTGCCTACCTAGGAAGCACCAGAACTGCAGTTGCTGCCGACATGAAGCCTTTCATGCTCGGTCCCCTCAGGGATCCACATAATGGCAGCAGTTAAATTAGATGTTATGCTTGCTGCCACAGATGCTTCCAGGTCTCTTGTGTGCTGGTGCTTCCTTATTAACTTCCATGCTGCTACTGCAGGCAGTGACAGTCTCTAATTATCCCCCCCCCCCAAGCCAGAAAAGATATGGGGCAAAAATAACCGCAACATGGGAGACAGGATTGTAGGGAGACAGACTGTTAAAAAACCAGGAAGAACTGAACAGACACAAAATAGTGGGGTGGGTTTTTGTTTTTTTGTATTTAAGCAGCACATGGGGAGGAAAATGGGATGGGCCTAAACTTAAACAGAACATGTGCAGAAGGCGGCAACCAAGATGATCAAGGGTCTGGAAACCAAGCCTTCTGAGGAGTGGTTGAAGGAGCTGGGTATGTTTAGCATGGAAAAGAAGAGACTGAGAAGAGATATGAGAGCCCTCTTCAAATATCTCAAGGGCTGCCACGTGGAAGATGGAGCAAGCTTGTTTTCTCCTGCTCAAGAGGAGCAATGGCTTCAAGTTACAAGAAAGGAGATTCCATCAAGAAGAACTTTCTAACAGTAAGAGCTGTTTGACAGTGGAACATACTCCCTCAGGAGGTTGCAGACCCTCTTTCCTTGGAGGTTTTTAAGCAGAGGTTGGATGGCCATCTGACATGGATTCTTTAGCAGATATTCCTGCATTGCAGGAGGTTGGACTTGATGACACTCGGGTCCCTGCCAACACAATTCTATGATTCTATGGAAAAGGTAAAAAACAGACTGTTATAGAAGAGTGGCAGATGAAAATGATGGACTTTGCGGAACTGGTGAAGCTGACGGGGGAAATCCAAAACTAGCATGACCAAGTATTTTATTTTTAAATGGAAAATAAAAATTATTTTTTTAAAAAATGGACTGTTAAATCACACACACAAACAGTTCACACTGAGTGAGCCCAACACACACCAGGGGAAAACTATTTCCTTAATAGGCAAGTCACACATACTCCAAGGGGCCCAGCCCACCATAAACTCCTCAACACCACAATCACAGCAGGCAATGCCAACAAGTAAGAGAAAAGAGGAGCTTCAGAGTCAGCAAAAAAGACACGAGGGACTGGCTTCAGCAGTGGCTTGAGTCAGGGAAGAATTAAAACTGGCGCTTCAGAGGAAGAGAAACTGTTTAACTGCCTTTAAGCAAGTCAGTGTTTGCACCATCAAGCACTAGGCACTAGGCTGAGTTCATGCCCCACCTGAGACCATCTTGCTTGCATGGGAGAATGTCCCCATCCCTCTACAGAGGGCTGTGATTTTCATTAGCCTGCTTTGATATTACTTTTGATCCACCTTGAAAAGATCCATATCCTGAAATGCAGAATATGACTATACAGTGGTGCCCCGCAAGACGAACGCCTCGCAAGACGGAAAACCCGCTAGACGAAAGGGTTTTCCGTTTTGGAGGCGCTTCGCAAAACGAATTTCCCTATGGGCTTGCTTCGCAAGACGAAAATGTATTGCGAGTTCCTGCGGGGTTTTTTCCCTCCCCCCCCCTTTTTCTAAGCAGCTAAGCCGCTTATCAGCTGATCCGCTAAGCTGATAAGCTGCTAAAAGCCGCTAAAGCGCTAATAGTGCTAATCCGCTAAGCTGTCAATGGGCTTGCTTCACAAGACGAAAAAAACGCTATACGAAGAGACTCACGGAACGGATTAATTTCGTCTTGCGAGGCACCACTGTAGTAAATAAATTATGCAATCCCTCTGCTTCCCACATTCTAAAATTGCCCTCACTTTAAAAGCAGTGTACCAGAACAATAAGGGTTAGAAATTTGGATGATTTGGGTTTCTGTCCCCCTTAAGAGGAAGCAGAGTTTTACACCCAAAACTACTGCACTTTTGCAGTGCTTCCACAGAAATCTACCATTGGGCACAGCCATGTCTTTAATTATGACCCTGCCATTTCTGGCCCTCCAATTCTACGATGCTCACTGATCATTTCGGAAATCAAGCATTCGCAGGTGATGCAGGGTGGAAGTGATGTCTTGAGGGCAGATGCCAGTCAGCTTGCTTAGCTTCTTGATGCTGAGCTGCTTGTCATTTTGGTGATAAAGGCACTCCAAGATTACGCTTTTCCAATAAGCCATGTAAGAGAGACGACCCAAATCTGACAGCGGCTTCTCTGGGGATCCTGCTTGGCCTTCACGCTTTGATAGGAGATAACCTGAGAGAAAGCAGAAAACACTTAGGACTGGGCTCTGTAGGGAAGCCAGCCTGCCCTGTGTGAGTGTCTGCTCCTAATTCAGCTATAGGGTCAGGCACTCTGACCGGAATTTAAGTCAACAAAAACAGCCGTGGCTCTCAGACAGGACCCAGAAGCTCTTCTCTCCAGAGGTCACCAGCATTTCCCGCCCCCTTCCACACAGAGGTAGCCACCTGTACAAGGAGATACATGATTCTAATCTGTGCTGAAGGCATTTTGAATTTTTCAGAAACATGGACAGAAATGTAGAACACCCTCCAATTAAGACCTTTGATTTCGGAAAAGGTCAACCAATCCCCCCCAGCCACCAAGAAGTGTTTCAGCACCAATTCCCATGGGATCATGGAAGCAAACGCTGGTAAATCAGTGGGAAAGGTCTTGCAGGCTTCACTACTTCTGACTGTAATTGGTTATAAACAGTGCCACTAGGTGGCAGATTTTTTCTATTACAGTGAAAAAAGTGAAACTTGCAAAAAAATCTTGCAGAGCAGAGCTCCTGCTGTTCAGGGTTGTGGTCAAGAAATCATGGCCTTTCCCCCTGCTCCCCCCCCCCAATGGCCACAGTTGCCACTAAGCCTTCTCATTCTTCACCCAGTTGTTTGGGGAATTTCCCTCCTCCTTTTTGTTCCCCACCCTCTATTGATTGTTTGCCTTTCTGCAAACCTTAAGGTTTCCTCCCTCTTCCTAAAGCATACCTCTCTCTTGTTTTTTAGCAGCTCCATTTTGGCCATCATCCCGTTGGCACTTGCCAGCTGAGCTTGCTATGAGAGGCAAGGACAGATAGGTGGGGCCTCCAAACGGCCACAACCAATGACATGACCAAACCACTTTAGACCATCCTAATGAAGCAGTTGCTAATAGAGGATGTGCGTGAACTCTATCATTGTTAATTAGGGAAATTAGATGTTCCAAGAATTATTTCAAACATAAATGGCACCTTGTATTATTAGGTGCCCAAATAATGGGCACTGTAACTCTGAACAGGGGAACACATTATGTATTACTGGAAATTAAGAGCAATTTTACAGGACAAGAAATGTATATTCTGTATAGGTATGCTCAAAACAACAACGCATACCTCTGTGGACAGGGAATCCAAACATATTTTGATCCCATTTTCTGGCAAACTCCCTCTAGGTCAACACAAGATGGTTTTGGAACTGGAAATCCAGGCACGTCTTTATCTCAATGCTTAATTTATCCAGAGTATTTTGGTCAAATTACGTTTTCTTGGCCCTCTTACTATTTTTAGTACTTCCCACAGTACTTCTCTCTTTCACTCCTGCTGTGTGAACACAGGGCTGACTCTGTGAATTCACTCATTCTTGCTAGATCCAGAATACAACTATTAACAACTGACTCACTTTTTAATCAGACATGTTATTTTTACCTTTGCTACCTCTACATATGCCTTCATCTCCTTCTCTTCCCTTACTTTCCAGAGAATGATCCAAAAGCCACTGATGTGAGCGACTTTATAGCAGATCTCATGTGGACCCTAGTTCACAAAAGTATATGCCAAAATGTATTTGTAATGTATTTATCATGCCACAAGGCTGCTGTCACGTAACAGGGTGATCTAGCCAAGCCTACTGGTTTGAAGCAAGTTGTCTAACAGTTACTCGTGAAATATATAGGTGATATGAAGCTTCTGTTGGCCATGGAAAACCCATTCAGTTCACACTCCCTATGACTTGTCCTCATCAGCAGGCAAGTTTCAGGGTTACATTCTAGCTGCTACTTTCAAAAACAGGCCTGGAGGAACCTCCTGCTCCTGTTCTACAGGTGTTGCTGGACTACAACGACATTTTTGGCCCCTGGCCATGTGGCTGATGGGAATGTCAGCCCAGAGACATCTGGAGAGACACAGGGTTTCTCTGTAGGTGAACCCAAGGACGCTACATTACGTTAGTCAAGCTTTGAAGTTATGAAGTCCAAGGGCTGCTACAAGATACCACTGTGAGGACTAAAAGGCAGATGCAACTTGATTTTCCAGGTGCAGAATTCACCAAAGATGCTCTTCCGCCCAGGTAGCAGGGCTCACCATTCACCTGTCTGTTTAAAAATTCTGTTTGAATCAACTTCCTCCACTCTTCATTTGTAAGTTCAAATACAAAACCAACCAACCTTCATAATCCGCTGACTTTTCACAAACCTTCAACTTGCACATCAGTCTCAACAATGTGATAGTAAAGCAAATGAAGGAGCTACTGTCTCAAGCACTTATATAAACTAAGCATTAAAGCAGACTGTACATGGGCAAACTTTTGCATTAAAAGAATGCTAATGAAAGGGTTTTGCTGCTGGAAGTTCTTTAGCAGGGATGGGGAACCTATGGCTCTGCCGATGACCTCTGACTCCCATCAGCCCCAGTCAGCATGACCAATGGTCAGAGCCAGAGGTCCCCTCGTCCGGTTCTACAGTACATGTGTTTTTTCCTGACGATGAGTGAGTGAGCATCAGCATTCCTATAAGAGTGAATAATGTGGGCCTCACTCCTCACCAAATGGGAAGATGCCCATCAGAAGTGATGGTCAGTGATAAAAATAGAATATAAAAGATAGAAGGACTTGGCGAAAGGCGGTTAGCTTAGCTTTGGAACTGGCTCTTTGCTTTCCCTCCAGAAAGCAACGTGCTGTATTCCCTTTGCGTTTGATGCCACTGCCATTGAGCACTCCAGAAAATGCACCTTGCTTCTTTGTTTTCCTTTATGCGACGATCCTATAAGCTTTAAGGATATATATGCCTTTGTTCCTTTGTAATATTAATATTTTTTCTTGAATTTTTAGTACAAAACTAATTTGAACAGAAAAATGGAAATTCTATATTTAATGCCTACATTTCCACAAGTTATAGAACTCAAATTAGCCATGTATACTGAGATACGTTCATTTTCCAGACAAACCTTTATAATGGGAAATTAAACAGCAGCAGCTGCACAGATATGTCATAACCACCAGTAAAGGTAAAGGGACCCCTGACAATTAAGTCCAGTCACGAAGGACTCTGGGGTTGCGGCGCTCATTTTGCTTTACTGGCCGAGGGAGCTGGTGTTTGTCCACAGACAGCTTCCGGGTCATGTGGCCAGCATGACTAAACCGCTTCTGGTGAACCAGAGCAGTGCACAGAAACGACGTTTACCTTCCCACAGGAGCGGTACCTATTTATCTACTTGCACTTCGTGCTTACGAATTGCTAGGTGGGCAGGAGCAGGGACCAAGCAACGGGAGCTCACCCCGCCGTGGGGATTTGAAACTGCCAACCTTCCGATTGGTAAGCCCAAGGCTCAGTGGTTTACGCCACAGCATCAGTAGTGCCCTGGGACGCGGGTGGCGCTGTGGGTAAAACCTCAGCGCCTAGGGCTTGCCAATCACATGGTCGGCGGTTTGAATCCCCGTGGTGGGGTGAGTTCCCGTCTTTCGGTCCCAGCTCCTGCCCACCTAGAAGTTCGAAAGCACCCCTAAGTGCAAGTAGATAAATAGGTACCGCTTTATAGCGGGAAGGTAAACAGTGTTTCCGTGTGCTGCGCTGGTGCTGGCTCGCCAGAGCAGCTTCGTCATGCTGGCCACGTGACCCGGAAGTGTCTTCGGACAGCGCTGGCCCCCGGCCTCCTAAGTGAGATGGGCGCACAACCCTAGAGTCGGACACGACTGGCCCGTACGGGCAGGGGTACCTATCAGTAGTGCCAGCTAAAAATGTTTTGCTGTCTGCAGTAAAAGGCAAGATGGTGCCCACCTCCACTGAACACACAAAAGCCAGCCTGACTGGCAGCTCAAACTTATTTCCGCACCTAGCAACAGCACAGCAACCTCTACCACATCAGAAAGCTTTGGGGTGCAAGGCAGGCTTTAAGGCACACACAGCTCCCTCCTCTAATAGGGCCAAGTGGTCAGGGGGCTCAGAAGAAATGGGTGCCCTCACCAGACCCACCATCTGCTGCTTGAGGCAGCTGCCTTGTTCAGGGCTGGCCCTGATGGTCCGCTTTACTCTCTTCTGAAAGAAGAAACCCATCTACTGATGTAGTAGATTTGCAAACTGGTCACTTTCCCTAATCAGGTTGTATTTCAGCCAAAACGCATAATAACTTTATGCTACTGTTTGTCAATAAATTCACACAAATATATGGTCAAAAAAATAAGAAGTGGGTTTTCAAATGCTACAGGTGAGTCCCAGGAGTGAAAAGGGTAAAGACTACTGGTAAATGAATTGATGTGTTTGTTAGCCACTTTGCACGATATAGTGGAAAAGACAGGATATAAATAGCCTTTTAAACATACAAATAAAATTTCTGCCTCTCCACATGGCTAGGAAAGCAGGGAAGAAGAGCAAGTTCTGAAGTGCCACCTTAGATGTCCTTGTGGGCTGAACTGTGATGAGGGGAGGGGGGGCTTGTGTGCAAGCATCTGGGGTGCAAGAAAGCAGTTGGGAAAAGGATGCTGGCCAGAATCCCAAAAAGTAGCATTTCAGATAATTAATGCTCTTGAAATAAAGTGCTGGAGAATTGCATGGTTTCATAAACTTTAATCTGAAGCTGAAGAGAAAGGCAGAAAAATGAGAATATGCTTACTGAAATCAATGAGGAACCTGCCATAGCCCTTGCGCTGGTACTGGGGAAGAATCATTATGCAGGAAACATTGTATTTCTGCTGGCAATGCTTCTCCTAGTAAGAGAGAGACACACACACACAAACACAGAAGATTAGCAAGATGGAAAATAACTTCTTCTCAATAATAATAATAATAATAATAATAATAATAATAATAATAAATTTTATTTATATCCCGCCCTCCCCAGCCGAAGCCGGGCTCAGGGCGGCTAACAACACTAATGGGGAATTAATTGGCGGCTAACAACAATGGGGAATTAATTGGGGTCAATCACAATCACCCCAAAAGCAAGTCTCCAAGGAAAGAACACAAGGCATTATCAAGCCACTGAACCTCTGTGATCACAGCCAGGAAGGAAAAGAAAGAACTGTCACTGAGCACACAAAGTTGCTTTCTGTAAACCTGTATCATTCATGTACCTAGTGCAGTAATGTCTACCAAGTGACAGTGGTTCTCCGGGGTCTCAGTCACATAAGCCCTCCCAGTCCTGCTACCTGTGATCCTTTTTAGTTAAAGATGCTCAAGAATGAACCTGCACCACCACCAATTATGGCCCCTCCCCGTAATACATCATTTCAGGACCTTGTACTTACAGCAAACTTCTCTCCCTACTTCTCTACAAAGGGCTTTTCAAATCCTCAGAGATTTCCAAAGCAATAAAGAACCTTTGTGGGGGGGTGGGGGTAAGACAAAATAAAAGTCCATCTGCAGGTGGGCTTGTGGGGGGGGGGATAGGATGGCCATAGATTAAGGCTACATTATTTCCTTTTCTGAAAGTGTTGAAGTAAAAAACAACTTCTATTTTTTTTGGGGGGGGGGTGTTAAGACGGGCCTTTCAAAGTAACTCTCTGTCCCTGTGTGAGGAATACTAAAGCCACATTCAGCCTCCATGGTCTCTTTCCCAAAATGCAAACAAAAGCTCTGAAATGAGATCAGCATCTGATTTGAGAAGTAAGCTCATTGGAGGTAACAATTAATGTTTACTTCACCAACTAACTCTCCTCCTCACCACCCGAGGGACTAGGAAGTCATTTAAAACCCTCTCCCCTCAGAGCTGCCAGGCTGGAATTCATGCTCCCTAGAGAATGCACTCTGTTCAACAGCATAAAAAAGAAAGCTGCTTTGATTAACTGCTTCAATTCCCTGGATTCTGCTTATGCAGAACTTTAAAGGCTGTTTGGAACCCATAAAATGATACCCATCACTTCAGAAGTGTTACTGGACACTAGTTTGGTTAGATCCACTACACTAAGGAGGGAGAAAATTTAGATCTGCTGAAAAATGACTTTCAGTTTACGCACATTTCAAATCCAATTATATTTTCTTGGATACGAGTCATACCAGTGTGAATAGACTTTTCCAGAGGTATAGCCAGTCTTATCACACACAAGACTTGACAGGAAGAGCAAAAGAAAGTTTATAGCCTTTTTGCATACACTAGGTATTTGGCCATAGTCAGGGTTGTGTGTATGAAGCAAATCTACACAAGCACAAAAAAGTGTGGAATGCAATATTGGGTGCAGAATTCAGTTTATTGAGAGTTTCAGTCTCAAAAAGACATTCCCAGCCTTTTTTCTTTTAAGTGCAAGCATAGGCATGGGAAAGTGTCTGGCCAAAGCTCCTGCACATGTCAGCAGGAAAAGTTCCAGGAGTTAAGCAAGGGCCTGTAGTGCCTTATGCCTCTCCTCATGATTAGCAAAAACAGAGCAATCAATTAAGCAAAAGCTTAAGAATCCAACTTTTCACCACCCAATATTTGGATTAACTTGGTGCAGATTTTTTTAAAAGCACATGATAGATATGCTTCTGGTTTATAGTTCCCTTAGGTATTGTCAGGACACCAACAGAACACCAACAAGTGGAAATCCCCCCACTGCTCACCTTGGAGAAATAGCCAACCAGGTGGCAACCCTTCATGTCATTTTGCGTCAGCACATAGAAGAGAAATGGCTCCACATCATAATAGAGCGTCTTGTGATCCAGGAAGAGTTTTGCTAATAGACACAGGTTCTGGCAGTAAATGGTACTGACGTTGCCATCCACCTTAGAAAAATGGAGAACAGGTCAAGACACTATCCCTCATGAACTGCTAGCAGGGCACAACACAAAGTGATTTGCTTAAATCAAGTAGGATTATACCAAACAGATACAAACCATCTAAGGACTTGTAGCTTCAAGAACTAAAGGATGCAGCCTGAGGTAAGTAGTCACTTTGAGGAGAAGCCCAAAGCGGCCAGCGCTCCTCACACTACCAACCTTTTCCTAAGAGGGATGCACAACATAAAATGCCAATATACTTCTGTTTTGCAGCCAATCATTAGTGAATGGAAAGAGACACTCATTAAATATTACAAAAGTAAGACAGTTCTGGGTTATTGTTTTTTAAAAGTGGGCTGCCCTCAGCCTCCCAAAGAGGGGATTCTAGCCATGATTAGAGCCCATTACAAGGGAATTAGGTTCCTACAACAGTTCTTCTCTGGGAAGCTCACAGCAGATTATGCCCCAGAGATTCAGGCAGGGACATAAACAGCAGCTAATAATCTTTGACACTTACCTCAAAGACTGAAACATTGCTCTTCCTGTAAATTTCATTGGCTGGGGGATGAAACCAGCCACACTTCTTCATGTGTTGCTGAAGGATAGTTCTGCTTTTCATATACTTAAGACAGAATTCACAAATGTACAGCTTAGGCAGCCTGCAAGATTAAAGGCATGGATGCATTGAGCAGTTTTGCAAGGTTACAACTTGAGGCAATCAGTACTGTTATCTCTACTGTGGCAATTCCCATAAAGGTCCATTGTCTTAAAGCTGGGTATACAGGAGGCAATATAGAAACAAAAAAAGCATAAGAGCAGGTTAAAATGTGTATTTGGTTGGATTCAGTTACTGAGACTGAGGGTCTTAACAAAGACCTCTTAGGATTACTTCTAGCCTAAAGTTTACCAAGGGTGTCCATCACTGGATATGAAGGGACCCCGTAGGCCCCTTTCCAGTACTGTCCCTCCACCCCTTAATTTATGCAACTGGCAACTGGAACATACATAGGAAGCTGCCTATTATCAAGTCAGACCTATTGGCCCATCTAGCTCAGTATTACTTCCACAGGCTGGCAGCGCTCCCCTGGGTTTCAAACAAGGGGCCTTCCTAAATCTACCTGGAGATGCTGGTGATGAAACCTGGAACCTCTTGTATGCAAAGCAGATGCTGTACCACTGAGCTATGACCCTCCCCATCATACAAATTTCAATAAAACAGAAATTCCGCTCTTCTGTTTCTTTGCTGCATGGCACAGAAAATAAAGAACACTTACATCTACAAAATGTTTAATAAATCAAAGTCTTTCAGTATGTCAATCCCAAAGATAGGAGGAAGCTCAGCTCTGATTATTCTGAATACTTCTTTCAGTTATCACTAAATATTGTCTGGTTTTCCTTGTTTATAAGTAGAGCAGATCTGTACCTATACTGTATGTGAAGATGATCAGAGAAACGAGGAACCCAACACTATTTGACATGCTGACATTTCTGTGCTTGTGTTTGTTTAAAAACAAGTTGCCAGCTCTCACAGTTGCAAATGCAATGCCTTTACTTCAAGAAGAAAATCAGTGGCAGAAGGATTTGAGGGGGGCCGGGCAGTTTCAAAATCCTGTGTCTCCAATCCTTGCTACTATTTTTGCACACCAGCCACTACACTCAAATTTCCATGCTCTTTGCTCTTTCCTCCCCCCCCCCCCATGTCACAGTACTTACTAAAATATATTAATTCTTTGATAGCTTCAACCTTAAAAAAAAATGCTATACAAGCAAATACCTATATACATAATATATACATTGCATGATTTAACTTGGTTACACATTTGGTTTGTTCAGAGGACATCCAGCCCTAATTTTAAAAAAGAGCATTTCTTTACAGTATGAGCTTGTCAGGCTTAACACATAGTTACACTTTATTTCCTACTCTTGCTAAACATTCAGCTGCATAATGTAAACTGTATAATAGAGAGGAGGCCTGTGTTGTACCTGGAATACTCTTGTGGGTATGGAGAGGAATACCAGGTGTGGATTTCATATTTCCCAAACTCAATGACTGATGGACAGCGGACTTGTGGATCAGGGGCTCCTGTTACTCCTACTTTCTGTAAAAGAAACAAATATCTCTCCAAGTTAACAACAACAAAAGCACTACTTAACAGATCCAGCAATCCAGGAAAGAAGGAAAACCTTTGGGATAGCACAGTTTTCTTCCACTGAACTACAGTGGTACCTCGGGGTTAAGAACTTAATTCGCTCCAGAGGTCCATTCTTAACCTGAAACTGTTCTTAACCTGAGGTACCACTTTAGCTAATGGGGCCTCCTGCTGCCGCCGTAGCACAATTTCTATTCTCATCCTGAAGCAAAGTTCTTAACCCGAGGTACTATTTCTGGGTTAGCGGAGTCTGTAACCTGAAGCGTATGTAACCCGAGGTACCACTGTAATTCACAAAGCAAGAAAAATATAAAGCCAGGTGTGCTAGTAAAAATGCTAGTCCAATCCGTCTTAGCATTATGCTTGCCTGTTAAGAGTAATCTAAAGGAATTACCATATTTTTCGCTGTATAGGACGCACCCGACCATAGGAGGCACCTTGTTTTAGAGGGTCTATAGGACGCACCCTTCCATTTCTCCTGCCGCTTCGCTGAAGGGGCGCTGCGCAGAGAGGGGGAGAATTTTTTTTTTCTTGTTCTCCCCCTCTAAAACAAGGTGCGTTCTGCGCATTCAAGGTGTGTTCACCTGAAGCCTCCGTTCCCGCTGCACTCTGGAGGCTTCAGGCAGCTACCTTAGAAGCCTGGCGAGCGAGAGGGGTCGGTGCGCACTGCCCCCCTCTCTCTCCAGGCTTCAGTGAAGGCAACCCGAAGCCTCAGGAGCGCGGCGGGAGTTCCCGCTGGGCTCCGGAGGCTTTGGGTTCCTTTTGACCTGCTCTTTGGGGCTGGTGGGCGGAAGCGCTGCTTTCCCCCACCGCCAGCCTCAAAGACCAGGTCGGGGAGCAGCGCAAAGGCTGCATGCAGCCTTACCACTGCCCCCCAGCTTGTGGGGCTGGCAGTGGGGTGAAGCACTGCTTCCCCCCACTGCCAGCCTCAAAGATTCCTGAAGCCTTCGGAGCGCAGAGCGAGTTCCCATTGTGCTCCGCAGGCTTTGGGTTCCTTTTGCTGAAGCCGGGAGAGCAAGACTCTCCTGGCTTCAGCGAAAGGACCCTGAAGCCTCCAGAACGCAGAGGGAACTCACGCTGCGCTCCGAAGGCTTCAAGCGGCTATCCCTGAAGCCTGGAGAGCAAGAGGGGTTGGTGCGCACTGATGCCTCTCGCTCTCCAGGCTTCAGCGAAAGCAACGCGAAGCCTCCGGAGCGCGGAGGGAGCGCTCCCTCTGCGTGTCGGAGGCTTCGCGTTGCTATCGCTGAAGCCAGGGAGCCTGCATTCACTCCATAGGACGCACACACATTTCTCCTTAATTTTTGGAGAGGGAAAAGTGCGTCCTATAGAGCGAAAAATACGGTAATAGCCACTTAATAAATCCAAGGAAATAAGTGATTCCTGAAAAAGCAAAAGGGAGGGAAGGAAGCAGGGGCAGGCAGGCGTGTATCCCAAGTGCACCTGCAATAGACAGCACAGAACCTGGTTAGGAACTGCAACAAAAGGCAATGGGTGACCTACAAACCTACAAACAGGGTTTTGTTTTGTGTAAGTTTTCAAAACTCAAGATGCAACACCTCTCTCTCAAGAATATTTACATCAAACCAGAAAAGTGTCACCAAAAGAAATATATAGAAATACCGCAAACTGTATCCTTAAATTTTTCAGAGCACAAGGGGGCTTTTTCGTCCCCGCGGCTCTAAAATTATACAAGGCCAAAACGTTGGCACAGCTCCTTTATGGATCCTTTCTGGGCCCACCTTCCTCTGCTTTCTCCCCCCTTGAGAGAGTTCAATCCAAACTCCTTAGAGCTCTCCTACAAGTCCCCAGATGCATTTCAAACGCATGGGTTAGACTAGAAACGGGGATGATGAGAGTGGAGGCTTCTATCTGCCTAACATCAATCTACAAATGGCTGACACTGAATCTGCTCCCCCGAGGAATAGCCCCACTGATCTTCTGCGACCAGTTCCAGTCAGGCTGGCAGACTGCAGTCCTGAACACCCTTCAGAAACTGGGTTTTGCCCCTCAAGCCCTTCTGAGCCTGGGGTTGGGCCAGGCAAAAGCAATGGTTAGGCAAAGAATTATAGACACTGAGAGACAACAGGAGTGCTCAAGGTGCCCCGACTATAAAATTGGAGAAATCGAGAGAGATATAGCCGCACTGGCAGCATATCTCATCTTTCTCATATCTAAAAATGCAAGAAGAGCTTTTACACTCGCCAGAAGCTCGGCTCTGCCCTCACCAGTCCTGGAAGGAGCCTTTTAAAAAGTCCCATATTCTCAGAGACCTTGCGCCTGTTCACTGGGGGAGATAGGAAGCCCAGAACACTTGTTCTTTAGATGTCTCTCTTATGAAGAGGCACGTAGTAAGACCATTGATCCCCTACTGGTGAGGCTCGCTAACCTCACAAAAATTTGACCTTTTTAACCTCGCAAAAATTTTAACCTCGCAAAAATCTGACCTTTTCCTATTAGGCAAAGATCAGAAGACGACCCGGATGGTCGCCAGATTCTGTGTACAGGTCTGCAGGTGCAGACCATCTCCCAACTCAAACTAGTTCGTTAAGAAAATCCCCAAACTCGGTTTCATGGGTGACTCTGGGTCAACTCCCTGTGGTAGTTTATTGTTGTACATTGTTTTAATTGTTTGCTTTCCTTCTGTGACTGTACCCCCAAGTGTGTTTTATAAGCTGGTCTCTGACCATAATAAATTATCTATCTATCTAGAAATACCTAGATAATGGGGAGCTATCCAGTGGAAGATGCGATGAAATCAAGTATTTCATGTCCACTTATTTCAATGGGTCTATTTTGTGCACAACATAGTTGGGTATCATTCATTAAAAAAAAAAAATGGCAAAGGTGTTTTGCAAGAAGAATCATGGCCATCAACCCTTAAGGAAATTATCTTCCTTTGGGGCAATCTGCACACCTCTGGCCTCCATTGTTATTTTTCATGCATGTATAAGGTAAAATATAGCTTTCCCTTTCTACACACCCCCTCCCCAGACACATTTTCTTCCTTATATACACTATGAAGAATTGAGGATGCTTTGCAAATTACATCTACAAGCAAAGGCTCAGGAGTGAATGGAAGAGAGAAAATGCTGGTTAGACTTCCAACACTCTTTTCTCTCAGTTTACATTGTGTATTGAGAAAAATAAACTATACATTAAAAAGACTTGCTTAGTGGTGATATTACTATTATGTCTTGCATCCTAATACACCTGTAAGTTCTGTAGTGTGTGTTCACATTGAGCTCCTAGTGCTGTTTTTAGTGACAGAAGTATTTCAAATCCCAGGACATTTGGAAACATCAAGTTCTAAACAAGTGCTAAAAGCATTTTATCTACTATGGAAGGTCCATCTCTTACCTTCCCTCCCTTTGCACACACCCACATTTCTTCAGCACTACAAAGTCAGTGCAGATAGTCCCTCAGTGGGGGCCAGTTAGCTCAGCTTAGCCAACACAGAAACGCTTTCTTAAAGCAATTTCTTTTCCCCTTTGTTTTCCTATAAACTGCAGGGCACTTTTCAATGCTCAGATGCAGGAAGTGGCAACTGAGTCTCCTCCTTTCTCTCACTCACAGCTCAGTTTAAGTGCAATCCCACACTATACTTAGGTGGTTCAACAAGCCTCACACACCTGCCTCTACCCCTCACTGTAATCCAATTCTTCAATTGGAAAACTATGGACTGTGCTTGCCCTACCAAGCAGGACTTTAACTCAGTCTGCATGCCTGGTTTGGAGGGCAACTAGAGTTAAAGTCTGCCTCTGTTTGGCTGGAACTGCAAGGTAACCCCATGCAGTGCAGCATTGTGGGATTGGAGGGAGGGCAGGAGCACCCAACTACATGTTTTGCTCATAACACTCCAAAATGAGGTTTGGTGATGCGAGCACCAGTCCTATAATTTAATTACAACATGGGGTGCCATCAGTTCATAAATATTTATACCTGTGGCCCCCAAAAACCATGATTTATTCAACTGAGAAAAACCATTGTGCCCATGTGTTTCCACCTCGTTCAGACTGCATTTTCAGACTTTGTTTGTAGTCTAAGATTTAACCAGTTTCCCAGTTTGGAAGTAACAGTAAACAATGGTTTTAACAAACGCTGAAAGCATTTCACTGCTGTGCAAGAGAAAAAAGAGCATGCAGGTATAACACTCATTCTCAGTCTTATAAACCATAGCATATTTGATTGGAATTCTTTCATCTGTCGGAGAGCCTTGGGGGTAGAATGGAGCAGATAACGTATCCAAATAAATGGCCTCAGTGACCAAAAATGCACCCTTAACACAGACTGCAATGACAGAGAACTTATCCCTGTAACTGTGCAGAAAAGACTTCTAATTTAATTTCAGAATATAAAAGTGCTAAACAGGAACTGGTGACCCGCTTATGTCTTGAAATAATATTCATACTGATTTACTCTTTACCCAAACTGTGCTAAAAGCACTTTGGAATTCTCTATCATGAGAGATACTGATGGGATTTTTAAAGGACAGCGGTCTCCATCCTGGTCCCTTCCAGATGTTTAGAACTCAAACTCTCTTTATGGTAGTTGTAGTTCAAACATGTAGTGGTGATCAAGATGGGAAGGGCTGGATTAGGATAAGAGCTGGGTCTAAACCACTGAGCCTAGGGCTTGCCAATCAGAAGGTCAGTGGTTCAAATCCCCAAGACGGAGTGAGCTCCCGTTGTTCGGTCCCTGCTCCTGCCAACCTAGCAGTTCGTAAGCACGTCAAAGTGCAAGTAGATAAATAGGTACCGCTCCGGTGGGAAACTGAATGGTGTTTCCGTGTGCTGCTCTGGTTCACCAGAAGTAGCTTAGTCATACTGGACACATGACCTGGAAGCTGTCTGCGGACAAACGCCGGCTCCCTTGGACAGTAAAGCGAGATGAGTGCCGCAGCCCGAGTCGTCCACGACTGGACTTAACGGTCAGGGTCCCTTTCCCTATGTCTGACTACCAGGAGAAGGCTCCTCCCATGAATAATAGAGACCCCTGGCTGGCCAGTGCTAGAAACAGGATGCTGCACTATGATGGACCTTTGGTACAATTCAACAAGGAAATCCTTCTGTTTTCATACAAAAGTTAAGGCAGAACCATTTTTTCTCAAAAAGTTTGTAGACATTTCTTGTTTTGCCATTTTTCTTCCACCTTTACATTTGAATAATCTCAAAGCAGCTATATTCACCAAATCTCTTTGTTCTTCCCTCATATCTTGCCATGCCAGAAAACAACCTGATGTACCTTTCCACAGCAATACACAAATAAAATCTCTCAGTTACTTAATAGTGTGCACAATAGCAAGTTCAACTGCTCTAAACATCACCTCTTCGCCACTGATTGAGTCCCAGGGCTCTTTCTTCCCCTTTTCTTTTTTAAGGAAAAAAACCTGAGGGATTGGATGGGTTTTCCTAAGGGAAAGGCTGCAACAGCCAATTTACTTTCCCTAAGATACAAAATATCCTCAGTCAAAAGAGAAAAAAGCACACAATAGCCAAATCAAAATCATGTTTGATGCTAGAAACTGTCTTGCAATTGGCTCCTCAAATATAATGGGTAGCACAAGTTCAATCACCCAAACTGAAACTCAAGAATTCTACCACCTGATAGAAGCCAATTTAAGAACACATCATTCCATGGAAGAATGAGACACACACAATACAGTATCTATGAAAATCCACAATTCAAAAAGCATAGTTTAGAATTGCTAATCCCAGACAGGACAGCGTTGAAATTACTCAGCTCACACACAGTCTGTTGCCAACAGAACCACACTGGTTTACATGGAGATGCTTCAAGGATGCTCTCAGACTGCACCTGTGGCACTGCCTTGCATGTTTGTGCCTTCTGGATGGCCACTGAATTCTCCTCCAAATAGATGCCTGAGATAAAGGTGGAGTCCCAGTTCCAGTACAACTGCTTGCACATCATAACAGCTCAAAGTCCCATCAAAGCAGACGTCCAACTCCCACAACGGGGGCACCCAGCCACAGACCACTCCCTCCAGCAGACGGTCTCTCTCCAACAACTCAGCCAGCCATCCTTGCACCTCTGCTCAGCGTATTCCAATTTGCTCAGGTGTGGCACTCTGCTCTACCTGGATACGCACTGCGTCAGCAGCTCAGCTGAGTTTAACCCAATCCCTGCCAAACTCACACTCACAAGTCTTTGCAAAGTTACGGTATATACAATATCAGCAAGAAAAGAGAACAGTAATATTTATCAGAAGTTGCAAAGAGATGTAGGGCTGCTTAGTAACTCATGAGCAATTACTCTGGATTTTACACCATGCTATATATGCTAAGCAATTACTTTCAAATATCAGAAGTCTACATTGATCAGAGATTAACTAGTTTGTGCTGTCTGAAAGGCCTGAAGCTGGCTGACCAAAAAAAACCTGTTACAAAAATAATATATTTGCACCAGCCATTCTAATTTGTGCACAGAGTGCACCTATATAAACACAACTAAATATAAAAACGTCAATTTCAGAGGACATCGTTGTGGTCCTTGCTTTAATGGCGGAAGCTAAAATATTTGTGGTCTTTGCTGTCACCAGCTTATCTTGGTCTATAAGAGAAGACTCATGTAATAATCAAGTAAACCTCCTGGATGAGATAATGAAGAGCAGTGTTAGAAACTCATATATAAAAGCCAGGTGCCAAGTGACACCTTAAACCTTGGTTATGGCCACCACAACGGAATGTCTATTCACCGGGGGGTGGACTAGATTACCCTAAGGATCCCTTCCAACAATTCTACGCTTCTATGATCTCAACTACATTTCTTGACTGTCCCAATATGTAAGAAGGAGAAATGCAGCAGAAATGGAAAAGATGTAAACTATGGACTAAGGCAGAGGTTTTTAAACTGTGGTTTGTGAGTTCCATTTGGGTGGCCTGTGGAGAGGCTGTAGCACAGTCAAATAGATCTGTATTCAGCCCTGCGCTTACTTTCCTTGATGTGATGATGGAGGACTAAGGTGCCCAGCAAGGGGTCCATGATTTGGATAGCCGCGCAAATGCACAAGACTCACAACTTTTACTGCACATGAGTCATCTGGCTCGATTGAGAAGTCAGTCACCAACCTGGCGCCCAGAAATCTCCATGTAGTTGCAACTGGACCCTTGCCAATAGCAAACGTGCATGGTGCACAGTGAATTCCGAACACTGGTGATGAGGTGATTACCTCTTTAAGCAAGTATTTGTAAAAAGAGCATACTAGCAATACATGAGCCTTTGTTTCTGTATTCCCATCAACACATGGATATATATGACCTTGGAATCTTCCTGTTACAGAAATACCAACAAGCTTTCTTTTCAATTTCTTCATCTGCTTACTCCAAAGGTTCTGCTGGCTTTTGTATTTCTCTTCTTCCAGGCAGAGGGTCATCAACACCTCCCAAGAAACAGAACCTATAAGCCTCCTTTCCCCTGCAGTTTTGAAACAGGACATACCATATCTGTACCAATACAGCCATGCAGGAGCTGAAGGGCCATGCTTAGACAGATGTGCACAAACATGGAATATTGAACAATCTACCATGCCTCTGCATTAAGCCAGTGTCCTTTATACAGAACACTGAACAACAAGCAAACTCCCCTCACAAATGCCAGGCAAGCCCTTGCAGAATTCAATGTGCACTAAAACAGGGAGGAAGAAATGTCCAATACGGGAAGGTACAGACTTACTCTGATTCACTTTTGAAGCAAGCAAAGCTATTGTATAGCTTTGGCATGGAAGTCTTACAATCTTGGACAATCCTCGATCCCCACTCGTCAGCCCCATGTTTCTGGGCTATAATATTTTAAGTTTGCCTCAGAGCTGCCTGCTTATCTCTCATCAGCATCACACCTCATCACTTCTTATCAACTGGCTGGTTCCCAGAAAATCCTCAGTAAACTACCTGTCTCAATCTTCTCAGTGCTACGCATCTGAGGACTAATATACCCCTGTAAAAAGGTAAAGGAACCCTGACAGTTAAGTCCAGTCACAAACGACTCTGGGGTTGCGGCACTCATCTGGCTTTACTGGCCGAGGGAGCCGGCAGCATTGGTCCTCAGACAGTTTTTCCAGTCATGTGGCCAGCATGACTAAGCTGCTTCTGGCGCAATGGAACACCAAAACCAGAGCAGCACATGGAAACACCGTTTACCTTCCTGCCAGAGCGTTACCTATTATCTACTTGCACTCTGACGTGCTTTCGAACTGCTAGGTGGGCAGGAACCGGGACAAAGCAAAAGGAGCTCACCCTGTCGCGGGGATTCAAACTGCCGACCTTCCGATCGACAAGCCCCAGGCTCAGTGGTTTAGACCACAGCGCCACCCGCACCTCTGTAGGAGTCTACTAACCATACCTTTGCAAGCAAGCTTCATTCAATTTTACCTGCAGTGCTTGCTCCTGAATATCTCTGAACAACTCCATATCTTTCTCAGTCATGACATCTGGACCTCCAAGAAGCCATTCTTCATTTTCCTGTTTTCCATCCCAGCCATCCTGATTGTCTGAAAATGAACACACAACGACAAATGGAATTTCCTGAAATTAAGCAGCTGAATATGTAAGGTGGTCACAGGATAAATAACTATCTAAAAGGGGTTATTGCACTTATTGCACTAAGAAGTTTTGAAGTTCATGGCAGGCTACCCCTTTAGACTAAACTGTGACATACCAACATAGACCCTTCCACCCCAAAACCTGGCAGCTTCAGTTCTTCCAGTGGTATAACCATTCCACTCTCACCCATCAATACTTAGAATAGAATCATAGAATCATAGAGTTGGAAGAGACCACAAGGGCCATCGAGTCCAACCCCCTGCCAAGCAGGAAACACCATCAGAGCACTCCTGACATATGGTTGTCAAGCCTGTGCTTAAAGACCTCCAAAGAAGGAGACTCCACCACACTCCTTGGCAGCAAATTCCACTGTCGAACAGCTCTTACTGTCAGGAAGTTCTTCCTAATGTTTAGGTGGAATCTTCTTTTAAGTTTGCCTTGGCTTTGGGAGAAGGCATAGTCCCCTGGACTGTGGAAATGTGCTCTCAGTCTAAACCAACCTCACATGGCTGTTGTGCCAGGAAAATGGGGAGGAGAACTATATATGCCACCTTGAGCTCCTTGGAGGAAAGGTGCAATGTAAGTCTAATAAAATAAATAAATATTCTTACAATCTTAACAAACACAAAATAATACACACTAACCTCCACTGCTTGGACTGTTGTCCACAAATGAAAAGATATATTATGATGATTTTAGCATATACACTTTGCCAAGGTTCTGTGGTGTATTTGAAGATGACCCTTTAATTGTACGTGGTTATATATATATATATACTGCTTCCACCCATGAACCTTCCACCCAAGAACCTTCAGCAGAATGTATTGTGCCCCAACAACATTTATGATAATGTAAAAAAAACACCACAAAGTGTTGAAGTTTCTTCAGAATCTGTTCTCAAATTGAAAATTAGAAGTCCAAAAAGTAAGAAGAGATAATACCCTCTACCAATTAGCTACCTGTAGGCCAGTCTGAAGTGCTTGATTTCCTATTGTCTTTTCTCCTGATCCTATACTGCTGAGAGTAATCCACCACTTCTCCTCGAGCTTTACGCCCATCAGGGGATGGGGTGAAGAATTTGGTAAGGCCATCAATGAGCCCTTTGGTTTTCTTGTTGAATTTCAAGGTGGTGCTTGCATCTCTGCAGAATTCCAAGCTGTCGATTTGCTCCAAATAGCCCCCTTCTGACGAACAAGTTGACTGGCTGGATAGGGGAGTCTTGCGCTTACGACCTCGACCAGGTCCCGTCTGAACTTTGCTGAAGGGGGCTTTTGATCTAAACAAATAGTAAAGTGGGTAATAGAGACTTAGAATCATAGAATCATAGAGTTGGAAGAGACCACAAGGGCCATCGAGTCCAACTCCCTGCCAGAAAGAGAAGCTATGCAGGGTATTAGCCAGCTGATAATTTCAAATTCTTCCTTGGGCAATAAAAATACCTGCAGTGCAATTTAATGGAAATTTACTCAGAAGCAAATCCAACTCTGTTCAATGAAGCTTACTGTATGGTTAACTGTACACAGAACTGGAGCCTTCCCAAATTTCTCAGGAATCTGGTATTCTGAATAAAAATTAAGTGTATAGGAGTTACGTACTTAATCCCCACCACCACCAAAAAAATGCCACGAGAACTCAAGTGTTTAAGAGCAGTGTATAATGATCCTAATGGCAAGGCTTGTTTGACCCTTCAGATAGTTTCCCTCCCACACCTTTCTGACATGGAACTCTAGAGCAAAATTGGAAGCCATCTAAATATTCAAAAGCAGCAGTGACATGGATCATGTCCTGTGTTCTGTAAAGCAACAATCCAAGCACCCTCCAGATTTCATGGGTGTGGAAAAATCTTGAAAAGCAAGTGAGACAGAGTACTCCACTAATGGCAGCAGAACATTCTGCCAGTCTAACTTGAGAGGCTAGAAGGGTTTGTAGTGCAAGAAACATAGTTATATATTGCCTCAAGCTAAAAGAGCAAAGTGGATGCTCAAACTTATTTTATTGAAGGAGGGAAGCTCATCGCTTACTTTAGATTCAGTGGGAATGCAAGCTAAGAATGGCCATTGTTGTTATCTATCATAGAGATCTACCTCCTAAGTAGAAGCTTGGGCTGCTTGAAATCAGCACCGGAAGTTTTTTTTACTGAGGACTAACTGCCTACACTGAAAGGTGTAAACAGACTTCTTCTACAAATAAAAAAAAAGTGAAAACCAAAACAAATGCTGAGTTTTAGGAAGCTGGGAAATTAATGAATCCAACAAAGTAAAAGATATGCCTTGTGTCACATTCAGAAACAAAAAGCATTAAAAATTTGGACAGAAGTACTCATAATCTTTCCAGAACACGTACCAAAATATTTAACCCAACAAAGAAGATGGAACATCTCTAACAACAGAACTGCACAGGTATCCATATTCACGCTGTACCCACTGCCACCAAGTTTTGGAAAAACTTACATTGCATTTTGGTTCTTTAATCGGTTTTTGGGACGTCCTATTGGGTTGGCATAACGCCGCTTTATCTGTGCTGCCTTCTTGTGTAGAAGTTTTCTTCCTTTTTTACGTGGCCGACATATCTGACATATCCACATGCCTGTAAAGTGAACAGACTCATCATAATGTATGTCAACATCTGTTAGTCCCAGAGAACAACACCGTATTATTTATATAACCTAAGAATAGCCCTGCTGGGCACGCAAGTGGCCCATCTAGTCCAGCTTCCTGTTCTCACAGTGCCCAACCAGATGCTCTTGGGAAGCCCATGAGCAGGACAGGAACACAACAGCAATGCTCTCCCTGGGACTGTATATAGTACTGCTTGAGTGTTCAAACACTTCAAATACATTCTCTGCAATCACAGAATCATAGAGTTCCCTACGCCAACTTTTAACATATGGTAGTAGTATTATGACCCTGTACTGCAGATTTTTGAGGGGTGGGGGTGAGGAGGAGGAGCTGAGGCTGACAGACTTGTGTTTCCCTAAGGAAACCTAGTAAGCTCATGGAAAAGGCCAGATGCAAGCCATGGTCTTCTTCATGTCCCGCAGCTCACACTCTTATTCACTACAACACTATCTGTAAAGTTATTCAGAACTCTTAATCAAGCCTATGCTACTATTCTGTTCTGCCTGTTAAAGACATCTATAATTTGAAGGCTAAAAGGGTTGTTTGTGTGAGTTTCTCCCCCTGCAGCATCTTTTAACTCTTTCTTACCTTTTGGCATTCTGGTCAGAGGGGGGTCACAACATTCCATGTGAAAGCCACGATCACATGAGTCACAAAATAGCATATTATCCTGCAAAGCACAGAAATTTCAAGTTACTGCAATTCAAGCACACTCTTTTCTGTTATCATCAAATATAACCACTATGATTCTAGGCTGAGAGGGGGTATTCCAGCTGCAGACTGGTATCTTCCTGCCTGTGCAAGGATGAGGAAGGGAAACTGCAAGAAATATATAATCAGAAGCTGCAATTACGCTGTGGCCCTCACACTGCAGAGGGACCGTGTGGGCAGGCGGCTTCTTTAAACTGCTCTGTTGAGGGGTAAGCGGCTGCCCATGCCTCAGCAGAGCAGTCTAACAAAGCTTCGACTCTGGCTCACATGTATGGGTATGTAGGCAAAGAGGCAATCCTGGTCTCAAACTGTATAGGGCAGGCATGTCCAAAGTCCACTGGGGGAGCCCTAATCTGGCCCGCCAGTCGGTTTAATCCAGCCCCTGTGGCAGTTTATTTCTTGGGGTAAAATTGTAAAAAAAAAAACCTCAACAACTGAAAACCTAAAAGCAGCTCAACAACTTCAATCCCAAAAAAAGGTCAACAACCTTGGTTGGCCCTTTGGTCGGCCCCCACGGCCCTTCATTTCATCAAATCTGCCCTACTTTGAAAAAAGTTTGGACACCACTGGTATAAGGCTTTGTACACCAAAACACAGCACGGTAGCTAATTGTCAGCCAGTTAGAGTAGCAGTTACTACTTGCAAGTGCTGTTTCAAACTGTTTTCACTGCTTTATTTGTTTCTATTAATAGAATACTATAATTTCCCGCTATGGTAATAATTTATTGAAAGGTTGGTTAAATATTTTCTAGATAAATATTTGCCTATAACCGTTATGCAATCAAAGGAATAAACACTGAATTAATGAGGCAGAA
Organism: Podarcis erhardii; assembly: GCF_964252035.2. Taxonomy (NCBI): domain Eukaryota; kingdom Metazoa; phylum Chordata; class Lepidosauria; order Squamata; family Lacertidae; genus Podarcis; species Podarcis erhardii. Next base: position 2,623,007 of record NC_138511.1, read on the forward strand.
AGAATATTTTGTTTATTCTATTTACAAAACTTTTCTTCCTACATTCCTTTAAAATATTTGTACCCTACTTTTCTGCTTAAAAATCATCTGAATTAGCATAAATGAGCACAAATGCAACCAATATAGATTATTTTTAAAAACAATAGCTTGCAGAGAAAATTGCAGTAGAAACAAATAAACTCAAATCTTAAGTAGGAAGAATAACCAAGACCTCTCCACTAAACACTTCTGGAATAGGAAGTTTTAACCTGTTAGTAAAATGCAAGAACACAGCCTAGGTGCAATGGCCATAAAGGTCCTGTCATGCATACTAACCCACCTAACCTCAGAAAGTGGAGAGAGACAGAGCAGCACCAGCAGACTCTTTGGGGAGAAGGCAGAACCCCCTAAGATCTCAGGCTGTTCAGGGCTTTGAAGGCTGACGGCCAGAACTGGGCTCAGAAGCAAATAGGGAACCAACACAACAGATACAACAAATGCTCTCAGCAGAACCACCACAATTTGTAGCAATTAAAACTTCAACATACTTTTCCAGCACAGCATGCTGTAGTAGTCCAGCCTGGACGTTTGCACTGTGCACATGTCTATGGCAAGGTCAAATCTCACTGCCAACTGCAGAATCTCATGCAATTAGTTAGAATATGAACATGATCCAGAAGGTGAATGTCCAGGTACTCACAGCATTCTTGCCCTGATCTCGACAGGAACTGCATGTTTTGCACTCAATGCACTGCCATCGTAAGGCCTTCACACGAACTGTTAACTCTGGGGAGAACTTCAGGCAGGATGGATGACCTACACCAAGGTGAAAACAATTTCAGTTAAACTAAGTAGGAACAGCCTGTGCTCAGGAAGAGCAGAAGTTACAGGTTCTATTGCAGTTAACATCTGACATCTTTAAAAGACTCCAGTTCTGCCAGAGCAGTTCCGTGTGTGCTTGGCACTCTGGGATGAACCCACAATATGTGTTTTTGGAAGGGAAGTTGGTTTCTTGCCCAAACACTCAATATTCAGAGGAAAGAGGAAACAAAACCCTTAAGGAATTGCATGAATGGTTCTAACCGAAGATGATTCCAATATGTACTTAAGTACTTGCAGAAATTATGATGTGCCCAAATAATGCCAAAGAAGCCGTTCATGAGGTGAGCTTTGTAGATTAGCCCCGCCCCCCCAGCCTGCCAACACACCTTTATATTCAAAAGTGGAGCTTACTGGGTTTCTATGTTGGACACGCAGGAGGCAGAACCCTGTCCAGTTCATCCAACATAGTAGGTGGCAGCCAAGGCACAGATAGGTCTCTGCTTTCTTAGTGAGTCTCCTGCACTTCAGTGCTGGACATACAAAAGGAAAAGTTCCTTCCTGTGTATCCAGCATACAATTAAAGAAACCTGGTTCAATAACAGAGACACAGACTGTCATCAGCTCACCATGTTTCTGTTAAATGCAAAAAAGATTCATTGGCTGTGAGTCTAGCACAGAGCTTTCCAAACTTTTAATGTTGGTGACACACTTTTTTGACATGCATCATTTCATGACACAGTAATTCAGTTTTACTAGCAAACCGGAGGTTAAACTAACCCCTTTCCAGCGTTCACGCAACATACCTACACACTGCAGCCGACAGACATGTGCTGTGACACACAGTTTGAAAAGCTCTGGTCTAACACATTAACATGGTGGGCTAATGGTGAAAGGGTAGAGCCCTTCTTGACTCCATTTCCAACCTCTTGGTTTCTATGGTAGGCAGGGAGCTTTACCTCCTATGCATCCACTGCACTGCCAGAGGATGCGTGAAATGCTCTATGCCTATGCTAGAAAGCCACATAGTTTCTATGCTGGATGGGAAGGGGGGCTTCCATTTCTCCTTGACCAGCATAGGAACCATGTGGGCTGTCAGGAGATGTGAAGAGCACTGTTTCTGCAATGGGTAGAGAGGAGGCAAAGCACCAACTTTCATGCACAATATATAAATGCGGTGGGTTGCCAGAGGACAGCCTGAGCATTCTGTTTCTCTTGTAGTAGCTCACTCAGTTGTCTGAATGAAATTCCACCTACGCTCACCAGGCAAGCAGCTAAAAACAAAGCTGCATCAGGCTAAAGGGCACATCTGCAGGGGACATTTTTACAAATTGTATTCCCTGCACATTGCATTCATTTTTTAATAGAGCTGTTGGTGGTATCTGTGTGACAAAGAGTCTTCCCAGCCTACAATGAACCTTCTTTCCAAGCAACTTCTCTTTTACTTCTCTTTCAGCAGCAAAACTCTAGAGCAAGAAATACTTTACCACACTGTACCACACAACTTTTCAGCCCCAACATGAACTCTGGTCATATTAAGTTTTGCAAGTTTCTGCACTGCTCCAAGCATTACCTCAGAAAACATAAAGCTAATCCCTAGCAGCATAGCCAAGCATAAGGAGAAGTATAACTACAAGCAGTCTTGAAGCAATTCTCCAGCTGGGTTAAAAAGGTGTTATTTTTTTAAGTTAGCTTGTTAAATGTGCACAATGAATGCATTTGCAGGTCACCAATTCAATAGATCTCATTGCCCAAAATGCAGGCAACCACCTACCACTATTGCCGCAATCAGCACAAGAAATGAGCTCTTCAGGTTTCTTTTCTCGGTTTTGTTCTTTTGTACCAAGGCAGAAGCTGCAGATTGGGATTGGTTCAGCAACTGGCTGTGGGGGAAGGAGACAAATAATAGAGATTTTCATTAATTATATCATATTTGCAAAACATATACTGAATGAAGACATTAGAGCAGAGAAGAAGAAGAAGAAGAAGAAGAAGAAGAAGAAGAAGAAGAGTTTGGATTTGATATCCCGCCTTTCACTCCCTTTAAGGAGTCTCAAAGCGGCTAACATTCTCCTTTCCCTTCCTCCCCCACAACAAACACTCTGTGAGGTGAGTGGGGCTGAGAGACTTCAGAGAAGTGTGACTGGCCCAAGGTCACCCAGCAGCTGCATGTGGAGGAGCGGAGACGCGAACCCGGTTCCCCAGATTAGGAGACTACCGCTCTTAACCACTACACCACACTGGCTCCCAGAGATAGCTAACTCAGGTCAAAAGTATTGAGACATAAGCAATTCATTTCCTAGGGCAGTGTTAGAAAATCAGATATATAAGCAAGGAGCCAAATGGCTCCTTAAACCAAGGTTACAGTCACCAAAACAGAATGTTTAGTTGCCATTTTGGGGTAAAATAGCTCAGAAGTCTTGTTTTTCAAATGATGGATTGACTGTGATTGATTCTCAGTTAAACATCTGGCTAACTCAGACGACTACCTTGAGTCAGGTTAACTTTGAGAACTTAAAAGTCACTTGATTCAGGAACATGCCCACCTAGACAGTACATTGGCCTATTCCAACCTCTCTTTCTTAATGGTGACATAATAACGTAAGAATATTCTTCACCACCATGAGAAGGACAGTGGGGTGGGGTAAGTGAAGACAAGCTACAACTAATAACTATAACTATTAACTATAATGTTGTTTACTGCTACTGCTCAGGCTGCACACAGAAAAAGCATATTGGTTCCAGAAATACATTCTGATTATGCAGATAAAATATAACTGATAGAATTCTACAGGATGTGGTATGAGTGAGTGGAAAGAGTCAAGACCCAAGGATGATCAGAAATGCACCTCCAAATGGTGGTGATGTCAGGTGCCATCCTGGTGCCCAGGCATCTTCACTTGGTTGCAAGTGGTCGATAGCCAGGTGCAAAATGCAACTGGCACCTGGCTAATTTCAAACACTGTCCTAGGGTGTTAGACAACTACACTTTATTCAGAGAGAAACTAATGGGTCTAACTTAATCATGGTCATTAATTTCAATGGGTCTGCTCTGAGTAAAACTTAATTGAATACCACTCCTAGTCCCTGTCCCTACCTCAAAAATTCACAGAGCACTGCAGTGAAGATATATATACAAAGGAAGCCAGTTCCAAGTGATTGCAATGAGAGCAGACTGCAGGTGCTGGGCCTGTATTGGTCACGGAGACAATCTTAAGTGGTACTCAGGACCTGATGTAAGTGTTGTGGTACAGACTGGAAAACAGTGACTACAATGCTATCAAATTCAACTTATAGGCAAGTGGGCAACTGCCAAGGAAGTCAAACAGTCACACAGAACTTCAAAGGAGAAAACTGAGGGGATTGGCAGAAAGGAAATAGAAAGGCAAAGTTAAATTTCTCCAGACTGCCATGAGGTTATTCAAAAGCATAATGAATGTTAAATTATATAATATATACCACAGATCAGGAAAGGTGCCACAAAGGTCTACATGATGTGTGGCTAACAAGCAAAGTCAATAACATAGAGGCAAGAATGTGTTTTTCACAAAATAGATGAGATGACAACAAAAAGCAACAAAACATTGGCAAAATAAAGGAAAGCTGACAACAAAAAATACAAAAAAGAATTTCAAGGAGTTCATCACTAAAACATTATGCCTAGTAATAAAACATTATTTAACAAATTAGAAGCAAGAAAAATGCTTAGGGATGATATTGGACATTTGGATGACATTTGGTCAAATGTGTGCTAAGGGAGGAAAAGGAGACTGATGGGGAAATGAACGAATCCTTTCAACAGTATTCACGGCAGACGGGCAGAGCCCTGTGCCTGAGCTAATCGGAGGAACCGGGGCAAAGAGTAGAGAGAAGGCATAAAGTCCTAGGCCTTAGTGACGAAACAAACCAACAAACAGGAACTTGAGAGTAGGAAAAAGTGGGCAGCTCCCACATTGGAGAAATATATAGTAAGTGGGGGTCAACCATGGATCTGTATTGGGACAAGCTGGAGTTGGGCTGGAAAGTGAGAAAGTCAAACCTGGAGGTAGCAACAAATTGATCAGGGTTCTAGAAACAAGAGCTCCCAAAGGAGCTCTCCAAACTGGATGAATAGGAGCTAAAAAAAGCAAATGCAGTTAAATGTCAGGAAGTGCAAAGTTATGCACATGGGGACAAAAAATCCTAACATACACAGCAATGGGTTCTGAATTGGTGATGGCTGGCCAAGAATGAGATCCTGGAGTTGTAGTGAAGGTATCAACCCAGTGTGCAACAGCTGAGAAAACGGCAAATTCCATTTTAGGGATCATTAGGAAAAGGAGTGAGAATAAAACCACCCAAATCTTAATGCTGTTATATAACTCTATGGTCCACAGTTCTGATCAATGATCCCCAAAGAAGATACTGTAGAACTCAAAAAAAGTGCAGAAGAGGATATCCAAAATAATAAAGAGGCTGGAACAACCTCCTCATGAGGCAGATTTACAACATTTGGGATTTTTTTAGTTTAGAGAAAAGAGAAGTGAAAAGGAGTAAATTACAGAAATGTATAAGATTATCACACGGTGGAGAAAGTGGACAGAGAAAAGCTCTTCCCCCTCTCTCATAATACTAGAAGCCTGTGGGGTCATCAAAAGAAGGTAATATTGGAAGATTCAGGACATACAAAAGGAAGTACTTCTTCACAACTATGGGAATCTGTAGGCACAAGGCATGGCGATGGTTACTGACTTGGACAGCTTTTAAAAGGGATTAGACAAATTCATGAAGGTAGGGCTATCAATGGCTACTAGTGGTAACAATTATATATGATTTTTAGTATCAGAGAAAGTAGGGAGTGTCTACTCATGTCCCATTTGTGTGCCTCTGACACACATCCACTTGGCCACTATGAGAACAGGATGCTAGACTAGATGGCCTGATCCAGCAAGGCTCTTCTTGTGTTTTTCTTTTTCATGTGGAAAAGGTAATAGCAGTTAATTCCACAGTTAATTTGTTCTGGAGTTCCGTTCTTAACCTGAAACTGTTCATAACCTGAGGTACCACTTTAGCTAATGGGGCCTCCTGCTGCCGCCGTAGCACAAATTCTATTCTCATCCTGAAGCAAATTTCTTAACCCGAGGTACTATTTCTGGTTTAGCGGAGTCTGTAACCTCAAGCCTCTGTAACCTGAAACCTCTGTTACCCGAGGTACCACTGTACCACTCTATTCTGCCTTGGTCAGACCACACCCGGAATACCGTTTCCAATTCTGGGCAACACAATTTAAGAGGGTGTTGACAAGCTGGAACATATGCAGAGGAGGGTGACCAAGACAATCAAGGTCTGGAAACCAAGACTTACGAGGAGCACTTGAAGGAGCTGGGTAGGTTTAGCCTGGAAAAGAGAAGGCTGAGGAGAAAATGATAACCATCTTCAAATATCTCAAGGGCTGTTACATGGAGGAAGGAACAAGCTTGTTTTCTCCTGCTCTGGATGGTAGAAATCAAAACTAATGGCTTCAAGTAACAAGAAAGGAGATTCCAACTAAACAGCAGGAGAAATTTCCTGATAGTAAGAGCAGTTCAACAGTGGAATGGTCTCCTTTGGGAGGTTGTGAACTCTCATTTCTCATGACAGGCTTTTAAGCAGGGGTTGGATGGCCATCTGTCATGGATACTGTAGTTGAGATTCTTACATTGCAGGGGGTTGGACTAGATGACCCTTGGGGTACCTTCCACCTCTACAATTCTATGATGTGATGATTCTATGATTCTACTGCACAGGGTTTGTCAGAGAAAAAAATGTATCACTTAATGCATTCCACCTGGAGCTCCTTGGAGAGAAATGGGAAGCAAATGTGATTAGTACTAACATTATTTATATATGTACAATGCAGGCCTTGAATACTAATTGACTATGGGGAATGAAAGCTCTCAGTCACCCCAACATACTCAGTCAGAGAAAATTCAATAGTAAAAAAGTTCCCACCTCCATAGATTAAATGCATTGCTTATTTTCGCACCAACTGATGGTTCATTTGTCTTTCCAATGTCCTTTAAAAATATATGAGAAAACTACCCTCTTTCTTTCTTCTCTCCCACTATAGCTTTATCTTTTTTTACTTTCACCAATGTGAATGTGATCAAGAATCCTAGTTTTCTTTTCAAAAGAGCCATCTAGCCTTTTTAGTTGCATAGACAACTTTTGAGCATGTACAAGCAAGCATGTCAGTGACAATGTTTAGCCCCTAATAAGCTCTTCTCTGCTCTTAAGAAATGGTTTTTCTTCTCTTAAGAAATCAACTCCGGCCCTCCAGATGTTTGGGACTACAATTCCCATCATCCCTAGCTAACAGGACCAGTGGTCAGGGATGATGGGAATTGTAGTCCCAAACACCTGGGACTATGCCTATGCCTATGCCTGGATGCCTTCCAAACCATAAAAACTTTCATGAGCTGTAGTAAAGAACAAAAGCACGTACATTCCCATCATATAATCTTGATAGACACTCATATAATCTTGATAGACACTCATCTACATAATCACAGTTGCCCTGAGAATTCAACAAAGGGAAGGGATAACTCTTTGGCCCCTGCCATCAGTTTCACCACTTCTACCACACCAAAACCACCAGCAAGGGAAGAATGGCTTCATCAGCTGGATATAAATGTTTGTTTATTCTGGGTTGTTAAACTGATTGTTCTCCCCCTTTCCATAGTGTTTGGCCTGTAGGATCTGTGTCTCATTGTTTGGTTGATGTGAGCCTACTTTGGAAGGCAAAATTCATCTGTAGTGAGATAAAAATATAAAATGAACAAAACATCATCTCTAATTTCTCTCAGAACTGCAGCTGCCTACCGTGTTATTCCCATCTTGTGTTCTGCTGGCTGCCATGAGTATTTTTCTCCTCAGTCTGCACTGCTGAGAGCAATAGAAACCTTCCATCCATGGGACTGTTGCATCTGCTCTGCGCTATCAAGAGCTCTCAGATTTTGCCTCCCAACCATATATATCACCACACTATTAACCAATGCTCGTCAAATGTGACAGGGCTTCATAAGTAGATGCTCACTGAGTATGCCACCTAAACATGATTACACAACACTAGAAAGAAAACTCTAGAGCAAATTACTGTGCTAGGAATCTGCCCATTAAAAAGAAATTTCGAAACAACTACACATCTATTTTCATTGAAATCCTTTTGCCCAAACAACTACTGTGAGTGCTGAATTGAAGCTAAGCATCATTTTGTTAGTCTTTCAAGAATCAAATAACTGCAGTTTATCATGACTGCTTTGGCCTTGCTTTGCTGGACCTATCAACTTCCTCATTCTTTCCGAAAATCACAGAGATAGATGTATGTTCTCATTTTGATGAAGTTTAAGGACAATCAAATTCATAAAGTTGGCTGCATCTTCACTAGTAGGTATATAAATCATTAGCCAAACAGGTGAAAAAACAGACCTTGGTAGGGGGCTCTCTTGCTTGTGAATAAGACAAAGACACAGCTGCCAAATTTATTTTGCCACAAAACTGATGTAAGGGATTTTGCAATACCAGTGCAGTTACAAATGAAACTGTAAATGTATACATGGAGTGAAGAGCAACAAGCTCTTAGTCACAGCTCCATATCACTTCCCTGAACAGATTTTCCTGGTAGGTTTCCCAAACATTCGAGAGGGCAATTTAAAGTCAAAGAAAAGGAATGTCAGTTCTCCAATTCAATAAGCACCAGAAATTTGTTCTCAGAAAAACTGGTTCTTGATATAGGTAATCGTCTCCAAGAGTCTGCTCAAAATTCACAATACTTTTGACTTCCGGTTTGGATCGCAAGCAGCAGGGAGCGCGGAGAAGCCGCGGAAGGGCTTTTCCGAGCTACACAGGGGCTTGGGGGCTACGCAAAGGCACTGCAACCCCCAAAATCTCAAGGGGGACACCCTTGAGGGATAAGCTATCCAGCAGCGTTGGAGTGGTTCCAGCGTTTTTTCGGGTTTTTTTTTAAGGGACTCGAGAGCGACGGGACTGAGAAACGTGAATGGTAAGCACCGCTGACCCCGTGTAGCGATGCCTCTAGCTCCCACTGGAAAAGCGACAAACCTCCGTAACTTTAAGAACAGAACCCTTAGTGTTTCAGGATTATATTTTGGCTAAAAAATTGGATAATACACTAAGTGAGCTCTGGATGCAGAAGGATTTAAGAAAGGAGCCCGACCCGATTTTCGGAGTGAAAATGGCGCAGGATACAAAATCGCTAGAAAAGAAAGGAAGTGATCGCTCACCCGCTGTAGGAACAGAAAAGTGAAAGTCCTCAGCAACTTCTAAGCGAGGCAAAGGAAACTAAATAAAACAAAAGTAATGGAAAAGACCTTTAGAGACTTTGTTTTCTTTTTGGGGAGAGTATGAAAAAATAATAGAAAGAACTGAATAGAGTGGTTATAAAGAGAGAAATACTTTGAAGCCTTAAACTTTAAATTGGAATACAAGGGAGAAGGAGGGGAGAAGAGAAAAGACGAAATAATAACATAAAGGCTTTAGAGCAAGCATTAAATTACAATCTCTCCTCACCATCCTCTATTTAAATCCTGAACCTCTTATATCACAACTTAGGCAACGGAATAAGTAAGAACTTAAATTTTTGTGTGTTTTTTTAAACCCTAACGTCAGACCTCAACTTCTCCCTTCAGAAGACTTTGGATTATAAATTTCTTCTTCTCTTCTTTCTTTTTGGAGTTGTTTAGAATCCCGTATGAGTTGAGCTTACAGGGATACACATATATTTGGACATTTAATTCTTCCTATTCGACTGATTGGATCTAATTTTGTATATTCTGGATTTTGATATTTCTGGAGCTTTTTGGAATCATACATGAACTGAGTTATAGAGGTTTGTACTTATGATTACTGGGGTATATATTCCCCTCCATTTGATGAACTGGATTTAATCTGGGATCTCTGGATCTTCTCTCAACCCAACCCAATTATGGATTAAGCCAGCAAGTGGCTGAAGACTATAGAGTTTAAAATAAATAAATAAAAACTGGGACCCTTTTTTTTCTTTTTTTGGTTCACGGTGGACGCTGGAGGATTAGCTGTTTAGAATTTATCTGACTGTGTATTAGAGACTGTTTATTGTTTTGTTTTGTTCTCATTGACGGCCTTAGTGCTTTTTTGGACATAGAAGTAACTTAGATTTCTAAATACCTGTCACCTTATCCTGACGAAATATTTAAGTTGGATTAAGCTAACCAAGTGGCTGAAGATCGGACAGAAGGAAAAGAAAGAAAGAACCGGGAACTCCTATTCATAACAAAAGTTGGATTTATGTTAAACTTATGATCTCTCTGATGGTTTTCTCACATAAAGGCTTTCTTGTAAGGTTATTATTTCATTTATGGCTTTTTTTATAAGGCCATTATTTTTACATAATTAACGATTTTTTCACACGGTTATTATTGTATTAAGTTGAACTAATTTGAGCTAATTGTAAACCAATTTCGGACTTTAATTTAATTTTGAGTTTATTGACTGTAAGTTTATTAATTGAGATTTTGAATTGGGAAATTAACTGATATCTGGGGATTTGGTTTTGGATTTGGAAATCCCTCAAGTTAAATTTGAATGAAGAACATTTTAGTATTTCTGGAAAAACTTATAGAGATTGGGAATAATTTGATCTGTTACATTTGTTACAAAAATATTCCATATGTGTATTGACTTTATTTGGTGAGAAACCTGGAATTAGACTGCACAAGAAAGGGAGAACTTAAGCGCTATTGAATATACTGATTGATAATTGATCAAAATTGGTCAAGATTGTGTGCCCTTTTGGGGAGAGAATAAATATCACAAGTTGAAATTTAAAAAAAAAAGAGTGGAAAGGGAGAAAATGTATGGGGAAAATGGAAAAAAGATAGGAGGAACACCATCAGATAGGAAAGCATCCAGACAAGAAGAAATTAAGGACCTAGATGTTTTATGGTTAAAAATAAAGGAGGAATTCAAGCAGAGTGAAATACATATGGAGAAAAAGCTAGGAGAGATGCATGAGTCGATAGATAAGAAAAAAGAGGGAGTAGTAGGAGAACTCTCTAGTAAGATTAAAGATTTAGCAGTTCGATCAAAGACTATGGAAGAATCATAGAATCATAGAATCATAGAGTTGGAAGAGACCACAAGGGCCATCGAGTCCAACCCCCTGCCAAGCAGGAAACACCATCAGAGCACTCCTGACATATGGTTGTCAAGCCTCTGCTTAAAGACCTCCAAAGAAGGAGACTCCACCACACTCCTTGGCAGCAAATTCCACTGTCGAACAGCTCTCACGGTCAGGAAGTTCCTCCTAATGTTTAGGTGGAATCTTTTTTCTTGTAGTTTGGAACCATTGCTCCGTGTCCGCTTCTCTGGAGCAGCAGAAAACAACCTTTCTCCCTCCTCTATGTGACATCCTTTTATATATTTGAACATGGCTATCATATCACCCCTTAACCTCCTCTTCTCCAGGCTAAACATGCCCAGCTCCCTTAGCCGTTCCTCATAAGGCATCGTTTCCAGGCCTTTGACCATTTTGGTTGCCCTCGTCTGGACACGTTCCAGTTTGTCAGTGTCCTTCTTGAACTGTGGTGCCCAGAACTGGACACAGTACTCCAGGTGAGGTCTGACCAGAGCAGAATACAGTGACACTATTACTTCCCTTGATCTAGATGCTATACTCCTATTGATGCAGCCCAGAATTGCATTGGCTTTTTTAGCTGCCGCGTCACACTGTTGGCTCATGTCAAGTTTGTGGTCAACCAAGACTCCTAGATCCTTTTCACATGTACTGCTCTCAAGCCAGGTGTCACCCATCTTGTATTTGTGCCTCTCATTTTTTTTTGCCCAAGTGCAATACTTTACATTTCTCCCTATTAAAATTCATCTTGTTTGTTTTGGCCCAGTTCTCTAATCTGTCAAGGTCGTTTTGAAGTGTGATCCTGTCCTCTGGGGTGTTAGCCACCCCTCCCAGTTTGGTGTCATCTGCAAATTTGATCAGGATGCCCTTGAGTCCATCATCCAAGTCGTTGATAAAGATGTTGAATAAGACCAAGCCCAAGACAGAACCCTGTGGCACCCCACTATTCACTCTTCTCCAGGATGAAGAGGAACCATTGATGAGCACCCTTTGGGTTCGGTCAGTCAGCCAGTTACAAATCCACTGAGTGGTAGCATAGTCAAGTCCGCATTTTACCAGCTTCTTTACAAGAATATCATGGGGCACCTTGTCAAATGCCTTGCTGAAATCAAGGTAGGCTACATCCACTGCGTTCCCTTCATCTACCAGGCTTGTAATTCTGTCAAAAAACGAGATCAGGTTAGTCTGACATGACTTATTTTTCAGAAATCCATGCTGACTATTGGTGATCACAGCATTCCTTTCTAGGTGCTCACAGACTGTTTGCTTAATGATCTGCTCCAGAATCTTCCCTGGTATTGATGTCAGACTGACTGGGCGGTAATTATTTGGGTCCTTTCTTTTCCCCTTTTTGAAAATAGGGACAACATTTGCCCTCCTCCAGTCTGCCGGGACTTCGCCTGTTCTCCAGGAATTCTCAAAGATGACTGCCAGTGGTTCTGAGATCACATCTGCCAGTTCTTTTAATACTCTTGGATGCAGTTCATCTGGCCCTGGAGACTTGAATACATCTAAACTAGCCAAGTATTCTTGTACTATCTCCTTAGTTATTCTGGGCCGTGTTACCTCTGCTGAATCATTTGCTCCAAATTCTTCAGGTCGGGCATTGTTTTCTTTATCAGAGAAGACTGAGGCAAAGAAGGCATTGAGGAGTTCAGCCCTTTCTGTGTCCCCTGTTTGCATTTCACCATCTTCTCCTCTGAGTGACCCCACTGTTTCTTTGTTCCTCCTTTTGCTACGAACATACCCATAAAAGCCTTTTTTGTTGCTTTTAACCTCTCTAGCAAGCCTGAGTTCATTCTGTGCTTTAGCTTTTCTGACTTTGTGTCTACACGTGCTGGCTATTTGTTTGAATTCCTCTTTGGTGGTTTCCCCCCTTTTCCATTTTTTGTACACATCCTTTTTTAATCTTAACTCAGTTAAAAGTTCTTTAGATAGCCACCCTGGCTTCTTTAGGCACCTTCCATGTTTCCATCTCATTGGTATTGCCTGAAGTTGTGCTTTTACTATCTCCCTCTTAACAAACTCCCAGCCTTCATGAACTCCCTTTCCTTTTAGTATTACTGTCCATGGGATCTCACCCAGCACTTCCCTAAGTTTTATGAAGTCGGCTTTCTTAAAGTCAAGAAATTGAGCCCTAGTATGCTTGACTGCTCCTTTCCACTGTATAGTAAACTTCAGAAGAGCATGATCACTCGCGCCTAATGATCCTTCCACTTCTACCCCACTAACCAGGTCATCAACATTGGTTAGGACCAGATCTAAAATGGCTGTTCCTCTTGTTGCTTCTCCCACTTTCTGGACAACGAAGTTGTCTGCAAGGCCAGTGAGGAATCTGTTTGACCTTATGCTCTTGGCTGAGTTTGACATCCAGCAAATATCCGGGTAATTGAAGTCCCCCATTACTACTATCTCCCTTCCTTTTGCATGCTTGGCCATCTGTTCCAGGAAGGCATCATCTATGTCCTCCGTTTGGCTTGGGGATCTATAGTAAACTCCCACAATGAGGTCCCTGTTATTCATCTCTCCCTTAATTTTGACCCAAATGCTCTCACTTTGGCTTTGAGGTTCTAAATCTTGGATCTCTTCACAGGTATACACATCCCTGACATATAACGCCACTCCTCCTCCTTTCTTGTCTGGTCTGTTTCTCTGAAATAGATTGTAACCCTCCATTACTACATTCCAGTCGTGGGACTTATCCCACCAGGTTTCAGTGATGCCTATTATGTCATATTTAGTTTGCTGTACCAAGAGCTCAAGCTCATCTTGTTTATTTCCCATGCTTTGCGCATTAGTGTACAGACACTGAAGTCCATTAATCATTCCCCCGTGTCTCTTATTTAAGGATTTTTTCCTCCCATCACTAGGTCTGCGTGCTGTTTGCTCCATTCGGTCTATGACATTTGGATGATCATCTTCATCAATTGATAGACTCCTACCTTCAGGAGCACTGTCTTCCTCCCCCACATTAGTCAGTTTAAAGCCCTCCTGATGAGCTTTCTGAGATTTTTGGCAAAAACATTCCTCCCAACCGTTGTGAGGTGCAGCCCATCTCTTGCCAGAAGTCCATCTTCAAGAAACTGCAGTCCGTGATCTAAGAATCCAAACCATTCCTGTTTACACCATTTGCGAAGCCAGCTGTTCACTTCCACTATTTTTCTCTCTCTCCCTGGGCCACGTCGTTCAACTGGGAGGACAGATGAGATGACAATTTGTGCATTTAATTGCTTCAATTTCCTGCCCAGAGCCTCATAGTCTCTTTTGATCTTCTGGAGGCTATTGCTTGCAGTGTCATTGGTTCCCACATGAACCAAGAGGAAGGGGTATTTGTCAGTGGGTTTTATGATTCCTTGCAGTCGTTCAGTTACATCTTGGATCTTAGCCCCGGGGAGACAGCACACTTCCCGAGACATCTTGTCAGGCCCACAGATCACTGCTTCTGTTCCCCTCAGTAGGGAATCCCCTATCACCACTACACGCCTCCTCTTAGGTTTGGTCGGGGTTCTTCCATGAGCTGTCCGTTCCAAGGTCGCCTGCACGTTCCCTGAGGACTGACTTTGCTGCTCGTCTTCATATACCTGATCAACTGTAACGAGGGAGAGATCCTCAAATGGAGTCTGCTCTTCGTCTTCCATGCTAGGGGAGAGGACCTCAAAGCGATTGTGTATTTCTAAACAATCAGAGCGAACCCTGGGCTTCCTACTTCTTTGAGTCACGTTTCTCCATATATCTGGCTCCTGTGTTTGTGAACTAGCCTCCTTCTCAGGGGAGTCCCCTGTCTCCTCCTTGGTGGAGACGGTGTGCTCTGTTGCTTCCAAGAAGAGCTCCAGCTCTCTAATTCTTTGGAGCGTAAGAAGAAACAAACAAAAGAATACAGAAATGAAAGAACAAAGGAAGGAGAAAGAAAAGATAAGAGATGAAATAGGAGAATTGAATAAAACTCAAGATCAAGTTTTGGACAATTTAGCAATGATTGAAATGAAACAGAAACAGCTAAACCTAAAGTTTAGAGGTGTAGGAGAAGCAGCAAACGAGAATATTAAAGAACAAATGATTAAAGAATTAGCGAAATGGTTGGAATTGAAAGAAGAGGTCGCCCATACAATTGAAAATGCTTTTAGAATAAAAGTGAAGTCTCAACAAGTAAAATAAAAAAAAGTTCCAGGAGATTGTTTGGTAATATTTAATTCGATAGAGATGGAAAATATAATATTAAAAACAAGTTATCAAAAAAAAAAAATTAGTAATTGAAGGTAGACCAATCATCATTTTTAAAGAAATACCAACCAGACTCCTACGCAAAAGAGAAGGCTATAAACAGTTAGTAAGCGTTCTGAAAAGAAACGGCATACAACACAGATGGGAGTTCCCAGAAGGAATATCCTTTTTTTATAAAGATAAAAGATTCAGGATTACCGAGACCCAAGAAGTGAAGAAATTTCTGCAGAGATATGAGAAAGATCTTGGAAAAGTAGAGGAGAGATATGGAGGAAGAAATGGAGACTTAGAGGAGAGAAGAGGGAGAGAGAAAGAAAAAGAACAAGAAACTAAAAGAAAAGAAGTAGAAGTAGAAGAAGAGGAAGAAGAAGAAGGAGTAGTGGGAGGAGAAGAAGAGGAGGAGGAGGAAGAGGATACAGAAAACAAAACCACTCGAATTTAAACTATTAGTTTGTTGTAGATTGGAAAGTAGACATAACAATGAATCTGAAAAATTTGTCATGGAATATGAACGGTTTAAATGAAAAAAACGAAAGGAATAAAATTGAGAATGTTTTCAAAAGAAAGAATTTTGATTTAATCTGTATACAGGAGACACATGTGACTAAAAAGCATAAACATATTCTGATAAACAAAAAAAAGGAAAAAAGAGGGGTAGTGATATAAGCCAAAGAAAATTGGGAACCTAGAGAAGACTTCCGGGTTAGCGCGATCGGTTAATGGCGGATTCCCTCCAAGCTCCGGAGGGAATCGGCTCTGCTGAAGACGGGTCTTACCGCGCCGGCAATGCGGGGACCCTTAGAAACCGCAGGCACAGAAGCCTGAGGACTTGGTGACTCGGCGGGCACCTTTAAGCGCCTTCCCCGACCCACGAAGAGCCTTTTTAAAGGCTACGGAGAGGGTACGGAGAGCGGCGTGGTGCTGGGAGTAGACCGCTACTTCAGTGGAGCGAAGCCACGAGCGCTGACTTTTTTCCCAAAATTTGGACTGGAAAACAAACAACCCGTGAGTAGAATGGAATTTGGACTTTAAAATTTTTACCTTTGAATTCGGCACGACCGGGGGATGTGCTAAAGGGAAGTCCGCACCCCCCCTACCTACAAATGATCTAAAGCAAGAATCGGAGAACTAAGGTGGAGAGATTACTGTCTTTTTGGTGCTAGATAAAATATATTTCCATGAATTTGACAGAAGAAGTCTTTGTGCTGGAGAGAAAGGGAGGAATTTTGGAAGTTTTTGTGTAACCCCCCCCCCCCGAACCCGGGAGCGTCCTGTGCGTGTGCCGGAGGAAAAAGAATAAGGAGTTTGACAGCTGTCAAAGGAGCTGTCAAACGGGCGGTTAAAGTCAAGAACTTTGCTATTTAATAACTCTCTGAACTAAAGGTGTTACATTTGAATTGAGGTGGTTGGAAACAAAGTGGTAATAAACAACAAAGTAACGGATTGTTGGAAAAGGACTATTAAGCAATTGGAATCCCCCTAGGGGGAACTAGAGACATTACAATGGCTGCAGAGGGAAAATTACTGGCAGAGATAGAAAAAATGTTTTTTCTCGTGGGAATCTTGCAAGAGCAGAGTACGGCTATGAACAAAGAACTTATGACCTTGAATTCTAAAACAAACAACTCTGCTGAATGCATAAAGGATTCGACTGATAAAAAATCTGCAGCTGAACCAGAAGAGACATCTTTGGAATTGGCGGAGAGGAAAGAAGGAGTGGAGAAAGTACAGGTGGAAAATACCAACCAGAAGCCTATATCGTCAGAAAATAAAGAAGATCTTTGGATTACAAATCTGCGAAAGATGAGAAAGATGAGGAAGGAAGTCCCTGGAGTACTTGGAATACTGGAATTTAAAAGAATAAAGAAACATGATTGGGACTTCCTCTTTGAGTATGGGAGAGCAGCTGACCTTTTGCAGCAATTGCTTTTAAACATTTTGGATGGAAGAAAATTTGATGTGACTGTGACAGAACTCCTTCGAGACCTGAGGACCAACAAAAAGGATTACCAAAAAAATCGGCAGAGAGAGACTGACAGAGAATTGAAGGCCTCGGATGTGAGGAATCCGGGCTAGGAACTGTTTTTGTGGACATTTGCTTGGGAAGGGATGGAAACCGGGATAGGGAGGGAGGGGAGAATAGAATTTCAAAATTTTATGATTTTTGTATTTGGCCATTGTGACCTATAATTAATATAATAAAGGGAGAAATTCGTGGAAGGGAAGTTAGGTCGACCTTAGAAAAAGGATTTAATGTTTATAAGAGAATTGGATAAATTAAATGTGGACAAGTAAAAAGAGCTAAGTTTTAAAAATAATAATAATATGTTTAAGATTATAGATAAGAACTTGCTGAACTAATTATCGGAATTGGGATGTATGAAGAGGGGGTGGGGGGAAGTCAGGGAAAGAGGGTAAAGAAAGTAAGGGTATGAAATTGTATATGTGTTGTCTTTGTCTTTTTGTGTGTGTGTGTCTTTATAAAATGTAAAAACCCAATAAAAAAATTTTTTTTTTAAAAAAAAGAAAATTGGGAACCTAAATTAATCTGTAAAGACGATGAAGGAAGGATTTTGGGGGTACAAATTAACTTCCAGGGTGAAAAACTTAATGTGATAAACATCTATGCCCCAAACTTGAATAAAATGGAATTTTTTAAGAAGTTGGAACAAATACTGTCAGAACTAGAGGGTAACAAGACGATATTACTGGGAGACTTTAATGGAGTGCTGGCACCAGAAATAGACAGACAGTCAGAAAAGAAAAAACGTAACCAAGGGAAACTGCCAAGATCCTTTAACAACCTGGAAGAAAATTTAGGTCTAATAGACATCTGGAGACATAAACATCCAATAGAGAAACAATTCACCTTTTTTTCAGAACCACATAAGAGTTGGGGCAGAATCGATCAAATCTGGGTCTCAAGAGAATTAACATTAAGAACCTTGAAATGTGAAATCCAACCTAGAACTCTTTCCGACCACAATTCGATAGTTTTAGAAATAAAAGGTGTATCACAAGGTGGGTTCAGGTGGAGAATGAATGAATATTTATTGGATAATGAAGAGGTTATTGAAAAGGCCAAAGTTACCTTAAAAGACTATTTCAGTTTGAATCTTAATAAAGAAACAAGTATAGATGTAGTCTGGGATGCCAGTAAGGCGGTTCTAAGAGGTTTTCTTATTCAACAAAACAGCTATAAGAGGAAAGTAAGAGAACAAAAGAAAGAGGAAATCCTCATTCAGTTAAGAGAATGCGAGAAAAAATTAATAGTAAATCCAAAAGATGAACAAAACACACAAGTAATAAAAATATTACAAACACAGTACTCAATGCTAACAAGTCAAGAAGTTGAATGGAAAATTAAGTCAATGAAACAAAAATACTTTGAATCAGCTAACAAAACAGGAAAACTATTAGCTTGGCAATTACGAAGAAGGCAAAAACAAAATGTGATAAATAAGATAAAAACAGAAGAGAAATTGATAGAAGACCCAAAAGAAATAAAGGAAAACTTCCTCAAATTTTATGAAAAATTATTTTAAAAAGAAGATGAAGAGATAATTAAAAGAGAAAAATACCTAGAAGACTATAGTGGGAAAACTATAACAGAGGAAGAAAGAAAGCAATTAAATAGACCCATAAAGATAGAAGAGATCCAAGATGCGATAAAGAAGATGAAACCAGGAAAAGCCCCAGGACCGGATGGATTGTCAGCTAAATACTATAAAACCAACTAACGCCAGTGCTTTGTGATATTATGAATAACATAAGATACCAGTGACATGGAAGAAAGCCCACATTACGATGATACCTAAACCTGATACTGACAAATTAAACATAAAAAATTATAGGCCCATATCATTATTAAATAACAATTACAAAATCTTTGCAGAGGTGATGGCAAGTAGACTTTAAAAATGTCTAACAAATTTAATACATAAAGATCAAGCAGGATTCCTTCCGAATAGGTTATTCAAAGATAATGTAAGGCACATTATAAATATCATTGAATATCTGGAGTGTAAGAATGAAATACCTGCGGCGCTAATCTTTATCAATGCTGAGAAGGCATTCGATAATGTTTCATGGCAGTTCCTATTGAAAAGTATGGAGAAAGCAGGGCTAGAGGGCGAATTTATGGAAGGAATAAGAGCGATTTATTCGAACCAATCGGCAAAACTGATTATTAATAATAACTTAACAAATTCATTTAAAATTGAAAAAGGAACAAGACAGGGTTGCCCTCTATCCCCTCTTTTATTCATTATGGTTTTGGAGGTAATCACGAACAAAATAAGAGCGACACCAAAGATACGAAGGAATACAAACTAAAAGCGTACGCGGATGATTTGATGTTATCTTTAGAAGAGCCGCAAGAAAGTGTTAATAAGGATTTGTAAATATTAGAAGAGTATGGTAAACTATCCGGTTTTAAGTTAAATAAATTAAAGACAAAAATGTTGACCAAAAATTTGGAAAAAGATGTAATAGGAAAATTAGAGACACAGAATGGAATCAAGGTGGCTAAAAAAATAAAATATTTTGGAATTTGATTAACCACGAAAAATATAAATTTAATCCAGGACAACTACTCTACAACATGGAAGGAAATTTAAAAAGATTTAGACACGTGGAATAGAGTAAAACTTTCGTGGTCGGGAAGGATGGCGGCAATAAAAATGAATATACTTCCAAAAATGTTATTCTTATTCCAGAATATTCCAGTGATCAGAGGATCTTCAATGTTTAAAGTTTGGCAAAAAACTCTTTCGAAATTCATATGGCAGGGGATAAGACCGAGAATCAAATTTAAATTACTCACAGATCGGAAAGAAAGGGGGGGATTCTCGGTGCCAAACCTGAAACTATACTTCGAAGCCTCCTGCCTTTGCTGGATCAAGGATTGGATTAATTTGAAAAACACGGACTTGTTAGACCTAGAAGGTTTCAACAACAGATTCGGATGGAACTCTTATTTGTGGCTAAATAAAGAAAAAGTGCATAAAGGTTTCTCAAACCATATTATCAGAGGGCCATTATATGAAGTCTGGGAGAAAAATAAAAAAACTTTTGGAATGGAAAACACCCTGGTGGTTATCACCAACTGATATCTTAACAACCAAAAAAGCAAACATGGAAGGAGAAAGACTGACCTATGAAGACCTACTGATAAGAACGGAAAGTGGTTGGAAATTGAGAACATATGAAGAATTGAAAGATAAATTAACAGGCTGGCTGCAATTCCATCAAATAAATGCAGTATGGAAGGAAGATAAAAAAATAGGGATAAATGAGAAAACATCTAAATTTCAGATAGAAATAATAGAAGGTAAAACCAAGTTATTATCTAAAATGTATAGTATATTGTTAGAATGGGACACTAAAGATGAAGAAATAAAGGAGGTTATGACAAAGTGGGCAATGGACTTGGGATACAATATAGAATATGATAATTGGGTGAAATTATGGAGCAGAGGTATGAAATTCACGGCCTGTGTTACGCTTAGAGAAAATTTGGAAAAGATGATGTATAGGTGGTACATTACACCGGCAAAATTAGAAAAAATGTACAAAACAGGAAATAAGGCTTGCTGGAAGTGCAAAATCAAAGAAGGCAATTTCTACCAATTTCTACTTGCGAAGAAATGAAGAAGTTCTGGGAACTTGTTTATAATGAATTTTTAAAAATATTTAAACACACCTTTCCTAAAAAACTGGAAGCCTTCCTATTAGGAATAATTGGGGATGAAATTAAAAAAGAAGATTATACACTATTCCAATACGCAACAGTAGCGGCTAGAATATTAATAGCACAAAACTGGAAAAACCCAAACATCCCAACTATTAGAGATTGGCAAACAAAATTAGTCGAATATGCTGAACTAGCAAAAATGACGCAAAAAAATCAGAAACCAAAAAGACGCAAAGTTTATTAGTGATTGGAATAAATTTATAGTATACATTGAAATAAATTATAGAAACTTAAGGACCACGGCAGGTTTGACATAAATCTTACGATGCGCAAACAATTAACAATGAAGCTGCAGAAAAAAGAAAGAAATTTTGTTAAGAAGCCCGAAATCGGGAGGGAAGGAGGTCAATAAGTATGTAGAGGAAAGATTTAAAGAAAGAGACAGAGAATTGTAATGAAAATTTATTTTATTTTTATGTCGGGTATGGATGTTTTTTGATATTGTTGATTTGTTGTTTTTTTTGGCTATTTAAATGAAAATTAATAAAAAGAATTTAAAAAAAAATCACAATACTTTTGTTTAAAGTAGCCTTATGGCCCCATGATTCAGTGAGACAATCAGGACAACCACTCACAGATATTAACCTCTCCCCCATCTAGACCAGGTTGAATTCACAACTTGATGAGAAAACCTCCATTTTTAATATCACCCAATATGCCTTCTGGACACAGAACTGTTAAGACTCTAGTCTGTCAACTTTAAACAAACAGTACCATGTTTACTCGAATGCAATGCGCACCTTTTTTGCACAAATTGCCATATTTTTCCGTGTATAAGATGATGCTTCTTGCTAAAAAAAAAAAAAAAAAAAAAACAGGCAAAAATTGGATGTCGTCTTATACAGCAGCAAGCAGGAGATTGGCAGCAGAGATTGGGCAGGTGACTGGTGGCTGTGGCGAGGCAGGCAGGGAATTGGCAGCTACAGCAAGTGGGCTATTGGTGGCGGCGAGCAAGCAGACAATTGGCAGCTGTGGTGAGGTGTGCAATCAGCAGTGGCTGTGGCAAGCGATTGGCAGTGGCAGGCAGGTGGGTGAGTGACTGGCGGAAGTGACTTCCCCCACCCCCCAAAAAAGCTAAACAACTTAATTTCAGTTTTAAAAAATTGGGGTCATCAAATACCGTATTTTTCGCCCCATAGAGCGCACCGGCCCATAGAACTCACCTAGTTTTTTGGGGGGGAGGGGAAAAATGTATTTCCCCCCCAGGCGCGGGGCTGGGGCGGGGGATGCCCGAGCTTCCCCCGACCCCAGCCCCCAGAACAGGCTACTATCCGCAAGCCTAGGGAGCCCGGCGGGAAGTTGCGACAGTCTCCCCAGGCTTGCGGATATCTGTCCCCCGAGCTTGTGGGGCTGCCAGCCTCCAAACCAGGTCAGGGAACAGCGGGAACCCCAGAGCTTGTGGGGTTGCGATGGGGAGAAGCAAGCTTCTCCCCGCCTCCAGGCTCCAAACCAGGTCAGGAAATAGCAGGATGGTGGTGCTCTGCCTCCCCGCTGTCCCCCGAGCTTGTGGGGCTACCCGATATCTGCCCAAAGCCCGGGGTGTGCTCTGGAGCATGCCCCGTGCTTCGGGCTGCAGGCTGCCGCCCGCAAGCCTTGCGAGCCCGGCGGGAACTCCTGCCGGGCTCGCAAGGCTTGCGGATAGCTTCCTGAAGCCTGGAGAGCGAGATGGGTCAGTGCGCACCGACCCCTCTCGCTCTCCAGGCTTCAGCGAAAGCCTGCATTCTCTCCATAGGACGCACACACATTTCCCCTTCATTTTTGGAGGGGGGAAAGTGCGTCCTATAGGGCAACAACTACGGTACTTGGGGGTGTCTTATACACAGAAAAATACAGTACATCGTGGAAATTAGGGTGCATATTAGATTTGATTGCAAACTTGAAAAACACCACTGACATAGCAAATACCGTATTTTTCGCTCTAGAAGACGCATTTCCCCCCTCCAAAAAATGAAGGGGAAATGTGTGTGCGTCCTATGGAGAGAATGCAGGCTTTCGCTGAAGCCTCTTGCTCTCCAGGCTTCAGGAAGCTATCCGGAAGCCTTCGGAGCGCGGCAGGAGTTCCCGCCACGCTCCGAAGGCTTGCGGATAGCAGCCTGCAGCCTGGGGAACACAGTGTCAACTCCCGCTGTGCTCCCCGAGCTTCATGCAGCTATCCGCAAACCTTCGGAGCACTTTTTGGCTTCTGCCAAAGCCCCGTGCACCCTCTCCCGAAGCCATAGCCCCGGGCTTCCCCAGCAGCCTCGAGAAGCTCGCAGAGCAGCGGGAAGGCTTCGCGCCTTTCCGCTGCTCCCCGACCTGCTCTTTGGGGCTGGCGGTGGGCTTCCCCCCGCCAGCCCCAAAGAGCAGGTCGAAAGGAACCTGAAGTCTGGAGAGCGAGAGGAGTCAGTGCGCGGGACCCCTCTCGCTCTCCAGGCTTCCAAGGTAGCCACCTGAAGGCGACTGAAAGCACCTTGAATGACACCTTGTTTTAGAGGGGGAGAACAAGGGGGGGAAATTCTCCCCTCTCTGCGCAGCGCCTCCTGCCGCTTCGCTGAAGGGGCGCTGGGCAGAGAGGGGGAGAATATTTTTTTCTTGTTCTCCCCCTCTAAAACAAGGTGCGTCCTATGGTCCGGTTCATCCTATAGAGTGAAAAATACTGCACTTTTTTTTGGTTTCAAGGTTTTGAAAACTGAGGTGCGCATTAGATTCAATGGTGCATTAGATTCACATAAATACGGCATATTTTGAACTGAACTAGCAACTTGGGTACTGCCCACCAACTCACTCTCAGATGAACCAAGTATTGAGCTTCTTTAACAGTAACTACAATTTTGAGAAAGCTTCCCCCTTGTGCATCTCAGCAGCTCACAACCATTTGCTTCTATATGGACCCCCAGAAGGGAGTGAGCAATTGTGGTACATAAAGTGAGCAAAGCCTCTGCTAATAAAAGTGAGCAAAGCCTCTGCTAATGCTCAAACTAGCAAAGGGAGAGATCAAACGCCCCTTGCCTGTGCCTTAGCCACAAAGAAAATGGACCTCATAGAATCATAGAATCATAGAGTTGGAAGAGACCACAAGGGCCATCGAGTCCAACCCCCTGCCAAGCAGGAAACACCATCAGAGCACTCCTGACATATGGTTGTCAAGCCTCTGCTTAAAGACCTCCAAAGAAGGAGACTCCACCACACTCCTTGGCAGCAAATTCCACTGTCAAACAGCTCTTACTGTCAGGAAGTTCTTCCTAATGTTTAGGTGGAATCTTCTTTCTTGTAGTTTGGAACCATTGCTCCGTGTCCACTTCTCTGGAGCAGCACCTCGTAATAAGCGCTAAGCTGAGGGACAGATAGGAAGTGAGCTCAGACACTAACTCCAATTCAGGCCATAGTAGCCCTGAGTCACTGACACACACAAAAATGACATATTGGAAGTTTCATCTTTCAGCCCATTCCTTGCCAAAGGAAGAGCATGCAGAGCCTAGACTGAGGGAATTGGCAATTATCCTATTTTTCAATCATAAGCACTGCCAAATGGGCCACTGCCACCGGCCTCAAAATGGCAACAGTCTTTTCACAACTGTTTGCAAGCAGATTCTCAATTAATATCCATTTAATTTCTACCCTACAATTTTAGGCTCCTACTCTCTCTCTCTCTCTCTCTCTCTCTCTCTCTCTCTCTCTCTCACACACACACACACACACACACACACACACTGTATTACAATTGTAAGTTTATTAAAGTGCATCTACTGAGGGCTGATCCAGTCATTTTCGGAGTTTATTCTAACCATGGTAGAGACTTGTGCTATTAACATCAACTTAGGTTAATGAAGAAACAAACATTGTTTATTTCTAGAAAATGTATTTATTACTGGTTCACTGAATATGTCCCATCATTATTTTTTAAAATCCAAAACAACCCTAACAAGCTTAAGTTTCCTTTAGCAATGACAAAGAAAGAAAAGTTAGACTTCTAAACTTGGAAGAAAAACTGATCAGACAAAAAAATACTCACAGTGACAACAATACCACAGAGTAGTGGTATAGTTCAGTAGTGAAGCACATTATTTACATGCAGCAGGTCCAGGCATTTCCAGTTAAAAGAGAAAAATGGATGTGCCTTACAACTTGGAAAGTCACTGCCAGTCCCAAGTAGATTTTACTGAACCATGTGAATCAATAAATAGCCTGACTCAGTACAATAAACTGTTCTAGAATCATATCAATATATGGTTATCATGAGTTTTAATCATGCAAATATTTACTATTTATGATTAAGTAAATAGAAGCTTGCATTATTAAATAATGGTGGCAATGAGTCAGTCATATTTCTAGTTTCCTCATATGCTCCTTTCCAATAGACCCCCCCAACTCTTCCAAATTACTCATTCAATCTCATATCTGGTCTCTGCCCTTTGCAGTCAACTGCCCCACACTGGCTACAGCCCTGCCCTCCTTTTGCCAATCCACTGCATAGCATTACTGTAAGTATATATTATCAAACTTTAAGTGGCCAAGCAGATTTGCCCAGTTTTGATAATTTGTGCATACATGTCTCAAACTTCAGCTTTCCTTGACAAATAATTTTTTTAAGTATGCATACTCTTTTACACACAGATTCCTGGCTACAATATGAAAAGGAAGCAGTAGCTCTTTAAGGCCTGAAATAAATGAATTGCTGAGCAACACAATAATAGTTGGAAAGGAAGGAAGACAGGCAGCCCACAAAAGTAGCCACAATGTGGAACTTGACAGGACCATTTTGAGTTCACGGAGAAAGAAAGGAACAGGGCTGGCAAACAGCTCTGTCCCTGGTGCTAAGTTCAGCACTTCTACTCTGTTTTATTTTGCCAATTCCTTGAAGAACGAATGTTTTTCGTTTTTGTTTTTTAAGTGCAAGCTATCTTGAACCTTTTTTTAATTGAAAGGTGAATACACTATTAAGATCCTCCCTCTCACAAAATGGACAACGTTTCTAACAAGCATCTTGAACAGGGTTAACCATTTGCTACCAACTACTCAGCACCAACATTCAGGTTAAGTTACAGAAAGAGGGGGGGGGATCTCTTCAGTGGGAGTGAGAAAAGGATACCTTATTGTTCCTCTGTAAGTTGTTCTTATTTGCAAATCCTAGCAAATAAATCCAGAAAAGAGTTACTAGACCACAGAAATTATAGTAGTCACCTTCTCCACATATATCTATGGCTGTTATTTGTGATACACTGACGGCTTGAATGGATCACTCACCAGATGTACCTTGTCTCACTGGCCTGAACAAAATTCTTAACAAACACACATGAGAAACCATGCACACTGGCTGACTTAATCCAGTCTAGCAACATTACTGTAAATGCTTCTGTTGACAATAAATGGTTCATGTACCACAGCCTCTTGAGGATGGCTTGTTCTGTGATCACCAAGAGTCACATTAATAGAGTGCTAAGCAATAGGATTTTATACAGCATACTGGCCCAGATTAATTTGCAACTCTTTGTGTTTAGCTCCCACTAAACTTGTCCCTAAACCCAACACTTTTTTCTTTTTTCAAATATACCTCCACTGCCACACCAGCTTCTACATTTTTGCAACATAGTTTGGCCTTTCAGACTAAATGCTAATGTGCTGCCATCTCCTTTGTTTAAAATTCCATCCAGGCCATACTTGTTGCTTTGCTTCTTGTCACTATTATGGAAACTCGTGAAAGGATGCCACTTACACAATATGCTAGGTTATTAGGAACCATTTCACCTGTTCAAAAATCCAGTGAAACAAATTCAGACTAATTTTCTGGCACTGGGGTTTCCAGAGTTGCACACAGATGGTGGCCATCTGTTCAGAGCCATGACTCCCCTTGTCAGATAAAGGAGATGAAATACAGCAACTCCCCTAATCCTGCTCCAGCTGCGACAGCCCATGCTTACATGGGCGAGGTCTCTCCTACTCTCATTACACTATACTAGCCACCACAAATCATTTCTATACCGGCTCCACCCAAAATAAACCATTCCATAAACATGTCTACTTTCTATTAGATAGCTTTTGGCTCCAAAGTTTGTTTATGAAGTCTCTGTAGACGAAAAGCAGCATTAATCATATGGACAAAGGCTGAAGAGACTATTATATTTATGTATCTCCAATAAGTCAACTTTCCAGGGCATGGGGGAAGCATGTTTTTCAAAGCATGTTTCAGCTGTGTTGGGGGGAACAATACAAGGCCTTTGTATGAGTTTTAAGGGTATTTTCCATCCCAAAAAAGTGGTATACAACACAGCAAAGTTAAAATAAATGAAAAGAGGAGGAACAACTTCATTAAAAAAATTATTACAAAAACAAGACAGCAGCAAAAACAGCAGCAGTGGGATAAAGCAACAGTTAGTAGATTGTGGTTACAGGAGATACTCAAGACATACTTCAAGCAGGAGGATATTCCACAATATTGGTGCTGTGATAGGCCTTGCTTCACATTTGGAGGCCCATCCAAGCCTTCACAAAAGAAAGAGTCTGAACAACTCCCTAACCTGCAAAGTTTAAGTGTGATGATCTTCACACAGGAGTAATCATTTCCTGAAATAACCAGGACCCAGGCTACTTAGGACTTTAAAGGCAAAACTAAAAACCTGAATTGGGCATGAAAGCAAACAGGCAGGCAAGTGCAGCTGTTTCAGAGTAACTGATATGACTGTGCTAAAGAGGCAAACAACATTCTGCACCAGCTGAATTTCTCAAGCCATTTTCAATGGCAGTTGCACATAGATTGCGTTGCCAAAATCTAGCTGGCAAGGCATAGGTTTCTATCTTTCAGTAGCAGGTATAGCTGGTAAAATTAGCTAAAGATGATAAATGGCACTCATGGTGATAACCACAAGTTGGAGATTTAACAGTATCCCCAAACAGACAGTTTCGAACTCATCAACCCACCAACAACTGCATGCAAAGTTTAAAGACATCATACTGCATATGGAGCCAATATAAAGGAAAAAAAGGGGGAAAAAAAGATTTGAATATTATCAAGTTTACTGATAACACTGAAGCTCATCTCACCCAGAGATTTCATGTGGACAGCTACTGAGGGGGAGGAATAAAAGGAACAACAAAATCTGGACTCCATCTTCTGAAAAAGTACAGAACCACTATAATCCAATGGCCCCAATCTCCAGTTTAGAAGAGTATCGGGATTAATTATATCTAATTGTTGAAGAGATTTAGCAAGGTCAAACTTCTGTCCTGCCTGCACAGGTTGTCAGTAAGCATTATTGAGACAGCTTTGTTCCCAAGTATAAGTCACTCTTTCATTACCACTTAAGAATTATTATCAAGCTTTGGAAAAACCCGTGAGAGACTAATCTACACACATTTTTACTGTTACAGATAGGTAGCCGTGTTGGTCTGCCATAGTCAAAACAAAACAAATTCCTTCCAGTAGCACCTTAAAGACCAACTGAGTCAGTTCTTGGTATGAGCTTTCGTGTGCATGCACACTTCTTCAGATACACTCCATTTTTACTGGTTATTTAAGTACATTTTCTGGTTATTTAAGTACATAACATTTTTACTGGTTATTTAAGTACACTTTCAGCCTGAAAAAGGGTGGGGATCCACTTATTCATTTCATCGTACCAACTGTCCAAGTCAACAAACTCAGTGTTGTGTAGGGCTATTGCCTGCCATTCCTCCACAGACCACCTACCCAACAACAGAATCCCACCAGGAAAGACACAGGGCTCCTTTTCCTCACAGTCCCCACTCAAATGGTGATTGGCTGCTACCATCTTGTTTAACACAGAAAAGCAAACTTTCATGCCTTTGATAAAGTTCTTGAGAGATTAATGCAAAAATGTTAAAATGTACTCAAGCTCAGATTTCATTTAGATTTATAAGAGATTGATTCCCATCCACCCAGCATCTGATTTAAATACTGGTAAGTCAGATACACAACCCACCCAGGGTAGATGCTCAGTACCAGAGTCAATTTAATTTCCTTTTCCTTTTCCTTTTGCTTTTGCCTTGAGGAAGGCCTCCAAGCTTGATCAGGAACCTCCAAGTCTGCTGTAGGCCTTCCGCTTAGATCTGCTTTGTCTAGAGTTAGAGAAGCAATCTGAGTTTGTTTTGTCTTAGTTTAAATGGGAAAACTCAGCTTATCTCAAAAGTCAGTTCAAGTGAATTAAACTGGGCTTACTCACAAGTGGGGATAGGATTGCAGCTCTGTGCCATGATCTCTCCTGGCATATCCCCTATATCACGGAGCCAATCCCCAGCATTATAAATGAAGATATAAATAGCTTGTTTACTTCCTGTGCTAAGCAGCATTAAACTATACTCCTTTTGCCAAAAGGAACTGCTGCTGTAGTCCAACAGAATAATGTTTAGTTTAACTCAAGCCTCCTAATTGACCCACCCAAAACTACCAGTAAAGCCAAATAAAGAATTTAAGAATATTGTTACTGTTCAATATTAATATTAATTAATAAAACTGTAATTTTATTTTTAAATGAATGCCTTTATATATGAAGTATCTTTTTAAAATAATCTAGTCTGAATTTAATACAAAGATCTTAAAATGTACACACTCTCCTAAAACCCTTTTATCACAAAATACTGTTAAAGCCTACTTTTCTATTTTAGAACAAAGAAGACAACAACAGGCTGTGCCTTGTGCAGGTGCTCTGCTGACGAATGCCAAGCATGGGCCAATGTCAGCAGTGGTCATTCACCAACAGCACACCTACAGTGGTAACTCGGGTTACATACGCTTCAGGTTACAAACTCCGCTAACCCAGAAATAGTACCTTGGGTTAAGAACTTAGCTTCAGGATAAGAACAGAAATCGTGCAGCGGCGGCGTGGCAGCAGCGGGAGGCCCCATTAGCTAAAGTGGTACCTCAGGTTAAGAACAGTTTCAGGTTAAGAACGGACCTCCGGAACGAATTAAGTACGTAACCAGAGGTACCACTGTACTGTGCAAATCACCCTGTGCACCAGCTGCCTCCCAAAGGAGCCAACCAGTCAAGGCCTCCCTGCATCTCAGTCGCTAACTGCCCTACGATTGACCTCACCAAGGACAATAGCACCTGGTGTTGGAGATCTGAGGTCTAACACTGTAACTAGTTCCAGTTACAGATAGGTAGCCGTGTTGGTCTGCCATGGTCAAAACAAAATAAAAAAATTCCTTCCAGTAGCACCTTAAAGACCAACTGAGTTAGTTCTAGGTATGAGCTTTCGTGTGCATGCACACTTCTTCAGATACACTGAAACAGAAGAAAGGTCCGGTGACTTCTGTTTCAGTGTATCTGAAGAAGTGTGCATGCACACGAAAGCTCATACCTAGAACTAACTCAGTTGGTCTTTAAGGTGCTACTGGAAGGAATTTTTTTATTTTGTTTTGACTGTAACTAGTGTTGGATCCAGGGATGCCAACTTGAATAAAACATTGGGGGGGGGGCAGATAAGCCCCGTCCCCAATCATAGCAATGAGGTACCTAGTGCTGGTGAAGGTTTATTCCTCCTTCACCCCCTTTTTATACCCAAAACAGCTCTGTGAGATTGACTGGTTTCAGAAACAGCAACTGGTCCAGGGTTACCCTCAATTCTTAAAGGTGAAAATGGACTTGAACCCAACTCTCCCCAAACCCAACTTTCTAGGCATCTGGTTGCACCTCCCCCTCCAAAAAAAACCCTGAGGGCTGGCTGTAAAATTATGCATATGCCTGCTGGGGCATCTTTTTAAAACCCACCTTAATTCTGTGACAGTAAGTAGTTTTAATTTGCTTTTAAATATTGTGTTTTAATTTTAAATATTGTGTTTTAATTCATGAACCACTCTGCGGAGCAAGCAGTTTGCATTATCTCTCTTATCTCTCACACTCTCTCTGCTCCAAAATGTCAAGAGGTTTTTGTCCAATCCCAGCTCTCTTGCTATCCAGCAACCCTTTTACAAGTTCACTTACAGTGCTTGTTGGGAAACGGAAGTCCAAAAGTGGAAAAGAAAGAAAGGCAGCAATGCCCATCAATTTGGAGGTGGGGGGGCTGGCCCCCTCAAATATTTTAGGGAGAGGACAAAGGGACCTGAGCCCCTAGGAGTTGATGCCTGTGGTTGGATCTATTGGGTTGTATCTGACACTGCAGCTCATGCAACAGACCAGCCTGCACAATAGAACTTCCCTCTCCCCTACAACCTCAACTGCCACACCTTCTAAATCTGTTCCAGTGGATTGGGAGACCCTTTGGAGAAGGCTGGGGGGGGGTAAGCAGGGGATGAGAGGAAGAGGAATTCCCATTGTATGAGCAGAATACCACACCTGCAGCATCGGATACAACGTATTATATTTATGAAATTATGAATTGTCAATAGCAGAGCATGATATTTAATATCCAACTCATGAAGAAACACTGATGGGCCAGGTTAACTACTAGCTCTGGTTCTGAAAGTTTCGGACACTTGAAAACAAAGGAATTAGTTTTGCTTAGTGTAATTTAAAGCTGGAAAAATAATAAACACAAATACTTCATTTCACAGTTGCCCCACTCTATGATATATAAATTACACAGTGCAGGGAGGCATGGAGGATGCATGACTATAGGTTTTGGATTATACTACCTAAGAGTTCTATTTCATTACAAACACATCTTTATTACAGTGACCAATTTATACAGTATATATGCTTATTCAGGAAATACACCAATTAAAAAAGTTGGAAACTTGCTTATGTCAGTGATTTAAATTGCTTTTACTTATTTTTATATCATTCAAAACAATCTGTTACTAATCCAGCCACTTCTGTCCTAAAACCCCTAGTCCTGCTGCGGCTGCCACACTACCCAGAGCAAAGCCATGATTTGGCTTAGTGTTATGCAGGAACCCAAGCTCATGGTTGTCTCCTGTGGACAAAGCCTAAGTGACAAGTCAAGAACAAACCCTGGCTACAGTTCATGATTTGTCTGGAGTGAGGCAAACCATCAGCCCAGTTTTGAATGTTAACACTAAGCCTAACCATGGTTTAGCCCCAAAGAAATGAGTGTGCCAGACTACCTTATCTGTCTCCTGAGAAATCTCTGTATGAGACAAGAAGCAACAGTTAGAACTGGGTATGGAACAACTGATTGGTTCAAAAATGGGAGAGGAGTACAACAAGGCTGTATATTATCTCCCTGCTTATTCAACTTATATGCAGAATACATCATGCGAAAGGCTGGACTGGATGAATCCCAAACCGGAATTAAGATTGCCAGAAGAAATATCAACAACCTCAGATATGCAGATGACACAACTTTGATGGCAAAAAGTGAGAAGGAATTAAAGAACCTCTTAATGAGGGTGAAAGACGAGAGTGCAAAATATGGTCTGAAGCTCAACATCAAAAAAACTAAAATCATGGCCACAGGTCCCATCACCTCCTGGCAAAAAGAAGGGGAAGAAATGGAAGCAGTAACAGATTTTACCTTCTTGGGCTCCATGATCACAGCAGATGGTGACAGCAGTCACGAAATTAAAAAACGCCTGCTTCTTGGGAGAAAAGCAATGATAAACCTAGACAGCATCTCACCTTGCAGACAAAGGTCCGTATAGTTAAAGCTATGGCATTCCCAGTAGTGATGTATGGAAGTGAGAGCTGGACCACAAAGAAGGCTAATGGCCAGAGAATTGATGCTTTTGAATTGTGGTGCTGGAGGAGACTCTTGAGAGTCCCATGGACTGCAAAAAGATCAAACCTATCCATTCTAATGGAAATCAACCCTGAGTGCTCACTGGAAGGACAGATTCTGAAGCTGAGGCTCAAATACTTTGGCCACCTCATGAGAAGAGAAGACTCTCTGGGGAAAAACTCTGATGTTGGGTAAGATTGAGGGCACAAGGAGAAGGGGACGAGAGAGGAGAAGATTGCTGGACAGGGTTATAGAAGCGACCAACATGAATTTGACGAAACTCCGAGAGGCAGTGGAAGACAGGAGTGCCTGGCATGTTCTGGTCCACGGGGTCACAAAGAGTCGGATACGACTAAATGACAACAAACCAGCAGGGAAGCAGTGAAGCAACCAAGATTTGCGCTGTGAGTACCTGCACATTCATACTGGGCCATGGTTTGCCTGAGTGTTACATGTGAAAACTAGTGTTAGAAAAGCTATTTGCCACATGGCTTCTGAAACCTGGGTTATGAGAGCAAAAAATAGAATGGCTAGTCACCATCCCCCCCTGATGCAGCAGCACTTCCTATTTATTTTTTCATAGAGAATTCATTTGGTTCTTTTTGCAATTTGTGGTATTCGGAGGGTTGTAACCAGCCATAGCAAAACAGGTCCTACACAGAGCACATTGAGATTTAAGTTTAGGCAGTAACACTCGGTGAACTTTATGGCTGAGTGTGGATTTGAACCCGGGTCTCCTACGTTCTAGTCCTACAGGCACTCTAACCACTACACTATACTGGCTCTCACTGGGGTGAACTATTTTCTTTCAAAATAAAAAAAATCATTCCAGTAGCACCTTAGAGACCAACTATGGTAAGTTTGTTATTGGTATGAGCTTTCATGTGCGTGCATACTTCTTCAGATACACTGAAACAGAAGTCACCAGACCCTTATACGGTGGTACCTCGGGTTAAGTACTTAATTCGTTCCAGAGGTCCGTTCTTAACCTGAAACTGTTCTTAACCTGAAGCACCACTTTAGCTAATGGGGCCTCCAGCTGCTGCTGCCACACCGCCGGAGCACGATCTCTGTTCTCATCCTGAAGCAAAGTTCTTAACCTGAAGCACTATTTCTGGGTTAGCAGAGTCTGTAACCTGAAGCATCTGTAACCTGAGGTACCACTGTATATAGTGAGAGGGTGGGGAGGGGTATTGATCAGAAGGGTGGTGGGAATGAGTGACTGGCTGATAGGTGTGGTAAACCTGTTGACCACTGTTAACGACTGCAATTGGTCTTACAGGAAAAAGCCTACCTGTAACTATTTTCTTTCAAAACAAAACAAATTCCTTCCAGTAGCACCTTAAAGACCAACTAAGTCAGTTCTTGGTATGAGCTTTCGTGTGCATGCACACTTCTTCAGATACACTGAAACAGAAGTTTCCAGACCCTTCTATATAGTGAGAAGGTGGGGAGGGGTATTACTCAGAAGGGTGGTGGGAATGGGTGATTGGCAGATAGCTGTGATGAAAAAGCAAGGGGTGAAAAGGTGAAAAATGGCTTTGTCATGTATAATGAGATAAGAATCCAAGGTCTTTGTTCAGACCAGGTTTTTCCATGGTTTTGAGTTTGGTGATAAGTTGTAATTCAGCAGCTTCTCTTTCCAGTCTATTTCTGAAATTCCTTTGTAGTAAAACAGCTACTTTGAGATCTTGTATAGAATGTCCTGGGAGATTGAAATGTTCTCCTACTGGTTTCTCTGTCTTGTGATTCCTGATGTCCGATTTATGTCCGTTTATTCTTTGGCGTAAGGTCTGGCCTGTTTGTCCAATATAGAGAGCTGAAGGACACTTTTCTTTCAGTTTGCAAAGTCACAGCTTCTGTGATAAGTGGAGCTGCCAGTGAGGGATATTGTCTCACTCTGTCTATTCGTGCCCACATAATGTGATTATTTTCAAAGTTCTAATGTTTTTATTACTGTAAGCAAAGCACTTCCTTGTGTAAATGGTAAAGGAGCACCTGTGCAAAAAAGTCCATTTCAAGAGCCTTGGTATCTTTTAAGGTTTGGCCCCACTGCAAATTACTATAGCAGCTGCAGTGACTTAACTCCATGAGTGTAGATGAGAGGAAGTCTATGGGAAATGTTTGCACTTAAAAAAAGCTACCCTTCTTTATAAACATCTAGGATTTAGCATGAAAACCGTCATACATTTATACAAACCCTAAATTGTCATTTCTTCTGACATAAAAAAATGGGATTTCCCTAAGAAAAACACTTTATTCACTTCCAGTAAAAAAAAAAAAAAACCAGTGCAAGTAATACTGACCTCTTGCAGTTTGAATTATAGATGTTGATAGGTCATTCTGAATCCCTTGCACTTAAACGATCATACAATTCCACACACACCTATTTCTTCTATTTCTAAAAGATTATATTTTATAGAATATGCACCAGTTTAAAAGGTGTTCCCCACACAGCTGTTCCGTTTCTCCAAAGCTACTATCTTCCTCCCTGCCCCCCCCCCCAGCTTCTTCACAGTTCATTTAGCACATTAAAAGGCTTCCTGGGGAGCAGGCAGAAAGGGAAGGCTTCAGTCCAAGGACAGTCACAAACCACAAGACTGGAAATATCAACTTGGTCACTAGGTAGTGCTCCAGAGTTACAAAAACAACAACTGGCAACCGGTTAATTTTGAACACTGGTGAAAAAAACGGTCCACTGTGCCTGATATCTGACAAATTTTACAAAAATACTAAGGAGAAGACCTATTTGAAGCAAGTTACAGCTACTCTCTACTAACTTGAACTATTACTTTAAATAATAGTTTAACTGTATTCCTGATGGCAAATTTTAAAATCAAAGTGTAGCATTAAGTTAAAACCTCTTATCAGTTTCATCATGATCAAAAACTATTTACCTAATGGTTCTGAAGACGTTAAATGGAAACTGCCTTACCACAATCCTAAAGCTGGCCAAAGTCTGGCTGAGCATCCTCAGGGCACATTGCACCCCACTGGCACCCAAGCACTTTTGCACTCAGAGGCCTAAAGTTCTATGGGTGCAGTTTTACTACCAGAATTATGCCATCAGAAATAATAGGGAGTACCATATTGGCCTGAATATAAGCCGCACCTTTTTTCCAAATTCCAACGGTGAAAAGTGTGGCATAAATTTGCGACCTTACAAAACCTGGCTTTTACGATATAGATATCGCTCCCCTCCCGTCCTGTCAGCAGCTCCTCCAGCCTCCCCCAAAGCTGGGTAGGAAAGAACACAGGGGAGGGGGAAGACCACTGGCACCGTGACACGGCTCCCCCTCAGCCTGTAATGCTGCCAGGAATGGGGGAAGTGGCCCCCGCCAAGACAAACACGGGGAAGCGGCACCCACTCCACGCGTAGTCCCCCATCCTCCCCCCAAGGCCAGGAAGGGAGGAAGCGGAAAGGCAACCAACAATGCAGCAAGGCTCCCCCCCCCCCAGCCCAGTGTGCAGCCAAGAGCATGGGGCAAGCAGCGCCAGGAGTCCTCTCTAGTACCTGTAGAATTTTCTTCTACATTTGCCATCTACGGGGTGTGAGTGCCTGTGGAAATTTAAGGGAGTGGCTTATATTTGGTTATTGTCTCTCCCCCCCCCCCCCCGAATTTTAAAGGTGCGGCTTATTTGCGGGTACAGCTTATATTCGGGTCAATACAGTATGTCAAGGGTGTATGACAGGAGATCCAGATTCAAAGGCACAAAGTTCCCACACTCCAAAAGGATTTTAAAAAAACAAGCCCTGGAGCTGGTTTGGTGATTTTTTCTCACTGATGGCAAAAGGAGAGGAGAAATTAAAAAATTAAATCAGGAGAAAGGAAAATGGGCAGCCCCTCCACCACCCCTGGGCCCAAGCAAGCTGAAGGGCTTTGGAATTAACAGTTCTCCTTCAAATTATTTGCTAGCCACGGAACTTTCTCTGCTCACCTAGATGGTCACTTGGCACCTCCATCGTTTGCCTCCATCACCCCCCACTTTCTATCACAAAATGAAGCCAGCAGACTTCTCTCCGACATCATTGCCTTCAGAATCTCCTCTGGCTCCCAGCAAAAAGAAAAGAAAAAGAAAGGCAAGCCACCAGCTGCATAGGTCGGCAGTAGTGAATTTGGAGTTTCACTCTACCTCTGGCACTGCAGGTATAGGAGGCAGAGATAAACAATATATGCAATTTGCACCTAGTCATAAGACTTTCACAAATCAAGAGTTTTGTATAAAATAAGGTATCTGCCAAAATAAAGTCAAAACTAGGCACAACACATTAACATTAAAATTTAAAAATTCTGAATTTTGCAAGCAGATCACATTACCCTTTAGAAATTTTGACCTTAAAAGTATATGCAACCTTGAATAGTGTTCTCTCAAGAATACCCCCTATAATCAGCTGAAAGCAAAGAGGAAAAAAATACTTGATATTTGTTATTCCTCCTCACCCCCACCCCAAACTTCAGATTCCCATGGACAGTGGGTGCTATTGTTTCCAACTGATATGAGATAAATGGCTATGGGTAGACCACGAAGGAGCCCAAACACATCTGGCCACATGGTTCTTCTCTGAGAATGGTCACAGCATCATCTCAAATGAGGTCACTGGGGAGACCCAGCCAGATGGACAGGGCACAAATTATAAAATTATGATGAGGATGATGATGATGATTATGATGGTGATGATGTCTTTTACAGGGATCACAAATTCAGATCCTGGGCAGCTCCTCCAGCAGTTTCTGTTGAGATCAATAGTCAAACTTGACTTATTTAAAGTCCCACTTGTTCAACCAGCTCTATGACAGGGAACGTTAGAAACACTGCTGACTTGATGTATCATTCATCTTTTTGCATTCGACACTTCTAGAGTGGTGGAGAAAGAATGAAATTGAAAGGCATAGGATAAAGAATTGTACCCTTAAAATGTCAGACGGCAAAAAAGCAAACTACTGAGAAGACTGCATCACAGAAAACACAAGCCCAAACCTCTGCACAATTTTCCACTGTTTCAAAACAGACTGCAACACTCAGGATACTACATAAACAGCATCCAAAATTAATTGGTCGCCAGTCAGTTTTTGCGACTCAAGAACTCCACCTAGTGATCAAGGTGTCCTGTGCAATTTGTCTAAATGTATTAGGGTAAATGTATTTACCCTAAGTTTTCAGTGCCAAGGAAATCCCTTACTATGATAAACAGGAGCAGAACTTGAGGAATCTCTCTAAAGCATAAGCATCTACAAAATAATTTCCTCCAAAGAATCCATGAATCAATAGCCATGGTTTTAAATAAAATAATACTTTCCTTGTATGAGAGCTATTCAATATTCAAAGTTGTCACAATATACCATAACTTCAGGTATTGCCCTATCCAAAGGTATCCAACAGCTATCAAGGTTTATCATGATTAAAATAATTCAGCTATATCCAAACAGGAATGTCAGGTGGGATTCTGTGGAACTAGAAAAACTGTGAGCTGGTAATTACATCACCCAACACAGACACAAGAAGTTTCACACAAATAACTTCCAAGTTCTTTTCTACACAACCAACACCCTAATCGAGCCACACCTAAAACTTGCAGTATGTACTTACTGTTGTACATAGAGTTTTACTTGCAATTATGCAAAATAGGTTCCTCTGCCATTTATTTTCATAAAGTACAAAGTATTTAAAAAGCCATCCTTTCCTTTAACTAGGCATTTTAACCAAGTCGTTAGATTAAAAAGACAAGAGTGGTTTCAGCCTTCAAGGCTACAGTGTGAACAAGTGCTTAAAATGTCAGAAGAAGTTAGACACCATATGAATGAACAAGGTTGTTATTCAAATATATCCCTCGAAAACATTCAAGAACCACTACAGACAACATGTTCTCTGAAATGCTTAAGAGTATGGGGATTAGCATTACTGTACATCACTGGGAGACCATTGCTACAACATTTGTGAAGCCAGGGTTAAATCTTTGGGTCTTGGTATTGAAAAGACTAGGAAAACAATTTATACAACTAGGGGGGAGGGAGGTATTATATACTTTACAACTTATCAATAAGTCACCATAAGGATGTTATTTGCCCGAGACCAGCCAGTGAATTGCAGGGCTCAGCACAGAGAGTTAAGCAAAGACCATGTCCCACTCTATCTTGATGACTTCAACTTTTAGATTACCTTATTTTGGAGGGAATGTCTGTGTCTCTCAAAGCAATACCTTTTTGCTAACATATGCTGGATTGCCAAATGTTTTTATCCCTTTATATCAGGCAATCCTTTTAAGCACTGACATGGTGCACCTACAACAGCATAGTGAGAATTTAGAAATAAAGCTGGCAAGAATGTACAAAAACGTATTTCACTGTTGAAGTGGAAGTTAAATACCAGACAGCATGAAATATAATTTACTTAAATCTATGGCACCACCTTGTTGAGAAAAAAAAAAAAATCAATAAAGGGTTAGCATGCAGATTTGAAACTTAGAAGGGATTTAGACATAGTCAGTTGGAAAGCTTTAGAGACTCAGTTTGAAAGCTTTGCCAAATGCTCAAAAGAACTTTTGTGTGTGTGAATTTGTTCCCATGTTCAAAACCTAACCCCAGACAAGACATGTGATCTATTCTAGGTAAGCGCTATGCTCTCAACAGCCCCCTCCAAAGCATTTCTACTCAGAATTATTTCAGAACAGAATTCAATGGAATTTTTTATTTCTAGTAAGATGGCTTGAGAAGTTCAGCATACCTACCCACCCTTCAGCTACCTCCCCTACATTAGTCACAACACTGCTATGTTAAACATGCAGCAACGTCAGGGTTTCCCATCAAGCAGTGACTCTCTCATTTCTCTCCATGGAATATCCAGCAGCTGTATTCCAGATATTTCAGGGGTGGGGGTGGGCGGAGTGGACTCCAAGTGACTCCCTCTGTGCCAGAGGGAGCCTTGCAATCTTAGTACCTTGGAAGTCAAACAGAATCCGTTCTGGAAGTCCATTTGACTTCCAAAACATTCGAAAACCAAATTGCAGCTTCTGGTTGGCTGAAAGAAGCATCAGAAGCTGTGGAAGCCCCATCAGACGTTCAGGTTCCAAAAAAAATTGTTTGCAAAGAGGAACAATAACTTCCGGGTTTGTGGTGTTTGGGAGCCAAAACGTCCAAGTTCCAGGGCGTTAGGGATCCAAAGTATGACTGTAGTTACAAACAGAGAATCAACAACAAACAGAGGATCCAGCAACAGGGGCATCATTGTATCAGATCCTTTAATAGAAGGGACCAGCGTTCGAAACCAACCAGGCACCAGACGCGTTTTGCTACTGGTGTGGGTCCAATTGCAACTACATGGAGATTTCTGGGCGCCAGGTTGGCAACCAGTTTAAAAACCTCTGCCTTAGTTCATAGTTAATACCATTTCCATTTCCCCTGTGTGCTTTTTTCCTTTTGAATACTGGGACAAGTGAATTGTAAGGGCAAGCTACAGTCAAGTTGAGATCACAGAATCATAGAGTTGGAAGGGACTCTGAGGGTCATCTAGTCCAACCCCCTGGTGAACAGACATTCCATGGTGGCAACCACAACCTAGATTTAAGGTGCCATTTGGAACCTAGCCTATATATCTGAGCTTCTAACACCAGAAGGGATGTGTGTAAACAGGACATCAACCAAAAAGAGATTGCTAGAAGAGAATGCCTGATGAAATTCTCACATGCACCTTTAAGAAATTAATGTTTTCTTAACCATTAATCTTCGCATAAGTTGCCATAGGAAATGGAAATGGCCAACAGAAAAGGAATAGCGGATTCAAAATGCTGCTCAACCTTGAAGCATACTGGGTAGACCTTGTATCACTCATTATTTCTCAGCCTCAGCTACCAGACAATATTACAGTGGTACCTCTGGTTACGTACTTAATTCGTTCTGGAGGTCCGTTCTTAACCTGAAACTGTTCTTAACCTGAGGTACCACTTTAGCTAATGGGGCCTCCCGCTACCACCGCACCACTGCTGCGCGATTTCTGTTCTCATCCTGAAGCAAAGTTCTTAACCCGAGGTACTATTTCTGGATTAGCAGAGTCTGTAACCTGAAGCATCTGTAACTCGAGGTACCACTGTATTATGGATGTAAAACTAGATAATCCCCTTCTACACCATTTCCTGCCAACCTAGCAGTTCGAAAGCACGTCAAAATGCACGTAGATAAATAGGTACCGCTCCGGCAGGAAGGTAAACGGCATTTCCATGCACTGCTCTGGTTCGCCAGAAGCGGTTTAGTCATGCTGGCCACATGTACGCTGGCTCCCTTGGCCATTAAAGCGAGATGAGCGCCACAATCCCAGAGTTGTCCGCAACTGGACCTAACAGTCAGGGGTCCCTTTACCTTTACCTTACACCACCTTTACTCCAAAAGGAATGGGTGCATTCATGAGAGTGGACAACTCATTACCACTGTAAGAACAGTCAGGAAGAATGCTCTCATGTCAAAAGCAACCCAAACTACTACAAATGAGATCAATAGGGAGAACAGCTACTATGACAAACTTTATAGACTTCCTCTGGCCTTCACCAATGCTACTTGTCTCACTGGATCATGTAGTATCTTTTTCCTGTATCCCAATATTTAAGATTTCCAAGATGACAAGTTTGTAGCATTATTGACTAACAGTGTTTACTCTATGTATCAACTGAGTTAGACAATGGTCACCGTTGCTACCTTAGTAACGTATTCACATCACAACCACAGATTTCAAACTTTTATCTACCAAGACCAAATGAGGTTGGCAGACTATCTGAAACAGTCAACAAAATTAAGATTGACAGGACATCGTTTAAAAGTTATTGGTGCTACACTTTACTTTTCATTTGCAAATAACCAATGTCTGCTTCATTTCTAATGAAGTATCTCTTAATCCGAAGTACCATTGTATTTCTATACTTAAGATATATATAATATCTAAATCTTGTATAACTGCAATGTTCAACATGATTTTCCAAAGCCCACAAAAGCTAGGAACAGGGGCTACTTTAAAGACAGAAACTTCCTGTCTTAGAAGAATGACAATATGTGATATCAACAATAAATTATATGGTCACAGACCTGGCAATATAACTGAGTCACAAAATCCCCAGCTTTTTCCTCATCCTATGTGCTAAGTTCACTACAGTAAGTTACACACGGCAATCAAAGCTCTTAATCACATCACTGTCAAATAGGCAGGCCAATGCTATTCTCACTCTATAGAAGGTGAACCAAGGCCAACAGCCAAATACTTGTCATCCAACCAGCTTGTGGCTTAGCAAGAATGTGAACTCTAGTCTGCCAGCTCTCTTCACTAGACATGTCACTGTCTGCCTTGTCATCCAAGATCAATTGGAATTACATTTATGGGCCCTTAGGTATCTCTAGACTTTCTCGTGTATACCAGCACTTAAAACTTTCAGCTGTTACTACCACATTGCATTCCCAGTAATCTAATCTTCCTCCCAATTAGGAGAAATGGTAGCTCAGGACTAGTTGATAGAATAAAGTACCTACCAGGTTTTTACTAGCAATAACAAATTTTGAGGAAGGAGGGAAAACAGTGCAACATAAAACTTGGTACACCATAGAAGAAAATAGTCAATTCATAGAATCATAGAGTTGGAAGAGACCACAAGGGCCATCGAGTCCAACCCCCTGCCAAGCAGGAAACACCATCAGAGCACTCCTGACATATGGTTGTCAATTCAGAAAGTAAAACTACAACTTTGAAATTTGCTATGCTGGCAAGTGACCTGTTTCATCCAGCAGTCCAGAGACATGGTAATAGGAATGTAAGAAGGGCCTGCTGGATCAGGCCAATGGCTCCTCTAACCCAGCAACCTGCTCTCACAGTAACCAACCAGGGGAGCTGAGCATAAGAGCACTCTCAATAACAGGCATTGAGAAGCTTACTGCCTCTGAATCTATTTGAATCTATTGATCTATTTAGTGGCAAAGCAAGAAAGTAGAGCCCATTCTGAAGGAGCGAGTTGTAATATTAACTGAAAAGTCAGATGATACAGCATAAACAAATTAATTTCTAATGTTAGTTATCTTTTGGCTTTCCCAAACTTAGTATCAGGACAAGTGTCGATTTTAATGTAACAAATAAGAGGTCTCTATGATTATCACATTCATTACATCAACAGCTACTCATTCTTTAACATACAAACCCCACCTTCCCATTTCCAAAGTTGCTTAAAAGCAGCTTCCCTCACTCTTTCCAAGTGAGGACAAAACTTGAGAGGACATGGAAGGTCTTAACAATAAATTCAATACTGTGTATTTGGGAAAGAAAGTATACTGAAGTTATGAGGTTTAGGATCCTAAACCTCATGTACATTATCTGGGAGAAGTTAAGATGAAGCATATCAACTCCACCCCAACTTAGCTGGCCTTACATGAGTGTGAATAGCTTACCCAGCTCATGGACTTACACTGGCTGAAGAAAAGCCCTGCTGGGGAAAGTAACACCAGTGTACAGGGCAAAAGGGGGCATGTCAAGGGTGGGGAAAGCAGCTCATGGAGGAGGAGGAGGAAGAGGAGGAGGAGGAGGAGGAGGAGGAGGTATAAACTATGGTTTGCTGCATCCTCACTATCTTCATTCACTGGCCCTACACCCAGAGCTCAGTGTAACTTACACTGCCAAAAATGCAAGTGTAAATTTAATTCACCCACTGGAAGAGGATAAAAGCCCCCCACCAACCAGGAGCAGTTAACATGCAGCTTAAGGAGAGACACCACATATCTGCCTCCCTGCGAATCTGCCTGTTTAAAATTGATCTGCTCTCCTCCAAACAAAATACCCAATGCTTGGAAAGAATAATCAATGCACCATAAAATGCACAAGGCATATCTGTAGTGCTTTTAATAATGCTGCTTAAAACTGACAGAGCAAAACTGCCTTCTCTTAGTAATCCTTACAATAGACCTATGAGGTAAACTGGCATTACCCCCCCGCCAACACACACATATTGCAAATTGAAAGATGAGGGATAAGGCCTTGCCTAAAGCCACTTGGGAGTTCAGAGCTGAGCTGAGAGTCCTCAGCTCACGCTCTTAGTTAACAAACCAACACATTTACAAGTTACTTTTGTAAAAGTAATGTGGAGCACTGAATCTCCCATTCAGCACCCAAGAGCTGGTTAGCAAGTGGTTCTTACCTTATCTTTTTCATGTGGAAGGAGAGATACTGGAGGAAGACAAGAAAGAGATTCACAGCTCTCTTTCCCATCTGCATTTGTGGCTGCTTTAGTATTGAGTTGGTACAGAGGTCCATCTTTAAGGAGTCGCCCATGGCCAATTGCCCGCTTGACAGCCAATCGCAATTGCTGGTGAAAGGTGGAAGGGGCACTGCTTGCAAATAGAGCTGACACATCCTTCTGCCCTTTCAAAAAGCGTTCAATGTTCTTCAAGGATGAGCCACTGGACTCTGCCAAGCCCTCAACTGCCCGTTTAATCAGTTTATTCCAGTCCACGTTTGGTTTACCATCCAACTTTCCATGGTTTCGTGGTTTGGGAAGTGCTATTCGCCCAGGGTTATCAGGATCCTTAT
The DNA here is from genome assembly GCF_964252035.2 of Podarcis erhardii. Taxonomy (NCBI): domain Eukaryota; kingdom Metazoa; phylum Chordata; class Lepidosauria; order Squamata; family Lacertidae; genus Podarcis; species Podarcis erhardii. The sequence continues at coordinate 2,667,093 of NC_138511.1, forward strand.
AGGAATTAAGTCCCTTATTGGAAACCTTTAATATGGTCCCATCTTTAACGCTCAGTTCCAATTGCTCCAGAACCGTTTTTCGATCCAAACCATGGGACGAAGACACAGCATTGCATATCCTCTCTTCTGAAGGGCGCTGTTTTTGCTTCTTGACCTTTTTAATTGCCTCCAAAATCCACTCCGTGTACAGCGGGTTAGCGAGTTTTACCATGATGAAGACTTCTGTATATCCATAGAGTCGTTATCCCTTATCCCTATACTGAAGGAGTTTCACAGAATGGGAAAACAGATGATCGGAGGATAGGGACCAGTTAACCATAGCATACACGTTGTTTGCCCCAAATTCCTTTTTCAAACATAAGATTTCCTATTTTCCATTTAAAAATATATATCCTGTTAGGAACCAATTCATATTTTCCAATGCCCCCCCTCCAAAAAAAGCAGCAGGTGTATCATACAGGTGAGACGAATTCAGCACATCTCATTCCAGCTCTTTACATTCCCAATCTGGTACACAAGTAAATAAAATGGTAAGCCTGAAAGAAAGAAAAAAGAGAAAACAGAGTTATTTGACTTTTTAACAAGCAGCTCCTAACTGTAAAGTTTTGCTAGCCCCTCAGCACAACAGCGTCAGCATAGCTGTGTTAAAAAAGGGAAATTTGTCCAAGAATATTTGGTCTAAAAAAAAATCTGAAAGCAATTAAAGATTTGGCATTTAAAATGGCAATGCATTGGGCCAATTCTTCAACAAGTCTGGACTTGAAGCAAAACACCATTTAGAAGGCACTAACCACCAAAAGAACTGAGGCAAAATCCTCCAAAGGTAGAGAAGAAAATCGCATAGAAAAGCCAGCTCATTCCATCTCCTCACCCAGGAAAGAGACTTGCAGGATTACTACAAGAAAACAAGCTGGTTGGACAAGTCACCACCATTTGGGGGAAAAAGAAGGTAAGTTGGGAGGGGCAAAGGCAACTGCCTAACAAGAAAGCTGCAGAAGCCCATCTAGCCCAACCTTTCACAGCAGTCGGGCCAACCCAACACCTACATGAAGGTTGCAGCTAGGCTACTTTCTGAAGGTATACGACCCTACCACCTGCTCAAGCGGAGCATGGTTGGGGTCTGGTCAGGGCCTGAGTGGCAATCACATGTATCCCACCTCAGGCTCCAAGATGCAAGGGAACAAACTTTAAAACTCCCTAAACTTGCAAGGGATGTACAGAAGAACTATGGCGTAATGCACTGCACGCCTTGAGCCCAAAAATAAGCCAGAATGCCGCCTACCCTAACTTTACGGGATAAAGTTTTTACCCTCTTTAGAGTCCCTTTTTTGTTTTTAAGTTTGCAAGGGGCGCTCAGGTCTGAACACCGCAAGATCTGGGCGGCCGCGAAGCCTACGGAAGCGCCGCGCATCTTCCGAAGTCGGGAAAAGGAAAAGTCGCTCGCATCCGCGCCTGTGTTTCCAAAAAGCAACAACAAACAACGGGCCGCCAGAGCGAGCGAGAAAAGGCGTTATGTAAGGAGAAGCAGCGGCGGCGGCGCCAGTTGGTCCGGAGGCGGCGGGCCGTGGCCGTCCTTCGGCCGCTTCTCTCCTCTCGCCCCTTCAGGCCCCGGGCGGCAAGGAGGAGACAGCGGGCCCAGCCGCCTCGCCCGCGGCGGGGTCCCCGACGGCGAAGCGCGGCCCAAGCCGAGGAGGCCTCGCCCGAGGCGGCCCGGATGCCAAGCGGCGGCGCTCCGGCCCCGCCGGCTAGGCCCGCCTGCTCGCTCGGGCGCCGCCGAGGCCGACTTGGCCTGCACCTGCCGCCGGCCGGCCGGGCGGGCGCCGAGGGAGGCGGCCAGGCAGGCAGGCAGGCAGGCAGGCGAGGCCGCGGCCGGGCCTGGCGCGGCGAGCCTGGGCCGGGCGGGAGCAGGCCGCGGCCGGGCCTGGCGCGAGGAGCCCGCCCGATGCCCGCCCGCCCGCCCGATGCCCGCCCGCCCGCGCGCCGCCTCCTCCTCTCGCTGCCTCGGCTTCTCCCCGCCTCCGCCTCCTCCTGCTTCGCCTCTCGCCTCTCGCCGCCGCCGCCGCCCGGCTGGGAGCCGCCCCTCCGCCCGCCCGCCCTCGCCCTCCGCCCGCCGCTGCTTACCGGGGCCTACGCGAGGCGGAGCCCAGGAGCCTGAGGCCGGACGGCGGCGAAGACCCAAACTGACACGGCGGCCATCTTGGGTCCGGAGCTGGGCGGAGGGCGGCGCGGCGCGCAGCGGAAGAGCCGAGGGGGCGGGGCCGCGGCGGCGGCGGCGCCGGGAGGGGAGCCGGGCCGCGGAAGGGCCGCCGAGCCCGGGAGACGCAGGGCGCGTGCGCCGGGGGGCGGGCGGGCGGGGGAAAGGGAAGGTGCGCGGAGGCGGGGCGCCGGGAAAGCCGAGCCAGGTTCTCGGGGGCTGAAGCCGCGCTCGGGGGGAGACGCAGATCCCTAAACATGTTTGAAGCAGCAGGAAACCGAGAGCGGCCCTCAACGGGGCCTGAAGGCAGCTCCCGCCCGGCCTTCCTGGGAAACGGCGCTGGCCGTGCAGGATCCATCCGCCCAGCCAGCCCTGCCCCGCCAAGCGGACTTGGGAAGAAGGCCTCTCGGAGCGCGTGCAGAGTGCATCTCCTCCTCTCTCCCCAGGCCCCCGAAAAGACGGAGCTGCTCATGCAAGCTTCTAGCCCTCACTGCTGATTTTAGAAACTGAGCACTGGGAATAATCATCACCTCTTGTTTTGTACTACTAAGGTATTCTTAGTAACTGCATAAATATGCCATGAAAGGGATACAGGCAAAGAAGCCACAGTTTTTGCTTGACTGTACAGTTTAAACAAAAAGAGCATTGAGAGGTAATAACTGACCTGTTTGTGTTTGTTAGCTGACCCAAGACAGCACTTTCAATTTGGGGATTGGGAGATGAGATCCATGGTGAAGCTCAAAGGAAAGGTCATGAATACATTTAAACTGAATTATGAGCAGGGAGGGGGGAGAACAAGAACATTTGCTGTGGTCATTTTCCATATCACCCCTTCATAATAAGTACTGAAATATTTTCAGCACACTTCAAAATCAACTTCTTTTGATGTAATGGGATTTTTGGAGCCCTAAGTGTAGTGTGGTAATTAGCATGTTGGACTGGGGCCTGGGAGACCAGGGTTCAAATCCCCCTCTCACCCATGAACCCCACTGGGCATGACCGTGGATCAGGCCCCGTCTCTCAGCCTGATCCACCTCTCAGGGTTGTTGTGAGAATAACATGGAGAAGGGGAGAAGTGTGTACAACACCCCAAGCTCCTCAGGAGAGCCAGTGTGGTGTAGTGGTTAAGAGCGATAGACTTGTAATCTGGGGAACCGGGTTCCCGTCTCCGCTCCTCCACATGCAGCTGCTGGGTGACCTTGGGCCAGTCACATTTCTTTCTTTTTTCTTTTTTAAAATAATTTTTATTAACAGACCAATCAAATCAAATCAAATCACATAAATTCCGAATTACAGATCCTAATTTTAAATTTTTGTTGGGGGTACCCATATTTCAAGTTCCGAAAGGGATCCAATCCTCTTGTTGCTGCTGCTTTAAAAGTCCACAAATATTCTGTCCAAATAATGTTCACAATTCTGTCCAATCCTTTCTTGCTGTTTTCCACATCTCTTCTAGTTGTTTTCATATATTTTTCCTTTCTCTTTGTCTTTGTGGCCTCTGATAGTCTCCATAAGCGGGTTGAAACAAATTTGTATTCCTGTGTGGATTTTTCCGTTCGTCCAAGGGTCATATTTCAGACAGCTACCGTATTTCATCGCTTCCATAAAGAAAAACATTATTGCTGTCTACTCGTTAACTTTTCACAGGTCTGTCCCCTCTTTCTCAGTCCTCGAGGAGGTTCTATCAGTAATCCAATATGAAAACAAAGATTCCTCCTCCCAATCATGAATCTTTCGACAGGACCTGTCAAAATGGTGACTCCCTTTTTGTTGCTGCGCCATCAAAAGCCCTTGTTCTTTTTCTCGATCTCACAAGCCAAACTTTTGGTAGTAAATCATTTCCACACAGTTTTTAATCATCCTGCTTAGGTCGGTTATGCGACGGTTCTTTTTGGAGAGGGGTTATTGATTAATCACATAGAAGAAAAGAAGAAAAGTTTCCCCCCCCCCATCCAGTCTCGCTCCGGCATACTAAACCTGGTGTATTTTCTTCATGTTGTAGTCCATTAAATCATTTCACAGAGGTCACTTCAGTTAGCAGTCTTCACTCCCGTTCTTCACTTGAAATATGTGCATTTGCTTATTTTCCAATTATATATTTCGAGCTGATGCAAACCAGTGACAAATCAGAAAAATCAGAGACAGCGTCCGGGAGAGCCGTACCCACCCGAGGGCTTTGTGCCTAGTGCCCTCACCCCCTTCTTTCGAATCTGGGGGTGAATTATGGACACAGCAGGCAAGGCAGCGTTCCCCATTCCCTTGGGGCAACGAAGGGAGGCTGCATACTCCCGTATCAGCCTCTTAATTACCTCGTGTGGGTCGGAAAGATGTTATTGTCGGCCATCTTCCAATGCGCCCCCGGTGCCCCCCCCCCGGGCCAGTCACATTTCTTTGAAGTCTCTCAGCCCCTCTCACCTCACAGAGTGTTAGTTGTTTGGGAGGAAGGGAAAGGAGAATGTTAGCTGCTTTGAGACTCCTTCTGGTAGTGATAAAGAGGGATATCAAATCCAAACTCTCGGACGAGGAGTGGGATATAAATTTAATAATAATAATAATAATAATAATAATAATAATAATACTGAATGCACAGTAGTGTGTATGTGACCCAGTGACTTGCCCAGATTACAGGAGCCGCTGAATAAATGAGAATCAAGAGAGATGGTGCATGATGGACACAGGAAAAGCAAAGGACTTCATGGGGAGCAGCTTTGCAGCAGACGTTAAATTTCTGAAAGCAGAGAAAACAGCACATTTAACATTAATGCTCTAACCTTAAGCATAATTTCTCTAAAGTACAGTAGGTCCTACTGGTTTTGATGGTGTTAGCTTTCTTCTAAGTATGCGCAGGATTGCAGCATTGTACAATTTTCAGTTTATGGTTCAATTAAAACTTGCATGTGAAAGTGCCTTTCTTTCAAGTAGCCACAGGAATCCAGCAATGAGGGTGCAAGCGGCTTATCTTGGGAGGGTGGGATTTCTCCCTCCTCACCCACTCCTCTGCCACCCCTAATGCAACCTCCGAGTGATCCTGTGTAGGGTTGGGCTATACAGATGTATCCCCTAACCACTGGAAACCAGTATCCATTTGTTTCAAGACAAGTAATGATTTGCATTCAGCCCATTGCCTTTTTTTGTGTTCAGGAAGCCTATAAAGTCCTTTCAGCAATCACTGAGAAATCAGAAGAGGGGAGGAGGGGTCATAGTGGGAAAAATAGTTATAGCCTTGTTTCCCATTACAGTATCAGCAAATTCAGCTGCTGTGAATAGCAGGATGGCAGCCAAAACAGAATTATAGAGAAGTAAGCGGGAGGAATTGGCTTGCTCAAAAATATTTAGGGGAAAGAACTCTAAAGGGACACAAACACACAAAAGCAGCCCTGTGAGGAATGATTGTGCCAGCCTTTGCTAACCTGGTGCCGCCCCCCCCCCCCCCGATGTCCTGGCTGTGGCTTATCAGAGTTGTAGTCCAAAACATCTGGAGGGCACCAGGTTGGTAAAGGCTGCAATGAGCTCATTGACTACAGAATGCTGATTGTCAGCATGGAGGACAGAGAAAAAAGGGGAAGGGGGATCAATAGAGTATCCTGGAAAAAGGCGAGTCGGGCCAGTTAGAACCTTGAACAGGGAACACCCCACCTTGCTACAGAGTCCACTTTTTGAGACCTAAATTTGAACTAGGGAGTATCCAGCTGAAAGGTGAGTTTGGTACTTTGCATGCAGAAGATCCCAGGTTCATGCTTCAGCCAAAATGGAAGCCAGGTAGCAAGGATTAGCAAGGATTGTCTTCCCAAGACACGGAAGAGCCAGTGCCTGCCAGAGGAGTAGGCCAGGCTGAGCCAGATGGAGCTGTGGTCTGACTCCCAAGTTCCTTGTTTGGCACAAAGGATATACCCATAATTTTTCACTAAAAGTGTGGTTTGTTTGTTTATTTATACTATTTATTATAATTAAACCATCACTTCCACCTGAAGTTAACCCCAAACAATCTGTTTCACCTCATTTAGTGTCTAATTGGATGCATGTTTATGATGCCTGTTGACACGCATGCCAGCCTGTTCTCCGCCTCTCTCGTCATCTCTCAACCTCGCCTCCCTCACTGGGTTGTTCTGTGCATAAAAAATGAAGGAGAGAACCATGAATTCAGCCTTGAGCTCCTTGGAGGAAAGGCAGGATATAAATGTAATAGATAAGCATCTGTTCTCCCAAATATGTATGTGCGCAACTGAAGCCTCAAATTGGGGGCAGGGTCATTGGGTGTTTCTGCAGCTCAGCCAACTTACCTATTCTTATAAGCATAGCTTAAGCAAACATTCCTAGCTGCAAAGGACAGCTATAAAATGGGGAGTTATCATGTCTCTGCCTCCGGGCCATACAAGAGAGTGTCTATAGCTATGGATGGGCAAATCTAACAATTTTGGTTTTGCTCAGTTTCTCACTTTTTCAATCTTAAATTCAGTTCTCCATATTTTTGCATCAGTTTGCTAATGTTTTTTTTTTTTAAAAAAAAAAAACCTCTCATGAAAATTAATCAGCATTTCAGTGCAAATTTCCCCTAATTTTTGCATGCTGTTTTCACTAATATATGCATTTTCTATAGTGTGTGCATTTTTTTAAACTCAAGACTAGTAAACAGCATGGCAAAATTCGGAGAAATAAAAAATTTGAAAGATTGTGGTGTTTTGGTTTGTGTATCACTGAGGAGAGTGCAAATTAGTTAAGTTCACCTTTAAATGGAAAATTAACCAATAAACTGAAACTGACACGGGGACAAACAGAAAAAGACGCTCCCCTTTATCACATACACAGCCCAACAAGACAATGACAATCATCCACCAACAGCATACAAATCAATATGGCTAACCTGATCCAAAACACCCACCAACCCCACTCACACACGAAAACAAAGTCCACCACAGCCAACCACAAATGAACAACCACACCCTGGGCCAACCCCAACCTCTCTCACCACCAAAGGAACACAAGTGAACAGCAGAGAACCTGCACAAGCAATGCTGACACCAAACCCTACATACATTAAGCAAAATATTCAACATCTTATCTTATTCAACATCTTTATCAATGACTTGGATGATGGACTCAAGGGCATCCTGATCAAATTTGCAGGTGACACCAAACTGGGAGGGGTGGCTAACACCCCAGAGGACAGGATCACACTTCAAAACGACCTGGACAGATTAGAGAACTGGGCCAAAACAAACAAGATGAATTTTAATAGGGAGAAATGTAAAGTATTGCACTTGGGCAAAAAAAATGAGAGGCACAAATACAAGATGGGTGACACCTGGCTTGAGAGCAGTACATGTGAAAAGGATCTAGGAGTCTTGGTTGACCACAAACTTGACATGAGCCAACAGTGTGACGCGGCAGCTAAAAAAGCCAATGCAATTCTGGGCTGCATCAATAGGAGTATAGCATCTAGATCAAGGGAAGTAATAGTGCCACTGTATTCTGCTCTGGTCAGACCTCACCTGGAGTACTGTGTCCAGTTCTGGGCACCACAGTTCAAGAAGGACACTGACAAACTGGAACGTGTCCAGAGGAGGGCAACCAAAATGGTCAAAGGCCTGGAAACGATGCCTTATGAGGAACGGCTAAGGGAGCTGGGCATGTTTAGCCTGGAGAAGAGGAGGTTAAGGGGTGATATGATAGCCATGTTCAAATATATAAAAGGATGTCACATAGAGGAGGGAGAAAGATTGTTTTCTGCTGCTCCAGAGAAGCGGACACGGAGCAATGGATCCAAACTACAAGAAAAAAGATTCCACCTAAACATTAGGAAGAACTTCCTGACAGTAAGAGCTGTTTGACAGTGGAATTTGCTGCCAAGGAGTGTGGTGGAGTCTCCTTCTTTGGAGGTCTTTAAGCAGAGGCTTGACAACTATATGTCAGGAGTGCTCTGATGGTGTTTCCTGCTTGGCAGGGGGTTGGACTCGATGGCCCTTGTGGTCTCTTCCAACTCTATGATTCTATGATTCTATGAAATAGAAACGTTGCCACCCGACCCCCCCCATCTCTCCCCCCCCCCCCATGTCTCAACAAATGAAACTGATTTGTAAAAATGTTACATGGAAAAAATACAAGAGACATTACACATACTTCTGTAAAACAAGAAAATATTTTTTTTTAAAAAAAGTTCACCTTTAAATGTGAACTCAATTGAAATTTTCCCCTATATGAATATTGTAAACCTTATCACTACAATCTACGGCATTGAGTCTTGTGAATCAGGTTTGCGTCTGGGGTGCCACAAAGGCCTGTGAAGGAGCTGTGGTCTCCTTGCTTGATTTCTTTGTGGAAGCAAAAAACAAACTCATATGTTTACCAGTAAGTATGTAGGGTAGCAGAGAAGGTTGCAATGCAATTAAAAGGACATTTATTTGTAGGAAGTCCGATCAGTCGGCATTTCAATATGAAAAAAGCATTCAAAAAAAATAGCACTGTACCACTTGGGAGTAGGGTTCAGAGTTCTAAACAGTAGAAATCTGTGCTGATATGGAAAGCCCTTGGGCAAGGTCACCTCAGTGAATCCTCACTACAGTCTTTCCACACATTTACTCATCTTCCTCTGGGCACAGTCCTCACCAACATGCAGAGCAGGAGGTGGGCAGCTATTCCTCCTGTTCTTCTCCACTGCCAGCTCTGGTACCCCTGCAACCACCTCTGAGCTACAGCGTCTCTGTTATCCATTCTCAGAGAGCTTGTCGCTTTCTCCACCAAGCCCATGGCTGCTCTTCTAATTGACCAGAGATGGCCATTTCTGTGCAGCATGCAAACTCCTAACCTGATTCTATGCATATTTACTCAAAAGTAATCTCCACAGACTTTCAAGCAGGGAGGGGGTGCCTTTGCCACTCCAGATGTTGTTGGACTCACATCAGCTCCAGACAGCCTATGGCCAGGGAGGAGGATGGAGGTGGTTCTCCAGCACCATCTAGAAGGTGTGTACAAGGCGGGGCACTTAAAAACTCTTTCTGAGGCAGGAAATCCCAGCATGGAGAAAACTTTTAAGCTCTCTGCCTTCCTTACTGGGCTCTGGGAAGGTCCTGCATGGGTCCTGGAGGCCTTCACGAGATCCTGTGATATCTTGCACAGCCCCACAATATCTTGTGAAAGCCTCCAGAGCCCATGCAAGAACTCCCCAGAGCCCAGGAAGCAGCACAGAGAGCTTGAAAGTGCTTTCCATGCTGGGTTTTCCTGCCATGGAAAGAACATTTTAGTTCTCCACCTTGTGCAATTGCATGCTGGCCAGCTGCCAAGCATGTAAAACTGTCACACAAGTTAAATGCATGCAAGTCAACTGTACCAACAGGGCAGGTGTGCAGATAGCTGAATGTGCATGCCTTGTTTCTTAAAAGAATTCCCCTTCCAGTGACATCAGCAAATTATTTTTAAACAAAAAACACACCCTTTTGCTGTTTTCTGGATTTGTGCAAAGCATTCCGGGGCATGCCAGAAGTAGAAGCATAGCTGGAAAAGAAATGAAAGCAGTTTTGAATTCTCAGCACACACCTTTCAGATTGCTGTGCAATGTCTGGTGTAGGAATTTTTAAAGCAGCTTGCTTGTACAGTTTTAAAGTTTTGTGCAAATCTGAGGGATCAAAAGTTATAGCAGGGGAATATAATAGTTATGACCGTGGCAAGGGTCGGGGAATGAAAGCACTGAGGAAGTTGTAGCTGTGGAAAGGGGAGAAGTAGAAAGTGATTATTGATTCACCCATCCAAAAATCAAAAACAAATCATTGGCAATCCCAAGAGGGGTAGTTTGGAGCCTGATTTCCTGAAATTTATCAGATTACAGGTGAATCTGAATTTACAGGGGGAAAGCATCAAGACTGGTGTTGTTTGAGGGTATGGACTACAAAAATCAAATAGGACTGCAAATAGCTGAACACAGAGAGCAAACTCTGGTTTGCAGAAGTGCTGAGGCTCTTCCACAAGATTCCCCTTCACCTGAAGCACAGAGACTCCTTTCAGTGGTGGTCTCCAACCATGGGATGTTCTCCCTAGCGAGGCTCACCTGGGCCCTTCAGTGACATCTTTCTTGTTTCACCTAGGCCCTTTTTTATAACTTCTAAGAGTTTTAATATCTTAAAGCTGACATTATTGTTTTAGATTTAGGTAGCTGTGTTGGTCCGACACAGTTGAAATAAATAAAAATAAATAAAAATTGTCCAGTAGCACCTTAGAGACCAACTAAGTTTGTTCTGGGTATAAGCTTTCGTGTGCATGCACACTTCTCTATTGCGGCAGCATTTTAGACCTTTTATCCATTTTATCCCATTTGATCTTCTCTAGTATTATTTAAGTTGTGTTGTATGTTTCCTGGAGAGGCACTTTATAAATTTATTAAGGCACTTTATAAATGTCAAATTCATGCAGTTGTCTTGTCTCCAACTCTGAAATCACGGTGGGTATATAAGGAAGGGGCTTCTTGTTGTGTCACTCGTGTTATTAATTAATTAATATATTAATAAATGTCCTGCTGATATGCTAATATGACTTCTAAGCAGGTGACAACTATAACATCAATTGCCGTAGTCATACATAATTAAAACACAGAATAACAGTTCCACTGGGGAATTAAAACATCCTTAATTAAAATATACAATAAAACAAGCAAAGAAAAGCATAACAATTTAAAAAGTTAAAGCAATAAAACCAGAAGTTCAGTTTAGGAGAACGCTTGCCTAAACTGATGCCGTTTCAGGAGCCGGTGGAATGCCAATAGTGATGGGGCCTCTCGTGTTTCAGCAGGGAGAGCATTCCACAACACTGGTGCCACCAGTGAAAAAGCCCAGCTCCATGGTAACGCAAGAGCTGGGGCAAAACTAACCAGATTTCATTTGCACTTGCAGGACAGTGGAGGGGAAGACAGTTTTTCAGGTTAGCTGGTCCAGAGTTAATTCACGCTTTGTAAGTTACAGAACCTTAAAACTGGCTTGGTGGCTGATGGGCACGTGCCTGAGAGGCAGCACTATTCCCCACTTGGGCTGAGGAGTTCTGCACCAACAGCAGCCTCTGAACCAAATGCACAGGAAGCCCCACGTAGAGCAGAATACAATAGTCCAGATGTGGGGTCACCAACACACAGGGTGCCAAGTTGAATAAAATGTGGGGGGCGGGTAAACCTTGCCCCACAGAACTGATCACAAGATGCCGTGCTCACACCCCATTTGAATGGCAATGCCCATCAAGTTTGGACAGGGGCAGTGTGACAAAAAAGTTGGTTTTGCTGGACCAGTTGGATTAAAAAAAGTCTTTTTTTCTTTCTTTCCCTGCCAGCAAATGGTTAATGAACTGCAGCCTCTGATTGGCCGTGGTTCCAGGAGGGAGAGTTTAAAAGGAGAGGATTTGAGAGACTTGGTTGAGCAGGTTGGTTAAGAGGGTTGGAATAGAAGTTGGAGAGGTTGGGAGATAGGTAGGGAGACAGGTTGAGGTAGAAAGAGTGAATGCGAGAAAGAGTTGTTTCTGGGAAACGAAAAAACAACTTCCACTCTGAGTGCATTGTGAAGGACAGAGTGTGGTGTCCTGTAGGAGGAATAGACCAGAAATTTTACTGGGAGGCAGAGGCTGAGCCAGGAGAAGTAGGAGCTGGAAAGGAACAGCCTCCTTGGGACTCAAACCGAGTCCAGAGGGGAGAGCATCTTCTAAGGAAAAGAAGAAACTCTCAAACCCATTGAAAGGAGGGGTGTGTGGAGAGCCCTTGGGTCTATTGCTTAAGGTACTCAGGAGCAGGATTGTTAAAGGGGGTGGGTAACTGAAAGAAAGTTATAGGAACCAAACCTATAACGCAAAAACAACTGAGGACAAATTAAAGTGTAATCGTACTGTATGCTTGAAGTAACCTAAGTTTAATCAATTTGAGTTATATGCTATCTTGCCTTAAATAAATCTTTATTGTTTATTTAAAGAAAACCTGTCTGAGACTCCAACTTACTAAATATCCCCTCACAAAGGTCCCCCACAGGATACTCTGGGCTAGCATTTTAAGAGGAAAGGAAAAGAAACCTTCAGTTAAAGGGTTGTTCAGTGGGTTAGGGGCAATTTATCTAAGTGAGAGCGGGCCCAACAGCGTGAGAGGGGAAAATGCCGCCGCGCCCGCCACAGGCAGCCCCCCCAAGTATTTTATGGGGGCAGAAGGGACCTCGGTCCCTAAGAGTTGACTGCTATGCCAACACGCCTGCCACAATGGCCAAATTATCCCTGTCTAGGAAAGGGCACAGTTGGCGCATCAGCTGAAGTTGATGACAGTCACATCACAGAGGCCCCCTTGGTCTCCATTATCCAATGTCACCACTAAACTACACACCTGTTATGTGAGAAGGAGGGCAATCCCATCTGGAACAGGAAGACTTTCCACCTCTTTGCCCGGGAAAATTTGGTTGGTTCAGACACCCAGATAAAGCAGAACTACAGTATCTTGTAATGCTCTTGTCAAGAGCTTGAATGCAGCTCTGCTCTTTTTCTTTCTTTCTTTTTAAATAATTTTTATTTATTTTATTTTCTCATAACAAATATCCAGTATCATTACTTAACATTCATTTTCCAATTTCTCCCCTCCCTGTGACTTCCCCCAACTTCCATTTCTGGATTATTACATCAAATGCTACATTCTGCTGTTTGTACATAATACTATGTTATCACCAGTTATATTTCTTGTTCTCTGTAAATAAAATTGTATATGTTTATTTAAATCTTGCCAACGAGCCCATGTTTTTTTGTCTTTTTGTATCTGCAAATAAGTTGTAAAAGGTTCCCATTCTTTTCCAAAGTCACTATTGTCCTTTTCTTTTCTTTTTTTCCAAATAATATTTATTCAAATTTTCAAAAAAAAAAAAATTACAAAAAGGAACACAGAATACAGAAACACAACATATCCAAAAGAAAAGTAAAATAAAGAGATAAAAAAGCAAAAAACAGCCAAAAAGAAAAAAGAAAAAAAAATACAATTAAAAAACCAACCTTAATATAGTTCCCTTTCTTAACTTATTTCCTTGACCTCCTCACACCTCCCCTCTTTGTATTCTACTTCAAATAGATATTTAAGCAAATCCTTCATCCTTGTTTTTATCCTTATAACTTATCTTAATATACTGTAATTTTCCATTCTCTCTTTTACCAATTAGCCATCCACTTTTACTTTATTTAATCTTATTTCTCATTTAAAATTTATATATCTGAACTTATTCTCTTAAGACGTTTCCCCTGAGATCATAGAAATTCCATTCCACGATTTTCCCATCTCTCATTAAAAGAAAAAAAAAAGAAAAAAGATATATACTTTAGATTCCCAATTTTTCTTTTACCAACTCCCCTCCCCGGTCTCGGCCCCTACCAACAGTTCCATCAATAAAAGTCCATCAACCCGGAGATCTTAAGTCCGAGGCTCTTAGCTCTCTTTCATGTCCCCTCTGCTGATCTTTTTGATAGTCTTTGGTGTTAAAAGACGAATCTTGGGGGAGCTCCAACCCAAGAGTAGTCATATTCCTTCTTAGCAAGTCTGCCAGGCTTCCATAGTTGAAGGTAGGGCCCATAGAATATTCCAAATCTTGTTTCACACTCCTTCCAAATCCAAAGGCCCCAAAGACTCCAATCTCCACCTGGCTCAGATTCACATCCCAAAAGTTACCCGATCCCCACATAGGGTGGTTGATTGAGCGAGTGGTTGCTGAACAACTCCAGGCACGCCTGGAAGAAGCGGACCATTTGGATCCCTTCCAGTCGGGATTCAGGCCTCATCATGGGACTGAAACTGCCTTGGTCGCACTGGTTGATGATCTCCGGCGGGCTAGGGACAAAGGTGAGAGCTGTTTCCTAGTTCTGCTGGATCTCTCAGCGGCGTTTGATACCATCGACCATGACATCCTTCTGGACCGTCTTGAGGGGCTGGGAGCTGGGGGCACTGTCATACAGTGGTTCCGCTCCTTCCTCCTGGGCCGTGTTCAGAAAGTGGTGGTGGGGGATGAGTGTTCAGACCCCTGGCCGCTCACTTGTGGGGTGCCTCAGGGTTCTGTCCTCTCCCCCATGCTTTTCAACATCTACATGCAGCCGCTGGGAGCGATCATCAGGAGGTTTGGGCTGGGTGTTCATCAGTATGCAGATGATACCCAGCTCTACCTCTCTTTTAAATCAGAACCAGTGAAGGCGGTAAAGGTCCTGTGTGAGTGTCTGGAGGCGGTTGGAGGATGGATGGCGGCTAACAGATTGAGGTTGAATCCTGACAAGACAGAAGTACTGTTTTTGGGGGACAGGAGGCGGGCAGGTGTGGAGGATTCCCTGGTCCTGAATGGGGTAACTGTGCCCCTGAAGGACCAGGTGCGCAGCCTGGGAGTCATTTTGGACTCACAGCTGTCCATGGAGGCACAGGTCAAATCTGTATCCAGGGCAGCTGTTTACCAGCTCCATCTGGTACGTAGGCTGAGACCCTATCTGCCTGCGGACTGTCTCGCCAGAGTGGTACATGCTCTGGTTATCTCCCGCTTGGACTACTGCAATGCGCTCTACGTGGGGCTACCTTTGAAGGTGACCCGGAAACTACAACTAATACAGAATGCGGCAGCTAGACTGGTGACTGGGAGCGGCCGCCGAGACCATATAACACCGGTCTTGAAAGACCTACATTGGCTCCCAGTACGTTTCCGAGCACAATTCAAAGTGTTGGTGCTGACCTTTAAAGCCCTAAATGGCCTCGGTCCAGTATATCTGAAGGAGCGTCTCCTCCCCCATCGTTCTGCCCGGACACTGAGGTCCAGCTCCGAGGGCCTTCTGGCGGTTCCCTCACTGCGAGAGGCCAAGTTGCAGGGAACCAGGCAGAGGGCCTTCTCGGTGGTGGCGCCCGCCCTGTGGAATGCCCTCCCATCGGATGTCAAGGCGATGGACAACTACCTGACATTCAGAAGACATCTGAAGGCAGCCCTGTTCAGGGAAGTTTTTAATATGTGACATTTTAGTGTATTTTTTATCTCTGTTGGAAGCCGCCCAGAGTGGCTGGGGAAACCCAGCCAGATGGGCGGGGTACAAATAATAAATTATTATTATTATTATTATTATTATTATAGGGTGATCTCTCCATCCCTCATTTTCTACCCCAAGCCAGGCTCTCACCTCCAAAGACTGGCTTCTCCTAGTAGCAATCATATAGGGCCTCAAGTTATAATCCAACATTTGCCTCTGTAGGGTTACAGCTCCCCCTTGCATCACTTTCACAGCAGCAACTTTCTCCTTCTCTGGTTCTCCAATTTGTTCAATTAAGATAGACTCCTGTGCCGGGTTCCTGTCAACCTCTTTGCCGATGCCCACTTTTGTTCCCAGAGTTTCAACATTAGTAGCCATAACATTTATCTGTTCTTGCAGCTTTCCCAGCAGATAAAATGTCCTGTTCAATTCAGACGCAACTTCCTTCTCAACCGCCATCCTTAAAAATATCCAAGGTCAAAGCTGATTTCTCAGAGCCTTTATCTTTAGCCCAGCTGCATTCTTGCAACAATATCCAAAAGCTCCCTCTAGAGGGACACAGTTTCCATTCGCTCCTTCCAGCACGGTCCCAAAAGTCCCAGACGTAAAATTGTAGCAATTCAAATTACCTTCCTTCTTTTTGTACACAGAAACGGACAATAGCAACAAAGTCCTTCTTTTATATCTTGACAGGTAGCTGTCAGATTTATCAATTCACCGTCAACGGGCTCTCGCAGACCGCTCCCGGGTTTAGGGAAGTGGCGCTTCAGTTCCTAAATTTTAACCTTCTCCTGCAGGTTTCCCTGCTTCCGAAAAGAGTATTGATAGTAGTTTCAATCAGTGGAGTTTTAATCCTTTAGGTAAGACTCTTCACGACCTTAGTTAACATATTCTTTGCTTCAGTTTATTTACAGAAAGGGGAGGTGGACTTCCTGTTTAGACCTTCCCCGATCGGTGCCAATTTAAAAATATTTTAAAAGCCCAATTTCCGTTCTACTCACGGGTTGTTGTTTAAAATCCAATTGTCCACAAGAAAAAGTCAGCGCTCTCCAGCAACGGCTATGCGGCTTCGCTCCGTGAAAAGAGCAGTTGACTCACAGCACCGCGCCACTCACCCCATTCCGCTCCGAAGCCCGTAAACGGGTTTCCTTGCGATTTGGGGGGGCGCAAAGGGTGCCCGCCGAGTCCCATGTTCACAGGCTTCACCCGCCTGTGATTCCTGTAGGGTCCCCGCTTCGCCGTAGCGGTGCAGACCCGATTTTCACGGAGCTGGTCCCTCCGAATCAGAGGGAATCCGCCATTAGCTGATGGCGCTAACCCGGAAGTCCACTATTGTTCTTTTCACACAGTTTATCCATTAACTTTGATAACTCTGCATAGTTCATCAGCTTTCCTTGCCATTGTTCTTTTGATGGTATTTCTCCAGTCTTCCAATTCTGTGCTATTAAAATTCTTGCTGCTGTTGTAGCATACATAAATAATGTCCGATTTTCTTTTGGCAATTCTTGTCCTAAAATACCCAACAGAAAGGCTTCTGGTTTTTTAACAAAGGTTATTTTGAACATTTTTTTTCAGTTCATTGTATATCATTCCCCCCCCCAAAAAATGTATGATCTTGCAATCCCACCACATATGGTAAAATGTACCTTCCCCTTCTTTACATCTCCAACAATTCTTTTGTTCTATTTTATATATTTTTGCAAGTTTTAATGGTGCAATATACCACCTATAAATCATTTTCATGTAATTCTCTTTCAACAATATGCAATCCATAAATTTCAAGTTCACTTTCCAAAGCCTTATCCAATCCTCAAATTGTATGTTGTGACCTAAATCCTGTGCCCACTTAATCATTACTGATTTGACTTCCTGATCTTTAGTTTCCCATTCCAACAGAATATTATACGCCTTCTTTAATAATTTGGAATTATCATCTATGATATCCTTTTGGAATTTGGAAAGTGTGTAAGTGAATCCTCTTATTATCTTCTTTGAAGATTTAATTTAATGGCCTGTAGTGCAACCAGCTCTCAAAATGTTCCTTTATCTCATCATAATCTTTCCATTTCAACTTTCCTTCTTGTTCTATTAGTAAATCTCTATACGTTGGCCATGTTCCTTTCATTGTTGACATTTTAAATGATAATGCTTCAATGGGTGATAGCCACCACGAGGTTTTGGATTCCAGGAATTCTTTGTATTTTTCCCATACCTTTATTAAGGACTTTCTAATTTTTATATGATTGTGGAATCCTTTGTGTACTTTTGCTTTCCCATACCACAAATATGTGTGCCAACCAAATCTGTTATCATGTCCTTCTAACTCTATTGTCTCTTCTTTTTCCAATTTGATCCAATCCCGAATCCAAGTAAGGAATGCTGCTTCATAATACTGTAAATTTTAAAATCTGGAAGAGAAAAGCCTACTTTTTCTTTTAGATCTGTAAGTATTTTATGCTTTATTCTTGGCCTTTTCCCACTCGAGATAAATTTTGAAATATATTTTTTGCCATTTTTTGAAGCAGGCATTGTTACAGTGGTACCTCAGGTTACATACGCTTCAGGTTACAGACTTCGCTAACCCAGAAATAGTGCTTCAGGTTAAGAACTTTGCTTCAGGATGAGAACAGAAATCGTGCTCTGGTGGCGCAGCGGCAGCAGGAGGCCCCATTAGCTAAAATGGTGCTTCAGGTTAAGAACAGTTTCAGGTTAAGAACAGACCTCCAGAACGAATTAAGTACTTAACCCGAGGTACCACTGTACCTATTATCGGTATTGTCTGAAAGAGGAACAACATTGTGGGCAATACATTCATTTTAATTGCTGCAATTCTTCCTAAAAGGGAAAAGTTCATCCTGTTCCATATTTCTAAATTCCTTTTTCTTTCATTCCAAATTTTTTCATAATTATCTTTGTAGATATTAAGATTCTTTGTCGTGAACCATATTCTGAAGTATTTTACCTTTTTATGAATTTCTATGTCTATAAGTTCGGATAACTCTTTTCTGATTCTTTAAGATTTTTGACTAACAATTTAGTTTTGTTTTTATTGAGTTTAAACCCTGCCACCTGTCTGAACTTTTGAAATTTTTCAATTACTCTAGGAAGAGAATTCTTGTCTGCAAAGGCTTTCAATTTATGCTCATTTTTCTTTATTTTTATTCCTGCCACATCTATGTCAGCTCTAATATTTCTTGCTAAAACCTCCAGGACCAGAATAAACAAAAGTGGTGATAACAATCTCTGCTCTCTTTCTAACTTGCTTGTTAGCTGCCCAATTGGAGCATAAATATTTTTAATAAATAAATAAAGCAAAACCTTTTCCTTGATCAAATGAATGGAGAATCCTTTCCACACTCGAGAGCTTTGAGTATTGGAATTTATTCTCATCTAAGTCTGGATTAGCCTGACTGCTGCAAATAACAACCTACACTAAGAATTCTGTTTTACCCAGCATTGTTCCAGAATTCTGAGAAATAAAAAAATCAGTGCCGTTTTGAAATTCAGTGGTTAAATTCAGTGCAGTTTGAAAGATTCAGTCTGCCATCTTGATTCAAAATGGCATCTAATTGGATCCAAACTATGGCTGCATATATTTCAAACACATCTGTAGGAGTGTTGTTGGCTGATCCCTAAGTTGGGGAGGTTCATTTGACAAGAAACCAATCCTTTCGTGTCATTGGCCCAATAGTGTTGGCTGCTCTGCCAACAGAGATTCTGATGAAAAGGCTTATGCAGGCAATTAAGAATACATCATCATCATTATTAATTTTATTTCTATACCACTTTATATTTCTAAGAAAAATCTCAAAGCAGTTTACAGCATATTAAAACATCACTAAAACAATCCAGAATTAAACATTTCTGAAGAAAGTCAAATATAGAGTATACAGTCAAAGCCACATAATTAACAGAAAACTAAAATACTATCTTAAAGATGTCAAAATAAAACATTACAAAGGAGGTCAAGTACAGAATACATATTTAAAACAAAGTTAGCCCAAAAAAACTTAAACATTTCAAAAAGAAAAAAACATTGCTAAACGAAGACAAATATAAAATGCACATTTAAAACAGCATAGTTAACAAAAGAATAAAATATTATCATAAGCATGACACGGCTGTTTGGCAGGCACAAAAAGGTGGGGCAGAAGAATCCAGTAATTAGGATTGGTTGCCAGGCACAGTGCTGCTCCTCCGGCCTCATGAGGAGCCTCTTCAGTGGGGCTGGTGAGTCTGGGCCCCACCCCCAGGCCAGGTGGAAAGGGCCTTGCAGGGAGCAGCCGGGCGATCACCCTTTCACAATACTGCAGCTGATTCCTGATTTTGTCCTTTCTCCATGTTTTTATTGTATGGTTTTATGCACAATTGTTGCAAACTGCTCTGATATTATTTTTTATGAACAGCAGTGTATAGAGATTTTTATAAATAATTAAAATAATATTTCTAAAATATATAGTAGAAATATCTATAATACCAAGGGCTCTAATCACTTCCCACTAACCTGAGAGGGAGGAGAAAGTGCAGTTGCTTAAGAAATGAAAGCAGCTTGCTTGGTCTCCACCTGCAAACAGAAGATGTCAGTGCAGCACAGCAAGAGTTAATGTAAATGACAGGCCACAACTTCAGGGCAGCAGCTGCTTTTGCATCAGATTCACAATCCCCTGGGGTCTCTTAACTACTTCATAAACCTGGTCTTTGTGGATGCAGTGCCTTGCACCATTAGCATTTTGGGGATGTGCTGGTGTTATATGTGCCCCAGCAGACATACAAACAAAAAGGGCTGGGGGGGGGGCTTTCTAGTGGGGTGCCACAGGGTTCTGTCTTGGGCCCGGTCTTATTCAACATCTTTATCAACGACTTGGATGATGGACTCAAGGGCATCCTGATCAAATTTGCAGATGGCACCAAACTGGGAGGGGTGGCTAACACCCCAGAGGACAGGATCACACTTCAAAACGACCTTGACAGATTAGAGAACTGGGCCAAAACAAACAAGATGAATTTTAATAGGGAGAAATGTAAAGTATTGCACTTGTTTGACAGTGGAATTTGCTGCCAAGGAGTGTGGTGGAGTCTCCTTCTTTGGAGGTCTTTAAGCAGAGGCTTGACAACCATATGTCAGGAGTGCTCTGATGGTGTTTCCTGCTTGGCAGGGGGTTGGACTCGATGGCCCTTGTGGTCTCTTCCAACTCTATGATTCTAAGATTCTATGTTGCTTTCCTCTCCCATTTTGTCCCACAACCTGTCAGAAATGAAGGAAAGGTCATCCCCACAACACCATTCAGGAATTACTTAGGGGTAGAGGTATGCAACCAGACTTGACTGATTATTTGGGGCTTTCCGGACTGGGGGTAGGAAAGGCAGTAATTGGGGGTGGGGGTGGGGAGAGACATGACAGACATAATTAAAATTATGTATGCTATGGAGAAAGTGAGTTTTTCTCCCTCTCTGATAAAACCAGAACTCTCAGTCAGTGAGTGAAGCTCAACACCAGATGATTCTTGCACAGAGTGACTTCAGTTTACGTGCCACGGCTAAGCTGTGGAATAGGCTGCTGTAACATGTGGCGATGACCATCGTCGTGGGTGTCCTCAAAGCTAGGAACCTTTGGCTCTTCTGATGTTGCTGAACTACAACTCAGGATGGTGGGAGTTGCAGTTCAGCAACATCAGGAGGGCCAAAGGTTCCCCAAAATCATTTTAAACAAATCCTGATGAGATGGAAGTGCTGGCGGGTGGGGTTTCCTGTGCCCAGGCATTGACAAAATTACTTGTTCTTAATGGGGTTTAAGGAGCAGCTCCATGCATTGGCGCTTGTCCTGGATCTATCATCGCTTGAGGCAAGGGCTGCCAGGTCAGAAGCACTCCAGACCCAGAGGAGACCTCAAGGCAGCTCAGGGATATCACAGGGGACTTTTTCTCCTCAGCCACCATGTCCTTTTTGTGACATCACAGACAGTTTGCAGTCAATGGCTACAGCTGGAGAGACATCAGCACCATCTCCTCAGCACTGATTTATTGTTTATTTCTCACCCAGCCCACTCCCCAGGCGTACTGATACTGGGGGTGCTGTGGGGGACACACACTATAAAACTCAGGTATTTGATTTTCCGTAAGATGGAATTTACACTACTGTACAGCCAGATGTATTGAGAAAGCCATTCATTTATAAATGTAAGTTGGTTTGCTTAAGCACTGCAGTTCTCTTCATTGCTTTCAGAGGTGGTCTTGAGAAAACCTCACTGAGTTCAGACATCTTTGGAAAAAGCAAACTGAGACAATGAAGGGCACGGCTACCATTCAAGAGCATCACCAGGCAGCTCAACTGACTCCAGCCTGGCAACTTCATCCATTAAGTTCATCCTTCCAACTTCCAGGGGCTTCATCTATTCATGAATATACACCAGTTTCCTGTCACACATTGCATTCATTCACCACAACCACATCTGAAACCCCCATTCACACACAAAAGAATGCGCCAGCTGACAGCCATGAATAATGCCAATGGACACGTTCATTCATTCTTCATTCTCCATTCACATACCCACAGATATCCACTGGCTTCTCCAGACCAGCTTCCAAAGATGAATTGCACACTTGGGGGTGGGGGACAGCAGCTGCCCACCTGGATGCTGCAGAATTTTGAGGGGGCTCAACCCCCTCTTTGAATTTTTTTTGGGGGGCTAGGCCCCCTGAGCCACCCTAGATGGTGCCCTGTGTAGCACTTAGCAGTATCTGAATACAAACTTCACTGACTTCAATATCTGCCAGCTTCTGCTAGAGATTAGCTGCTCTCCCTGTGCAAAGGTCAGAGGGGGCAGGGTTTCTGTTGAGGTAGGTGATTAGCTGTGGGAGGAGCTTATCAGAGCTTGCAGGGCAGCTGCAGGGCAGTTTGATCCATCTTTAGATTTAGGGGAGCCAGTCTCAAACGTTTGTTGGGGGAGACCTAGGGTTTTTTTTGGGGGGGGGGTATTTGTCCTGTCTGCACGCTTCTTATGATGGAGGACCACTGTAGCCACCCCCAACGACACGTTCTCAAGATGGAGGGTGAGGGAACAGCTGCAGTCGCCTGCGGTTCCTGCACAATGTTTGCCATCTTGCCAAAGGTTGCAGGCAGCTTTACCTGCAGCAATTGCATGTTGATTGCCCTCTTAAAAGACAAAGTCCAGCAACTGGAGGAACGTGTGGCTACGCTCCAAAGAATTAGAGAGCTGGAGCTCTTCTTGGAAGCAACAGAGCACACCGTCTCCACCAAGGAGGAGACAGGGGACTCCCCTGAGAAGGAGGCTAGTTCACCAACACAGGAGCCAGATATATGGAGAAACGTGACTCAAAGAAGTAGGAGGCCCAGGGTTCGCTCTGATTGTTTAGAAATATACAATCGCTTTGAGGTCCTCTCCCCTAGAATGGAAGACAAAGAGCAGACTCCATTTGAGGATCTCTCCCTCGTTACAGTCGATCAGGTATATGAAGACGAGCAGCAAAGTCAGTCCTCAGGGAATGTGCAGGCGACCTTGGAACGGACAGATCACAGAAGAACCCCGACCAAACCTAAGAGGAGGCGTGTAGTGGTGATAGGGGATTCCCTACTGAGGGGAACAGAAGCAGTGATCTGTGGGCCTGACAAGATGTCTCGGGAAGTGTGCTGTCTCCCCGGGACTAAGATCCAAGATGTAACTGAACGACTGCAAGGAATCATAAAACCCACTGACAAATACCCCTTCCTCTTGGTTCATGTGGGAACCAATGACACTGCAAGCAATAGCCTCCAGAAGATCAAAAGAGACTATGAGGCTCTGGGCAGGAAATTGAAGCAATTAAATGCACAAATTGTCATCTCATCTGTCCTCCCAGTTGAACGACATGGCCCAGGGAGAGAGAGAAAAATAGTGGAAGTGAACAGCTGGCTTCGCAAATGGTGTAAACAGGAACGGTTTGGATTCTTAGATCAAGGACTGCAGTTTCTTGAAGATGGACTTCTGGCAAGAGATGGGCTGCACCTCTCAACGGTTGGGAGGAATGTTTTTGCCAAAAATCTCAGAAACCTCATCAGGAGGGCTTTAAACTGTCTAATGTGGGGGAGGAAGACAGTGCTCCTGAAGGTAGGAGTCTATCAATTGATGAAGATGATCATCCAAATGTCATAGACCAAATGGAGCAAACAGCACACAGACCTAGTGGTGGGAGGAAAAAATCCTTAAATAAGAGACACGGGGGAATGATTAATGGACTTCAATGTCTGTACACTAATGCGCAAAGCATGGGTAATAAACAAGATGAGCTTGAGCTCTTGGTACAGCAAACTAAATATGACATAATAGGCATCACTGAAACCTGGTGGGATAAGTCCCACGAATGGAATGTAATAATGGAGGGATACAATCTATTTCAGAGAAACAGACCAGACAAGAAAGGAGGAGGAGTGGCGTTATATGTCAGGGATGTGTATACCTGTGAAGAGATCCAAGATTTAGAACCTCAAAGCCAAAGTGAGAGCATTTGGGTCAAAATTAAGGGAGAGATGAATAACAGGGACCTCATTGTGGGAGTTTACTATAGATCCCCAAGCCAAACGGAGGACATAGATGATGCCTTCCTGGAACAGATGGCCAAGCATGCAAAAGGAAGGGAGATAGTAGTAATGGGGGACTTCAATTACCCGGATATTTGCTGGATGTCAAACTCAGCCAAGAGCATAAGGTCAAACAGATTCCTCACTGGCCTTGCAGACAACTTCGTTGTCCAGAAAGTGGGAGAAGCAACAAGAGGAACAGCCATTTTAGATCTGGTCCTAACCAATGTTGATGACCTGGTTAGTGGGGTAGAAGTGGAAGGATCATTAGGCGCGAGTGATCATGCTCTTCTGAAGTTTACTATATAGCGGAAAGGAGCAACCAAGCATACTAGGACTCAATTTCTTGACTTTAAGAAAGCCGACTTCATAAAACTTAGGGAAGTGGTGGGTGAGATCCCATGGACAGTAATACTAAAAGGAAAGGGAGTTCATGAAGGCTGGGAGTTTGTTAAGAGGGAGATAGTAAAAGCACAACTTCAGGCAATACCAATAAGACGGAAACATGGAAGGTGCCTAAAGAAGCCAGGGTGGCTATCTAAAGAACTTTTAACTGAGTTAAGATTAAAAAAGGATGTGTACAAAAAATGGAAAAGGGGGGAAACCACCAAAGAGGAATTCAAACAAATAGCCAGCACGTGTAGACACAAAGTCAGAAAAGCTAAAGCACAGAATGAACTCAGGCTTGCTAGAGAGGTTAAAAGCAACAAGAAAGGCTATTATGGGTATGTTCGTAGCAAAAGGAGGAACAAAGAAACAGTGGGGTCACTCAGAGGAGAAGATGGTGAAATGCAAACAGGGGACACAGAAAGCGCTGAACTCCTCAATGCCTTCTTTGCCTCAGTCTTCTCTGATAAAGAAAACAATGCCCGACCTGAAGAATTTGGAGCAAATGATTCAGCAGAGGTAACACGGCCCAGAATAACTAAGGAGATAGTACAAGAATACTTGGCTAGTTTAGATGTATTCAAGTCTCTAGGGCCAGATGAACTGCATCCAAGAGTATTAAAAGAACTGGCAGATGTGATCTCAGAACCACTGGCAGTCATCTTTGAGAATTCCTGGAGAACAGGCGAAGTCCCGGCAGACTGGAGGAGGGCAAATGTTGTCCCTATTTTCAAAAAGGGGAAAAGAGAGGACCCAAATAATTACCGCCCAGTCAGTCTGACATCAATACCAGGGAAGATTCTGGAGCAGATCATTAAGCAAACAGTCTGTGAGCACCTAGAAAGGAATACTGTGATCACCAATAGTCAGCATGGATTTCTGAAAAATAAGTCATGTCAGACTAACCTGATCTCGTTTTTTGACAGAATTACAAGCCTGGTAGATGAAGGGAACGCAGTGGATGTAGCCTACCTTGATTTCAGCAAGGCATTTGACAAGGTGCCCCATGATATTCTTGTAAAGAAGCTGGTAAAATGCGGACTTGACTATGCTACCACTCAGTGGATTTGTAACTGGCTGACTGACCGAACCCAAAGGGTGCTCATCAATGGTTCCCCTTCATCCTGGAGAAGAGTGACTAGTGGGGTGCCACAGGGTTCTGTCTTGGGCCCGGTCTTATTCAACATCTTTATCAACGACTTGGATGATGGACTCAAGGGCATCCTGATCAAATTTGCAGATGACACCAAACTGGGAGGGGTGGCTAACACCCCAGAGGACAGGATCACACTTCAAAACGACCTTGACAGATTAGAGAACTGGGCCAAAACAAACAAGATGAATTTTAATAGGGAGAAATGTAAAGTATTGCACTTGGGCAAAAAAAATGAGAGGCACAAATACAAGATGGGTGACACCTGGCTTGAGAGCAGTACATGTGAAAAGGATCTAGGAGTCTTGGTTGACCACAAACTTGACATGAGCCAACAGTGTGACGCGGCAGCTAAAAAAGCCAATGCAATTCTGGGCTGCATCAATAGGAGTATTGCATCTAGATCAAGGGAAGTAATAGTGCCACTGTATTCTGCTCTGGTCAGACCTCACCTGGAGTACTGTGTACAGTTCTGGGCACCACAGTTCAAGAAGGACACTGACAAACTGGAACGTGTCCAGAGGAGGGCAACCAAAATGGTCAAAGGCCTGGAAACGATGCCTTATGAAGAACGGCTAAGGGAGCTGGGCATGTTTAGCCTGGAGAAGAGGAGGTTAAGGGGTGATATGATAGCCATGTTCAAATATATAAAAGGATGTCACATAGAGGAGGGAGAAAGGTTGTTTTCTGCTGCTCCAGAGAAGCGGACACGGAGCAATGGTTCCAAACTACAAGAAAAAAGATTCCACCTAAACATTAGGAAGAACTTCCTGACAGTAAGAGCTGTTCGACAGTGGAATTTGCTGCCAAGGAGTGTGGTGGAGTCTCCTTCTTTGGAGGTCTTTAAGCAGAGGCTTGACAACCATATGTCAGGAGTGCTCTGATGGTGTTTCCTGCTTGGCAGGGGGTTGGACTCGATGGCCCTTGTGGTCTCTTCCAACTCTATGATTCTATGATTCTATGATTCTACCACTAGGTATCAGTCAGCTTCCAGCTTATTTGTGAGCCCCTTTATTACTAAAAATATTCATTTGAGCCCACCTTTCATCTATACTGATACTTTGGGGGGGGGGCACACACCATAAAGTTGTGGCAGGGGACTTTTTTTAGCACAATCTCTTGCAGGCAACCTTTCAGGGGCTGTAGGCCAGAGTTGGACAGGATCAGAGGCAAAAGGGAGTGGAACAAATGAGGTGACTCCTCTTTGTACAAGGGGCTTCATTCCAGCTGTGCAAAAGCCACACTTTCTATGCCAACACCCCCACCCTGCTAATCTCTCAGTCCAGTTAAGCAAGAAGCATCATCCCAGTTCAAGGGAACTAGGGAAAAACTCTTGAGGAGGGTGCAGAGCAAGGCTGGTCAGGGGCCATGAAATAAATAAAGAAATAAACAACTATCTGACTTTTAGAAGACATCTGAAGGCAGCCCTGTTTAGGGAAGCTTTTAATATTGGATGAATTATTGTATTTTAATATTTTGCTGGAAGCCACCCAGGGTGGCTGGGGAAACCCAGCCAGATGGGCAAGGTATAAATTGTTTTGCTGCTGTTGTTGTTGTTGTTGTTGTTGTTGTTGTTGTAGCCTCTTGAGAAGATTTGGCTTACAGACTAAGGCTCTCTAATAGAGCAGCCAAGTGAGATTTCATGGCCCAAAATGGAGACCTGAAGCAGCCCCAGTGATGTTATTAAGCATGAACCACAGTCACCAAGAGCATGTCGTTCACATAAAAAAACCACAACATTTAACAAATGAGCAAATATGTCACTGGTTAGAAAGATAACGATAGAAAACTTAGCCAAAAGGTGTTTTCCCAGGTCCAGCTAAAACACTGTGCTTAAGGCACAGGATGGAATGGGAGTTGTAGTCCACCAAAGTAAAAATTGCAAGGATCCTCTTTTCACACTAAGAACAGATGTTTCTAAACTTCTGCTTTACACATCAGCACAATTTATTTCCAAAGCTCTTTGGTGGGATGAGGGAGAATCAAAAAGACCACTGGACTAGCAGAAGCTAGAGAACATTACACCCTTTTTAAAAGCCCCACATCACCCTTCAGTTGCCAGGTTATAGGCCCATTCTTAATCATTGAGACAGTGAAAATGTGTAACAGCATTTAATCAAAGACATTCTGTCATGGAACAGTTCGTTTTTCAGCTGGGCTAATACAACCACAGGTACATGTCAAACCTTTGTGTTTCTCTTTTCCTAGGCACCTTTCACAGGCATAAGCAACTGGATCACCCTTTACTTATGTCCCAAATTTGTTTCCTTATTTGTTGGCCTTCATGAAACACTGCAGTACTTAGATTTTTTAGATGATTTATGATGGGTGTTGTCTCTGCACTTTTTTTAGCAGCAGTCTGGTTTGCGGGTAAGTTCCCACAGGCTTTTGTGCAGGCATTTGACATATCAGTTTAGCACTACTGCAAGAGATGAGAAGCATGATTGCACTGTCTAGCTAGCAGTGCTGTAGGTATCCAGGTTGTACAATGATCTGTCTTGGCCTGTCAAACCTGCACCCTCTCAAAAGGTTATGATAAAAGGACTAGCATTTATATTTTGAAGCATTCCTACCAATTGCATATATTCCTATTTGATTCTAACTTCACCCATCCTGACCATTGTATATGGTCCTAGAGATACTTGCAATCTCATGACTGTAACTAGGCAAAAACAGGGATGTTGCAAGATTGGGCCTCTGGAATTCTGCAGGCTACTTTCCTAGGGGGCACGTCTGCAATGTATGTCATTTGCATAATAAAATTATTGCCTGAGAAACCACTGGGAGTGAATCAAATCATTTTTAGCTGTCTCCTACCAAACAAAAAAAATGTAAACTTTAAAGGTGCCTTGCACATAGACCCATATTGGTTTGCCATTTGGTCAGGCTTGTTTGCGTGTTTGTTTAACTAGGGGTGCCTCCCATGTGTACAATTATCAGATTTATTGTTCACAAAACATTAAAGGAGATTAAGTGGTTCATTTTTAGCTCACCTTAACACTATAAAGGCTGCCCTTGTAGCTATCCTTCCACAAGCTGACAGGACAGGCCTGATATCTTCAGAAGGGTATGCTATGTTTGCAAATTTCATCAATTTCTATCAAGAAATTTAAAAAGTTTATGAGTATTTGAAGAGTGTATGTGATGAGCAAACAACGCTAGTGGGTTTTAAAGAAGCTTTGTGAAAGAATAAGGAATATTGCAAGAATGCAAATATGTTGGTAAAGGTATCTTAAAAGGCGATATTAATTTTGGGAATGCGTAGATAATAAATTTAAATATGGATGATTGTCAGAGAAGCTGAGGGAAGTCCAAAAGAGAAAAATATGTTAATTGGGAATTGTTAATTGGAGATATTTGTGTAAAACTTAATAAAAATTTATTTTTTTAAAAAAAGAAATTTTAAAAGTGGTAGATGTTTCCCTTTAAAAATAAGCAAACTTTAAGCACATCCAGCATAAACAAATAAACCAAAACTGGTTCTATTCACCTGTAATTAGGACTGCTATATGAACTGTGCAGTGGTTACAATGCCTGCAAATTCCATTCACTTCTGCCCATAGAGGGAAAATGTTATATCCATTTTTTAGTCCTCATAATAGAAGAAGAGGAGTTTGGATTTGATATCCCGCTTTATCACTACTCTAAGGAGTCTCAAAGTGGCTCACATTCTCCTTTCCTTTCCTCCCCCACAACAAACACTCTGTGAGGTGAGTGAGGCTGAGAGACTTCAGAGAAGTCCAAGGTCACCCAGCAGCTGCATGTGGACGAGCGGAGTCGCAAACCCGGTTCACCAGATTACGAGTCCACCGCTCTTAACCATTACACCACACTGAGGAAGTAGCTTCATTTTTTTCCAGAACTGGATTTGGACCCTGAGGTGAATCAAGCAACCTCAGAAGTGCTTCAGACAAAAGTGAACTATTTCCCAAACAGCTGAATCAGGATCTACCAAATACTGTGGTGGGTTCACACTTCTAACATTGTAAGCAGCACTTAAAATGCACAAGTCTGGCTAATTAAAAAGGAAGATTTATTGCAAAGAACAAACAGAAAGTCCGGCAGGTCGCTCCTGAACAGCCTCCATTACAGCCGCCAATGACTCAACTGGACTTTGGTTTCCCTTTCTCTTACTACGGAAGAAGCAATGGCAGTACGTCTTTTTCCTGCGCTGCTTCTCCCTCTATGTTGTAAGCCTCCCCTCCAGTGACGTCTGTGACTGATGGGCTCCGATTCCCTTTTTGACAAGCTGTCACTCTGTGTAGGCTCCCGCTCTACCACTTGACCCGTCACCTAGATCCTGCCTGCTTGTTTCCTTGGCAACTTGAAGTCCATTCTCTCCTTGCCCCCTCTCTTCAGACTCTGCTAGCATGTGCTCTCCAGACAGCAGCAAATTCTTATGAGGGTTCTTCCATCTTGACAAACATGTCAAGATGACCCCTGAGACTGGAATTCCAGGTGTGGAATCCCTAGTCTGTCATTCCAGTCCCAGAAACCCAACATTCCAGTCCCAGGCCTGTCATTCTATCCTCATGGGTCTTCATCTCACTCAAAGCAGTCCCAGGTCTATAATTCCAGTGCCAGAGGCTGGAGAACCCATAATCCAAACAAGTTAGTCACAAGTCATCTATCCAAGCTAGCCTCACTTGGTCAATGGAGTCAGCAGAGCCTTCTCCCAACAAAACAGGTTTATTTTCATCCATCCCGGACAACCTGTGATGGAGAGGCATAGCAGTCCACAGTCCTTCCGGGTTAGCGCCACCGGCAATGGCGGAATTCCTCTGACCGGGAGGAATTTGCTTAATGGAAATCTGTGTCTGGCCGCCACGGCGAAGGCGGAGACCCACTATAAATCACAGGCGGGTGAAGCCTGTGAACGTGGGATTTGGCTGGCATCTTTTGTGCCTCCCCTACTCGCGGGGAAACCCGGTTTCGGGGATCCGGAGTGACGTAGGGTGAGCAGCGTGGTGCTTCGAATCGACTGCTTTTTTCACGGAGCGAAGCCACATGGCTGTTGCCGGAGAGCGCTGACTTTTTCCTCTGGACAATTCGATTTCAAAGCAACTACCCGTGAGTACAGTGAAGAATTGGATTTTTAAACGTCTTAATTTGGCATCAAACGGGGGAGGTTCAAAACAGGAAGTCCGCCTTCCCCTTTTGTAAATAGACTGAAGCAAAGAGGCTGCAAGCTAAAGTCTTGGAAAGTCTACTGTAAAGGACTAAATTTCCATCAGTAAAAAAATATCAAACCCCCCTTGGAAGCAGGAGAAGAGGGGGGAAGTGTTGGATTGTACATGCCTGCAGGAGAGAGTGAAGGAAGTTAAAATACCACCGCTCCGAACCTGGAAACGGGCTGCCAGTAAGATTGACGTGCTTTGAAATGTTTATTCACTGTGAATAGAACGTTCATTGATAGCTTGCCAAATAAGAGAGATACATTGTTTTGATTGTCTCCGTCTGACTTTAAAAAGTAACTGAAAATTGAAACTAACTTTACTGTTTGAACTGCATTTTAAAAGGGGACATTACGGACTGTTACAAATAGCAACTGTTTCCCTCTAGAGGAAGTTTTTGAAACTGTCACAAGAGCTGGATCAGGGAATTCCCAGCTGCAAGATAAAAACTGTGTGACTGTAGGACTGACCTTGAATTTTTTAAGTGTTATGGCAGATGGAAAGGGAAAAATAGACCAGTCAATCCCAGAAAAAACAACAAGGTCTGGGAAGACCTGGCAGCAACCTAGGAGAGCTTCAACATCAGGTTCTTCCGCTTCCTCAGCGGCTGTACCAGTACATTCTAAATCAAGAGGAATGTCAACAGAAGAAGCTTTAGCGGCTGCATTGGGTAAGATAAATGACGCATTGGAACAGCTTAACAAGAAAGCAGACGTGACATATGCGAAAGT
This sequence comes from Podarcis erhardii, assembly GCF_964252035.2. NCBI lineage: Eukaryota > Metazoa > Chordata > Lepidosauria > Squamata > Lacertidae > Podarcis > Podarcis erhardii. Next base: position 2,698,281 of record NC_138511.1, read on the forward strand.
GGATGCTGCAACTATTAAAATTGATTTAAATACAGAAAGTATAAATAATTTGGGACAAAAGGTGAATACTAACATAGAAACTATCCAGAAATTGATACAGGAATCTACTTTGATTCGACAGACCACAGAGGAAGCCAGGGAAAAAGTTGCTGCTGTGGAAGGCAAAGTAACACAACTGGAGGCAGAGAGAGTCCCAGATCTACAGAGGCAACTTGATGACCACAAGCTGACGCTTTCTATGATTGAGCTCAAAGGAAAACAGACAAATCTGAGGATTAGAGCGGTACCTGAACTGGAGAAGGATAGTTTGATAGATTTTCTCACGCAGGAATTTGCTGATTTTTGGGACTTGGACTTGGAGCAAGAGGAGTTCAGAATTGTGAGTGCCTTCAGACTTGGAAGAGGGGGGAAAAAAGAGAAGAATAGAATAAGAGACTGTTTGATCACCCTCCGAACTAAAGAAGAGAGAGACAGAATTTTGGGTTGGCACTATCAGAAGACTTTGGAAGTACAACAGTCAAGAGTGGAATTTTTTTTTTTTTTTTAATAATATTTATTATCATTTTTGAAAAATACAAATAACAAAGGTGCATACATAATGAGGAATTAAAGAAAAAGAGGAAAGAAAAGAAAAAGAAAAGAGAAAGAAGAAAGAAAAGATAAAAATTCCACCTTTTAAATCCCATTTTCAGTAACTTCTTTTCTGGACTTCCCCACGCCTCCCCTTCTTGTATTCCATTTCCCATATTTGTTCAGCAAGTTTTAACCTTAATATCATCACTTGTTTTAACCATTATTTCAATATTGTATTTGCTTTAATCTAATCAAAGACACTTAAACTATATATCTTGTTCATATATAAACAGGATAGAAGAGCAGAGAGAATAGAAAATAAAAATAAAAATATTTTTCCTAAGGTTGTCCCTGGTTCCCGTCCACGAATTCCCCATTTTATTACTAAAGAGTGAAATAAAAAAAAAGAAAAAAGGATTTTTACACTGCATAGTGAAAATCAGGTCCCCTTCGGGCTCCCAAACCCTCCTTTTCCATCCCCAGTTTCCACCCCAAACCTAGGTCCATGAGTCTATCTTTTTAACCCGGTGCCCTAACGTCCGAGGCTCTCAAGTCCCCTTCAGTCCCTCTCAGCCGGCTTTTTTGGAAATCTTTTATATTAAATACCCAAACTCGAAAAAGTACTTTCCCAATACTGTCAATGATTTTTTCAACCAAGTCAAGTTGTTTAAATGTGAAACTCTGTCTTTGTTTCTTAAGTTCATACATCCCAGCTAGTCCAGCTTTCACTCTGGTCGGGTTTGAAGTCATCTTGATAGGTCCTCGGCTCTCATTTGTCTTCGGTATCACTTCGGCCGTCCCTTGTTTGACAAATGTCTTTTCCTCCTCTTCTTTCTTTAGTTTCCTTTCTTGTCCAGCTGCCGGTGTTTTGAGTATCAGGCCCTTTTCCATCTCAGTGATTATATTTTCTTTTGGTTTCAGCTTTGAAGGGCTTGTAGACCAAACATGACCTTGCTTGTATGTCTCTTGCAGCTTTCTCATGAGAACAACCAGCTCTTGCAGCTCTGCTCGTATTTCCCGACATATTTCCATCTTGTAATGTCCATGGATCCCCTCTAGAGGGATTCTTGTTACTTAGTATTCCTTTCACTTCCGACCCAAAAGTCAATGTTATTTGTATCAATTTTCCTTTGCTTTAAATTACTTTATATCCAGATAATCGGCTAAAAGTTAAAACTTTCAGTTATTTCCAGACCTTGACAGCTAATCTGACAGCTGTCAAAGGCTTGTAAGTCCACCGCAGGCTCTTTCACAAGTTACTCCCGGTCTTTAGAAAAGTGGTACTTAATCCAAATATCTAAGCTCTTGCCCTCCAGCACGATAACTTAATCTTTTAAAATCCGTGGAGTTAATATCTTTTATCCGATCACTAAAAAATAAGCAACGACTCTTCTCACAACCTTAGTTGACAGATCCTTGCTGTTAAGCTGTTTACAATGGGGGTGAGGCGGACTTCCTCTTTTCACCTACCCCCGCTCGTACCAAATCTATATGTAAATAATTTCAAAAGTTCGGTTCCAGATTACTCACGGGTTGTTGCTCTTAAATTTAAGTCCGAATTTTAGACGGAAGAAGAGTAATCTGGGACGCAAGTAAAGCGGTTATGAGAGGATTCCTGATACAACAGAATGCAATTAAGAAGAGAATTCAAAATGAAAAAAAGGATAAAATCCTGGAGAAAATAAAGGAAGGAGAGAAGAAACTGAGAGCAAAACCAAAATCACAGGAGATCCTGAGAGAGATAAAGCTATATCAAGTACAATATATGAAATTGATGAATCAGGAAATAGAATGGAAGATCAAACAGATGAGACAAAAGACATTTGAATCGGCAAATAAGTGCGGCAAATTGCTGGCTTGGCAAATGAAAAAAAGGCAAAAACTTAACACTATAACGAATTTGGAAGTGGAAGGAAAAAATATACAGAGGGACTTCCGGGTTAGCGCCTCCGGCAATGGCTGAATTCCTCTGATCGGGAGGAACTTGCTCCATGGATTTTAGGGTCTGACCGCCACGGCGAAGGCGGAGACCCACTAAAAACCACAGGTGGGAGAAGCCTGTGGACGTGGGATTCAGCTGGCACCTTTTGCGCCTCCCCTACTCGTGGGGAAACCCGGTTTCGGAGATCCGGAGCGACATGGGGTGAGTGGCACGGTGCTTTGAATCGACTGCTTCTTTCACGGAGTGAAGCCGCATTGCTGTTGCTGGAGAGCGCTGACTTTTTCCTGTGGACAATTGGATTTTAAACAACTACCCGTGAGTAGAACGGAAAATTGGATCTTTAAGTACCTTAATTTGGTGCCGAAGCAGGAAGGTCATAAACAGGAAGTCCGCCTTCCGCTTTTGTAAATAGACTGAAGCAAAGACGTTACAAGCTAAAGTCTTTGAAAGCTTTTGACAAAGGATTAAATATCCATCGGTTAAAAATACAACCCCCCCCCTTGGAAGCAGGTGAAGAGGGGGGAAATTTTGAGCTTAGTAAGCCTGCAGGAGTGAGGGGAAAATCAAATTACCACAGCTCTGAACCTGGGAACGGGCTGCCAGATGACGCTTGGGGAAAGTTTATTGACAGAACGGATTTGACAGATAGCTAAAATAAGAGTAAAATACTGTTTCCATTGTCCTCTTCTACATTTAAAATGGAGGAAAAAGTAACTGAAAATCGAAACTATGTTTATTGCTTGAGTTGTGCTTGAAAGAACTGATACAAGTGGAGACTGTTTCCCTCTAGAGGGAGCCTTTGAAATTGTTATAGGAGTGTAACTGGGAGGTCCCCAGCTGCAAGATAAGGATTCTGAGAACCAGAGATTGACCTTGGACCATTCAAAATGTTGATAGGAGAAGTTATTGTGACTGCATTATGTTTTGTTTTTTCCCCCCAGCATTATGATAATATTTATTCAAATTTTTTAAAGATTACAAAAAGAACATTAAAAAAACAAAAAACAAAAAATACACAATACACAATACAACACAAAACAGAAAAATACACAGAAAAAATACAATCACTAAAAAAGAAAAAAGAAAAAAGCAATTAAAATCCTTTGCATGACAGCTTCCCTTTTACTTATTTTCTTGACCTCTCCACACCTCCCCTTTCTGTATTCAAATTCAAATTTTTATTTCAGCAAGTCCTTTCCCTTATTTTTTAACTTAATAATTTATTTTAATATGTTATTATTTTACTTTCTCTCTTTCATCCATTTCCTCGATTCATTTTTGCTTAATCTTCTATATCTAATCATTTTCCCTTTATATCCTTCCAACCTTATTTTCATTTAATTTAATTCATCTTAAAAACCACTTTTACTTTATTCAATCTTAACTCTCATCCAAACTTATACATCAATACTTATTCTTAAACCATTTCTCTAAGGTCGACCAAAGTTCCCTTCCACGAATTTTCCCAATTTTCATACAGATAACATAACAAAAAGAAAAACAAATTATAATTATATACCCTTTGAGTTCCCAATTTCTATTCCACCCATACCCCCTTCCCGGTTCCAGTCCCCAACATGTGTCCATCAGTCTCAGTCTACAATCAGCCTGGAGATCTCAAGTCCGAGGCTCTTAATTCTCTCTCACTTCCTCTCTGCCGGTCTTTTTGATAGTCCTTAATATTGAAAACCAAATCTCGGGGAAGCTCCGGCCCAACAGGATCCACTTTTCTTCCATCCAGGCCTTCATACTTAAAGGTGAAGCCTATGGGGTATTCCAGATCCTGTTTCATACTCCTTTCAAATCCAAATGTCCCCAAAGCTCCAACTTCCACCTTGATCAAGTTTGTAATCCTTAGGTCTTCAGATCTCCACATAAGGAGATCCCTCCATTTTTCACTCTCCAATTCAGGCCAGGCTTTCCACATCAGGTTTTTATTTTCCTTTATTGCCATCATGTCAGGCCTCAAATTACAGCTCTCCTTTAACATCTGCAAAATTACAGCTCCCCCTTCCTTTTCTTCAGGAACAACATATATCTCCTTCTCCAAATTCTCAAGGCTCTCAGATTTCTCTATTTGTCCAGTTAAGTAGGCTTCCTGCGTCAGATCCTTGTCCTTGTCAAATTCAATGAAGGTATTCACTGTTAAATCCAAAGCAATAGCATTTGTAGCCAAAACATCAATTTGACCTTGCAACTTTCCCAAGAGAACAAATGCTCTGTTCAGTTCAGCTTGTATTTTTCCTCCTCCAGCCATTCTTTGTAATGTCCCAAAACCCCCTCTAGGGGAGTTTTAGTTCCTTGATGTTCCTTTTTTAAAAAAAAAAGCTCAGAGGGAATCCGCCATTAGTCGTTGGCGCTAACCCGGAAGTCATTGTGACTGCATTATGTAAGATAAACTATTTGTTGGAAGAGCTTCATAAAAAGACGCCGCACTTCTTGCCAGAACCCTTATTGGACTGAGGAGAATGTTGCAAGCTCTACAGGAATACTGTGTTCAGCATGAGCTCCAACCCAACTATGCTAAGACGAAGATCATGGTCTTCTCTGCCCGACCAAGACTCCATCGATGGTCGATGAACGGGATTCCCCTAGAGCAGGTTAACTGCTTTAAATATCTGGGACAAGTAATACGGTCAAATAGGTATTTTCTGGCCCATAGAGACTACATAACAACTAATGCATCTAAAGCAGCCATCCAGATTAGATCTCTATATGCTAAGAATCAGGCTCAATCAGTGAAGTTAGCTTTGAGACTCTTCCAAATGAAAATCCTCCCCCTTCTTTTGGTGGGCATCTCTTTAGGCTCCCGTAGGGATTTTTTGAAACTGGATTCTATTCAAACGCGATTCCTTAGAGCCATCCTTAGGATTCCCCCCTCGGTAGCGGGTGTGGTCATGAGGTTAGAGGTCGGCTGGCAAGCTCTACGGTACGTGGCCTTGAAGACGAAGCTCTGGCTATGGCTATGGCTCAAGCTCTGTTTTAAACCAGTGGGTGTTGCCCCCTTGATATTGAGGGATGATTTCCAATCATCGTGGGAAAGGGAGGTCATTAACGAGGTTCAATCCTGCGGATTGTCTCACCTTTACTATGACGTACAATCAAGCTAGAGATGTGATCTCCCGGAGACTGATGAGCAAGGAAGATATTTGGCAATTGAAATTCAATTTCAAGAAGAGAAATTTTTGATAGTAGGAATTTATGCACCAAACGAGGGGAAATCTGAATTCTTTAAGAAGTTGCATGAGACCCTACTGGACCATTTAGATTACAATCTGATTTTGATGGGGGACATGAATGGAGTAGTATCTACAAACATGGACAAGGCACAAAGACAGGTAGTCACCAAAGATGGTAGACTACCAAAAACTTTTTTTGAAATGACTGACAATATGGATTTGGTGGACATTTGGAGAATAAGGAACCCTTTTGGAGAGGGAACATTTGGAGAGGGAACCTTCTTTTCTGAAGCCAAGATGACATGGACTAGAATTGACCAGATATGGGTAACTAGAGGAATGGCACCAAAGATAAAGAAAGTGGAAATCTGCCCCAAAACTTGCTCCGACCATAATGCTGTAAGGATGGAGATGAAACAAATATCAACTGGCTCCTTTAGATGGAGGATGAATGACACCTTACTTAGAGATGAAGAAGTCTACAAAAAGGCCCAAAAAACTTTGAGAGACTATTTTGAAATAAATATGAACACTGAGGTTGAAAAAAGAGTAATCTGGGACGCAAGCAAAGCCGTTATGAGAGGGTTCTTGATACAACAGAATGCAATAAAGAAGAGAAGTCAAAATGAGAAAAAAGACAACATTTTGGAGAAAATAAAAGAAGGGGAAAAGAAATTGAGAGTAAAACCAAAGTCGCAGGAGATTTTGAGAGAAATAAAACCATATCAAACACAATATATGGAATTGATGAATCAAGAAATAGAATGGAAAATTAAACAAATGAGACAAAAGACATTTGAATCAGCGAATAAATGCGGGAAACTTTTGGCTTGGCAAATGAGAAAAAGACAAAAATTAAATACTATTACAAATCTAGAAGTGGAAGGGAAACACATACATAACCCAACAGAGATCAGAAATTGTTTCCAGAAGTACTTTAAACAACTATACACACAAGGGCCACAGAAACAAATGGACATAGAACGATTCTTAAAGGCAAATGGATTACAAAAAATTTCCCAAGAAAGTAAATTGATGTTGAATTATAAAATATCAGAACAGGAAGTAGAAGGTGCCATTCAAAATATGCAATTGGGCAAGTCTCCAGGACCGGATGGGCTGACTTCCAGGTACTACAAATCTTTGAAGGAGTGCTTACTACAGCCTTTGAAGGAAGTCTGCAATGAAATTTTGGAAGGGAAAAGGGCGCCAGAGTCGTGGAAAGAGACATATATCACACTTATACCGAAAACAGAGACTGAAAAAACTCAACTTAAGAACTACCGCCCCATATCGTTATTAAACGTGGATTACAAAATTTTTGCTGATATCTTGGCTAAAAGATTGAAAAAAGTATTGTGGAAGAGATTCATAAAGACCAAGCGGGCTTTCTCCTGGGAAGATATTTGTCTGATAATTTGAGGAATATAATTGACATTTTGGAAAAACTAGAAGTGAATATAAACACTAAAGCAGTTTTGATATTTGTGGACGCGGAGAAAGCCTTTGACAACATTTCTTGGAGTTTTATGAAAAAGAACCTACAGGGGATGGGGGTAGGGCAAGGTTTTGAAAATGGTATAGGTGCAATATATTCTGAACAGAAAGCTAAATTAATTGTAAATAATGTGGTTACGGAAGAATTTAAGATAGAAAAAGGGACACGACAGGGGTGCCCAATTTTCCCATTGCTTTTTATATCGGTTCCGGAGGTCCTGCTGAATATGATTAGAAGAGACCAGTTGGTTAAAGGTATACAGGTTGGAGCTAAACAGTACAAATTGAGAGCATTTGCAGATGATTTAGTTTTGACGTTACAGGAGCCAGAATCTAGTACTAAAAGGGTCTTAGACTTAATTCAAGAATTTGGGCAAGTGGCAGGATTTAAATTGAACAAGTTAAAAACTAAGGTTTTAGAGAAAAATTTAACACAAATTTAACACAAATTGAAAAAGAAAGGTTTCAGAGTGAGACTGGTCTGACCGTGGTTAAGAAAGTGAAATATTTAGGAATTAATATGACAGCAAAAAATGTGAACTTATTTAAAGATAATTATGAAAAATGTTGGATGGAAGTGAAAAAAGATTTAGAAATTTGGTCAAAATTGAAGCTCTCCTTGTTGGGTCGAATTGCAGTTATAAAGATGAATGTATTGCCTAGAATGTTGTTTTTGTTTCAAACATTGCAAATTGTGGACAAGATGGACTGTTTCAAGAAGTGGCAGAAAGATATCTCTAGATTTGTCTGGCAGGGCAAGAAGCCCAGAATAAAATTTAAGATAATAACTGATGTAAAGGAAAGGGGGGGGGATTTGCCCTGCCAGACTTTAAACTCTACTATGAATCAGCAGCATTTTGCTGGTTAAAAGACTGGCTGCTTCTTGAGAACACAGACATTTTGGATTTAGAAGGATTATAAAATTTTTGCAGATATTTTGGCTAAAAGATTAAAAAAGGTGCTAGTAGAAGAAATCCATAAAGATCAAGCTGGCTTTCTCCCGGGCAGACATCTGTCTGACAATATGAGGAACATAATTAACATTTTAGAAAAACTACAAGTGAATATTAATACTAAGGCAGTTCTGATATTTGTGGATGCGGAGAAAGCTTTCGATAATATTTCTTGGAGTTTTATGAAGAAGAATTTACAGGATATGGGGGTAGGTCAACGTTTTGAAAATGGTATAGGTGCAATTTATTCAGAACAAAGGGCAAAATTAATTGTGAACAATGTAGTGACAGAAGAGTTTAAGATTGAGAAAGGAACACGACAAGGCTGCCCAATCTCTCCATTGCTTTTTATATCAGTCCTGGAGGTTCTGCTAAATATGATTAGAAAGGACCAATTGGTTAAAGGTATACAAGTGGGAGCTAAACAGTACAAACTGAAAGCATTTGCTGATGACTTAGTATTGACTTTACAGGAGCCAGAATCTAGTACCAAAAGGGTACTGGAACTGATTCAAGAATTTGGACAGGTAGCAGGTTTTAAGTTGAATAAAATGAAAACTAAGGTCTTAGAGAAAAAATTAACTGTGAATGAGAGAGAGAAGTTCCAGGAGGAGACAGGATTAATATTGGTTAAGAAAGTGAGATATTTAGGGGTTAACATGACTGCTAAGAATGTGAACTTGTTTAAGGATAACTATGAAAAATGTTGGATGGAAGTGAAAAAGGACTTAGAAATATGGTCAAATTTGAAGTTATCATTGCTAGGTCGAATTGCTGCTATAAAAATGAATGTATTGCCAAGGATGTTGTTTTTGTTTCAAACTTTGCAAATTTTGGACAAGATGGACTGTTTCAAGAAGTGGCAGAGAGATATTTCCAGATTTGTCTGACAGGGCAAGAAGCCTTGAATAAAATTTAAGATATTAACTGATGCTAAAGAAAGAGGTGGATTTGCCCTGCCAGACCTTAAACTTTACTATGAATCAGCTGCTTTTTGCTGGCTGAGAGAATGGCTGCTTCTTGAAAACACTGACGTGCTAGACTTAGAAGGTTTCAACAATGTATTCGGTTGGCATGCATATTTGTGGTATGATAAGGTAAAAGCACATAAAGCGTTTAAAAACCATATTGTTAGAAAAGCACTGTTCAATGTTTGGATAAGATATAAGGATTTGTTAGAAAATAAAACCCCAAGATGGTTGTCACCAATGGAAGCGAAGGCACAGAAAAAACTTAATATGGAGGCCAAATGGCCGAAATATTGGGAAATTTTGGAACAAGATGGAGACAGAGTAAAACTGCAGAGCTTTGAAAAATTAAAAAACAAAGTGCGAGATTGGCTCCATTATTACCAAATAATGGAGGCATATAACTTGGATAAAAAAGTTGGCTTCCAGGTGGAAAAATCAAAATTGGAAACAGAATTGTTAGATCCCAAAATTAAGAATTTGTCAAGAATGTATAACTTGCTGTTGAAATGGAACACTCAGGATGAAACGGTAAAATCTGGTATGATTAAATGGGCACAAGATGTTGGACATAATATTATGATGGCTGACTGGGAACAGTTATGGACCACATGTGGAGGCCAATTCTGGATCCACACGTCCTTCCACAGTGGGGACATTGGTTTCCAGGTGGGAACTGATCACGGTGTGGATTTTTTAAGCGTGCCTTCCTCTTAGCACCTTTCTCCCTTGCATCCTGAGTTTGAGTGCCAATGACACCTTTGGTCAAGGCTGTTCTCCAACTGCAGCACTCGCAGGCCAGTGTTTCCCAGTTGTCAGTGTTTATACTACAGTACATTTTTCTAGATTTCACTTGAGACAGTCTTTAAACATATTTTGTTGACCACCAGCATTACGCTTTCCATTTTTAAGTTCGGAATAGAGTAGTTGCTTTGGAAGACAATCGCTAGGCATCCGCACAACATGACCAGTCCAACGAAGCTGATGTTGAAGAATCATCGCTTCAACACGGGTGATCTTTGCTAATTCCAGTCCACTGGTATCAGTTCGCTTGTCTTCCCAAGTGATGTATCCAATTTTCATAGACTCCGTTGATGGAATCTTTCGAGGAGCTGGAGATGGCGTTTATCAGTGGCCCATGTTTCACAAGCGTACAGTAAGGTTGGTAGTACAATAGCTTTGTAAACAAGCATTTTGGTTTCCCTGCGAATGTCCCGGCCCTCAAACACTCTGCACTGCGAGCGGGAGAAAGCTCCCCGGGGAAAGAGAACAGGCCAGGCCAGGCCAGGCCTCGCCTCGCCTCGCCTCGCCCCCCGCCCCCCGCCCCCCGCCGTGTTTTCAGCTCTTCAGGCGCCCAGAAAAGAGCCAGAATGACGCGCCCGCTGCGGCTGCTCCTCGATGACGTCACTGCCCTCCCGCCCTCTTTTCCGCGCGAGGCCCACCTGAGCGTCACGCGCCGCGCGTGCGTGGGCGGACGAGGCGCGGCTTCGGGCGCCGGCCCGTTGCTAAGGCGCCTCGCCCGCGGCCGCGGAAAGAGCCCCCCTGCTGCCGACCAATCGCCAGCCCCGCTCTCCGCGGCGGTCGAGGCTCACGGGCCGCCGCCGCTGCCACTCGGACAGGTCGCCCCGCTATTGCCCCTTCGCTCCAGCCTATCAGCGGCCGACGTGGAGGAGCTCCGCCCCCTTCTCAGCTGGTGCTGCCGGCGGGAGGGAGGGCGAGGGGGCTGTCTGCCGCGAACCAATCAGCGGAGACCGCCGGGGTAAGGGGCGTGGCCAAGGCTCTGGCGAGGAGAGGAAGCGTCCGGTGAGCCGGGGCGGGGGGCTGGGAGGGTCGCAGGCCGAGACCCCCGGGCGGGAAGGCGGGGCTGCGGCCCCCTGGGGGTTCCGAGCCGCAGTCTCGCGGGATTCCGCCAGTGGGGAACGCTTCGCAACCTTGGCCAAGGTGGTGCCAATATTTCCCAAGCGTGGGCTGCCAGCTGCTTTGGGACTCCAGTTCCCATCATCTCTCACTGCTGGTATTGCTAGCTGGGGATGGTGGGAGTTGTAGTCCAGAAATAGCTGGAGCCCCAGGTTTGGGAAACACTCTTCTGGATGATGTTCCACTACAACTCGCCTCTGCCCCAGCTGATGGCCATGCAGAGGGCACCACCTTTGGCAAAGGCTGCTTGAGCCAGTATGTGCAGCAGCGAGACCGAATCCTGACACAGACATGAAGCCCCTTTGGGCCAATCACTGTCTCGGCTTAATCTCCCTGGCAAGACGGCTATGGGGATTCAATGAGGTCATGTGGGTGAAATCTATGGGGTTGCAATGTGCATACTTATGGAGAACAGGGAGCTGAAAAGGTACATAAGATATAGGGCTCTGCGTTCCGGAGGTGTGGAGGGTTGTATGAAAGGGAGTGTTTGCGTAAGTGGGAGGGGGGCTCAGGCTCATGTGCTGGTATGTTAGGTATGAAGGTGTCCCAGTGGGGATGCTTAGGAGCTCCATTAGGGTCTTCAGCTTAGCATCCTAGAACAGTGTTTCCCAAACTTGGGTCTCCTGCTGTTTTTGAACTACAGTTCCCATCAACCCTGACCACTGGTCTGGCTAGCTAAGGGTGATGGGAGTTGTAGTCCAAAATCAGCTGGGGACCCAGGTTTGGGAAACACTGTCCTAGAAGACAGTAGGGCAGTAATAGTGATGTTGAGTTGAAAACATTCCACATTTTCCAGCTCTTTATTTTTCTATGAAAATGCTTCCATTTTAAAAGTTAAATGGATACCAAGTGCAATAATTCAATATTAGGCTACTTTGGAGTTTTAATTTTTTAATCTATTTGCTAAATGCAAGTAAAACAAATGTGCTAAATTAGATTACTCCAATGCATCACAATATCTTCTGATGGAAACAGAAAACTATTCAGTGCAAATTTCCCTAAGTTGTATGGGGGAGGGGGAATTCATTTATTTTATTAACCCACATCACTAAGTAATAGTCGAGTTAGCAGAAATCCTCCCTGTGCTCTGGGGCAATTGTAATAGGAATTCTTAGAAATAACACAGGCTCTAATGTGGGGGTAGAGCTCTTGGTTCCTAAAAAAAACAACCCTGTGGATGTCTAGCTGTGAGCTATGCAGTTGTAATGAGGATTTTAGGAATGACAAGCAACATCCATAGACGGGCTTTTTATTCTGGAGAACTGAGAGACTGCAGCTGGGGTTGCTTGCAGATTTACAACCTGTGTTGTGTAGGGGGTTGACTTACAGCATGGGTAGGGAAACTAAGGCCCAGGGGCCGGATGCGGCCCAATCGCCTTCTCAATCCGGCCCATGGATGGTCCAGGAATCAGCGGGGGGCCTGCCTGGTGTTTTTACACAAGTAGAATGTGTGCTTTTATTTAAAATGCAAGGGGTGAGAATACCTTGACATCTTCCCCAACTTTGAGGTGGGAAGGGGGGGGGTGTTGTCTTTGTTGCCCTGAACCTCAGAGCCATTGGAAAATGATGAGAAGTCTACTTGCTGAGTGCCTCTTAGGTGCAATGTGGCCCCTCCACTCCGCCCAAGCAGAGAAGGTCAGAGGCTGTCCCTAATGCTATCCTTGCTTTTTCTAGGGGAAGACTGGCAAGTGCAATTGTGGATCCCTGAATAGAAGAACAGGAATGTGGATGCTGGAGACCCTGGTGATTACTAAGGGAAAGCCTGGGAGAAATTCACAGCAGAGCTTTGGGGTCACATAGTATATTATTATATGGTACCACATTAATTTGTAATACTAGCATTTTATTATAAGCAGCAAAGAAAGGAAACATTCTTGTAAATTTAAATAAAGTCTGCAATCCCAGCTGTCAAACAACTGCACAAATAAAAGAAGTTTTATTCTGCTCTTGAAACGCATTGAGGTTTGGGTTCTGGCAAACCCTAAGCGAGAATCTGATCCATAAATGCAGCATTGTCAGAAATGCCCCTGTGCATTCCCTTGATATTTGACATTGGTGCATGGATGTCATTGTAGAGAGAGTGCTTGTTGGTCAGGCTCAAGCCTCACAAGGTATGTGACCCTGTGGAGAAAGCCTAACTGGAACTGATCAGTACATGCAGGAAACACACCACCATTTCTGCAAATACTGTCGCTGTTACTTTCCATCCATGCGATTGCATCGTAATCACATCACGTTTCCTGCCATGGTCCCACACCTGAAATTCTCACTCCAACTCTCTCTTGGTTGTGACTGCAAGTGTGAACCATCTCTCAGTTTGCTGTAGTCTTCAAAGCTTAACACAGGATGAGCTAATTGGATGAAGGCTAGGAATGAAAGGAAGGTATCTTACTTGTAATGGGGCACCTGGAAGTGAAGGGACAAGACTGGCTCAAGCTTAATAGATGATTGATAAAGTGAGCACTCTGAAATTTGAGGAGGTGGGGGCTGAAGTAGAGGGACATGAGAGGGTATGTGAATGGAGACTGGCCAAGGGTTGCGGGGGATGGTGGGGTGTGTGTTGTTTTTTGTTTTGAAGATCTGTTCTGCAAGGTGTCATTGACACAGTAATGGGGCATTAGTGGTGGGCGTATCTCTTCACATCACACATCATTCCCCCTCCTTGGTTATTCTGGGATGCCTCCTCAGCATTATTGCCGCCTGGAGGGGCCCCTCATTGCAGCAGGAAGAGATACAGGGTTTCAGCAGGAAGTTAAACATGGAAACAAAGCTGTAGGTCTGTCCTTAAACTTCTGAAGGCACAAACAGTATTAAAACTGAGATTGCATATAACCACCCCAACACCATCATGAGCTGCTGCTGCTGCTGCTGCTTCTTTGGCGATCACTTGTAGCCAAGTGAGATTGTCTTCCATAAACACTGTTTTAACAGTGAACCATCTTGAGCAGCTGGATGGGAGCTGCTGTGGCTGCTGGGCAATAAGGACTGGGGGCGGGGGGTGAAATGACTTTGGTCCTGAGATTTATTTGTTCTGATTACTCCTTTTATATCCCATCTTTTTATCCTTACAGCAACCCGGTGAGGTAGGTTAGGCAGAGAGACAGTGAGCTTCATGCTTGAGCTGGGATCTGAATCCTGGTCTCCCAGGTGCTAGTACAACACTTGTGACCTGGCCTTCCTCAATAACACTCAATGAAGTAATATATATTTTGTCACTGTTGATTTTTTAAAGATCTGAAGTAGCACAGTCCAACTTCCTTTGGACTTGGCAAGGCATCTCCAGCGTTGGGCTTCCCTGTTGGACCAGCCATGATTCACAGCCTCTTCCTGATCAACTCTTCTGGGGACATCTTCCTTGAGAAACACTGGAAAAGTGTGGTTAGCCGCTCGGTTTGTGACTACTTCTTTGAGGCACAGGAAAGAGCCTCAGAGGCAGAAAATGTGCCCCCTGTGATCCCCACCCCTCACCACTATCTCTTGAGTGTCTATCGGCACAAGATCTTCTTTGTGGCAGTGATCCAGACAGAGGTACCCCCGCTTTTTGTCATTGAATTTCTTCATCGGGTTGTGGATACTTTTCAGGTACGTAAAATGGCAACGAGGACTAGAAACTGGTGTAGGATTCTGTGTTTTGTCACAGGGTACCTCATGATCAGGAACATACGAAGCTGCCTTATACAGAGTCAGACCACTGCTCCATCTAGTTTTCCATGGTCTACACTGCCGGGGGGGGGGGTCAAAACCCTCCAGATGGTGGACTATTTGTTTGTTTGTTTGTTTGATTGATTGATAGGTTGTCATTTATTTGTTAAGCTTTCAGACCGCTTTTCAGGAGATGTTTGCAGCTCATGCAATCTCTTGCCATTGGGCATGGTGACTGGGGAGGATGGAAGTTTGAGTCCATCGACATCTGGAGGGCCACAGGTTGCCTGCCACCAGTCCCACTGACTGGCAGCAGCTCTAAAGGGCTTCTGGAAGGAGTCTTTTGCCACCCCACCTGGAGATGCGTTCAGAGCAGGTGCTCCACCACTGAAGAACCACCCTTCTTTCGGGCTCTTGGCCATGCAGACTCCTAGACCCCCATTTAAAAGGCCACCTCAGAGATGCTCCAGTTCTCTTTCCTAATTTTTTACCCTTCCTTACAGAAAAATGGCTTTCACCTCCTTTCTTACTTTGGGCATGCTCAGACTGCACACCCACCACAATTTTCTAACTACCTGTCAGCACATGAGAACAAGTGATGGAATCTGAGTTGTAATCTGATGAGCTGAGCATCAGGGATGCTTCTCTGCACTCCTTCATTATTTATGTGCCTCATTTTCTCCTCCTCCAGTTACCACTGTAGCTTCCTGGTGACTGTAAGAAAAGGGTCGGGGAAGACGGAGAAGGAGAGCCCACCCTCCCAGATTTGGGAAACTCCAAACCAACTTGGGTCACAATCCAGGGTGATGTTCTGAAATGAACAGGGCCAGATGCTTCCTTCTAATAGTTTTATACTTCAATTCTTCCAAGTAACTTGTGGTGACAAGCATGGGTCTCTCCCCCCCTGCCCTGCCCCTGCCCCCCACCACACAAAATATTCCCACTTTATCCTCACAAGACCCTGTAGGAGTAAGGTCAGTAAATAGTCACTGGCCCCAAGGTGCCTTGTGAGCCTCTTGGCTGGGTGACATTGAAATGCTTGTCTCCTTGGCCCTATTCCAGCATTCTCTCCACAATTACAGAGTGCTCTGGTTCACTTCCAGGTGGACCAGCATTGTTCCCCAATTATTTTACTTTACTGTGTTTTTTTTTAATACTGAAATGCTATTCTTCATTTATACATTTTATAAATCTCAAAGTGGTTCACAGTATACATAAAATCAATAAATAACACCAGTTAAAACATCAACAAGCAATATACAGTACTTTTCAACAGCAGCAGCAGCAACCAAGAGAGCAAAATTCTGTCTGAATCCCAGTTGCTGGAAACCACAGTGGGTGAGACTGCTCTTGTGCTCGAGTGCTGCTTTTGGGATTCCCACAGACCTCTGGTTGGCCACAGGTTCTTGGACTAGATGGGCTGCCTGATCCAGCAGGTTCTTAAAATGTTCTTAAAGGAGTTCTATAACAATAGTCAAGGAATCCCAGAAAGGTCTTCAGTTGTCTGCAAAAGGCCTCCATTGTCTATGCTCACCTGATCTCTATAGGGAGCTTGTTCCACAAAATGGGCTCCCCAATGGAAAAGGCCCTCCTTTGAACCCATGCCAAATGGACTTTGGTATGGGTAGCAGTGCCCCCCCCCCATAGATGGACTGTGGATGGAAAAGGCTGACCTAATCTGGTCCCAAATGGTCCCATTTGTTCCTTGTGATCTTGTCAAGAGAACATCTCCCAGGATTGTATCCCATGGGCCAGGACTTTCCATCTCTCACTCTGCTGCTCCCAGTGATACCTCAAAACTCCTGCTTGAAGTGGCTTCCTCACCTTGCTACACAGGAAAACCACCTCTGGCTTTTCTTTTCATGGGGAATAAGCGGAGCTCTCCCTCTTTGGCCTGTTTCAGCAGATACCCTGAGGAGGCTTGTTAACCTTGTTTCCACACACAGGATTATTTTGGAGTCTGCTCCGAGATTGTCATCAAGGACAATGTCGTGGTGGTCTATGAGGTGCTGGAGGAGATGCTGGACAATGGATTCCCATTGGCTACTGAGTCCAACATTCTGAAGGAGCTGATCAAGCCCCCGACCATCCTACGGACAGTTGTCAACACCATTACAGGTCTGTGATTTTGTGTATGTGTGTGTGTTGTCTCCAAATAACCTATTTATTGAGTGTTCACACTGATTTGTTCGCAGGGAGATTGGATGGCGTTAACTGATGAGCACGCATTCTCATTTGTTGGTGGGGTGGTTAGATGATGATGCAGTGCAGCTAGAGTTATCTCACACTTTTCACTGGATTTTCCCATCCCTGGTAGTGGGCGAGGGCTGAGCCTTAACAGGTGAACTAGTGGAGAACTGGTGTAAGAGCTTTGAAGTAAAAAGGTTTCACAGCTGCATTTTGCAACTGGAAGTTTGTCCCCACTGAGACAAGTAGGATTTGCTTGCAAGTAAATTTTATGCAGGGTTGCATCAATGAGAGATGCATTTGATGAGAGATGCATCAGACTCTGGTGGTGTTCATAACTTCCTGAAGAATCTTCACTGCATGTGCTAGATGGATCCCATGACTTACTGTTTTCACTGGGGAAGCACATGTGGCATTGTGGACCTCCTCTTGACAAAGAGCACAGCCAGGTTTATCCTCCTGAACAGCTGGAATGAATGGAAGAGGTAGCTCTTTCAGCTCAGTTCAGATGATGTCAAGAAGACTGTCACGAACAAGTTTGACAACTGAATGGTTCTGAGACACTATTCTGCATGTAGACAACCTGACAACTGACCCATATTCAGTTCAACAACTGTTCTCCATATTTGGCTTTGACCTCTTTCTACTTCTAATTTTTGTCAATAGGTTTTCTCACACTGCAATACAGGTCAGTGAGCTGATTGTCTGCACTGAAGGCAGGGAACCTATGGCTCTCTAGATAACATTGGGCTCCAGCTCTTATCAGCCTCAGCTCACATGGTCTGTGGTCAGGAATGAGGAGATTTGGAGCCTTAACAACATCTCGAGGGCTTCCCATTCCTGGTTTGCATGCAGATTGTCTACCCCCACAGCTCCTACCTTCAGATAGTCTCATTTGGTCATCAGTGGCTGTGTTTGGATGATCAAATCTTGGCTTAATATGCCAAGTTATGAGCCAGCGTTGTTCCTCCACATGCAGCTGCTTTGCTGTTCCCTTCATAGGATGGGGAAATGAGCCAGGAAGCTACAGTTTAAAAATAGCTTCTCATTATGTACCAACCAGGAAACTATGATTAATGGCTTCTTAGCAAGCCAGAATATGGAGAGACAGCCTAAAGTTGGTTGGCTTGGAAGCAGTTAACCATAGTTTGTTGGTTTGAATGTAAGGAGAAGCTATGGTTAACCGTTGCACGTACCCATTGTAGCTTTGGGGACCTAAACAAAGCTTTCCTGAAAAAGCAACTTCTCCCATTCATCCTAGATCTCTGTGAGGATGAAGGTAGCCAAGAGGTTATGCCTCAGTTTGAGAATAATGTTCTCAGGGCTAATGGTGATGGGATCTGTCTTGCCAATGTGGAGAAGATTTTTATTATTTTATTTTATTTTATTTTATTTTATTTTATTTTATTTTATTTTATTTTATTTTATTTTATTTTATTTTATTTTATTTTATTTTATTTTATTTTATTTTATTTTATTTTATTTTATTTTATTTTATTTTATTTTATTTTATTTTATTTTATTTTATTTTATTTTATTTTATTTTATTTTATTTTATTTTATTTTATTTTATTTTATTTTATTTTATTTTATTTTATTTTATTTTATTTTATTTTATTTTATTTTATTTTATTTTATTTTATTTTATTTTATTTTATTTTATTTTATTTTATTTTATTTTATTTTATTTTATTTTATTTTATTTTATTTTATTTTATTTTATTTTATTTTATTTTATTTTATTTTATTTTATTTTATTTTATTTTATTTTATTTTATTTTATTTTATTTTATTTTATTTTATTTTATTTTATTTTATTTTATTTTATTTTATTTTATTTTATTTTATTTTATTTTATTTTATTTTATTTTATTTTATTTTATTTTATTTTATTTTATTTTATTTTATTTTATTTTATTTTATTTTATTTTATTTTATTTTATTTTATTTTATTTTATTTTATTTTATTTTATTTTATTTATAACTTGTTCTGAACCACAAATGAACAGTCAGAATCCCAGCAGGGATCTTGCCCTCCCATGTTCCCACACTGTAAGATTTATACACAGTTTCAGTGTGCATAAGACAATGTTCATGCATATGACTTCTCCTACTGTACCAGAAGTTGTCCCTGGAGGGTGAATGCCAGACAGACCTGCAAGAACATATGCAAAGAAGATTTTTCAAGAAGACACAAATACCCCCCAAGTTTGGTGCATTCCTTGCCATAAAAATGTGAGCAAATTTATGTGTGAGTAGCTCTCATTAACCTCAGTGAGACTTAGCTGCTCCCTTTGGGCTGTGGGATATTTTGCTGCAAGAGTTGCAAACTTCCATATGCATACAGCTTCTGCCCTATGAATCTGGTATGCAGAAGAAAAATATTTTGGCTCTTCCTGGTGGGAACTCCTTGCACTAAATGCAATCTGAAAATACTGCCGTTTCTGAGAGAGAGAGCAGTGTTTTGCTGTGGTACAAGAGAATGAGAAATTAGGAAATGGGTTTGGCTGTCCACTTGTCTACTGCCATCTCTTTTAACCTTTTCAGGAAGCACCAATGTGGGAGAGCAGCTCCCCACAGGACAGCTGTCTGTTGTTCCTTGGCGAAGAACCGGTGTGAAGTACACCAACAACGAGGCCTATTTTGATGTGATTGAGGAGATAGATGCCATCATTGACAAATCAGGTACATAGATCTGTATTCACATGGCATCGCCTCTAGGCAGCAGTGTCCTTGCCTCAATGAACAGAAGCAGCAGCATTTGGGGCCAAAGGAAGACACATTTCAATGCATTCCCCTCCTCTTGTTTGTTTCATTTCACTCGTCAGTGATGGTGTTTGCATGCTTCTTTTCAGATGTAACTTACAAAGTGATCTACCATTTTGAAAAGTCTCGACTACTGTTAACCATAATCAGTGTCCAAAGTGATTTCCCCGGGTTTCCTGGCCTCCTTTGTGACCCACTTGGGTTTTATTTCCCATGGCAGGTTCCACGATTACGGCTGAAATCCAAGGGGTGATTGATGCTTGCGTGAAATTAACTGGGATGCCAGACCTTACCCTCTCCTTTATGGTAAAGTTTGAGAGGAAGGACCTCTTGCTTGCTTTTTTCATGCTCTGAGTAGACCTACTTGAATTAAGGATCATCACAAGCTTATGGTACCCTCTGTATGTCCTTTCTGTTGTGCCTTCATGATTATTTGCACCCATGATGTTGATGGGGCAGTTATAGGCTATCCCACTTGCTATACTGCTTGTGCCTGCAAAACTTTTGGGGCAGACACCCTGCTTCATTTCCAATCCATGCATGTCTTGTAACTTTCTGCTGAAATCTTGTATTTTTTTATACTGTAAATATTCTGTTTGTTTTTTGTCCTTCTTTTATTGCGCTATAGTGCAATAATGGCCCACCAGGCAGCAGTGATGTGGTCGCGTTGGACAAAGATTGCAGAACAAATGAAGTGGAATGGCGTGGGTGGGTGGTCCATTAATCCCAATGGTTCCAGTTTAATTGGATACAACTCTGTGCTGCTCTTCCGTATAAAAATGTCAGGGTGGCATATGTAATATAGTAGAACAGTTGGTGTATAGAAACATTCACATGCCAGATAGTAAAAAAGCAGGAGGAGCCAAGCAGGAAAATTGCTGCCTACAGCGATGCTTAGGCAATTTTCAAAATTATTTGCCTAGCAACAGTACAGCATCAAAGTCAGCACCAGGCAAGCACCCCTAGGGAAGGCATTCCATATCTGGCTATATGGAGCCTCACAACAGAGAAAGACCTTTTTCCTGCTCTCTCTCTGCCTTCATTCAGATGTCAGGGAAGCCTGGAAGATGGCCATCAAGCCCGACGGGGCTTGTGTGGTCCTTCATCACTTGATGGCTGTTGAGGTCCAGGCATTCAAGTGGGGCTTGTCCTGCAGACCCGCCAAGGTTCCCTGGGGGAAAATGCCAGAGGAACTGGCTGGTGTGGGTGGAAGGCAGTGCAGAATGTTGTGGTGGGAAGGAGGGTTTAAACTAGGGGTGGGGGGCACTTTTTCAGCTGAAGGGCCATATTTCCTTGGGGGCCACATGACAGTGGTGCATGGAGACAGAGGCAAAAGCAAGCAGAGCAACAAACCTTTGTCTAGGAGGCTCGTGTCCACACCTGCTCATCTCTCCTCCTCCATCCAGACAAGCAAGAGTCACTACCAAAGTTCAAGGACACCTACCCAAGGAGGGTCCAATGCCTGGCCAGGGAGGGTGTGTGACCTGGGGAGAGTCCCAACGGCTCAGCCCTCAGTTAGACCTCTGAAATGGGTATTGGGAATACATCAGGAACTGTGGGGAAGAGACAGGCAGCAGAAAAGACAACCCACTGATTTCAGGAGAGAGAACAGTCTGGTTAGAAATCTCTGCTGTCTTTATCTTGCTTGCATTAGAATCCCAGGTTGCTGGACGACGTCAGCTTCCACCCATGTGTGCGTTTCAAGCGTTGGGAATCAGAACGAATCCTCTCCTTCATTCCTCCAGATGGGAACTTCCGTCTGCTGTCATATCATGTCAGCGCTCAGAAGTAAGGAGCGGGGTTGGGAGCAATCATTGGCTCCCAAGGTCCAGGATCTTTCCCTAAACACTTGGTTTGAAAAGGAATCCCTCGTGGTGACATTGTGCCTCTCCCCCACCCAGGGGAACTGCCACCCTCTTATTGGCTCCATTCCCTTTTTGATTTTAATTTTATTTCTCTTCTCTTCATTGCCCACACTTCATTCAGATTCAGATTCAGATTCAGATTCAGATAAATTTATTGTCATTGTCCGTATATACACAGTATACACAACAACGAAAATCAAACACCCAAGACCGGATTCACATACACATTTGCACGTATCTCCAACACTCTCATCCTATTCAGACATAATCTATTAAAACATACATAATCCAGAATATAACACAACCTACTAGAAGCATAGCATAACCTAAAACCTATCTCATTCCTTACTACTCACTGCTTGCTATTTCTTACAACTGGCCCTGAGATCATTATTTAGTGCAATCAGAGCTCTTGGATAGAAACTATTCAGAAGGCGTGTGGTTCATGTTTTCATTGTCCTGTATCTTCTGCCCGAAGGCAACAGTTCAAAGAGGTTGTGAGCAGGATGGGTGGGATCTCTCAGGATATTGTGTGACTTCTTCAAGCTGCGAGACGTGAAGATCTCATCCAGGGTTGGTAGTTGGAGCCCAGTAACATTCTGGGCAATTTTAATTATTCTCTGTAAAGCTTTTTTATCCATTCCAGAGCTGCTCCCATACCACGATAATATACTATAGGTTAAGACACTCTCAATGGTACTATGATAATAGGACAGAAGTAGGTGCTGAGATAGATTCAATCCTCTGAGCATTCTCAGGAAATTCATCATCAAGTCCCAGGGTGGGTTACAACAACTTAAAATTCTGAATTAAAAACAGAACATACTACATTCACAAGAATACGGTATGTTCTGAAAACACACATCTCGGGCATCTAAGGGTAAAGAGGTATGTCTCCAGCATTTGCCGAAAGCTACGTAGCAAAGAAGCCAGTCTGTAAGGAAGGAGGCAAGGTTTTAAATATATATATATATACTTGAGGCCTGAGTCATTTAGGGTTTCAAACATGAACATGAGCACCTTGAATTGGGCCCAGAAACAGATCAGCAACTGTGTGGCATGAAGTCAACCTTGGCTTGGAAGATGCCACAAGGAACCTGCAACGAAATGTTACAGCATGGTGTATTGCTGTTCAGGATACTCTGCTTTGTTCCTCATCCCCAGAAGTCAGTCCGTATTCAGTGGTCACTGCAGACACTCAGTCCTGGAGGTTTCTGTTTTTGCTCCATAAGCAGTGACATCCCTGAATGCTGGAAATAGAGGGAGTGATGAAACGGGATATTGCAGACCCTTTGCTAAAACTGAGCACAGAAAGAGCAGAATTAAGACAAAGGAGCAGCCCCTTTGTCCTGGATCAGCGGGAAGACTAGATGCTAGGGGTGTGTACAGATGGACCCCACCTCCCTCCCAGTGACCTTCAGAAGTGCCATTTGCCATAGTCAGACTGGCTCTTGAAAAATCAAGATGACAAAGCTAATCTGCTCTATAGTAGAGCTGAAACAAAACCTTACACAAACTAAAAATATTGTCATTGCTATTCAGTGTTGAGAGTTGCTTTTGGGATGTAACAGTACTCATGGATTTTAAGGTGATGATGCTTAGGGACTGACTGACTGACTGACTGACTGACTAAAATCTATAAATCTGAAAGTAATTGTCATTGGCAATGCTGACAATGTAAATTCGAAGTTTTGCAAGCCAAATTTAAAAAGGAAAAAAGCACTGGGGAGCCACCATCCGTCCCCCAAATTTGTTTCAGATCTACAGTTCATCTTTGGCTCCACAAAAATCCTTCTCCTCCTACACAGGACCGGGCAGGTTAGGGCAGCTTTCTCCAACCTGGTGCCCTGCTCCAGATGCTTTTAATTGCAATTCCCATCATCGTTGGCTAGCACAGTGGGGGGGGGGGAGGTGGCGGTTTGGACCACAGTGCCGAAACGTGACTCCCCTGCTAGCTAGGCTTGATGAGAGTTGTTTTCCAAAACATACGGAGCAGGACACCAGGTTGGGGGGAGCTGGTCTTTACTGCTGCTGCTGCTGCTGCTGCGATGGTGTCTCCTCTCTTCCAGCTTGGTGTCCATCCCTGTTTATGTGAAGCACAACATCAGTTTCCGGGACAGCAACTCCTTGGGCCGCTTTGAGATCACCGTGGGTCCCAAGCAGACAATGGGGAAGAGCGTGGAGGGGGTGATGGTCACCAGCCAGATGCCCAAAGGAGTCTTAAACATGACCCTCACGCCTTCGCAGGGGGCGCACACATTTGATCCTGTCACAAAGGTGAGAAGGGAGGTGGGACTGGGGCAGCAAAGTCTGGTTCTTGAACAATTTCTCTTGTCTTCCAGGAAGAGAGGAGATGAGAGCCCCTTGACCCATTTAGATGCTTTTCAGCATCTTTTCAAAGTAGGGCAATTAGAGTGGCACAATTTCTGCATGCAGTTCTCCAGCCAAATAATGTGTACAGAAATATATACTAAACTGCATAAAAACACATGTATTAGTGAAAACAACATACAATAATGCATTATATTACAGGAAATTGCTTGTGAAATTGTGTATATTACTAAAAATAGTATACCAAAATGTGTTCACTAGGAGAAATTAGCACTAAAATGCTGGTGAATTTTCAGGAGGATTAAAAAATAATAATCCACAAGTTGCTACAGAAATTTGGAGTACAGATATTAAGACTGAAAAAATGAGAACCTGAGATCCATTCCTACTTGCCACACAATGTTCTTTCTTTCTTTGGCGATCACTTATAGCAGAGTAAGATGGTCTTCCACAAACAGAGTTTTAGCAATGAGTCCGTAAGTGACTGTGGAGGCCAATTCTGGATCCACCCATCCTTCCACAGTGGGGACAGTGGTTTCCGGGTGGTAGTTGATCATGGTGTGGATTTGCCAAGCGGGCCTTCTTCTTAGCACGTTTCTCCCTTGCGTCCTGAGTTCGAGGGTCTTCAAAGCCAAGACACTCGAAGACAGGCCACACAATGTGCATATGCACTGATATATTAAAACCAAGTTAAAAACAATTTGCAGTCACCAAGGCAGTCAAGTGAGTAGAGTGGAACTGGAGATGGCAGCAATAGGAATGACCAGTTTGCTTTAAGAGAGGAAAGGTGTCCAGTGAGCAAACCATGAATTCCCCAGGGAGGGCACCACTGCTTAGAAGTCCCTGTTCTGTTTCCTCCCTTTGCCCTCCCCACCCTCTGATTCCAAAGGCAGCAGCACCCTGGGAAGGGTGTCTTGGATGATTAACTAAAGCTTCCTATCCACACTTAGGTCCTCTGAATAGAGCAAGAACTTGCTTCTGAACAAGCACACAAGAGGGTTGAGATGGAAACTCAAATTCACAGTGCATTAGTTGCAGATTGGTCTGTATGTCTGAGGTCAAGGCAGAGGCATATTCTGATACCCTTCCTTCCTGTGTGTCAGCACTGCAAGTCCTACACTTTCCAGGCCCCAAACCTTATTTTATTTATTCATTTATTACCTTTATATCACAACTTCCCTCCAAGGAACTCAAGGTGATACACTTTTTTTCTCCTCCCCGTTTTATCTTCACAACAAGCTTGTGAGGAGGGTTTAGGCTGAGAGTGAGCGACTGTCCCCAGGTCACCCAGCCAGCTTCATGGCCGAGTGGGGATTTGAACCCTGGTCTCTCCCAGGCCCTAGTCCAGCCCTCCAGCCACGACATCACACTGGCTTTCAACCTTCCTCTGTCTTACTGACTCCAAGCTCTGTGGTTGCCTGTCTTCTGTTTCTCCTGTGAAGCTGCTGTCTTGGGATGTGGGGAAGATCAACCCCCAAAAGCTGCCCAATCTGAAGGGGACCATGAGCCTCCAGGCAGGAGCCTCCAAGCCGGACGAGAACCCCACCATCAACCTGCAGTTCAAAATCCAGCAGCTGGCCATTTCCGGTATGTGGGCAGAGAGTTCAGTGACACTCCGCTTTTTTAAACTTACGCACTTCCTTTTGAAACATTTCTCTCTCAGTTGACCCAATTAGGATAAACCAAAGCAGACGACAGCAGAGGATGGTGGGCCTGCAAGGCAATTTAACAGCCTGTTGCTGACACAAAAGCCACCCTTATTCCATCTTAATGGTTGCTTTGAGCCGCCTTGAAAAGCTCCCACTCTGTTGGGCAAATAGGTGGGGGGATTGGTGTTTTAATGAATGCCCAGTGTCCCCTTTGCCAGTTTCTTAAAAGAGGCACCTGACCAAAGCAGGCAGGTCTTCCTAGGCCAAACATTCTCTATCCTGGACGCCATCCTTGAGAATCCCCTTTCTTCTGTCATGCCCTATCAGTCTGGTGCCTGGAGGAGCTCACGCATCCAGGCCGGTCAGCTGGCTCAGTGGCACGGAGCGTGCCCAGTGAGTGACTTGCTACGAGAAGGTTGGGAGTGAACGGAGGCCTCTTCAGCCTCTGCCTTCTGTCCTGCCTCTTCTGGCTCCACGTCCTTTGGGGAAGCAGTGTCCTTAAAGGGGCAGCCTCTGGCCTGAAGACAGCCACTTCTCCTAGGCGCTGTGGCCTCCCGCCTCCTGTGGTCCCTGGTCAGGTCATTTGGGAGGGGCAGGCACTTGGTTCCTCGAGCTCAGGTGAAGCATCTTGGCTCTGGTTCTCTGACCCCTGGTGTTGTGGGAGCTGAGCTCAGAGATTCCCTTACTACCTGTGTCAAGCTTGGAGCCAGGAACCTGATCTGGCTCCTTAACTGAAGGCTGTAGCCTCTGACTTGGTATCCTGGTCATTGCTGGACTCTGTTCTGGGGCCACTCACCTAACCTTTATTAGTTTATTAAACTTCTTAATGACATTATCTTGCCCAAGGCAACCCAAAGCGACTTAACAACCCACTCACCCACCCCACAGAGATACACTAAAACCAGGGGAGGGGATATATTAAAAACATCCCACCCCCTTCTAAAAAGGCCATAGATAGTTAAAGGCCGAAGTCCTGGTTACAGAGGATTTTTTTTGCCTGGTGCCTAAAGACAGGGATGTACAAAGCAGCAATCTTACTGCTACAGGGAGACATGTGAAATAAACTATATGGCTCAGTGGACTGCAGCAGACAATTAGTCCCCTCCTTTGCTCCTTCCCATCTCTAGCATAATAGGTTTCATGAAGATTAAGCAGTTCTGTGCATATGTGCCTAACAGTCGCAACATCCTAAGGGGCTAAGAGGAGCCCACTGGATCAGGCCAGTGGCCCATCTAGTCCCACACTCTGTTCTCACGGTGGCCAACCAGATGCCCTGCGAAGTGCACAAGCCGGCCCTGAGTACAAGAGCACTCTCCTCACCTGTGTTTCCCAGAAATGGGCACTCGGGTCTTCTACCTCCGTCAATGGAGGCAGAACAGAGCCGCCATGTCTGGTCTTCCCCAGTTGTTCTCCCCCAACCTCTCTCCTTACCTTTTCCGCCCTCCTAGGTTTGAAAGTGAATCGCCTGGACATGTACGGAGAGAAATACAAGCCTTTCAAAGGGATCAAATACATGACCAAAGCTGGGAAGTTCCAAGTGAGAACCTAATGGTGGCCCTGCCCGCAAAAAGGCTTGCGTGTGCCCTGACTTTCAGTCTGACTGTGTCCCACCTGCCAGAGCTGCTCCTTGCTATGGCCCACCTGGAGTAGGTCAAGGCAGGTATCTCTTCCCACCCCCCACCCCCGCCAGCTGGGCAAACCTAACAATTACACCTGGATCTTAAATTGTGAAGCTCTTGGGTGGGATTGAAGAGCAAACGGGAAACTGTGAACCATCTTCCCGGCTTACCAGCGAATGTTTCAGCTCATGAAAATCCTGCCCCCTTCTCCCTATTTTTTGGCTGGCATTTGCTTAGTTATTTGTTGTCTGGCGTTCCAGTAGCATCTGAAGACAGGAGGAGACGTCTTTAGAGGTTGAGGGGTTTGATCCTGAAGATGACCCTCCTCTTTTGCATCTGGGACTCTTCTTGTTTGTTTCAAAGACTGCCTAGGAAAGAACTCCCCACCCCGTAAATCCTTGACAAAGAGCTGGCTGAAGAGGACTGGACAGGGGAACAGGATGCTCTCCTCATTTCCTCCTGTCCCGTTTTAAATGTATTGCTTGGGGAAGAGGTTGGAAAGAGCTAATAGTCCTGCTGGGCCTGAAGGTCACATGGAAGAGGCACTTGAGCTCCTTGCAGATCTGCCAAGGGCCAGTCCAACACCCATCTGTCTCGAATGGCTTTTTGCAGATTTCTTGGTCATGCTTTGAAAACCACAAAGCCTGCTCATCCAGAGATAGCAGTGGGACACAAAATGCAACTGTGTTCAGGGCTGCTGTACCATCTTTCACTGTCCAAAAAATCTCCGTTATTTTCTTTGCTGAAGGGTTGTAGTGGGAGGGGAGGCTGTGTCCCCTGCGTCCTTCGTCTTGCTAAGGCAGCCCCTTCACCAGCCTGGCTGACCTCCAGGCACTTTGAACCACCCTGGGGCTGATGAGAGTTGTAGTCCCAAACATCTGGAGGGCACCAAGACAGTGAAGGCTGGATTCAGGGAGTGGAGTGGTGGCAGGAGCCGGGGGCTTTGCAGGGGCTGCTTTGTGGCTCCTCTTCCTGCATGCAGTGGTGTGTTGCTGTCCTGGCTGTCCGCTCTCTTATGCATATCGCTCCTATGCAAGTAGATTATAGTTGTGTGCATACTGGTCAGAGCTTACATCAATTTTCACGCTTGTTTGTTTTATAAAACGCAGCAAAGCCAGGTTGTTTCCTTTTTGACACAGCAAACCATCTTCCGAATGTCCCCATTGTTGAGAACTCTAAAAGCACAGCATACAGCTGTGAGCCACATGGGGAGAATCATAGAATCATAGAATCATAGAGTTGGAAGAGACCACAAGGGCCATCGAGTCCAACCCCCTGCCAAGCAGGAAACACCATCAGAGCACTCCTGACATATGGTTGTCAAGCCTCTGCTTAAAGACCTCCAAAGAAGGAGACTCCACCACACTCCTTGGCAGCAAATTCCACTGTCGAACAGCTCTTATTGTCAGGAAGTTCTTCCTAATGTTTAGGTGGAATCTTCTTTCTTGTAGTTTGGAACCATTGCTCCGTGTCCGCTTCTCTGGAGCAGCAGAAAACAACCTTTCTCCCTCCTCTATGTGACATCCTTTTATATATTTGAACATGGCTATCATATCACCCCTTAACCACCTCCTTCTCCAGGCTAAACATGCCCAGCTCCCTTAGCCGTTCCTCATAAGGCATCGTTTCCAGGCCTTTGACCATTTTGGTTGCTCTCCTCTGGACACGTTCCAGTTTGTCAGTGTCCTTCTTGAACTGTGGAGCCCAGAACTGGACACAGTACTCCAGGTGAGGTCTGACCAGAGCAGAATACAGTGGCACTATTACTTCCCTTGATCTAGATGCTATACTCCTATTGATGCAGCCCAGAATTGCATTGGCTTTTTTAGCTGCCACGTCACACTGTTGGCTCATGTCAAGTTTGTGGTCAACCAAGACTCCTAGATCCTTTTCACATGTACTGCTCTCAAGCCAGGTGTCACCCATCTTGTATTTGTGCCTCTCATTTTTTTTGCCCAAGTGCAATACTTTACATTTCTCCCTATTAAAATTCATCTTGTTTGTTTTGGCCCAGTTCTCTAATCTGTCAAGGTCGTTTTGAAGTGTGATCCTGTCTTCTGGGGTGTTAGCCACCCCTCCCAGTTTGGTGTCATCTGCAAATTTGATCAGGATGCCCTTGAGTCCATCATCCAAGTCGTTGATAAAGATGTTGAATAAGACCGGGCCCAAGACAGAACCCTGTGGCACCCCACTAGTCACTCTTCTCCAGGATGAAGAGGAACCATTGATGAGCACCCTTTGGGTTCGGTCAGTCAGCCAGTTACAAATCCACTGAGTGGTAGCATAGTCAAGACCGCATTTTACCAGCTTCTTTACAAGAATATCATGGGGCACCTTGTCAAATGCCTTGCTGAAATCAAGGTAGGCTACATCCACTGCGTTCCCTTCATCTACCAGGCTTGTAATTCTGTCAAAAAACGAGATCAGGTTAGTCTGACATGACTTATATTTCAGAAATCCATGCTGACTATTGGTGATCACAGCATTCCTTTCTAGGTGCTCACAGACTGCTCACAGACGAGGCTGGTTAGTTACTGTGCCAAAACAATCCTTGCATGCTGGACTTCACGATTGAAGTGCCCATTTAAAAAAAAAAAAAAAAAATTATTAAAATGGCAGTGTACCTTGGATCGCTTTTTCAGGACTCTGGTGGGTCAGAATCTCAGAAGACCCTTTTGCCCGTCAGATGCCTGCCACTCTCTGAGTGCAAAGAAGACAGAATGAGGTGCATCCCCTTGTAGCAGTGGAGGTTTTCTCTTAAAGAAACTTCCTCCACCCTCAATGATCACCTTCCTACAGTAAAACCCCATATGTAATCACCAGCCCATTGAATTGCAGCTACTAGCAGATTGCAAGGTGGTGCCATTTTTAGCAGAGTGTTGTAATGTGGTAATCTGTCTGCATGATTCTGCACCAGCTGTCATTTCCAAACACTTTTGAATGATAATTCCATGTGTAGATCTGATCCAAATGTGACTTAAAGTCACTGGCCAGATCTGCTTTCTCCAGGGAGGGGTGCAGCTGACACACCTGCCGAAACTGGGCCAAAGCACTCCTTGCCACCTGAAGATCTGGAAGCAGCTCCAGATCTGAGAGCACCTACAAAACTTGAATTGGGTCCTTCAGAGGGAGCACAAGCCCACCAGGCACAAGCCCACCAGGAACAGGTCTGCCCTTCTGTTCTTGCCCCAGCATTTCCACAGACCATTACTTGGCTTAAGCCTCAGCTTCCCATGTGGAGGGGAGTCCACATCCAGACAGGCTGCAGGGCCAGCCCTCTGTCCTCAGCCCCAAGATGGTGCATCACTCCTGAAGTTTCTCCTACACATTAAGAGTGGACATCTGCAAAGAAAAGTCTACATGTATAGACTTCCAAACACATTAGACTTTCTGTGTGTTCTGGAATCCTGCCTAGATGTGAACATGGGGAGGCTTTCCTTTGCAAATGCCTAATTTGTGGGTGTTGTGGAGGAGGCCAATGTTGGGGTGTGGCTTTGGCAGTGTGTGTGTGCAACCTTGAGTGCAGCCCTTTTCTACCTACAATTTCCACCCCCCACATCTACAGTCCTTGTGTGAAAGGAACTCTGGTCTCTGATATTTCCATATAAAAGTGCATAAAAGTAGCGAACTATTTAAAAACAACAAAATCTCAATAAAACCAGATGAACTCTGGCATAAAGACAGATCTACAGCAAGGGGGGGCAGGCTTCAGGCTTGTGTGATCTGCTTTGTTGTGTGTTTTATTTATACTGTAGCCTCAAGATCTGTCAACTGGAGCCAAGTACAAAAGACATACACTTAGATGTAAAAGAATTATGAGCCCAGGACTTCGTTTTGAGTCTTGGAACCATGGATGAAGCGGTCAGGGATTACGTGAGGTAGAAGGTCTGTTCCCATTTCAGCACTTGGTGCAGGCAAGAAATCAGAGTTGGTGTCAAGAGAGCATTCCATGAAGACAACAGAACAGAGCCTTTCCCTCTTGCTTCAAAGGACATGTGGACTTGTAGAAGCCTCCCAGGACAATCTTAGAAATTCAGGCAGATTTAAGCAGGAGAAAGGAGTCCTTTAGGGTCCTAAAGCACCGTATATGGGGAGGATGATATTCAGTGCATGCTGTCATTAGCAATGGAATTGGATATGCACAGCGGGGCTGAAGCCCACCACACCCATGTGAGTGTGTGTAAAGGAAAGAAAAGCTTAGGTGTGGTTTTGGCACATGTGAGAAGTGCACTCTCCTCTTTCTGTGGGAGGGAGAGATGTGCTTGCTTCCCATGCTCAGTAGGTGGAGCTGCAACTCCAGGAATGGTGATTCTGTGCCCTTGGATAGTTATTCCCCTTCTGCAAACCAGTGGGCCTTCTCAGGTGGGAGCCAAGAGGAAGGCCTAGTTTGGGTGGGTGGGTGATGTTTGGCACCATTTAAGAACAGGAGAGCAAGAGGTGCACAGATCTGGCCCGTCAGATCCGCAGCTCCTCCCATTGATGGCAATGTCTTGCTTCATTTCAAGGGAGCAGGCGCAGCACTTCTGCATATGTTGTGCCCTAGGTTAGCTGATGGCAGGGTTGCAGGGTGTCCCGATGGAGGGCTTCCCAAGGAGCACCTGCGATGGCCATAATAGGATGATGGACTAGGCAGGAGCAGCAGAAGCTGCTCTTCTACCCTCAGACCAGCATTCCTTCTAGCCCACTATTAAGGAAGGGCCAGAGCTCAGTAAGAGAGCATCTGCTTTGCGTGCAGAAGGTCCCAGGTTAAGTCCCCACCAGGTTGGGGTGAGAACACCCCCTCTCTGAAATGGTTGGGAACTGTTGCCAGTCAGTGCAGACAGTACTGAGTGAGATGGACCAGTGGATTTGACTACATTGGCTGGCCAGCAGCTCTCCCAAGTTTTCAGGCAGGGTCTCTCAGTCCTTGCTGGAGATGTCAGAAGTTGAATTTGAGACCTTCTGCATGAAAAGCATGTGCCCGACACATTCCTGCCTGCAGATCTCTGGCACTTCTGTCTGATCGAACAGGTGTCTCTCAAGTGCTTGTGCCTAATGGGAATGTCTCCTTGAACATGGAAGGGTCAAGAGGTGTGTGTAGAAACCTCTGACTTTGCATGGCTCAGATATAGCCTCCTGCATAAGACTAAGAGTCATGTCCATTGAGCTGCTCGCCTGCATCTCTGGCGGTGCCCATCTTTGGCAGGTAGCCCCTGCCAGGTTGCCTATGAGAGAACTGGGCTGGAAAAGATTCCATGCCTCTGCTCTAACCACTCACCGTGCTGGTTTTAATGTAATACGCATGCACCCAGCCTGTGTGCCAATCCACTTGATGCACTGTTACCCCACTCTTCCAAACCAGTATGTTTACTGGACTTCTGAGGAGGAATTGTGGTGGACTAGATATTGACTGCTGACACTCCTGTCAGGAGAGATAATCATGTACGGGCTCACTAGCAGTACATGTGGAAAGGATCAGCAGAAGAATCAGCAGAAGTTTAGTGTCCAGATCAAAGGAAGTTATAGTCCCACTCTATTCTGCATTGGTCAGACCACACCTGGAATACTGGGTCCAGTTCTGGGCACCACAGTTTAAGAAGGATGTTGACAAGCTGGAAGGCGTGCAGAGGAGGGTGACCAAGATGATCAAGGGTCTGAAAACCCAGCTTTCTGAGGAAAGGTTGAAGGAGGTGGGTATGTTTAGCCTGGAGAAGAGGAGACTGGGAGGAGATATGAGAGCCATCTTCAAATATCGCAAGGCTTGTCACATGGAAGATGGAGCAAGCTTGTTTTCACCTGCTCTAGAAGCAATGGCTTCATGTTACAAGAAAGGAGATTATGACTAAACATCAGGAGAAATTTTCTGACAGTAAGAGCAGTTTGGCAGTGGAACAGACTCCCTGGGGAGCTGGTGGCCTTTCCTTCCTTGGAGGTTTTTTAGCAGAGATTGGGTGGCCATCTGTCAGGGATGCTTGAGCTGGGATTCCTGCATCGCAGGGGGTTGGACTCGATGACTCTTGGGATCCCTTCCAACTCTACAATTCTGTGATTCTATTCTTGCTTTTCTCTCTATCTTGCTTTCTCTTTAGATTAGCTTGGCTTTTATTGTATTTTATGTGGAAAACTTCCAATAAAAATTGATAAAAACAAAAGAACAAACCAGTATGTTTACTCTGGTAACTTGGAAGCATTCTGTTGATTTTGATCTCTGAGGGCAAGTTCAGCTTGCTCAAAGGCCTGGAATTTGATGTTGCTTCCAAGTTTAATCCCGGGATGACCCAGTTCTGTATCATCATCAGGCCTTCCTGATGAGTTTGCATCCTCTTCAGCTTTTGAGCTTGGAAAGATGAGGCTTGGGCTGGGCTGCCTGCCAGGTGCTGCCGCTGCCGCCACACTCCCTTCAGTGCTGCTGTCTCCTGGTGCCCGCTGAAAGCCTGATTCCAGTTGATGGATTTGATGGTCTCGTGCTGCTCACCTTCAGTCCAATGGGAATATAGGAAGTTGCCTCCTGTCAAGTTGGCCCATTGAACTAAGTGTTGCTGACACTGACTGGCAGTGACTCTTCAGGGTTTGGGGCAGGGAAATGTTGAGTACTGAAACTGGGAATCTTCTGTGTTTAAAGTGTGCACTCTGCTACCTCCAAAATAAAACCCTTCCCCCTCAAAATAAAGTAAGATTCCAGCCCTCATGATTCTGAATAAAGGACTGATTTTAAAAGGAGACAAATCCTTATTCCATTGAGCCAGTTGCAAAGAGTGTGCTCTGAGCTATGGCCCTCCGCCAGCAACTTCTGCAAGTGAGCTTCCCTACAAACTGGTGTCCTCCCCACCGGGTGTGTGTGTGTGTGTGTGTGTGTCAGATTTCACACCCAATTTGTGGTGGTGTTGGTTGACAGCCATCTGTATCAAGAGACAACTGCATATGCCTTGGCAGGGGTGGGAATCAAACCACTGAGAATCACAGCACCTTCTGTGGCTGCTGAGAACAGTAACTCGTGACTGCTGCCTCCTGCCTTGTTTTTGCTGCGTTAGTAGCACGCGACCTTCCCAGGGCGCCAGCCTGGGCCATGTGAAGGGAGGTCTTTGGCTTCCCAGACGACAAGACCCGCCTCTCGGCCTCACTGGTGGGGTCCAAAGGAAAGCAGAGCAATACATTTGGCACCAGCTGGGCTGCAGGAGTTGCTGAAAGGAGACACCTCTGGTACTACACAAAATCAACAGCCTCTGCCCCCCAGATCTCTGTGGTAGAGATGTGGCCCTTCAGGAATTGCTGGATTACAAGTCGCATCATCCCTGACTATTAGCTATCCTAGGATTGCCATACGTCTGGAATTTCCTGGACATAGCCAGGATCCATCCCTTGGAAACAGCATCTGGTTGAAAACCACTGAAATGTCCAGGAAAATCTGGACGTATGGCAACCCATGTTGGAAGTGTGGATTTTGGCTAATTTCCTTTAAAACTTCGTATATATTTTTGAGATTTTGCAAAAGAAGCTCAACAACTTTGGCCAAAAATAAAAAGCCCCCCCCCCCCAAATACAACCCTAAGATATGCTGACTGGGGCTGATGGGAGTTGTAGTTCAACATCATCTGGAAAACCATGGCTTATCTATGCCAAGGACACAGCAGAGGGAGCCAAGCAAGCGTCCACATTACTGTCGTCATTTGTTCTGTTGTTGGGGCTTCTGGAGAGGGAGAAATGCCCCTCTCATTTCTCTGAGTCAACAAGCCTCCCGCCGAAGGCCTTGTTCACTGCGTTGGAGTGAGGCCTTCATTCCTGAAAGGCTAAATCACCAGAAGGCCAAATCAGCCCTGGCTTGAACTTTGAACAGCAGCAGAGCAGAAAGACCTTGTGAAGTTGGGAGGAGGAAAGCCTGGAATTCCCAACCCTGTTACCTCAATACAGATGCAAGTCCTCTTGAATTCAGGGGGACATTCCCAAGTAATTGTGTATGCCATCAATCTCTTATTTTCAGAAATAATAGTACTGTAATATCCTTTTTGCATGATTTCTGTTTCTTTTCTTCACCTTTAACGGCCCTGAACCATTTTGCTTGTTTTTCTTTTATCTTACTTGCTACTCTCTTTCTCCTTTCATCTATTTCTGTCATTTCTAT
The DNA here is from genome assembly GCF_964252035.2 of Podarcis erhardii. Taxonomy (NCBI): domain Eukaryota; kingdom Metazoa; phylum Chordata; class Lepidosauria; order Squamata; family Lacertidae; genus Podarcis; species Podarcis erhardii. The sequence continues at coordinate 2,733,467 of NC_138511.1, forward strand.
ATACGAGGACTGTTTGATTCCTGCAGTTGACCTTTCACCAACATTTGCTGTTTGTGCTGTCTTCAGCATCCTGCTGGGCACCACACAGAAATCAAAGAGGGGCACATTCTGACCCCCAGGCTTGCAATCTAATAAACTATGGTATGCAAGAGAAAGGGAATGCAGAGGGGAGAAAGGAAGATCATGAAAAAACAGCAGGACAGACAGAGCGAGAAAATGCACTTTCAATAAGTAGCTGTTTGGATCAAAGGCGGAGAAATATTCCAGGCTTATGGAGCAGCAAGGTCAAAAAACGAACTGCTGAAAAATGGCACACGAGAGCTGGGGTATAAAATGCAGGTTAACATTGAAAGTTAGCGTCCTTCAGTCTTGAGACAATGGAGTGCACCTCTGGGGGTGAAGTCCACTTGCTGCTATAGCAGCACCAAAGTGACTTCCCTGGGGCACAAGCCTGGGCAGTGTGGATGGAGGTCCTGGGCTGCCAGGCGACAAGACCCTGCTCTGGGCCTCGCTAACATGGTCCCAAGGCTGCCAGAAGGAGGCAGACAAGGTGCCATCCAACTGCCTTGGGGACTCCACTCCAGATTTGTGTAGGGTTTACTCCCGAGCCTTTTCTTCTCCCAACGGTATCCCACATGGCAGTGGAGGTTTAGGGTCAGGCCAGACCAGGCCTAGTGAGCACAGCAACTCATCCCTGTAGATCTAGCCCCTATGAGGCAGTTGTGTGGACTGAAGATCCCCACCTTCCCACAGTTGCCTAAGTCTCCTCTCCCAAGTCTTTCTCAAACAACCGGACTCCATTGCTGTGCCTGTTGGTGTTCCACCCTTTTCCACACCTCTTCTGGTTCTGGAGATCAGGGAGAAGGGAGCTGGTGGCAGGAGGGGGGCGGACCCCCCAGCTTCTTCAGCAGCCAGACTCATCTCTGCCTCTTGGCCCCTCTTCTCCAGCCTCCACTTCTGGACTGCTCTCTGCCCCAGCCCCTTCCCACTCACTAAGCCCTGTTGCCTCTTATACAGTAAACAGCTCTGTGATCCTCAAAGGGCAGTATAGAAATTTAATGACTAATACTCAAGAAAAATGTGGAACAGGACTGGGGCAGATTCCCAAGGGAGGCCTGAAGCGCCACATTTGGCCCAGAGGTTCCCAATCCTTGCACTGTCGTGTCAATTCAAACTCCACCCTCCAAGCTGTTCACAGCTCTTTCCAATGTTCATCAAGCACACAACCTAGGAGAAAGATCTCCTGCACAACCCACCTCAAAATGCGTGGGAACTGGGCAAGCAGAAGTACTGTGTTCTTGATTTCAGTGGGACTCTGGATCGGTCGATACACACTGAGCCCGTGCCTTTTCTTTGTAACCCTTTTTTAAAAAAAAAATTTAAGGAAAAAACATTGAAGCAAATTAATACAACACACACCAATTAATTCAAAGACAAGGTAGTTTAATGCCCTAGGAACCACACACAGAAGGACAATTTTCAGCACAGGAGTATTTTCAAGTAGCAGCAGAAGACAACTCTGCCTTTGGACAGATGGTTAACATCGTATTAAAGAGTGTTTTATATAAAACATACACAGAAAGGTTAAATACCTGCAAACAAACTTTTGGATTAAAAGGATCTGAATGTGTTCCTGACTAGAAGTGCGATGCCCACGTTCTCTTCGCATACCTTTAGGAAACTGGAGCTTTCTTCATTCAGCAGGCTAAGCGTGTGTGAGAGAATTTCTTATTGCTGGCTGCACATATCGTTATTGTGTAGCCTGCTGCTAGAGTAATATACTCTCTGTCTTCTCCTGTTCATAAACTGCTCTTTAGAGCGCTTCCTGGTTTGAAAAGTTCTTTACTGTGTGGAAGTGGGAAAGATATACACTCCTTTAAACAAGGCAAGTGTGGCTCTATGCTGAAGATTTCATTCCTCTCATAAAGTGCATGTTGAGGTCATATGCATGCTGGACATGCAGGTGCATTCAGACGTGCACATGCCTGCTTTCTGCCAGTTCCCACTCCATACATATGGAAACAAGTTTCGTTCTCTGCCATCCACTGTCTCTCCCTGATGCAAGGAGATTCCAATGGGAGGGATGACTGGCTTGCAGGTGCCATTAAGGCTTCATGTTCTCCTGAATCCAGCTCAGATAGTGAACCACCTTTGTGTAGACGCCCGGAATGCCTTTCTTCCCACAACCCACGCCCCAGCTGATGATCCCCAGCAGGTTCATTTGGCCATTGTTCAGACAAACCAAAGGCCCACCAGAATCACCCTGCAAAAAGAAAAGAAAAAGGAGGGGTGAATTAAGTGAGCAACAAGTTCATTATTCATTTTAAAGTTCACTGAAGACAAGTCTTTAGCCACAATGAGCCACCTAGTCCTCCTACGATCAGCAGATCCAGGAACCAGTATCTAAATAAGCTGCCTATACTCAGGTGCCAAAATGAGCTAACCTTTAAGTGGGTCAGTGGGCTTCCTTGCTGCTTTCATGACCGCTGTTTGCAAAGGTCCATGCCAAAGAGATATTGTGATCTAGGAGGAAAGGGTGAAGCAGCCTTCCCCAGCCTGGTACCTGAAGGCTAGTTCAAAATGTTTGCATCCACTCCAAAAACTATATTTTAAAAAGGCCCCCAAAAGGAAATACAACAGAATCACAGAATTGTAGAGTTCATCATCACAAAACTCAAGAGGTTACTCAATTAAATTGATTGGCAGTGTTTCTCAAACTTGGGTCCTCAGCTGTTGTTGTACAACACCCATCATCCTTAGCTAGCAGAACCAGTGGTCAGCCATGAGGGGAGTTGAAGTCCAACAACAGCTGAGGACCCAAGTCTGAGAAACACTGCTCTACGCGATTCACTGCTTCAAAGTGCAGGGATGGTTGACAGCTTAGGCAGACAAAATTCATGGCAGATAAAAGGCCTTCTGGGTAGTGGCACCCAACCTGTGGAACACTCTCCCATCGTATGTCACATAAACAAATGGCTTTTAGAAGACATCTGAAGGCATCCCTGTTCTGGGAAGTTTTTAATGTTTGGTGTTTTATTGTGTGTTTATATTTTGCTGAAAGCTGCCCAGAGTGGCTGGGGCAATCCAGTCAGGTGAGTTGCATATAAATATCATCATCATCATCATCATCATCATCAAACCATGGCTATTTATTTTTAAAAATCCTATGTCCAGCTTCCCCCACCCGCTCTGAAATATGGGATCTCCAAAGTCAGATGTTATTTACCTCTGATCCTCAGAATCTAGAGACAAAAAATAGGACATTGCTTTGATGTCCTCCTTGTGAGCTTTGCAGGGTGGTGGTCTGATCCAGCAGGGCAATTCCTAACATTCCTAGAACTGGGATTACCTTGCAGGCATCGTCAATCTCCCTGGTGTCTCCTGCACACAGCATGTTCTCAGTGACCGTCCTGTTTGAAAGGAGCTTGGGTGTGCATTGGCTGTCTGGATAGAGCCTCACATGTCCTTCCTTCAGACGCTCCGAGAAGAAAGCAGAAACTGTAGATAGAAAGAGAACATATTCAACTGGATTATTGTCTTAATACATAATCACAGTGAAGAAACTCTGGAGTGAATAAAGAGCAAGGACTGAATACTTCTTAATATTAGAGCAAAAGTTGTGATGTTGGATTGGCAGAAGGTTATGGCTGATGTTTATCTATAATAATAATCAGAGAACCTCCTTTGGACTTCTTGTCTTGAAAGAAAATTGAATGCCTGAATTGAAGACTGGAAAAACATCACCTAGCAGAGGGAAGAACAGCTGGAAACAGGACTTTAAATCATTCTTCCACCCCTCTTTTTTTCTTTGTTTTTGCTTAGATTAGTTTGTTGTTTAATTGTATGTATTATGAAAAGTCTTAATAAAATCTTTTTTAAAAAAAGAAAAAAGGAACAGGTGCATATAGCCAAAGCACAGCACTGGGGCTGTTTGCAAAAGGCTTTCAAACCGTCCCATACTGCACTTTGAAGTCCTGGCAAATTGGAGCGTCAAAGTGCAGCATCACCTGACATCATAGTGATGTCAAGCGACTGACCCAAGTCTGGCCGGGCAGGGGTGGGGAGATAAAGATATTGCCCCCCAGTCAGAAAAGGTTCCCCACCCCTGATTCAACAAGTCTCTGCACCATGTTCTGCATACTGCAGGATATATATGATCACTGACTGTAGAGTCAGCCATGAAGGCAGTTAAGAGTCAGAGGCTCAAATGCCAGAATATTCCTCAATACCAAAGAAAAACAAAGAATTCACTGCACACAGAAAACTAGATTTCAGAGAAAAGCCAGGTTTCTGCATACAGAGATATGCTTTTGTTTGAATGAGCTTTCCATCATGCAAGCTCTCCACCCCAGCCCTCTGAAGAGAGGCATCCCAGACACAGGTGGACACGCAAGGACCAGGCCCATGTGCTGCCTGCCTCTGCTTCAGGTAGCTGCCTTTTCATTGGCTTTGAAAGCCATGGCACACAGAAATTTGAAAAGAAGAAATGAAGTTCCCAAAACACATAGGATAAAGGTCACCACTTTCGGGATCTGGCTAGCTCTAATAGAAGCCAGATGCTCTGCTGGTGTAAACTTGGTTCAGTCATATAGATCAGTTAGTAAGCAGATAGGAATTCAGCTCACAGACAAACACTGCATCAAATTAGGAGCAGGGAGATGTTTGTTGAGAGAGGCTGATTCTGCAGCTGGGCAACAGATGAAATCTGGCAACTGGACAGTCCCATTCCAGACCAAGTGACCTTAATTTCAGTAAGTACATAAGACATTTGTGAAACAACCCCCCCCCGCCCCGCTGCCGCCTAGGTGAGTGGTGGTGAAGCTATGGCATGCGTGTCAGAGAGGGCACTCAGAGCCCTCTCTGTGGGCACGCACCCCGTCGCCCTTTCCAACTCCCCACACTCCTATGATTCAATGGCTAGCCCACCGGGCTGCACTTCTCAAGCCCACTTGTGCAGGAGGGAGCAAAATGCCACCTGGCTTACTGGCACTTCTGCACCGAGGCGCTTTAAGACAGTGGAATGGAACCTTCCCGTTTCAGCTGCAGCCGGTGGGTGGCAAACCGGCTACTCACACATGCGCAGCTCCATTCAGTGCGCATGCTGCCCCTATGAACTGTGCTGGGGCTCCTCCTCCCAGGCTGCAACCGAGATTTCCTTTTTGCCTGCTTGGTCAGGCCAGGAAGTAAACTTTCGAGCTGAACTCTCTCCCATTGCCATGGGTAAGTGCAAGCTCCTCCCTGCTAGGGGACACACAGTGGAGGGCAAAAGAGACTGTTTTGGTTTTCTCATAGGATTGTGGGGAGTTGGAAGGGAACCCGAGGGTGATCGAATCCAACCCCCCATGCAGCTTCTGCTTTGAAATCTCCCAAAGAAGTTTCTGAAAGGGAAACTATCAAAACGGCCATGTTGTCTGGGAGTCATTCCCCTTTTCATGATTTCCCAAACAAGGATAATGCAAACTTTTACCTTTCAATAAAAAGTTGTTTGTATCATTGAAAGCTCTGTTATTTTGTTTTTCTTTTAAGACAAAATATGTTAATGTACAAGTTGTTTTTTTCTAAACTAAAACCTCAGTATTCAGGTTAAATTGCCGTGTTGGCACTTTGCGAAAAATAAGTGGGTTTTGGGTTGCAGTTTGGGCACTCGGTCTCTAAAAGGTTCGCCATCACTGGCCTAGGACTACTGCAAGGAAAGAAAAGGTTGCAGAGTTGTTGTTTTTTGGAGGGGAGGCTGTCAAAGGCAGTGAGAGAGACCCAGAATCCACTGGCAAGTTCTCCAACACTGCTCAACATTGCTCAAAATGCAGAAGGGGTTTGGATGCAGAATAGGAGAGGGAGAAATTTGCTTGGTTTGATCTGAAAAACTAACTTACATATTTGCATTTCCAAAACCACAATACAGTTATCTTTTGAGATTCACCCTTCTCCAAATTTTGTAAAGCACTTTTCCATACAAAAGATGCATACACCTTAATAAACAAACATTAGAAAAATCATGCACAGGAATGCCTGTATTAGTTAAAATAAGATGACTTTCATTATTTTAGGGGAAACTGTTTAGAAAATGGACATGTACAAAAATTCTCAAACTGATGCAGAAGTGTAACAAACTGGAAAGATGAGAAAGAGAAATGGACGGGGTTGGTGTCTCCCTAGCTAGCTACTGGGATGGGGCTTAGTCCTTTGAGCACAACACTCAGAGGCCACCGTTTGGAGCAAGCCAGAAGTTCTTACATTCTTCATGCTTGCCGTAGCCTGAGATCTCACATTCTGTCCAGTCAGGCAGCTTCAGGCCAGGCTCTGGGAGGCAGACAGGACGAACGGAATCTGTTTCCATTGCACACTCATTGTACAAGGACTTCAGCTTCAGAAGAGCTAGCAAAAAGAGAAAAAGCAAAGAAAAAGGCAGGGTGGGTCAAGGCAAGAGGCTGGAGCAGGTGCAGATCTAGGTCTGTGTGTAGGGAGGGAAAGGTCTTACCAATATCGTTGTCAAAGGTGCTTTGCACAAAGCTTTTATGTACAACGTATTTCTCCACTGAGAATGTCTGTTCAGACCATTCCGGGTTTCTGCGGGAAGTCCTGCCCAACACAACCTTGAGACGACTGGTGTCAAACCTACAGAATTGGGGGGCGGGGGGGGGGGACAGCTTTGGTGACTGCCAAGTTCAGGTGTAATTTATGCTCCTAAAAATACAGACTTCAACTTCCTTGCTCAAGCGTTCAAGGCCTTCAAGGTCCAGTTGTAACCATGGCTTTGCAGCTAACTGACCACCGTGGTTGTCCAGAAGAGGAACTGGAAGGCCTCTGCTCAAGCTTCAGCTCAACCATGTGCAACATCCCTTACAGGGGGAGAAAACTGGCTGCCTTGCAAAGTTGCTGGATGGATTACTTTCATATAACAACAAAGCAAACATTTTGTGTCTTGGGCAAAAAAACAAAAAACCCTGCCCCAGACCTTGAAGGGATGTTTCCTGCCAGAGGGGGGGTATTGAGGTAGATGGAGAATTGGGACTTGCCTCCCAATACAAATAGCAGGAACAGGAGTGGGGGAGATCTGGACTGCAGCAGCAAACCCTCCCTACAGTAGAATCCCACCTGCTATTTACTCCAAGAAAAACCTGCACGAATGGCACAATTGATAAATGCACGCATGTTGCTGCCTCCCACTTGGCCCTTCATCTCCAGAACCACAAATTGCCTCTGACTTCAAGAGGCTTCCTGAGGGGGCAGCAAGTGCAGAAGAGACGGCAAATCGGGCGCTGGACTCTTACCTTTCCACAAAGCAGTGGGCAGCTGAGAGGACCCAACAGGAATGGATCAGGACCCCACCACAGAGGTAGGCCTCCACTCCTTGTATCCTGACAAAGATGGCCGCCTGCCACGGGTGGGACTGGATGTACGAGTAGAGGCCTCCTTTGATCCGAAACTGAGACTGACGGTACTTTCTCGTTCCACACGTGGCTGTAGGTGGCCAGGAAAATAAGGAAAATGTACCCCAGACTCAGATAGAACGTTAACTCTCCGCTTGGGGCAAAATACTCTCACAGGGCCGACCTCTTCATTTATTTAGCACGTTGCTATCCCATCCGTCCTCTCAAAGGAGCCCAGGGTGGCAAACAGTTTAATGATAAAAGCATCTTCAAAACAATTCCACTACAGATGCAGACACAGAAAGATCTCTGCTTAAAAGTTGGAAGAGGAAGGTCTTTGGTGCTCTTAAGACAACAGACAGCAGTAGTATTTATCCCACCTTTCCTCCCAAAGCTAGAGCCAAGGTGGCGCACAACATTTAGAAACATTATTATAAAATACAAAGTAATGAAAACAATAGTAAAGGTACATCAAAACACCATCGGAGCCAGCAACTGAAATGCAGTTTGCTGGCATTTTGCCCCACAGATAGGGCGGGCACTTACAGCAAGCCGGCACATTGCAGTATTCCCATTTCCTCTTGCCACCCCTGAGCACGTGGCACCAAGGCTGGGTGCTATTATCAGGATTCCTGCAACACAAAAGTGGAACAGGATTACTTCAGAGATCAAAAGCTCCCCCCTCTCTGCCCCTGCAAAGAGCAGCAGTGTGGGCTACCCAGGTTTGTAAGTCCCCTGAGGATGATGTTCTGGAGTTTACAGAGGGCTGCTTTATAACCTTCTTTGTTTTTTGCATGTACTTAGAACAGCTTTTTCCCAACACTCCTGACGTTTTGGCCATCAGCCCCATTCAATGCAGATTGGTCAAGGCTCTAACGAAGGTGCCACATTCTCACCATACATTAAAACACTATGATACCACTTTAGAGGGCTTCCTGCAAAGAATTCTGGGAGCTGCAGTTTGTTAAGTGGTCTGACGGTTAGTAGGAGACTCCTCTTCCTGATCCGAGAGCTAGAATTCCCAGAGTTCCCTGTGAAGAGGGATGGGAATTGTAGCTCTGGGAGGCGAATATGAGTCTCCTAACAACTCTGAGCACCCTTAACAAACCATATTTCCCAGAATTATTTGGGGGAAAGCCATGACTGTTTCAAGCGGCCCTCCAGATGTTGCTGAATGATAGTTCCCAACATCCTTGGCCGTTTTTGTGGGTGCATGGGAGTTGGAGTTCAGCAACAGCGGGAGGGCCAAAGGTTCTCCACCCAGCTTAACACAACATGAATTTGAAACTGGTCCATGCCACAGAAAGCTCTGCATCAGCCGTGACTTCCTGTGTCCATCCATCTTTCAATCTTTCAATCATTCAATCCATCCATCCATCCATCCATCCATCCATCCATCCATCCTATACTATAAAGTCACAGGCAGGCCTGGAAACACTTGGGGATAGTCAAAAGCCATTAAATCCAGCATCATCTCCTCCTCCTGGTCAGCTTTCACAGACACTGTGTGAAGTGGCCTTTGGCCTCAGCTGTGATTCAAAGCCTCACTCAGAGTCCTTGGGAAGGGGGCGCTTGAGAAATTGTCCTCATCCCAATTTTATTCTAAAAGATCTGAATAGTTTCTGCACTGGAAAGCAATGCTCTTGAAACTCTCCCTTGTTTTTACTGTTTTCAAGTTGGACAGAGCACTATGCAGGCATGTTTTGCAACAGTTTTGCCTTCTTTTGCACTTCTTCCCTTCCCTGCAATGCGTTCCCGGTGCACAGATGTGCCCTGGTAACACACTACCAATGCATTGCCACAATGCATCAAGGTCGCCTTGGGACAAGCCAAGGTACATTCAGGGATGGACCACAGATGCAGAAGGTCCCATGTTCAATCCCTGAAATGTTCAGTTAAAAGGATCTCAGACAGAAGGGAATTCTCAGTGAAAGCTGGAAAGTGGCTGCTAAACATGCCCTCCAGATGTTTCCCACCCAGCTAATGGTGGGATGCCAAGGGACCCACGTTCCATCTCCAGTCAGTGCCAATGCCAGTCAGTGCCGTATTGCGGTGGGTGCAGGGAATGTACAAGTCCACTTCCTGAGTTTCTAGATAACTGCATCGAGATTCATTGTGTGTGGTGGTTTTTTTTTACCAGTGTGCAAGATCATATATGCGTGCACCAGTGGAACACACACCAAGACCCTGAATGCAATCCTACACATGACCACATCCAAATTTGGGTTTTCACCAATATTTTATCAACAACCACATAGGCATTTGTAGCAAACATGAATGAAATGGCACAAATGGATTGGATGACCACAGCCTCATCTAATTGCAGAATTATTTCTATGAATTCAATAAAAGCAGCACACAGGGCAGAGCAAATCAGCGGGTTATTGTTCTTACACTAGATAAGGCAGAGCAGTCCAAACACATATCTTATCCATAAGCCATGTTTTGCATTTACCATATTTTTTGCTCTATTGGACGCAGTTTTTCCCCTCCAAAAATTGAGGGGGAAATGTGTGTGCATCCTATGGAGCGAATGCAGGCTTCTGCCATAGCCACGCGCAACCCCTCCGGCAGGGAGAGGCTGCACGGGGCTATGGCTTCTTTAGCCCTGTGCAGCGTCTCCCGGCAAGGAGAGGCTGCAGGGGGCTAAAGGGGAAGCCAGAACAGCGAGCAGGATGCATCCCGCTCGCTGCCTTGCCTTCTTCCATAGCTGCGCGCAACCCCTCTGGCAGGGAGAGGTTGTGTGCAGCCTGTACGCTGCTCTTTGGGGCTGGGGATATTTTTTTCCTTGATTTCCTCCCCCTAAAAACTGGGTGCGCCCTATGGTGCGAAAAATACGGTAGTTTTTCTTTTTGGACAAAAAACTGCAAGGAGAAAAGGTGCGGGTCTGCTTACCTGCAGAAGTTGTGGCTAGTGAGACCGAGCTGCTCTGCGTCCTCCCTACGGGAATTGAAGACCAGCCCAGTAAGGAACTGGGAATCCCACCTCAAGCAAGCAGCACCCGATTCCGTGCGGTTGTGGGGACCTCGATAGTTGTTGCCTCTTCCAGAAATGCAAGTATGGCTTTCTGTGACAAAAAAGGCAGGTTTGCATCAGTCCCGAACCACATTCATTGGGCATATAGTTTGAGGTTTTTTCTCAATGCAGATTTTCAATTGTGAAGCCTACATTAAAAGCACATTCCCCCCCCCAAGAATCATAGGAGCTCCAGTTTACCTCTCACAGAGCTACACCTCCCAGCAATCCTAATGACCCACAGTTTCCAAGTTGAGGGGGGGGGGATGTGCCTTAAATGTATGATCCTTGGGGCAGGGATCCACTTTTCATCTGTAAAGCCCCACAGATGTTACAAGGGATGGGGCTGGTTCTTAAATTAAATTTTACATATTTTATTTAAATAGAAAAGTTTTAAATGATTTTTATTTAACTAGAAAACCAACACAGAAAAAGCTGAAAGTTACTGTACATGTCTTAGAACAAAGCTTACACATACCTTATGAATACGAGCCCTATTAAATAATTTGTAATAAACAAGATAATACATTTTTGCTGCAAACATGAAGGTATCAATATCCAAAATGCAACATTAAGAAAATGTTTAAGTTGAATGCCATCAGAACATTGCAAAATGATTATTTGAAGCCAGCACCCTCCCATTTTTATTTAATTCATAATCAAGTCTCTTTTAGTATATATTGTATCTTCTCATCTTCTCTTTTTTTACCGTAATGAGAGAGTTTGGTCATTGAGGCCAACTACCACAAGTTTTCTACTCCATTTTCCTGCAAGCATGGCAATAACCATATATGAAGCCAATTCTTTGTTACTGCAAAACTAAACATGCTGCACAAATAGGGAATGATTGTGATGGAACTAGAGGCCAAGATTCCACGCAAGATTCTCGGAGTCTGGTGCATATTTCTTTTGAAAAGGAGCAGACCAAAATACAAGTGTGTGGGTGTGGAATTCACACAAGTTAATTTGGATCAGGGCCGTGATGTGGAGAGAAACTGCTAACAGCCTTCTTCCCTTCGGCTCCAATGCTCATAGCACAACATTTTCACAACCCCACCTGGCTCTGCCCCACTACAGAGGAGCCTTGAACCTACTGTTGGCGCAGGGAGGGAGGCTGCAGAACTCAAAGCTGTACGTGTTTCCTTTGTAGACAAAGCACCAGGGCATGGTGTCGGAATCGGGGTTTCTAGAGGAAAGGAAAGGCAAACACTGGGCATTTTGTACCATTAAGACATTTATCATGGAAATGTGGAATTGTAGAGCTGGAAGGGACTCCAGGGGTCATCTAGTCCAACCACCAACCTTCTGGTTGATAGTCAGATGCACTGGCCCACTGCACCACTGGAGACAGCTGCAGACTCAGCTGCAACCTCAAAAATAAGGGGGAAAATGGGGGGGAGGCCAACATTTATGCTCAAAATAATGCACTGATAATTTTAAGGATGTAGGAAGAGTCTTGCTAGATCATACGAAGAAACATCTAGACAGACGCTCGGTTCTCACAGCAGCCAACTAGAAGTCAGTGAAAGGCTTGGAAGCAGCCTTTCCTGGGTGCAACAGCACTTGCCCTGTCCCACCCCCCACTTGCTATTCAGAAGCCGACTGCCTCCCCCCCCCCCAAGGGAAGCATCACCTCCGTCAAGGCCAGTAGCCACTGACAGCCTTATCCCCCAGGAAAAGGTCAAGAAAAGGGCTGCCAAAATAATTATGATGGACTCAAGGGCATCCTGATCAAATTTGCAGATGACACCAAACTGGGAGGGGTGGCTAACACCCCAGAGGACAGGATCACACTTCAAAACGACCTTGACAGATTAGAGAACTGGGCCAAAGCAAACAAGATGAATTTTAACAGGGAGAAATGTAAAGTATTGCACTTGGGCAAAAAAAATGAGAGGCACAAATACAAGATGGGTGACACCTGGCTTGAGAGCAGTACATGTGAAAAGCATCTAGGAGTCTTGGTTGACCACAAACTTGACATGAGCCAACAGTGTGACGTGCAGCTAAAAAAGCCAATGCAATTCTGGGCTGCATCAATAGGAGTATAGCATCTAGATCAAGGGAAGTAATAGTGCCACTGTATTCTGCTCTGGTCAGACCTCACCTGGAGTACTGTGTCCAGTTCTGGGCACCACAGTTCAAGAAGGACACTGACAAACTGGAACGTGTCCAGAGGAGGGCAACCAAAATGGTCAAAGGCCTGGAAACGATGCCTTATGAGGAACGGCTAAGGGAGCTGGGCATGTTTAGCCTGGAGAAGAGGAGGTTAAGGGGTGATATGATAGCCATGTTCAAATATATAAAAGGATGTCACATAGAGGAGGGAGAAAGGTTGTTTTTCTGCTGCTCCAGAGAAGCGGACACGGAGCAATGGTTCCAAACTACAAGAAAAAAGATTCCACCTAAACATTAGGAAGAACTTCCTGACAGTAAGAGGTGTTTGACAGTGGAATTTGCTGCCAAGGAGTGTGGTGGAGTCTCCTTCTTTGGAGGTCTTTAAGCAGAGGCTTGACAACCATATGTCAGGAGTGCTCTGATGGTGTTTCCTGCTTGGCAGGGGGTTGGACTCGATGGCCCTTGTGGTCTCTTCCAACTCTATGATTCTATGAATTAAGGGATGGAGTGACTCTCCTATGAAGAAAGGCTGTTGCACTGGGGACTTTTTAATTTAGAGAAAAGGCAAGTGTGAGGTGACACGATGAAATTTTATGAAATTATGCAAGGCATGAAAGAAAGTGGTTGGAGACGTTTTCTTCCCTTCTCATAACACACCCAATGAAGCTGAATGTTGGAAGATTCAGGATAGATTTTTTAAAAAGTATTTCTTCATGAAGTGCAGAATTCAGCTCTGAAACTCACTCCCACAGGGGCACTGGTAACCACCAACCGGAATGTCTTTAAAAGAGGATTGGACCAATTCATGGAGGAGGAGGAGGAGGAGGAGGAGAGGGGCTCTTGATGGCTGCTGGCCATTTTGACTCTGCTTTGCCTCCACCAGCTCCTCTTAGGCTCGTGGGAATTGGTCTTCTCAACCCAAGTTGGTGGTTGACACTATGCTGCCTTGGGGGAAGGAGCTCCATAGTTTAATTCTAAGCCCTGAGGGAAGACGTCTTTCCTGTTGTCAGCCCTGAATCTTCCAATCTTCAGCTCCACTATATGGCCTGGATGTCTTCCTATTTATTCCCTTTCTCCACAAAGCGCACACAGTTTCATGACATTATGATGAAATGATATTATACACCTCCACCTTGTGTGTCTTCCCAAAGTCTCACTTACACTAAAGTAAAATGTTGTAACCTTTCCTCACAGTGGAGATGCTCTCAACCATTTTGGTTGCCCTTTTCTGAACCTTTTCCAGCTCTGCAGCATCCTTATTTGACAATGTCAATATTTCTCCCGCTCAGAGTAGATTTTGCCTACAAGGATGTATTTGTGGGAATGGATTTAGGCACTAGGAGAGGATACATGGTTTAGTTATTATCCTTCCTTGCTCACATTTGTGAGATCAACAGAGTACCATCCTTTGCAGCTTAAACTTTGAAGCTAAGAAAAGTTTGATTTAAGCTTCTACAAACAATAATCCAGGATGCTCTAAAGGCAGACTGGATTTTCCTGGTATTACTTATTGTCTACCCCTTAAAAACAACAATCACACATTGTTTTGTAAAGAAGTAAAAGCAGTATTTACTTACATAATCTAGGTTGAAGTAGCAATTGCAGCACCAAATAAAAGCATGTTTATAACTACAGTCGTACCTTGGAAGTCGAAAGGAGTCCATTCTGGAAGTCCACTTGACTTCCAAAACGTTCAGAAACTAAAGCGTGGCTTCTGATTGGCTGCAGGAAGCTCCTGCAGCCAATCGGAAGCCGCAGAAGCTATTGGACGTTCAGCTTCCAAAAAGACTTTGCAAACTGAAACAGTCACTTCTGGGTTTGCAGCATTCAGGAGCCAAAATGTTCAGGAAATAAGCTGTTCCAAAACCAAAGTACGATTGTAATATCTAAGTTACCAAGTACAAAAGGTAAGTTCAAAATTATGACTGAGCTGCAGCCCTCAGACATAGACATGTGGTCAGCTTGGAAGCATGACGAAGAAAGAGGAGGCTGCCCAGGCTGGAAGGATGTAGTGCTACAGCTTCCTGCCCAAGCAGACAATGGAAGTGATCTCACAGAGTTCTCTCTAGCAAATTTGACAAGAAAGCTCTATGAGCCTCCGCCCCTTCATGTACCTATCTGGTAAAACATGAATTATTGGTTTGACTGCAATAATGTCCCACAGTATTGGGGGGCAAGAAGATGGGGGGCAGTATTGGGGGGCAAGAAGAGGAAGAGGCCCCTCCTAAACTCACTTTCTCACCTGCAATAGTTGTGGTTTCCAAGGCCCAACCTAGCGGCATCTGCCCGGTACGCATTGTACCGCTTATTCCTCAAGGAATCGAGCTTCCAGTTCAAGCACTTGGCTCCACTCACAGTTGTGTTCCATGTCCCCATGTAGCCCTCTCCAGCGCCCTCATAACACTTGGCTTTGGTATCTGAAAAAGGAGGAGCAGAGTATTCAGTCTCCCTCCTGTTCTCCAAAGGTACTCTGCACACATCTTGCATCCATGGGGCTGCTCAGGATCAAGATGGGAGATTGCAGCCGTGGTCACTGGGGGCTAGACAGCAGAGGCCTGTGGGCCACATGTGACCCCCCCAGGTCTATTCTGTTTAGCTCCTGGGACTCTCTCCAGGCCCCCCGGCCCTCAGCATCTCCACCCCTCTCACTAGCCCTACTTTGCAGCCTCTCCTCAAATGTTTTTGACTTGCTGGAATGTGGTCTTGAACTCTGATAATGGTTCTTGCTTGTCTGGCTGGAGGATAGAGAGGAATGCCACAGTTTGTGTGTAGAAACCAGCCTCATGAACCAAAGCAAAATTCACATTTCCTCCTGTGCCCATTTTTGCCCCCTGCCAGATGAGGTGGAGGATGGAAGAACCACAAGGCAATCTCTGTCAATATCTTCCCTGCTCTGTGATGCAGAACTCCTCCTTCCCCACTATTCCAGCCATCTTGGACTGGAAGAAACAGGAAGCTCATGACACTTTATGCCAGATCCTGCTTCCACGCTGCCTCTCCCTCACAGGCACAGCTAGCAAAGCCAGCAGGCCTGGCAGCCAAGCTACATACAATTTATTTTTATTATAATTTATTTATTACATTTCTATACCACCCTTTTCTTCCAAGGAGTTGCTTGGGAGTAAAGGTGGTATATAAATGTAATACACACACACACACACTAGAAAACCAACACAGAAAAAGCTGAAAGTTACTGTACATGTCTTAGAACAAAGCTTACACATACCTTATGAATACGAGCCCTATTAAATAATTTGTAATAAACAAGATAATACATTTTTGCTGCAAACATGAAGGTATCAATATCCAAAATGCAACATTAAGAAAATGTTTAAGTTGAATGCCATCAGAACATTGCAAAATGATTATTTGAAGCCAGCACCCTCCCATTTTTATTTAATTCATAATCAAGTCTCTTTTAGTATATATTGTATCTTCTCATCTTCTCTTTTTTTACCGTAATGAGAGAGTTTGGTCATTGAGGCCAACTACCACAAGTTTTCTACTCCATTTTCCTGCAAGCATGGCAATAACCATATATGAAGCCAATTCTTTGTTACTGCAAAACTAAACATGCTGCACAAATAGGGAATGATTGTGATGGAACTAGAGGCCAAGATTCCACGCAAGATTCTCGGAGTCTGGTGCATATTTCTTTTGAAAAGGAGCAGACCAAAATACAAGTGTGTGGGTGTGGAATTCACACAAGTTAATTTGGATCAGGGCCGTGATGTGGAGAGAAACTGCTAACAGCCTTCTTCCCTTCGGCTCCAATGCTCATAGCACAACATTTTCACAACCCCACCTGGCTCTGCCCCACTACAGAGGAGCCTTGAACCTACTGTTGGCGCAGGGAGGGAGGCTGCAGAACTCAAAGCTGTACGTGTTTCCTTTGTAGACAAAGCACCAGGGCATGGTGTCGGAATCGGGGTTTCTAGAGGAAAGGAAAGGCAAACACTGGGCATTTTGTACCATTAAGACATTTATCATGGAAATGTGGAATTGTAGAGCTGGAAGGGACTCCAGGGGTCATCTAGTCCAACCACCAACCTTCTGGTTGATAGTCAGATGCACTGGCCCACTGCACCACTGGAGACAGCTGCAGACTCAGCTGCAACCTCAAAAATAAGGGGGAAAATGGGGGGGAGGCCAACATTTATGCTCAAAATAATGCACTGATAATTTTAAGGATGTAGGAAGAGTCTTGCTAGATCATACGAAGAAACATCTAGACAGACGCTCGGTTCTCACAGCAGCCAACTAGAAGTCAGTGAAAGGCTTGGAAGCAGCCTTTCCTGGGTGCAACAGCACTTGCCCTGTCCCACCCCCCACTTGCTATTCAGAAGCCGACTGCCTCCCCCCCCCCCAAGGGAAGCATCACCTCCGTCAAGGCCAGTAGCCACTGACAGCCTTATCCCCCAGGAAAAGGTCAAGAAAAGGGCTGCCAAAATAATTATGATGGACTCAAGGGCATCCTGATCAAATTTGCAGATGACACCAAACTGGGAGGGGTGGCTAACACCCCAGAGGACAGGATCACACTTCAAAACGACCTTGACAGATTAGAGAACTGGGCCAAAGCAAACAAGATGAATTTTAACAGGGAGAAATGTAAAGTATTGCACTTGGGCAAAAAAAATGAGAGGCACAAATACAAGATGGGTGACACCTGGCTTGAGAGCAGTACATGTGAAAAGCATCTAGGAGTCTTGGTTGACCACAAACTTGACATGAGCCAACAGTGTGACGTGCAGCTAAAAAAGCCAATGCAATTCTGGGCTGCATCAATAGGAGTATAGCATCTAGATCAAGGGAAGTAATAGTGCCACTGTATTCTGCTCTGGTCAGACCTCACCTGGAGTACTGTGTCCAGTTCTGGGCACCACAGTTCAAGAAGGACACTGACAAACTGGAACGTGTCCAGAGGAGGGCAACCAAAATGGTCAAAGGCCTGGAAACGATGCCTTATGAGGAACGGCTAAGGGAGCTGGGCATGTTTAGCCTGGAGAAGAGGAGGTTAAGGGGTGATATGATAGCCATGTTCAAATATATAAAAGGATGTCACATAGAGGAGGGAGAAAGGTTGTTTTTCTGCTGCTCCAGAGAAGCGGACACGGAGCAATGGTTCCAAACTACAAGAAAAAAGATTCCACCTAAACATTAGGAAGAACTTCCTGACAGTAAGAGGTGTTTGACAGTGGAATTTGCTGCCAAGGAGTGTGGTGGAGTCTCCTTCTTTGGAGGTCTTTAAGCAGAGGCTTGACAACCATATGTCAGGAGTGCTCTGATGGTGTTTCCTGCTTGGCAGGGGGTTGGACTCGATGGCCCTTGTGGTCTCTTCCAACTCTATGATTCTATGAATTAAGGGATGGAGTGACTCTCCTATGAAGAAAGGCTGTTGCACTGGGGACTTTTTAATTTAGAGAAAAGGCAAGTGTGAGGTGACACGATGAAATTTTATGAAATTATGCAAGGCATGAAAGAAAGTGGTTGGAGACGTTTTCTTCCCTTCTCATAACACACCCAATGAAGCTGAATGTTGGAAGATTCAGGATAGATTTTTTAAAAAGTATTTCTTCATGAAGTGCAGAATTCAGCTCTGAAACTCACTCCCACAGGGGCACTGGTAACCACCAACCGGAATGTCTTTAAAAGAGGATTGGACCAATTCATGGAGGAGGAGGAGGAGGAGGAGGAGAGGGGCTCTTGATGGCTGCTGGCCATTTTGACTCTGCTTTGCCTCCACCAGCTCCTCTTAGGCTCGTGGGAATTGGTCTTCTCAACCCAAGTTGGTGGTTGACACTATGCTGCCTTGGGGGAAGGAGCTCCATAGTTTAATTCTAAGCCCTGAGGGAAGACGTCTTTCCTGTTGTCAGCCCTGAATCTTCCAATCTTCAGCTCCACTATATGGCCTGGATGTCTTCCTATTTATTCCCTTTCTCCACAAAGCGCACACAGTTTCATGACATTATGATGAAATGATATTATACACCTCCACCTTGTGTGTCTTCCCAAAGTCTCACTTACACTAAAGTAAAATGTTGTAACCTTTCCTCACAGTGGAGATGCTCTCAACCATTTTGGTTGCCCTTTTCTGAACCTTTTCCAGCTCTGCAGCATCCTTATTTGACAATGTCAATATTTCTCCCGCTCAGAGTAGATTTTGCCTACAAGGATGTATTTGTGGGAATGGATTTAGGCACTAGGAGAGGATACATGGTTTAGTTATTATCCTTCCTTGCTCACATTTGTGAGATCAACAGAGTACCATCCTTTGCAGCTTAAACTTTGAAGCTAAGAAAAGTTTGATTTAAGCTTCTACAAACAATAATCCAGGATGCTCTAAAGGCAGACTGGATTTTCCTGGTATTACTTATTGTCTACCCCTTAAAAACAACAATCACACATTGTTTTGTAAAGAAGTAAAAGCAGTATTTACTTACATAATCTAGGTTGAAGTAGCAATTGCAGCACCAAATAAAAGCATGTTTATAACTACAGTCGTACCTTGGAAGTCGAAAGGAGTCCATTCTGGAAGTCCACTTGACTTCCAAAACGTTCAGAAACTAAAGCGTGGCTTCTGATTGGCTGCAGGAAGCTCCTGCAGCCAATCGGAAGCCGCAGAAGCTATTGGACGTTCAGCTTCCAAAAAGACTTTGCAAACTGAAACAGTCACTTCTGGGTTTGCAGCATTCAGGAGCCAAAATGTTCAGGAAATAAGCTGTTCCAAAACCAAAGTACGATTGTAATATCTAAGTTACCAAGTACAAAAGGTAAGTTCAAAATTATGACTGAGCTGCAGCCCTCAGACATAGACATGTGGTCAGCTTGGAAGCATGACGAAGAAAGAGGAGGCTGCCCAGGCTGGAAGGATGTAGTGCTACAGCTTCCTGCCCAAGCAGACAATGGAAGTGATCTCACAGAGTTCTCTCTAGCAAATTTGACAAGAAAGCTCTATGAGCCTCCGCCCCTTCATGTACCTATCTGGTAAAACATGAATTATTGGTTTGACTGCAATAATGTCCCACAGTATTGGGGGGCAAGAAGATGGGGGGCAGTATTGGGGGGCAAGAAGAGGAAGAGGCCCCTCCTAAACTCACTTTCTCACCTGCAATAGTTGTGGTTTCCAAGGCCCAACCTAGCGGCATCTGCCCGGTACGCATTGTACCGCTTATTCCTCAAGGAATCGAGCTTCCAGTTCAAGCACTTGGCTCCACTCACAGTTGTGTTCCATGTCCCCATGTAGCCCTCTCCAGCGCCCTCATAACACTTGGCTTTGGTATCTGAAAAAGGAGGAGCAGAGTATTCAGTCTCCCTCCTGTTCTCCAAAGGTACTCTGCACACATCTTGCATCCATGGGGCTGCTCAGGATCAAGATGGGAGATTGCAGCCGTGGTCACTGGGGGCTAGACAGCAGAGGCCTGTGGGCCACATGTGACCCCCCCAGGTCTATTCTGTTTAGCTCCTGGGACTCTCTCCAGGCCCCCCGGCCCTCAGCATCTCCACCCCTCTCACTAGCCCTACTTTGCAGCCTCTCCTCAAATGTTTTTGACTTGCTGGAATGTGGTCTTGAACTCTGATAATGGTTCTTGCTTGTCTGGCTGGAGGATAGAGAGGAATGCCACAGTTTGTGTGTAGAAACCAGCCTCATGAACCAAAGCAAAATTCACATTTCCTCCTGTGCCCATTTTTGCCCCCTGCCAGATGAGGTGGAGGATGGAAGAACCACAAGGCAATCTCTGTCAATATCTTCCCTGCTCTGTGATGCAGAACTCCTCCTTCCCCACTATTCCAGCCATCTTGGACTGGAAGAAACAGGAAGCTCATGACACTTTATGCCAGATCCTGCTTCCACGCTGCCTCTCCCTCACAGGCACAGCTAGCAAAGCCAGCAGGCCTGGCAGCCAAGCTACATACAATTTATTTTTATTATAATTTATTTATTACATTTCTATACCACCCTTTTCTTCCAAGGAGTTGCTTGGGAGTAAAGGTGGTATATAAATGTAATACACACACACACACACACACACACACACACACACAGTGGTGTACACGGTTCTCCTCCTCCCCATTTCTTCCTCACAACAACCCTGTGAGGTAGGCTACAAATGCCGAGTGGCCCAAGGTCCCCTTAGGTGCTTCCTGGCTGAGTGGGGAATTGAACCCTCCTCTCCCGGAGTAGGAGCTGGCACTCTGACCATCCCACCACAGTCACATCTTGGAACAAGGCTGCTTAAACTTGCTCGCTTTTATTTGGGGGGGGGGACTGCTGCAGGTATACCAAATTCAGGTATTACTTCTAGAAATGAAAGGCCGCATATGGAGTCTTGTACTAATTAATCATAACAGCAGCAGCAGCAGCAGCCAGGCAGGGGGCCATTTTCAGTGGGGAACCAAAGCAGGGTTCTGATCTGGTTCAGGAGAGTTCTCCAAATTGGGGACCCACAACTATTTTCCCCAAAAAGGCTGCAGGCAAAGAAGTTTCCAGTTCATATTATGGCTTCATTTGTGTCAAACGCAGATGTGGTCTTAAGCAGACCAGAATTTTTCTGTGTAAGCAACTGCAGCCATTGGTTTTATTTCTTTTAAACTGCTTTTTGTATGTTGTATTTTAAATTGTTGTGACCCACCCTTGGATCTTACACTGAGGGAAGGTAATAAATCAAATGTAGGAATGTTGTGGATACTAGGAGGTGATATATTGATTAAATATTATCCTTCCTAACTCACGCTTGTGAGTCATACAGCAAAGTTCATTCCCCAATATATAGCAAGAAGCTAGTTGGTGGATTCGGCTGAATCTCTATACTTAAGTAATCCAATCTGGCTTTGTTCAGGTTGGATTTTGTTCCTGGTAAGACCCCTTTTATCCCTCCTAAAAAGAATAAATACACAAGAAGCTTCTTTTAAAAGTAATACGAAGTTTACTCACATTCAGTTCACAGCTGGATCCTGAAGGCAAGCTTCAGCTTAGAGTTACGGAAGAGAGTTTGAGTTCATCCCATATGGGAATGAGCCCCTGTCCCGGTGGCTTAGAGTCAGCAGACAGCAAAATGCGTCAGGATCAGGAGAGCATGGCATCAAGAGAGGAGGGCGACTGCGTGACTGGACCTTTTGTGGGGTCTGCAAGGGCCACGCCCACCTACCTGGTCACATGCAGGGGGAGGATGTTCCAGACCAGGTGTAACAGGAAGTTCAACTGGCTGGATCAACATCCCCTGTCTGTGTCCACTCTAGGCAAACAAGGAATGTTGTATTTGACTGTGCCAATGGATTACCGTATTGGCCCAAATATAAGCCGCACCCGAAAATAAGCCACACCTTTAAAATTCAAGACTTATTTGCAGGTGCAGCCCACCTCCTGGCACTACTGCCCTCAACGGGGGGCGGTTGGCACCAGTGCTTGCCACCCCACTCCCCAAGCCGGTGCCGGTGCTCAGTTCTGAGGGTGCTGCGCGCCCACCTCCCAACACTACCGCCTCCTGGCACTACCTCCCCAAGCCGACACCAGAGGAGGCTTGGCAGTGGTAGGGGGCCTGTGCGCCACTGCCCCACACTCCCGGGCTGCTTCCTTGCGGGGGGAGCCACACCGTTTTGCCGGAGGCCTGCCCCCCTCCCCCTTCCTTACAGTGGCTTAGGAGAGGCTTGAGAGACGCGGTTGGGACGGGAGCTGTTGTCCCACACCCCTGACACCCTTCGTGGGCAGCTGTTTCAGCAGTGATACTGTAAGGTCACAAATATAAGCCACACTTTAACTTTTCACAATCAGAATTTGGGGGGGGGAAGTATGGCTTATTTTTGGGCCAATACGGTACAGTGGTACCTTGGATTAAGTACTTAATTCGTTCCGGAGGTCTGTTCTTAACCTGAAACTGTTCTTAACCTGAAGCACCACTTTAGCTAATGGGGCCTCCTGCTGCTGCTGCTGCCGCGCCGCCGGAGCACAATTTCTGTTCTTATCCTGAAGCAAAGTTCTTAACCCGAGGTAATATTTCTGGGTTAGCGGAGTCTGTAACCGGAAGCGTATGTAACCCGAGGTACCACATCAAATGCATCCAATAACAGAGAAGCAAGGCAGGGGAGAATAATGCCTGCCTGCCTGCCACCTAGAACTGTTGTAAGGATTACCCAGATGAAAGCCAAATAAAGGCCAAGCGTCTACACAGTGGCTTTCAGCCCAAGTCAGGGCTCCTTATATTGCATCCCACAATAAATGTGGTGCAGTGGTTAGAGTGTCAGGCCTCGGAGAGTGGGGTTCAAATCCTGTTCGACACGGAGCCAGTCACTGCCCCTCAGCTTCACAGGGTTGTTGTGTGGATTAAATGAGGAGGGGGAGGCCCCCGTATAATACCTTCAACTCTTTGGAGAAGAAGGTGAACTATAAATGCAATCAATCAATTAATCAATCAGCCATCCAACCACATTGCATACCAATTACTCACCAATCTCACAGCGCTTCCCAGAGAAGCCTGGGCGGCATAAGCAGATGAAGAAGTTAGAAGAGTATAATGCTTGCTTGCAGCGGCCCTCATTGAAGCACTGTTGCCTCCTGCTGCAGGCTGTCGGACAAAGAAGAAAGAGAACCTCAGGTTTCCCTCGCCAGCAGTCGAGTGCTTTCAGTTCCTGGGCCCATAACCTCTTGGGGTGGAGGAGCAACTCAAAGGCAGAGCAGCTACGTGGCTTGCAGAAGGTCTCAAGTGCACTACTTGCTGGCCTCTGCAGTTAAAAGGGGTTCTAGGGAGCCACATTGTGGGTCAGACGTTTTCAACTACCCCACTCACTGCCTTTGGAAGCCTTGCAAGTTGCTGCAGGAGGAGGACAGTGAGCAACATCACAGGAGAGGTGTTCCTAGGACCAAGGCTAGACTGTCATGCTCCCGCCATCAGGTCCCAGGGTCCTATGAAAGAAGCTGCAAAAGTTTGGGTCACCCGCTTCATTGTCGCATCCTGCACCCAAACTGTCTCCCATATCTACCCATCTAATACCCACCTGTGCCTGGCACGATATGACAAATGATGCTGTTGGTCGCACACCGACAATATTCAAGTTCTTTTTCTCTTTGGCGTAGCCAGCTGTCCCTGAACTGGTAGATCTCTTGTGTTACTGGGTCTTTGCATACAACTGCAATCAGGAGAGAGGAAGGGCTCCTGAGAAGAGTCCCCCACACCACCACTTCCCACCCTCCAGGCACCAAACTCCCCTTTGCTCCCTGCTCAGCAGCAATGGTGGCTGGAAGTGGGAGGACATAAGCCAGGAGGCCAACAGTAGATGCTGCCAGGTCGCCAGTGACAGGCAGAGCCAGCAAATCCTAGGTTTGTCACCATCTTCCTCCTCCCTGCAAAGCTCTACAAGAGGGACACTGAGATGGAGGAGGATGAAGCAGACCAACGGGTTACACGTAAGAAGACAGGCAGGTGGGGGTTGTGGGACATTATTATGGTCAAACCAACAATTCATGCTTTGCTAGATAGGCACATGAAGGGGCTGAACTGATAGAGCTTTCCTGTGAAATTTGCTAGAGAGAACTCTGTGAGATCACTTCCTCTGTCTGCCTCGGCAGGAAGCTATTACACTACATCCATCCTTCCTTCCTGCCCGGGCAGTCTCCTTTTTCTTTATCCTGCTTCCAAATTGACCACACGTGCCCATCTGGGGTCTACAGCTCAGACGGCACTTTGTAGTTTGGTAACTTAGCAGTTTTAAACCTGCCTTCATTTTGCTACTCTAACTCCTGCTTCAAGATCTAGATTATGTAAGTAAATACTACTTTTATTTCTTCACAAAACAATGTTTGTGTGATTGGTGTTTTTACGGGGGAGAAAAGGAGTAACACCAGGATATCCAGTCTGCCTTAAAACATCCTGGATTATTGTTGTAGAAGGTTAAATTAACCTTGCCTTAGCTTCCAAGTTTAAAAGCTGCAAAGGATGGTACTCTGATCTTACAAATGTGAACAAGGAAGGATAACAACTAAACAATATATCCTCTCCTAGTGTCTAGATCCTTTCCTTGAAAGCAGACTGAGGATGGTAGGGCACTGCCCCATATGCCCTCATGAACCAGCCTCCCCTGCTCAGCAGTCACCCTCTTTCTGCCCCACTGCTGTCTGTGGGTGATGGGGCCATTTTGGAGCCTGCCACTTGCCAAGGTCCATGTGTGCTGTAAAGGAGAAAGGGAAATGTCTACCTTCTCTTCTTGGAAATACTTTCAAACCTTGTCAGCCAAAGGGAGGGTGGTAAATCCAAAAAAATTTTCCTCCAGGGCAGTGCATTATTTGCATCTGCATAGGGCTGCCAAGTGACCATAACAACTAGACAGTCCCTGTAATACTCATATTAATCAAAAGCAAGCTTCTGCCTGGTCCTCATGGCTGCAGAGAAAAGTTTGAAAAGCCATGTTGGGCAGAGCCTCCTGACGTCCCAGGAGCCTTGTGGGGCAAAGAGGCAATAGCTGGTGATTTTGGCCAGGGGGAGCAATGCAGGATTGGCAGTTGTGCTGCCTGATTTAAGCAGCCTGCTTTCTTCCAGTACACTCTGCAGTTTTAAAGTCCCCAGTGCTCACTCTTGTTGCAAGCAAACGGATCGTGCCATGTGGGTATCTGGGGTCAGCAACTTGGAATACTTGTGCAGCTATTCCTGCCTGCCCGTGACCGTTCTGCTTTGGCCCTACAGTTCATTTATCCTCAACTTCATAAAACTGCTTGGCATTAAGCAGTGTATGAAATATTAATATTAATGGTGTTTCCTTGTATCCAATGCTAGTCAGGCTCCAAGTAGCCTCATTGAAATTAAAGCAGCTCAGCCATGTCCACTAACTTCCATAGGTCTACTCAGAGTAGAACTAAGCTCTGGATAAATCCCAATATTATCATTAACAATAGCTACTTTTACGCTACTTTTGGCCTTGCCAAACGAATCCCAACTTCATTCCATTTACAAAACCCAAGTTATGAACAAGTTTTTGAACAAGTTAGGTCACAGATTTCCATGCTTGCTTAAAATTCCAGTTACAGATACTGAGCACAGAACGGGGCTTAGTTTGGTGCTCTGTGTGGGGACCCCTAGGACCGGGAGAGCAAAATCAAAATAGACCACCCAGTTTGTTTGTGTCTATCTGCTCAAAATAGCACACCCCACTCATTCATTTTGGAACTGGGGTGCTAATCCTGGCTACTTACCCTTTGACCGAGCTCCTAGTGCAGCATACCAAGAAAATTCCTGCCAAGACACAGAGGGGAAACGTTGGCTTTTTTAAGGAAAGACATTGTCAGAGAAAGTCCTATTTCACAGCTACTTCCTAAGCTCTGGAGCAGCCTTCCCCAACCCGGAGCCCTCCAGATATTTTGGGCTGCAACTCCAATCAGTCCCAACCAGGAAGCTAGAGATGCTTTGCAGCAGGAGGTGGAGCTCCATGTCCTGCCATTCCCAAGTGACGCAAAATGAGTTACAGGTTCTCAGGTGGTCCCTTTGTTGTTTAACTCACTTAAACACTGTTTTTTAAGAAGAGATAAATTGGCTGAGTAACCTAGTCCACCCCCCCACCAGAGAGAATTTGATTGGGTGGAGGTGCCACCATAGGCGCCAACTCCATGGGGCCTGAGGGGGCCCGAACCCCCTCAAAAATTCGTTTGGGGGGGCTCTGCCCCCCCCCAATAATTTAAGAAAATTATTAGTTATATTATGCTTTGTAAAATCACAAAATTATGTTGGTATTTTTTATTTTCCTTGTTTGACGATAGTTACCTTTTAAAATACATTCAGTAATGAGTTAAAACAAAGCCACTCCCGATCTAGAGAGGGGGTGGGGTTCCGGGCTCTCGACCCATCAACAATCTCGAGGGGCTGGCGTCAGCCCCTCGAGAAGCGGGGATTCCCCCTAGCTCATTAATATTCACCGCCCACGGCGGCAGCCAATCGGCTGCCGCAAAGGGCGGGCCCTCACAGGTTCACTTAAGGTCGGGGCAGCCCGGGGCTCGCCCCTTTTGTTCCCCCAGCAGCAGCGGTTTGGAGGTCTTGGCCCCCCCCCAATATTTTTTATAAGTCGGTATGGGCCCCCGCCCCCCCAATATTTTTTATAAGTCGGCGCCCCGGGTGCCACTACAGGCTAAACTGGCATCCTGCCTGAGGGGTGACCCAAGTGTCACTCCACCAGTGCAGAGCGCCCCCCCCTCCAAATGTCCAGGCAGGTGGTGTTCCAGAGGCAAGGAGGGGCTGAGACAGCCCAGGATCTACTGGATCCCAAGCAAGTCCCAGTGACGTTGCATGATAGCATGGGGTCCAGTTGGACTACTTCAAGCTGCTGCAACAATTGTCTGCCTCTCCCCCAACACATCTCCGCCCGCCAGCTGCTGCACCAGTTAGGATTGCTCCCCCAAACAGTGTGCAGCACAGGACTTAAAACTAAGCACTGCACACTTACAACATTCTCTCTTGCTCCTTCTTGCCGTTCTGGGGGGCGGGTGTGTAAGGGATTGAAGCAAGAGGCCGTGCCCCATAGTGCTGTCAGGGTTGGACTTTGGGACAGACATCAGCAGCAGCAGGGGCAGAAGGGGTCCCCCAACAGAGCAGAGCTGGCCTTGTAATGGAAGTGACCATCTCAAGAGGCTCCCCATCCCTCAAACCTGCTAAGGTGATTTAAGTGCAGAGTCTAAAATTACCCAACTGCACCGCAAGCTGGAAGTCTGCTTATCCCTCTTCTAATGCGCTGCTAAGGTGGCTGGAAAGGAAAGCCAAAGTGAACCGACAGGTTGGCAGGATGAGCTCTTACCTGGCGCTGAATTGTGGCAAACCCTCCCAGCAGCAGGAGAAATGGGGAGAGTCCTTGTCCCAGCCTCATTCTGAAGTCTTTTCAAGGCCTTCTCTTCCAAGTGTAATCAAGAACTCTAAAAGAAAACAGAGGTAGGAGAGAAGGCAGCTAAGGAAGACCTAACCCATCATAAAACTGCAGACCTCTACTTGGAGGAAGGGAGTTGCCATGGCAAACTCTGGCCCGGGAGCTGACTGGCTTCTTCTAGGAACTTTGCCCAAGACTCGTGAAGCACACACAACAACGGATGGCCGGGCAGCAAGAGTGGCTCTCTCAGCTGCAGAGCTGAGCCTGGAAACGCAACAGCAGCTGCCACAGCAGCAGAACATATTTACTGGTAGATTCCAAGCCAGGCGCATCTGCTCCAGCATTTCAGCCCAGGCTGGCTGTTTGCGTTCTGGTCCCTCCCTTTGGCTTGCTGACGAAAGTAGGTTACTTGGCCTGGGAGCAACGGGGCTTGTGGTCTTGGCTCTCTGCTCATCCGGGTGGCGGTGCTTTCACCTCCTTGACTCACTTCCCTGCAGCCACAACAAGCCTCTTGTAGCCTTGAGTCGAGGCCAAGAGCCAGGCCTTTGACTGCTGCCCTTCTGGTTTAACTCTCCTGCTGCCATATTCACAACATTGTGCCCACCCCAAAAGAAGTTGTGGCTGTGAGTGCTCCATTATCCAAGTCTTCCTCCAAAGGCAAAATTTATTTTCTCCTTCCCCTTATTCCCATACTTTCCCTATTTTAAAATTGCCCTCTAAAGCTGCCTTTCCAGATGCTTTAGGCAAATTGGCTGAAACTGAGGGGAGTTTTGGTCCAAAATCTCTGGATGGAAATTTGAGCCCAAAACCTTGGAGGGCACACGGTTTAGAAAGGTGCTGCCATCCAGCAAGGTCACTGAAGGTTTCTGAAGGCCTCCTCCTGCAGAGCATCTTGGCTGTGAGTCCTGGAAGACTTGACCCCTGCCTTGCCGGCCTTTTCCCACCTGGCCTGGGACGAAGGGCCCTGACTGACTCCAGCTACAAAAGCTGGGGCTGCTGAAGAGGCCAGAGACCATCTTGGTTTTCTCTTGGCACAGACGCAGTTCTTCATGCCTGAGTTTTCACAGCCAGCACCAACCACCATTGGCAGGACTGGCAGCAACCGCAGCAGGTATGTTCTCTGTTTAAGACAAGTGCTTTTTTCTGGGGGGACGCAGACCCCTAAACATTTTATGACTCTAAGTTTGGCCTCATTGGGGGGCAGTATTTCAATATGAGTGGGAAAATGAGAGTAACCCTAAACATTTTTTTAAGAAAAAAAGCACTGGTTTAAGGTAAAATTTTATTCTCTTGCTAATTGTGCTGTTTTAAATGTGCATTTTATACCAGACTTCCTTCTTTGAAATGTTTAAGTTTTTTTGTTAACTTTGCTGCATTAAATGCACATTCTGTAGTTGACCACCTTTATAAGGTTTTGTTTTGAAATCTTTAAGGTAATACTTTAGTTTCCTGTTAACTACATTACTTTGAATACATACTTTATCTTTGACTTTCTTCAGTAATGTTTTATTCTGGATTGTTATATTTGATGTTTTAATTTGTTACAAACGGCTTTGAGACTTTTTCTTAAAAATATGAAGCGGTATAGAAAAGAAAAGAAAACTAATAATAATACTCTGCAAACATTTTATTTTGATGTCCACAAAAACCTGAGTTTACTGAGTGAGGGGTAGCACTGTACTTTTTGATAATGTTTGCATTTTAAAAATCATATTTATCTACCTCAAGCCTGAGGCAGAAGACTGGAGAAAGATTAATTAAAACCCTTGCTTAAAGGTAGCCACCTGCCTAAGGAAAAGAAAAACCTCCCAAGAGGTTTGCATTTGCATTACTTCATTAAGCTACCAAAGCGAGGCATCGGTTCATCCTGGAACCTGAAAATCAAGGAAAGGCTGGTGAGTTTGCAAGCAAAAGGAATACGTGTGTTTCAGTTTGCTTATTAGCTTAGGAAGGGCATATTAGGTTTGCATGAATGAATCTCTCTTCCACAGCCTTATTGAGAAGCTGTCTGCTTTCTATAGGCACAGAACACACACATTTCTTTTGTCTGTGAAAAGGTTTTGCGAACCCACAACCACAGGCAAAAGCGGGATGAGCAAACTCTTCCTTCAACCAGTGCTCTGCACCCTCCTTGTCCGGCTGGAATATGTCCTTGAAAGCTGACAGTGACTCTCAGCTTGCAGGGATGGAGAACAGAGAGGTAGGTTTCTCTCTCTCTCTCTCTCTCTCTCTGTGTGTGTGTGTAAACCAGCCTCCTGTGCAAAGGCAAAATCCACATTTATTGCTCTGCCCCCGCCCCCCCCCACAGCATGTGTCCCCCACCCCAGAAGGCAACAAGGCCCGTGGACAAAGAAGGGGCTGCTCTACACAAAGTGACATTTTGCAGGGCCCCACAAGGTCCTTTTCCATGGTGGAATTGCTTCCCAGGGAGTCTCTCTTACCTCACTTCAGTACTAGCACTCCAGCAGAGAGACTGATAGGGCTCAGTCAGTGGAGAAGGAGACTCAGGGTTGTGAGTTTGCGCCCCATGTTGGGCAAAAGATTCCTGCATTGCAGAGGGTTGGACTAGATCAGTGTTTCCCAACCTTTGGTCTCCAGCTGTTTATGGACTACAATTCCCTTAATCCCTGACCACTGGGTCTTGCTAGCTAGGGATGATGGGAGTTGTAGTCCAAAAACAGCTGGAGGCCAAAGGTTGGGAAACACTGGACTAGATGCTCCTTGTGGTCCCCTCCAACTCTACAATTCTATGATCTATATCCTCTGCACTTTGTAAATGGATTTGAATCTGCACTGTTGCCCTCTGTTTTTAAAAAAACCATTATTGCTGTATTATGGTAGAAAAGCATTACGGCGATTTACACATCTGAGTGCTTGGCACAAAAAGTTGACCAGCATTTTTTAAAAAAGAAACCCAGACACCACACCTGCTGTTCCCAGTGGCCAATGATGTGCAGAGCCCACTTTCTGTATGCTGGTGCCTGCGCCCTTGTCTCCAGCCAGCAACAAGGATGTTCCAAAAAGATAAAGCAATCTAACTGGATCCACATGTCAGAGATACAGCTGTGTTTACAGGGGTGGAAACTGAGTTTGGCAAGCACATCTCAAGGAAGCAAATGGTTCTAAGAACCCAAAGGCTGTCAGCTCCAACCTGCTTCCTGCCCCCCAAGCCCCTGCCAGCCAGCTCCAAGGATCAGCCCCACCAGAAGGGAGTCAGCCTGATGCTTGTATAGAATATAATCCTGTATTAGAAAGAAGGAGAAATAACTTATTGAGCCACAAAGAGAGAGCTGCCTCTTGTAGTTCCCTTAGCAACGCTCTTGCTTCCAGCGTAGGACTTGGCCGAGCCTGAATGGAAATTGGGAGCTCTGTAAGATGCTCTTAAATAGACTGAAAGCAGAAGGTTTGTTTTTAAAGAACTGGTTCCTAGTCTGAATTTAAGGAGGACAAACAGCAGACAGCTGGCCTTCCTCTGAGGTACCAGAGGACATTAGGAAAATGGGGATCTGCCTTCTGTTGAGGCAAACCGTTGATCCACCTAGGTCACTATTGTTTACACTTCCTTCAGCCCCATCCTACAAGTCAAGGATAAGGGAAGTGGTCGTGCAGCAGTGCCTGTGGCGGCACAGGCTGGCTGCCCCTGTTGTCCACAAGAAGCTTCCACTGGCCCATCGAGAGCAGTGCAGTCTACACTCAGCGGCAGCAGCTCCCTGGGGCTTCAGGGCAGGCCAGCCACACCAGGATAGGCAGATGACTGAAGCCAGGACTTCCTGCATGCAAATCTGATGATGTCCTGTGGCACAGAGCTATAGCTGCCCTTCTGTGACTGAGTTAGACCTTCCCCAGGCTATTAGATTGCATAGTTAGCTGGATAAAGAGTGGCACAAGCAAATACTGACAATTAAATAACAATACAATTACAGTGGTACCTTGGGTTACATACTCTTCAGGTTACAGACTCTGCTAACCCAGAAATAGTACCTTGGGTTAAGAACTTTGCTTCAGAATGAGAACAGAAATCGTGCGGTGGCGGCGTGGCAGCAGCAGGAGGTCCCATTAGCTAACGTGGTACTTCAGGTTAAGAACGGTTTCAGGTTAAGAACAGACCTCCAGTGTGAATTAAGTACTTAACCCGAGGCACCACTGTATTTTCAAAAACTTATTTGGGCTCCTTTTAAAAAAACCTCATACATACACACAAACACCCACGCACTGTATTCTTGCTTACTGTGTCCTAGTACTGAGTATGAGAAGTAGATCCAAAATCTAATATTTTGGAGAATGAATTAACTGTGAAGGGTAAAATATACAAAGCAATGCCCAAGTCCAGCTTAACTAACATGGTCGTCACAAAACTCAAAACTGAACATCTACTGGGTTATTTTGCATTGTATCAGAGTGGGTTGTTGCCTTACTATATTATTTTCTTGTTATACAAGTCTTTTATTTGTTTCCAGAAGAGACCAGCCTCTTTGAGGTACCCACCCAATTCCCTGCCCAAACAAGTGATCCAAAAGAATTGCTTTACAAGATAATAAACCAGCCCTGCTGTCCTTGGGGAACTTCATGCTCTTTAAGAACCCTCCTGGGTTGGTCCAAAATCCTACCTAATGCGGCACCTGTTCTTCCTGGAAGCCCCTGAACTGGGCCTTGGGGCAGTGACCCTCTCCCTCACAATCCTGCCTCTGATCCTGGAGATAAATCAGTGGCCACTGATAGCTTTATCCTCCACTAAGTTGTCCAAACCCCTATTAAGCCATGCACTGAGTTCAGCAACCAGAGCTACACGCAGCAATCCAACTGCAGTTGCACCACAGATTTGCATTCAGGCATCCTTGCATCCTTTTCTCAGCAGTTTTATTTTTTACTCCTTTGTTATTGATCCCCAACATGAAATCTGACTTTTTCACAGCAGCTGTTCAGCATTCACACTGAGCTGTCCACCACAAAGCCAAGATCCCTTTAGTGGTCAGTTATTGCCCATTCAGACCACAATCATATACACACACGCGTGCAAAGTTGGGATTCTCCCTCCACCCCCTGCCTGTGCAACATTTTACCCCTGCATGCATCAAACCCCATTTGCCATTTGGCCTCCCAGTTACTCCTTTAGAGAGACAATCTGGAAAATCCAGCACCTCACAGCTCACCCTGGACTCTGGGCTATTTATGAGGAAGTTAAAAGGCAAAGTGAGACAATACAGATTTTCTGTGACAACTGTCCATACTTCCATTCTGCTTCCTGCTGTTTCAATTGGTTATTGATCCACATGAGGATGCCTTAGCTCACGGCTGAACCCCACATACAAAAACATTTAAAACATGTGGTTCCTCCCCATGAATCCTAGGAGCCATACTTTGTTAAGGGTGCTGGAAACTGTATCTCTGTGCCAGGTAAACTACAGCTCTTGGGTGGCAGAAGCCATGCGTTTCAAACGTATGGTGTGGTTGTGACCTTGGTTTACTCAGGATGGGAGCCTTGGGTGAGGCATTTCATGGAAAGAAAGCTCTCTAGATTTCTCATCACCTGAGGAAGTGGGAAGGCTAACAGGCCTTGATACCAGCATCTCACTGGCAAACATAGTAACGCAATAAACAAAATAAATAAAACGGCATTGATTGTGAACAGGCTACACAATAGCAGCACCTGTCTGGGACACTTACAAAATTCCTTGGCCCATCTGTGTCCTGTGCTGACACAGGGCTGCTCTGGGGGACCCACCCACTGCAATGGAGCCCACTACAAAACCTTAAGTGGGAGCAACTGGGCATCACAATGATGCATCTGGACAGCCTGGCGTCTCTCTTCACTGCCTCTTTATCTCTCTTCTCATTCAAAGGTTTCCTGCCCTTACAGTCTTCGCATTATGGGTACGGCTCACTAGCAATGTATCAAAAGAGAGAACAAACACAGCTTTCCAAGTATTGCTTTCTAGAAAGGACTCAAATAGCACAGACTTGAAAAGGAATAGCCATCCAGAAATGGTATAACAGAAAGTCCGAGAAATTGGCTTTAACCAAAAAACCAACCCAGAAGTCGTGCATCACCAGAGGACAAAAGACAAAGGGAGCATTCTCTGCAGTCTGGTGAACCTTTGTTGCCTTTACAAACAAAGGAGAAGATAGTAAATCCAGTGCCAAGGGCAGTCTAAAAGCATGTGGACTGGATGGCCTTTTGGGAGCATCTATTTTCTGCAAAGGCAGCCAGAACCCTCAGAAAGACAAAACAACATTATGTGACTCTCAAATTCCTGAGTGCTGTCTGTGCAAAAAGGGGAGGAGGGAGTTTCCCCACTCCCACTTATATGTAGTTGTAAAGATGATGATAATTTGGATATTTTATTTTTTATTTTTAATTATAAACCACTTGGAGGTGGTTAAAAAAAATTAAGCAGAATATCAGTTCTGTCCTGGATGCTTTGCTGAGATTCCTGCATCGCAGGGGGTTGGACTCGATGACCCTCGGGGTCCCTTCCAACTCTACAACTTTGTGATTCTATGAAATAGAATTCATTATTTACAAAATAAAGTGTGGATTTCAGTTCTATTAGCCGCGATGGCTACTTGCAGTAGCACTGAAATCTCCAGAGGAGAGACCAGTTTGTGTCTTGATCCATTTATGCCCGGTGCCCGTGGCAGAAGGCATATATGCACGCAGAGGGTGCTGAGAGGGAGACGTGGAAGCCTCAGGGCATTCGCCCCGCGCACAGAAGGTTAGAGGGTCGGGTTCTGTGTAGGCTTCTTCGGACAGGCCGTTTCCCCCTCCTGGCAGGGAGGTTTGGCAGGGCGGGGGTCCCCCACAGAAGCAGCCTGAAGGGACCGAGCCCAAGAGAAGCTTCGCCCGTCCTCCCGGGAGGCGGCGGCGGGGGCTTCCCCACGGAGGGCGGATTCAGACCTGCCTCGGCCGTCTTTGACCACGACGCCCCGCAGGCGGTCGGAGCTCCGGCGCTGGGGAATGGGAAGGGCGGGCCGAGGCCCCGGCGCCCGGGCTCGCTCGGCTCCGGGGGGGGGGGGCGGCCGGCCTGCCTGCCTGCCTGCCTGCCTGCCTGCCTGCGCCCCGAGCCCCGCGCAGCCAGGGCCCAGGGGGCATCCCGGCCCCAAGTCCCGAAGGGCCGCCCCCTCCCGGCCCCACGCCTGCTTTCACGCGGCCCCCTCAAATCTCTTTCCTCGACTCGGAAAGAAGCAGCACGTGCGGAGCGCCGTGCGAGTCGGAAGGCGGGGACTGCGGCCGGGACTCCGGCTCCGCTCCCGCCCCGCGCCCCCGGCCGGACTCACCTGCCTGCCTGCCTGCGTCGCGCTCCCGTCGCGGCTCCTTCTTAAGCCGCGGGCGGGCGGGCGGGGCCAGCAGAGCCCGGAGCTGCCGGCGCCGCCCCGAGGCGGGCGGAGGCCGCCGGCGACCCCCTCGGGCCGCCCCTTTCCTCCCGGAAGGGGCCGGGGGGCCCTCGATGCTCCCCCGAGGGGGACCCCCTCCGCGTCCCCCTCGCCCCTCCCGGGCCAACTTCGAGGGGAGGGCGGCGCGACCCCCCGCGGGTCCCTCCGTCGCGCGGCGTCTCGAAGTGGGCCGGGCCGGGATGCGGACCCCTCGGCGGCAGAGAGGCTCCCAGCCCCTTTCGGGCCACTCCGGGGCAGAGGTCTTCGTTGGAGGTTCCGAGGTTACTTTCAGAGCCTCTTGTGAGACAGGCGCGTTGCGGAAATTGGGCTTCATTTTAAGAATATGGGGAAAGATTTGTTACCAATGAAGACTATCTGAGCGGGGTAACTTGTATGGTCTTTTATTCCAATGAGAAGGAGGGGTGCGGCGAGGTCTCCTGCTGTATTTGGGGACCCCCTTCACTGCCTCCAAGGCCTTCAGCTGAGGACTCCACGAAAACCCCTCCCATGGTCGGCGGGGAGTCAAAACAGGGCGTCATCCTCCACATCCCAGGTGCTGCACCAGCAGAGAAAGTCCAGGCCGACTCGGCGAAGAGGAAAGCCTTTGACCTGTCCCAATAACTCACTACCAAGAGGAGCCAGGCTGCAAGCAAAAATATTCTGCTGGCTTTTCATGGGAAACTAGGGTCGTGGCTGCAAGAGGCACACAGCTGCTGGGCTGGAGAAGGAGCAAAGGAAAGCAGCGGACAACCGTGTGGTGGCCCAGATGCCTCCAGAAACACTCGCTCTGGGTTTGGGTCATGGCTATGCTAGATGCATCAAGCAGGAAATGGCTGCCTCAGCACCAAGGGGTTGCCACCTTCTTATTTGTAAGCACACCCTCTGCCCCCCTTGTGCTAATTAAGTTGATGGCTCACCATACCATAGAATCATAAGAGTTGGAAGAGACCCCGAGGGTCATCTAGTCCAACCCCCTGCAATGCAGGAATCTCAGCTACAGCATCCATGACAGATGGCCATCCAACTTCTGCTTAAAAACCTACCCAGGCTAAACCTACCCAGCTCCTTCAAGTGCTCCTCACAAGACTTAGTTTCCAGACCCTTGATTATTTGCATTGTCCTCACCTGTCAACGTTCCAGCTTGTCAACATCCTTCTTAAATTGTGGCATGTCCAGAATTGGACACGGTATTCCAGGTGTGGTCTGACCAAGGCAGCAGTGAGTGGTAGATTTGGATTTGTGGGCTGCGATACCAAAAGTTTGAGAAGCCCTTAGGGTGGCTTAACAGGAAAGGGTTATCAAGGGTTATCAATTTCATTCAATGAGCCAGCTGTGTGTGTCACCAGCATTAGCCTCATTGAACTCATTGGAAGGTGCTAGGCAAGATGTCTCGTTCAAAGACTTGAAACTTTAGTTTAGTAGCAGTGTACACTACATAAAAATAGTGCAGAAATCAGAGGCACACACCAGAGGTCTTTCCTTGGACTTAAGGTATGGTTAGGCTTGGATTGTTGCCAAAGCTAAAAAATTAAGCTGTCTGCTTCAAAAAGCACAAAGATGCACAAAAACAGACAATTTCCCCCTCACTTGGTTTCTTCTTCAATTGATTAGTTCATCGGAACAGAGGGAGCAACCACCAGCCACACCTGGGCACATGTGGCAGTTCAGTGCCACTAATGCAGCAGTTTGACTTCACCCCCAGAGGTGCACTCCATTGTCTCAAGTCAAGACAGACGGAGGCTAGAAACAACAACAACAACAAACAAACAAACAACAACAACACCACACTAGCAGCCGGTGCACAGAGTGAGGAACTACCTAGCAGAAAGGGTTGGTACATATAATTTTTATATTTCTTTGCTTCCATTTCTCTTCATTTATACTCAAAGCAGTTAATAAATGGGTGAAAACACAGCATTCACAAAATGTTCATTAGAGGTTTTTAAGCAGAGGGCTGGCTGACCACCTAGCAAGGATGTTGTAGGCTAGGCAGTGGGTGGACTAGATCACTTGGAGATCCCCGCTCTGTGACTCTGTAGTATACACATTAAAGTCAGTTCAATTTGTATCCCCTTTTACAGCCCAACCCAGAATTGGCTTTATTACTTGTATTTGATGGACAAATACTTGGCAACTTTTTAATTCATCAGTTCAAGACTTATTATTGCTAAAAACTGGAAGGTTCTAAAACCCAATCTACAGTATTACAAAGCTGGCATTAAGAAGTGTGGAAACTAATCTGATGGGGAAATACACACATAAAAGCACAGTGAAAAGGAACAGAGACTGGCAAGTTCACTAGTAGAGGGAAATATAAGTGGAATCAGATTTATTGTGAGATAAAGCATTCTATTGAACTTTCATAAGAATAAGACTTTGGGAAAGCAAACTATTATTGCCAGCATAGAAAGCCAGCAACATCCTGCTTTTCATAAACACATCCTGCTATAGAAGGCAAGGCAAGAGAGGTTAACTGCAAAAGTGTGTTATAAATCTCCAACAGCCAGTTTCTGTAAACAAAGGCTGCATATGTACCATGCATTTAAAGAAGCCTGGGAAATGCAGGGGTGAACACAGTTCCCAGCATTCTGAGGGTGGGGGGGCCATGTGCTTTAACTGTGCTTCCAATATATGGTGTGTGTGCAGCCAAAATGGGGGGGGGAGGGCACACTTTTGCGTAGAGAAATAGTGCAAGTGATTTTTTGTAAGCCACTTTGAGATTTTATTGCAATCAAGCAGTATATACATCTTGTGATATAAATCAACACATTAAAAAATGTGTTTTTCACCTTTTCCCTGCCCACCATTTCACAGTTGATGGGAAGGTTGTCACTTCGTGGAAGAAAATATGCTTTGCTGCAGCGATAACCACACAGGAACAACAGGAAAGCTGATTCACCTTAAATCTCACTTTGGACCTCGGCAGCAGTTTTTATGCAAAAACTGCAGATCAATTGCTCATCCAGGGAAGCCAGGGAGAGAAAAGGGCTCTTTCCATCAGGAAAAAAGTTGGAACGCCCTAGGATGAAATGTCATGCCCTAGCTTTCGCAGGGAGGAAATCCTGGTGAATCTCCAAAGATGACATGATTTCCATGTGTGCCCCATCTGTAGCTTTGCCCACGTCAGTCCTAGGCCTTATCACAACACTGGGGAGTCGTCACAGGACAACAATCTGATAGGAGTCACAGAGACACATAATGTATCTGGACGTAGTTATGGCTCCTAACGGGCAATGATTCAACAACTAGAATCATGATCACCTATTGCTCATGCCAAGGAGAAACTGTACAAGTTAGCCAATAAGTTGTTGGCATGAAAGAAGTAAACAGTGAGGAGGACTCCATTTCCAGTACAAAGAGCCTTGTGACTTGCAATAATACTTTTGAAAATGTCAGGGTACAAATAATAAACTGTTACAACTGGATTTTGAAATGTTACCGTGTGAAAGCTTTTAAAAGTTGTGGGAAAGTGAGCTAAGGCAGGAGCTGATGACAGATGAGCAAGATAAAGATGTCACAGACATATGGGGCAAATAAATCTAGCATCAGGATTCCTGTAGCTTCACAAAGTGCAACCAGACTCAAAAGAGATATTGCAGAGATGGGGAAAGTCAGAAATGGCACTCAGAATGACCAGGGGATTGGAGCAAATGCAGAGGGGAAGCAGGCAGAAGCTCCAGACAGAATGCAAAATAAATCCAGTCACTGTGGCTCTAAAACTGAACTAATCCTAACATATTCACTCCACTCATTCAAGTTTACTCACAATGAATCACAGAACCAAGACAATAATGCCCATTTACACCACAAAGAACTCGTAACCAGAACTCAGAACTCAGCAGCCAGAAACATCATAACCAGACACTGGTATGACCTGTCAAGAGTAAGCATGGACCAATGGTACCAAATAGTATGGGAAACGGCCTTATTAGAAAAACTAACCAACAAACTGAAACTGACATGGGGACAAATAGAAGAAGACTTTATCACATACGCAGCCTTTATCACATACACAGCCCAACAAGACAGTAACAAAAATCCACCAACAGCATACAAATCAATACAGTGATACCTCGGGTTACAGACGCTTCAGGTTTCAGACTCCGCTAACCTAGAAATAGTACCTTGGGTTAAGAACTTTGCTTCAGGATGAGAACAGAAATCGTGCTCTGGTGGCGTGGTGGCAGCCGGAGGTCCCATTAGCTAAAGAGGTGCTTCAGGTTAAGAACGGTTTCAGGTTAAGAACGGACCTCCGGAACGAATTAAGTTCTTAATCCGAGGTACCACTGTATGGCTAACCTGATCCAAAACACCCACCCACCCCATTCATACTTGAAAAGAAAGACCACCACAGCCAATCACAAATGACCAGCCACACCCTAGGCCACCCCCAACCTCTCTCACCACCAAAGGAACACAAGCAAATAGCAGAGAACCGGCACAAGCGATGCTGACACAAAACCCCATACATATATTAAGTAAAATGGAAACATTGCCACCTGACCCCACCCACCTTTCCCCCTCCACCTCTTTCCCCCTTTTCTCCCTAATGTTTCAACAAATGAAACTGATCTGTAAAAAATGTTACTTGAAAAAAGAGAGAGAGACATTGCACATACTTTTGTAAACCAAGAAAATCTTAATAAAAATACATTTAAAAAAACCAATGAATCACAGAACTGCAGAGTTAGAAGGGATCCAGCGGGTCATCTGGTCCAGCCCATCAGGTCCAATCAGCAAGACTGGGCAGCTTCATAGAAGATCCCCTCTTGGAACTCTGGCGCTGGGAAGGGAGCTGATTTTTCTGGTGATGGAAGGGGCCCTTCTTCACAACCAAGACGCCAAGTGGAAAGCTGCTGCGTCATTAGCTAAGAAGCCAAATCAGGTTCTTCACTCTGAGCCTGATGCCAGAGCAGGACCCTCACAGGCATCTTTCTTTGAGCCCAGGGAACCACATTCCCCTCCCCCTGCACCACCAGTTCACTGGCACAGAGAGCACGCCAGGTGGGAGGCCACAGAAGCCGTTACCTGTCCAGTTCAGCCCATGATAATGACCTGGCCCACAGAACCCACAAGGGGTTCCAAACAGCCCCACCCTCTGTGTGTCAGGGATTGGGGGGCTGGCCCTCTTAAGCGTCTCAGTGTCATTGCCTCCAGATGAGGGCATGGACTCTGAAGTGGAAGGGTAAGCAGGGCCAGCCCCACAAAGGCTCTCAGGTGAATCGGTGGGGCCAGTGCCCCACCCATTCCTGCCTGGGGATGTGGCACTGCCATTCTCTGACTCAGAGGACTCCGCTGGAGAAGAACAAGACCGACCTGGGGCTTCCCCCACTTTGTTGCAGTAGATTACTAGATTACTGGAGAAGGCTGGGCCCCTTTAGGTAGGGCAACATCTTGCAGCACAGGTGGAGCTAACAATTATGTTGCACCTGCTGCTACTTCTGTAAATGGACTCAGTTTCAGTTTGTTCCTTGCTGGAGCAGCTACAGAGCTTTGTTCTTCAGAGCACAGCCTTCAGAACCTTTACTTACACCCATGTTGGGCCTTGCTGCACAGAGGAACACAACAAACACTCCGGAGAGCTTACTGAAGGCAGAGCAAGTTGTTCCCTAGGAGCTCTCCACGGTGCTGAGACAACAGGCCTGCCTTGCTCAAAAGTCCTCAGTCCTCAGAGGTAATGACTCACTTGAGATGTCTTCCCTGCTTCCTAGACTCCGAGGTGGGACCAGAACAGGGCGGCAGTCTTCCTTGGAAACATAAGAAATGCACTGGGACTAAACTCGACAAACCAAGGATTCAAATTTGGCCTGTTAGGGTATTTTCCCTAAGCTATGCTCACCTGCCTCACAATTGATGGCATACCTGATGTTAGATGTGAGGGCAGGTAGAGACAGGGCTGCCAGTGCACAACTAGGAGCCTTAAAGAGCACTCCCAACTGTGCACCTGGAAAGGAAAGCAGGTGCCAGATTCCCTGTGAAGCACCTCCTCAGTCCACCCAGGCTGGCTACTGGTTCGTCTAGAACAGGAAGTATACAGGGGCTTCCTGTTCTAGCTAAGCAACAAGATCTCACTGAGTTGCGGTGTTGAACCTGGGACCATCTGTGTGCAAAGCAGATGTTCCAACTCCTTTTTTTTTTTTAACAGAGCACATAGTTAAACTATGGAATTTGCTACAAGATATCATGGTGGGCATTATTCAAATCAGTGGCTGCAAGTCATGATGGTTGTAGGCTGCCTCGGATGCCAGTTGCTGGGAACAAGAGTGAGAGAAGGCTATTTCATTCATGTCCTGCTCTTGTCCCTGACCCTTTCATGGGTATAAATGCAGGGGAAAGTGTGCATGCCTCACTCCACCCATTAAGCACATTAAGAAGTAAGCAGGCTTCGACTGGTCAAGAGTTGGGCCAAAATGGGCAGAGCCACTGAGATAACAGGCACAGCCCAGGCCCTTATTTGTAATTTGCAGGCTGCAATCCTATAGACACGCCCCTGGGAGTAGGATTGAACTCATTTAATTCTGAATATAGGATTGCACTGTAAATGCTATTTTATGAATATTTGGCTTTATTTCATAAATTTGAACATATTAGGCTGCCTGCATTTGGGACATGACTGTTCTGCCTCAGACCTCCACCTCCAGCCTCTCCAAACTGGTGTTTGTGGTGGATCTATTCTAGTTTATCAGTTGTTCTAGGATGGGCTCTGATTGCTACCATATTGCTGTCTGGGAGGGGGGTGGGCTATCACACAAAAAAACCACCCTCAGAACATTTGTGGTATGAAAAGTTACAAGGTATGCACTGGTTGGAAATGAATGAGTAGGCCCACCCCAAAACCTTTGCAGGAGCAAACAATACAGTGCTGCTGCTGCAAGGCTATTGAAGAGAAGAAGTCGGTTGCAAATGGCTGCTTAGCAGAGGACCAGCTTCATTGTAAAAGAACCTTGCACAAGAGCCGCATTGACTCCCGGCCTCAGCTGGACACAGCGCCACCTTTAGTTGAAATAGCCATATAACCGTTAGCTCTACACCACAACTGCTTAGAGATGCTAACGATTCCGTGATATATAAATGCCATAAATAAACAAATAAATAAAATGGTGTTGAAAGTGGGAATGTGTATGACCACCCAGATCGCATCCTGAGCACATCCTGAGTGCATAATGAAAAGGATGTCTGCAAGGACCCAGGTACTCCTTTAGGTTCCCCACCACAATACTTCTGGCTACCGGCCTGCAAGAATCCTTTCCGCTTCGCTGCTCAGGGGCAGAACTGAAAAAGAGGAATTTGCTGGTCAATTACAAATTCACATTTTCTCAATCAGTTGCTACTGATGAGTTTCACTGCAACAAAATGCTGCTTCCATTGCTTAATTCCCAAGCCACGTTGGAGAATATCAAAGAACCATGTAATCTTTGTGATATTTTGAGAACTTGCCGTTCCATTAAGCAATTGGATGACATCAGAACATTTTATCTGTGCAGCACACATCTGAAATGGCATTTCCTAGTAGATATGAATGCAGCCGGAAAGTCTTTCACCCCTACCCCTCTTATCGGTGTCATTTTAAGATTCCTTATGGAAGCCAAGGGAGGGGCAAAAGCCTCCACTACTGCATCATCCTCATTCTTTTTTTAAAAAATAAAAGCATAGGCACATGAGAGGAGCCTGACTGCTGGATCAGCCCCACAGCCATCGAGCCCCACTTCCTGTTCTCCCAGTGGCCCCTGGATGACTCCAGGAAACCCATAAGCCAAACCTTAGTCCATCAGCGCTCTCTACCCGGGAGACTTCCAGCAACTGGTATTCAGAGCCCGTTTTTGAGCCCTCTGTTCTTTGTGCCCAAATAAGTAGAAGGCTGGTGTGTTTTTTATTTGGTTTTCAGTTTATCCCCAATTTTAATTCTTGAATGTGTTAAATAGTTGTTTTTAACTGTTTTACCAATAATTGTATTGTTTCATTTTTTTGTTAACTGCTTTGAGGTGTATAAATTTTATGAAATAAATAAAATAAAGTGCAGTGCAGCAATGAAGGCAGGTCATTGTAAGAAGCTTACAATCAACTCATTTACATTTAAGCCCTACGTGATTTTTCCAGTTCCCCACACAATCAGAATTACACGGAGAGGCAAGGACGGCCACGTTATTGGTCCATGATATGAAAATGCAGCTCTGGGGCAGACTCAGAGGAACAAGAGACAGAGCCTGGGAGCCAGTGCCCCCTCTTCATGGACCATCCAGGCCAGAAGATGGAGGACTGCCTTCCCGGCCAGCCTTCCCCATTCCCAGGGCTGCAGAATAGGGCAGTGGTCCTTTCAACTCCTTAGAGTGGCAGGGCTAACAGGAGGTATCAGGTCAGTCTCCATAAGGCAGTGCTT
Organism: Podarcis erhardii; assembly: GCF_964252035.2. Lineage (NCBI taxonomy): Eukaryota > Metazoa > Chordata > Lepidosauria > Squamata > Lacertidae > Podarcis > Podarcis erhardii. The sequence goes on from NC_138511.1 coordinate 2,776,553, forward strand.
CTCAAACTTTGTTCTCTGGGCCACACTTTCAGAATAAAAAATTGCTAGTGCCACACCAGTTTTTTTAATAGATAATAAATACATTGGAAAACAAAAAGAAACAACTCCTAGTAGTGCTTCATTTATAACTTGGAACACAACTGTTTTAAAGTATGATCATGGCACACCCAGAAAGTATAAAACAATGCAGCTACATAAGAACATGAATCATTCCTAGAGGTCCCGGGCCCTAAGGAAGTTAGATTAGCCTCAACCAGAGCCAGGGCCTTTTCAACTCTGGCTCCGGCCTGGTGGAACGCTCTGTCTCATGAGACCAGGGCCCTGCAGGATCTGATTTCTTTCCGCAGGGCCTGTAAGACAGAGTTGTTCCGCCTGGCCTTTGGCTTTGAATCAGTTTGATTCCCTCCCCCTCTTTCTTTTTCCTTTCTCCTCCTGTGATGAGGTTGCATTTTAATGTTTTAATGTTGTATTTTAATCTTGTTTTTAAGTTGTATTCATTCAACTTGTTTTTATTATTGCTTGTTAGCCGCCCTGAGCCCAGCCTTGGCTGGGGAAGGGGGGTATAAATAATAATTATTATTATTATTATTATTATTATTATTATTATTATTATTATTATTCCAGAGGCATTGACTTATGCCCAAGATTGTGTCTGACGTCATGTGCCTGGCCTGCAATGTGTGGGACATTACATTGTCAGCCCAGAGCGCTGTGGCTTCAATGGCCAGCAGCCCCTCCTCTCCTGCTCAGGAGGAACTGACCACTGAAGCTCTGCTCCGTGCTTGGACTCCTGTCCCAATCAGCATTGAGGGGGGCCAGCCAACAGATATTGGGGGAGCAAAAGCACCTCGTCCCCATAGTTGGTGGCCCTGAATCATTCCAGAAATATAATTATAAAACGAGTCTCTTACATATGCACCTTAAGTATGTCTACAAACTCAATGAGAGGTGCAAACTTGTTTTAGCAGGGTAAGCGCCACCCTCTTAATCATTTTGCTTGTCCTTTTCTAAACCTTTTCCAACTCTACAATATCTTTTTTGAGGTGAGACAACCTTAACTTCACAGTACTTCAAATTATGGTTCCTACCATAAGGAAACTCTGAGCTGAACCCAAACTGAAACTGTACCAACATTCGGCATGTGATGTTATCCAACGTGGAATGAACAAAAGTCACAGCTGGAAGCGAGGTGGGAGTCTTCCTGCTATTGAGAGAGGAAAGAAAGATATGCTGTGGAGCCATAAGAATCCCTGCCCTCGTGCTTTCCTGCAGACAACAGCCTGGATGGCCCTCAAAGAGAAACCTTTTCCATAAACAGGAGCACCTGGCCTAAGCAGAGGTGCAAACCACATAAGATGCAGGAGTCCAGTGACTGGAGCTCCCAAAGCCCCCCCCCCTTTTTAACCTTAAATGCAGGTGTGGCATTTAATCCAGATCTGATTGGAGCAAGGACAGCAGGGGAGCAAGGTGAAACATTTCCTTTGCAACATTTTTCCAATTAAATTGGTTGTGGTTATTATTCTGTATTAAGTTACATACAGTTTGCTTGCCGAAATGGCTTCTAGACTCTCAAAGATAGTTATTAAACCTTCTCTGAAGATTATTAGACCTTCAGTAGAAAAAAATTATCCTCCTTTCCCCCCATTCTAATATCAGCTTGAGTAACAATTCTTTGTGGGGGGAGGTTGAAACCCCTTTCCCCTTGCAACCCTTCTCCAATCAGTTTCTGAAACACACACTATGGCTGTTTTAAGGTACTTAGGAAGCTGCCTTATACCAATTCAAAGCACAGGTCCCTCTAATTTAGTATCGTCTACACCAGTGGGTCTCAAAGGGTGTGGCAGGAGAAGATGACAAGTGTGGCAAGAAGATTCAACGACAATCAAAGAAACATTTAAACATTTATGTGTAGTATAATATAGTACACACACACACACACACACACACACACACACACACACACACACACTTATTTGCAGAACATGGATAGGTATCTTTTCAAAATGAGAGCAAGAGCATCAAGTGAAACTGAGGACCATCCTAGTTCTGATCAAGAATCACCATTCATACAGAGTGCTGGAGAGGCCCGTTTTATTCAACACCAGTAGCAGGCCCAAGCAAACCTCCAAAAAAGGAAGTTTGTCAACAATATATGGATAGCTATCTGAGTCTCAGTTTCTGGTGGAATGGAGATGACAATGTCCCTCAGCTTATAGGTTTGATCTGTGGTAAGAAGCTTTCAAAGTCCAATATGGGCCCAAACAAGATGAAAAGACATCAAAATATGGAAATCTGGCAAACATGAATATTTTGAAAGGCTTTTGGAACAGCAGAAATGCCAACGATCATATGTAAAAAAATGAGTAAAAGATAAGATGCAAATATATTCAGTGTGATGAGAGCAAATTTTTATTCTGAAAGTGTGAGAAAAAAGTTTGAGAACTACAGTCCTACACTGACTGGCAGTGACTCTTACTCAACAGGAGTTCCTATATTCTGGGTGCAGACTAGGGACATTTCCTACCTAAGATGTCAAGGATCAGACCTGGGATAGACCCAGCCCAATACATTTTGCTGCTTGAGGCAAAACAGAAAATACCCCTCCCCCACCGCCACTCTTGCTGCTGCCTCCTCCTCTGCTGCCCCTAGAATATTGTGTCCAATTCTGGGCACCGTAATTTAAGAAGCATGTTGACAAGTTGGGACGTGTGCAGAGGAGGGTGACCAAGATGATCCAGGGTCTGGAAACCAAGCCTGATGAGGAACGGTTGAAGGAGCTGGGTATGTTCAGCCTGAAAAAGAGGAGACTGAGAGGAGAAAGGAGAGCCATCTTCAAATATCTCAAACGCTGCCACGTGGAAGAGGGAGCAAGCATGTTTTACCCTGCTCTGGAGGGAAGGACCCAACCAATGGCTTCAAATTACAAGAAAGGAGATTCTGACTAAACCTCAGGAAGAACCTTCTGACAGTAAGAGCTGTTCTACAGTGGAAGAGACTCCCTCGGGACGTTGTGAACTCTCCTTCCTTGGAGGTTTTCAAGCAGAGGCTGGATGGCCACCTGTCAGGGATGCTTGAGCTGAGATTCCTGCATTGAAGGAGGTTGGACTAGATGACCCTCGGGGTCGGTCCCAACTCTTAAATTCTGTGACTCTATTTTTATTTGTTTGTTTGTTTATAAATATTTTTTATTGGTTTTTACACATATTTTCCAGGATATCATCCTTTTAAACATCATTTCAAAATCTTTGGCTATCACAGCCTTAAATTTCCTTCAACCTCAACTGATGGTTTTCTAAAATCCTTTCTAATTATGCATTTTGTTACTACAGTTATTGCTATAAATTCAAATCTTAATACCTATTCTTAGTTCTTTTCACAATAATTTATATATTATTCCTTACAAAACTTCTTTTAACCCTACAAACAATGTCAATTGGTTACAGTTACTTTCCAAATACGTTGAATCATAGAATCATAGAATCATAGAGTTGGAAGAGACCACAAGGGCCATCGAGTCCAACCCCCTGCCAAGCAGGAAACACCATCAGAGCACTCCTGACATATGGTTGTCAAGCCTCTGCTTAAAGACCTCCAAAGAAGGAGACTCCACCACACTCCGTGGCAGCTAATTCCACTGTCGAACAGCTCTTACTGTCAGGAAGTTCTTCCTAATGTTTAGGTGGAATCTTCTTTCTTGTAGTTTGGAACCATTGCTCCGTGTCCGCTTCTCTGGAGCAGCAGAAAACAACCTTTCTCCCTCCTCTATGTGACATCCTTTTATATATTTGAACATGGCTATCATATCACCCCTTAACCTCCTCTTCTCCAGGCTAAACATGCCCAGCTCCCTTAGCCGTTCTTCATAAGGCATCGTTTCCAGGCCTTTGACCAATTTGGTTGCCCTCCTCTGGACACGTTCCAGTTTGTCAGTGTCCTTCTTGAACTGTGGTGCCCAGAACTGGACACAGTACTCCAGGTGAGGTCTGACCAGAGCAGAATACAGTGGCACTATTACTTCCCTTGATCTAGATGCTATACTCCTATTGATGCAGCCCAGAATTGCATTGGCTTTTTTAGCTGCCACGTCACACTGTTGGCTCATGTCAAGTTTGTGGTCAACCAAGACTCCTAGATCCTTTTCACATGTACTGCTCTCAAGCCAGGTGTCACCCATCTTGTATTTGTGCCTCTCATTTTTTTTGCCCAAGTGCAATACTTTACATTTCTCCCTATTAAAATTCATCTTGTTTGTTTTGGCCCAGTTCTCTAATCTGTCAAGGTTGTTTTGAAAAGTGATCCTGTCCTCTGGGGTGTTAGCCACCCCTCCCAGTTTGGTGTCATCTGCAAATTTGATCAGGATGCCCTTGAGTCCATCATCCAAGTCGTTGATAAAGATGTTGAATAAGACCGGGCCCAAGACAGAACCCTGTGGCACCCCACTAGTCACTCTTCTCCAGGATGAAGAGGAACCATTGATGAGCACCCTTTGGGTTCGGTCAGTCAGCCAGTTACAAATCCACTGAGTGGTAGCATAGTCAAGTCCGCATTTTACCAGCTTCTTTACAAGAATACCATGGGGCACCTTGTCAAATGCCTTGCTGAAATCAAGGTAGGCTACATCCACTGCATTCCCTTCATCTACCAGGCTTGTAATTCTGTCAAAAAACGAGATCAGGTTAGTCTGACATGACTTATTTTTCAGAAATCCATGCTGACTATTGGTGATCACAGCATTCCTTTCTAGGTGCTCACAGACTGTTTGCTTAATGATCTGCTCCAGAATCTTCCCTGGTATTGATGTCAGACTGACTGGGCGGTAATTATTTGGGTCCTCTCTTTTCCCCTTTTTGAAAATAGGGACAACATTTGCCCTCCTCCAGTCTGCTGGGACTTCGCCTGTTCTCCAGGAATTCTCAAAGATGACTGCCAGTGGTTCTGAGATCACATCTGCCAGTTCTTTTAATACTCTTGGATGCAGTTCATCTGGCCCTGGAGACTTGAATACATCTAAACTAGCCAAGTATTCTTGTACTATCTCTGAAGAAGTGTGCATGCACACGAAAGCTCATACCTAGAACTAACTCAGTTGGTCTTTAAGGTGCTACTGGAAGGAATTTTTTTATTTTGTTTTGTACTATCTCCTTAGTTATTCTGGGCTGTGTTTCCTCTGCTGAATCATTTGCTCCAAATTCTTCAGGTCGGGCATTGTTTTCTTTATCGGAGAAGACTGAGGCAAAGAAGGCATTGAGGAGTTCAGCCCTTTCTGTGTCCCCTGTTTGCATTTCACCATCTTCTCCTCTGAGTGACCCCACTGTTTCTTTGTTCTTCCTTTTGCTACGAACATACCCATAAAAGCCTTTTTTTGTTGCTTTTAACCTCTCTAGCAAGCCTGAGTTCATTCTGTGCTTTAGCTTTTCTGACTTTGTGTCTACACGTGCTGGCTATTTGTTTGAATTCCTCTTTGGTGGTTTCCCCCCTTTTCCATTTTTTGTACACATCCTTTTTTAATCTTAACTCAGTTAAAAGTTCTTTAGATAGCCACCCTGGCTTCTTTAGGCACCTTCCATGTTTCCGTCTCACTGGTATTGCCTGAAGTTGTGCTTTTACTATCTCCCTCTTAACAAACTCCCAGCCATCATGAACTCCCTTTCCTTTAAGTATTACTGTCCATGGGATCTCACCCAGCACTTCCCTAGGTTTTATGAAGTCGGCTTTCTTAAAGTCAAGAAATTGAGTCCTAGTATGCTTGGCTGCTCCTTTCCGCTGTATAGTAAACTTCAGAAGAGCATGATCACTCGTGCCTAATGATTCTTCCACTTCTACCCCACTTCTTACATTCCTTTAGGAAAGTCTGGTCCTGCTGGTTCCAAATTTTCCAGGATAATCTCACCATCTCAGCATAACACTGGGCTACAGCCCTTCCCTGCTGTGAAAATACGGGTAACAATAGGAACATTAGCTGTTCCAATAATTGATCGCCTGTGCAGACTGACCATCTGATCCACCAGCGATCCAATTTTTGTTTAGAAATCCTTTGCCAAGTCTTTGCAGCGGTGGAGCAAGCCGATCGGGCGCCTGGGGCAGCGCATGTGCCACCGCGTCACTCCCAGGAGAGACGCGTGGCTCGGGCGCACTGCAGGCCCTGCAGTGAGTGCCGCCCAGCATTTTGTCACCCCCCTCAGTGGTGACACCCAGGGTGCACCGCCCCCCCCTTCCTCCGCTCCTGAGCCTTTGCATCTTTTAGCTTTGTAATACAGTCAAAGAAAACACTGCCATTTCATTTGAAAGATATTTGAGTACCATACAGGCAGGTGATGCTCCTGCCCACAAAAGTTTGGAGGTAGGCGTTCAATTATCACATGTTACCCAAGTGCCCTGTGGTTATTGTGTCTTATGAGCTGGAGTGGGAGAGACGCTTGAAAGATTTCCTGAGAAAGCAGCTGTGGGTGGAACTTTTGTACCTACTCAGTGAATGCGGATTCCAAACAGCTCTTGCCAGAACTACTCATTGCTCTCAGCATCACACATACTGTCCCCGCCCTGATTGCACATGGTCTCCTACCGGGATCCCAATGACCAAAAAGACACCCTGTTGCTACCAGCAGAAATGTACCACCCTCCCCACATTCTTCCTGAATTGGAGCTATCCAAAATACGTTGGGTTTTGAGGAGATGCTCCCCCCCCGCGCCAGGCTACCATTGCTGTCTGTTGCTTCTTTCTGTGATGCATTCTTGTCTCCCTTGGAAGGTTCTGCAAATGCCAGCCTAAGCCAAAGGGTGTTGCTTTCCTTTCACAAGGGGCCAGCTAATTAGATAAATTCCTGGGATTCCTGGAGGCTGACGGGGAGCCGAGCTGTACTCCTCTCCATGCTCGCCAACTTGCTGAGAGCGGAGTTGGTGGCTCTGTGCCCCCGGCTGCCCAGGAAGTCTGCAGAGGGAGCCGCCTGGCTGCGCCCCCCCCCCCGTCCCGGGCCCGGGGTCTGAGTGCGGCAGATGAAGCCCGTGCTCGGCGGGGAGGGGGGGGCAGCGCGGGGCGCCCACTTTTAGGGAAGGGCCCTCCCCGCGGAACTTCGCCGGCCGACCGAAGATTGATGCCTTTCTTTATGAAATCCCAGCAGGCATTTGAATCGCCTTCTGTTTTGTCCTTTGCGTTATTTCTGGGTTTCTGCTCTCCCCGGTCCCGTAAGGGGCGGCGGTGAAGCCCCCCTTCCCTCCCTCCGCGCGAAGGCGGCGGCCCTTTAAGCGCCGGCCCGGCCCGCCTCCTGGCGCCTCCCTGCCAAGGCGGAAGCCCGAGAAGGCAGGCCCGGCGGGAAGAAGGGAGGCCTGGCCATGGCGCCGCCTCTGCAGCCCCAGGGCAGCTGCGGACCCTGGGAGATGCGCGAGCGCCTCGGCACCGGGGGCTTCGGCAACGTCCTCCGCTGGCAGAACCAGGTGAGGGGGAGAGGCGCCCGCGCGCGCGCGCATTCACACGCACACGTGTACCCCGCGCGCGGCTCTCGGGCCTGCGACGCGGAGAAGGGGAGCCTCGGAGGCCTCCGGGATCCGCTTCGGAAGTCCGGCGGCCGCGTCCAGGTCCGCCTTTAGAAGCAGCCCCTCGGAAGGCGGCGGCTTCGCTGACGGGGAAAGAAAGGAAAAGACTGGGCTCTCGCTCGCCTCCCGCTTGGCTTCCGTGGCAGCCCCCCCCCGTCCCCCGCCCGGGCAGGAGGCCGCCTCGGGAAACTCCAGATATATCTTGAAAAGAGTCGACTTGGCCCGAGGTGCGCTGTGGAATCCCCAATTAGGTCCTGGGTCCGATGAAATGGACAGGTGGCACTTGAAGGCGCCATTTGCCTCCACTCGCGCTTTTAGGGCGGCGCTGCTGTGCCAAGACCTAAAACGGCAGCGTGGATCCTGAGTGTGTGGACTCTTGGAGTTTTAGGAGATCTTTCACCTGGCAACCTTTCTACCTGCAAGGTATTTCCACATAGGATTTTTAAATAAAAAACCCCGGCTGCAGACAGATAAAACATAGGAAGTTGCCCTGCACCAAGTCGGAGTTTTGGTCTGCCTGGCTCTGGACGCTTGAGTGGCAGCTGCTCTTCAGGGCTGGAGACCAGAGCCTCCTTCCCAGCTCTGTCTGGAGATGCCGGGGATCAAACCGGGGACATTCTGCATGCAAGGCAGCTGCTGCACCACTGAGCTAAAGCCAATTGCCACACGTCAGAATGGGTGCCACTTCTACGCGTGGGGTTACCAAAGGAGGTACAGGGAGCACACCACCCTCACTGACAGATTCACACACCTCTGTGCTCATTCCACACATAACTCTGTGCCAAACAATGTCCAGTGCTGTTGGCTCTTTCCTAACTGCTCTGAGTCTGTGTTCTGTTCATTATCTCTGCAATAACTGCTCCAGCACTGGCTTCTGAAACAGGGCAAGTTAGTAAATCGACCAACAGTTGGCAGATTTATTACGGAGTAGATTGGCTTCAGTAACTTGTGTGTGTGCATACACAACAAAAGGGCCGTTTGTAAAATAATCCTGATAGAGTCTGCACTTGGTTTTCTCCTCAGAGAGCCAGTGTGGTGTAGTGGTTGAGAGTGGTGGACTCATAATCTGGTGAACCGGGTTTGCGTCTCCGCTCCTCCACCTGCAGCTGCTGGGTGACCTTGGTCTAGTCTCACTTCTCTGAAGTCTCTCAGCCCCACTCACCTCACAGAGTGTTTGTTGTGGGGGAGGAAGGGAAAGGAGATTATTAGCCGCTTTGAGACTCCTTAAAGGGAGTGAAAGGCAGGATATCAATGCACTAAACCTTAACTCTGCTGAAAAATCTTTTTATTGAAGGTTCTTGGACTTAGAAATTTGACTTTATTTTAACTGAAATTGATTTCTTCCCTGAAATATTTTAAACTCCCCCTAGAGGATTTGGGACTTATAACAGTGACTTTTACTTTACTTTCTTTTTCCCGGCCCCTTATTGACTGTGACCATCTGTGCTGGGGCTTTCTCATGGGAACAACTCAGCTTGACCTTGAATTTTAGATAACTTTGGAATGAGTGGTACAAGAAGGAGAGGAAGAACTAAACAAACAACTTTGACAACTTTAACCGCAGCCTCACAGGCACGTAGATCATCTGTGCCTACTTTGCCCTCTGAGGTCGAAACTGTTTCTCTGCCACGGGCAGGGGAGGGAGAAACTGAGGAATTACAACTGGAAGATATGGCCTCAGGGGCAAGCACTACTATTTTAGAGAAAATTTTTGAAAAATTAGAATCTTTGGATAAGAAAGTAGAATCTCTGGACAAGAAAGCTGATGAGCAAACATATAAAATTGAGCAGAACATAGAATGTTTAAATAAATTATCTGGACAAGTCGCACAGAATACTCAAGCAATCGGAGAATTGAAGGAGGCTGCAGGGGAAAATCGGAAATTGGCTGAAGATACCAGCCAAAAACTTGAAAATTTAGAACAAGAGGTAAGACCACTCTGCAAGCAAGTAGGCGAACATCAGACCTATTTGTCCATGCTTGAACTGCGGAACAGGGAGAGCAATTTAAGGATAAGAGCAATACCAGAAGTGGAAGAAGGCAACCTAGCTGAGTTTCTGACTAAAGAATTCTCCAAATTTTGGAGTTTAGAGGAAAAGGACTTTAAAATTGTTTCAGCTTTTAGGCTCGGAAGACTTCTAAAGAAAGAGAAGCCCAGAGATTGTTTGATAATATTGAGGTCAAAGGAGGAAAGGGATAAGATTTTGGGCCTACACTACGGAAAGTCACTGGACATTTTGGACAAAAGAATTGAGATCTACAAGGATATTCCTAAACAACTGCTAGATCTTAGATCTGACTATTTGGAGTTGACAAGACTACTAAGGAAGAATTCAATCATCTTTAGGTGGGAATTTCCTCAAGGACTATCTTTTACCTTTAGAGGGAAGAAGATCAAAATCAGAACATCGGAAGACAGAGATAAATTTCTGAACGTATACGGAGAGGACCTTCACAAAGGAATTGATCAACTTCCAGGGCCTGAAACACCAGAGGCATCTGCACCCTCGGACTCTGAAGATTCTCTGAACAAGATACCACCCCTTGAAAAATAACCAGATTTATTCAGGATGTCTCTGCAACTTTTGAGTTGGAACATTAATGGCTGCAATATCCCGGAAAAAAGGAGGAAAATTTTTCATATATTAAAAAAAGAACAATTGGATATTATTTGCTTACAAGAAACACACGTGACTAGGCTCCATAGAAAGGTGTTAATAAACAAAAGACTTGGCCAAGAATTTATATCTTCGGACAGAGTAAAGAAGCGAGGAGTGGTGATATATGCAAAAGAGAGCCTGTCACCTAAATTCTTATTCAAAGATGAACATGGAAGAATATTAGGAATTGAGATACAACACCAAGGAGAAAAGATTCTGATATTAGGAATTTATGCACCAAATGACGGGAAATCGGAATTTTACAAGAAGTTGCATGAGACTATGCTGGACTATCTGGACTACAACAACATCATTATGATGGGAGATATGAATGGGGTCGTATCGACAAATATGGATAAGTCACAAAATCAAAACGCTACAAAAGACGGCAGACTACCAAAGACCTTTTTTGAAATGGCTGACAATATGGACTGGATTGATATTTGGAGAACTAAGAACCCCCTGGGAAGAGAGGGAACATTCTTCTCTGAAGCCCAACTGACTTGGACAAGAATCGACCAAATATGGATATCTAGAGGTCTGGCACCCAAGGTCAGAAAAGTGGAAATCTGCCCAAAGACCTGCTCCGACCATAATGCGCTGAAGATGGATATGACACTATTGCCAACCGGCTCCTTTAGATGGAAGATGAATGATAGCTTGTTTAGAGATCAGGAGATTCTCAAGAAGGCCCAAAAAACATTGAAGGATTATTTTGAAATAAATATGAACACTACGGTGGAAAAAAGAACTATCTGGGACGCAAGCAAAGCTGTGATGAGGGGGTTCTTGATACAACAGAACACTGTAAAGAAAAGAACACAAAATGAAAGGAAAGATAAGATTTTGCAGAAAATTAAAGAATTGGAGAAGAAATTAAGATCAAATCCGAAGTCACAGCCGATTCTGAGAGAAATTAAACTATATCAAGCCCAATATTCTAAATTGATAAACCAAGAAATAGAATGGAAGATTAAATTAATGAAACAAAAAACTTTTGAATCGGCAAATAAATGTGGAAAACTGCTAGCTTGGCAGTTGAAGAAGAGACAGAAATTAAATACAGTTACAAACCTAGAAATTGAAGGAAGAAATATCCAGAACCCCATGGAAATTAGAAAGTGCTTCCAGAGATACTTTAAAAAATTATACACTCAAGGGCCGCAAGATGAGGTTGAGATTAAACAATTTCTGGAAAGAAATGGATTAACAAAGTTGTCACAAAAAAACAGATTAATCCTGAACAACAAAATAACACAACAAGAGATTGAACAAGCTATCCAGAACATGCAACTGGGCAAATCTCCAGGGCCAGACGGTTTGACCTCCAAGTATTACAAGACATTAAAAGACTATCTGACCCAACCAATGATGGAGGTCTGTAATGAAATTATGGAAGGGAAGAAGGCGCCGGAATCGTGGAAGGAAGCCTTTATCACATTGATACCAAAATCTGAAGCTGAAAAGACACAACTCAAAAACTATCGTCCCATCTCCCTTTTGAATGTGGATTATAAAATATTTGCAGACATTTTGGCAAGTAGATTCAAAAGAGTGCTTAATGAAGTAATTCACAAAGACCAGGCAGGCTTTCTCCCAGGTAGACATATGTTTGCAAATACTAGGAACATTATTGACGTTTTGGAACTTTTGCAAACAGACATAAATACAAAAGCAGTGTTAATTTTCATAGATGCGGAGAAGGCCTTTGACAATATTTCTTGGAAATTTATGAAGGGAAATTTGAATGAAATGGGAGTGGGACGGGGGTTTGAGAATGGGATTGACGCAATATATTCAGAACAAAAGGCCAAACTGATAGTTAACAATGTGGTTACAGAAGAGTTCAAAATTGAAAAAGGAACACGACAAGGCTGCCCGATTTCCCCTTTGTTATTCATTTCGGTTCTGGAGGTGCTCTTGAACTTGATCAGAGGGGACCGGTTGGTGGAAGGGATTCAGGTCGGAGCGAAACAATACAAATTGAAAGCTTTTGCAGATGACCTAGTTTTGACTCTGCAGGAGCCAGAATCTAGTACGAAAAGAGTATTACAACTGATACAGGATTTTGGTCGGGTGGCAGGATTTAAATTAAATAAACAGAAAACTAAAGTGTTGGGGAAAAATTTGACAGATACAGAGTCGGAAAGGTTTCAGAGAGAAACAGAACTAACTATGGTTAAAAAAGTAAAATACCTAGGGGTAAACATAACAGCAAAAAACCTGAGTCTATTTAAGGACAATTATGAAAAATGTTGGTCTGAAATTAAGAGAGACTTGGATAGTTGGACAAAATTGAAGCTTTCTTTGTTAGGCCGAATTGCTGCTATTAAGATGAATGTATTGCCAAAAATGTTGTTTTTGTTTCAAACATTACAGATTGTGGACAAAACGGAGTGCTTCCGGAAGTGGCAGAAAGATATATCTAAATTTGTCTGGCAGGGCAAAAAGCCCAGAATTAAGTTTAAGATATTAACAGATGCGAAAGAAAGAGGTGGCTTTGCCCTGCCAGACTTAAAGTTGTACTATGAAGCCGCAGCTTTCTGTTGGCTAAAAGATTGGCTACTTCTCGAAGACACTGACGTGCTGGACTTGGAAGGTTTTAACAATGCTTTTGGTTGGCATGCATACTTATGGTATGACAAAGTTAAGATCAATAAGGCCTTTAAGAACCATATTGTCAGGAAAGCACTGTTCAATGTCTGGACGAAATATAAAGACTTATTGGAAAACAAAACTCCAAGGTGGCTCTCACCTCTGGAGGCTAAGGCCCTAAAAAGACCCAATATGGAGGCCAAATGGCCAAAATATTGGGAATTATTAGAAAAAGATGGAGACAATTGGAAATTGCAGAGTTTGGAGAAAATGAAGGATAAGGTGCGAGACTGGTTACATTATGCTCAGATTAAAGAAGTTTTCAAAAATGACAAAAAGTTAGGGTTCCAGGTGGAGAAATCGAAGTTAGAAACAGAATTGTTAGAACCCAAAACCAAGGTACTATCTAGAATGTATAACTTGCTGCTAAAATGGAACACACAAGACGAAATGGTTAAATCGGCTATGATAAAATGGGCACAGGATATTGGGCATAACATTATGTTCGAGGACTGGGAAAGGTTGTGGACCACTGGGTTGAACTTCACTGCATGTAATGCTCTGAAGGAAAATGTTATGAAAATGATATATAGATGGTACATGACCCCAGTTAAACTTGCCAAAATATACCATTCGTCTGACAATAAATGTTGGAAATGTAAAGAAAATGAAGGAACATTCTTCCACCTCTGGTGGACATGCCCTAAGGTGAAGGCCTTCTGGGAAATGATATACAATGAGCTGAAAAAGGTATTTAAGTATACCTTCACTAAGAAACCAGAGGCCTTCCTTCTGGGTATTGTCGGCCAGAAGGTGTTAAAGAAGGATCGAACATTTTTCATGTATGCAACAACGGCAGCAAGGATTCTCATCGCAAAAAATTGGAAAACTCAAGATTTACCCACACTGGAAGAGTGGCAGATGCAGCTGATGGACTATATGCAACTGGCCGAGATGACTGGCAGAATCCGAGACCTGGGAGAAGAAAAGATGGAGGAAGACTGGGAGAAATTCAAGATGTATCTACAAAAACATTGTAATTTGTTTGAATGTTAAGAAGGATGCTAGATTATAAAAAACTGGCCACCACTAAACTAGATTTAAATTTGATGATAAGTGAGACTAAAGAAAATATAAAAATTTTATTGGAAAAAGTGTTAAATTATATTGGAATGTGTGGACATGAGATTGTAAACAAGTTGATAATTTGTTTGGAAAAATTCTTTTTTTTAATGATGTAAATGGGAGAGGGGGACGTGAGGGAGTCCAAAGAAGTGAAGAATTTGTTGTTATAAAAGTAAGATTGTTTGATCTGTGCATTTATATTTTAAAAAAAACCTTAATAAATATTTATAAAAAAAAAAAAAAAAAAGAAAGGCAGGATATCAAATCCAAACTCTTCTTCTCAGATTCATATAAGAATGGCATAGGAATTTTGTAGCATCTGCAGCAGTACTAACGCTGTCAGGGTTCTGAGAGTTTGAAGGTCAGAGCACTTGGTTCACATGAATAAACTCCCCCTTTTTTAACAGGAGAGTGGGGAAGAAATTGCTATCAAACAGTGTCGTCAGGAGCTCAGCCCACGGAACAGAGAAAGATGGTGCTTAGAAATACAAATCATGAAACGGTGAGCAGTATTGGAAAATGTGTGGCTTGTGTAAATATCATGGGCAGTGAACTTTGCCTTCTAGTAAATGCATTTAGCATCAGGATTTTAATCCTGTTTATTTACAGAGTTATCTTTTAGTTCGCCCCATCTTGAGAAGGAAGGTGTGGCAGCATTAACCCATTAAGCCAGGCTTTGGTTTTCCAAGTGAGGATGGGGAACTTCTGGTCCACAGGCCAAATCAGGCCCTGCACAGGTCCCAGTCTGGTCCACAAGGCCATTTCCCCCAAACTGTGCCCACCTGCCCAAGCCATATGTGGCATTAAGGGAAGCACAGGTAGAGACACACTGCAAAGGACAGCCAGGAGCCTTAAAGTGATGTTTGCTGTCAGTACCAGTCAGCTGACTGACAGTGACAGCAGGCCCCAGTGGGACTCGGCTCAACACGATGCTTCCTCCCAAGAGTTTAATATGCAGAATATTCTTTCATGTTTTTGTCTTCTTGATGAGAATGGTAAGGACATTTATTTTAAAAAGCTAAAAAAAAACCACCTCCTGCAACATGAAGCTCCAGGAGAATGTTTTAGAGCACACTGTCAGTTCACATGGGGGGATTGTGGGGCCCAGCAGGATGACCTGTTCTGAAGAATATGCTCCAGAATCTGTTTCTACACTCGTTTCATCATGGACATTCAGGAATTGCATAGCAAGACAGGCCAATGTAGAAAGTGTTTCTCAGAAAGTTAGAAAGCCATTGCTTAAAGGTAAAGTGAGAGATCTACCTGAGATCTTACTGTGTTTTCTTTTCCTCAGGCTAAACCACCCCAATGTGGTGGCTGCCCGGGATGTCCCAGAAGGGATGCAAAACCTTGCCCTGAATGACTTGCCATTGCTGGCTATGGAGTACTGCCAGGGAGGAGATCTCAGGAGGGTGAGTGAGGGGCGGAAAGGGGGCGGGGAGACTGAGAAAATGGACTGGGTTTAATCAAACGGCTGCTCTGTATTCCCAGTCATAGTGAGGGCTTTGCCTGAGTTTGTGGCACAGAGGGAGGAGCTTCATTCTTCTCAAATAATGTGCCACCCATTAGTGGTTTCTTCTGAAGTTATCATTTAAGAGATATTTATTATTAAGCTTACATACAAGGTACGAGTATCTGCAGGCAGCAAGTGACAGGCTAGTTCTGAAGCCCTTGAGAGCAGGGATAGAGTGTTGGTGCTGTTTTATGCTGGAATGCCCATTGAGGCCTAGATAGTGGAGAGGCAGGTGGTCAAGACTTCCTCCACTGTAGGGAGGAAGCAGGAGGCCCTGAGCATTCCTGGGAATCACAAGTGGGGGGAGCTGCTGCTGCGCTCAGGTCCGGCTTGCAGGCTTCTAGAGGCATTTGGTTGGCGGCCGCAGGAGAACAGAAGGCTGGCCCAAATGGGCCGTCTGCCTGATCCAGCAGGACACTTTTTGTGAATTCTGCTTGAATACCTTCCTGCTGCAGTTGCCGTCTTGCTCCCAGAGAAGGTTGCTAGAAATATGTGGTTGGTTTCTGCCGGAGGGTAGAGAAACTGGGGAAAACAGGATTCCAGAAGGACTGCTCTTATGGGGAAAGAGGCAAATATGTTATTTGTTGCATTAAAATCCTAAATGTCTAAATTTATATTATTCTACTTACATTACTTAAGAATGCAGGTGAAGGATAGCATGAGTGAAAGTTCCACTATATCAATTTCTCTGTGGAAAGCTACTTTGAAAAGTGTGTTCTTTTCCCTGATGTGGAGATATTGTGCCTTCAAGATAGCTCAGTTGGCTATTATGGAGCGTGGTGCTGATAATCCCACCCCCTTGTTGTTATATGCTGATGACGCGGCCATCATCTTACGTTCCAGACCGGGTGTGAATTATCTGCTGAGGAAATTATCTGATTACTGTTCTGGAAATGGTTTATCCATTAATTATGAAAAATCTAAAATTTTAGTCTTCGAAAGAAGATTTTCCTGGTCTAAATGGGTGCTGGATGGCCATAACCTTGAACAGATAAAATACTTCCATTATCTAGGGCTCCCATTCCATCATACAGGATCTTGGAAACACCATTGGCAAACCTCCCTTCAAAAGGCGGAGATTACAAAGCTAGCCATACTCAGATTCTTCTTCACAAAGGGAGGCAAATATGTTCCAGCAGCCTTAAGGGTTTTCAATGCAAAGCCCATTTCCCAACTCCTGTATGCAGCAAATGTCTGGCATAATGGGGACCTGCCAAAGCTAGATGGCTTTCAGGCAAAATTTCTACGATCTCTGCTGCAGGTACCCAACTGCGTCTCCAACTCCGTCCTTCTGTTAGAAACTGGTGAATGCCCAATTTCAACTAAAGCGTGGTGGGCGGCCCTAAAATATTGGCTCAGGATTTCAATGTTTAACCTAGGGAAGGGTTTGTACCAACACCTGACCAATGAGGAATTTGTCAGCAAATGGCAGAAAACCATGGCTAAAAAAGCCACCTCTATTGGTCTGTCAGCGCCCCCCCCCCAACTGTATTACCTGGGTTATGAAGGCGTCCAAAAGATTTTAAAGCAAAGATTATGGGATAATGCACACAGTGACTTGCGATCTTGATCACACGCAGTCTGTAGTCAGCTGGCAGTAGGAGTTCAATATGAGTATGTGTCAGGGGTTCAGGAGCAGAGACACAGGAGATGGAACAAATGGAGAGTGAGGAGGAGGAATGCGAGGGGGGTGTAGGCAGTGACAGTGGTCAGAGAGATTCCACGAGTCTCTCCAGCGAATCGGAAGATTCACAGAGAGGAGCACCGATGGCCAGGGCAAGGGGGGTGCCAAGGGGGAAACCCCAGAAGGAAGGGGCCAGCGGGGACTCCCTGAGCAGCAGTTGGAAATCAGGACCAGCTTCCCCACCAGAGCGCAGTGGGGGGGAGGAGTCCCAGGCATCGGGACCAGTGTTCTCACCACCAGAGAGAGGAGATGAGTCAGGATTGACCACGCCTCCATCGGAGAGCGGGGAAACGGTCAAGAGGAAAGTCACCGGCTGGGCGCGCGCGCCAAGTTCAAATGTACAGGTGAGCGGCACAGCAGGTAGCCCGGATAGGGAGCCAGGTCCTAAAGCCCGCCGGAAGGAAGGGGAAGACTCAGGGGGGTCAGCGTCAGAAGAGTCCAGGAAGGAGGAAACCCCAGGGGGCAGAAGGACCCAGAGGAGGAAGGAACAGCGCAGGAGGTGGAGCCGGGCTAGGATCTTAAACTGGTGCGGAAGGGGTAGTGACTCAGAGGGGACTTCGCCGATCTAGAGCCAAGACGTAGGGCTGCACGCTCTGGGGTTTGAAATGGAAACTAAACTTCAATAAAGACTTTTGTACATTACATCAACCGGGCGTTGGTCCTCTGTGAGCTGGGACCTAGAGGCAGCTCTGACAGTAAGTCCCCTCTCCACTTTTAAAACCTCGCAATGTGAGGGAACGCAGCGAGGGGGCGAAGATTGGTGCTTCGCGAGCTCACGAAAAGGAGGCAAAATGACTACCGAAGAACACATAGCAAGCCTGCGGAACGCAGTAACACAACTTAATGCGGAGATTTTGGCATCCAGGAAAAAGGAGGCGGAAGCAGCGGCTGCCTGCCAGGATCTGCGAGCCAGGTTAGAAGCGTTGACTACACAGGGGCTGCCGGGACCCAGACCAGAGGGGATTGGGCTGGGGAAGAGAGGAGGGAGCCTTGTGTCTCATTTCGATGGGAATCTGCAGCAGTATCCTAACTTCAAAGCAGACGTGATTTATGCGCTAAAGTTGCTGGAGAAGGATTTTAGAGATGAGGAGGAGAAAGTAGGCTTCATAGTCAGTCATCTCCATGGAGAAGCTAAAGCATGGTTGCGCAATCTCTGGAGAGATAAGGATCCAGCCCTCCGGAATGCGGATGCTTTCATTAAAGCGATGGATGCGTGTTTTTTGTCAGAGATTGATGTAGATATCGCCAGGAAAGAGGTGCATGGACTGAGACAAGGCAGAGCCACTGTAAGACAATATCACTCCTGTTTTTTCGCATTGGTCAACGCACTGGGGTGGGAGAAAGAGTCAGCTGCCGTCAGAGACCTGTTCTGGGAGGGGCTGAACGGTGCTGTGAAAGACGAAATTGCAAGGGGGGAGAGACCCAAGACCACCAAAGATGTGGTGCAGAGGGCGCTGACGATTGGGGTGCGCCTGGAGGGACGCCCTTGGAACAAGGAGGAAGGGTGTTGGGGACGCACGCCAGCAAGAGCACCACCCTCCTTTCCCAGGGAAACAGCGCGCGCTCAATCCACGCCTCCACTGGGAGGGGGAGAAGAGCCGATGGAGTTAGGTGGTGCTAAGGCTCAGTCAGCAGCCGGAGCCCTAACGCCGGGAGCAGTCAAAACGAAGCCTCCTAGAGGGAACAGGAAATGTTACATCTGCGACAGTGCTCAGCACATGGCGAAAGAGTGTCCCCGGAGGATTCACAAGCACACTGCAGCCTCAGCAACAGTAACAGAATCAGTTCAGCAGAATGCACCACAGCAGGGAAATGGAATGGTCTGGCTGGAATCGGAGGCACTGGGGCCCAGGCAGACAAGTCAGTGAAGCAGTCCCCAGGCATCTTACAGCCCACAGACCCTCTCCCACCCAAACCAGTGGTGCAGCTCACCGCATCCCTCCAGCTTCCCAATGGGCTCACCATGGAAGTACCTATTACCATTGACTCTGGCAGCAATGCAGACTTTATCGGAGTGGATTTTCTCAAGCAACACAATGTGGCGCTCCTGCCAGCCGCGATGCCCCTGAACGTAGTCACGGTGGACGGCAGAGAGCTACTGGGAGGGCAAGTGCTGCAGCAGACACCTCCAATGGTGATGCGAATTGGTAATCACCGCGAAGTCATCAGCTTCAATGTCACCCACCTATCAGACACGCCCATAGTGTTGGGCATGAGTTGGCTGGACAGGCACAGCCCCGCATTAGCATGGTACCAGCGTCAACTGACCTTCGGCTCCTCCTACTGCGCAGAACACTGCATCCTCGCTAACGCGGAAGAGGAGGGGCACGAGGATGGACCACAGCTGAACTTAGGCATGTTGCAAGCAGTACCCAACAAGTACAAAGAGTTTTTGGAGGTTTTCTGCGAGAAGGAAGCGGACAAGCTGCCTCCCCACAGACCCTACGACTGCAAAATTGACCTCCTGCCGGGGGCGACGCTGCCGACGGGGAAACTGTATTCCATGTCTGAGGATGAACTGCAGGAACTCAGGGAGTTCATAGATCACAACTTGAAGCGGGGATTCATCCGGGAATCCAAAGCGGTGGGGGGCAGCCCCGTCTTCTTTGTGAAGAAGCGGGACACGCCCCAGAAGAGGCTGGTAGTTGATTATAGAATTTTGAATTCGAAGACCAAGCCCTCAGCCTTCCCCATGTCCAAGATCGTTGACCTGCTGGCGACGGTGAGGAAGGGTCGCATCTTTACTAAGTTGGATCTGCGCGGAGCGTACAATCTCATACGCGTGCGGGAAGGCGACGAGTGGAAGACGGCCATGTTTACGCCGCTAGGCACCTATGAGTATAGAGTTATGCCTTTTGGATTACAAAATGGTTCCCACTGTTTTCAGGCCTTCATGTACCACGCCTTAGCGGGTCTCCTCTACCAGAAGTGCGTCTGCTTCCTGGATGACATCCTGATCTTCTCGGAGTCGCCGGAGGCTCACGAGAGAGATGTCAAGGAAGTCCTGCAGCGGCTGAGGGAGCACAGGCTTTACGCCAAGCTGGAGAAGTGCCAATTCGACAGGACGGAGGTGGATTTCCTGGGCTACAAGCTGTCCGACAAGGGACTCGCCATGGACAGCGCCAAGGTCCGCTCGGTGCTGGACTGGAAAAGCCCGCGCAATCGGAAGGAGGTCCAGAGGTTTGTCGGCTTTGCCAACTTCTATCGCAAATTCATCAGGGGTTTCGCTATGCAGACGGCGGCCATCACCGACACCCTCAGTTCCAAGAAGAAGAAGTTCATCTGGACTGAGCAGGCGGAGCAGTCCTTTCAAAAGCTCAAGCGTCTCTTCGCGTCCGAGGAACAACTACTACATGTGAACCCCACCAGGCCCATGAGGGTTGAGACGGACGCCCCAGACAGAGCCGTGGGGGCCGTCCTGTTGCAGCAAGACCACCAGGGGGACTGGAGGCCGTGCGCTTTCTACTCCAGGAAACTCAGCAAGTCGGAACAGAACTACACCATCTGGGACAGGGAGTTGCTGGCCATTCATGCAGCCTTCAAGGCGTGGCGGCACTTCCTCATCGGAGCCAAACACACGGTGCAGGTCCGCACGGACCATAAGAACTTGGAGTACTGGCGCACAGCGAGGTTCCTGAACCAGAGACACATTCGCTGGGCGGAGTTCTTTGCAGATTTCGACTTCAGGATAGAATACATCCCGGGAGACAACAACATCATGGCGGATGCGCTATCCAGGAAACCGCAGTATCTCGAGGAAGAGGCACCGGCGGCGGCCAAGCACATTTTCGCACCGGAAGCGTGGGCATGCGCCTCAGCCACGGTGGACCTGGACGCGGTACGTCGCGCGCTGCAGACGGACTCCTTCGCTCGAGCCAAGATGGAGGAGGTGCGCAGCGGCACAGCGAGGGACGACGAGTTCCAAATAAGTGACGGACTGCTAATCCGCAAAGGGGCCCTCTACGTGCCGGGAGACGACCTCCACGCGAAAGTACTGCAGCAGTTGCACGACACGCCCACCGCTGGGCACTTCGGCAAAGAGAAGACAGTGGAATTAGTAGCCAGAGACTTTTGGTGGCCCAAGATGCGGGGGGAAGTCGCGGATTATGTGAATAGGTGTGACACCTGCCAAAGGGCCAAGCCGGTACACAAGCCGCCGGCGGGGCTGTTGGAACCGCTACAGACACCGTTCGAACCGTGGGAGCGGGTGGCTCTGGACTTTGTCACTGATCTGCCCAGTTTGAGGGGGAAGACAGCGGTACTCGTGGTAGTAGACCTGTTCACCAAGATGGCCCACTTCATTCCTTGCGCGAAGGTGGCCACAGCGGAGCAGACCGCCAAGCTGTTCATAGACCACGTGTTCAAGGTGCACGGCCTACCACGGTCTATCCTGTCCGACCGGGGGCGCCAGTGCATCTCCAACTTCTGGCAGAAGCTGATGGGCATCCTGAACGTCAAGGTCAACCTGGCGTCGGCGAGACACCCGCAGACCAACGGACAGGCAGAAAGGGTCAACGCCGTCATGCAGCAGTACCTGAGATGCTACGCGAACCAGCAGCCGTCGACCTGGGTGGACTACCTACCGCTGGCTGAGTTTGCCTACAACAACACGAAGCACGTGTCCACGGGGGTGACACCGTTTTTCGCCAACAATGGGCGGCATCCCAGAACCTTCCCGGGTTTAGAGAAGGTAAGGGAGGGGGAGCCGCAGGGAGCAGGGGCCGTGGCAGAGGAGTTACAGGAGGTCCACGAGCAGCTCAGGAGGCAGTTGGAGCTCGCAAAACAAGCTTACAAAGTGCAGGCAGACCGACACAGGAGAGTTGGGGAGGACATCCGGGTGGGGGACTGGGTCTGGTTAGCAGCCCAGGCAGTCCCAGCCAGATCGTTAGCCAAGAAGAAGCTCAGACACAAGCAGCTAGGGCCTTACCAAGTCGAGGCACAGATCAACCCAGTGGCCTTCCGGTTGACACTCCCGGAGGGATCCAGAATGCACCCGGTCTTTCATAGATCAGTGCTAACGCCCTACAGGGCACCTCACAGGTTTCAGGCGCCAGGGACAGCACCAGAACCGCTCAGGGGGGCACCTGAGAAGGGGGGGTCGTCGAGAGAGGAGCCACTCAATGAAGCCACAGAGATTTTAGACTCGAGGTGGGGGGAGGAAGGGATTGAATATCTCCTCGCCACAGAAAACACCCCAGCCAGCGCCAACAGGTGGGTGCCGGATTATGCAGTGGAGGAGCAGTGGCTCAAGGAAGAATTCCATACAATTTTCCCGCACAAACCCATGCCAGCGGATTATTTCGACGAATATCTTTTCACGCCCACACTCTCAGCCAGCACTTTCCAGGGTTTCTCCTCAGCTGAGGAGACGACTCCGGGGACTAGTTCCCCAGAGGGATCGCTCTCAGGGTTTGGCACGGGAGGGTCTTATTGGTGGGAGGATCAACCCGAAGTGGGCTGGCGCAGAGACCTGCCGAAGGGACCTTGGCACGCAGTGTCGTCCCAGGAACCAGGGGAAGAAGGGGTCTTGGGGGATTTGGGGGTGGCTCCAGGTTTCGAACACGCCTCCCAAGAGATGGAAGCAGAGGAGATCGCCGTCGATGAGCCCATGCAGGACTTCCCGGACTTATCCCGATGGCTGCACGCCACCGGGGACGAACTGTATCCAGCGCTCACCCCCACAACACTGGAGCTCCCGGAACCCACACCTGGAGAGGGGGAGGGGGGAAGGGGGGGCTTCGAGGGGGGGATGGATGTCAGGGGTTCAGGAGCAGAGACACAGGAGATGGAACAAATGGAGAGTGAGGAGGAGGAATCCGAGGGGGGTGTAGGCAGTGACAGTGGTCAGAGAGATTCCACGAGTCTCTCCAGCGAATCGGAAGATTCACAGAGAGGAGCGCCGATGGCCAGGGCAAGGGGGGTGCCAAGGGGGAAACCCCAGAAGGAAGGGGCCAGCGGGGACTCCCTGAGCAGCAGTTGGAAATCAGGACCAGCTTCCCCACCAGAGCGCAGTGGGGGGGAGGAGTCCCAGGCATCGGGACCAGTGTTCTCACCACCAGAGAGAGGAGATGAGTCAGGATTGACCACGCCTCCATCGGAGAGCGGGGAAACGGTCAAGAGGAAAGTCACCGGCTGGGCGCGCGCGCCAAGTTCAAATGTACAGGCGAGCGGCACAGCAGGTAGCCCGGATAGGGAGCCAGGTCCTAAAGCCCGCTGGAAGGAAGGGGAAGACTCAGGGGGGTCAGCGTCAGAAGAGTCCAGGAAGGAGGAAACCCCAGGGGGCAGAAGGACCCAGAGGAGGAAGGAACAGCGCAGGAGGTGGAGCCATCTTAAACTGGTGCAGAAGGGGTAGTGACTCAGAGGGGACTTCGCCGATCTAGAGCCAAGACGTAGGGCTGCACGCTCTGGGGTTTGAAATGGAAACTAAACTTCAATAAAGACTTTTGTACATTACATCAACCGGGTGTTGGTCCTCTGTGAGCTGGGACCTAGAGGCAGCTCTGACAGTATGTCTTTAAGTTAACATCTTACATTAAAAATCTGACAGTACCAAACTACCGAAGGCTTTCCACCAAAGCCAGACTAAATGTCTTTCCCTCTGAAGTGTTGGGTGGCAGGTTGAGAGGAGTTCCCTACCAGGACAGACTTTGCTCATGTGCTCAAGACATCGATTCCATAAAACATATTTTGCTGCATTGTGCAAAATATGAGCAGGCCAGGGCTGAACTGATACTACCTTTGCTGGTAACTTTCCCGGGAAAATCAGAGGCTCAGTATGTCAGGTTCCTACTGGAAGACCGGAGAAATGCTAGTACGTTAGCAGTGGCAAAGTTTTTATCGGTGGTTGCAAGAACAAATGAGCCCTATATTCTAAACAAAGTGCTTGATTAACCTGGAGGTAGGCTGTATGAATTGTGTATTGATTTGTAATGATTTGTTGGGTCTCTGGACCGTAATAAAGATTGATTGATTGATAATCCCAAGGCCTCAGGTACAATCCCCATCAGGGTGAATAAAAATCAATAAATTTTTAAAGAAAATTTTTAAAAATGGATTTTTTTATTTAAATCAGATTTTCTTGATTTAAATCAGATTTTTTAAAATAAAATGCTTTTGGAGGAAATTTTTCTCTAAAGAGAGTTTCTATTTAAGTTACATTGTAGTCCAAAGGCTATTCATCAAGAAATAAGGATTTGTTGGGGGGCCACTAGGGGGCGCATTGGAAGATGGCTGACAATACCATCTCTCCGGCCCACACAAGGTAATTAAGAGGCTGTTATGGGAGTAGGCAGCCTCCCTTGTTGCCCCAAGGATATGGGGAACACTGCCCTTGCCTGCTGTGCCCATAAATCACCCCCTAATTCAAAAGAAGGGGGTGAGGGCACTAGGCAGAATGCCCTTGTGTGGACTCCGGCTCTCCTCGACGCTGTCCACTAGCTGCAGCAATTTGTAATAATTAATTTGGAAGAAGCAAATGCACATATTTCAAGTGAAGAAGGGGAGTGAAGACTGCTAACTGAAGGGACCTCTGTGAAAGAAGAGCGACGGGTCGGAGTAACAGGAATATTTCATGGAGAAGACACATTAAAGGCTGGGTATGTCAGCAGCGGGACTGGATGGGGGGGACTTTTTTTCTTTTCTTCTATGTGATTAACCAAGAACCCCTCATACTGGATCCGTCGGCTAACTGACCTAAGCAGGATGTTTAAGGACTGTGTGGAAATGAACTTTAACCAAAAGTATGTTTTATGGAGATTGAGTAAACAATAAGAGCTTTTGGAGTGATGCAGCAATAAAAACAGTCGCCATCTTGCCAGGCTTTGTCGAAGGATTTACAACCGGGAGGAGGAATGGATTTGTTTTCGGACTGCATTCCTGGCGAACCTCCTCAGAGGTTGGGAGAAAGGCGACAGACTTGTGAAGATTAACGACGGTAAGACTGTTTTTATTTAATGAAGTGATGATATACGGAAACCGTCTGAATATGGTTCTTGCATGAATAAAAATATCCACACAGGATTACAACTTGTTTTAACCCACTTTGGAGAGCATCAGAGGTCACAAAGAGAAAGGAAAAATATATGAGAATAACAAGAGGAGATGTGGAAAACAATAAGAAAGGACTGGACAGTATTGTGAACATCATATGGGCAGATTTGTGGACATTAAAGCAGCAGCAAGAAGATGATTGGATCCCCTTCGGAACTTGAAATATGGGTACCCCCAACAAAAATTTAAAATTCGGCTTTGTAATTTGGAATTTATGTAATTTGGTTTGATTTGATGTGATTGGTCGGTTAATAAAAATTATTTTTTTAAAAAAAGAAATAAGGATTTGTTTTAAGTTTTTCGTGTGTGCTAAAACTCAGTCTAAGTTGGGGTTTTTTTAAAACCGTTTAACCACATAATGGTTAACACATATGGAAGCTCAACAGAAACCTTTCTCCTGTCCTCTCGTTACACCTTTCAGCACCTGAATCAGCTTGAGAACTGCTGTGGCCTGCGGGAGAGAGCTATCCTGATCTTGCTGTCAGACATTGGTAAGTGGCCAGGGGTGGCCCTGTGGGGAGGTAAGGAGCCTCAGATGGTGGGTTTTGAGTGGAATTAAGGACAGCATATTGGGACGCGGGTGGCGCTGTGGGCTAAACCACAGAGCCTAGGACTTGACGATCAGAAAGTCGGCGGTTTGAATCCCCGCGACGGGGTGAGCTCCCGTTGCTCGGTCCCAGCTCCTGCCAACCTAGCAGTTCAAAAGCACGTCAAAGTACAAGTAGATAAATAGGTACCGCTCCGGCGGGAAAGTAAACGGCGTTTCTGTGTGCTGCTCTGGTTCTCCAGAAGCGGCTTAGTCATGCTGGCCGCATGACCCGGAAGCTGTAGGCCGGCTCCCTCAGCCAGTCGGTCACGACTGGACCTAATGGTCAGGGGTCCCTTTACCTTTACCTTAAGGACAGCATAGTGAGATGCAAACACCTGTCAGGGAACAAGCGCACTGAAATGAACAGGTGTGTGCAAGAACTCCTCATTTCAATGAGGATTTGGTGCCCCCTGGGTGGTGTGGTTGCAGATGCCTATCAGATTTTATGTCTCGGGTACTATCTCATCTTTTGAATATGTC
This sequence comes from Podarcis erhardii, assembly GCF_964252035.2. Lineage (NCBI taxonomy): Eukaryota > Metazoa > Chordata > Lepidosauria > Squamata > Lacertidae > Podarcis > Podarcis erhardii. The sequence goes on from NC_138511.1 coordinate 2,802,779, forward strand.
CTTATCAAAAAAAAGTATGTTCTCATACATGCAAGGGCTTTTTCTTCTATCCCTTGGCTAGAGTAGGAGTTAGAAATCAGGGCAGGACAAAACAGATTCTCAGGAGAAATGTGCTCTAGCAGCTGGTCTGGATGGCCCCAGCTGTTAGGCTACTGCACCTTGTGCTTGTGTGTTCTTGCTGCTACACGTGAACTCTGCTGCTCTTCTTCTAATGACAGACGCTGCACTTCTGGTGCTCTGAGCAGGGCCAGATTGAGGTTTGATGAGGCCTTAAGCTACTGAAGGTAATGGGGCCCTTTATACAGTGGTGCCTCGCAAGACGAAATTAATTCATTCCGCAAGTTTTTTCTTCTTGCGAGTTTTTCGTCTTGCGAAGCACGGTTTCCCATAGGAATGCATTGAAAATCAATCAATGCGTTCCTATGGAGACGCGCGCCTTCCCCTCTGTCCCCGGAGATTGCGGGGCTGGCAACGGGGAGAAGCGATCTTCTCCCCGCCGCCCCTTGCTTCAAAAGAGGTCCGGGGACAGCGGGGAATACGTGCTGCACTTCCCCGCTATCCCCGGAGCTTGCGGGGCAAGCTTCGTTTTGCGAAGCAAGCCCATAGGGAAATGCGTCTTGCGAAGCGGCTAAGAAAATGAAAAATTCCTTCGTCTAGCGAGTTTTTCGTCTTCCGAGGCGTTCGTCTTGCGGGGTACCACTGTATGTCCAGCTGTCCTTTGTCAAAAACAAATTGTCTGTTTTTTGTGTTGAATATATGCTATATGGTAATTTATGGACCTAATAGGTATCTAAAGCCATTTGCCACTGTTGCTGTATGTAGGTTTTATTTTATTTGTTTTTTACCATATATTTTGGAAATGCACTTCCAGGTTTTTTTTCCTTTAATTTTTTGGGGGCCTCCAAGAGAGTGGGGCCCTAAGCTATAGCTTGTTTAGCTTATACGTAAATCCGGCGCTGTCTCTGAGCCTTTACAGTGCTGCTGCTGGTTTTCTGAGTTAACAACAGAATGCACTAATTGATTCATACGGATAGATTTTGGTCATGACAATACATTCCTCTCTCTTTCCCTCTTTCTCCACCCCCCTTCCGTCTCAGCCTCTGCTCTCAGATACCTTCACGAGAACAGGATCATCCATAGAGACCTGAAACCAGAAAACATTGTCCTTCAACAAGGAAAAGAGAGGGTGGGTGATGCTCTTCTGTTAAGCTTCCCCACCTGTCACCACTAAGGCAGGGTGCTGGGCAGAATTGTATCCCTCCTGCCAAAGGCGCTGTTTGAGAAGACTCAGTGAATAGGGGTTGGGTGTGCTTCGGCTAAGATACTGATCTAGCATATTTACTTACAAAAGAAAAGACTAAACTGGCTGGAGGTTTGTAGTGATGTGAGTTGCTTTCCTGCAGCATGTTCTGGTGGTCTTGCTCAAATCACTTTGAATTTGTTGATGTGCAGGCATCCCTTTGCAGCGCAGCTGCTCTCTGGTTGTGGCACTCTGGTGTGAATCATGAGGTCTGGTATATGGTGGGCTGTGGCAGGTTGGTCCTGCTTTTCTGTTTGGGGAAGTTGTCGGCTGTAGGGCTTAGTCCCTTTCAGCTCTGAAGGGCTGGCTGTTTTTTTGGAACCCTCTCCAGACGTGATCACACTACTTAACAATACTTTCGCAGTCCTCGATTCTTCCAAGCACAGAGATAGGATGAATGGGATATTGTGCTGGGTCCAGAGCTGATCCAACTCTGTGCTTGTGCTATATATTTATCAGCCATTTGGGTGTTGTTTTTTGCCAAAGCTCTCAGGTTCTAGTTCTGTTTACCACAACTGCCCTCTCTGCTTTCTCTCAGCTAATACACAAGATCATTGATTTGGGGTATGCCAAAGAGCTGGATCAAGGCAGCCTTTGCACTTCCTTCGTTGGGACATTGCAGTATCTGGTAAGGATTTGCAAGTGCAAATAGCGTGCTTGCACCCAGGAGGGCACAATTAGGCAGGAGGAGTGGAAGCAGCACATTAAAGGCGGCAACAAATGGATGGGAAGCTGAGCTGTTAGGAACCAGGAAGCCAAAGCCAGTATCCCGAAGAAGCATTTCAAATGAGTTGCAAAAATGTTGCTTTCCTGGGTCCGACCAAGGGTCCATCTGGACACTTCTAAGTGGGACAAGGGAGGTGATGGCCTTTCAGTACTGTTTGTCCCCAGGATCTGATCCTTAGAGGTATATTGCCTCTCTATACATGGCAGTTCCATTTTGCTCTCATGGCCAGTAGCCAGTGACAGACCTTGAACCGATATGAACCCATTTTTATACTGTGATCCTTGGATAAAGGGTGATATATAAATGTAATTAATAAGAAGAATAGGATTTTTTGTGTGTTTTTTTACAAAAGAAATCTGTCTAAGCTAGTATCTATCGCCGCATCTTGTGTTAGTGAATTCCACAACAGATTTACATTGTGTCATGTAGTCCTTCCTGTCTCTAGTCCTCAGCCTGGCCATTGCTGTTTTAAAATTTATTTAAAATTCTATTTTAAGTAAAATCTGTCTTAAGGAAGTAGAGGGAAGGGATCATATCTCAAGTTCTCCCTTGGTTCAAGGGAGCCTTTTTAGGAAGCTGGGAGCTTGTGGAGTGTAGGATTGCATTCCACCTAGGAGTGAGTCTCATTGGACTCAAAGGGGTTTGCTTCTGAGTTGCACTGCTAGCCTTTTCCTGGTTCTCAATGTTTCAGGCCCCAGAACTTCTGGAGCAGCAGAAATACACAGTGACTGTGGATTACTGGAGCTTTGGCACATTGGCCTTTGAGTGTATCACAGGCTTCCGACCTTTTCTTCCCTCCTGGCAGCCAGTGCAATGGTGAGTAACTCTGGCTCCATTGTGAGGTTCTTAGGAAATGTCCTTTTCACTTGAAAACTGAGAATACAACGGTTAGTATTTTTCTTGGCAGGGAGGTGAGAGGAGGAGTTAATGCTGATCAGGGTGATCTGTAAGAAATAACTTAATAATTTCTATAGCGGTGTATAAAAAGAGGCACATTTTGCATCTGAGAGGTGAGCCTGGCTCCAGCTTCAAATAACATGTCTTGGCAGCAACCAAGATTTCCTCACCTGTTTGGCTATCCTGCCTGTCTCTGGTGGATGTCTTCTTTTTTCTTGCCATACTGGTTTTATTCACTATTACATTTGCGACTTCTGATTTAAACTGTGGCCCTCCAGGTGCCATTGGAGGCAGGAGCTGGTGGGAGTTAATAGTTCAACAGCACCCGGAGGACCACGGGTTCCCCATCCATGGTTTAAATGTATAATTGTACAATCATATGGTGTCTGATTAAAAACAAAACAGAATCTGAACAGTCTTGGTTTTTTAAGCTGAAAATCTACTCCAGAGGCTGGAGAGAAGGGTGTTTATTATGTTGCAGGTGCCAAGCCAGGTGGTCTTCTGCACAGCACCATTGGCTTCAGACGGAGAGAACTTTTCCTCCAGTTCTTAGACACAGTCCTCAGAGACAATTCTCTGTGTGGTAATGAGTGTGTTTAGATGTATTTATTTCATTAACGCACATACTGTTTGATTGTAACAAAACCTCGAAGTGGTTTCCAAAAAATAAAACATCGCAATTGTCAATAAAAGACCGCTGAAAATAGATATTTAGAAAACATTCAGAACTACTGAAAATCAACCGTAAGCTAAAAACAGATTAAAACACATGTAGCTTTTACGTGTCTGGATGGCTTGATGAAAAAAATGTTTGAAGCAGGTGCTGGAAGAAGTGCAGTGAGGACAGACGCCTGGTGCCAGGAGGCAGGGAGCGGCCGACTCTCAAGAGCTGCCACACAAAAATGCAGAATGGATATTATTTGGTAGCTGCAGCAGTGCTAGTTCTGCAGATCGGAGCAGTCAAGTGGGCACATGAAGAGTCAGGCAATCCCACGAGTAAATGGGTGCCAAGCTGTTAAGGGCTTTATATTCTAAGAGTGACTCATTGAACTTGGCCCAGTAGCAAATGGGCACTCAGTGCAGACTTCTGAGCAGAGCTGTAGTATTTTGACAAGGCCTCATTCCTGTCAACAATTGTGCCGCAGCATTCTGAAATAATTGCAGCTTCCTCATCACCACATAGAGTGCCCTGTAGTGATCCAATCTGGAAGACACCACTGCTTGGACTTCTGGGGTCAAGGTATGGCTTAGCGTGACCAGAAAGGGCTCTTCCACTCCCTCCCATTTCCTCTGGAGTGGCCACAAGGGGCAGCCCGAAAGCTTCTGCTTCCATTTTAGCTTCACCACAGCTTGCGTTTTCTTCCAGGCAAATTGGTTAATGTTTAGTATGGCTGGTTGAGGTAAGCCATCCTCATAAACTCTGGTTTGATGTTGGCATGTTTCAGTTAACCAATTTGTGTGGGTTTGGAAGACACTGCAAGCTGTGATTAATTTAAAATGGAACCGAAAGCTCCTAAATTCTTCCTCTGCTGTAGCAAAAGGCCTTGGTGCAGTTATAAGGGTAAGCTAAAGTCTGAACCCACCCAATGTGTGCTTCTTCTTAGGCATGCAAAAGTCCGGCAGAAAAGTGAGCTGGATATTGTTGTCTATGAAGACTTGTCGGGAGAAGTGAAATTTTCTAGCAAGCTGCCACACCCCAACAATCTGAACTGGTAAGGAACGACTGACACCTCAAGGAAAACTCAGTTGCCCATTTTGCAGGCTGGCTGGGACTTTCCTTCTTTCTGGTTCTGCAACTCTCAAATCACAGTTATGAACTGACAGCAATTTATGCAAATGAGTTGTTGTTAAGAAACTTCCACTGCTTATTTTATGACTGGTCAACCAGGACTTGAGGAGTGTATTTAGAGCCAAAAAAGGTGAATGCTATTCTATACAGAAGTCTAGTGTCCCGATCAAGGGAAGCAATAGTCCCACTTGTCCACACCTGGAATACTACTGTGTCCAATTCTGGGCACCACAATTTAAGAAGGATGTTGAGAAGCTGGGGCATGTGCAGAGGAGGGTGACCAAGATGATCAAGGGTCTGGAAACCAAGCCTGATGAGGAACGGTTGAAGGAGCTGGGTATGCTCAGCCTGAAAAAGAGGAGACTGAGAGGAGATATGATAGAAAGAAGAGTTGGCTTATTTATTGTAGTTCAGTCTTGCCCTCCCTCTAAGTGGCTCAGGGTGAGGTTCTGTTCCCTGTGGGGAAAGTTAGGTGAGTGAATGTTTTGTCCAAGGCCATCCATTGAGTCTTGTAGCTAAGCAGAGGTTTTAACTTGGGTTTTCCTTGCTCCGAACCCCACATCTAGCAATTTATGCAGCAACCAACAACAATTACAATTAAAACATACCACCATCAATGCATACCTTCATTTTTGAATAACATTCGTAGGGGGAAAGGATCCCTGCCCCCAAAAAAGCTTACTAGTGAATTTGAGGGAATTGGGGAGGCGGGAATCCCATGGGATCCATCCTGTTGTTTAGGGTCCTGTGAATGGAACCATGGAGAGAGAATAGCAAGTCTGCAGAATATGTTATGTCTCTTAAACATAACGTTTAGGACTCTTCTCTGCAGAAAAGAGGTTTGACTCATCCCCCTGCACCCCCATCTCAGCATTTTCTTCATTCCAGTGCTTTCTTTTTCCTGCTTTCCTTCAGTGTTTTGGCTGAGCGGCTGGAGAAATGGCTGCAGCTGATGCTCCAATGGCATGCGCGGCAGAGAGGCACTGACCCTACATATGGCCCCAATGGTTGTTTCAAGGCTTTGGATGATATATTGAATTTAAAAGTAAGTGTTATTAATGGGGGGGTGTGCCTGTAGATTTCGCTTTATTTCCTTTAGATGTGACATTGCAAAAAATAGGGAATAATCTAAAGTGGCTTATTGGAGCAGTTGTGGTACAGAAACTTCTCTTGCTGCAAAATGGGCACCAGGAGTTCTGCACACATGGCACCACTTTCATGCCAGTTGCACTGGCTGTTGCTGCACTCCCAATTTGAAGAGCTGATGTTAACATTTAAGGCCATAAATGGTTTAGAGCTGAATTACCGAAATAATTCCTACTCCTATAAAACCCCATAATCAAAATCTATGCTTGAGGTCCTTCTTGTGTCTCTGCTGGTGACATCCATTTGGCTGGTTGGTGAGCACCCAAGACAAGTTCATGGCCTTGCAGAACTTTATTCCACTGAATATTCATTTGGCTCCTTCAGTGTTGGCATTCAGGGAGGCCCTAAAAGCTTTTCGTTTTACTCTTGCCTTTCCTTCACAAAATTTTGGTGATTCAGTTTCCCTCATGCTTTATTTTTGTCTGTATCCATTCAGTGTTTCAAATTCCGCCTGAAGCTCTATTATTATCTACGTCACTTGGTGTGAGCTTGATACAGTATATAGCGTACTATATAATTGCTCAAATAAATTATATGTGTACGCATTTTCTGTTTTTCTGAAAGGTAATGATATTTTTATTTACTCAGTGCCACCAGTTAGCTAAACTGACAAGTTTTTATTAACTTTTAAAAATTTATTTGTTGAGAGAGTTGCATTACTGTATTCAGTATATTATATTACAGAGTAATGTATCAAATATTAGGTTTGTTTTTGTTTTTACTGTGCAATACGTTTATCAGAGATTTTCTTTGGAAAGAGGCATGACAAATATTTAAATATAGATAAGTGTGAAAACATTTTAGTGGCAGTTTCACAGCTTTGCTGAAGTAGGTTTGAAATTTCCCTATAAGCCACTTAGTGTCCAAAGATACATTTAGTTTTCTGGCTGATGCAGAGAAAGGGATAAAAACAAGTCATGTAGATTAATATATGGTGCTGTGCTCAGTCCCAGAATCTGAATTGCTCTGAAGCAGAATTTACCCCTGCCTATTATCCTTTCTTTTACTCTGGCAGAGAGGGTGGTCTTGCTATTGGTGGCCTTTACTTCTGGACAAATTCTCAAACTGGAGCAAGTTGGGATGTGTCCTGTACTGGTTCCAGTTTCTCTCTGTTTTGGGGTGTTTTTTCTTCTTTTGCAGCTGGTGCAGATCCTAGACATGGTAACGGGCACTGTGCACGTGTATCCTCTGGCAGAGGACGAGACCTTGCAGAGTGTGAAAGCCAAGATCCAGGCAGACACTGGCATCCCAGAGCAGGCGCAGGAGCTACTTCAGGAAGGAGGCTTGGCATTATTTTCTGAGAAACCAGCCACTCAGTATCTGGCTGACATCAAGGTGTGTCCAATAACATTTCCCCCCATGGGTACCAAATTAGCTCCTGTTGCTTTTGGAATACTCCCAGCTAGTGAAATTTCAGTTTTGTCCTTTACCTTACCTACAAAGCCTTGGAAGGAATTGCCATTGTTTTAAAGGGATGGGGAGTGCAGAAGCAGGGGGATGGATTCCCCTTTTTGTGGGAGATGGTTTGGTTGAGAGTAAATTTGTGAGCAAAGGAAACCACTCAAGGAAAGATAACAAGGGAAACAGAAGAGGCTTGAGGGATGAGGAACAGGACTTGTGTAGCAATGAATGAGGTACTAATTTTCTCATTGTATTAAAAACACTGCATCTTTTCCCTACATAATGTTATTTCTTTCAGATAGAACACTTGGGAGAATGACTTTGAGTGACTCGTTTGGAGAACTAGCTATTAATATCCTATTTCTGTTGGCTGCTCTTAGTCCTTTGGATAGGGCATGATTGTAGGAGATGTTTCCAAGTTATAGGCCCCACGATAAGGGATCCGTGCTTCCTTTTCCTTGCAGCTAAATGATGCCACAGTTGCTGACACAGGCCTCTTCTTCCTGTTCGACAACCGAAAAGTTACATACAGGCCTCAGATCTCTCCCCGACCTCATCCAGAAAGCATTAACAGTATTCGTAAGAACCTTTTCTGTGTTTTGGTGCTACTTGGGGGGGGGGACAATTAATTGTTTTGAGGTGAATATATAGTGAGGAATACTTGCTGCCTTTGTGACTGATTGGAAATATATGTGTGCTCTGTGCTTACAAAAATAATAATCCAAATTCTGCTTCAAGAAACGTGTAACATGTACAAATTAAGCACCTTGTTTTATTTGCTATATTTATAAAAAGCTGCCCAATATAGAATCATAGAATCCTAGAATCATAGAGTTGGAAGAGACCACAAGGGCCATCGAGTCCAACCCCCTGCCAAGCAGGAAACACCATCAGAGCAATCCTGACATATGGTTGTCAAGCCTCTGCTTAAAGACCTCCAAAGAAGGAGAATATCATTCTCTATTCTGGTTACAACATAAAATGATAAAATACAGTTGAAAATGAAGTATCATAAAATAACAATTTATGGCATAAAAACTTGCAGCATATAGTTTTATATTTCCTTACCTGGCATGACTGAGGAGGGGCAGTGAGCACTCCTCCAGCCACTAGAAGTCCTCATACAGCTGAGGTCTTCTCTGGCTGCTGAGATTCTTCCTGGTTTTGCCTACACACTTTCAAGCTTATCTCTGCAACCGTATGGGCTAGGAACTTACTTAAAAAAAATTTTTTTAAGAACTCAGGACACCATACTATGACAATTCAGGTTTCTGTACATACATGAATTGCAGAATACATACCACACTGAACACAAGGCGACACGGTGGCAGCCTCTAGATGTGTCATTCCACAATTTCTGTATTACACGCTTTTCATCATAGGAAATATATTTTTGTATATTTTCTTGGCTACCTGGTGAGCTAGTTTAGCCTAAGGAGGATTGGCTTGCCCAAAGCCACCAGTGATCTTCCTGGCTAAGCGGAATTTGAAGCTGAGTCTTTCACTCCCCAAGAAAAGGAGTGAATTTTTCTAAAGTGCACAGACCCATGACGGATGTGAGCCCCAAGCTCAGCTTGGTTTTTTGAAACATCGTTTATATTGATCAGTAAGACTGAGATAACAAATTAATTCAGCCCTTGATGTTTTTACTGCAGAAGTTGGAATGAACTGAAAGAGTCAGGAAATGCTGGCAAGATAAGGAGCTTTTGGAATTCCTTGCCTGTGTAGACAAAGTTAGTTACCGTATCTCAAAACCTAATGGACACTTGTAAGTTGTGTGATGACAGGCAGGTGGACCGTGTAAGACACAGACTACGGATGATCTCTCATTCATTGGTTGTGTCTGCATCTCCTGGGAGATGAGCCAACAGGTGGGTATTTTTGCCACTGATGTCTGTGGCAGCGGTAGAACCCACGTCTATGATTGACTAGATTAATTATTTGGTTCACCATGCAGGCAGGGGCTGAAAGAGACAAGTCAGGGAGTAGTTTTGGCTTGCTGGTTGCAGAACTGAGGATTTGACTTGACTCCTGAGAGACTCCTGAGAGAGTTTTTTGTAGCATCCAGCTAATTAAGAGACCAGTCAAGTCCTGGGATAGCCTGAAAAAGTCCAGACATATTCTAATTTTGTAGAAACCAGCACTTGGCATGTAAAGCATACAAAATCCTAATTGTGGGTTTGGGTTTCCCCACTTGTGTCCCTCTTCCCTGTTGATCCTTCTCTTCTTTCTTCTGCAGTCCAAGATCCAAAGAAGAATCTCTCCTTCCTCCAGCTGCGCAAAGTGTGGGGGCAGGTCTGGCATACCATCCGAAGACTGAATGAGGACTTCCACCAGCTCCAGCACGGACAGCGGGCAGCCATGTGCGTGATGGGATCCTGCTACGTTTGGGGCTGCCAGTTCTGTCCACTGGGCTCAGACCTCGCTGGCCTGTTCTATGAGCAGCCTAAGTGAAGTCTGCACCACAAAGGAAATGTTCCCTGTTCTGTGCCCAGAGACGCTTCAGTTCCAATGCCTTAAACATTTCTGCAAATTTGCATTATATTTATTTGGCCAATTGATTTTTCTTATGCTAGCCCAGGGTGAGAGGGTGCAGAGAGTCTGGGGCTATGGCTGGAAGGCCTGCCTTCTGAAACCTCAAGAGGGCTCCCAGGTGTTGTTCTGCTTATGCTTGTAGTTCTTGGGGCTGGAAGCCTTGCTTTAAAAAGGAAAGGAGAAACACGGAAATTACCAAGGGGCTAATTTTTTGCCCTCAGTAACCACATTTGTGTACCCCAACTGTGTGGATTGCATGCCACTCTAAATACAGATTATATGAAATAGGCTCCTGCTTGGCTCCTCTTTGGCTTTTTCTATGCCAAGGTTTTATTGTCAAAACAAAATAAAAAAATTCCTTCCAGTAGCACCTTAAAGACCAACTGAGTTAGTTCTAGGTATGAGCTTTCGTGTGCATACACACTTCTTCAGATACACTGAAACAGAAGTCACCGGACCTTTCTATATAGTGAGAAGGTGGGGAGGGGTATTACTCAGAAGGGTGGTGGGAATGGGTGATTGGCAGATAGCTGCGATGAGCCTGTTGACGACTCTTAACGACTGCAATAGGTCTAACAGGAAAAAGCAAGGGGTGAGAAGGTGAAAAATGGCTTTGTCATGTATAATGAGATAAGAATCCAATGTCTTTGTTCAAACCAGGTCTCTCCATAGTTTTAAGTTTGGTGATAAGGTTTTATTGACCAAGGCTTTTTGCATTTTTAGTTTAATCCGGACTGTAAATGTTTGATGCTGTCTCTATTGTTGTTTTTTTCTTGGCTGGTTTTTTAATGCTTTTTGTTGGTTCATATTATTATACGCTGCAGTGTTAGCAAGCCACCCCAGGAATATTTATAGACAGACAGTCATATAAATTTACAATACTGTCTTTGAGACTGAGACAGAACTACTGGTTAAAAGGTGCGTCATGTCATTGTGCTGACGCTGGGTGGGGATGGTGGCTGTGGAGCCCAAGCAAAGGGGAGCAGACGAGGTCTGGTCAGCTGGGCCTCCAAGGGGGCAACTCTCTCTCTCTCTTTCTGCCTGGCTTTGTAGGAGGAACCTTCTGCGCCACAACAGTACCCTTTCCAAGATGAAGAACACGATGGCCTCCCTATCGCAGCAGCTGAAGGCAAAGCTGGACTTCTTCAAAGCCAGTATCCAGATTGACTTGGAGAAGTACAATGAGCAAACTGAATTTGGAATCAGTGAGTTTGGCTGTTTTTAATGATAGGAAAGCAGTTGCTAGGACAGACCTCTTCCCTGGGTTTTGTTTGCCTTGATGCCAGGTCACGCTCCCTACAGTATCACATTTTGCGCTTCTTCCTCAACTGGACCACCAGAGACTGCTAAGAAATGATAGCAAGTCTGAATCCTTCCCCAGGCCAGAAAGCATGGGCTGGGTGACAGGGGGTTAGGCTAAACTTCTCCTTCTTCATCTGCCAGGATATTTTTGTGCAGGGAATTCTTGGAGGGAGAGAGAATTTAAACAAACAACAGAATTTTATTTGCTTTATACGCTTAAGAAATTATGTTTATCTTCTTGTCTGTATTATTGCATAGCTTGGCATTGGTTGAGGAAAGTGGTTCCTGGCCTGCTCTCCACCCCACCCCCACCCCCGCATTCCCTGCAGTGACAGTTGTGCCCCATGTGCTCCCACCCCATTTTCAATGTCTGATGAGAATCTGAATACTCCTGGACAGCTCCCTGCTTACACAAGCTTTTCTTTTGTCTCTTGACTTCTAGGACGGCCTTTGATCTTGGACTTCCCACCTTTATTATATTGCATGTCAGAGCTCTCTAATCACCTCCTCCTCAGTGTGAACAGCAACAGACCCCTTCAGTCCTAGCTCAGTTTAGAAAAGGGTTCCTGTAAAAATGAGTTGTTCTGCAATGTAGTGCCTCTTTTCAGTAAACCATGTCTTGCGTCAGCCCTGCCCTAAATTCCCATATTCCCCCATCAGACTTGGTTTTCACCAGCCCCAGCATCTAATGTTTATGGTGACTCCTTGAGAGGCTCAAAGGGATACTTTTGCTGATCTAGGAAGGGTCTCTTGAAAACCAGAGCTCTTTTCTCTTTACAGCTTCTGAGAAACTGCTGCTTGCATGGAAGGAAATGGAGCAGACTGTGGAGCTCTGTGGGCGGGTAGGCTTGGACTTTTTTCTCTTTTGTTTTGCTTGGATGAGTGTTTTGCCTTGCAAAGGATGGTTAGAGTTACCAGGCCATAACCTGTGAGGTGGCTGGGATCAATTTCTTGGCAATCCTGTCTAAATTGTTGGACTTTGGGAAGCAGCAGATTAATGGACGAGGAATAAACCCAAGATGTTCCTTGTTTCTTTCAGAGCTTGTGGGCAAGGGGTAGAAAATTAGCTGGAGATTAACAGAGTTGTGTGGTCACAGGAGGAGGAAGGATAAGAGGACCCAGAAACAATAAACAATAACAAGTCCTTGAGAGCAGAGGTGGGCAGAGGCTAGATCTCTATGAGTGATTTGCAGTAAACCAGAATGCATTTCTGACTCTCAGTTGCTTAACCATGGCAGCAGCAAAATGACTCTCCCCTACCTGTCCTAAATTATACTGCTGAAATGAAAACCTTTTGAGGCAAGCAGCTTTGATATGAAAATAGCTTGGGGAGGGGCTGGAGCTCAATGGTAGAGGATCTCTTTTGCATGCCAAAGGTTCAGATTCAATCTTGAATAGCATCTCTGGCTAGGGCTGGCAGAGAACCCTGTCCCAAACCCTCAAGAGTCACTGCCATCCACAGTGTAGATAGCAGGCAGTATAGACTGTGAGCTCCATCCTGTTCTGGAACATACAGTAAATTCCTGAGCTCAGAATTCTCTTCATTGTGCATCTTTTGCATCAGGTTCTGGTTGGTGGATCTTGATGTTCTAGTAACAAGCAAAGTGGATCCCCAAGCCTGATGTCTCCCCACCCCTGCTTTAAAGTGTTCCAAGTATCTTTAAAAAACCTTGTCTTGGTGATCCTTGTACCAGCCCTGTAAGACCTGGTATTGCATATGGTATTGCACCCATATGGTTGATGGAGAGCTGAAGCTGAGAGTGAGGGCTTACCAAAGGCTACTGACGAGGACTGTGTTACAAGTGACTTAACAGGGAAAGCAGTGAATAAACTGTTAAAAATGAGCAATATAAAAATGTAACTCTTTCAGCCAAACCACTTAAAATAATCATTAGAACTAGTTCAGTCACATCCCCCAAGCTGCTGAAGTCTGGCTGGGTCTTTTTATGGGCCATTGTGATGGTTGTGATACGCTCTTTTTGGCTCTTTTTCTGGTAAGGTATTTAGAGAGACTTTTGAAACAAACAGCTAAGTCCAAATAATAATCACAATCACAATTAAAACTGATCTGGCTAAAAAGATACCCAAAAAGATACCTAAAAAGATACCCAACAGCAATAAGACCTTAAACAACATTCCAGATCATCTTAAAGATGTTAATGTGGAGGCCAGATGAGCCTCTTTGCAGAGGGCAAGCCATAAGAGGAAGGCCAGAATGCAAATTTCCTTCTTGTCAGCACCTGCTGTGCTTTTGCAAGAGGAGCACACAGGTGAGAAGTACTAGGTTTAGGTACTAGAATTATGCCAACACCATTGTCTGTCTTGCTGGCTTCAGAGGTAGAACTTCAAGTATTGTCAAATACTTGAATATTATACCTTCCAATGTGTTGGCCAAAAGCTAACAGTGTGGCAACAAAACATCTGTATATTTGTTTGTTTTACTTGGTTGGTTGGCTTTGAAATTTGTTTCCCCTGGATGGATCTTAGGCAGCCTTCACTAACCTGGCACCCTCCAGATGTTTTGGACTACAATTCCCATCAACCCCCAATAGCATGGCTGTCATGGCTGGGGCTGACGGCAGTTGTAGCCCAAAATATCTGGAGGGTGCCAGATTGGTGAAGGCTGCTCTTGAGGTGTCAGCAGGTGGGCTCAAGACTGCAAGCCCCTCACAACACCAGCTCTGGCTGTGAATTTTGAGTCAATGGCAGAAGGCAGAGCGCAGGTGCCTGGTATTAAAAGGGCATTTCCTCCAGCCTCCTTGGGCATGATACCACTGTCTCATTGCTAGCCTGGGATTGTTTAAGACTGGCTGGAAAGAGTTGGGTTACCTGCAGCCTAAGCTACTGGAAATAATGTCTTGCAACATGACCAAACCATTCCTGGTTTGCTGTCCTTTCCTTGTCCCCTCCTCTGCCTCCCGAGGAGGAGGAAGTTGAGCAGCTGGTGAAGAAGACGATGGCCCTACAGACAGACATTGTGGACCTGCAGAGAATCCCACAGGGCCCGAAACAAGGGAGCTCTCTGGATGCCCTGTAAGTAGTTGCTTGTAGTGCCTTTGGTTGTTTTAGCCCTTTCCTAAATACCATTTTCTCCAGTATCCATCATCCTGGGGCAGCATAAAATCACCTCCTTTGTTTGATAGACATGTACCCTGGGAAGAGGTCAGATACGCATGTGTAACACGTCAAACATGATAGCTTTTATTTGGGTTTCCCTATATTTAAAGGACAGCATAGGAAACTTAGAAAGTTCGGCACACCTAAGTCACGGAATCCAGTGGCACAGCACTTAAATATACCTATTTTTAAAATTGATTTTTAGTTTTTTTGGTGCTTACCTTTCTCTAGGTTGCACTTATAGCCAACCCGGCCAGGTCTGATCCAGCCCCACAAGCAAATGTTTATGCCCCCTGCCCATCAAGACTCCACCAATTTTGTCGGTGGTGGCAGAAAAGAAAAAATTAAGGTATACACCACGCTGGAGTGGGTGGCACAGCTTAAACCTCTCTGCCCTGCCCAGGCCCCAGTAGCCTGATGACTATAGGAGGCAAATTGCCCCTTCCACAGCCATCAGAGCAGCCATTTGATGAGCTGGGAGGGGCCATCACTTTCGCCTCCTCATCTGATCCACAGGGATCAGCAGATTTTTTTCGGGGGGGGGTTGTGTGCCCTACAAATGCGGGTGGTGCCCACGCCTACTGCTGTCATGCAGCCCAAAGGAGGTTATCCACGCCAACACACAACATAGCCAGGTTGAAAAGACTGGTGCAACTTATCCAAATCTGGAAGGCAACAGGCTGGGGGAGGCTAATCTAATCTCTCTCCCTCCATTGTATTCATTCAGCAGAGTCTCACCTGAACTCCACCATTTCAGGCTGCAGATAGGTAAAAGCTCCATGCACCAAAAAACCAGCAACAGCATATCATGAAGAAGACTGGCCAGAACTTTTCTTCTTGCCTAGTCTTTCTAGTTACATGTGTGCAGGGGGAGCAATCAAAGAGCATACTCCTGCGCACTTGGAGTGGCAACGTTAAGGGATAGGTTTTCCACTTTATTCTAAGAAATGTATAGCTGAACCTTGTGCTGGCTAAGGAAATTTGCATTTTAGATTAAGAATCTTCTGGGTCTTGTTAATCCTTGGGATTAAATCTAAACTGGCAAATGAACAGCAGATCTGTATTTACTCCACTGAGAGGCTGCAAGATAATATGGCACAGAATTTGAGTTGCTCCTTGTTCCCCCCTCCATCTCCATACGGAAGAGTGCCATTGTCAATAAGAGAGGAGTGCTAGAAAAGGGAGCAGGGAAGGCACCGAGGAAAATCATGTCGAAAGAAAGGCTGATGTAGTTATGCTAGTATTCTGTTTGTTCTTTTAAGTTGTTGTTAAATGATGTTTTTATAGTAATTTTATTTTGTAAATAATTTAAATAAGTGGAGCATTGAACTGTAGCCAGATGGGATTTACGGGAGACAAGGGCAAGCTGTACAGGGGCTATGCTCGAAGTTACCATTGCAACTTAAAAGTGCTTTACCAATTGTAATGTGTGTAAGTCCCTAGGATTCTCACTTCTTACATAGAATACAAGATCGGGAGGCGGGTGGAAGTAAGGAAAATAAGGTTTTGAAGGTTACAATTGAAAAGTGAGCTTTTATTTTTATGCTAAAATTTCTTTTTTCTTCTTTTTTTGTCTATGTTTTTTTATGTTTTTCTTTCCTTTTTTTGTAATGTCTATGGAAATTTGTTTTCTTTTTTTGTGTCATTTTGTGTAAAATGCAATAAAATATTATTAAAAAAAAAATAGGATTCTCACTTCTTACAGAAGGGTAACAGGCTAAGAGAGCAATTTTTGCCCAAAGCCACGCAGAAGGTGTTGAACCATGCTGAGCACTCAGTTGGTCTGAACATGGTGTTGGGTGGGGTGGGCTTGCTTCTACACTCACGAGCGCTGGAGAAAATTTGTCTTTTCTGTTTCTTTTATAGAGAGGGACAAGCAAAGGACTTGTACCAGAGACTGAGGGAAAAGCCAAGAGGTAAAAAAAGCCTTTGTAGCATAGGAATCTTGTTGCCGCATGATCTGTTCCAAAGGAAACTGACTACAGCTGGGCACAGGAGAGGAATTGCCGCAAGACCATGTGCTAGCACTGCTTTCTCATCTCACCATTTCCCCAGCCTTGTGCTCCTTGACAGTGCTGTGGAGATGCATGTTTACAATTCCCGTTCTTTTAGCATCAACATCCCCCACCCGTCTCCTTTGAGACTTCTGTAGTACAAAACACAACACAGAATAGTGTGTTACTAATAATGAGAAGATTGTTACCCCTTAACATGCTTTTGCCCCACTTTTTTTGTGGACATGGTGAGAGATGAATACTAAAGAGCAGTGACTTGCGTTCTGGCAACCATTGACATTTCACTCTGCTCCATTCACATTTCACTCTGCTCCATTCACATTTCACTCTGCTCCATTCACATTTCACTCTGCTGAACTAGCTGTTACCAGTTGGCTCGAAGTTTTACTGAGCAATGTTGAAGAATGCTGCCAAATATAGAGCGGTGATTTTAATCTGCATTAGTGGCAGTGATGCCAAATCCAGAGAGGGGTATTAATTTATACCAGAATAGATCCAATCTTGCTGAAGCTGTTCAAGGGTTTTAATTCCTTTGCCTGTGGCCCAACAGTCACAGTAATGGGGGCTGTTTCCTTTCTTATGTCTTTGAAGAGCTTTCTCGCTCCGGCCCCCACCCTCTGCCTAACATGCCACTTGATTCTGCACACTTTTTGTCTAGACCAAAGGACTAGCGGAGACAGCCAAGAAGTCGTGAGGCTACTTCTGCAAGCAATCCAGACCTTTGAAAAGAAAGTCGGCCTCCTTTATGCTCAGCTCAGGTAGGACTCCCAAAGACCCACTCTAGTGAGGTTGTCCTGGTTACTGGGAATAAAGTTGAAGTGGGGGGATACTGTTTAGTGGAACTCTGCCATTGTCCCACACCTCTCAGAGTTCTCTGTCTCTCCCCCTCTCCTTGTGCTAGTAGAGCTGATGACACGTGATTAGAAGGCTATCTCTTCTTTACAGTAAAACAGTTGTCTGCAAGCAAAAGGCACTGGAGTTATTTCCTAAAGTGGATGAGGTGATGAGCCTGATGAATGAGGATGAGAAAATGGTTGTTGAGCTTCAGGATAAACGGCAGAAAGAGCTGTGGAACCTGTTGAAAATTGCCTGTGTGAGTAAAGTGGAATATATTTTTCTGGTTAGGAACATCAGATTCTTCTCCATCTGGCGAAGATCAATTAGCATTAACTGTGCCCACGGCTCCCTCCCAACTCTCAAAATCTTCTGAGAACCCTTTCCCCATCATCTTGCCTGCTAAGAAACCAGTGGGCTTCACAAATTCTGAGGGCTCTAGGTCAGACTTGTTGGGCCTCACGTTAACTGAGTGTATAACCCTAGAGCATGCCCCGTCCTTTCCTGTTGCTGCCCCCTGCATTGTGAACTTTGTATTACTGATATTCTTCAGGGATCTGACAGCTGTTTGGAAATCACTGGCAGCAATGCCTTTAAATGAAAATAGTGTATTTCTTCATATTGCATGTAGAAAGCTTGATCTGTGTTCTTCCTCTCCTGCAGAGCAAGGTGCGTGGGCCTGTCAGTGGGAGCCCAGACAGCATAAGCGCATCACGCCTTAGTAATCCTGGTCAACTCTCATTGCAGGTTCCAGCCCTGCACAGTAATTTACAGGATCCTGGGATTAAAAGGTAATATTTAAGGCAGTGGTTTGCTCTCATAGTTATTGGTTACCTCTGCACTGGTCTTCAGCAGGTGGCTTGGGACCACTAGTGTGTCACGGCCTGATCCAGAATGCGGCAGCTAGACTGGTGACTGGGAGCAGCCACCGAGACCACATAACACCAGTCTTGAAAGACCTACATTGGCTCCCAGTATGTTTCCGAGGACAATTCAAAGTGTTGGTGCTGACCTTTAAAGCCCTAAACGGCCTCGGCCCTGTATACCTGAAGGAGCATCTCCACCCCCATCATTCTGCCCGGACACTGAGGTCCAGCGCCGAGGGCCTTCTCGCAGTTCCCTCGCTGCAAGAAGCAAAGCTACAGGGAACCAGACAGAGGGCCTTCTCAGTGGTGGCTCCCGCCCTGTGGAACGCCCTCTCACCAGATGTCAAAGAGAAAAACAACTACCAGACTTTTAGAAGACATCTGAAGGTAGCTCTGTTTAGGGAAGCTTTTAATGTTTAATAGACTATTGCATTTTAATATTCTGTTGGAAGCTGCCCAGAGTGGCTGGGGAAACCCAGCCAGATGGGCGGGGTATAAAAATAAATAATTATTATCCACAGTGGGTCATCACAAGGGCAGCAGCCCCATGCAAATATATGGTAGAAGAGTAAGAATTGGGTCCCCAGCTGCATGTTTGGGATTAAAAGTGGGTACTGGGTCTGAAAAGATTGAAGGGACCTGTTCTGCATTACCCTTTCGTCTGCAGTTAGTTGAGCTGGGCAATGCTTTCCCTTGCCGTTTCCCTTGCACACGCATAGACCATGTCATCTTACAAATGTGTCTAAAGTTCCTGTGTTGCATTTTTGTATGTTACATATGTGCTGCAACTCGCAGGCAGTACTCGTCACAGATTACCTTGACACCGGTGATGGATACTCATGACAGAAGAAAGGTGTGTGACTGGTAGCATGCTTGGTTGGAGCTGGCTGACTTCACAAGGAAATACTTTACTGGCTTCCGATAACATTCTCAAAGACAAACATTCATTCCTCTGTTCAGCATTGCAATGTACATGCTTTTTTTCAAGCAAGGAATGAATTATTTTTAAAACATGCACTGTATCACTTTTTATTATCTGTTCTCAGCCAAAGGGAGCAAACTTTACACTTCCTTTGAAGAACACCCCTTTAGTCACACAGCAAACTGTCAAACTGAGGGCAGTTAAAGCAGTTTGTGATTCACTTTTTAAAAACAAAACAACAAAAATAGGTTCCCACTAGCCTAGTGAAGGCATGAAGCAGCTCTGCTAATCCTGGCAAAAGTATGCCGTGATGAAAAAATGGACCTCCTTTATGCCAGTTCCTTTTATTGTGATATTCTTAAAAATCTTCTCTGATTTGTTTTAGTGAGGAGTTACTGATGGAATCTCGAAGTCTCTGCAATCAGCTAGAGAATGTGATGCACCACACAATGAAGGATCAAGAGCACAGCTTTATGGTAACATCTTATGTTTTCTGTTGTAAAGTGACTGGGGCGAGGGGAGCAGAGAGACTGATGCTTTGCCAGTGTGGAGAGCCAGTGTGGTGTAGTGGTTAAGAGCGGTAGTCTTGCAATCTGGGGAACTGGATTCGTGTCTCCGCTCCTCCACATGCAGCTGATGGGTGACCTTGGGCCAGTCACACTTCTCTGAAGTCTCTCAGCCCCACTCACCTCACAGAGTGTTTGTTGTGGGGGAGGAAGGGAAAGGAGATTGTTAGCCGCTTTGAGCCTCCTTAAAGGGAGTGAAAGGCGGGATATCAAATCCAAACTCTTCTTCTTCTTCTTCTTCTTCTTGCCAGTACAGTCCCTGCAGGTCAGTTTGAAAGTGGGTGGCATTGCCCCTCTCTCAGACACCTGATGTTAGATGGTTGAAAGGTAGGTGGCCTTCCCCATATGATAGCACCAATAACTTGTTTCTAGCCAGCGAGAAAACACTCTTATTTAGACTAGCTTATAGTCACACAAGAGAGGATTTAACCTGAACTGAAAAATACTTTGGAGGAAATTGGACAGGAAGCCACAGTTTCTATGAATGAGGTGTCTCAATAAGCACTTGTTTTGTTTTTAGGCTCTGGACTGGAGTTGGTTGAAACTTCAAGAGGAAGAAAGAGGAAAAGGCCTAGAACAAACCCAGATGTGAAAAGGGCCACTATTAAATCGCTTAAAAGCTAACATTTTAAAAGTTGGTAGCCTGCTATGAATGGAGGCTGCTATCCTTGTTGAGAAATCTATGCCTATTGCCCACTGACTGATTGTATTCATTTTTTACTCTTAATCATCTGTATATATAAAATATACTGTTTGTGAACTATGTTTGAGTGTAAATTCTCTCTAGACCTGCCTAAAGCATAAATTGCCCACTCTGACCTTTTCCCACTTGGTATTTATTAAACCTCTGGCTTGGAAGCAAACTTAGAAGCACCAGTTTTAGAAATAGCATACATGCAGGATATAGGTCAGTATGCACCATTACAGATCAGGATAGCCATTCAGGGAGGCTTACCTCTTCCACTAGTACCGTAAGTTGGTCTCTGCAATTAGCTTTGAACTTAATGGTCACCAGGTACGGGTAACCACCTTTGTTCCAGTGATGCTGACTTCAAAGGACCCCATACCTTGCAAGTTGTACAGTACCCAGTGCAAGCAGTGGCAATGCCAGGTCTAGCTTAGGCAATAAAGTTCAAGCAGCTAAGGCAGGTTATGTGGTTGGGCATGCAGCAACAAACATACTGGCTTAAAAGCCTAAGGACCATGTAACTTAGGGGTAACCAGTTTGGTGCTTGCTAGCAGTTGCTGGACATACAACTCCACAGGTTTGCCAGAGGTTGAATTGAGGGATGTTGTACAGCAGCCTTTGGGGAGCACCATGTTGGCTGTCCCTGATATAACTACCGTATCCTGTGAAATGCATTGCCTTGAACAACAAAGCTGGTAGGATCCCAGTGTTTGGATGGGGTCACACTGATCATAATGAGAGAGATAATAACAAGATGGCCTTTCCAAGGACAAAATTATGTTCTTTCCTGCACTTAACAATGCAGAAGTGTTAGGTCCTCATTTTTCCATAGCCAAAGTATCCTTCTGACTGAAGCATCTGAAGGGGTTCACAACTCAAGGATGGACTAAAGTTAAGATCTGGAGCACTGGCTCTTCAGACCTTGGCATTGATTGCCCAAGCTATAATTCTGAAATTTTCCTCGAAATTAAAAAGCTTAGCAGATTCTCACAAGATTGTAGAGATGTGACAAGTGTTAGAGATGCACTCTGACTGAACTGGGCTTAGAGTACCTTATACACACTTCCACTGTCAACACTCCCATCTAGAATACTGTGTCAAATTCAGTTACAAGAAAGCAGAACTGATTCTGGTGGTGCTGCTTCACTGCCTTGAAGGACTTGGGTTACAGAACTACTACAATCAACCTGACCAAGTCTCTGTCCAAAGCTATGAGAAACTACTGAATGTTCTCCCAAAACATTTCTCTCTCAGGCAATGCAGGTTTTGCTTCAGGCATGCTGCATTGGGGGAAGCACTTTACCCAAATACTTCTTGATGCCAGAAAGCCCTAGCTAGGGTTTGGGGGGAAGGGATTTCAATGCCTCATCTGAAGCGCTATTGGAGTTTTGCATTCCATATTGCTGCACAAGAACTCAACCGAGATTGTGAAAAGAACTTCAGACCAGGCAGACACTGAACCAATCAAGTAAATTTCCTCTCAAGTTGCTGCCCTGGAAATACTTGTTCTTAGTTGTCATAACATTGGCCAGACAAATTTCAGCCCTTGTTGTTGTATCAGTCAGTGCTGACTAAACTAATCTTTCCTGCACCCTGAAGGTCAAAACTTTGCTTCATATGCCTCAGGAGTATCTAGATTGTGTCCAATGCTACACACACAGAGTTCCACTAATGGAACAGGACTGCCCCTTTCTCTCCCCACACCCTCAAAACCTGCTCCAATCTTCTGGAGTGGATTTTGAGAGTACGGGAAGGGGAGAGTTTTGTTGTGCAAGCAGGTCTGCTGCACTTGGGAAACAGCAGCAGTGGATATGACCCCATGTCCCTATCCTTTTGTCTAAAGCACACAGATGGCATACTTGACTTTGGTAAACATTATCAGTTGAGTACTCTCCTCCCCAAAGGCACCCCCATTCTTGTTACTCAAGAAAGAAAATAGCAGAAAGGCTAGCCCCCCACCCAGAATAGTCAGTGCTGCTATCCAACATCCCTTGTTTGGATCCCCCACCTTAAAGCACCTCAGCTGAATTACATGCTGAAACTACCAGACAGGACTTAGCCCAACGCTTTAGCACAGGCCAGCCTACATTGCAAGTGAGGAGAGTGACAGTTGCCTGGTTCCCTTCCATCTACTGAAGAGAATGAACATTCAGAGTAACGCAAATGTCCCCCTCTAATTGCCAGGTGTTGCACTTGTCTAGCAGAGCAATGTGCTTTACATACAGCCACCCTCCAATTAGATATGAGAGCAAAATGTAATACAACCCTCTCCTTGTCTCCCTATTGTAGCTTAGTCTTTGGCTTTTTAGCTGTGTGCTAAAAGAGACAGTAACCATACAAGGAGTAACTTCCAAATGTGATTTTGATTTATTTCCACTTTGATGCAAAACCAAAGCTTTCACTACAGCACAGAGACCAGTTATACAAAAGGTCGTGAGGTGCAGGACATGCAGGATGTGATGTAGGAACACAGAAGGATGGGAGATTATTTCCTTTCACCAGATGCTATGCTGTCTTCTGAGGAACACATTTTAAAGAAACTGAGGAACTGAACTGAAATGTAGCACAACCATTACAACTTCCATGCATGCCTTCAAGTATTGCCCTTCATGGTAGGTTTGCACTCTCCAGACTTCAAATGTTGGGGGTTACAACAATTCTTTGGAAGAATATCAAGTTCACACTTTTTGAAGTTTCACAGAAGAGTTTAAGGCCAGAACATGTGGGGTTTGTTTTCTCCTTCATCTTCCAAATAAAGATCTAATACTTCATTAAAACCTACATTAAGCTTCGAGCTCAAATCCCAGCCCAATTTTATGGCCGCCAGTACTGAAATTCTTGCCATCAATCAGAGCAGAGAGAGTCAACTTCACACCTGGGAGAAACACAGTGCCATTATTAAGAGAATACAGCAGACTACCAACCAGTAAGGGAGAATAGGGGGGAAAGTCAAAAGAGAAGACTCGCAGCTGAGAGAACCAGTGTGTGCTAGATCTCAAGGTAATTCTTTGGTAAGACTCCCATGCACCGAGGTTTCTCAGGCAAGTTGTTCTCTCTAGACACACACTGGCTACAATAGCTTCCCTTTGTGGCAGGATTTACTCAAGGCATAATCCAAAAATAAGGTGGCGTATACTGTTCTTTACAGGGTTTGGACCCACTACCCCATGATGCCCTGGAAGTATCACTGGAATTTTCTAACTCGTTTTGTCCTACAGCCAAATGCAAGCAAAATTAAGGTATGCATTCAATACATTCAACAGTTTACATACCAGGTCGTAAGGTCTGAGTGTAGCCAAGTCCAATGAGGCTGGCATTATTGACTTTGGCCTAGAAAGAAAAAAAGGAACATTCAACAGCGTTACCAGTTTTTACTTGCTTTCCTGAGAAAGTTTATGAAGAGTCAGCAGTCTTCTAGAACTAGATCTATCAGTAAAGAGATGGAAGACGCTGGTAGTTATATGTTGGCAACTGCTTTCTGAGCATAAAAAGTCCCTCCTTCACCAGTCTGGGTAAAGGAATGGTGCCCACACTAGTGGAAACACTAATGTTATTGCCCTTAAGCATCAATGTAGTCAAAATCCATTCTCCTGTGTGTCACGAAGAGGAAATGATCACATGCAATATAGTCAACATTACCCAGAAGGAAGGAAGATTGGATGTTAAACAAAACTTTGGGTAAAGGTAAAGGGTAAAGGGACCCCTGACCATTAGGTCCAGTCGTGACTGACTCTGGGGTTGCGGCGCTCATCTCACTTTACTGGCCGAGGGAGCCAGTGTACAGCTTTTGGTTCATGTGGCCAGCATGACTAAGCCGCTTCTGGCAAACCAGAGCAGTGCACGAAAACGCCATTTACCTTCCCACTGGAGCGGTACCTATTTATCTACTTGCACTTTGACGTGCTTTCGAACTGCTAGGTTGGCAGGAGCAGGGACCGAGCAACGGGAGCTCACCCCGTCGTGGGGATTCGAACCACCCACCTTCTGATCGGCAAGCCCTAGGCTCTGTGGTTTAACCCACAGCGCCTCCTGTGTCCCTAAAAAAATCCTCAAAAAATCCTCAAAAACACAAAAGGCTTCATTCTTAGTAAGATGATAAACCTAAGCCCTTAACCTACATAGAATCATAGAATCATAGAGTTGGAAGAGACCACAAGGGCCATCGAGTCCAACTCCCTGCCAAGCAGGAAACACCATCAGAGCAGGTGGAATACTGCTCCATATAAAACAGTACCCTGCATGCAGAAAGGCTACGTTCAAACCCTTCTCCCAGAGGACATATTCTATATGTAGGAAATTCAATAAGAGCACTCACTCCACCTGAAGTTGGACCTGGATGAAGACTTATCTACCAAAGGAGATCTCAATACAGTACGTAGGATTGATACCACTGCCAAATACACCAAAGATCTCACAAATAGTGGAAGTCTTCCTACTCCCTAAGTTGATTCTACACAAACAATTCACAGCTAGCATAAAACAAACAAGTGAATTTGTTTTTATAAGACACTAGTCCATACTGAAACTTTCACTTGACAACTCGTATCACTCTAATTGTTCCATATAGGGTTCATACTAGAATCACAAGGAAAAGGTTAACAAAAAACTTCTGCTATTGTTAAGACTGCTCCAAAGACATCTGAGGCATAAAGCCAAGAGGCAAGGAAAATGGGACAGTGCTATACAATTAACTTGAAATTATCAGCACACATGTATAACATACTGGGAAGATGGCAAAATTCTTACCGAGACAGAAGCTTTATCATCCAACTGGTACTTGGTGGCAATACCAAACCGAGTGTTATTACTGCCAGCGGTCCAAGCAAGACTGACAGATGTTTCAATGTTGTTATTAACCTTCTGATAGATGGAGCCACCAAATTCAGTGCCATCATTCCTATT
This sequence comes from Podarcis erhardii, assembly GCF_964252035.2. Classification (NCBI taxonomy): domain Eukaryota; kingdom Metazoa; phylum Chordata; class Lepidosauria; order Squamata; family Lacertidae; genus Podarcis; species Podarcis erhardii. The sequence continues at coordinate 2,827,786 of NC_138511.1, forward strand.
TTTTAAGAGATCAAATGAAGATTCCATTTTGCCTTTATAGAAGTTTTTCAACAACTGCAAATATTTGCCCTTATTCTCTTTACCTCTACCCCAGCCTTATTCTAGCTTGTATTGATTTTCTGTTTTTTCTAGTCCGTCCCCACCCCACGCTGCTTTTAGGGCTAAGAGTGGCTGACAACAATTTTGAATAAAATGGTTAAATCCATATATATTCCCTTCTTGTCCTGACATTTTCCTTACTAGATTAGAGGTTCTGTAGCTAAAGTTAGACTTAGGTTAATATATGAAGATGCACCAATTATCAGCTGGTATAGGGAAAGATCTGAAATAATGACAAGCATAGAAATGATATTTTTTTCCCCAGCTGGATTGAGAGGGAAGCACTTTCTGATATGAAGCAGAAAGACCAAATATAAGCTAAAATGTTCCTTTCTAAACTGCACTCTGAATGCAAGAGCAAGTGAATGGAGATTGGAAGGAGCCATTTCCCATCCAGATCTCCTTAGCTTCAGCATGTGCCTTCATGATGGAATATACCCTGCTCCATGCAAGTTAACTACCTTGGTGCTAGCATAATGTGAGAGAACCAAAAGTAATTCAACTGTGCAGTCATTTCCTTTTTAATGAGTTCCTGGATCCTGGCAAATGCCCTAGAAATCTACGGAGACTAAGAATTGTGCTCTTTCTGGGAAAGAACCATAGGTGGTCAGAGAAGACTTGGTTTGCAACCTTCAAGACTGAAGGCAAAGGTCACCTTCAACACAACCTCAAATTTAATCCCTTTCATGTATGCATATCGCCTGTCTTAGCAGAAAGCTGATATTGCATATTTTATTGATTATGTTTTATTATGTTTTCTGGTTTCTGTACATTCTGGCCTCCTGACCACAAAGAAATACTTACACATTTGTGTGCAGCTGGAAGTCTGCTGCCTTATATCCCAATGCAAAGTTATTCTGTGAAAGTTTGGACTTGGCTGTGTCGAAAGCCATCTGATACCCAGCAAGCCAACCTTCATAGCCCAGAACAGCCCAGCCATGGATGGTTGGTCCAGCAAGGTCAATGTCAACATTACAACCTAGGTTTAGATACTCCCGTTTATAGGATGTCTTCAACTTTCCACTCTTCTTCCTGGGAAGGTGTAAGAACAGGGAATCAAGTTTAATCCCATCTATAACCTCTAGTAGGCATTTCTTACAAACCCATACATTTAGCAGAAAACTGGGCATGAATTACCCCTGCGTGCTACCTGATGTTACATAATTGATTCAGAGTCACTGTCAATATTTCAATACATTCACTTAAAGACAGCCTTAAGCAAAAGAATAGGAAAGCACCTCCTATGTGAGCTAGCAGCTCCAGTACAACAGTCTGCAAGTGGTACCATCACCTATGAGGAAAGCACCCAGCTAAAAGTAGCCCTCTCGAGGGATGAATACTTACCCTGTGTTTGGTACAAACATGGTTTCAAGGGTCAGCTTCAGTCCCTCAGCCAGCTGAAGTGAAAAAAAGAAAAATATAGTACTCGTCTTTAAAAAATAATTACTTAATAAGTAGTATTTTCTTCCTACTTTAACTGCTTCTACTTAGCATTTCTTTTTCTTTGTAAATTATGGTAGTCTGCAGCACAGAAAAATGAAAAAAAAAATGTATGATGGAAATCCTAGAGAATCAAAAGTTTTCAAATGTTACAGTCTTTGAAAACCAGGCCATTATACATTACCTCATTATTTAGTGCCACCTGTGATAAAATGGAAGGTTCCCAAATTACATATAACTGAAAAGATCTCACACTTTTTGCCTCAAATACCTAACTAGCAGCCCAAGTACTTGTTTTTTCTGCATATGTGAATTCATTGACATACTAATTATATTTCTTGGATTGAAACTCAAGAACTCACAAAAGCACAACTAGGCATTAATTTTTGATAGATTATAAAGCAGCCTCACCATTTGACGGTCAAGGTATATTCAGAACACCAATTTTCCCTACCTTCAGAGGTGGCTGATAAATGGTGAGAGGACCTTTTCAGCAATGGTGTCTATCTGTAGATATAGTCTGTAGATATCTCCAGATATAATCTACATTACATTACTACCAACCACTAACTTCAGAATCCCTCACCCCCACTTAAAAAACTCCCCACAACATAGAAAAAGCTATTTTACACAACTCATTCTTTCCCCATAAGCCTTTGCTTAATTTCTTCTAGTTTACCTGCTATGCTGAAGTCATGATTCCATTTCCTCTTACCTTATTCTCCATGGACAGTTCTGTCCCCAAGGTGTTGTCAGTGTTCCATTTCTGAGTGAACGTAAGTCCATAATCCTTGAACTTATATTTGGTCTCTAGGCTGCCTGAGGCTTTGCCTGTGTCTGTGTTGGAGGAACCAGTGGTGATAAATTCCTGTAAACATACCACATTTGAATTACAAAGCAATCATGTTTTAAAATGAATATGCAATTCCAGCAAATCATGCAAGCTTTAGTTCCGCCTACACAATATGCTTTATAATCACCCTGCAACATTTATTATTCACATCTGCACTGGATTTCATGGTCCTACCACATCTAACTTCTCCTTTCTGATGTCTGGAACCAACAATTTAACAACAAACGCTTCATAAGGTACAAAAAATTACAATATATTGGGTGCTAGACACAGCCACCAGAATGTTCACTGAAGGGCTTTCTGATAATACAGTTTCAGTCTTTCCTGATCAATATCCTGCCCTACTTCCAAATATTCTTTTAAGTAATCAGTTTGTGTGCATAAAAGAATTACACATTTGGAATCTTAATACACAGCAGTTTTTTAATCAAGTGTGCAACACAGAAGTTGTGTTACATGAGGCTAATACTTATTTTCTTCAATAGTGTTGAAAGACTCATACTGCAACTGCTCCATTGACCATCTTAATGGAGCTTGCAGACCACCATTTGAGAACCTCTGGTCTAGGTCATTACTATTTATTTATTTATTTATTTATTTATTTATTTATTTATTTATTAGCATCTATAAACCACTTATTTTTAAAATGAGCCTTGCATATCAGGCTATATATGTTACTATTCAACAAAAACCCCTTCTAGTCAGCTTGCCTACAGTCTGCCTTTGTTGGCTATTTAGAGCCTAAGAGGCACACACAGACACCTATAAGCTTTTGTGGCCACCTAAAGCCTATTTTTATGTGCCACAGGAATCAGGCAAGTAGCTGATGATCAGGGTTATAAATAGCCAACTGCCTAATCGAAAGTTATGAGTCTGTGGGCACAGCCCATCTTTTTAGGTTATTTTTTGTACAGTGATTAGCTTCTTGGTGCTAGATGCTAATGTTGCCTTAGATACTGTACAATTTTACACACATACAAGTGCCTGACAACAACTTACAAGCTAATGAGGAAGAGAAGCAATTGGAAAAAAGAAAACAAGAAGGCAATTTTAGTTCAGAAACATGGTTCAGCTTCAACACAGATTTTCCCTGGCTTAAGAAGGATATGACATCTTGGGTAACTTTCTGTGTGTGTGTAGCGGCCAGTTAAAAATAATTCCTAGATCCTCTTTAAAAAGGTTGAGCTGGCGCCAGTGGAGGAGAAACATTTCATTTAACTTTCTTTGTTTGCTGAGTGGGAAGAAAAGAAAGAATCTTGCAGTCATATGATCAGACCAGGATTTTCCTGGCAGCTGCAACAAGATCTGAGTGGGGAAAGCAAGAATGCACACAACATATGTTACTTTTCATCTTACAACTGTCATATGTGATGGTTGCTTAGACCCCCATATGTCTGCAGTGCCAAGCTCCACTTAATCTGAGCCAATCCCCAAATTCTGCTTTTGATGTGACATTTGAGCTCAGCACATACATGTGGAGTTATAGGTCTTCATGACGTCAGACAGATCAAAAAGGAAGGCCACAGCAGCATAGAGGCCTTCTAGCTTTACATGATTTTGTTGAAACACATGATGGCCAGGAATGTAACCCCTGCATAAGATGTGAGTTACCTGTACTGTGCAGTTTGCAGAAATAAATTTTCTGAAACAATTGAGCAGAACTAGAATACTAATGGTCAAAGGGGTGGCGCATGACAACCAACAAACACCTTGGGAAGGAAGAGAGCTCCAAGGAGGGCAATGAAGTGCCCCACACACCACACTAAAAGTCTTTTCAAGATCCCTGCACTTAAGAGCCTTCAGAAGATGCTGCTCACATCTCTTCAGCAATATGGATATGCATAACAAATCCTGTCATTATAAATATACAAACTGCTGCAACTTCCAGGACCACCCTCTTTTCATATACAGTGGTACCTCTAGATACGAACGGGATCCGTTCCGGAGCCCCGTTCGCATCTAGAAGCAAATGTAACTAGTGATGGCACAACTGCGCACACCGCTTTTCGCCGCTTCTGTGCATGACGTCATTTTGAGCGTTTGCGCATGCGCAAGTGGCGAAACCCAGAAGTAACGCACTGGGTTCCGGGTTGCCGCGGAGCGCAACTTGAACGCAACCAAGCAAACACACACACACACACACACACACAGATTCCAAGAGGAGGTTTTTAAAAAAAGCTTAAGTCCTGCTGCAAGGTGAGCAGGGATGCTACTGGCTGGATGGGGAGCTCTCCATGAGCCACCAGTTCCTCACCAACTACTTCAGAGATTTAGTCACCAAGTGATACTACTCAGAAATACTAACTTCTAAATTTGAGGCTATCAAAAATAGCATGCCTGTGATTACACTGCTGTCTCCAATTCTTTTGACAGTTCAAGTGCAAATGCTACTGCTGTATGGAGCTGTACACAATGCAACATTTAGTGTCTGGTTAACCACATTTATGGGACACGTAACCCTTTACCTTTAACCACATATACTTAGCCATTAGAGTGGATTAGGAATGGCAGTGGGTCATGGTCCAAGTACACAAACCTGAAGGAGAGATATATAACAAGAAAGCAAATACGTGGTTCTCTTACCAGCTGAATAAACATCCAAAAATCAGTGTTGCATGTAAAAGGGAGAAGTCACGTTAGAAGTTAGCATCTTTAATAAGTCAGTAAATGTGAACCAATCCAAGTATCCGTACTGCCACTTCCACTTGCAGAGTCAGATTGTTTAAGCCATAGTTCTAGCTCTAAACTCCTTCAAATGATTACCTCTTCCACCACAGCTATTCTGAACATGGCAGACAAGTGGACAGGTCATGTGTCACCAGTCCAAATCCTTTCTTCACAGTTTACTAACAGCTGCTCTATGAGATGTCAAGCACTCAGGAGTCAAGCCTCAAAACACTAAAACTAATACTGCATGGAGGGGTCCTAAGTATAACCTTCAGGACACCCCAAACATACAGGAGAAGCAGAATGTTAGGTGCGTACATTGACTCTGCCAATGCTGTAAAGGTAATATTAGTGCTCCACAAACTCTCCTGTTGCAACAATAATTCAAAGTACTCATTACTTACCACTCCGCTGGAAGACTTGGTCTTCAACTCTAGCTTGACCATTCCAAACCCTGAAATTGCCAAAACATTAGTTTCTTATTTATACCACAATAAATGAATGAGAAACAAAGCCCAAGAAGTAACAAATTGGGTGCATCTGCCTTTAAAAGGTGCTTGTGATGAGCACCAATAAAAAGAGAGGCCAGCTTAGCTCTAATGGAAATTCTAGGAATCACTTGACAGAGACCCACAGATTTTGGCAGGCACTGGCAACATCTGGTTGACTGAACAACTCTGATTCAGGGAACTAATGGCATCCCATCTCATTACAAGGGTCCTGTTGGATCAGATCTAGCACTCAACTACCACAGCAGCCAAACAGATGCCTATGGAAAGACCATAAACAGGATGTGAGTACATGTTCACTTTTTGGAATTGTGCTAAGATTTGGACATTTTGGGTGCATTTTAAGTACAGTACCTCCAAAGAACAGCTCAAAGACGATCAACAAACCCCTTTAAACTCAGGGAAACTGATATGGGGCTCACCTATGTTATGCCACACTTCATATTCTCAAAATTCCACTAAAGTTGCAGCGTTGCTGCAGAGACAACCCCAGAGCTGAATATGCAAGCCAATATGTGGCGCAGAGCCCGCTTCAATAAGCCTAAAGTGAGCCAATAGGAGGTTCCATGCCAGTTTTTGAAATCTGCAATCACCATAGAATGGAGGCCCTCATCCATCTTGAGAGATTATGGACAAAGTCAGATGAGGAGAGTCAGAAAGCAGAAGACTGAAATGCAAGTGTTGCAGGCACCAGCTCAAAACCAATTGATTCATCTGAGAATTTAAGAGATGGGCTTTCCTTCCTGCTAGTGCTAGTTTTTAACTCGTTGTGTTACATTTTTGGAGAAAATGAATATACACTTTAAATAAAATATAGCATTTAAATAAAACAAGCATTAACTAAAACATCAAGGGATGAAAGCAAGGCCATCAATCCAATAAAAAATCTTAAGGATGGATGACAGATTGATAGAGTGAAGAAGGATAGAGAAACTAAGCGAAGGAGCAAGAACACTTCAAAGATGTGAACAAAAATATGCCATTCTAAACACATCTGAAGACCTTTAGCAACAGATTTCCAAAATATTTAGAGAATATATGCATAATTTGTGGCCATTGTCCTGCTTACCATATCCTTTGTTGAATACATCCCTGGCAGATTTCCCCAGGTCACAGTAGGATGGTGGGATAGCCATGGGGTCTGGAAGAAGCAAAAAAACCAGTACATATTTGGAAATAAATGAGCATGTATGAACACCATTCTCAGCAATTTCTTGCCACTACCTTACATGTCACATATGATGAAGAACCATGAGTCTATTCATAAATCTTCCTTTCCGACTATCAATAATTTTTTCGAGGGCAAAGAAATAATCCAAAATTTGATAGAAAGATTTAATAGTTTGAGTTCAATAACATATTTATTCCATGGCAGTCTGCTAAGCCAACAACTTTCTCTTGTGTATGGTTCCAAGAGCAACAGAATGGCTCCTTTGTATCAACAGCTTCCTCATCAACCTTAAAAGCCTTTGATCCAAAATTCATATTGGCTCCCCCCACCCCACTGCCACCCACAGAAAATTGCCAGGCTTGTGGGAAGTGACAAGTCTTTTTACAGCAAGGCCAAACTCCACTAAAGATACTTGCTGCTTGATTACTTGGGGAAGTAGTTTCGTTGCATTATTCCCAACTCCATGTACTGGAAAACCTTGTCTTAAGGAAATAAATTTAGTGGTAAAAACTAAATTGGCTGTCGACTCTACCCTATGAGGTGTTGACCTATTGGGCTGTACAGAGAAACTTATGCATAGCTATCTTGCTACTCTCAAGCTTCTATTTCCATTTCCCCCCTAAAGCATAGCAGGAGTTCTTCTGAACTTTGCTGAAGAAGAAATCTATTCTTGGCACATTCCTCTCCAATGTCACCTTCAGGAAGATAGCAGCGGTCAAAACGCAGAACTGCTTTGCAAGTCTGACATGTGGGATATCAGCAAGCCAGCTTTGTGCTGCTGGATAACATAACTCTTGCTTTTAAACACATCATCTTAGTATTAAGGTTCTAAATTTGTTTCTTTAATATCTGAACTTCCATATACGTATAGATACCTGGGGGTCTAGCAGGACCACAGCTGAACATGGTTGCAGACTTCTTATTTCACAATTTAGCTCCTAAATCATTTACTTCTCAACGTGAACCTACAGGACTCTCCTCTAGCTCTTTGATATACACCTGTCAAATATGGGGGGGAAATGCATGCATCATTAAAGATCAAAGCTATCACTTATAATACCTGCAACCACTACTTTTATACTCATTGTAACGCAATGTTTATACCAAACCTTCAAGGACAGCATGACAGGCAAACTTAAAAAAAAATACACATTAATATATATCACTTATCTACTAGGTTTAACCCCTGAAGGCAAGGAGCCGCTTCATATAAGTCCAGAGGTGTGAAAAGCATGTATGTGCAATATGTGGGGGATAGGGACAGGGAGATAGTATATGTGGGCATGTGCACTGGGAAACTGTTTACAACCGGCTTCTCAAATGTACACATAAGTTATACATAACATTCACATACGACAGGTCTACTTGAAGAGACCCTTACCTTACTATACATCAGACCAACCTCTCCCTTGGAAAAGGGAATATGATACCTATGATTATCATTATCAAACGCCTGCCAGCTATAGAGGCTCCAAGCCTCCTGCTTGGGGGGAAAGGGAGTATCTGTATGCAGTCAGCTCTTGTAACTACTGGCAGCAGTGCATTCTGAATTCAGCCATTCAATTCCTAATCCAGCTCTTCAGTTCATTCAGGTGAGTCAATTCTTTCTATAAAGTAGATTCACTAAAAAGCATGGATCCAACCTAAGCCTGACCATTCTCTGTGTCTAATTCTTTCAATAATAAATCATGGTTCCAAGCTTTCCTCAAGTCAAATTAACATTGATTCTGGAGGTATTTCAAATCAGCCTCCCCATTTTAGGCAGAATGTGTTAATCTGGACTCTCCAAGTGGAGATGGCTTTTTATTTTATGTTTGTCTGCTTGCTTCCTATATGCCTCTCAAAGTATTTTTTAGCCCCCTTCGATTTCTTCTCCCTTTTCCTTTCACATATAATTTGTGCCCTATTCCCACCCCCAAGTACATGCAATTTCTTCCATCCCTCCTCCCTGCTCCTTGTACATTCACTTCCTCCTATACCAGCTACCCTCCCTATTCCCAGTTTATCATGACTTTTAGAGCTGCTGCTTGTATCTGTCCCCTGTGAGAGGGGGTGGACTGCAGTGCTAACACTGATCTGGAAGTGGGCTAGTTCTTCTTCTTTGGCGATCACTCGTAGCCGAGTAAGATTGTCTTCCATGAACACGGTTTTAACAAGGCCCTAAGTGACTGTGGAGGCCAATTCTGGATCCACACGTCCTTTCACAGTGGGGACATTGGTTTCGGGGGGGGGGGAGTTGATCACGGTGTGGATTTGTTAAGCGTGCCTTCCTCTTAGCACACTTCTCCCTTACGTCCTGAGTTCGAGTGTCTTCAAAGCCCATGACACCTTTGGTAAAGGCTGTTCTCCAACTGGAGCACTCACAGGCCAGTGTTTCCCAGTTGTCAGTGTTTATACTACATTTTTTTATATTTGCCTTGAGACAGTCTTTAAACCTCTTTTGTTGACCACCAGCATTACGCTTTCCATTTTTAAGTTCGGAATAGAGTAGTTGCTTTGGAAGACGATCATCAGGCATCCGCACATGACCAGTCCAACGAAGCTGATGTTGAAGAATTATTGCTTCAACACTGGTGATCTTTGCTTCTTCCAGTGGGCTAGTGCCCAATGGTGGTCCCCAGTCCTCAGTTTCAGAAATTATGATCTATACTAATTGGCGCCTATAAAAAACCCTTGTCAACTGAATGCAAGGCAGGAAAAAGAAAATGTCTGAAGACATTTATACTCCCAAGAAAGACAAAGCTACTAATCACTAGTTTTCTTTTTCCCAACCCTTCCTTTTCTGGTGAAATTCTGTACTGTGCATCCATCATTTCAGCCTAATATGATGTTTTACCACCAAGCCAAGCCAGCCCAATGAAAGATACCGACCTACTGTGTGCCATCCATGTACATTGTAGTATTGCACTTTAGGAATATTTTAGATAAGAACAATTTGTATTGTTGTAGACAGAATAGTTTTCAAAGGTAGCATTAGAAGCAATAATTATTATTTTGTTCTTTTCTTTTTGCTCTTCCCAAGATTTTTTTTTTAAAAATTCACAATACAATAAAATTGTATTCAGAAACATTAAAAATAGTGCCAATAATAGTAATCATCATCATCATCATCATCAAGTTTATTTACATCTTGGCTTCTTCCACCCTCTGCCTCAAATAAGAGATTGTATTTTTAAGGAAATTAAATTGTAACATATTTAGCATTATTGATCTGCAGTGTTGCAGTTTTGAGACTAAGAGATCAGTGGAGAGAAAACCAGAGTACTAATTTATTGGCTTTTATAAACATTGTTTCATTCATGATTATTTTTTTTAAGTTTTCAAATTGAAGCCCACTCTGCTTTTAATTAATGTGCTATTTTTAACAGGTTCCCCAATTGGTTAATTTTCAGCTGAACCAGAAGAGAAGGCAAAAGAGTTATCGTAAGAAAGCAGTACTGAGTTCTGTGGGGGCTTTGTGCTCCAACCAATCCTTGGGACTACCACCTGCCAGGGTCTGTACAGACTTAATGTCCATCAGGTGTAGTGCCCAGCCAGCCAGTATTGATTCACATCTCAGCCATTTCTGTATGTGCCAATGCCACATACTGAATGAAACATGGACTGGATTTTCCTATTCCAAAACTGCAATTGTTGTGCAGCTTTTCAAGAAGTTGCAGTCAGGCTTTTATGGGTATGTTTGTAGCAAAAGGAAGAACAAAGAAACAGTGGGGTCACTCAGAGGAGAAGCTGGTGAAATGCAAACAGGGGACACAGAAAGGGCTGAACTCCTCAATGCCTTCTTTGCCTCAGTCTTCTCCGATAAAGAAAACAATGCCCGACCTGAAGAATTTGGAGCAAATGATTCAGCAGAGGTAACACGGCCCAGAATAACTAAGGAGATAGTACAAGAATACTTGGCTAGTTTAGATGTATTCAAGTCTCCAGGGCCAGATGAACTGCATCCAAGAGTATTAAAAGAACTGGCAGATGTGATCTCAGAACCACTGGCAGTCATCTTTGAGAATTCCTGGAGAACAGGCGAAGTCCCGGCAGACTGGAGGAGGGCAAATGTTGTCCCTATTTTCAAAAAGGGGAAAAGAGAGGACCCAAATAATTACCGCCCAGTCAGTCTGACATCAATACCAGGGAAGATTCTGGAGCAGATCATTAAGCAAACAGTCTGTGAGCACCTAGAAAGTAATGCTGTGATCACCAATAGTCAGCATGGATTTCTGAAATATAAGTCATGTCAGACTAACCTGATCTCATTTTTTGACAGAATTACAAGCCTGGTAGATGAAGGGAACGCAGTGGATGTAGCCTACCTTGATTTCAGCAAGGCATTTGACAAGGTGCCCCATGATATTCTTATAAAGAAGCTGGTAAAATGCAGTCTTGACTTTGCTACCACTCAGTGGATTTGTAACTGGCTGACTGACCGAACCCAAAGGGTGCTCATCAATGGTTCCTCTTCATCCTGGAGAAGAGTGACTAGTGGGGTGCCACAGGGTTCTGTCTTGGGCCCGGTCTTATTCAACATCTTTATCAACGACTTGGATGATAGACTCAAGGGCATCCTGATCAAATTTGCAGATGACACCAAACTGGGAGGGGTGGCTAACACCCCAGAGGACAGGATCACACTTCAAAACGACCTTGACAGATTAGAGAACTGGGCCAAAACAAACAAGATGAATTTTAACAGGGAGAAATGTAAAGTATTGCACTTGGGCAAAAAAAATGAGAGGCACAAATACAAGATGGGTGACACCTGGCTTGAGAGCAGTACATGTGAAAAGGATCTAGGAGTCTTGGTTGACCACAAACTTGACATGAGCCAACAGTGTGACGCGGCAGCTAAAAAAGCCAATGCAATTCTGGGCTCCATCAATAGGAGTATAGCATCTAGATCAAGGGAAGTAATAGTGCCACTGTATTCTGCTCTGGTCAGACCTCACCTGGAGTACTGTGTCCAGTTCTGGGCACCACAGTTCAAGAAGGACACTGACAAACTGGAACGTGTCCAGAGGAGGGCAACCAAAATGGTCAAAGGCCTGGAAACGATGCCTTATGAGGAACGGCTAAGGGAGCTGGGCATGTTTAGCCTGGAGAAGAGGAGGTTAAGGGGTGATATGATAGCCATGTTCAAATATATAAAAGGATGTCACATAGAGGAGGGAGAAAGGTTGTTTTCTGCTGCTCCAGAGAAGCGGACACGGAGCAATGGTTCCAAACTACAAGAAAGAAGATTCCACCTAAACATTAGGAAGAACTTCCTGACAGTAAGAGCTGTTCGACAGCGGAATTTGCTGCCAAGGAGTGTGGTGGAGTCTCCTTCTTTGGAGGTCTTTAAGCAGAGGCTTGACAACCATATGTCAGGAGTGCTCTGATGGTGTTTCCTACTTGGCAGGGGATTGGACTCGATGGCCCTTGTGGTCTCTTCCAACTCTATGATTCTATGATTCTATGAAATGCCAGACATTCAGACATCAAATCATTCCAAGTTCAGTGCTGGAACCAACATATCCAGCGTACTTAGTGTGTGGCTACTCACCTGGCTGCATAGCACGACTATGAGAAGCTCAAAGGCTACTTCTGTCATCCCCAGCCAGCATGGCTATGCTGTCTGGAGTTGATAGGAGTTGTAGTCCAAAATGTCTGACAGGCAACAGGCTGACGAAGGCTGAGCTAAGATCTGCCTGTTTACAGCTCTCATACAACAGGGTTTAAAGTAAGCACTCAAAACCACACACCCACTTCTCCAGTCTATCCTGGGTGTAAAAAAATTGCTTCCTTGAGAAAGTGACAAAATTCACTTTGATATCTATAACTATGATAAGGTAATATTGGCCTCTCCTGGCAGATCTGTCTGCCCATCCAATGCTCCTATTATCTTTGCCACTCAAAACGTTTCCTATAGCTCTAAACCAACTTCCTTGTTAGTGATAACATTTTAAAAGGTTGGCATTTCAGAAGGAAACCAAAGCAGCATGAGTTTAACCATACTACCCTTTCATTTTCAGCAGCAGCAGCTCCCTCTTTGGAGTTGCTCTGCAAGGAATCACAATCAGAATAACCATGAAGAAGAGATGTAAGCACATGTGGATGAACCTGGGCACACACGACTGCAAGAATAGATATATACACTTGAGCAAGATTGAGAGGTGCTACTGAATGCAGTCCACCTGCAGATTTACAATAGTCCTGGAAGCCAAAAGAGCCGGGCAACTCCTATGTCCACCCAATACAATCATTGTGGGGTTACTACAAATTTCAGGAGGTATCACAGACACACACAAAAAGCCCTATGGCCACAGCACTTATTGTGGAATTATCAGTATGGAACTTCCCACCCTTAGTTCTGCATCAAAATAGTAGTATTTTTGTTTAAAATAAAATGCCCAATTGCTGAGATTCCGAGCAATTCCACTGACATTTTCATGAATGTGACACCTCAGGAGATTTCACAAAAGTTGTATGTCTATCTACAACTCTCATGCTTCCATTTAATGATGGATGAAAAGGAATTGTGTATATGCTCTAATTCAGTTATTGCCAGGGCTTAAGCTTGCAAAGATTTACTTTTGAGTCCAGTTAAACATTGCTCTCTCTTACATCCATAACTTACCAGCATGTCTGTCAGACATAGATAGTGGAGGCCTTGCTTAAAATTCTTGCTCAACCTCAAAGCTCTTTGGATAACCATCCTCTCCAAATGAGGGGGCAGTACAAGCTATCCTGAGCTCTTTGAAAGAGATCAAAGCAGAAAATACCATGCATGGACAAATGAGCATCACCATCTCAAGACTCTCTCTGTGCAGATTTTAAAATCTATGCTTTTCAGAGAAAGGCCAACACATTTTTAAACCAAGCCACTGAATTCCAATAAGCCTACTAACAACTGCTGACACCATGCAAGTACAAACCACCTTTAACTGTGGTTTTATTGTCACATATTCCCTTTTGCTGTTACCCAAAAGCAGAGTTAGAAACGCAGATATGTAAACTAATTGCCAAATGGCACCTTAAACCTGGGTTACGGTCGCCACAACAGAATATCTAAGCACTATCCTTATTTCTATACTGCTTTACATTTTAAAGAAAAAAAACCCTAAATGATATACAACACAACACATTAAAACATCAAATAAAACAATCCAGAATAAAACAAATTTAAGCCTCAAGGAAAATATTTCAGATTCTTCTCTAAGTGACATTTTGCTTTCCACATATTTATTTACCTATAATAATAATAATAATAATAATAATAATAATAATAATTTATTTGTACCCCGCCCATCTGGCTGGGTTTCCCCAGCCACTCTGGGCGGCTTCCATAGAAACCAAAAATACAGTAAAATATCACAGATTAAAAACTTCCCTGAACAGGGCTGCCTTAAGATGTCTTCTGAATGTCAGGTAGTTATTTATCGCTTTGACATCTGATGGGAGGGCGTTCCACAGGGCGGGAGCCACTACCGAGAAGGCCCTCTGCCTGGTTCCCTGTAGCTTTGCTTCTCGCAATGAGGGAACCGCCAGAAGGCCCTCGGTGCTGGAACTCAGCGTCCGGGCAGAACGATGGGGGTGGAGACGCTCCTTTGGGTATACTGGGCCGAGGCCGTTTAGGGCTTTAAAGGTCAACACCAGCACTTTGAACTGTGCTCGGAAACGTACTGGGACCCAATGTAGGTCTTTCAAGACCAGTGTTATGTGGTCTCGGCGGCCGCCCCCAGTCACCAGTCTAGCTGCCGCATTCTGGATTAGTTGTAGTTTCCGAGTCACCTTCAAAGGTAGCCCCACGTAGAGCGCATTGCAGTAGTCCAAGCGGGAGATAACTAGAGCATGCACCACTGGCGAGACAGTCTGCGGGCAGGTAGGGTCTCAGCCTGCGTACCAGGTGGAGTTGGTAGACAGCTGCCCTGGATACAGAATTGACCTGCGCCTCCATGGACAGCTGTGAGTCCAAAATGACTTCCAGGCTGCGCACCTGGTCCTTCAGGGGCACAGTTACCCTATTCAGGACCAGGGAGTCCTCCACACCCGCCCACCTCCTGTCCCCCAAAAACAGTACTTCTGTCTTGTCAGGATTCAACTTCAATCCATTAGCCGCCATCCATCCTCCAACCGCCTCCAGGCACTCACACAGGACCTTCACCGCCTTCACTGGTTCTGATTTGAAAGAGAGGTAGAGCTAGGTATCATCTGCATATTGATGGACACCCAGTCCAAACCCCCTGATGATCTCTCCCAGCGGCTTCATATAGATGTTAAAAAGCATAGGGGAGAGGACGGAACCCTGAGGCACCCCACAAGTGAGGGCCCAGGGGTCTGAACACTCATCCCCCCCCCACTTTCTGAACACGGCCCAGGAGGAAGGAGCAGAACCACTGTATAACAGTGCCCCCAGCTCCTCTAGACGGTCCAGAAGGATGTTATGGTCGATTGTATCAAAGGCCGCTGAGAGATCCAGCAGAGCCAGGAAACAACTCTCACCTTTGTCCCTAGCTCGCCGGAGATCATCAACCAGCGCGATCAAGGCAGTTTCAGTCCCATGGTGAGGCCTGAATCTCGATTGGAAGGGATCCAAATGGTCCGCATCCTCCAGGCGTGCCTGGAGTTGTTCAGCAACCACGCGCTCAATCACCTTGCCCAAGAATGGAAGATTTGAGACTGGGCGATAGTTGGCCATACTGGCCGGGTCTAAAGATGGTTTTTTAAGAAGCGGTTTAATGACCGCCTCTTTCAGCGGATCTGGGAATGTTCCCTCACAGAGGGAAGCATTCACCACCCCGCAGAGCCCATCGCCCAGCCCTTCCCGGCTTGCTTTTATTAGCCAGGATGGGCAAGGATCAAGGAGACAGGTGGTTGGTTTCATGCGTCCAAGCAGGCTGTCCACATCCTCGGGGGTAACAGATTGAAATTGATTCCATGCAACTTGACCAGACAGAGCTCTAGCACTCTCCCGCCCCAGCCCTGCTCCCACGGTGGTGTCTAGCTCCTTCTGAATATGAGTGATTTTATCTGCAAAAAACTTTGCAAAATCGTTGGAGGACATCTTGGGGTCTTTACAAGGCCCCGGTGGTAAAGGTGGTTCCGTTAAATTGCGAACCACCTCAAAGAGTCTCCTGCTACTATTTTCTGCAGATGCAATAGAGGCGGTGAAGAAAGTCTTCTTCGCTGTCGCTATCGCCACTTGGTAGGCTCGACGTTGAGCTCTACCCTGTGTCCGGTCAGATTCGGAGTGAGTTTTCTGCCACCGACGCTCTAGCCGTCTCAGCGATTGTTTCATCGCCCTCAGCTCCGAAGAAAACCATGGGGCTGTCCGGGCTCCATGCAATCGGAGAGGGCGCTTCGGAGCCAGACAGTCGATAGCCCTGGTTAACTCCTTGGTGCAGCGGGGAGGTCGGTACACCAAAAGGAATCCTGTACTGCCCCTATTGCCCAACTTCCAGAACATGCACTCAGAGAACTGGATCTTCCCAGTAGGACGCCAGGTGCAAGCTAGTGACTTCCTAAAAATCACTGCAACCCCCCCTCCCCGCCCACATGACCTGGGTTGCTGTGCGTAAGAGAAACCTGGTGGGCAAGCAGCGGCAAGGACAGGCCCATCTGCTTCCTCCAACCAGGTCTCTGTCACACATGCCAGGTCAAATCCTCCATCCACAATCAAGTCGTGGATGGCAGTGGTTTTATTCATCATTGACCTGGCATTGCACAGCAACACTTTCAGGTCATGTGGGTTTCCCCTGTTGATTCCAGTATCCATCCGGTCAAGGCCAGACCCGGAGGCAGGGATAGTCTTCAAACAACGACTAAACCTGCCTCCTCGGTAATGACATGGTCTGGTCTTAGCGTAACTCCGCCTCCTGCCCATGATCACCGAGATCGGATGTCCCAGTGCTTCCGCCCCCGTGGAACTTGTCCCAGCCATCATGTTGGCTGGGGCCCCACTCCCAGGCAGCCCTGATCCCGCCCCTTAAAAACAAAATACAAACTATACAGAACCAATAAAACAACAACAAAAGGAACAGAACAATTATACTAAAATTAATCCCCAACCAACTATACATCCCACCCACCCACCCCCAACAAAGGAAAAAAGGAAAAAAAGAAATAAAAATTTAAATTGCCACCGACTGCTTGAGGACATTTTAAAGCACATTAACCACCTGGAACAGGGAAGCAATGGCAGAACACTTCCCACACTTCTCCAAAAGTTTGTTCCTGGGCCACGCCCCCTGGGCCAGTTGGAGAAGGCCCTGGAAGGGAGTAGGCCCTGCAGTCCTCACCCAGCTGATGGTCCAAGGCTTCCCCGCAGCAGGAGTCCCTTTATAGCTGGGGGAGAGGGCCTGGGCCACGCCCCCTTGGCCAGTTGGAAAAGGCCCTGGAAGGGAGCAGGCCCTGCAGTCCTCACCCAGCCGATGGTACCTACTTAATTTATAGAGCTGCCCCATAGCAGAAGTACTTTAGGAAGCCAGTGTGGGATAATGCTTAGAGTGTCGGACTAGGACCTGGGAGATCAGGGTTCAAATCCCCACTCAGTCATGAAGCTCACTGAGTGAACATGGAGTCAGTCACAGTCTCTTAATTTACCTCAAAGAGTCATAGTAGGGATTAATTGGGGGTGGGGGGAAAACCATGTACTCCTTGGAGGAAAAGGTGGGAGATGCCTACCTGCTTAAGAAAGCTGGAGGGGCCAGCCAGATGGAGATGTCAGTTGCCACCTGGCATTCAAAGATCTCCATGTGGTCACAACTGGACCTGCACAGTTTGCAAAATGCACCTGATACCTGGCTAATTTTGAACACTGCTTAAAAGAAGAGGAAGAAACCATAATAGCTTGTGCTTTGCACAGCAAAGGTCCTAGGTTCAATTTCTTGGTATCTCCATTTAAACAAAAAAGGAGGATCAGGAAGCAGGTGATGTTAAGCCCTGGAGAGTTGCTACCAGTCAGAGGAGACCATGATGAGCTACACCAGGCTCCCATCACCCCTTGCTATGGGCCATGCTGGCTGGGGCTGATGGGACTTTCAGTCCAGCAACATCTGGAGGCCACTACATTGGCTAACCCCGAACTAGACTGATAAACAACCCGATCCCACACAAAGCAATTTCACACATTCCCATAGTTCACCTGTCAATAAACTGCACGTAGAATTATTAATTGCATCTTTATCACCCCACCATCACTACTTGTTCTCTAAACAGTGTTCAAATTAGCCAGGCGCCAGACTACTGGCCACTTGTGACCAAGTGAAGCTGCTTGGGCACTGCCAGGATGGTGCCTGACATCACCACCATCTGGAAGTGCATACCTGGGAATCTTGGGGTCTTAACTGTTTTCACACACTAATGCCACATCTTGCAGAATTCTATCAGTTACATTTTATCTGCACAATCAGAATGAATTTCAGGAACCAATATGCTTTTTCTGTGCAGCCTGAGAATGAGCAGTGAACAATGTTATAGTGAATTGTTGCTTGTCTTCACTTACCCCAACCCACAGTTCACAGCTGTGAATAATATTATTATGTTACGAATGGTCTGTTACCATTATGAAAAACAAGTTGGAATAGGCTACAGCTGCTGTATTTCAAAAAGTGAAAATCCGGACACACAAAAAATACCACTTTTGAGCTATTTTTTTGGGAAATCAGCAAAAACGACACTGCTGACATGGCTTACCATACATCTGGATTCTCCCAGACATTTTGCCGATTTCCGCTGGGACAGTGCTTCCAACTACAGTAGTCCAGGAAATTCTGGACATATGGCAACCCTAGAATAGGCCGTTCTATGTGGGCTGTCCCTGGATAAAGTGACTTTTCTTCTTTAAGCTCTCAAAGTTCTTAACCTAGCTCAGGCTTCCTCAACCTCGGCCCTCCAGGTTTTTTTGACCTACAACTCCCATGATCCCTAGCTAGCAAGACCAGTGGTCAGGGATGATGGGAAATGTAGTCTCAAACATATCTGGTGGGCCAAAGCTGAGGAAGCCTGACCTGGCTCAAAGTTGTCATCTGCTAGCCAGATGTTTAACTGATAATCAATCATGATCAGTCCATCATTTGAAAAATAAAGACTTTAGAACAGTCGTGCCCCAAAATGGAAACCAGATGTTCTGTTCTGGTGGCTATAACCTTGGTTTAATGAGCCATTTGGTGCCTAGCTTATATACCTGAGTTTCTGACACTACAGTACCTCTAAAGAGCTTGAGATGGCAGGCAAGCCTGCACACTTTAACCTGACAACAACCCTGTGAAGCAGCCTATGCAGAGAGATGGGGGGTGGGGGTGGGGATCCCCAAAGCCATCCAGTGAGCAGAGATTTGAACCTGTGGCTTCCTCTTAATCTCAGTTTTTTCTCTGGAACGCACTTGCAGAATAAAAATTTGCTGGCACCACACCGATTTTTTTATCGATGAGAAATACATTGGAAAGCACGATTAGCAGTGCCCTCGGTATCCTGACACTTGACAGTCTTGCTCTCATACTGAAACTATTCATATTCCGCAAGTATTTTTTTTTAGAAAAATACTTTGATGCCATAATATATGATACTACACTGAAATGTTCAGATGTTGCCCTTGAACCTTCCCGCCCCGCCTGCCAGCTTCTCCCTTTGGGTTCTGCTGCCTCAATTTCTTCATTGGTTTTTATTCTGCTCATTTCGTATGCCGAAGATCGCAGGGGGCTTCACGCCGCCAAATACAGGAGACGCCGCCGTGGCGGGGTCTCCGCGTCTCCCCGCCGCCCTCCCCCCTCCCCCCCTTGCGAGCGCGGCCTTGGCAACAGCCTCAGGCGGCGGGCCGGCCGGCGGGCGGGCCGGCGGGCGGGCGGGGGCTGGAGGCCCGCCCTCAGAGGAGCCCCTCGCTCGGCAGCCCGGGAGGGCGGCGGCGGCGGCGGCGGCGGCGGCGAGGGGGCAGCGCTTCCCCACAAGGCCCAAGGCCCTCTCCGCGGCCCCCACCCGAAGCCTCAGGCGGCCCCGCTCGCCGTTGCGAGGGCGTCGCCGGGCTCCTCCAGCCGCGAGCCGCCTTCCCTCGCCCGCCTTCCCTCGCCGCGCACCTCAAGGGCCAGGGCCAGGGCCGCCTCCGCCGCCGCCGCCGCCTCCTCCGTCAGTCCGTCCCTCCTTGTCAAGCTGAAGGTCTCCGTCTCCGCGCACTGCGCAGGCGTAACGCTCGGGGCCCGGCTCTGGCCCCGCCCCCTTGCCGGAGCTTGCGTCTCAAGGCGCAGGCGCGGCACCAGCCTCTGCCCCGCCTCTCTTTCTCTCGCGTCATCTCTGCGCAAGCGCACAGATTCCTTCCGAGGCGCAAGGTGGGGCTCCCCGGCCGCCTGCTGGGACCCCGGGGTCATCTAGTCCAACCCCCTGCGAGGCAGGAAACGTGGGGATCGAACCCACAACCAGGAGATTAAGAGTCTCACGCTCCACAGACTGGGCTGCCCCCGTTTTTTGTTTTTGATTTTCAGTTACAAATAAATTAGAGATAAAAAAAGAGAACAGTAAAGATAATACCAACAATAACAACATTTGTCCATTTATTCCTGCTCTGCATTGTCTCGTTTCTTAACCAATTACTGAGTCACAAGAGAACTGTTGTTCTATGACTTCTAAGCTTAGGAGTATTTGGTGAGTTACTTTGTCCAAAAAATTTGAGAGTCTGTGTACAGTGTCCACTGGATCACCTTTATACACATGTTGACACTCTTAAAAAGCTCTAGTTAACAAGACATAGTAAACTCTTACAGAAGTTATACTAGTTTTTCTTCTATATGCTTGGTAGTTCTATCTTTAACAATACTTTACACCAGTTTTCTTGGAACAGACATTAAATTAACCAACCTGTAATTTCCAGCAAAAAGCCCCTGGATTGCTTTTTAAAAATGGTGTTCCCTTGACTGCTTTCCAGTCCTCAGATATGGAGGCTGTTCTTAGCAACAGGTTAAATATTTTTGTTAGAAGATCAGCAATTGCACATTTCTGTTATTTAAGAATTCTTGGGGGCTTGCCATCCAGACCTAATGATGGGGTGAGTTCCCATTGCTCTGTCCCAGCTGCTGCCAACCTAGCAGTTTGAAGGTACGCCCAAAAGTGCAAGTAGATAAATGGGTACCACTGCAGCGGGAAGGTAAACGGCATTTCCATGCACTCTGGTTTCTGTCACAGTCTCCCATTGTGCCAGAAGCGGTTTAGTCATGCTGGTCACAACTCAGAAAGCTGTCTGTGGACTGGACCTAACCGTCTAGGGGTCATTTACCTTTACCTTACGTTATATCCTGGCTGAAGCCTCCTGCCCAACCTCAAAGAGTAGCCCCATATAGAATGCATTACTGTACAGTAATCCAATCCAATGCATGGACAGTTGTGTCCAAACTATCCCAATCCAGGAATGGCTCCAACTATCTTACCAGCCTAACCCATTTTAGCAGTCTGAAGTGGTATAGCCCACCCAACACTTCGGTCCCATCACCTCATTTACAGAACAGGCATCCAAAGGGTATTCTGCAGAGGTGTGTCTGTCATGTCAACATCATTTAGGAATATACCTGTGTCTATGATTTTATGGGCAAAGGAACAATATAGATTTTGGGGGTAGGGAAATGGTAGATGGAATCAGCCAAGGAGAGGCAGAGCCAACTTAGTTTTGTGCCCCTGCTCCTTGCTGCCGAAGAGTGCATCAGGCCCATCTCCTCCAGCATGCCATCCCCACAGGGGCCCACAAGCAGGACCTGAGTGCAACAGTGCTCCCCCAGACTGAGGTTCTTCGGGCTGTGTCCCATTTGCCCAAACAGACCAGAAACCACTGTGCAGAAATATTATGAAGTTGTTTTGTTGATCTCTGGAAACTGGAATTGCTTTGTATGGAAAGTAGGAGGGTTAGGCAACAGAGAGCAGTTGTCTTGTTTTTGTTTAGTAGTTTAAAATGACATGGCTCTAGATAATGGCTGCTGCAATAACTCCTTTTTGACTTCCTGCTTTTATCAGCTTTGAAAGCTCTGTAATTTGTCAGATTGATAGGTGGTAACCCTAATGCTGCACATGTAAAGGAAAGTGATGCAAGCACCAGCCTCCTAAAGTTGAAGTCTGCTATCCATTCTGTAGTCTCACAAATCTGCACAATGTATTCCTTCGACATTTCTTTTGCAGTTGAAGTCTGCTATCCATTCTGTAGTCTCACAAATCTGCACAATGTATTCCTCCGACATTTCTTCTGCAATGTTTACTATTTTGCATTATTTATTTTGATTTTGCTAGTTATTGGAAATGCAAGAACATAAACAAATTTTAAACCTTCTCTGTGGCTTCGGAGATTTCAGCAGACATGACCCATATTTTCAAGCAATTTTCACAGCTATGAGGTCTAGAAACTTGTTTATTAAAAACAGAAAGCTGAGACACTCAGGAATCTGAACTCTATACCTACTATTATATTCTGCTCTTGTGAAACCTTTGTATGTACACAGGGCCTCTCCAGACTGATGTCTTTGTTGGGGGGGGGGTGACTTGATCGTGGATGGAGGACTTGACCTGACATGTGTAACAGACTTGGTGGGGGAGGGGTTTGCAGTGATTTTTAGGAAGACATAAGCTTGCACCAGGCATCCTATTGGGAAGACCCAATTTTATGAGTGCAAGTTCTAGAAGTTGGGCAATAGGGGCATTACAGGATTCTTTTTGGTGTATCAACCTCCCTGCTGCACCAAGCATTCCCTGGCCAAGCTGCTTCAGGTCATGGTGGATGTTTTCCTAGAGATACCTAGTTTGGTTGTTCTAGGGGATTTTAACATCCACACTAACACAACCTTACAAGGGGCCGCTCAGGACTTCATGGAAAGCATGGCCTCCATGGGGCTGTCCCTGAATAAGTTTGGCCCAACTCATAGGCGCAGACATGCCTTAGACCTGGTGTTCACCTCTATGGATGTGGGTGATCTGACACTAAGTAAAATCAAAACAAACGAAGTGCCATGGTTGGATCACTTCCTGGTGCAACTGGACTTCTCCACAACCCTTCCCCTCTGGGACGGAGGTGGAACTGATTTGGATGGTCCGCCCCTGCCACTTAATGGATCCAAATGGTTTCCAGAGAGTGGTAGATGTTTTATCCCATGCTGATGGCCTTTCAGCTGATTCCCTGGTGGCCCGCTGGAATGTGGAGTTAACCAGGGCTATCGACTTGTCTGGCTCCAAAGTGCCCTTTCTGATTGCATGGCGCCTGGACAGCCCCGTGGTTTTCCCCAGAGCAGAGGGCAATGAAACAATCGCTGAGATGGCTAAAGAGCAAGTGGTGGAAAACTCATTCTGAATCGGACCGGACACATCGAGCCTACCAAGTGGCAATAGCAATGGCGAAGAGGACCTTCTTCACCGCCTCTATGGCATCTGCAGAAAACAGCAGGAGGAGACTCTTTTAGGTGGTTTGCAATCTAACGGAACCACCTTCATCATTGGGGCCTGGAAAGGCCCCCAGGGTCTCCTGCAATGATTTTGCAAAGTTTTTTTAACATCTATATGGAGCCGCTGGGAGAGATCATCAGTGGGTTTGGGCTGGATGTTCATTAGTATGCGGATGATACCCAGCTCTACCTCTCCTTTAAATCAGAAACATCCTGCAGGATTCATCTCACCCGGGATACAGTCTGTTTGCACTACTGCCTTCTGGCAGGAGATATAGAAACATCAAGTCAAGGACAAATAGACTGAAAAATAGTTTCTATCCAAGAGCTGTGGCCTTTTTGAATGCTGTAACTCGATAGTGTGACCTGGAAGTTTGATGGGTGTGGGTGTGGGTGTGGCTGGAATGTGGTTTGTTTGGTTGTTGTTGCTGTTTTGCTTTTGTTGTTTTTTTAAGGGATGGCATCCAATTTCGTTGCACTGTGCAATGTTGCACTTGTGTAATGACAATAAAGAATCTATCTATCTATCTATCTAAAGGCGGGGAATGTCTTGTGTGAGTGCCTGGAGATGGTTGGAAGTTGGATGGCAGCTACCAGATTGAGGTAGAATCCTGACAAGACAGAAATACTGTTTCTGGGATACAGGGGGCAGGAAGGTGTGGAGGACTCCCTGGTGCTGAATGGGGTAACTGTGCTCCTGAAGGATCAAGTGTGTGGCCTGGGAGTCATTTTAGACTCCCAGCTGTCCATGGAGGCACAGATCAATTCTGTGTCCAGGGCAGCTGTCTACCAGCTCCACCCCCATCGTTCATCCCAGACACTGAGGTCCAGCTCCAAGGGCCTTCTGGTGGTTCCCTCACTGCAAGAAGTGAGGTTGCAGGGAACCAGGCAGAGGGCCTTCTCGATAGTGGCACCCGCCTTGTGGAATGCCCTCCCACCAGGTGTCAAGGAATTAAACAACTATCTGACTTTTAGAAGACATCTGAAGGCTGACGTATAAGGGTAAAAAGATATTTTTTAATTGTTGTTGGCATATTAATAAGGCATTGGTGATAATTTATTCTGCTGTATTAGTTCTGTGACATTTCCCCGATACTACATTATTGCTGTCTGGACAAGCTGTAGTGCAAAATACATGGGGACGACGACGACCCAGAACATTTGTGGTATTATGGATTTTTTGTGGAATTTCAGCTGGAAGTTTTCACCCACTTCTCTGACCCCACTGTGGGGCTGCCGACCAGATCTCAGGTTTAGGAAATCATTGTTAGTCTCTGCGCTTCGCTTCTCCTGTTGTGTCCCTAGTCAGGCTCAAATCTTTTTGTACACTTATTCCTTTAAGCACCAGGGGGCAGTGCAGTGTCCAGCAATATGCATTGCCTCTTTGACATGACCCAGTGCTCACCTGTGAACTACTTTCAGTGGGCAGAACAAGATTAGTGTTTTACAAGAGCACTCAGGCAGTAATACCTTGGGGAAAGGGGACAAAATACTGAGTGACACGCTATGCCTGCCTGTTCCATTCAGTGCCTCTTCCAAAGGAGTGTATAGTCTTAGCAGGTTCACTGATTTTGCTGCTCCTTTTAGCAACCCGTTTCATCGCTTGAATTTTTGTTTAAATGGCAGGATATTAATCCACAAGTAAATAATAAAGACTGCAAATCTATGCAGACTTAACTAAAAAAATAACCTCCACTAAATGCAATAAGGTGTTCTTGCTAAATGTGGTTCAGATCAAGCTGCAAAAAACAATCCGCTGGCAACTTTCCCAAAGCAAGCTGAAGGGCTGCGCTGGGAAACCTTTGTCCTGGCACATGTTGTTGGATCACAGCTCCTGGCAATCCTTCCTGCTGGCTGCTGGACTCCAACATGTGGATAGCCACCAAGTGTGGAAGGAGAGAAATGTGGGAACTAAAGTAGCATATCGAAGTGGATGGGTTTTTTTTTACCTGGAAAGTGCTAGGCCTCTTTTTTCATCGACACCAGTTCCTAGTTTCCAGGGTCAATTCAAGATGCTGGTGTTAGCCCTGAATGACCTGGGACTCCCGTCCATTCGTTTTCACATCTGAAACACTACACAACACCATGAAGAATGGTGGGCAGCCACAGGGAGCAGGTTTATTGCTTGAGTGGCACCCACTCTATGGAATGACTTGCCAGTGGAGATCCTTTAGGCAACAAATACTCTGGAACTGAATCTTTCTTCTGGTTTTTTAAAAAATGCTGTTCCCAGAAGCTCTTTATACACATACAAGCAAGCAAAACTCTGTGTTTCCTTCGCTTAAAATCAGTGGAAGAGGCCTTGTCCAGTGATCTACCTTTTGTGAATGAGAGCAACTGAGCTGATCAAGACTGCCTCTTCAGATATATGGAATTCCCTATCTGGAGAGATTTGCCAAGCAACAGTGGTCTCTATAATATCACATGTAGAACTTATCTGCTGCTTTTGTGTGTTCAAAGTGTTTCATATCGATTAGCTTATAATCCTTATAAGCAACCCTGTAAGGTAAGCCAGTGACATTACCTCTATATAGCAGATGAGACGCTAAGGCTAGAGGGTCTTTCCTACGACTACCAAGTGACTTCAGAGCAGAGGGGACTTAACACTCTGACACAGCTACAGGTCAAGACAGTCAGATTTTTAATGCATTTCCCAGCTACTGATAAGAGTCATTCAGTTTTTAACATGCAGGTGCCTGTATTGTTGTTTTCACCAAGTGTATCCCATGCAATCCAGTCCCATCACAACTGCTCTCTTCCAGTGTGGTCAATGCAGTGCTTTTTCATAGCAAGTTGGATTTAAAAAGGGAGGCTCTAGACAGCACTTAAAATAGCTCTATATTATCAAGCAAGTCTCCATAGCCAAGATCCTCTTATGATTGCTCACTGTGAAGTCCTATTTAGCAAAGTCTCCAGCAACGTTGAGTTTCCTATTTTATTGCTCCCTGATGAGAATAGCTGCAATAACAGCAATAAATTGCTGCTTAATTTTGTTGCTTGGGGCAAGGTGTAATCTTACAGATTCCCTTTCATTATTATTTTTTCTTAATTGAAGAATAAGAGCCATTTTGCTATAAAAGGGAAAAAGGGGGTGCTGGGGAAAGGAAACCTGTTAAGGGGCAAATTATAACTAATCCCCTAGTCACTGGAACGGAAAATATTAAAATGACTTGCAAGGAATAATCTGTCGGTAAAAGACACTAGTCCGCAAACTGGGAAGTTTGCGTTTCTGCATTAAACAGCCTAGAACTGCAACTGCATTTTGTTTCACTAAAATGCTGCAAAGGAGGTCTGAAAAACAGAATAAATTTAATGCAAGGAATACTTTAATGCACTGAAGTGTGTGAATGAATAATGGACATTCTATTTTAAAGGCTAACTACAAAATTTGTTTACAATGAAAAGATCTCACCACAACCACAAAGCTGCTGTTCAGACTGGCAGCGGCCACCAAGGCCTAGAAAGGATCTCATGGGCCTGCCTGACACACTTTAGAACCAGAGCTGTGGGGAAAGCAGCTTAAAGGCTTTAGCTGAGGAAGCAGTTTACACCGGCAGTAGGTCAGGGACTGGGCTCCACTGACAATGTGTGACAGGCTCCCACAACAATGAGCCTTTTTAAAAACAGCGCACTGGTTGCTTGTTTGCTTCTAGGCCCAATTCAAGAGGCTCATATCCATATAGTTGAGGTGGCAGAGTCATGGCTTGCAGCTAATAGCCTTATTCTCCATGATGCCTTCCTGGAACTAGGGATTCTCCCCCCCCCCTTGATGTCACACTGGCCTTTTTGCAAATATACTAGAAGCCCTGTTCAGATACCATGTCTCTTTCCCTCCAAGCCCTCACAGATGTTGGTAACAGCAGCATTCTAGCAAGTTTGATTATCCTGAGCAGCACAGGGAATGGCAGACTGGGGGAAAGGCTTCTCCAAAATGACAGTTACAGATGGGTAGCCGTGTTGGTCTGCCATAGTCAAAACAAAATAAAAAAATTCCTTCCAGTAGCACCTTAAAGACCAACTAAGTTAGTTCTAGGTATGAGCTTTCGTGTGCATGCACAACCCTCTACAATCCACGTATCCCACTGAATATGCAAGAAAACTATGCAGCACTTTCTCGAAGAAGCTGCTCAAACATCTGATCAGCGTTCTCTTGGTATCTGAAGAAGTGTGCATGCACACGAAAGCTCATACCTAGAACTAACTTAGTTGGTCTTTAAGGTGCTACTGGAAGGAATTTTTTTATTTTGTTTCCAAAATGACAGAAATCCCTCCCCACAAAGGTGCATCTAATGATTATTGTATAGCATCTGACATATGCTGAAAATGCACTTCTTCAGGACCTTCAACACCGAATACGTATTTCAGGACCTATACTACTGTTCTGATGGCAAATAGTTTTGAACAGTGGGCCTTGGGCCACATTACTGTCATAGATGCTCCCTAGTGACTTAGCTGACTCTGCTTTGTCCAAAATTAGCCTTTTACCAGCTCCCATCATCCCCAACAGACATATGCTGCTCGTCCTGAAGCTTCCTAATGGAATGTTTTCTACTACAAATGTTCCACTTGTGCCTGGAGGCGACCCCTAGATCTAAGATGACAGGAAGGTGGGGCTGAATGATGCCTTACAGCAACAAAGGAGACACAGCAGGCAACTGTTCCTGCTCAAATCTGAACCTGCCTGCAGAGGTAGAAGCCCATTAACTGCTGACAAAAGAAATGAATTTGGGCCAAATAGAGCAGGACAACAACAGCCAGGGATCTCAACCATCTTCCTGCAATGCAGAACACTGGCAAAAGATCTACATGTGCTCTCCAGTCAGTTACAGAACCAGTGGGCTTGGGCAGTGAGCTGAATATTCAACCCAAATGCACAACAGAATGTTCACCCTTATTGCACCAGGTTCGCAGGAGGGAATAAGCTGTACAATGCAATAAAACTTGAATCTGAGAAAGTTTCTGGCTATCTGGAGAGTAGCATCAGTGAGCTCAATAAAGTAGCAGCTAGACAGCACACCCCACCACATGCAGGATGGTGCCATATTCAGCAAATCAACCTGCTCTAAAAATATGAATGGAATAGAAACATTTCAAACACTCAAAATAGGCCAGCGAAGTGGGTGGTATCTGAGAAGTTGGTTAGTACCTGCAACATCAAGTGGTCTGTTCATACACCCTTTTTTCTTCTCACCTTCATTACTTTCTCTGTAAGTGGTACCTCGGGTTACATACGCTTCAGGTTACGGACTCCGCTAACCCAGAAGTAGTACCTCGAGTTAAGAACTTTGTTTCAGGATGAGAACAGAAATCGCACAGTGGCGTTGTGGCAGCAGCAGGAGGCCCCATTAGGTGAAGTGGTGCTTCAGGTTAAGAACGGACCTCTGGAACGAATTAAGTACGTAACCAGAGGCACCACTGTAGTTTGCTGCCACAACAGTGGTGGTGCTACCGGCAGCATATGAAGCTTACTTAAGTTCCTTCCCCTTACAGCTCCAGGTGATCTATGTCCATAACTACTTGTCCATAGTTTTTATATGTTTGCTGCTTGCACAGCTGTTTTAAGCTGCCACCTGCATAACCAATTTTGCAGAAGTTGACAACAGCAGAGTGTGCATTCTGCAGGTGTGGATTCAGTCAAGTATTAAAATAATCCATAATCCCAACACAGGTAGCGAGGTAAATGCATTGGCATCAAGCTCCAACTCAGGCATGACTTCATAAAGAATGGTGTGCATTCCAGAAACTTCCAAAATGCAAGTAACTTCATCCTGCTCAACTTTTGTTTCCCCTCTTCTGTATACAATGCAAGTTATAGCAAGAGCCTCTTATTCCTGATTTAGTACACCTCCAACCTTGACATTCAAATCAGAGACACACAACACAGTAAGATAGAACCTAGCACTTTATTAAGAACTTTAAAATCAACTTGGAATTGAACCAGACATACGTAATAAACGCCCAGGAAAAAAATTGGAACGCAAAAGGCACTTCCTGCTTAGGACACTTGCCATGGAGTGGGCAGGTAAACAAGCTGGTTTCTCTGTACAACACCAGCCAAGTCAGCCTCTCCCAAGGCCAGTTATCCTGAGCACTGCCCTCCCCTGTTTTACACAAGCCAGACCCCCTGCAGGTTGTGACCCAAGGCTTTTCTGTAGGACACCTTGGCCTATCAGGGAATGCTGGGTACTGTCAAGGAATTTATGGTGTCAAAATAAAGTTAAAAAGCTGCCATTTGAGACCAGGGCTTCTCTGTACTCACACCCTATCCCAAACACAATAAATAAGCAAGTATAAAAAAATTTCAAGTATGTAGGGTTTTCCCCCCACGTCCTTCCCAAATGCACTTACACTCTGAAGGGAACTGGCTTCTCTGTAGCTACGCCAGTACTTCAGAATGCAGTTTGGACCTGGCTTTGAAAATAAACCCTGGGAGTTTTGTGCAACATGAAATTCTTGGCTCTTCTAAAGAAAAAAATTCCAGGTGCCAAAAGTATGCAGCCTACAGACCTCAGGCACAACCCTGTGACTTCTCTGCAGTACATCACAAGGCTGGCCAAGGGCCCGCTTAATAAAAGATGGTGAGGTTTGGCTAGTGCTAAAACTGTGCATAGGATTTTTTTTTAAAAAAAAAAAACCTTTATTACGTACATCCCCCAAGAAGATAAGAGCAGAAAATGATTAAGGTATGGTGCTGACTGATTTTAAGAGAATAATACCATGAGTTGTTGGACCAAAATTGCCTCAATTAAAAAACCACACAAGACTCGAGTTCCAAAATGGAGCTTGCGGAGCATGCAGGGCCATCTGCTAAGGCGGCGATGACTCACTCGCAAGAGATCGGGGGGGGGGGTCCAATCATTGCACCATCCTGCTCTAGATATCTGGACAGAGACTATGTGAAACCACGCAGTGCACATTAGGAGAGAGGCATCTTGCTCATTGTTGAAAGGAAATTCTCGTTAGCCTTTGGGCAACACAAAGGATTAGACTGAAGCACTGTTTTGACTACAGCCTGTTCTTCTGTTTTACATATAGCGCCTATGCTCAACTGGCTCTACACATACGTCAAGCACACCAGGAAGAGGAGAAAGCACAGTGCAATTGCGGTCCCCGGAGGACTAATATTCATGGCAATGGACAGAATGTGCCAAATTAAGAGCAGAGGACAGGACCAGTTTAGGGAATGGGGCTCTTTCCCACAGAAAAGCCTGGAGGTTTCTCTGTAATGCACACCAACAGGTCTGGGGAAAGAAGCCCAACATATTCAGTATTTAAGCTTTTTGGGCACTTCCCATGGGAAGTTGTCCCTACCAAAGTGGCCATAGGCTGCAGTCTTCTGATAAATTGGCCTCTTCAGATCCAGATCCCTGGAATATACAAGTCCGTAACTCAATACAAGGCATTTATCAAGCAAAGCAAAAACCAGCTACACTGAAGGGGCCACTTGATGTTCAATGCTGTAGTCCCAAGACATGGACCAACGGCTACTTTGTACACAGGAAGTAGATTTGCTCCCAATTCTGGGTGCCAATGCAAATACATCCCAAGGAAACTAAGCCCCTGGGCTCAACTGACATTACAGAATACTTACCCTCCATTATGAGGGGCTACATCCAACTGTAGATCACCACAAGTTTCTCCACTGGGAATGGTACTCCCCAACTGAATAATCAGCTCATATGACAACCAAACCTGCCTACTTCCAGCTTGGAGCTTTTAGAAGCAGTTAGTCAGCGTAGGCAGCAGCACCACTCAGAACACCCATGTTTGCAGAGCTAAGCACCCACAACTTCACACTTTGATTCCAGGACAGTACAACATAGCTGGCCTTGGGTGTCAGTGGTTGGGCCAAAATACCCAGAAGATCTCTGGAAAATGAGTTTTAATACTCAAAAGCACATGACTGAAGTGCCCAAGAGGAGTCTGTAATAACTCACAGAAATCCTCATATCCCTGCACTATCCATACTTTCCAAATCAGTGCAAGAGCCACAAGGGCTGTGCCAATTTGCAAGGATGGATTTAATATTACTGTATCTATACACCACTTGCTGCATTAAAAGAGAATAGCTTTTCAATCTTGGGTATGTATGCCAATGGTGCAACTCCAAACTGGCTGGGGATCATGGCCAGACAGCAACAAGCTACTTTGTTAATTAATAGCCACCTTTGCCCCAAAATGTGCTATTCTAAGATATTTCTCATTTTCTGTGCCTTCCCCTGGCATGTCACATCATAAACTCTAATTTGCCTTACTATACAGTGACAAAGAGGCACAGACTAGCACACCATTCTGCTTTAACTACTACATATTAAAGAGCAAGCACTACTTTGTTTTATCTCTAGAAAAATGAACCACCCCAAAGCTCCTCTACAGCGGTGCTGGGGAACTGTCTCCACCACTCCCCAGGAGACTAGGTGTTTTGACAAGGGTCTATGGTAGGAGATTGTGCAACATCATGTACGTTTAGGGTCCATGCCTTGTTTATGCCTAGTCCCATCCTTATTACCTCCTCTTTATCTGTCTGAATATTACGCGCATGCACCACCATGTTTTACCTGACAATAACCCCTGGGCGGAGGTCAAAGTTCTTCTTCACAATGTCTAGCAGCTCATGCTCAGTCTTTTGGGAGGTGCCGTAATGAAAAATGGAGACTGACAGTGGGTGGGCCACTCCAATGGCATAGGAGACCTAAGAGCAAAGTTAATATAAACCAAAAGCATTAAAATGTGTGGTTTCAGCTACTTTGTAGGGTATCCCATTTCTCTTCTCCCTCTTCACACACCATTATTCCAATATTTCCCTCTCAACTTTCCTTTCAACCCACACTCCCTAGCCAGTTGTTTTTACTACTAATCCTTAAGTTGTACCTCCATAATGAATTCTGAATGCTTATTTCATCCAACTTACCTTCCCTACTGTTTTTATTTTAGAACCCAAGATTTGAAAAGACACGCAACAGCACAGCCACACATCAAGTTGGCCAATACTGCATGGCACCCAAGTAACTCTTGCCAGAACAGGAGTTGGAAATGTGGCATCCTCCAAATGCTGCTGGGATGCCCATGAGACCCAGCAACCATGGCCAATGGTCAAGGATGATGGGAGCTGTAGTCTAAGAAACCTGGCAAGGATTGCAATGGCCACTGCAAGGCAGCATTTGAGATTTACTGTGGCATTGATTACAGGTGCAAGAATCATGGGGGTGCTGGGTGTATTAGTACAAGGACCGCATTTTTCAGAAGCAGCTGTTATTCAGCTGAGCATTACCAGACCCGATTTACATCTCTGCTGCATTGCAGCTGCCTAAAAATCATGAAAGTGCCAACTGTACACACTTCCCAGCAACATCTTAAACCCCCAATACTCATTTGAAGAAAACATTAATGTTGCAAATCTTGGGAAAATGCATCTCGTTGCCCAGAAATAACAGACTGAACATACCTGAACAAGCACTCTCCGACAGAGACCAGACTTCACAAGGGATTTTGCAACCCAGCGAGCAGCGTAAGATGCTGAACGGTCAACTTTTGTGTAGTCTTTACCAGAGAAAGCACCACCTCCATGAGCTCCCCAGCCACCATAGGTATCAACAATGATCTTCCGGCCAGTCAAGCCAGCATCTCCCTGAAATTGGCAATTTTTTTCATTATTTATTTGCCAACCTTCCTGCAGAGTCCATCTCATCTGACTGGACACAACACCACCTGTCTATAAGACTGGAATGAGGAACCCGTAGCTCTCCAGATTGTGAACTCGCATCAGCCCCCAGCCAAGGTGGCCCATGATCAGGGGAGGAAGTTTTAGTCCAATAACATGTGGCAGTTCAGAGGCTCTCCACCCCTAGTCTATAGCAAGGCAAAGCTACCAGAAGGAGAACTGTGCTGTGTTTCTAGACACTAGACCTCTAGATCAGTGTTTCCCAACCTTGTGCCTCCAGCTGTTTTTGAACTACAACTCCCATCATCCCTGACTAGCAAGACCAGTGGCAAGGGATGATGGGAATTGTAGTCCAAAAACAGCTGGAGGCACAAGGTTGGGAAACACTGCTCTAGATGGCATATGGAGCAAAGGCATTTGTCACAAAAGCATGATGCTTCTGAACTGTAACACTGTAGCTGAGATCTTCCAATAAGGTACCATCAATTGTACAGATTAGGCAAGGGACAAGAATCCAACCTTCATCATACCTGGGGGCCACCAATTACAAAACGGCCACTAGGCTGCAGGTGGTAGACAGTATCATCATCCAGGTATTTTGCAGGTACAACAGTTCTGACCACTTTCTCTTTCAGGGCATCCCTCATCTCATCCAGCCCAATTTTATCATCATGTTGAACAGAAATAACAATTGTATGGACTCTAATAGGGATGACTGCACCACGGTCTTGTCTGTACTGCACAGTCACCTAAAAGGGAATCAAGGAAAACATAATTTTTGCATTATTTCATGTCCATGTTCTTCATACACTTTGATTGTAGTTTAAAAGGCCTTAAAAGGCACAGTCACCTAAAAGGGAATCAAGGAAAACATAATTTTTGCATTATTTCATGTCCATGTTCTTCATACACTTTGATTGTAGTTTAAAAGGCCTTAGATTGACTATGGTTTCCATTTTCAAGACCTTTCAATGTTAAGACAACGCAAGTTAAAGACAACATTTACCTGAGTTTTAGAATCTGGTCGTAGCCAGGGCAAGGTATGGTTACGACGAAGCTCTGCCAGTTTGGCGTTCAGCTGGTGTGCAAGGAGAAGAGTCAGGGGCATGCACTCTTCCGTCTCATCCGTAGCATAGCCAAACATCAAGCCCTATTTTTGTAACCAAACCAAGATATGAATTTCAGCTTCCTAAGGTGAAGTTTTAAGAATGTACACCACAAACAAATTTTGAGTAATCCGCAGCCTCTTATAACACTGACCTGATCCCCAGCACCAATGTCTTCTTCCTTTCTGTCAAGATGAACTCCCTGAGCAATATCAGGGGACTGCTGCTCCAGGGCAACCAATACATTGCATGTCTTGTAGTCAAAACCTAGGACACATACATAATGCTTGTAAGTCCCAATCTTATTAACAGTCAACATTTCTATTCAAAATTAAAACGGCCAGAAGCAATCCAATCTGCTTACCTTTTGAGGAATCATCATAGCCAATGTGCTTTATTGTTTCACGAACAATTTTCTGATAGTCAACCGCAGCTCTAGACGTGATCTCCCCAGCCAGAAGGATCATTCCTGTCTTTGCAGCAGTTTCTGCAAAATACAGAACCAGAACTGTCAACTCAAAGTACAGAGGAGTTGCAGTTCTTTGACCACACTCCCAATAGATTCCCATAATGGTCAAAGGAACTTACCACATGCTACTTTGGCATCCGGATCTTGTTTAAGATGTGCATCAAGGACAGCATCACTAATTTGGTCACAGATCTTATCTAAAATCAGAAACAGCTTCCATTACTTTTCAGACCTCAAGGTTGCCACTATTTCACATGTTAAAAAGTATTCAGCCAACACCCATGCAGGTTTGAGCCTTTTACCACTTTTTTCCTGGTATCATCAACCAATTCAAGAACAGCTGTTTGTGTCAATATGGAACTCCCTTTCCCAAGAAAGCTTGATCTGCTTGTTTTCTGGTAACAGACATGGATAGAGGACTTTATAGGAGACCTTGGTTTAGGAAGAGCCACTGGTTCCTGCTGACCTGTTGCAACTGCTAGTTTTGACATTAATGACTTATACCAACAATACAACAAAAAGACCCAGCATTCACAATTAATGGTTCAGCAGAAACCCTGGGAAGTAATTAGGCACCAATGAATGAAGTGGGGAAAATTATAATTAAGCAAAACTTGCCAATGCTTGATAGCACAAGTTCAAGCTTTCCTCATTCCCTCTAGACACACAAACAAAATTATCCTCAGAATTGCACAGGTGTCCCGCAGTTCTCAAGCTAGTTTTGGTTGACTAAACCTTGCAAGCTCTCTGTATTTCCTACCCACTGGTTTCCACATGGAAACTGCACTGTTTGAGACGAAATTTTAATGCTGTGCATCCAAGCACAGTTTGCACCTTCAAGGTATACATGTTACATTTTATTCTGCTGCCCTTATATTTGCCCTTTACAAATAATGCCTCACACTCAGCCATGCATCTTGGCATTAAGATTCAATCGCTCCAATACTGCATTGATGACTCTGAGTTTCTATAAGCAGAATGAAAGGACCTGGTTACAAAACACCCACTCAATTCTGTAGAACTTTACATAATCTAATCCTACAGTTGTACCTTAGAGCCCAAATGCCTTGGTACTCGGACATTTTGGCTTCTGAAAAGTGTTCCAGTTTGTGAACATTCTTTGGAACTCGAACATCCAAGTCAGCCAATCAGAAGCTGCACTTTGGTTTCCAAACGTTTTGGAAGTCAAACAAACTTCCAGAACGGATTCCATTTAACTTCCAAGGTACGAATGTACTTGCCATTTTGAAATTGGAACTGCTTTCAACCAGCAAAGTCAACCCACACTGCAATGAAATTTATTATAGAGCACTCAAGTCTGGAATGCCAAAATGCTTTACAACCCCTTATGTATGCTTCAGTGATCAACACAGCCTGCCACATAGTCCTTAACAGCCATTCTTCAGATTTGATCTACCATTTCATTCAATGGTCAAGATTTAGCCATCTTGTTACCTCTGAGGCACCAACGTGCCACAGATAAGGCTCCCCACCACCAACACTTCAGCTAGTGGTCTAGACACATGAAGTCTTTATTTAAGAGAAATATTTAACAGAAATTCTAAGGCATACTTCAAAAGCCATCAATTTGTTTAATGTGTATAACTGGTTACTGCCAGAAGCATTGTCTGCACACAAGGCTGCAGGCTATAAATGCAGACTAGTGTCATCCTATATCTAATCCAGAGAGAACAAGATGGCAGTGAGGATAAATTACCACCAGCACAGGATTCCTAAATATGGCTAAGTCTGAGACAGAAGATACACAGCTGCACACACCACTAGCACTAAATGAACATTTTACAGTATTATAAAATAGACCTCCAGCTTGGAGTTCCACCTAAGCCAGAAACGAAGAAGCTCTAACAGCACAGATTTAGCAGTCGTGCCAAAGGTGGATGTTGTGCTTAAAGTGTTTATTCTATCAAGAGGTACTAAGTTGTCAATACAAATGCCTAATCTACATAAAGTTCAGTTGCATGACATACTCATTTGACTAGTTTCACAGTATAAAGTTTCACAGTATAAAGAACTTGAACATAGTCAGAAAGCCCAAATCAGAATATTTTACAGAAATTTAAACACATAAAAATAGTGGGCAATTTCTAAACAAGAAACTAAAATAGCTCCCTAGGGGACTGTGTTACAGACGGAACAAAAGTCTAGCAAGTATAAAGAACAGGCACTTAGAATTGTGGATTTCAAAGTCAGAAAAACAGATGTCATTCACTGTGTCTTGGAAAACAGAGTACTGTAAAAGCACCAGTGATGCTTTTCTGCCCTGTTCTCTGCATACAACTCAGGCAAAAAGAAGCCGGATATGCAGCAGTCGTCCCCCCAACTGAAAACACTACAAGGTGCTATTCTTCAATGGAGCCACATGGGTTCAACCACCACATGGCAGAAACAGAGGTGCAGCAAAGGAAATGGCCAAAGCTGAATTCCCCTGCATCAAAGAGTCCTTGTTCCCATGCAGCCTCTTGGCAAAGGCTATCTTTAGAATAGTACAAAAAAGCACATATGCCCAGCCACCAGGATCGGGGACAGCCTTCTCCAACTCCCGCCCTCCCTCTATGCATGCTGCAGGCTCTGCCCAGACATCATGGCGGAGGAGGACAATGAAAGCGCAAGTCTCCTCCTCCTCCAGCGTCGTTGGGCATCCAGACCGTTTTGAGCCGACAACGAAATCTTCCGCTCTGTGTAGTTTTGAATTGCTTTTTGATTCTGTGTAACGTAGACAGATACGTGATTGTGCGTACTTACATGAAAGCCCACCTGCTTCTGTATGTAAAAGGCAGGCGCTTGGTCCTTGTCTCCCCCACCCCCGTTTTTACACGCGCGCGCGCTGCAGTTTTGGGCTTCCGGCTTCTTTCTTCCATTTCCACACACACAAAATCCCTTTTCTCAGGGGCTGCTCCCTTCCCACCGTCC
This sequence comes from Podarcis erhardii, assembly GCF_964252035.2. Taxonomy (NCBI): domain Eukaryota; kingdom Metazoa; phylum Chordata; class Lepidosauria; order Squamata; family Lacertidae; genus Podarcis; species Podarcis erhardii. The sequence goes on from NC_138511.1 coordinate 2,865,065, forward strand.
CTCCCAAGATCGCGCCATGCGGATACCACGTGGTCGCCTGCAATGCGGGGGCGCGTCCCCGAAACCGAGCGGGAGCGCGCGCTCCGAGCCCGCTTTCAGCGTCTCCCTCCCATGCCGCCATCGCGCGCTTTCCCTTTGTTACCCTGCCCCCCACCCCGCAATCCAGGGGGGCAGCGGGGAACCTCCCGCTCCTGTCCGGGGCGGCCGAGCGGAGCCTGGAAGCGGCGCCCGCCCCCCCCGCGCGCCCTCGTGGCGCTTCCCCCTCCCTCAGCCGCCGAAACGGGCCTCCGAGAGCCGGACGTGAGCCAGCCAGGCAGCCGGAGGGCGCGCGCCACAGCACGGCAGCCAATCGGCGAGAGAGCGGTCGGTCGGCCGGCCGCGCGCGCGCCCCCGGCCCCTCCCCCGGGTTTTTCGCCCCCCGCGGGCGGGCGGGCGGGCGCGCGCGCCTCCTCCTGCCGCGAGGGCGCTCACCTGGGTGCCCCTCCCCCACCGACTCTGAGGTGAAGAGGAAGGTGCCCTCATCGATCCTGCTGTCGCGGAAACCGTTCATCATCGCGCCGGAGGAGAGTCGCTGAGGAGAACGAGGCGGAAGCGTGGCCGGAGCGCGCCGCGGAAGAGCCCACAAAGCAAGCAAGCGAGAGCGCGAACGCGGGAGAAGCGCGAGTGAAGAAGCTCTGGCCCCTCGCCGGAATGGAGGAGCCGGCCCTCCGGCGCGGGCATTTATAGGGCCTGGCCCCGCCTCCTCCGGCGAAGCCCCGCCTCCTGCTCCTCTGCCCGGGGGGGGGCGGCGCTGCCCCAGTCTGGCTCCTCCTCCCTCAGACGAAGCCCCTCTTCCCCGAATCTCCTCAGGGCGGCGCCGGCCGGCCGGCCGGCCTGCTGGGCATTTCCGAGGACGAGGCGAGGCCTGCCGCGCGAGGCGCCGGCCGGCCGGGCGGCCATCTTGGCTCCCTCCGCTCCGCCGCGCGGGCCCCTCCTCGAGGGCGGCGCAGGGCCCGGCAGCGGCTCAGCTCCCGCCACCGGGGCGCCAGGCTCGCCGGGCGCATTGTCCCGAGGGCGAGCCGAGACGCGGCTCGTCGCTCCCAGCTTCGCTCGCCCGCCCAACTGAGGGCGCTTCCTCCCCCCCCCCCCCAGCCGGCATACTGGAGAGCGCGCCCCCAGGACAAACACATTTTCAAATAAATTCGGCATTCGATCCATACGTATAGAGCGCTTTCGTGTTTTGAGACGTAGGCTGAAAGGATGCCGTGGTATGAACCCGATGGGGCTCCAGAGTAAACGGGCACGGGATCGAAGGCCTCCTTCGTAAAACTGATGCCCGAAGCAGTGAGGTACCTTACAGTCCTTGGAGGGCGACATTTTAGAACCGAAGTCCTTCCAATACAGCATACCCTCCAACATTTCTCTGATGAAAATAGGGACGTCCCATTCCATAAGGATAATATTACTATTTATACTCCACACATCTTACTGGATTGCCACCCTCTCTGGGCAGCTTCCAACATATATAAAAACAATAAAGCACTAAACGTTTTTAAAAAGCCCTTCCCTTTACAGGGTTGCCTTCAGGTGACTTGGGGGTCAGATAACTCCATACCCTCCCAACATTTCTCCAATGAAAATATGGACATTGCACAAAATTCTGAGGAGGCATAGGAGCCAACTCTGAGTCGAGGAGTCTTTGGCCTGCCTAATGAAAGATATGAGGGAGGTGGCCCCACCAAGTTGATGGACATTGCCGTTGCCCTGAGAGGAGGGGCAACCCCCTTCGTGGAGGGGGGATTCTTCCACCAAGGGCCACGTCAACGGGCGGGCTCCCCCTGCACGGGCAGGCGGCACAGCATGGTACCACTTGGCTGGGGGGGGGGCTGTGGCGGCATCAGCGGCCTGCCCGCCCTGGGCACTGGCAACCTATGCTCTGCTGCTGTATTGACCCCTTCACACCCAGAACCCATAGAAAACATTTATTGTACTCCTGAGCTAGCCAAACCTAGCAGATGCACAAGTCACTAGATCATGTTAATGCAGCAAGTAACCAATGAAGAAGAAAAACCCACCCAAATCATGTTCTGATGCCAATTCTGAACCACAGATGATATTCCAGAAAAAAATGGCCTGGCACACCAAATTCTGAGCAAACCAACAAAATTGAAAAGTCATTTCATGCATATCAGCTTCCAAGCTAACAAAACCAAATTTACGCATCACACAGCATTAGATGGGATTGATTCAGCTATTAGCCTTCACCCCACCCCACCCCCCGCAATGCAGTAGATGTTAGTTATGCAGGAAACTATTTCAATCTCACCTTTAGCAATCCATAAGGTCATTTATCGCACCCCAGGCTCCTTTTCATTCCCAGACAATAGCTACAGTAGCCTCAGCCCTAGCCACTTGAAGAGGCAGCTTAAAAGAGAAAAATATCTTATAAACTGTGATTATGATTATTAATTGAATTTCTATACCGCCCTCTACCCACAGGTCTCAGGGTGGTTCACAGAAAACAGCTTCCATACGATGTAACATGAGAAGCTGATTTGGGGACAATGGATCCTTTAATTCTTATATGCATTTTTAAATGGACTCTTGGCTTGGAGGCACATTGAATTTGTTTAAAGTTTAAACTATTTGTATCCCTCTCCACAAGGGATGCGGGTGGCACTGTGGGTTAAACCACAGAGCCTAGGACTTGACGATCAGAAGGTCGGCGGTTTGAATCCCCGCCACAGGGTGAGCTCCCGTTGCTCAGTCCCTGCTCCTGCCAACCTAGCAGTTCGAAAGCACGTCAAAGTACAAGTAGATAAATAGGTACCGCTCCGAAGCAGTGAGGTACCTTACAGTCCTTGGAGGGCGACATTTTAGAACCGAAGTCCTTCCAATACAGCATACCCTCCAACATTTCTCTGATGAAAATAGGGACGTCCCATTCCATAAGGATAATATTACTATTTATACTCCACACATCTTACGTCAAAGTACAAGTAGATAAATAGGTACCGCTCTGGCGGGAAGGTAAACGGCGTTTCTGTGCGATGCTCTGGTTCGCCAGAAGTGGCTTAGTCCTCCTGGCCACATGACCCGGAAGCTGTACGCCGGCTCCCTCGGCCAATAAAGCGAGATGAGCGCCGCAACCCCAGAGTCGGCCACGACTGGACCTAATGGTCAGGGGTCCTTTATCCCTCTCCACAAAGCAGATGCTTCTCTCAGCAACAGTATAATAAGAGAATCAGGTTAGCATTGGGCACTAAAATTTCACTACAAAACTGGGATTTGGGGGATTTAGATGTTGCTGCTCAAGCAAAGCAACCGGGGAATTTTGAGGGAAACAGAAGAGTTTTGTATTAGGAGAAGTTCCAGCGATAACTTTTTGAGCTTCTTTCATGGCTTTGTTTAAAAGCAAATGTTTTCCAGATGGGCTAGAAATGCAATTTGAGAGATAAAAGCTTCCAGAATTCTGTAATGGATCTTTCCAGCTGCTTGAGCTGACGGAAGAAGCTGGCTCTCTACCCACCATGAGGGAGGGTGAAACCTACCATTAGGCAGAGTGAGGAGGGGGCAGCAGTGGGAGCCATTCTGCAGCTAGAGAGTTGAATGAGTGGCAGCAAGCAAGGTGTAGCAAGCAAGTGCAGTGGAGGACGCTGCCCCATGGCCGGTTTTGAGGTGAGGTGCAGGAGGAATGCCAGTTCAGATTCTATTCACTGAATCATCGAATTGTAGAGTTGGGTGGAACTCCACCTAGTCCAACCCCTTACAATGCAGGAATCCTGCCCACAACATCCCCTGGGTGGGCTCGGACCACCCACCTTCTGGTTAACCTGGGGTTAACCACTCCAGGCAGCAAAATATATTGGACAAGGGCCTTGCTGGCGTCATGTGAAACCAGG